>NC_054482.1:116212141-117412141 GCF_017639515.1 Carcharodon carcharias
AAGGTGGTGGAGGGAGGGATGTTGAAGGTGGTGGGAGGGAGGGAATGATGAAGGTGGTGGAGGGAGGGATGTTGAAGGTGTGGAGGGAGGGATGTTGAAGGTGGTGGAGGGAGGATTGTGAAGGTGGTGGAGGGGAGGGATGTTGAAGGTGGTGGAGGGAGGGATGTTGAAGGTGGTGGAGGGAAGGATGTTGAAGGTGGTGGAGGGAGGGATGTTGAAGGTGGTGGAGGGAGGATGTTGAAGGTGGTCGAGGGACGTGATGTTGAAGGTGGTGGAGGAGGGATGTTGAAGGTGGTGGAGGGAGGGATGTTGAAGGTGGTGGAGGCGTGGGATGTTGAAGGTGGTGGAGGGAGTGATGTTGAAGGTGGGGAGGGAGTGTTGTTGGAAGGTGGTGGAGGGAGGGATGTTGAAGGTGGGCGGAGGGAGTGATGTTGAAGGTGGTTGGAGGGAGGGATGTTGAAGGTGATGGAGGGGGAGTGAATGTTGAAGGTGTCGAGGGAGGGATGTTGAAGGTGGTGGAGGGAGGGTTGTTGATGAATGTGTGGGAGGGAGAAGTGTGCTGTTGAAGGTGGTGGAGGAGGGATGTTGAAGGTGGTGGAGGGAGGGATGTTGAAGGTGGTGGAGGGGAGTGTATGTTGAAGGTGGTGGAGGGAGGGATGTTGAAGCTGTGGTGGGCTGCATGTTGAAGTGGTGGAGGGGATGATGTTGAAGGTGGTGGAGGGGAGGGATGTTGAAGGTGGTGGCGGAGGGATGTTGAAGGTGGTGGAGGGAGGGATGTTGAAGGTGGTGGAGGGAGGGATGTTGAAGGTGATTGAGGGAGGGATGTTGAAGGTGGTGGAGGGAGGGATGTTGAAGGTGGTGGAGGGGAGTGATGTTGAAGGTGGTGGAGGAGGGATGTTGAAGGTGGTGGAGGGAGGATGTTGTGAAGGTGGATGGAGGGATAGGGATGTTGAAAGTGGTGGGAGGGAGTATGTTGGAGGTGATTGAGGGAGGGATGTTGAAGGTGGTGGAGGGAGGGATGTTGAAGGTGGTGGAGGGAGGGTTGGTTGAGTGGTGGAGGGAGGGATGATGAAGGTGGTGGAGGGAGGGATGTTGAAGGTGGTGGAGGGAGGGATGTTGAAGGTGGTGGAGGGAGGGATTGTTGACGGTGGTGGAGGGAGTGATGTTCAAGGTGGTGGAGGGAGGGATGTTGAAGGTGCTGGACGGAGTGATGTGTTGAAGGTGGTTGAGGGAGGGATGTTGAAGGTGGTGGAGGGAGGAATGCTGAAGGTGGGGAGGGAGGGATGTGAGGTGGTGGAGGGAGGGATGTTGAAGGTGGTGGAGGGAGGTGATGTTGAAGGTGATTGGAGGGAGGGATGTTGAAGGTGGTGGAGGGAGGGATGTTGAAGGTGGTGGAGGGAGGGAGGGATGTTGGAAGGTGGTGAAGGGAGGGATGTTGAAGGTGGTGGAGGGAGTGATGTTGAAGGTGGTGGGGGGGTTGTTGAAGGTAGTGGAGGTGACTGATGTTTTTGAAGGTGGTGGAGGGAGGGATGTTGAAGTTGGTGGAGGGAGGGTTGTTGAAGGTGGTGGAGGAGGGATGTTGAAGGTGGTGGAAGGAGGGATGTTGAAGGTGGTGGAGGGAGGATGTTGAAGGTGGTGGAGGGAGGGATGTTGAAGGTGGTGGAGGGAGGGATTGTGATGGTGGTGGAGGGAGGATGTTGAAGGTGGTGGAGGGAGGATGTTGAAGGTGTGGTGGAGGGAGGGATGTTGAAGGTGGTGGAGGGAGGGATGTTGAAGGTGGTGGAGGGAGTGATGTTGAAGGTGGTGGAGAGGGAAGGGCTGTTGAAGGTGTGGAGGGAGGGATGTTGAAGGTGGTGGAGGGACTGCTGTTGAAAGGTGGTGGAGGGAATGTGTTGAAGGTGGTGGAG
This sequence comes from Carcharodon carcharias, assembly GCF_017639515.1. NCBI lineage: Eukaryota > Metazoa > Chordata > Chondrichthyes > Lamniformes > Lamnidae > Carcharodon > Carcharodon carcharias. Next base: position 116,214,049 of record NC_054482.1, read on the forward strand.
GGAGGGATGTTGAAGGTGGTGGAGGGAGGGATGTTGAAGGTGGTGGAGGGAGGGATGTTGAAGGTGGTGGAGGGAGGGATGTTGAAGGTGGTGGAGGGAGGGATGTTGAAGGTGGTGGGGAGGGATGTTGAAGGTGGTGGAGGGAGTGATGTTGAAGGTGGTGGAGGGAGGGATGTTGAAGGTGGTGGAGGGAGGGATGTTGAAGGTGGTGGAGGGAGTGATGTTGAAGGTGGTGGAGGGAGGGATGTTGAAGGTGGTGGAGGGAGGGATGTTGAAGGTGGTGGAGGGAGTGATGTAGAAGGTGGTGGAGGGAGGGATGTTGAAGGTGGTGGAGGGAGGATGTTGAAGGTGGTGGAGGGAGGATGTTGAAGGTGGTGGAGGGAGGGATGTTGAAGGTGGTGGAGGGAGTGATGTTGAAGGTGGTGGAGGGAGGGATGTTGAAGGTGGTGGAGGGAGGGATGTTGAAGGTGGTGGAGGGAGGGATGTTGAAGGTGGTGGAGGGAGGGATGTTGAAGGTGGTGGAGGGAGGGATGTTGAAGGTGGTGGAGGGAGGGATGTTGAGGTGGTGGAGGGAGGGATGTTGAAGGTGGTTGAGGAGGGATGTTGAGGTGGTGGAGGGAGGGATGTTGAAGGTGGTGGAGGGAGTGATGTTGAAGGTGGTGGAGGGAGGGATGTTGAAGGTGGTGGAGGGAGGGATGTTGAAGGTGGTGGAGGGAGGGATGTTGAAGGTGGTGGAGGGAGGGATGTTGAAGGTGGTGGAGGGAGGGATGTTGAAGGTGGTGGAGGGAGGATGTTGAAGGTGGTGGAGGGAGGGATGTTGAAGGTGGTGGAGGGAGGGATGTTGAAGGTGGTGGAGGGAGGGATGTTGAAGGTGGTGGAGGGAGGGATGTTGAAGGTGGTGGAGGGAGGATGTTGAAGGTGGTGGAGGGAGTGATGTTGAAGGTGGTGGAGGGAGGGATGTTGAAGGTGGTGGAGGGAGGGATGTTGAAGGTGGTGGAGGGAGGATGTTGAAGGTGGTGGAGGGAGGATGTTGAAGGTGGTGGAGGGAGGGATGTTGAAGGTGGTGGAGGGAGGGATGTTGAAGGTGGTGGAGGGAGGGATGTTGAAGGTGGTGGAGGGAGGGATGTTGAAGGTGGTGGAGGGAGGGATGTTGAAGGTGGTGGAGGGAGGATGTTGAAGGTGGTGGAGGGAGGGATGTTGAAGGTGGTGGAGGGAGGGATGTTGAAGGTGGTGGAGGGAGGGATGTTGAAGGTGGTGGAGGGAGGGATGTTGAAGGTGGTGGAGGGAGGGATGTTGAAGGTGGTGGAGGGAGGGATGTTGAAGGTGGTGGAGGGAGGGATGTTGAAGGTGGTGGAGGGAGGGATGTTGAAGGTGGTGGAGGGAGGGATGTTGAAGTGGTGGAGGGAGGGATGTTGAAGGTGGTGGAGGGAGGGATGTTGAAGGTGGTGGAGGGAGGGATGTTGAAGGTGGTGGAGGGAGGATGATGAAGGTGGTGGAGGGAGGGATGTTGAAGGTGGTGGAGGGAGGGATGATGAAGGTGGTGGAGGGAGGGATGTTGAAGGTGGTGGAGGGAGGGATGTTGAAGGTGGTGGAGGGAGGGATGTTGAAGGTGGTGGAGGGAGGGATGTTGAAGGTGGTGGAGGGAGGGATGTTGAAGGTGGTGGAGGGAGTGATGTTGAAGGTGGTGGAGGGAGTGATGTTGAAGGTGGTGGAGGGAGGGATGTTGAAGGTGGTGGAGGGAGGGATGTTGAAGGTGGTGGAGGGAGGGATGTTGAAGGTGGTGGAGGGAGGGATGTTGAAGGTGTTGGAGGGAGGGATGTTGAAGGTGGTGGAGGGAGGGATGTTGAAGGTGGTGGAGGGAGGGATGTTGAAGGTGGTGGAGGGAGGGATGTTGAAGGTGGTGGAGGGAGGGATGTTGAAGGTGGTGGAGGGAGGGATGTTGAAGGTGGTGGAGGGAGTGATGTTGATGGTGGTGGAGGGAGGGATGTTGAAGGTGGTGGAGGGAGGGATGTTGAAGGTGGTGGAGGGAGGGATGTTGAAGGTGGTGGAGGGAGGGATGTTGAAGGTGGTGGAGGGAGTGATGTTGAAGGTGGTGGTGGGAGGGTTGTTGAAGGTGGTGGAGGGAGGGATGTTGAAGGTGGTGGAGGGAGGGATGTTGAAGGTGGTGGAGGGAGGGATGTTGAAGGTGTTGGAGGGAGGGATTTTGAAGGTGGTGGAGGGAGGGATGTTGAAGGTGGTGGAGGGAGTGAAGCTGAGGGTGATGGAGGGAGGGATGTTGAATGTGGTGGAGGGAGGGATGTTGAAGGTGGTGGAGGAAGGATGTTGAAGGTGGTGGAGGGAGGGATGTTGAAGGTGGTGGAGGGAGTGATGTTGAAGGTGGTGGAGGGAGGGATGTTGAAGGTGGTGGAGGGAGGGATGTTGAAGGTGGTGGAGGGAGGGATGTTGAAGGTGGTGGAGGGAGGGATGTTGAAGGTGGTGGAGGGAGGGATGTTGAAGGTGGTGGAGGGAGGGATGTTGAAGGTGGTGGAGGGAGGGATGTTGAAGGTGGTGGAGGGAGTGATGTTGAAGGTGGTGGAGGGAGGGATGTTGAAGGTGGTGGAGGGAGGGATGTTGAAGGTGGTGGAGGGAGGGATGTTGAAGGTGGTGGAGGGAGTGATGTTGAAGGTGGTGGAGGGAGGGATGTTGAAGGTGGTGGAGGGAGGGATGTTGAAGGTGGTGGAGGGAGGGATGTTGAAGGTGGTGGAGGGAGGGATGTTGAAGGTGGTGGAGGGAGGGATGTTGAAGGTGGTGGAGGGAGGGATGTTGTTGGTGGTGGTGGGTGGGATGTTGAAGGTGGTGGAGGGAGGGATGTTGATGGTGGTGGAGGGAGGGATGTTGAAGGTGGTGGAGGGAGTGATGTTGAAGGTGGTGGAGGGAGGGATGTTGAAGGTGGTGGAGGGAGGGATGTTGAAGGTGGTGGAGGGAGGGATGTTGAAGGTGGTGGAGGGAGGGATGTTGAAGGTGGTGGAGGGAGTGATGTTGAAGGTGGTGGAGGGAGTGATGTTGAAGGTGGTGGAGGGAGGGATGTTGAAGGTGGTGGAGGGAGGGATGTTGAAGGTGGTGGAGGGAGGGATGTTGAAGGTGGTGGAGGGAGGGATGTTGAAGGTGGTGGAGGGAGGGATGTTGAAGGTGGTGGAGGGAGGGATGTTGAAGGTGGTGGAGGGAGGGATGTTGAAGGTGGTGGAGGGAGGATGTTGAAGGTGGTGGAGGGAGGGATGTTGAAGGTGGTGGAGGGAGGGATGTTGAAGGTGGTGGAGGGAGGGATGTTGAAGGTGGTGGAGGGAGGGATGTTGAAGGTGGTGGAGGGAGGGATGTTGAAGGTGGTGGAGGGAGGGATGTTGAAGGTGGTGGAGGGAGGGATGTTGAAGGTGGTGGAGGGAGGGATGTTGAAGGTGGTGGAGGGAGTGATGTTGAAGGTGGTGGAGGGAGGGATGTTGAAGGTGGTGGAGGGAGGGATGTTGAAGGTGGTGGAGGGAGGGATGTTGAAGGTGGTGGAGGGAGGATGTTGAAGGTGGTGGAGGGAGGGATGTTGAAGGTGGTGGAGGGAGGGATGTTGAAGGTGGTGGAGGGAGGGATGTTGAAGGTGGTGGAGGGAGGGATGTTGAAGGTGGTGGAGGGAGGGATGTTGAAGGTGGTGGAGGGAGGGATGTTGAAGGTGGTGGAGGGAGTGATGTTGAAGGTGGTGGAGGGAGGGATGTTGAAGGTGGTGGAGGGAGGAATGTTGAAGGTGGTGGAGGGAGGGATGTTGAAGGTGGTGGAGGGAGTGATGTTGAAGGTGGTGGAGGGAGGGATGTTGAAGGTGGTGGAGGGAGGGATGTTGAAGGTGGTGGAGGGAGGGATGTTGAAGGTGGTGGAGGGAGGGATGTTGAAGGTGGTGGAGGGAGGGATGTTGAAGGTGGTGGAGGGAGGGATGTTGAAGGTGGTGGAGGGAGGGATGTTGAAGGTGGTGGAGGGAGGGATGTTGAAGGTGGTGGAGGGAGGGATGTTGAAGGTGGTGGAGGGAGGGATGTTGAAGGTGGTGGAGGGAGGGATGTTGAAGGTGGTGGAGGGAGGGATGTTGAAGGTGGTGGAGGGAGGGATGTTGAAGGTGGTGGAGGGAGGGATGTTGAAGGTGGTGGAGGGAGGGATGTTGAAGGTGGTGGAGGGAGGGATGTTGAAGGTGGTGGAGGGAGGGATGTTGAAGGTGGTGGAGGGAGGGATGTTGAAGGTGGTGGAGGGAGGGATGTTGAAGGTGGTGGAGGGAGGGATGTTGAAGGTGGTGGAGGGAGGGATGTTGAAGGTGGTGGAGGGAGGGATGTTGAAGGTGGTGGAGGGAGGGATGTTGAAGGTGGTGGAGGGAGTGATGTTGAAGGTGGTGGAGGGAGGGATGTTGAAGGTGGTGGAGGGAGGGATGTTGAAGGTGGTGGAGGGAGGGATGTTGAAGGTGGTGGAGGGAGGGATGTTGAAGGTGGTGGAGGGAGGGATGTTGAAGGTGGTGGAGGGAGGGATGTTGAAGGTGGTGGAGGGAGGGATGTTGAAGGTGGTGGAGGGAGGGATGTTGAAGGTGGTGGAGGGAGGGATGTTGAAGGTGGTGGAGGGAGGGATGTTGAAGGTGGTGGAGGGAGTGATGTTGAAGGTGGTGGAGGGAGGGATGTTGAAGGTGGTGGAGGGAGGGATGTTGAAGGTGGTGGAGGGAGTGAAGCTGAAGGTGGTGGAGGGAGGGATGTTAAAGGTGGTGGAGGGAGGGATGTTGAAGGTGGTGGAGGGAGGGATGTTGAAGGTGGTGGACGGAGGGATGTTGAAGGTGGTGGAGGGAGTGATGTTGAAGGTGGTGGAGGGAGGGATCTTGAAGGTGGTGGAGGGAGGGATGTTGAAGGTGGTGGAGGGAGGGATGTTGAAGGTGGTGGAGGGAGGGATGTTGAAGGTGGTGGAGGGAGGATTGTTGAAGGTGGTGGAGGGAGGGATGTTGAAGGTGGTGGAGGGAGGGATGTTGAAGGTGGTGGAGGGAGGGATGTTGAAGGTGGTGGAGGGAGGGATGTTGAAGGTGGTGAAGGGAGGATTGTTGAAGGTGGTGGAGGGAGTCATGTTGAAGGTGGTGGAGGAGGGATGTTGAAGGTGGTGGAGGGAGTGATGTTGAAGGTGGTGGAGGGAGGGATGTTGAAGGTGGTGGAGGGAGGGATGTTGAAGGTGGTGGAGGGAGTGATGTTGAAGGTGGTGGAGGGAGTGATGTTGAAGGTGGTGGAGGGAGGGATGTTGAAGGTGGTGGAGGGAGGGATGTTGAAGGTGGTGGAGGGAGGGATGTTGAAGGTGGTGGAGGGAGGGATGTTGAAGGTGGTGGAGGGAGGGATGTTGAAGGTGGTGGAGGGAGGGATGTTGAAGGTGGTGGAGGGAGGGATGTTGATGGTGGTGGAGGGAGGGATGTTGGTGGTGGGGAGGGAGTGATGTTGAAGTGGTGGAGGGAGGGATGTTGAAGGTGGTGGAGGGAGGGATGTTGAAGGTGGTGGAGGGAGGGATGTTGAAGGTGGTGGAGGGAGTGAATGTTGAAGGTGGTGGAGGGAGGGATGTTGAAGGTGGTGGAGGGAGGGATGTTGAAGGTGGTGGAGGGAGGGATGTTGAAGGTGGTGGAGGGAGGGATGTTGAAGGTGGTGGAGGGAGGGATGTTGAAGGTGGTGGAGGGAGGGATGTTGAAGGTGGTGGAGGGAGGGATGTTGAAGGTGGTGGAGGGAGGGATGTTGAAGGTGGTGGAGGGAGTGATGTTGAAGGTGGTGGAGGGAGGGATGTTGAAGGTGGTGGAGGGAGGGATGTTGAAGGTGGTGGAGGGAGTGATGTTGAAGGTGGTGGAGGGAGGGATGTTGAAGGTGGTGGAGGGAGGGATGTTGAAGGTGGTGGAGGGAGGGATGTTGAAGGTGGTGGAGGGAGGGATGTTGAAGGTGGTGGAGGGAGGGATGTTGAAGGTGGTGGAGGGAGGGATGTTGAAGGTGGTGGAGGGAGGGATGTTGAAGGTGGTGGAGGGAGGGATGTTGAAGGTGGTGGAGGGAGGGATGTTGAAGGTGGTGGAGGGAGGATGTTGAAGGTGGTGGAGGGAGTGATGTTGAAGGTGGTGGAGGGAGGGATGTTGAAGGTGGTGGAGGGAGGGATGTTGAAGGTGGTGGAGGGAGGGATGTTGAAGGTGGTGGAGGGAGGGATGTTGAAGGTGGTGGAGGGAGGGATGTTGAAGGTGGTGGAGGGAGGGATGTTGAAGGTGGTGGAGGGAGGGATGTTGAAGGTGGTGGAGGGAGGGATGTTGAAGGTGGTGGAGGGAGGGATGTTGAAGGTGGTGGAGGGAGGGATGTTGAAGGTGGTGGAGGGAGGGATGTTGAAGGTGGTGGAGGGAGGGATGTTGAAGGTGGTGGAGGGAGGGATGTTGAAGGTGGTGGAGGGAGGGATGTTGAAGGTGGTGGAGGGAGGGATGTTGAAGGTGGTGGAGGGAGGGATGTTGAAGGTGGTGGAGGGAGGGATGTTGAAGGTGGTGGAGGGAGGGATGTTGAAGGTGGTGGAGGGAGGATTGTTGAAGGTGGTGGAGGGAGTGATGTTGAAGGTGGTGGAGGGTGGATGTTGAAAGTGGTGGAGGGAGGGATGTTGGTGGTGGAGGGAGTGAGGCTGAATGTGGCGGAGGGAGGGATGTTGAAGGTGGTGGAGGGAGGGATGTTGAAGGTGGTGGAGGGAGGGATGTTGAAGGTGGTGGAGGGAGTGATGTTGAAGGTGGTGGAGGGAGGGATGTTGAAGGTGGTGGAGGGAGGGATGTTGAAGGTGGTGGAGGGAGGGATGTTGAAGGTGGTGGAGGGAGGGATGTTGAAGGTGGTGGAGGGAGGGATGTTGAAGGTGGTGGAGGGAGGGATGTTGAAGGTGGTGGAGGGAGGGATGTTGAAGGTGGTGGAGGGAGGGATGTTGAAGGTGGTGGAGGGAGTGATGTTGAAGGTGGTGGAGGGAGGGATGTTGAAGGTGGTGGAGGGAGGGATGTTGAAGGTGGTGGAGGGAGGGATGTTGAAGGTGGTGGAGGGAGTGAAGTTGAAGGTGGTGGAGGGAGGGATGTTGAAGGTGGTGGAGGGAGGGATGTTGAAGGTGGTGGAGGGAGGGATGTTGAAGGTGGTGGAGGGAGGGATGTTGAAGGTGGTGGAGGGAGGGATGTTGAAGGTGGTGGAGGGAGGGATGTTGAAGGTGGTGGAGGGAGTGATGTTGAAGGTGGTGGAGGGAGGGATGTTGAAGGTGGTGGAGGGAGGATGTTGAAGGTGGTGGAGGGAGGGATGTTGAAGGTGGTGGAGGGAGGGATGTTGAAGGTGGTGGAGGGAGGGATGTTGAAGGTGGTGGAGGGAGGGATGTTGAAGGTGGTGGAGGGAGGGATGTTGAAGGTGGTGGAGGGAGGGATGTTGAAGGTGGTGGAGGGAGGGATGTTGAAGGTGGTGGAGGGAGTGATGTTGAAGGTGGTGGAGGGAGGGATGTTGAAGGTGGTGGAGGGAGGGATGTTGAAGGTGGTGGAGGGAGGGATGTTGAAGGTGGTGGAGGGAGTGATGTTGAAGGTGGTGGAGGGAGGGATGTTGAAGGTGGTGGAGGGAGGGATGTTGAAGGTGGTGGAGGGAGGATGTTGAAGGTGGTGGAGGGAGGGATGTTGAAGGTGGTGGAGGGAGGGATGTTGAAGGTGGTGGAGGGAGGGATGTTGAAGGTGGTGGAGGGAGGATGTTGAAGGTGGTGGAGGGAGGGATGTTGAAGGTGGTGGAGGGAGGGATGTTGAAGGTGGTGGAGGGAGGGATGTTGAAGGTGGTGGAGGGAGGGATGTTGAAGGTGGTGGAGGGAGGGATGTTGAAGGTGGTGGAGGGAGGGATGTTGAAGGTGGTGGAGGGAGGGATGTTGAAGGTGGTGGAGGGAGGATGTTGAAGGTGGTGGAGGGAGGATGTTGAAGGTGGTGGAGGGAGGGATGTTGAAGGTGGTGGAGGGAGGGATGTTGAAGGTGGTGGAGGGAGGGATGTTGAAGGTGGTGGAGGGAGGGATGTTGAAGGTGGTGGAGGGAGGGATGTTGAAGGTGGTGGAGGGAGGGATGTTGAAGGTGGTGGAGGGAGGGATGTTGAAGGTGGTGGAGGGAGGGATGTTGAAGGTGGTGGAGGGAGGGATGTTGAAGGTGGTGGAGGGAGGGATGTTGAAGGTGGTGGAGGGAGGGATGTTGAAGGTGGTGGAGGGAGGGATGTTGAAGGTGGTGGAGGGAGGGATGTTGAAGGTGGTGGAGGGAGGGATGTTGAAGGTGGTGGAGGGAGGATGTTGAAGGTGGTGGAGGGAGGGATGTTGAAGGTGGTGGAGGGAGGGATGTTGAAGGTGGTGGAGGGAGGGATGTTGAAGGTGGTGGAGGGAGGGATGTTGAAGGTGGTGGAGGGAGGGATGTTGAAGGTGGTGGAGGGAGGGATGTTGAAGGTGGTGGAGGGAGGGATGTTGAAGGTGGTGGAGGGAGGGATGTTGAAGGTGGTGGAGGGAGGGATGTTGAAGGTGGTGGAGGGAGGGATGTTGAAGGTGGTGGAGGGAGGGATGTTGAAGGTGGTGGAGGGAGGGATGTTGAAGGTGGTGGAGGGAGGATGTTGAAGGTGGTGGAGGGAGGGATGTTGAAGGTGGTGGAGGGAGGGATGTTGAAGGTGGTGGAGGGAGGGATGTTGAAGGTGGTGGAGGGAGGGATGTTGAAGGTGGTGGAGGGAGGGATGTTGAAGGTGGTGGAGGGAGGGATGTTGAAGGTGGTGGAGGGAGGGATGTTGAAGGTGGTGGAGGGAGGGATGTTGAAGGTGGTGGAGGGAGGGATGTTGAAGGTGGTGGAGGGAGGGATGTTGAAGGTGGTGGAGGGAGGGATGTTGAAGGTGGTGGAGGGAGGGATGTTGAAGGTGGTGGAGGGAGGGATGTTGAAGGTGGTGGAGGGAGGGATGTTGAAGGTGGTGGAGGGAGGGATGTTTAAAGGTGGTGGAGGGAGGGATGTTGAAGGTGGTGGAGGGACTGATGTTGAAGGTGGTGGAGGGATTGTTGTTGAAGGTGGTGGAGGGACGGATGTTGAAGGTGGTGGAGGGAGGGATGTTGAAGGTGGTGGAGGGAGGGATGTTGAAGGTGGTGGAGGGAGGGATGTTGAAGGTGGTGGAGGGAGGGATGTTGAAGGTGGTGGAGGGAGGGATGTTGAAGGTGGTGGAGGGAGGGATGTTGAAGGTGGTGGAGGGAGGGATGTTGAAGGTGGTGGAGGGAGGGATGTTGAAGGTGGTGGAGGGAGGGATGTTGAAGGTGGTGGAGGGAGGGATGTTGAAGGTGGTGGAGGGAGGGATGTTGAAGGTGGTGGAGGGAGGGATGTTGAAGGTGGTGGAGGGAGGGATGTTGAAGGTGGTGGAGGGAGGGATGTTGAAGGTGGTGGAGGGAGGGATGTTGAAGGTGGTGGAGGGAGGGATGTTGAAGGTGGTGGAGGGAGGGATGTTGAAGGTGGTGGAGGGAGGGATGTTGAAGGTGGTGGAGGGAGGGATGTTGAAGGTGGTGGAGGGAGGGATGTTGAAGGTGGTGGAGGGAGGGATGTTGAAGGTGGTGGAGGGAGGGATGTTGAAGGTGGTGGAGGGAGGGATGTTGAAGGTGGTGGAGGGAGGGATGTTGAAGGTGGTGGAGGGAGGGATGTTGAAGGTGGTGGAGGGAGGGATGTTGAAGGTGGTGGAGGGAGTGATGTTGAAGGTGGTGGAGGGAGGATGTTGAAGGTGGTGGAGGGAGGGATGTTGAAGGTGGTGGAGGGAGGGATGTTGAAGGTGGTGGAGGGAGGGATGTTGAAGGTGGTGGAGGGAGGGATGTTGAAGGTGGTGGAGGGAGGGATGTTGAAGGTGGTGGAGGGAGGGATGTTGAAGGTGGTGGAGGGAGGGATGTTGAAGGTGGTGGAGGGAGGGATGTTGAAGGTGGTGGAGGGAGGATGTTGAAGGTGGTGGAGGGAGGGATGTTGAAGGTGGTGGAGGGAGGGATGTTGAAGGTGGTGGAGGGAGGATGTTGAAGGTGGTGGAGGGAGGGATGTTGAAGGTGGTGGAGGGAGGGATGTTGAAGGTGGTGGAGGGAGGGATGTTGAAGGTGGTGGAGGGAGGGATGTTGAAGGTGGTGGAGGGAGGGATGTTGAAGGTGGTGGAGGGAGGGATGTTGAAGGTGGTGGAGGGAGGGATGTTGAAGGTGGTGGAGGGAGGGATGTTGAAGGTGGTGGAGGGAGGGATGTTGAAGGTGGTGGAGGGAGGGATGTTGAAGGTGGTGGAGGGAGGGATGTTGAAGGTGGTGGAGGGAGGGATGTTGAAGGTGGTGGAGGGAGTGATGTTGAAGGTGGTGGAGGGAGGGATGTTGAAGGTGGTGGAGGGAGGGATGTTGAAGGTGGTGGAGGGAGGGATGTTGAAGGTGGTGGAGGGAGGGATGTTGAAGGTGGTGGAGGGAGGGATGTTGAAGGTGGTGGAGGGAGGGATGTTGAAGGTGGTGGAGGGAGGGATGTTGAAGGTGGTGGAGGGAGGGATGTTGAAGGTGGTGGAGGGAGGGATGTTGAAGGTGGTGGAGGGAGGGATGTTGAAGGTGGTGGAGGGAGGGATGTTGAAGGTGGTGGAGGGAGGGATGTTGAAGGTGGTGGAGGGAGGGATGTTGAAGGTGGTGGAGGGAGGGTTGTTGAAGGTGGTGGAGGGAGGGATGTTGAAGGTGGTGGAGGGAGTGATGTTGAAGGTGGTGGAGGGAGTGATGTTGAAGGTGGTGGAGGGAGGGATGTTGAAGGTGGTGGAGGGAGGGATGTTGAAGGTGGTGGAGGGAGGGATGTTGAAGGTGGTGGAGGGAGGGATGTTGAAGGTGGTGGAGGGAGGGATGTTGAAGGTGGTGGAGGGAGGGATGTTGAAGGTGGTGGAGGGAGGGATGTTGAAGGTGGTGGAGGGAGGGATGTTGAAGGTGGTGGTGGGAGGGATGTTGAAGGTGGTGGAGGGAGGGATGTTGAAGGTGGTGGAGGGAGTGAATGTTGATGATGTTGGAGGGAGGGATGTTGAAGGTGGTGGAGGGAGGGATGTTGAAGGTGGTGGAGGGAGGGATGTTGAAGGTGGTGGAGGGAGGGATGTTGAAGGTGGTGGAGGGAGGGATGTTGAAGGTGGTGGAGGGAGGGATGTTGAAGGTGGTGGAGGGAGGGATGTTGAAGGTGGTGGAGGGAGTGATGTTGAAGGTGGTGGAGGGAGGGATGTTGAAGGTGGTGGAGGGAGTGATGTTGAAGGTGGTGGAGGGAGGGATGTTGAAGGTGGTGGAGGGAGTGATGTTGAAGGTGGTGGAGGGAGGGATGTTGAAGGTGGTGGAGGGAGGGATGTTGAAGGTGGTGGAGGGAGGGATGTTGAAGGTGGTGGAGGGAGGGATGTTGAAGGTGGTGGAGGGAGGGATGTTGAAGGTGGTGGAGGGAGGGATGTTGAAGGTGGTGGAGGGAGGGATGTTGAAGGTGGTGGAGGGAGGGATGTTGAAGGTGGTGGAGGGAGGGATGTTGAAGGTGGTGGAGGGAGGGATGTTGAAGGTGGTGGAGGGAGGGATGTTGAAGGTGGTGGAGGGAGGGATGTTGAAGGCGGTGGAGGGAGGGATGTTGAAGGTGGTGGAGGGAGTGATGTTGAAGGTGATTGAGGGAGGGATGTTGAAGGTGGTCGAGGGAGGGATGTTGAAGATGGTGGAGGGAGTGATGTTGAAGGTAGTGGAGGGAGGGATGTTGAAGGTGGTGGAGGGAGGGATGTTGAAGGCGTTGGAGGGAGGGATGTTGACGGTGGTTAAGGGAGTGATGTTGAAGGTGGTGGAGGGAGGGATGTTGAAGGTGGTGGAGGGAGGGATGTTGAAGGTGGTGGAGGGAGGGATGTTGAAGGTGGTGGAGGGAGGGATGTTGAAGGTGGTGGAGGGAGGGATGTTGAAGGTGGTGGAGGGAGGGATGTTGAAGGTGGTGGAGGGAGGGATGTTGAAGGTGGTGGAGGGAGGGATGTTGAAGGTGGTGGAGGGAGGGATGTTGAAGGTGGTGGAGGGAGTGATGTTGAAGGTGGTGGAGGGAGGGATGTTGAAGGTGGTGGAGGGAGGGATGTTGAAGGTGGTGGAGGGAGGATGTTGAAGGTGGTGGAGGGAGGGATGTTGAAGGTGGTGGAGGGAGGGATGTTGAAGGTGGTGGAGGGAGGGATGTTGAAGGTGGTGGAGGGAGGGATGTTGAAGGTGGTGGAGGGAGGATGTTGAAGGTGGTGGAGGGAGGGATGTTGAAGGTGGTGGAGGGAGGGATGTTGAAGGTGGTGGAGGGAGGGATGTTGAAGGTGGTGGAGGGAGGGATGTTGAAGGTGGTGGAGGGAGGGATGTTGAAGGTGGTGGAGGGAGGGATGTTGAAGGTGGTGGAGGGAGGGATGTTGAAGGTGGTGGAGGGAGGGATGTTGAAGGTGGTGGAGGGAGGGATGTTGAAGGTGGTGGAGGGAGTGATGTTGAAGGTGGTGGAGGGAGGGATGTTGAAGGTGGTGGAGGGAGGGATGTTGAAGGTGGTGGAGGGAGGGATGTTGAAGGTGGTGGAGGGAGGGATGTTGAAGGTGGTGGAGGGAGGGATGTTGAAGGTGGTGGAGGGAGGGATGTTGAAGGTGGTGGAGGGAGGATGTTGAAGGTGGTGGAGGGAGGGATGTTGAAGGTGGTGGAGGGAGGGATGTTGAAGGTGGTGGAGGGAGGGATGTTGAAGGTGGTGGAGGGAGGGATGTTGAAGGTGGTGGAGGGAGGGATGTTGAAGGTGGTGGAGGGAGGGATGTTGAAGGTGGTGGAGGGAGGGATGTTGAAGGTGGTGGAGGGAGTGATGTTGAAGGTGGTGGAGGGAGGGATGTTGAAGGTGGTGGAGGGAGGGATGTTGAAGGTGGTGGAGGGAGGGATGTTGAAGGTGGTGGAGGGAGGGATGTTGAAGGTGGTGGAGGGAGGGATGTTGAAGGTGGTGGAGGGAGGGATGTTGAAGGTGGTGGAGGGAGGGATGTTGAAGGTGGTGGAGGGAGGGATGTTGAAGGTGGTGGAGGGAGTGATGTTGAAGGTGGTGGAGGGAGGGATGTTGAAGGTGGTGGAGGGAGGAATGTTGAAGGTGGTGGAGGGAGGGATGTTGAAGGTGGTGGAGGAGGGATGTTGAAGGTGGTGGAGGGAGGGATGTTGAAGGTGGTGGAGGGAGGGATGTTGAAGGTGGTGGAGGGAGGGATGTTGAAGGTGGTGGAGGGAGGGATGTTGAAGGTGGTGGAGGGAGTGATGTTGAAGGTGGTGGAGGTAGGGATGTTGAAGGTGGTGGAGGGAGGGATTTTGAAGGTGGTGGAGGTAGGGATGATGAAGGTGGTGGAGGGAGGGATTTTGAAGGTGGTGGAGGGAGGGTTGTTGAAGGTGGTGGAGGGAGTGATGTTGAAGGTGGTGGAGGGAGGGATGTTGAAGGTGGTGGAGGGAGGGATGTTGAAGGTGGTGGAGGGAGGGATGTTGAAGGTGGTGGAGGGAGGGATGTTGAAGGTGGTGGAGGGAGGGATGTTGAAGGTGGTGGAGGGAGGGATGTTGAAGGTGGTGGAGGGAGGGATGTTGAAGGTGGTGGAGGGAGGGATGTTGAAGGTGGTGGAGGGAGGGATGTTGAAGGTGGTGGAGGGAGGGATGTTGAAGGTGGTGGAGGGAGGGATGTTGAAGGTGGTGGAGGGAGGGATGTTGAAGGTGGTGGAGGGAGGGATGTTGAAGGTGGTGGAGGGAGGGATGTTGAAGGTGGTGGAGGGAGGGATGTTGAAGGTGGTGGAGGGAGGGATGTTGAAGGTGGTGGAGGGAGGGATGTTGAAGGTGGTGGAGGGAGGGATGTTGAAGGTGGTGGAGGGAGGGATGTTGAAGGTGGTGGAGGGAGTGATGTTGAAGGTGGTGGAGGGAGGGATGTTGAAGGTGGTGGAGGGAGGGATGTTGAAGGTGGTGGAGGGAGGGATGTTGAAGGTGGTGGAGGGAGGGATGTTGAAGGTGGTGGAGGGAGGGATGTTGAAGGTGGTGGAGGGAGGGATGTTGAAGGTGGTGGAGGGAGGGATGTTGAAGGTGGTGGAGGGAGGGATGTTGAAGGTGGTGGAGGGAGGGATGTTGAAGGTGGTGGAGGGAGGGATGTTGAAGGTGGTGGAGGGAGGGATGTTGAAGGTGGTGGAGGGAGGGATGTTGAAGGTGGTGGAGGGAGGGATGTTGAAGGTGGTGGAGGGAGGGATGTTGAAGGTGGTGGAGGGAGGGATGTTGAAGGTGGTGGAGGGAGGATGTTGAAGGTGGTGGAGGGAGGGATGTTGAAGGTGGTGGAGGGAGGGATGTTGAAGGTGGTGGAGGGAGGGATGTTGAAGGTGGTGGAGGGAGGGATGTTGAAGGTGGTGGAGGGAGGGATGTTGAAGGTGGTGGAGGGAGGGATGTTGAAGGTGGTGGAGGGAGGGATGTTGAAGGTGGTGGAGGGAGGGATGTTGAAGGTGGTGGAGGGAGGATGTTGAAGGTGGTGGAGGGAGGGATGTTGAAGGTGGTGGAGGGAGGGATGTTGAAGGTGGTGGAGGGAGGGATGTTGAAGGTGGTGGAGGGAGGGATGTTGAAGGTGGTGGAGGGAGGGATGTTGAAGGTGGTGGAGGGAGGGATGTTGAAGGTGGTGGAGGGAGGGATGTTGAAGGTGGTGGAGGGAGGGATGTTGAAGGTGGTGGAGGGAGGGATGTTGAAGGTGGTGGAGGGAGGGATGTTGAAGGTGGTGGAGGGAGGGATGTTGAAGGTGGTGGAGGGAGGGATGTTGAAGGTGGTGGAGGGAGGGATGTTGAAGGTGGTGGAGGGAGGGATGTTGAAGGTGGTGGAGGGAGGGATGTTGAAGGTGGTGGAGGGAGGGATGTTGAAGGTGGTGGAGGGAGGGATGTTGAAGGTGGTGGAGGGAGGGATGTTGAAGGTGGTGGAGGGAGGGATGTTGAAGGTGGTGGAGGGAGGATGTTGAAGGTGGTGGAGGGAGTGATGTTGAAGGTGGTGGAGGGAGGGATGTTGAAGGTGGTGGAGGGAGGGATGTTGAAGGTGGTGGAGGGAGGGATGTTGAAGGTGGTGGAGGGAGGGATGTTGAAGGTGGTGGAGGGAGGGATGTTGAAGGTGGTGGAGGGAGGGATGTTGAAGGTGGTGGAGGGAGGGATGTTGAAGGTGGTGGAGGGAGGGATGTTGAAGGTGGTGGAGGGAGGGATGTTGAAGGTGGTGGAGGGAGGGATGTTGAAGGTGGTGGAGGGAGTGATGTTGAAGGTGGTGGAGGGAGGGATGTTGAAGGTGGTGGAGGGAGGGATGTTGAAGGTGGTGGAGGGAGGGATGTTGAAGGTGGTGGAGGGAGGGATGTTGAAGGTGGTGGAGGGAGGGATGTTGAAGGTGGTGGAGGGAGGGATGTTGAAGGTGGTGGAGGGAGGGATGTTGAAGGTGGTGGAGGGAGGGATGTTGAAGGTGGTGGAGGGAGGGATGTTGAAGGTGGTGGAGGGAGGGATGTTGAAGGTGGTGGAGGGAGGGATGTTGAAGGTGGTGGAGGGAGGGATGTTGAAGGTGGTGGAGGGAGGGATGTTGAAGGTGGTGGAGGGAGGGATGTTGAAGGTGGTGGAGGGAGGGATGTTGAAGGTGGTGGAGGGAGGGATGTTGAAGGTGGTGGAGGGAGGGATGTTGAAGGTGGTGGAGGGAGGGATGTTGAAGGTGGTGGAGGGAGGGATGTTGAAGGTGGTGGAGGGAGGGATGTTGAAGGTGGTGGAGGGAGGGATGTTGAAGGTGGTGGAGGGAGGGATGTTGAAGGTGGTGGAGGGAGGGATGTTGAAGGTGGTGGAGGGAGGGATGTTGAAGGTGGTGGAGGGAGGGATGTTGAAGGTGGTGGAGGGAGGGATGTTGAAGGTGGTGGAGGGAGGGATGTTGAAGGTGGTGGAGGGAGGGATGTTGAAGGTGGTGGAGGGAGGGATGTTGAAGGTGGTGGAGGGAGGGATGTTGAAGGTGGTGGAGGGAGGGATGTTGAAGGTGGTGGAGGGAGGGATGTTGAAGGTGGTGGAGGGAGGGATGTTGAAGGTGGTGGAGGGAGGGATGTTGAAGGTGGTGGAGGGAGGGATGTTGAAGGTGGTGGAGGGAGGGATGTTGAAGGTGGTGGAGGGAGGGATGTTGAAGGTGGTGGAGGGAGGGATGTTGAAGGTGGTGGAGGGAGGGATGTTGAAGGTGGTGGAGGGAGGGATGTTGAAGGTGGTGGAGGGAGGGATGTTGAAGGTGGTGGAGGGAGGGATGTTGAAGGTGGTGGAGGGAGGGATGTTGAAGGTGGTGGAGGGAGGGATGTTGAAGGTGGTGGAGGGAGGGATGTTGAAGGTGGTGGAGGGAGGGATGTTGAAGGTGGTGGAGGGAGGGATGTTGAAGGTGGTGGAGGGAGGGATGTTGAAGGTGGTGGAGGGAGGGATGTTGAAGGTGGTGGAGGGAGGGATGTTGAAGGTGGTGGAGGGAGTGATGTTGAAGGTGGTGGAGGGAGGGATGTTGAAGGTGGTGGAGGGAGGGATGTTGAAGGTGGTGGAGGGAGGGATGTTGAAGGTGGTGGAGGGAGGGATGTTGAAGGTGGTGGAGGGAGGGATGTTGAAGGTGGTGGAGGGAGGGATGTTGAAGGTGGTGGAGGGAGGATGTTGAAGGTGGTGGAGGGA
The DNA here is from genome assembly GCF_017639515.1 of Carcharodon carcharias. Taxonomy (NCBI): domain Eukaryota; kingdom Metazoa; phylum Chordata; class Chondrichthyes; order Lamniformes; family Lamnidae; genus Carcharodon; species Carcharodon carcharias. The sequence goes on from NC_054482.1 coordinate 116,230,716, forward strand.
GGGATGTTGAAGGTGGTGGAGGGAGGGATGTTGAAGGTGGTGGAGGGAGGGATGTTGAAGGTGGTGGAGGGAGGGATGTTGAAGGTGGTGGAGGGAGGGATGTTGAAGGTGGTGGAGGGAGGGATGTTGAAGGTGGTGGAGGGAGGGATGTTGAAGGTGGTGGAGGGAGGGATGTTGAAGGTGGTGGAGGGAGGGATGTTGAAGGTGGTGGAGGGAGGGATGTTGAAGGTGGTGGAGGGAGGGATGTTGAAGGTGGTGGAGGGAGGGATGTTGAAGGTGGTGGAGGGAGGGATGTTGAAGGTGGTGGAGGGAGGGATGTTGAAGGTGGTGGAGGGAGGGATGTTGAAGGTGGTGGAGGGAGGGATGTTGAAGGTGGTGGAGGGAGGGATGTTGAAGGTGGTGGAGGGAGGGATGTTGAAGGTGGTGGAGGGAGGGATGTTGAAGGTGGTGGAGGGAGGGATGTTGAAGGTGGTGGAGGGAGGGATGTTGAAGGTGGTGGAGGGAGGGATGTTGAAGGTGGTGGAGGGAGGGATGTTGAAGGTGGTGGAGGGAGGGATGTTGAAGGTGGTGGAGGGAGGGATGTTGAAGGTGGTGGAGGGAGGGATGTTGAAGGTGGTGGAGGGAGGATGTTGAAGGTGGTGGAGGGAGGGATGTTGAAGGTGGTGGAGGGAGGGATGTTGAAGGTGGTGGAGGGAGGGATGTTGAAGGTGGTGGAGGGAGGGATGTTGAAGGTGGTGGAGGGAGGGATGTTGAAGGTGGTGGAGGGAGGGATGTTGAAGGTGGTGGAGGGAGGGATGTTGAAGGTGGTGGAGGGAGGGATGTTGAAGGTGGTGGAGGGAGGGATGTTGAAGGTGGTGGAGGGAGGGATGTTGAAGGTGGTGGAGGGAGGGATGTTGAAGGTGGTGGAGGGAGGGATGTTGAAGGTGGTGGAGGGAGGGATGTTGAAGGTGGTGGAGGGAGGGATGTTGAAGGTGGTGGAGGGAGGGATGTTGAAGGTGGTGGAGGGAGGGATGTTGAAGGTGGTGGAGGGAGGGATGTTGAAGGTGGTGGAGGGAGGGATGTTGAAGGTGGTGGAGGGAGGGATGTTGAAGGTGGTGGAGGGAGGGATGTTGAAGGTGGTGGAGGGAGGGATGTTGAAGGTGGTGGAGGGAGGGATGTTGAAGGTGGTGGAGGGAGGGATGTTGAAGGTGGTGGAGGGAGGATGTTGAAGGTGGTGGAGGGAGGGATGTTGAAGGTGGTGGAGGGAGGGATGTTGAAGGTGGTGGAGGGAGGGATGTTGAAGGTGGTGGAGGGAGGGATGTTGAAGGTGGTGGAGGGAGGGATGTTGAAGGTGGTGGAGGGAGGGATGTTGAAGGTGGTGGAGGGAGGGATGTTGAAGGTGGTGGAGGGAGGGATGTTGAAGGTGGTGGAGGGAGGGATGTTGAAGGTGGTGGAGGGAGGGATGTTGAAGGTGGTGGAGGGAGGGATGTTGAAGGTGGTGGAGGGAGGGATGTTGAAGGTGGTGGAGGGAGGGATGTTGAAGGTGGTGGAGGGAGGGATGTTGAAGGTGGTGGAGGGAGGGATGTTGAAGGTGGTGGAGGGAGGGATGTTGAAGGTGGTGGAGGGAGGGATGTTGAAGGTGGTGGAGGGAGGGATGTTGAAGGTGGTGGAGGGAGGGATGTTGAAGGTGGTGGAGGGAGGGATGTTGAAGGTGGTGGAGGGAGGGATGTTGAAGGTGGTGGAGGGAGGGATGTTGAAGGTGGTGGAGGGAGGGATGTTGAAGGTGGTGGAGGGAGGATGTTGAAGGTGGTGGAGGGAGGGATGTTGAAGGTGGTGGAGGGAGGGATGTTGAAGGTGGTGGAGGGAGGGATGTTGAAGGTGGTGGAGGGAGGGATGTTGAAGGTGGTGGAGGGAGGGATGTTGAAGGTGGTGGAGGGAGGGATGTTGAAGGTGGTGGAGGGAGGGATGTTGAAGGTGGTGGAGGGAGGGATGTTGAAGGTGGTGGAGGGAGGGATGTTGAAGGTGGTGGAGGGAGGGATGTTGAAGGTGGTGGAGGGAGGGATGTTGAAGGTGGTGGAGGGAGGGATGTTGAAGGTGGTGGAGGGAGGGATGTTGAAGGTGGTGGAGGGAGGGATGTTGAAGGTGGTGGAGGGAGGGATGTTGAAGGTGGTGGAGGGAGGGATGTTGAAGGTGGTGGAGGGAGGGATGTTGAAGGTGGTGGAGGGAGGGATGTTGAAGGTGGTGGAGGGAGGGATGTTGAAGGTGGTGGAGGGAGGGATGTTGAAGGTGGTGGAGGGAGGGATGTTGAAGGTGGTGGAGGGAGGGATGTTGAAGGTGGTGGAGGGAGGGATGTTGAAGGTGGTGGAGGGAGGGATGTTGAAGGTGGTGGAGGGAGTGATGTTGAAGGTGGTGGAGGGAGGGATGTTGAAGGTGGTGGAGGGAGGGATGTTGAAGGTGGTGGAGGGAGGGATGTTGAAGGTGGTGGAGGGAGGGATGTTGAAGGTGGTGGAGGGAGGGATGTTGAAGGTGGTGGAGGGAGGGATGTTGAAGGTGGTGGAGGGAGGGATGTTGAAGGTGGTGGAGGGAGGGATGTTGAAGGTGGTGGAGGGAGGGATGTTGAAGGTGGTGGAGGGAGGGATGTTGAAGGTGGTGGAGGGAGGGATGTTGAAGGTGGTGGAGGGAGGGATGTTGAAGGTGGTGGAGGGAGGGATGTTGAAGGTGGTGGAGGGAGGGATGTTGAAGGTGGTGGAGGGAGGGATGTTGAAGGTGGTGGAGGGAGGGATGTTGAAGGTGGTGGAGGGAGGGATGTTGAAGGTGGTGGAGGGAGGGATGTTGAAGGTGGTGGAGGGAGGGATGTTGAAGGTGGTGGAGGGAGGGATGTTGAAGGTGGTGGAGGGAGGGATGTTGAAGGTGGTGGAGGGAGGGATGTTGAAGGTGGTGGAGGGAGGGATGTTGAAGGTGGTGGAGGGAGGGATGTTGAAGGTGGTGGAGGGAGGGATGTTGAAGGTGGTGGAGGGAGGGATGTTGAAGGTGGTGGAGGGAGGGATGTTGAAGGTGGTGGAGGGAGGGATGTTGAAGGTGGTGGAGGGAGGGATGTTGAAGGTGGTGGAGGGAGGGATGTTGAAGGTGGTGGAGGGAGGGATGTTGAAGGTGGTGGAGGGAGGGATGTTGAAGGTGGTGGAGGGAGGGATGTTGAAGGTGGTGGAGGGAGGGATGTTGAAGGTGGTGGAGGGAGGGATGTTGAAGGTGGTGGAGGGAGGGATGTTGAAGGTGGTGGAGGGAGGGATGTTGAAGGTGGTGGAGGGAGGGATGTTGAAGGTGGTGGAGGGAGGGATGTTGAAGGTGGTGGAGGGAGGGATGTTGAAGGTGGTGGAGGGAGGGATGTTGAAGGTGGTGGAGGGAGGGATGTTGAAGGTGGTGGAGGGAGGGATGTTGAAGGTGGTGGAGGGAGGGATGTTGAAGGTGGTGGAGGGAGGGATGTTGAAGGTGGTGGAGGGAGGGATGTTGAAGGTGGTGGAGGGAGGGATGTTGAAGGTGGTGGAGGGAGGGATGTTGAAGGTGGTGGAGGGAGGGATGTTGAAGGTGGTGGAGGGAGGGATGTTGAAGGTGGTGGAGGGAGGGATGTTGAAGGTGGTGGAGGGAGGGATGTTGAAGGTGGTGGAGGGAGGGATGTTGAAGGTGGTGGAGGGAGGGATGTTGAAGGTGGTGGAGGGAGTGATGTTGAAGGTGGTGGAGGGAGGGATGTTGAAGGTGGTGGAGGGAGTGATGTTGAAGGTGGTGGAGGGAGGGATGTTGAAGGTGGTGGAGGGAGGGATGTTGAAGGTGGTGGAGGGAGGGATGTTGAAGGTGGTGGAGGGAGGGATGTTGAAGGTGGTGGAGGGAGGGATGTTGAAGGTGGTGGAGGGAGGGATGTTGAAGGTGGTGGAGGGAGGGATGTTGAAGGTGGTGGAGGGAGGGATGTTGAAGGTGGTGGAGGGAGGGATGTTGAAGGTGGTGGAGGGAGTGATGTTGAAGGTGGTGGAGGGAGGGATGTTGAAGGTGGTGGAGGGAGGGATGTTGAAGGTGGTGGAGGGAGGGATGTTGAAGGTGGTGGAGGGAGGGATGTTGAAGGTGGTGGAGGGAGGGATGTTGAAGGTGGTGGAGGGAGGGATGTTGAAGGTGGTGGAGGGAGGGATGTTGAAGGTGGTGGAGGGAGGGATGTTGAAGGTGGTGGAGGGAGGGATGTTGAAGGTGGTGGAGGGAGGGATGTTGAAGGTGGTGGAGGGAGGGATGTTGAAGGTGGTGGAGGGAGGGATGTTGAAGGTGGTGGAGGGAGGGATGTTGAAGGTGGTGGAGGGAGGGATGTTGAAGGTGGTGGAGGGAGGGATGTTGAAGGTGGTGGAGGGAGGGATGTTGAAGGTGGTGGAGGGAGGGATGTTGAAGGTGGTGGAGGGAGGGATGTTGAAGGTGGTGGAGGGAGGGATGTTGAAGGTGGTGGAGGGAGGGATGTTGAAGGTGGTGGAGGGAGGGATGTTGAAGGTGGTGGAGGGAGGGATGTTGAAGGTGGTGGAGGGAGGGATGTTGAAGGTGGTGGAGGGAGGGATGTTGAAGGTGGTGGAGGGAGTGATGTTGAAGGTGGTGGAGGGAGGGATGTTGAAGGTGGTGGAGGGAGGGATGTTGAAGGTGGTGGAGGGAGGGATGTTGAAGGTGGTGGAGGGAGGGATGTTGAAGGTGGTGGAGGGAGGGATGTTGAAGGTGGTGGAGGGAGGGATGTTGAAGGTGGTGGAGGGAGGGATGTTGAAGGTGGTGGAGGGAGGGATGTTGAAGGTGGTGGAGGGAGGGATGTTGAAGGTGGTGGAGGGAGGGATGTTGAAGGTGGTGGAGGGAGGGATGTTGAAGGTGGTGGAGGGAGGGATGTTGAAGGTGGTGGAGGGAGGGATGTTGAAGGTGGTGGAGGGAGGGATGTTGAAGGTGGTGGAGGGAGGGATGTTGAAGGTGGTGGAGGGAGGGATGTTGAAGGTGGTGGAGGGAGGGATGTTGAAGGTGGTGGAGGGAGGGATGTTGAAGGTGGTGGAGGGAGGGATGTTGAAGGTGGTGGAGGGAGGGATGTTGAAGGTGGTGGAGGGAGGGATGTTGAAGGTGGTGGAGGGAGGGATGTTGAAGGTGGTGGAGGGAGGGATGTTGAAGGTGGTGGAGGGAGGGATGTTGAAGGTGGTGGAGGGAGGGATGTTGAAGGTGGTGGAGGGAGGGATGTTGAAGGTGGTGGAGGGAGGGATGTTGAAGGTGGTGGAGGGAGGGATGTTGAAGGTGGTGGAGGGAGGGATGTTGAAGGTGGTGGAGGGAGGGATGTTGAAGGTGGTGGAGGGAGGGATGTTGAAGGTGGTGGAGGGAGGGATGTTGAAGGTGGTGGAGGGAGGGATGTTGAAGGTGGTGGAGGGAGGGATGTTGAAGGTGGTGGAGGGAGGGATGTTGAAGGTGGTGGAGGGAGGGATGTTGAAGGTGGTGGAGGGAGGGATGTTGAAGGTGGTGGAGGGAGGGATGTTGAAGGTGGTGGAGGGAGGGATGTTGAAGGTGGTGGAGGGAGGGATGTTGAAGGTGGTGGAGGGAGGGATGTTGAAGGTGGTGGAGGGAGGGATGTTGAAGGTGGTGGAGGGAGGATGTTGAAGGTGGTGGAGGGAGGGATGTTGAAGGTGGTGGAGGGAGGGATGTTGAAGGTGGTGGAGGGAGGGATGTTGAAGGTGGTGGAGGGAGGGATGTTGAAGGTGGTGGAGGGAGGGATGTTGAAGGTGGTGGAGGGAGGGATGTTGAAGGTGGTGGAGGGAGGGATGTTGAAGGTGGTGGAGGGAGGGATGTTGAAGGTGGTGGAGGGAGGGATGTTGAAGGTGGTGGAGGGAGGGATGTTGAAGGTGGTGGAGGGAGGGATGTTGAAGGTGGTGGAGGGAGGGATGTTGAAGGTGGTGGAGGGAGGGATGTTGAAGGTGGTGGAGGGAGGGATGTTGAAGGTGGTGGAGGGAGGGATGTTGAAGGTGGTGGAGGGAGGGATGTTGAAGGTGGTGGAGGGAGGGATGTTGAAGGTGGTGGAGGGAGGGATGTTGAAGGTGGTGGAGGGAGGGATGTTGAAGGTGGTGGAGGGAGGGATGTTGAAGGTGGTGGAGGGAGGGATGTTGAAGGTGGTGGAGGGAGGGATGTTGAAGGTGGTGGAGGGAGGGATGTTGAAGGTGGTGGAGGGAGGGATGTTGAAGGTGGTGGAGGGAGGGATGTTGAAGGTGGTGGAGGGAGGGATGTTGAAGGTGGTGGAGGGAGGGATGTTGAAGGTGGTGGAGGGAGGGATGTTGAAGGTGGTGGAGGGAGGGATGTTGAAGGTGGTGGAGGGAGGGATGTTGAAGGTGGTGGAGGGAGGGATGTTGAAGGTGGTGGAGGGAGGGATGTTGAAGGTGGTGGAGGGAGGGATGTTGAAGGTGGTGGAGGGAGGGATGTTGAAGGTGGTGGAGGGAGGGATGTTGAAGGTGGTGGAGGGAGGGATGTTGAAGGTGGTGGAGGGAGGGATGTTGAAGGTGGTGGAGGGAGGGATGTTGAAGGTGGTGGAGGGAGGGATGTTGAAGGTGGTGGAGGGAGGGATGTTGAAGGTGGTGGAGGGAGGGATGTTGAAGGTGGTGGAGGGAGGGATGTTGAAGGTGGTGGAGGGAGGGATGTTGAAGGTGGTGGAGGGAGGGATGTTGAAGGTGGTGGAGGGAGGGATGTTGAAGGTGGTGGAGGGAGGGATGTTGAAGGTGGTGGAGGGAGGGATGTTGAAGGTGGTGGAGGGAGGGATGTTGAAGGTGGTGGAGGGAGGGATGTTGAAGGTGGTGGAGGGAGAGGATGTTGAAGGTGGTGGAGGGAGGGATGTTGAAGGTGGTGGAGGGAGTGATGTTGAAGGTGGTGGAGGGAGGGATGTTGAAGGTGGTGGAGGGAGGGATGTTGAAGGTGGTGGAGGGAGGGATGTTGAAGGTGGTGGAGGGAGGGATGTTGAAGGTGGTGGAGGGAGGGATGTTGAAGGTGGTGGAGGGAGGGATGTTGAAGGTGGTGGAGGGAGGGATGTTGAAGGTGGTGGAGGGAGGGATGTTGAAGGTGGTGGAGGGAGGGATGTTGAAGGTGGTGGAGGGAGGGATGTTGAAGGTGGTGGAGGGAGGGATGTTGAAGGTGGTGGAGGGAGGGATGTTGAAGGTGGTGGAGGGAGGGATGTTGAAGGTGGTGGAGGGAGGGATGTTGAAGGTGGTGGAGGGAGGGATGTTGAAGGTGGTGGAGGGAGGGATGTTGAAGGTGGTGGAGGGAGGGATGTTGAAGGTGGTGGAGGGAGGGATGTTGAAGGTGGTGGAGGGAGGGATGTTGAAGGTGGTGGAGGGAGGATGTTGAAGGTGGTGGAGGGAGGGATGTTGAAGGTGGTGGAGGGAGGGATGTTGAAGGTGGTGGAGGGAGGGATGTTGAAGGTGGTGGAGGGAGGGATGTTGAAGGTGGTGGAGGGAGGGATGTTGAAGGTGGTGGAGGGAGGGATGTTGAAGGTGGTGGAGGGAGGGATGTTGAAGGTGGTGGAGGGAGGGATGTTGAAGGTGGTGGAGGGAGGGATGTTGAAGGTGGTGGAGGGAGGGATGTTGAAGGTGGTGGAGGGAGGGATGTTGAAGGTGGTGGAGGGAGGGATGTTGAAGGTGGTGGAGGGAGGGATGTTGAAGGTGGTGGAGGGAGGGATGTTGAAGGTGGTGGAGGGAGGGATGTTGAAGGTGGTGGAGGGAGGGATGTTGAAGGTGGTGGAGGGAGGGATGTTGAAGGTGGTGGAGGGAGGGATGTTGAAGGTGGTGGAGGGAGGGATGTTGAAGGTGGTGGAGGGAGGGATGTTGAAGGTGGTGGAGGGAGGGATGTTGAAGGTGGTGGAGGGAGGGATGTTGAAGGTGGTGGAGGGAGGGATGTTGAAGGTGGTGGAGGGAGGGATGTTGAAGGTGGTGGAGGGAGGGATGTTGAAGGTGGTGGAGGGAGGGATGTTGAAGGTGGTGGAGGGAGGGATGTTGAAGGTGGTGGAGGGAGGGATGTTGAAGGTGGTGGAGGGAGGGATGTTGAAGGTGGTGGAGGGAGGGATGTTGAAGGTGGTGGAGGGAGGGATGTTGAAGGTGGTGGAGGGAGGGATGTTGAAGGTGGTGGAGGGAGGGATGTTGAAGGTGGTGGAGGGAGGGATGTTGAAGGTGGTGGAGGGAGGGATGTTGAAGGTGGTGGAGGGAGGGATGTTGAAGGTGGTGGAGGGAGGATGTTGAAGGTGGTGGAGGGAGGGATGTTGAAGGTGGTGGAGGGAGGGATGTTGAAGGTGGTGGAGGGAGGGATGTTGAAGGTGGTGGAGGGAGGGATGTTGAAGGTGGTGGAGGGAGGGATGTTGAAGGTGGTGGAGGGAGGGATGTTGAAGGTGGTGGAGGGAGGGATGTTGAAGGTGGTGGAGGGAGGGATGTTGAAGGTGGTGGAGGGAGGGATGTTGAAGGTGGTGGAGGGAGGGATGTTGAAGGTGGTGGAGGGAGGGATGTTGAAGGTGGTGGAGGGAGGGATGTTGAAGGTGGTGGAGGGAGGGATGTTGAAGGTGGTGGAGGGAGGGATGTTGAAGGTGGTGGAGGGAGGGATGTTGAAGGTGGTGGAGGGAGGGATGTTGAAGGTGGTGGAGGGAGTGATGTTGAAGGTGGTGGAGGGAGGGATGTTGAAGGTGGTGGAGGGAGGGATGTTGAAGGTGGTGGAGGGAGGGATGTTGAAGGTGGTGGAGGGAGGGATGTTGAAGGTGGTGGAGGGAGGGATGTTGAAGGTGGTGGAGGGAGGGATGTTGAAGGTGGTGGAGGGAGGGATGTTGAAGGTGGTGGAGGGAGGGATGTTGAAGGTGGTGGAGGGAGGGATGTTGAAGGTGGTGGAGGGAGGGATGTTGAAGGTGGTGGAGGGAGGGATGTTGAAGGTGGTGGAGGGAGGGATGTTGAAGGTGGTGGAGGGAGGGATGTTGAAGGTGGTGGAGGGAGGGATGTTGAAGGTGGTGGAGGGAGGATGTTGAAGGTGGTGGAGGGAGGGATGTTGAAGGTGGTGGAGGGAGGGATGTTGAAGGTGGTGGAGGGAGGGATGTTGAAGGTGGTGGAGGGAGGGATGTTGAAGGTGGTGGAGGGAGGGATGTTGAAGGTGGTGGAGGGAGGGATGTTGAAGGTGGTGGAGGGAGGGATGTTGAAGGTGGTGGAGGGAGGGATGTTGAAGGTGGTGGAGGGAGGGATGTTGAAGGTGGTGGAGGGAGGGATGTTGAAGGTGGTGGAGGGAGGGATGTTGAAGGTGGTGGAGGGAGGGATGTTGAAGGTGGTGGAGGGAGGGATGTTGAAGGTGGTGGAGGGAGGGATGTTGAAGGTGGTGGAGGGAGGGATGTTGAAGGTGGTGGAGGGAGGGATGTTGAAGGTGGTGGAGGGAGGGATGTTGAAGGTGGTGGAGGGAGGGATGTTGAAGGTGGTGGAGGGAGGGATGTTGAAGGTGGTGGAGGGAGGGATGTTGAAGGTGGTGGAGGGAGGGATGTTGAAGGTGGTGGAGGGAGGGATGTTGAAGGTGGTGGAGGGAGGGATGTTGAAGGTGGTGGAGGGAGGGATGTTGAAGGTGGTGGAGGGAGGGATGTTGAAGGTGGTGGAGGGAGGGATGTTGAAGGTGGTGGAGGGAGGGATGTTGAAGGTGGTGGAGGGAGGGATGTTGAAGGTGGTGGAGGGAGGGATGTTGAAGGTGGTGGAGGGAGGGATGTTGAAGGTGGTGGAGGGAGGGATGTTGAAGGTGGTGGAGGGAGGGATGTTGAAGGTGGTGGAGGGAGGGATGTTGAAGGTGGTGGAGGGAGGGATGTTGAAGGTGGTGGAGGGAGGGATGTTGAAGGTGGTGGAGGGAGGGATGTTGAAGGTGGTGGAGGGAGGGATGTTGAAGGTGGTGGAGGGAGGGATGTTGAAGGTGGTGGAGGGAGGGATGTTGAAGGTGGTGGAGGGAGGGATGTTGAAGGTGGTGGAGGGAGGGATGTTGAAGGTGGTGGAGGGAGGGATGTTGAAGGTGGTGGAGGGAGGGATGTTGAAGGTGGTGGAGGGAGGGATGTTGAAGGTGGTGGAGGGAGGGATGTTGAAGGTGGTGGAGGGAGGGATGTTGAAGGTGGTGGAGGGAGGGATGTTGAAGGTGGTGGAGGGAGGGATGTTGAAGGTGGTGGAGGGAGGGATGTTGAAGGTGGTGGAGGGAGGGATGTTGAAGGTGGTGGAGGGAGGGATGTTGAAGGTGGTGGAGGGAGGGATGTTGAAGGTGGTGGAGGGAGGGATGTTGAAGGTGGTGGAGGGAGGGATGTTGAAGGTGGTGGAGGGAGGGATGTTGAAGGTGGTGGAGGGAGGGATGTTGAAGGTGGTGGAGGGAGGGATGTTGAAGGTGGTGGAGGGAGGGATGTTGAAGGTGGTGGAGGGAGGGATGTTGAAGGTGGTGGAGGGAGGGATGTTGAAGGTGGTGGAGGGAGGGATGTTGAAGGTGGTGGAGGGAGGGATGTTGAAGGTGGTGGAGGGAGGGATGTTGAAGGTGGTGGAGGGAGGGATGTTGAAGGTGGTGGAGGGAGGGATGTTGAAGGTGGTGGAGGGAGGATGTTGAAGGTGGTGGAGGGAGGGATGTTGAAGGTGGTGGAGGGAGGGATGTTGAAGGTGGTGGAGGGAGGGATGTTGAAGGTGGTGGAGGGAGGGATGTTGAAGGTGGTGGAGGGAGGGATGTTGAAGGTGGTGGAGGGAGGGATGTTGAAGGTGGTGGAGGGAGGGATGTTGAAGGTGGTGGAGGGAGGGATGTTGAAGGTGGTGGAGGGAGGGATGTTGAAGGTGGTGGAGGGAGGGATGTTGAAGGTGGTGGAGGGAGGGATGTTGAAGGTGGTGGAGGGAGGGATGTTGAAGGTGGTGGAGGGAGGGATGTTGAAGGTGGTGGAGGGAGGGATGTTGAAGGTGGTGGAGGGAGGGATGTTGAAGGTGGTGGAGGGAGGGATGTTGAAGGTGGTGGAGGGAGGGATGTTGAAGGTGGTGGAGGGAGGGATGTTGAAGGTGGTGGAGGGAGGGATGTTGAAGGTGGTGGAGGGAGGGATGTTGAAGGTGGTGGAGGGAGGGATGTTGAAGGTGGTGGAGGGAGGGATGTTGAAGGTGGTGGAGGGAGGGATGTTGAAGGTGGTGGAGGGAGTGATGTTGAAGGTGGTGGAGGGAGGGATGTTGAAGGTGGTGGAGGGAGGGATGTTGAAGGTGGTGGAGGGAGGGATGTTGAAGGTGGTGGAGGGAGGGATGTTGAAGGTGGTGGAGGGAGGGATGTTGAAGGTGGTGGAGGGAGGGATGTTGAAGGTGGTGGAGGGAGGGATGTTGAAGGTGGTGGAGGGAGGATGTTGAAGGTGGTGGAGGGAGGGATGTTGAAGGTGGTGGAGGGAGGGATGTTGAAGGTGGTGGAGGGAGGGATGTTGAAGGTGGTGGAGGGAGGGATGTTGAAGGTGGTGGAGGGAGGGATGTTGAAGGTGGTGGAGGGAGGGATGTTGAAGGTGGTGGAGGGAGGGATGTTGAAGGTGGTGGAGGGAGGGATGTTGAAGGTGGTGGAGGGAGGGATGTTGAAGGTGGTGGAGGGAGGGATGTTGAAGGTGGTGGAGGGAGGGATGTTGAAGGTGGTGGAGGGAGGGATGTTGAAGGTGGTGGAGGGAGGGATGTTGAAGGTGGTGGAGGGAGGGATGTTGAAGGTGGTGGAGGGAGGGATGTTGAAGGTGGTGGAGGGAGGGATGTTGAAGGTGGTGGAGGGAGGGATGTTGAAGGTGGTGGAGGGAGGGATGTTGAAGGTGGTGGAGGGAGGGATGTTGAAGGTGGTGGAGGGAGGGATGTTGAAGGTGGTGGAGGGAGGGATGTTGAAGGTGGTGGAGGGAGGGATGTTGAAGGTGGTGGAGGGAGGGATGTTGAAGGTGGTGGAGGGAGGGATGTTGAAGGTGGTGGAGGGAGGGATGTTGAAGGTGGTGGAGGGAGGGATGTTGAAGGTGGTGGAGGGAGGGATGTTGAAGGTGGTGGAGGGAGGGATGTTGAAGGTGGTGGAGGGAGGGATGTTGAAGGTGGTGGAGGGAGGGATGTTGAAGGTGGTGGAGGGAGGGATGTTGAAGGTGGTGGAGGGAGGGATGTTGAAGGTGGTGGAGGGAGGGATGTTGAAGGTGGTGGAGGGAGGGATGTTGAAGGTGGTGGAGGGAGGGATGTTGAAGGTGGTGGAGGGAGGGATGTTGAAGGTGGTGGAGGGAGGGATGTTGAAGGTGGTGGAGGGAGGGATGTTGAAGGTGGTGGAGGGAGGGATGTTGAAGGTGGTGGAGGGAGGGATGTTGAAGGTGGTGGAGGGAGGATGTTGAAGGTGGTGGAGGGAGGGATGTTGAAGGTGGTGGAGGGAGGGATGTTGAAGGTGGTGGAGGGAGGGATGTTGAAGGTGGTGGAGGGAGGGATGTTGAAGGTGGTGGAGGGAGGGATGTTGAAGGTGGTGGAGGGAGGGATGTTGAAGGTGGTGGAGGGAGGGATGTTGAAGGTGGTGGAGGGAGGGATGTTGAAGGTGGTGGAGGGAGGGATGTTGAAGGTGGTGGAGGGAGGGATGTTGAAGGTGGTGGAGGGAGGGATGTTGAAGGTGGTGGAGGGAGGATGTTGAAGGTGGTGGAGGGAGGGATGTTGAAGGTGGTGGAGGGAGGGATGTTGAAGGTGGTGGAGGGAGGGATGTTGAAGGTGGTGGAGGGAGGGATGTTGAAGGTGGTGGAGGGAGGGATGTTGAAGGTGGTGGAGGGAGGGATGTTGAAGGTGGTGGAGGGAGGGATGTTGAAGGTGGTGGAGGGAGGGATGTTGAAGGTGGTGGAGGGAGGGATGTTGAAGGTGGTGGAGGGAGGGATGTTGAAGGTGGTGGAGGGAGGATGTTGAAGGTGGTGGAGGGAGGGATGTTGAAGGTGGTGGAGGGAGGGATGTTGAAGGTGGTGGAGGGAGGGATGTTGAAGGTGGTGGAGGGAGGGATGTTGAAGGTGGTGGAGGGAGGGATGTTGAAGGTGGTGGAGGGAGGGATGTTGAAGGTGGTGGAGGGAGGGATGTTGAAGGTGGTGGAGGGAGGGATGTTGAAGGTGGTGGAGGGAGGGATGTTGAAGGTGGTGGAGGGAGGGATGTTGAAGGTGGTGGAGGGAGGGATGTTGAAGGTGGTGGAGGGAGGGATGTTGAAGGTGGTGGAGGGAGGGATGTTGAAGGTGGTGGAGGGAGGGATGTTGAAGGTGGTGGAGGGAGGGATGTTGAAGGTGGTGGAGGGAGGGATGTTGAAGGTGGTGGAGGGAGGGATGTTGAAGGTGGTGGAGGGAGGGATGTTGAAGGTGGTGGAGGGAGGGATGTTGAAGGTGGTGGAGGGAGGGATGTTGAAGGTGGTGGAGGGAGGGATGTTGAAGGTGGTGGAGGGAGGGATGTTGAAGGTGGTGGAGGGAGGGATGTTGAAGGTGGTGGAGGGAGGGATGTTGAAGGTGGTGGAGGGAGGGATGTTGAAGGTGGTGGAGGGAGGGATGTTGAAGGTGGTGGAGGGAGGGATGTTGAAGGTGGTGGAGGGAGGGATGTTGAAGGTGGTGGAGGGAGGGATGTTGAAGGTGGTGGAGGGAGGGATGTTGAAGGTGGTGGAGGGAGGGATGTTGAAGGTGGTGGAGGGAGGGATGTTGAAGGTGGTGGAGGGAGGGATGTTGAAGGTGGTGGAGGGAGGGATGTTGAAGGTGGTGGAGGGAGGGATGTTGAAGGTGGTGGAGGGAGGGATGTTGAAGGTGGTGGAGGGAGGGATGTTGAAGGTGGTGGAGGGAGGGATGTTGAAGGTGGTGGAGGGAGGGATGTTGAAGGTGGTGGAGGGAGGGATGTTGAAGGTGGTGGAGGGAGGGATGTTGAAGGTGGTGGAGGGAGGGATGTTGAAGGTGGTGGAGGGAGGGATGTTGAAGGTGGTGGAGGGAGGGATGTTGAAGGTGGTGGAGGGAGGGATGTTGAAGGTGGTGGAGGGAGGGATGTTGAAGGTGGTGGAGGGAGGGATGTTGAAGGTGGTGGAGGGAGGGATGTTGAAGGTGGTGGAGGGAGGGATGTTGAAGGTGGTGGAGGGAGGGATGTTGAAGGTGGTGGAGGGAGGGATGTTGAAGGTGGTGGAGGGAGGGATGTTGAAGGTGGTGGAGGGAGGGATGTTGAAGGTGGTGGAGGGAGGGATGTTGAAGGTGGTGGAGGGAGGGATGTTGAAGGTGGTGGAGGGAGGGATGTTGAAGGTGGTGGAGGGAGGGATGTTGAAGGTGGTGGAGGGAGGGATGTTGAAGGTGGTGGAGGGAGGGATGTTGAAGGTGGTGGAGGGAGGGATGTTGAAGGTGGTGGAGGGAGGATGTTGAAGGTGGTGGAGGGAGGGATGTTGAAGGTGGTGGAGGGAGGGATGTTGAAGGTGGTGGAGGGAGGGATGTTGAAGGTGGTGGAGGGAGGGATGTTGAAGGTGGTGGAGGGAGGGATGTTGAAGGTGGTGGAGGGAGGGATGTTGAAGGTGGTGGAGGGAGGGATGTTGAAGGTGGTGGAGGGAGGGATGTTGAAGGTGGTGGAGGGAGGGATGTTGAAGGTGGTGGAGGGAGGGATGTTGAAGGTGGTGGAGGGAGGGATGTTGAAGGTGGTGGAGGGAGGGATGTTGAAGGTGGTGGAGGGAGGGATGTTGAAGGTGGTGGAGGGAGGGATGTTGAAGGTGGTGGAGGGAGGGATGTTGAAGGTGGTGGAGGGAGGGATGTTGAAGGTGGTGGAGGGAGGGATGTTGAAGGTGGTGGAGGGAGGGATGTTGAAGGTGGTGGAGGGAGGGATGTTGAAGGTGGTGGAGGGAGGGATGTTGAAGGTGGTGGAGGGAGGGATGTTGAAGGTGGTGGAGGGAGGGATGTTGAAGGTGGTGGAGGGAGGGATGTTGAAGGTGGTGGAGGGAGGGATGTTGAAGGTGGTGGAGGGAGGGATGTTGAAGGTGGTGGAGGGAGGGATGTTGAAGGTGGTGGAGGGAGGGATGTTGAAGGTGGTGGAGGGAGGGATGTTGAAGGTGGTGGAGGGAGGGATGTTGAAGGTGGTGGAGGGAGGGATGTTGAAGGTGGTGGAGGGAGGGATGTTGAAGGTGGTGGAGGGAGGGATGTTGAAGGTGGTGGAGGGAGGGATGTTGAAGGTGGTGGAGGGAGGGATGTTGAAGGTGGTGGAGGGAGGATGTTGAAGGTGGTGGAGGGAGGGATGTTGAAGGTGGTGGAGGGAGGGATGTTGAAGGTGGTGGAGGGAGGGATGTTGAAGGTGGTGGAGGGAGGGATGTTGAAGGTGGTGGAGGGAGGGATGTTGAAGGTGGTGGAGGGAGGGATGTTGAAGGTGGTGGAGGGAGGGATGTTGAAGGTGGTGGAGGGAGGGATGTTGAAGGTGGTGGAGGGAGGGATGTTGAAGGTGGTGGAGGGAGGGATGTTGAAGGTGGTGGAGGAGGGATGTTGAAGGTGGTGGAGGGAGGGATGTTGAAGGTGGTGGAGGGAGGGATGTTGAAGGTGGTGGAGGGAGGGATGTTGAAGGTGGTGGAGGGAGGGATGTTGAAGGTGGTGGAGGGAGGGATGTTGAAGGTGGTGGAGGGAGGGATGTTGAAGGTGGTGGAGGGAGGGATGTTGAAGGTGGTGGAGGGAGGGATGTTGAAGGTGGTGGAGGGAGGGATGTTGAAGGTGGTGGAGGGAGGGATGTTGAAGGTGGTGGAGGGAGGGATGTTGAAGGTGGTGGAGGGAGGATGTTGAAGGTGGTGGAGGGAGGGATGTTGAAGGTGGTGGAGGGAGGGATGTTGAAGGTGGTGGAGGGAGGGATGTTGAAGGTGGTGGAGGGAGGGATGTTGAAGGTGGTGGAGGGAGGGATGTTGAAGGTGGTGGAGGGAGGGATGTTGAAGGTGGTGGAGGGAGGGATGTTGAAGGTGGTGGAGGGAGGGATGTTGAAGGTGGTGGAGGGAGGGATGTTGAAGGTGGTGGAGGGAGGGATGTTGAAGGTGGTGGAGGGAGGGATGTTGAAGGTGGTGGAGGGAGGGATGTTGAAGGTGGTGGAGGGAGGGATGTTGAAGGTGGTGGAGGGAGGGATGTTGAAGGTGGTGGAGGGAGGGATGTTGAAGGTGGTGGAGGGAGGGATGTTGAAGGTGGTGGAGGGATGTTGAAGGTGGTGGAGGGAGGGATGTTCAAGGTGGTGGAGGGAGGGATGTTGAAGGTGGTGGAGGGAGGGATGTTGAAGGTGGTGGAGGGAGGGATGTTGAAGGTGGTGGAGGGAGGGATGTTGAAGGTGGTGGAGGGAGGGATGTTGAAGGTGGTGGAGGGAGGGATGTTGAAGGTGGTGGAGGGAGGGATGTTGAAGGTGGTGGAGGGAGGGATGTTGAAGGTGGTGGAGGGAGGGATGTTGAAGGTGGTGGAGGGAGGGATGTTGAAGGTGGTGGAGGGAGGGATGTTGAAGGTGGTGGAAGGAGTGGATGTTGAGGTGGTGGTGGAGGGATGTTGAGGGTGTTGGAGGGGGGGGGGAAGGTGGTGGTGGTGGAGAGGGTTGAAGGTGGTGGAGGGAGGGATGTTGAAGGTGGTGGAGGGAGGGATGTTGAAGGAGGGAGGGATGTTGAAGGTGGTGGAGGGAGGGATGTTGAAGGTGGTGGAGGGAGGGGTGTTGAAGGTGGTGGAGGGAGGGATGTTGAAGGTGGTGGAGGGAGGGATGTTGAAGGTGGTGGAGGGAGGGATGTTGAAGGTGGTGGAGGGGGTTGGGTGGTGGAGGGGTGGAGTTGAAGGTGGTGGAGGTGGTGAGGGATGTTGAAGGTGGTGGAGGGAGGGATGTTGAAGGTGGTGGAGGGAGGGATGTTGAAGGTGGTGGAGGGAGGGATGTTGAAGGTGGTGGAGGGAGGGATGTTGAAGGTGGTGGAGGGAGGGATGTTGAAGGTGGTGGAGGGAGGGATGTTGAAGGTGGTGGAGGGAGGGATGTTGAAGGTGGTGGAGGGAGGGATGTTGAAGGTGGTGGAGGGAGGGATGTTGAAGGTGGTGGAGGGAGGGATGTTGAAGGTGGTGGAGGGAGGGATGTTGAAGGTGGTGGAGGGAGGGATGTTGAAGGTGGTGGAGGGAGGGATGTTGAAGGTGGTGGAGGGAGGGATGTTGAAGGTGGTGGAGGGAGGGATGTTGAAGGTGGTGGAGGGAGGGATGTTGAAGGTGGTGGAGGGAGGGATGTTGAAGGTGGTGGAGGGAGGGATGTTGAAGGTGGTGGAGGGAGGGATGTTGAAGGTGGTGGAGGGAGGGATGTTGAAGGTGGTGGAGGGAGGGATGTTGAAGGTGGTGGAGGGAGGGATGTTGAAGGTGGTGGAGGGAGGGATGTTGAAGGTGGTGGAGGGAGGGATGTTGAAGGTGGTGGAGGGAGGGATGTTGAAGGTGGTGGAGGGAGGGATGTTGAAGGTGGTGGAGGGAGGGATGTTGAAGGTGGTGGAGGGAGGGATGTTGAAGGTGGTGGAGGAGGGATGTTGAAGGTGGTGGAGGGAGGGATGTTGAAGGTGGTGGAGGGAGGGATGTTGAAGGTGGTGGAGGGAGGGATGTTGAAGGTGGTGGAGGGAGGGATGTTGAAGGTGGTGGAGGGAGGGATGTTGAAGGTGGTGGAGGGAGGGATGTTGAAGGTGGTGGAGGGAGGGATGTTGAAGGTGGTGGAGGGAGGGATGTTGAAGGTGGTGGAGGGAGGGATGTTGAAGGTGGTGGAGGGAGGGATGTTGAAGGTGGTGGAGGGAGGGATGTTGAAGGTGGTGGAGGGAGGGATGTTGAAGGTGGTGGAGGGAGGGATGTTGAAGGTGGTGGAGGGAGGGATGTTGAAGGTGGTGGAGGGAGGGATGTTGAAGGTGGTGGAGGGAGGGATGTTGAAGGTGGTGGAGGGAGGGATGTTGAAGGTGGTGGAGGGAGGGATGTTGAAGGTGGTGGAGGGAGGGATGTTGAAGGTGGTGGAGGGAGGGATGTTGAAGGTGGTGGAGGGAGGGATGTTGAAGGTGGTGGAGGGAGGGATGTTGAAGGTGGTGGAGGGAGGGATGTTGAAGGTGGTGGAGGGAGGGATGTTGAAGGTGGTGGAGGGAGGGATGTTGAAGGTGGTGGAGGGAGGGATGTTGAAGGTGGTGGAGGGAGGGATGTTGAAGGTGGTGGAGGGAGGGATGTTGAAGGTGGTGGAGGGAGGGATGTTGAAGGTGGTGGAGGGAGGGATGTTGAAGGTGGTGGAGGGAGGGATGTTGAAGGTGGTGGAGGGAGGGATGTTGAAGGTGGTGGAGGGAGGGATGTTGAAGGTGGTGGAGGGAGGGATGTTGAAGGTGGTGGAGGGAGGGATGTTGAAGGTGGTGGAGGGAGGGATGTTGAAGGTGGTGGAGGGAGGGATGTTGAAGGTGGTGGAGGGAGGGATGTTGAAGGTGGTGGAGGGAGGGATGTTGAAGGTGGTGGAGGGAGGGATGTTGAAGGTGGTGGAGGGAGGGATGTTGAAGGTGGTGGAGGGAGGGATGTTGAAGGTGGTGGAGGGAGGGATGTTGAAGGTGGTGGAGGGAGGGATGTTGAAGGTGGTGGAGGGAGGGATGTTGAAGGTGGTGGAGGGAGGGATGTTGAAGGTGGTGGAGGGAGGGATGTTGAAGGTGGTGGAGGGAGGGATGTTGAAGGTGGTGGAGGGAGGGATGTTGAAGGTGGTGGAGGGAGGGATGTTGAAGGTGGTGGAGGGAGGGATGTTGAAGGTGGTGGAGGGAGGGATGTTGAAGGTGGTGGAGGGAGGGATGTTGAAGGTGGTGGAGGGAGGGATGTTGAAGGTGGTGGAGGGAGGGATGTTGAAGGTGGTGGAGGGAGGGATGTTGAAGGTGGTGGAGGGAGGGATGTTGAAGGTGGTGGAGGGAGGGATGTTGAAGGTGGTGGAGGGAGGGATGTTGAAGGTGGTGGAGGGAGGGATGTTGAAGGTGGTGGAGGGAGGGATGTTGAAGGTGGTGGAGGGAGGGATGTTGAAGGTGGTGGAGGGAGGGATGTTGAAGGTGGTGGAGGGAGGGATGTTGAAGGTGGTGGAGGGAGGGATGTTGAAGGTGGTGGAGGGAGGGATGTTGAAGGTGGTGGAGGGAGGGATGTTGAAGGTGGTGGAGGGAGGGATGTTGAAGGTGGTGGAGGGAGGGATGTTGAAGGTGGTGGAGGGAGGGATGTTGAAGGTGGTGGAGGGAGGGATGTTGAAGGTGGTGGAGGGAGGGATGTTGAAGGTGGTGGAGGGAGGGATGTTGAAGGTGGTGGAGGGAGGGATGTTGAAGGTGGTGGAGGGAGGGATGTTGAAGGTGGTGGAGGGAGGGATGTTGAAGGTGGTGGAGGGAGGGATGTTGAAGGTGGTGGAGGGAGGGATGTTGAAGGTGGTGGAGGGAGGGATGTTGAAGGTGGTGGAGGGAGGGATGTTGAAGGTGGTGGAGGGAGGGATGTTGAAGGTGGTGGAGGGAGGGATGTTGAAGGTGGTGGAGGGAGGGATGTTGAAGGTGGTGGAGGGAGGGATGTTGAAGGTGGTGGAGGGAGGGATGTTGAAGGTGGTGGAGGGAGGGATGTTGAAGGTGGTGGAGGGAGGGATGTTGAAGGTGGTGGAGGGAGGGATGTTGAAGGTGGTGGAGGGAGGGATGTTGAAGGTGGTGGAGGGAGGGATGTTGAAGGTGGTGGAGGGAGGGATGTTGAAGGTGGTGGAGGGAGGGATGTTGAAGGTGGTGGAGGGAGGGATGTTGAAGGTGGTGGAGGGAGGGATGTTGAAGGTGGTGGAGGGAGGGATGTTGAAGGTGGTGGAGGGAGGGATGTTGAAGGTGGTGGAGGGAGGGATGTTGAAGGTGGTGGAGGGAGGGATGTTGAAGGTGGTGGAGGGAGGGATGTTGAAGGTGGTGGAGGGAGGGATGTTGAAGGTGGTGGAGGGAGGGATGTTGAAGGTGGTGGAGGGAGGGATGTTGAAGGTGGTGGAGGGAGGGATGTTGAAGGTGGTGGAGGGAGGGATGTTGAAGGTGGTGGAGGGAGGGATGTTGAAGGTGGTGGAGGGAGGGATGTTGAAGGTGGTGGAGGGAGGGATGTTGAAGGTGGTGGAGGGAGGGATGTTGAAGGTGGTGGAGGGAGGGATGTTGAAGGTGGTGGAGGGAGGGATGTTGAAGGTGGTGGAGGGAGGGATGTTGAAGGTGGTGGAGGGAGGGATGTTGAAGGTGGTGGAGGGAGGGATGTTGAAGGTGGTGGAGGGAGGGATGTTGAAGGTGGTGGAGGGAGGGATGTTGAAGGTGGTGGAGGGAGGGATGTTGAAGGTGGTGGAGGGAGGGATGTTGAAGGTGGTGGAGGGAGGGATGTTGAAGGTGGTGGAGGGAGGGATGTTGAAGGTGGTGGAGGGAGGGATGTTGAAGGTGGTGGAGGGAGGGATGTTGAAGGTGGTGGAGGGAGGGATGTTGAAGGTGGTGGAGGGAGGGATGTTGAAGGTGGTGGAGGGAGGGATGTTGAAGGTGGTGGAGGGAGGGATGTTGAAGGTGGTGGAGGGAGGGATGTTGAAGGTGGTGGAGGGAGGGATGTTGAAGGTGGTGGAGGGAGGGATGTTGAAGGTGGTGGAGGGAGGGATGTTGAAGGTGGTGGAGGGAGGGATGTTGAAGGTGGTGGAGGGAGGGATGTTGAAGGTGGTGGAGGGAGGGATGTTGAAGGTGGTGGAGGGAGGGATGTTGAAGGTGGTGGAGGGAGGGATGTTGAAGGTGGTGGAGGGAGGGATGTTGAAGGTGGTGGAGGGAGGGATGTTGAAGGTGGTGGAGGGAGGGATGTTGAAGGTGGTGGAGGGAGGGATGTTGAAGGTGGTGGAGGGAGGGATGTTGAAGGTGGTGGAGGGAGGGATGTTGAAGGTGGTGGAGGGAGGGATGTTGAAGGTGGTGGAGGGAGGGATGTTGAAGGTGGTGGAGGGAGGGATGTTGAAGGTGGTGGAGGGAGGGATGTTGAAGGTGGTGGAGGGAGGGATGTTGAAGGTGGTGGAGGGAGGGATGTTGAAGGTGGTGGAGGGAGGGATGTTGAAGGTGGTGGAGGGAGGGATGTTGAAGGTGGTGGAGGGAGGGATGTTGAAGGTGGTGGAGGGAGGGATGTTGAAGGTGGTGGAGGGAGGGATGTTGAAGGTGGTGGAGGGAGGGATGTTGAAGGTGGTGGAGGGAGGGATGTTGAAGGTGGTGGAGGGAGGGATGTTGAAGGTGGTGGAGGGAGGGATGTTGAAGGTGGTGGAGGGAGGGATGTTGAAGGTGGTGGAGGGAGGGATGTTGAAGGTGGTGGAGGGAGGGATGTTGAAGGTGGTGGAGGGAGGGATGTTGAAGGTGGTGGAGGGAGGGATGTTGAAGGTGGTGGAGGGAGGGATGTTGAAGGTGGTGGAGGGAGGGATGTTGAAGGTGGTGGAGGGAGGGATGTTGAAGGTGGTGGAGGGAGGGATGTTGAAGGTGGTGGAGGGAGGGATGTTGAAGGTGGTGGAGGGAGGGATGTTGAAGGTGGTGGAGGGAGGGATGTTGAAGGTGGTGGAGGGAGGGATGTTGAAGGTGGTGGAGGGAGGGATGTTGAAGGTGGTGGAGGGAGGGATGTTGAAGGTGGTGGAGGGAGGGATGTTGAAGGTGGTGGAGGGAGGGATGTTGAAGGTGGTGGAGGGAGGGATGTTGAAGGTGGTGGAGGGAGGGATGTTGAAGGTGGTGGAGGGAGGGATGTTGAAGGTGGTGGAGGGAGGGATGTTGAAGGTGGTGGAGGGAGGGATGTTGAAGGTGGTGGAGGGAGGGATGTTGAAGGTGGTGGAGGGAGGGATGTTGAAGGTGGTGGAGGGAGGGATGTTGAAGGTGGTGGAGGGAGGGATGTTGAAGGTGGTGGAGGGAGGGATGTTGAAGGTGGTGGAGGGAGGGATGTTGAAGGTGGTGGAGGGAGGGATGTTGAAGGTGGTGGAGGGAGGGATGTTGAAGGTGGTGGAGGGAGGGATGTTGAAGGTGGTGGAGGGAGGGATGTTGAAGGTGGTGGAGGGAGGGATGTTGAAGGTGGTGGAGGGAGGGATGTTGAAGGTGGTGGAGGGAGGGATGTTGAAGGTGGTGGAGGGAGGGATGTTGAAGGTGGTGGAGGGAGGGATGTTGAAGGTGGTGGAGGGAGGGATGTTGAAGGTGGTGGAGGGAGGGATGTTGAAGGTGGTGGAGGGAGGGATGTTGAAGGTGGTGGAGGGAGGGATGTTGAAGGTGGTGGAGGGAGGGATGTTGAAGGTGGTGGAGGGAGGGATGTTGAAGGTGGTGGAGGGAGGGATGTTGAAGGTGGTGGAGGGAGGGATGTTGAAGGTGGTGGAGGGAGGGATGTTGAAGGTGGTGGAGGGAGGGATGTTGAAGGTGGTGGAGGGAGGGATGTTGAAGGTGGTGGAGGGAGGGATGTTGAAGGTGGTGGAGGGAGGGATGTTGAAGGTGGTGGAGGGAGGGATGTTGAAGGTGGTGGAGGGAGGGATGTTGAAGGTGGTGGAGGGAGGGATGTTGAAGGTGGTGGAGGGAGGGATGTTGAAGGTGGTGGAGGGAGGGATGTTGAAGGTGGTGGAGGGAGGGATGTTGAAGGTGGTGGAGGGAGGGATGTTGAAGGTGGTGGAGGGAGGGATGTTGAAGGTGGTGGAGGGAGGGATGTTGAAGGTGGTGGAGGGAGGGATGTTGAAGGTGGTGGAGGGAGGGATGTTGAAGGTGGTGGAGGGAGGGATGTTGAAGGTGGTGGAGGGAGGGATGTTGAAGGTGGTGGAGGGAGGGATGTTGAAGGTGGTGGAGGGAGGGATGTTGAAGGTGGTGGAGGGAGGGATGTTGAAGGTGGTGGAGGGAGGGATGTTGAAGGTGGTGGAGGGAGGGATGTTGAAGGTGGTGGAGGGAGGGATGTTGAAGGTGGTGGAGGGAGGGATGTTGAAGGTGGTGGAGGGAGGGATGTTGAAGGTGGTGGAGGGAGGGATGTTGAAGGTGGTGGAGGGAGGGATGTTGAAGGTGGTGGAGGGAGGGATGTTGAAGGTGGTGGAGGGAGGGATGTTGAAGGTGGTGGAGGGAGGGATGTTGAAGGTGGTGGAGGGAGGGATGTTGAAGGTGGTGGAGGGAGGGATGTTGAAGGTGGTGGAGGGAGGGATGTTGAAGGTGGTGGAGGGAGGGATGTTGAAGGTGGTGGAGGGAGGGATGTTGAAGGTGGTGGAGGGAGGGATGTTGAAGGTGGTGGAGGGAGGGATGTTGAAGGTGGTGGAGGGAGGGATGTTGAAGGTGGTGGAGGGAGGGATGTTGAAGGTGGTGGAGGGAGGGATGTTGAAGGTGGTGGAGGGAGGGATGTTGAAGGTGGTGGAGGGAGGGATGTTGAAGGTGGTGGAGGGAGGGATGTTGAAGGTGGTGGAGGGAGGGATGTTGAAGGTGGTGGAGGGAGGGATGTTGAAGGTGGTGGAGGGAGGGATGTTGAAGGTGGTGGAGGGAGGGATGTTGAAGGTGGTGGAGGGAGGGATGTTGAAGGTGGTGGAGGGAGGGATGTTGAAGGTGGTGGAGGGAGGGATGTTGAAGGTGGTGGAGGGAGGGATGTTGAAGGTGGTGGAGGGAGGGATGTTGAAGGTGGTGGAGGGAGGGATGTTGAAGGTGGTGGAGGGAGGGATGTTGAAGGTGGTGGAGGGAGGGATGTTGAAGGTGGTGGAGGGAGGGATGTTGAAGGTGGTGGAGGGAGGGATGTTGAAGGTGGTGGAGGGAGGGATGTTGAAGGTGGTGGAGGGAGGGATGTTGAAGGTGGTGGAGGGAGGGATGTTGAAGGTGGTGGAGGGAGGGATGTTGAAGGTGGTGGAGGGAGGGATGTTGAAGGTGGTGGAGGGAGGGATGTTGAAGGTGGTGGAGGGAGGGATGTTGAAGGTGGTGGAGGGAGGGATGTTGAAGGTGGTGGAGGGAGGGATGTTGAAGGTGGTGGAGGGAGGGATGTTGAAGGTGGTGGAGGGAGGGATGTTGAAGGTGGTGGAGGGAGGGATGTTGAAGGTGGTGGAGGGAGGGATGTTGAAGGTGGTGGAGGGAGGGATGTTGAAGGTGGTGGAGGGAGGGATGTTGAAGGTGGTGGAGGGAGGGATGTTGAAGGTGGTGGAGGGAGGGATGTTGAAGGTGGTGGAGGGAGGGATGTTGAAGGTGGTGGAGGGAGGGATGTTGAAGGTGGTGGAGGGAGGGATGTTGAAGGTGGTGGAGGGAGGGATGTTGAAGGTGGTGGAGGGAGGGATGTTGAAGGTGGTGGAGGGAGGGATGTTGAAGGTGGTGGAGGGAGGGATGTTGAAGGTGGTGGAGGGAGGGATGTTGAAGGTGGTGGAGGGAGGGATGTTGAAGGTGGTGGAGGGAGGGATGTTGAAGGTGGTGGAGGGAGGGATGTTGAAGGTGGTGGAGGGAGGGATGTTGAAGGTGGTGGAGGGAGGGATGTTGAAGGTGGTGGAGGGAGGGATGTTGAAGGTGGTGGAGGGAGGGATGTTGAAGGTGGTGGAGGGAGGGATGTTGAAGGTGGTGGAGGGAGGGATGTTGAAGGTGGTGGAGGGAGGGATGTTGAAGGTGGTGGAGGGAGGGATGTTGAAGGTGGTGGAGGGAGGGATGTTGAAGGTGGTGGAGGGAGGGATGTTGAAGGTGGTGGAGGGAGGGATGTTGAAGGTGGTGGAGGGAGGGATGTTGAAGGTGGTGGAGGGAGGGATGTTGAAGGTGGTGGAGGGAGGGATGTTGAAGGTGGTGGAGGGAGGGATGTTGAAGGTGGTGGAGGGAGGGATGTTGAAGGTGGTGGAGGGAGGGATGTTGAAGGTGGTGGAGGGAGGGATGTTGAAGGTGGTGGAGGGAGGGATGTTGAAGGTGGTGGAGGGAGGGATGTTGAAGGTGGTGGAGGGAGGGATGTTGAAGGTGGTGGAGGGAGGGATGTTGAAGGTGGTGGAGGGAGGGATGTTGAAGGTGGTGGAGGGAGGGATGTTGAAGGTGGTGGAGGGAGGGATGTTGAAGGTGGTGGAGGGAGGGATGTTGAAGGTGGTGGAGGGAGGGATGTTGAAGGTGGTGGAGGGAGGGATGTTGAAGGTGGTGGAGGGAGGGATGTTGAAGGTGGTGGAGGGAGGGATGTTGAAGGTGGTGGAGGGAGGGATGTTGAAGGTGGTGGAGGGAGGGATGTTGAAGGTGGTGGAGGGAGGGATGTTGAAGGTGGTGGAGGGAGGGATGTTGAAGGTGGTGGAGGGAGGGATGTTGAAGGTGGTGGAGGGAGGGATGTTGAAGGTGGTGGAGGGAGGGATGTTGAAGGTGGTGGAGGGAGGGATGTTGAAGGTGGTGGAGGGAGGGATGTTGAAGGTGGTGGAGGGAGGGATGTTGAAGGTGGTGGAGGGAGGGATGTTGAAGGTGGTGGAGGGAGGGATGTTGAAGGTGGTGGAGGGAGGGATGTTGAAGGTGGTGGAGGGAGGGATGTTGAAGGTGGTGGAGGGAGGGATGTTGAAGGTGGTGGAGGGAGGGATGTTGAAGGTGGTGGAGGGAGGGATGTTGAAGGTGGTGGAGGGAGGGATGTTGAAGGTGGTGGAGGGAGGGATGTTGAAGGTGGTGGAGGGAGGGATGTTGAAGGTGGTGGAGGGAGGGATGTTGAAGGTGGTGGAGGGAGGGATGTTGAAGGTGGTGGAGGGAGGGATGTTGAAGGTGGTGGAGGGAGGGATGTTGAAGGTGGTGGAGGGAGGGATGTTGAAGGTGGTGGAGGGAGGGATGTTGAAGGTGGTGGAGGGAGGGATGTTGAAGGTGGTGGAGGGAGGGATGTTGAAGGTGGTGGAGGGAGGGATGTTGAAGGTGGTGGAGGGAGGGATGTTGAAGGTGGTGGAGGGAGGGATGTTGAAGGTGGTGGAGGGAGGGATGTTGAAGGTGGTGGAGGGAGGGATGTTGAAGGTGGTGGAGGGAGGGATGTTGAAGGTGGTGGAGGGAGGGATGTTGAAGGTGGTGGAGGGAGGGATGTTGAAGGTGGTGGAGGGAGGGATGTTGAAGGTGGTGGAGGGAGGGATGTTGAAGGTGGTGGAGGGAGGGATGTTGAAGGTGGTGGAGGGAGGGATGTTGAAGGTGGTGGAGGGAGGGATGTTGAAGGTGGTGGAGGGAGGGATGTTGAAGGTGGTGGAGGGAGGGATGTTGAAGGTGGTGGAGGGAGGGATGTTGAAGGTGGTGGAGGGAGGGATGTTGAAGGTGGTGGAGGGAGGGATGTTGAAGGTGGTGGAGGGAGGGATGTTGAAGGTGGTGGAGGGAGGGATGTTGAAGGTGGTGGAGGGAGGGATGTTGAAGGTGGTGGAGGGAGGGATGTTGAAGGTGGTGGAGGGAGGGATGTTGAAGGTGGTGGAGGGAGGGATGTTGAAGGTGGTGGAGGGAGGGATGTTGAAGGTGGTGGAGGGAGGGATGTTGAAGGTGGTGGAGGGAGGGATGTTGAAGGTGGTGGAGGGAGGGATGTTGAAGGTGGTGGAGGGAGGGATGTTGAAGGTGGTGGAGGGAGGGATGTTGAAGGTGGTGGAGGGAGGGATGTTGAAGGTGGTGGAGGGAGGGATGTTGAAGGTGGTGGAGGGAGGGATGTTGAAGGTGGTGGAGGGAGGGATGTTGAAGGTGGTGGAGGGAGGGATGTTGAAGGTGGTGGAGGGAGGGATGTTGAAGGTGGTGGAGGGAGGGATGTTGAAGGTGGTGGAGGGAGGGATGTTGAAGGTGGTGGAGGGAGGGATGTTGAAGGTGGTGGAGGGAGGGATGTTGAAGGTGGTGGAGGGAGGGATGTTGAAGGTGGTGGAGGGAGGGATGTTGAAGGTGGTGGAGGGAGGGATGTTGAAGGTGGTGGAGGGAGGGATGTTGAAGGTGGTGGAGGGAGGGATGTTGAAGGTGGTGGAGGGAGGGATGTTGAAGGTGGTGGAGGGAGGGATGTTGAAGGTGGTGGAGGGAGGGATGTTGAAGGTGGTGGAGGGAGGGATGTTGAAGGTGGTGGAGGGAGGGATGTTGAAGGTGGTGGAGGGAGGGATGTTGAAGGTGGTGGAGGGAGGGATGTTGAAGGTGGTGGAGGGAGGGATGTTGAAGGTGGTGGAGGGAGGGATGTTGAAGGTGGTGGAGGGAGGGATGTTGAAGGTGGTGGAGGGAGGGATGTTGAAGGTGGTGGAGGGAGGGATGTTGAAGGTGGTGGAGGGAGGGATGTTGAAGGTGGTGGAGGGAGGGATGTTGAAGGTGGTGGAGGGAGGGATGTTGAAGGTGGTGGAGGGAGGGATGTTGAAGGTGGTGGAGGGAGGGATGTTGAAGGTGGTGGAGGGAGGGATGTTGAAGGTGGTGGAGGGAGGGATGTTGAAGGTGGTGGAGGGAGGGATGTTGAAGGTGGTGGAGGGAGGGATGTTGAAGGTGGTGGAGGGAGGGATGTTGAAGGTGGTGGAGGGAGGGATGTTGAAGGTGGTGGAGGGAGGGATGTTGAAGGTGGTGGAGGGAGGGATGTTGAAGGTGGTGGAGGGAGGGATGTTGAAGGTGGTGGAGGGAGGGATGTTGAAGGTGGTGGAGGGAGGGATGTTGAAGGTGGTGGAGGGAGGGATGTTGAAGGTGGTGGAGGGAGGGATGTTGAAGGTGGTGGAGGGAGGGATGTTGAAGGTGGTGGAGGGAGGGATGTTGAAGGTGGTGGAGGGAGGGATGTTGAAGGTGGTGGAGGGAGGGATGTTGAAGGTGGTGGAGGGAGGGATGTTGAAGGTGGTGGAGGGAGGGATGTTGAAGGTGGTGGAGGGAGGGATGTTGAAGGTGGTGGAGGGAGGGATGTTGAAGGTGGTGGAGGGAGGGATGTTGAAGGTGGTGGAGGGAGGGATGTTGAAGGTGGTGGAGGGAGGGATGTTGAAGGTGGTGGAGGGAGGGATGTTGAAGGTGGTGGAGGGAGGGATGTTGAAGGTGGTGGAGGGAGGGATGTTGAAGGTGGTGGAGGGAGGGATGTTGAAGGTGGTGGAGGGAGGGATGTTGAAGGTGGTGGAGGGAGGGATGTTGAAGGTGGTGGAGGGAGGGATGTTGAAGGTGGTGGAGGGAGGGATGTTGAAGGTGGTGGAGGGAGGGATGTTGAAGGTGGTGGAGGGAGGGATGTTGAAGGTGGTGGAGGGAGGGATGTTGAAGGTGGTGGAGGGAGGGATGTTGAAGGTGGTGGAGGGAGGGATGTTGAAGGTGGTGGAGGGAGGGATGTTGAAGGTGGTGGAGGGAGGGATGTTGAAGGTGGTGGAGGGAGGGATGTTGAAGGTGGTGGAGGGAGGGATGTTGAAGGTGGTGGAGGGAGGGATGTTGAAGGTGGTGGAGGGAGGGATGTTGAAGGTGGTGGAGGGAGGGATGTTGAAGGTGGTGGAGGGAGGGATGTTGAAGGTGGTGGAGGGAGGGATGTTGAAGGTGGTGGAGGGAGGGATGTTGAAGGTGGTGGAGGGAGGGATGTTGAAGGTGGTGGAGGGAGGGATGTTGAAGGTGGTGGAGGGAGGGATGTTGAAGGTGGTGGAGGGAGGGATGTTGAAGGTGGTGGAGGGAGGGATGTTGAAGGTGGTGGAGGGAGGGATGTTGAAGGTGGTGGAGGGAGGGATGTTGAAGGTGGTGGAGGGAGGGATGTTGAAGGTGGTGGAGGGAGGGATGTTGAAGGTGGTGGAGGGAGGGATGTTGAAGGTGGTGGAGGGAGGGATGTTGAAGGTGGTGGAGGGAGGGATGTTGAAGGTGGTGGAGGGAGGGATGTTGAAGGTGGTGGAGGGAGGGATGTTGAAGGTGGTGGAGGGAGGGATGTTGAAGGTGGTGGAGGGAGGGATGTTGAAGGTGGTGGAGGGAGGGATGTTGAAGGTGGTGGAGGGAGGGATGTTGAAGGTGGTGGAGGGAGGGATGTTGAAGGTGGTGGAGGGAGGGATGTTGAAGGTGGTGGAGGGAGGGATGTTGAAGGTGGTGGAGGGAGGGATGTTGAAGGTGGTGGAGGGAGGGATGTTGAAGGTGGTGGAGGGAGGGATGTTGAAGGTGGTGGAGGGAGGGATGTTGAAGGTGGTGGAGGGAGGGATGTTGAAGGTGGTGGAGGGAGGGATGTTGAAGGTGGTGGAGGGAGGGATGTTGAAGGTGGTGGAGGGAGGGATGTTGAAGGTGGTGGAGGGAGGGATGTTGAAGGTGGTGGAGGGAGGGATGTTGAAGGTGGTGGAGGGAGGGATGTTGAAGGTGGTGGAGGGAGGGATGTTGAAGGTGGTGGAGGGAGGGATGTTGAAGGTGGTGGAGGGAGGGATGTTGAAGGTGGTGGAGGGAGGGATGTTGAAGGTGGTGGAGGGAGGGATGTTGAAGGTGGTGGAGGGAGGGATGTTGAAGGTGGTGGAGGGAGGGATGTTGAAGGTGGTGGAGGGAGGGATGTTGAAGGTGGTGGAGGGAGGGATGTTGAAGGTGGTGGAGGGAGGGATGTTGAAGGTGGTGGAGGGAGGGATGTTGAAGGTGGTGGAGGGAGGGATGTTGAAGGTGGTGGAGGGAGGGATGTTGAAGGTGGTGGAGGGAGGGATGTTGAAGGTGGTGGAGGGAGGGATGTTGAAGGTGGTGGAGGGAGGGATGTTGAAGGTGGTGGAGGGAGGGATGTTGAAGGTGGTGGAGGGAGGGATGTTGAAGGTGGTGGAGGGAGGGATGTTGAAGGTGGTGGAGGGAGGGATGTTGAAGGTGGTGGAGGGAGGGATGTTGAAGGTGGTGGAGGGAGGGATGTTGAAGGTGGTGGAGGGAGGGATGTTGAAGGTGGTGGAGGGAGGGATGTTGAAGGTGGTGGAGGGAGGGATGTTGAAGGTGGTGGAGGGAGGGATGTTGAAGGTGGTGGAGGGAGGGATGTTGAAGGTGGTGGAGGGAGGGATGTTGAAGGTGGTGGAGGGAGGGATGTTGAAGGTGGTGGAGGGAGGGATGTTGAAGGTGGTGGAGGGAGGGATGTTGAAGGTGGTGGAGGGAGGGATGTTGAAGGTGGTGGAGGGAGGGATGTTGAAGGTGGTGGAGGGAGGGATGTTGAAGGTGGTGGAGGGAGGGATGTTGAAGGTGGTGGAGGGAGGGATGTTGAAGGTGGTGGAGGGAGGGATGTTGAAGGTGGTGGAGGGAGGGATGTTGAAGGTGGTGGAGGGAGGGATGTTGAAGGTGGTGGAGGGAGGGATGTTGAAGGTGGTGGAGGGAGGGATGTTGAAGGTGGTGGAGGGAGGGATGTTGAAGGTGGTGGAGGGAGGGATGTTGAAGGTGGTGGAGGGAGGGATGTTGAAGGTGGTGGAGGGAGGGATGTTGAAGGTGGTGGAGGGAGGGATGTTGAAGGTGGTGGAGGGAGGGATGTTGAAGGTGGTGGAGGGAGGGATGTTGAAGGTGGTGGAGGGAGGGATGTTGAAGGTGGTGGAGGGAGGGATGTTGAAGGTGGTGGAGGGAGGGATGTTGAAGGTGGTGGAGGGAGGGATGTTGAAGGTGGTGGAGGGAGGGATGTTGAAGGTGGTGGAGGGAGGGATGTTGAAGGTGGTGGAGGGAGGGATGTTGAAGGTGGTGGAGGGAGGGATGTTGAAGGTGGTGGAGGGAGGGATGTTGAAGGTGGTGGAGGGAGGGATGTTGAAGGTGGTGGAGGGAGGGATGTTGAAGGTGGTGGAGGGAGGGATGTTGAAGGTGGTGGAGGGAGGGATGTTGAAGGTGGTGGAGGGAGGGATGTTGAAGGTGGTGGAGGGAGGGATGTTGAAGGTGGTGGAGGGAGGGATGTTGAAGGTGGTGGAGGGAGGGATGTTGAAGGTGGTGGAGGGAGGGATGTTGAAGGTGGTGGAGGGAGGGATGTTGAAGGTGGTGGAGGGAGGGATGTTGAAGGTGGTGGAGGGAGGGATGTTGAAGGTGGTGGAGGGAGGGATGTTGAAGGTGGTGGAGGGAGGGATGTTGAAGGTGGTGGAGGGAGGGATGTTGAAGGTGGTGGAGGGAGGGATGTTGAAGGTGGTGGAGGGAGGGATGTTGAAGGTGGTGGAGGGAGGGATGTTGAAGGTGGTGGAGGGAGGGATGTTGAAGGTGGTGGAGGGAGGGATGTTGAAGGTGGTGGAGGGAGGGATGTTGAAGGTGGTGGAGGGAGGGATGTTGAAGGTGGTGGAGGGAGGGATGTTGAAGGTGGTGGAGGGAGGGATGTTGAAGGTGGTGGAGGGAGGGATGTTGAAGGTGGTGGAGGGAGGGATGTTGAAGGTGGTGGAGGGAGGGATGTTGAAGGTGGTGGAGGGAGGGATGTTGAAGGTGGTGGAGGGAGGGATGTTGAAGGTGGTGGAGGGAGGGATGTTGAAGGTGGTGGAGGGAGGGATGTTGAAGGTGGTGGAGGGAGGGATGTTGAAGGTGGTGGAGGGAGGGATGTTGAAGGTGGTGGAGGGAGGGATGTTGAAGGTGGTGGAGGGAGGGATGTTGAAGGTGGTGGAGGGAGGGATGTTGAAGGTGGTGGAGGGAGGGATGTTGAAGGTGGTGGAGGGAGGGATGTTGAAGGTGGTGGAGGGAGGGATGTTGAAGGTGGTGGAGGGAGGGATGTTGAAGGTGGTGGAGGGAGGGATGTTGAAGGTGGTGGAGGGAGGGATGTTGAAGGTGGTGGAGGGAGGGATGTTGAAGGTGGTGGAGGGAGGGATGTTGAAGGTGGTGGAGGGAGGGATGTTGAAGGTGGTGGAGGGAGGGATGTTGAAGGTGGTGGAGGGAGGGATGTTGAAGGTGGTGGAGGGAGGGATGTTGAAGGTGGTGGAGGGAGGGATGTTGAAGGTGGTGGAGGGAGGGATGTTGAAGGTGGTGGAGGGAGGGATGTTGAAGGTGGTGGAGGGAGGGATGTTGAAGGTGGTGGAGGGAGGGATGTTGAAGGTGGTGGAGGGAGGGATGTTGAAGGTGGTGGAGGGAGGGATGTTGAAGGTGGTGGAGGGAGGGATGTTGAAGGTGGTGGAGGGAGGGATGTTGAAGGTGGTGGAGGGAGGGATGTTGAAGGTGGTGGAGGGAGGGATGTTGAAGGTGGTGGAGGGAGGGATGTTGAAGGTGGTGGAGGGAGGGATGTTGAAGGTGGTGGAGGGAGGGATGTTGAAGGTGGTGGAGGGAGGGATGTTGAAGGTGGTGGAGGGAGGGATGTTGAAGGTGGTGGAGGGAGGGATGTTGAAGGTGGTGGAGGGAGGGATGTTGAAGGTGGTGGAGGGAGGGATGTTGAAGGTGGTGGAGGGAGGGATGTTGAAGGTGGTGGAGGGAGGGATGTTGAAGGTGGTGGAGGGAGGGATGTTGAAGGTGGTGGAGGGAGGGATGTTGAAGGTGGTGGAGGGAGGGATGTTGAAGGTGGTGGAGGGAGGGATGTTGAAGGTGGTGGAGGGAGGGATGTTGAAGGTGGTGGAGGGAGGGATGTTGAAGGTGGTGGAGGGAGGGATGTTGAAGGTGGTGGAGGGAGGGATGTTGAAGGTGGTGGAGGGAGGGATGTTGAAGGTGGTGGAGGGAGGGATGTTGAAGGTGGTGGAGGGAGGGATGTTGAAGGTGGTGGAGGGAGGGATGTTG
This sequence comes from Carcharodon carcharias, assembly GCF_017639515.1. Classification (NCBI taxonomy): domain Eukaryota; kingdom Metazoa; phylum Chordata; class Chondrichthyes; order Lamniformes; family Lamnidae; genus Carcharodon; species Carcharodon carcharias. The sequence goes on from NC_054482.1 coordinate 116,263,140, forward strand.
AAGGTGGTGGAGGGAGGGATGTTGAAGGTGGTGGAGGGAGGGATGTTGAAGGTGGTGGAGGGAGGGATGTTGAAGGTGGTGGAGGGAGGGATGTTGAAGGTGGTGGAGGGAGGGATGTTGAAGGTGGTGGAGGGAGGGATGTTGAAGGTGGTGGAGGGAGGGATGTTGAAGGTGGTGGAGGGAGGGATGTTGAAGGTGGTGGAGGGAGGGATGTTGAAGGTGGTGGAGGGAGGGATGTTGAAGGTGGTGGAGGGAGGGATGTTGAAGGTGGTGGAGGGAGGGATGTTGAAGGTGGTGGAGGGAGGGATGTTGAAGGTGGTGGAGGGAGGGATGTTGAAGGTGGTGGAGGGAGGGATGTTGAAGGTGGTGGAGGGAGGGATGTTGAAGGTGGTGGAGGGAGGGATGTTGAAGGTGGTGGAGGGAGGGATGTTGAAGGTGGTGGAGGGAGGGATGTTGAAGGTGGTGGAGGGAGGGATGTTGAAGGTGGTGGAGGGAGGGATGTTGAAGGTGGTGGAGGGAGGGATGTTGAAGGTGGTGGAGGGAGGGATGTTGAAGGTGGTGGAGGGAGGGATGTTGAAGGTGGTGGAGGGAGGGATGTTGAAGGTGGTGGAGGGAGGGATGTTGAAGGTGGTGGAGGGAGGGATGTTGAAGGTGGTGGAGGGAGGGATGTTGAAGGTGGTGGAGGGAGGGATGTTGAAGGTGGTGGAGGGAGGGATGTTGAAGGTGGTGGAGGGAGGGATGTTGAAGGTGGTGGAGGGAGGGATGTTGAAGGTGGTGGAGGGAGGGATGTTGAAGGTGGTGGAGGGAGGGATGTTGAAGGTGGTGGAGGGAGGGATGTTGAAGGTGGTGGAGGGAGGGATGTTGAAGGTGGTGGAGGGAGGGATGTTGAAGGTGGTGGAGGGAGGGATGTTGAAGGTGGTGGAGGGAGGGATGTTGAAGGTGGTGGAGGGAGGGATGTTGAAGGTGGTGGAGGGAGGGATGTTGAAGGTGGTGGAGGGAGGGATGTTGAAGGTGGTGGAGGGAGGGATGTTGAAGGTGGTGGAGGGAGGGATGTTGAAGGTGGTGGAGGGAGGGATGTTGAAGGTGGTGGAGGGAGGGATGTTGAAGGTGGTGGAGGGAGGGATGTTGAAGGTGGTGGAGGGAGGGATGTTGAAGGTGGTGGAGGGAGGGATGTTGAAGGTGGTGGAGGGAGGGATGTTGAAGGTGGTGGAGGGAGGGATGTTGAAGGTGGTGGAGGGAGGGATGTTGAAGGTGGTGGAGGGAGGGATGTTGAAGGTGGTGGAGGGAGGGATGTTGAAGGTGGTGGAGGGAGGGATGTTGAAGGTGGTGGAGGGAGGGATGTTGAAGGTGGTGGAGGGAGGGATGTTGAAGGTGGTGGAGGGAGGGATGTTGAAGGTGGTGGAGGGAGGGATGTTGAAGGTGGTGGAGGGAGGGATGTTGAAGGTGGTGGAGGGAGGGATGTTGAAGGTGGTGGAGGGAGGGATGTTGAAGGTGGTGGAGGGAGGGATGTTGAAGGTGGTGGAGGGAGGGATGTTGAAGGTGGTGGAGGGAGGGATGTTGAAGGTGGTGGAGGGAGGGATGTTGAAGGTGGTGGAGGGAGGGATGTTGAAGGTGGTGGAGGGAGGGATGTTGAAGGTGGTGGAGGGAGGGATGTTGAAGGTGGTGGAGGGAGGGATGTTGAAGGTGGTGGAGGGAGGGATGTTGAAGGTGGTGGAGGGAGGGATGTTGAAGGTGGTGGAGGGAGGGATGTTGAAGGTGGTGGAGGGAGGGATGTTGAAGGTGGTGGAGGGAGGGATGTTGAAGGTGGTGGAGGGAGGGATGTTGAAGGTGGTGGAGGGAGGGATGTTGAAGGTGGTGGAGGGAGGGATGTTGAAGGTGGTGGAGGGAGGGATGTTGAAGGTGGTGGAGGGAGGGATGTTGAAGGTGGTGGAGGGAGGGATGTTGAAGGTGGTGGAGGGAGGGATGTTGAAGGTGGTGGAGGGAGGGATGTTGAAGGTGGTGGAGGGAGGGATGTTGAAGGTGGTGGAGGGAGGGATGTTGAAGGTGGTGGAGGGAGGGATGTTGAAGGTGGTGGAGGGAGGGATGTTGAAGGTGGTGGAGGGAGGGATGTTGAAGGTGGTGGAGGGAGGGATGTTGAAGGTGGTGGAGGGAGGGATGTTGAAGGTGGTGGAGGGAGGGATGTTGAAGGTGGTGGAGGGAGGGATGTTGAAGGTGGTGGAGGGAGGGATGTTGAAGGTGGTGGAGGGAGGGATGTTGAAGGTGGTGGAGGGAGGGATGTTGAAGGTGGTGGAGGGAGGGATGTTGAAGGTGGTGGAGGGAGGGATGTTGAAGGTGGTGGAGGGAGGGATGTTGAAGGTGGTGGAGGGAGGGATGTTGAAGGTGGTGGAGGGAGGGATGTTGAAGGTGGTGGAGGGAGGGATGTTGAAGGTGGTGGAGGGAGGGATGTTGAAGGTGGTGGAGGGAGGGATGTTGAAGGTGGTGGAGGGAGGGATGTTGAAGGTGGTGGAGGGAGGGATGTTGAAGGTGGTGGAGGGAGGGATGTTGAAGGTGGTGGAGGGAGGGATGTTGAAGGTGGTGGAGGGAGGGATGTTGAAGGTGGTGGAGGGAGGGATGTTGAAGGTGGTGGAGGGAGGGATGTTGAAGGTGGTGGAGGGAGGGATGTTGAAGGTGGTGGAGGGAGGGATGTTGAAGGTGGTGGAGGGAGGGATGTTGAAGGTGGTGGAGGGAGGGATGTTGAAGGTGGTGGAGGGAGGGATGTTGAAGGTGGTGGAGGGAGGGATGTTGAAGGTGGTGGAGGGAGGGATGTTGAAGGTGGTGGAGGGAGGGATGTTGAAGGTGGTGGAGGGAGGGATGTTGAAGGTGGTGGAGGGAGGGATGTTGAAGGTGGTGGAGGGAGGGATGTTGAAGGTGGTGGAGGGAGGGATGTTGAAGGTGGTGGAGGGAGGGATGTTGAAGGTGGTGGAGGGAGGGATGTTGAAGGTGGTGGAGGGAGGGATGTTGAAGGTGGTGGAGGGAGGGATGTTGAAGGTGGTGGAGGGAGGGATGTTGAAGGTGGTGGAGGGAGGGATGTTGAAGGTGGTGGAGGGAGGGATGTTGAAGGTGGTGGAGGGAGGGATGTTGAAGGTGGTGGAGGGAGGGATGTTGAAGGTGGTGGAGGGAGGGATGTTGAAGGTGGTGGAGGGAGGGATGTTGAAGGTGGTGGAGGGAGGGATGTTGAAGGTGGTGGAGGGAGGGATGTTGAAGGTGGTGGAGGGAGGGATGTTGAAGGTGGTGGAGGGAGGGATGTTGAAGGTGGTGGAGGGAGGGATGTTGAAGGTGGTGGAGGGAGGGATGTTGAAGGTGGTGGAGGGAGGGATGTTGAAGGTGGTGGAGGGAGGGATGTTGAAGGTGGTGGAGGGAGGGATGTTGAAGGTGGTGGAGGGAGGGATGTTGAAGGTGGTGGAGGGAGGGATGTTGAAGGTGGTGGAGGGAGGGATGTTGAAGGTGGTGGAGGGAGGGATGTTGAAGGTGGTGGAGGGAGGGATGTTGAAGGTGGTGGAGGGAGGGATGTTGAAGGTGGTGGAGGGAGGGATGTTGAAGGTGGTGGAGGGAGGGATGTTGAAGGTGGTGGAGGGAGGGATGTTGAAGGTGGTGGAGGGAGGGATGTTGAAGGTGGTGGAGGGAGGGATGTTGAAGGTGGTGGAGGGAGGGATGTTGAAGGTGGTGGAGGGAGGGATGTTGAAGGTGGTGGAGGGAGGGATGTTGAAGGTGGTGGAGGGAGGGATGTTGAAGGTGGTGGAGGGAGGGATGTTGAAGGTGGTGGAGGGAGGGATGTTGAAGGTGGTGGAGGGAGGGATGTTGAAGGTGGTGGAGGGAGGGATGTTGAAGGTGGTGGAGGGAGGGATGTTGAAGGTGGTGGAGGGAGGGATGTTGAAGGTGGTGGAGGGAGGGATGTTGAAGGTGGTGGAGGGAGGGATGTTGAAGGTGGTGGAGGGAGGGATGTTGAAGGTGGTGGAGGGAGGGATGTTGAAGGTGGTGGAGGGAGGGATGTTGAAGGTGGTGGAGGGAGGGATGTTGAAGGTGGTGGAGGGAGGGATGTTGAAGGTGGTGGAGGGAGGGATGTTGAAGGTGGTGGAGGGAGGGATGTTGAAGGTGGTGGAGGGAGGGATGTTGAAGGTGGTGGAGGGAGGGATGTTGAAGGTGGTGGAGGGAGGGATGTTGAAGGTGGTGGAGGGAGGGATGTTGAAGGTGGTGGAGGGAGGGATGTTGAAGGTGGTGGAGGGAGGGATGTTGAAGGTGGTGGAGGGAGGGATGTTGAAGGTGGTGGAGGGAGGGATGTTGAAGGTGGTGGAGGGAGGGATGTTGAAGGTGGTGGAGGGAGGGATGTTGAAGGTGGTGGAGGGAGGGATGTTGAAGGTGGTGGAGGGAGGGATGTTGAAGGTGGTGGAGGGAGGGATGTTGAAGGTGGTGGAGGGAGGGATGTTGAAGGTGGTGGAGGGAGGGATGTTGAAGGTGGTGGAGGGAGGGATGTTGAAGGTGGTGGAGGGAGGGATGTTGAAGGTGGTGGAGGGAGGGATGTTGAAGGTGGTGGAGGGAGGGATGTTGAAGGTGGTGGAGGGAGGGATGTTGAAGGTGGTGGAGGGAGGGATGTTGAAGGTGGTGGAGGGAGGGATGTTGAAGGTGGTGGAGGGAGGGATGTTGAAGGTGGTGGAGGGAGGGATGTTGAAGGTGGTGGAGGGAGGGATGTTGAAGGTGGTGGAGGGAGGGATGTTGAAGGTGGTGGAGGGAGGGATGTTGAAGGTGGTGGAGGGAGGGATGTTGAAGGTGGTGGAGGGAGGGATGTTGAAGGTGGTGGAGGGAGGGATGTTGAAGGTGGTGGAGGGAGGGATGTTGAAGGTGGTGGAGGGAGGGATGTTGAAGGTGGTGGAGGGAGGGATGTTGAAGGTGGTGGAGGGAGGGATGTTGAAGGTGGTGGAGGGAGGGATGTTGAAGGTGGTGGAGGGAGGGATGTTGAAGGTGGTGGAGGGAGGGATGTTGAAGGTGGTGGAGGGAGGGATGTTGAAGGTGGTGGAGGGAGGGATGTTGAAGGTGGTGGAGGGAGGGATGTTGAAGGTGGTGGAGGGAGGGATGTTGAAGGTGGTGGAGGGAGGGATGTTGAAGGTGGTGGAGGGAGGGATGTTGAAGGTGGTGGAGGGAGGGATGTTGAAGGTGGTGGAGGGAGGGATGTTGAAGGTGGTGGAGGGAGGGATGTTGAAGGTGGTGGAGGGAGGGATGTTGAAGGTGGTGGAGGGAGGGATGTTGAAGGTGGTGGAGGGAGGGATGTTGAAGGTGGTGGAGGGAGGGATGTTGAAGGTGGTGGAGGGAGGGATGTTGAAGGTGGTGGAGGGAGGGATGTTGAAGGTGGTGGAGGGAGGGATGTTGAAGGTGGTGGAGGGAGGGATGTTGAAGGTGGTGGAGGGAGGGATGTTGAAGGTGGTGGAGGGAGGGATGTTGAAGGTGGTGGAGGGAGGGATGTTGAAGGTGGTGGAGGGAGGGATGTTGAAGGTGGTGGAGGGAGGGATGTTGAAGGTGGTGGAGGGAGGGATGTTGAAGGTGGTGGAGGGAGGGATGTTGAAGGTGGTGGAGGGAGGGATGTTGAAGGTGGTGGAGGGAGGGATGTTGAAGGTGGTGGAGGGAGGGATGTTGAAGGTGGTGGAGGGAGGGATGTTGAAGGTGGTGGAGGGAGGGATGTTGAAGGTGGTGGAGGGAGGGATGTTGAAGGTGGTGGAGGGAGGGATGTTGAAGGTGGTGGAGGGAGGGATGTTGAAGGTGGTGGAGGGAGGGATGTTGAAGGTGGTGGAGGGAGGGATGTTGAAGGTGGTGGAGGGAGGGATGTTGAAGGTGGTGGAGGGAGGGATGTTGAAGGTGGTGGAGGGAGGGATGTTGAAGGTGGTGGAGGGAGGGATGTTGAAGGTGGTGGAGGGAGGGATGTTGAAGGTGGTGGAGGGAGGGATGTTGAAGGTGGTGGAGGGAGGGATGTTGAAGGTGGTGGAGGGAGGGATGTTGAAGGTGGTGGAGGGAGGGATGTTGAAGGTGGTGGAGGGAGGGATGTTGAAGGTGGTGGAGGGAGGGATGTTGAAGGTGGTGGAGGGAGGGATGTTGAAGGTGGTGGAGGGAGGGATGTTGAAGGTGGTGGAGGGAGGGATGTTGAAGGTGGTGGAGGGAGGGATGTTGAAGGTGGTGGAGGGAGGGATGTTGAAGGTGGTGGAGGGAGGGATGTTGAAGGTGGTGGAGGGAGGGATGTTGAAGGTGGTGGAGGGAGGGATGTTGAAGGTGGTGGAGGGAGGGATGTTGAAGGTGGTGGAGGGAGGGATGTTGAAGGTGGTGGAGGGAGGGATGTTGAAGGTGGTGGAGGGAGGGATGTTGAAGGTGGTGGAGGGAGGGATGTTGAAGGTGGTGGAGGGAGGGATGTTGAAGGTGGTGGAGGGAGGGATGTTGAAGGTGGTGGAGGGAGGGATGTTGAAGGTGGTGGAGGGAGGGATGTTGAAGGTGGTGGAGGGAGGGATGTTGAAGGTGGTGGAGGGAGGGATGTTGAAGGTGGTGGAGGGAGGGATGTTGAAGGTGGTGGAGGGAGGGATGTTGAAGGTGGTGGAGGGAGGGATGTTGAAGGTGGTGGAGGGAGGGATGTTGAAGGTGGTGGAGGGAGGGATGTTGAAGGTGGTGGAGGGAGGGATGTTGAAGGTGGTGGAGGGAGGGATGTTGAAGGTGGTGGAGGGAGGGATGTTGAAGGTGGTGGAGGGAGGGATGTTGAAGGTGGTGGAGGGAGGGATGTTGAAGGTGGTGGAGGGAGGGATGTTGAAGGTGGTGGAGGGAGGGATGTTGAAGGTGGTGGAGGGAGGGATGTTGAAGGTGGTGGAGGGAGGGATGTTGAAGGTGGTGGAGGGAGGGATGTTGAAGGTGGTGGAGGGAGGGATGTTGAAGGTGGTGGAGGGAGGGATGTTGAAGGTGGTGGAGGGAGGGATGTTGAAGGTGGTGGAGGGAGGGATGTTGAAGGTGGTGGAGGGAGGGATGTTGAAGGTGGTGGAGGGAGGGATGTTGAAGGTGGTGGAGGGAGGGATGTTGAAGGTGGTGGAGGGAGGGATGTTGAAGGTGGTGGAGGGAGGGATGTTGAAGGTGGTGGAGGGAGGGATGTTGAAGGTGGTGGAGGGAGGGATGTTGAAGGTGGTGGAGGGAGGGATGTTGAAGGTGGTGGAGGGAGGGATGTTGAAGGTGGTGGAGGGAGGGATGTTGAAGGTGGTGGAGGGAGGGATGTTGAAGGTGGTGGAGGGAGGGATGTTGAAGGTGGTGGAGGGAGGGATGTTGAAGGTGGTGGAGGGAGGGATGTTGAAGGTGGTGGAGGGAGGGATGTTGAAGGTGGTGGAGGGAGGGATGTTGAAGGTGGTGGAGGGAGGGATGTTGAAGGTGGTGGAGGGAGGGATGTTGAAGGTGGTGGAGGGAGGGATGTTGAAGGTGGTGGAGGGAGGGATGTTGAAGGTGGTGGAGGGAGGGATGTTGAAGGTGGTGGAGGGAGGGATGTTGAAGGTGGTGGAGGGAGGGATGTTGAAGGTGGTGGAGGGAGGGATGTTGAAGGTGGTGGAGGGAGGGATGTTGAAGGTGGTGGAGGGAGGGATGTTGAAGGTGGTGGAGGGAGGGATGTTGAAGGTGGTGGAGGGAGGGATGTTGAAGGTGGTGGAGGGAGGGATGTTGAAGGTGGTGGAGGGAGGGATGTTGAAGGTGGTGGAGGGAGGGATGTTGAAGGTGGTGGAGGGAGCGATCTTGAAGGTGGTGGAGGGAGGGATGTTGAAGGTGGTGGAGGGAGGGATGTTGAAGCTGGTGGAGGGAGTGAAGCTGAAGGTGGTGGAGGGAGTGATGTTGAAGGTCGGGGAGGGAGGGATGTTGATGGTGGTGCAAGGAGGGATGTTGAAGGTGGTGGAGGGAGGGATGTTGAAGGTGGTGGAGGGAGGGATGTTGAAGGTGGTGGAGGGAGGGATGTTGAAGGTGGTGGAGGGAGGGATGTTGATGATGGTGGAGGGAGGGATGTTGAAGGTGGTGGAGGGAGGGATGTTGAAGGTGGTGGAGGGAGGAATGTTGAAGGTGGTGGAGGGAGGGATGTTGAAGGTGGTGGAGGGAGGAATGTTGAAGGTGTTGGAGGGAGGGATGTTGAAGGTGGTGGAGGGGGGGATCTTGAAGGTGGTGGAGGGAGGGATGTTGAATATGGTGGAGGGAGTGAAGATGAAGGTGGTGGAGGGAGTGATGTTGAAGGTGGTGGAGGGAGGGATGTTGAAGCTGGTGGAGGGAGTGAAGCTGAAGGTTGTGGAGGGAGGGATGTTGAAGGTGGAGGAGGGAGTGAAGCTGAAGGTGGTGGAGGGAGGGATGTTGAAGCTGTTGGAGGGATTGAAGCTGAAGGTGATGGAGGGAGGGATGTTGAACGTGGTGGAGGGGGGATGTTGATGGTGGTGGAGGGAGGAATTTTGAAGGTCGTGGAGGGAGGGATGTTGAAGGTGGTGGAGGGAGGGATGTTGGTGGTGGAGGGAGTGAGGCTGAAGGTGGCGGAGGGAGGGATGTTGAAGCTGGTGGAGGGGGGATGTTGAAGGTGGTGGAGGCAGTGATGTTGAAGGTGGTGGAGTGAGTGAATGTTGATGATGGTGGAGGGAGGGATGTTGAAGTTGGTGGAGGGTGGGATGTTGAAGGTGGTGGAGGGAGGGATGTTGAAGCTGATTGAGGGAGGGATGTTGAATGTGGTGGAGGGGGGATGTTGAAGGTGGTGGAGGGAGGGATGTTGCAGGTGGTCGAGGGACTGATGTTGAAGGTGGTGGAGGGAGGGATGTTGAAGATGGTGGAGGGAGAGATGATGAAGGTGGTGGAGGGAGGGATGTTGAAGGTGGTGGAGGGAGGGATGTTGAAGGTGGTGGAGGTAGGGATGATGAAGGTGGTGGAGGGAGGGATGTTGAAGCTGGTGGAGGGATTGAAGCTGAAGGTGATGAAGGGAGGAATGTTGAACGTGGTGGAGGGGGGATGTTGATGGTGGTGGAGGGAGGGATTTTGAAGGTCGTGGAGGGAGGGATGTTGAAGGTGGTGGAGGGAGGGATGTTGGTGGTGGAGGGAATGAGGCTGAAGGTGGCGGAGGGAGGGATGTTGAAGGTGGTGGAGGGGGGATGTTGAAGGTGGTGGAGGGAGGGATGTTGAAGGTGGTGGAGGCAGTGATGTTGAAGGTGGTGGAGTGAGTGAATGTTGATGATGGTGGAGGGAGGGATGTTGAAGTTGGTGGAGGGTGGGATGTTGAAGGTGGTGGAGGGAGGGATGTTGAAGCTGATTAAGGGAGGGATGTTGAATGTGGTGGAGGGAGGCATGTTGAAGGTGGTGGAGGGAGGGATGTTGAAGGTGGTGGAGGGAGGGATGTTGAAGGTGGTGGAGGGAGGGATGTTGAAGGTGGTGGAGGGAGTGAAACTGAAGGTGGTGGAGGGAGTGATGTTGAAGGTGGAGGTGGGAGGGATGTTGAAGTTGGTGGAGGGAGGGATGTTGAAGGTGGTGCAGGGAGTGAAGCTGAAGGTGGTGGAGGGAGGGATGTTGAAGGTGGTGGAGGGAGGGATGTTGAAGGTGGTGGTGGGAGGGATGTTGAAGGTGGTGGAGGGAGGGATGTTGAAGGCGGTGGAGGGAGTGAATGTTGATGATGGTGGAGGGAGGGATGTTGAAGCTGGTGGAGGGAGTGAAGCTGAAGGTGGTGGAGGGAGTGAAGTTGAAGGTGATTGAGGGAGGGATGTTGAAGGTGGTGGAGGGAGGGATGTTGAAGCTGGTGGAGGGACTGATGTTGAAGCTGGTGGAGGGAGGGATGTTGAAGTTGGCGGAGCGAGGGATGTTGAAGGTGTTGGAGGGAGGGATGTTGAAGGTGGTGGAGGGAGTGAATGTTGATGCTGGTCGAGGGAGGGATGTTGAAGGTGGTGGAGGAAGTGAATCTGAAGGTGGTGGAGGGAGGGATGTTGAAGGTGAGTGAGGGAGGGATGTTGAAGGTGGTGAAGGGAGGGATGTAGAAGGTGGTGGAGGGAGTGAATGTTGATGATGGTGGAGGGAGGGATGTTGAAGGTGGTGGAGGGACTGAAGCTGAAGGTGGTGGATGTAGAGATGTTGAAGCTGGTGGAGGGAGTGAAGCTGAAGGTGGTGGAGGGAGTGAAGTTGAAGGTGATTGAGGGAGGGATGTTGAAGGTGGTGGAGGGAGGGATGTTGAAGCTGGTGGAGGGACTGATGTTGAAGTTGGTGGAGCGAGGGATGTTGAAGGTGTTGGAGGGAGGGATGTTGAAGGTGGTGGAGGGAGTGAATGTTGATGCTGGTCGAGGGAGGGATGTTGAAGGTGGTGGAGGAAGTGAATCTGAAGGTGGTGGAGGGAGGGATGTTGAAGGTGAGTGAGGGAGGGATGTTGAAGGTGGTGAAGGGAGGGATGTAGAAGGTGGTGGAGGGAGTGAATGTTGATGATGGTGGAGGGAGGGATGTTGAAGGTGGTGGAGGGACTGAAGCTGAAGGTGGTGGATGTAGAGATGTTGAAGCTGGTGGAGGGACTGATGTTGAAGGTGGTGGAGGGAGGGATGTTGAAGGTGGTGGAGGGAGGGATGTTGAAGGTGGTGGAGAGAGGGATTTTGAAGGTGATTGAGGGAGGGATGTTGAAGGTGGTGGAGGGAGGGACGTTGAAGGTGGTGGAGGGAGGGATGTTGAAGGTGGTGGAGGGAGGGATGTTGAAGGTGGTGGAGGGAGGCATATTGAAGGTGGTGGAGGTAGAGAAGCTGAAGATAGTGGAGGGAGTGATGTTGAAGGTGGTGCAGGGAGGGATGTTGAAGGTGGTGGAGGGAGGGATGTTGAAGGTGGTGCAGGGAGGGATGTTGAAGGTGGTGGAGGGAGGGATGTTGAAGGTAGTGGAGGGAGTGATGTTGAAGGTGGTGGAGGGAGGGATGTTGAAGTTGGTGGAGGGAGTGAAGCTGAAGGTAGTGGAGGGAGTGATGTTGAAGGTGATTGAGGGAGGGATGTTGAAGTTGGTGGAGGGAGGGATGTTGTAGGTGGTGGAGGGAGGGATGTTGAAGGTGATTTAGGGAGGGATGTTGAAGGTGTTGGAGGGAGGGATGTTGAAGGTGGTGGAGGCAGTGAATGTTGATGATGGTGGAGGGAGGGATGTTGAAGGTGGTGGAGGGAGTGAAGCTGAAGGTGGTGGAGGGAGTGATGTTGAAGGTGATTGATGAGGGATGTTGAAGGTGGTGGAGGGAGTGAATGTTGATGATGGTGGAGGGAGAAATGTTGAAGGTGGTGGAGGGAGGGATGTTGAAGTTGGTGGAGGGAGGGATGTTGAAGGTGATTGAGGGTGGGATGTTGAAGGTGGTGGAGGGAGGGATGTTGAAGGTGGTGGTGGGAGGGATGTTGAAGGTAGGGGAGGAGGGATGTTGAAGGTGGTGGAGGGAGGGATGTTGAAGGTAGTGGAGGAGGGATGTTGAAGTGGTGAGGGAGTGAAGCTGAGGTGGTGGAGGGAGGGATGTTGAAGGTGGTGCAGGGAGTGAGCTGAAGTGGTGGAGGGAGGGATGTTGAAGTGGTGGAGGGTGGGATGTTGAAGGTGGTGGTGGGAGGGATGTTGAAGGTGGTGGAGGGAGGGATGTTGAAGCGGTGGAGGGAGTGAATGTTGATGATGGTGGAGGGAGGGATGTTGAAGCTGGTGGAGGGAGTGAAGCTGAAGGTGGTGGAGGGAGTGAAGTTGAAGGTGATTGATGGAGGGATGTTGAAGCTGGTGGAGGGACTGATGTTGAAGTTGGTGGAGGGAGTGATGGTTGAAGGGAAGTGGAGGGAGTGATGTTGAAGGTGGTGGAGGGAGTGATGTTGAAGTTGGTGGAGGGAGGGATGTTGAAAGGTGGTGGAGGGAGGGATGTTGAAGGTGGTGGAGGGAGGGATGATCAAGTGGTGGAGGGAGGGATGTTGAAGGTGGTGGAAGGAGGGATGTGAAGGTGGTGGAGGGAGGGTTGTTGAAGGTGGTGGAGGGAGTGATGTTGAAGGTGGTGGAGGGAGGGATGTTGAAGGTGGTGGTGGGAGGGATGTTGAAGGTGGTGGAGGGAGTGAATGTTGATGCTGGTGGAGGGAGGGATGTTGAAGGTGGTGGAGGAAGTGAATCTGAAGGTGGTGGAGGGAGTGATGTTGAAGGTGATTGAGGGAGGGATGTTGAAGGTGGTGGAAGGAGGGATGTTGAAGGTGGTGGAGGGAGGGATGTTGAAGGTGAGTGAGGGGTGGGATGTTGAAGGTGGTGGAGGGAGGGATGTTGAACGTGGTGGAGGAGTGAATGTTGATGATGTTGGAGGGAGGGATGTTGAAGGTGGTGGAGGGAGTGAAGCTGAAGGTGGTGGATGTAGAGATGTTGAAGGTGGTGGAGGGAGGGATGTTGAAGGTGGTGGAGGGAGGGATGTTGAAGGTGGTGGAGGGAGGGATGTTGAAGGTGGTGGAGGGAGGGATGTTGAAGGTGATGAGGGAGGGATGTTGAAGGTGGTGGAGGGAGGGATGTTGAAGGTGGTGGAGGGAGGGATGTTGAAGATGGTGGAGGGAGTGATGTTGAAGGTGGTGGAGGGAGGGATGTTGAAGGTGGTGGAGGGAGGGATGTTGAAGGTGGTGGAGGGAGGGATGTTGAAGGTGGTGGAGGGAGGCATGTTGAAGGTGGTGGAGGGAGCGTTGTTGAAGATGGTGGAGGGAGTGATGTTGAAGGTGTGCAGGGAGGGATGTTGAAGGTGGTGGAGGGAGTGATGTTGAAGGTGGTGGAGGGAGGGATGTTGAAGGTGGTGGAGGGAGGGATGTTGAAGGTGGTGGAGGGAGGGATGTTGAAGGTGGTGGAGGGAGGGATGTTGAAGGTGGTGGAGGGAGGGATGTTGAAGGTGTTGGAGGGAGCGTTGTTGAAGATGTTGGAGGGAGTGATGTTCAAGATGGTGGAGGGAGCGAAGCTGAAGGTGGTGGAGGGAGTGATGTTGAAGGTGGAGGAGGGAGGGATGTTGAAGTTGGTGGAGGAAGGGATGTTGAAGGTGGTGGAGGGAGGGATGTTGAAGGTGATTGAGGGAGGGATGTTGAAGGTGTTGGAGGGATGGATGTTGAAGGTGGTGGAGGGAGTGATGTTGAAGGTGGTGGAGGAGGGATGTTGAAGGTGGTGGAGGGAGGGAAGCTGAAGGTGGTGGAGGGAGTGATGTTGAAGGTGGTGGAGGGAGGGATGTTGAAGGTGGTGGAGGGAGTGAATGTTGAGGTGGTGGAGGGAGGAATGTTGAAGGTGGTGGAGGGAGGGATGTTGAAGGTGGTGGAGGGAGGGATGTTGAAGGTGGTGGAGGGAGGGATGTTGAAGGTGGTGGAGGGAGGGATGTTGAAGGTGGTGGAGGGAGGGATGTTGAAGGTGGTGGAGGGAGGGATGTTGAAGGTGGTGGAGGGAGGGATGTTGAAGGTGGTGGAGGGAGGGATGTTGAAGGTGGTGGAGGGAGGGATGTTGAAGGTGGTGGAGGGAGGGATGTTGAAGGTGGTGGAGGGAGGGATGTTGAAGGTGGTGGAGGGAGGGATGTTGAAGGTGGTGGAGGGAGGGATGTTGAAGGTGGTGGAGGGAGGGATGTTGAAGGTGGTGGAGGGAGGGATGTTGAAGGTGGTGGAGGGAGGGATGTTGAAGGTGGTGGAGGGAGGGATGTTGAAGGTGGTGGAGGGAGGGATGTTGAAGGTGGTGGAGGGAGGGATGTTGAAGGTGGTGGAGGGAGGGATGTTGAAGGTGGTGGAGGGAGTGATGTTGAAGGTGGTGGAGGGAGGGATGTTGAAGGTGGTGGAGGGAGGGATGTTGAAGGTGGTGGAGGGAGGGATGTTGAAGGTGGTGGAGGGAGGGATGTTGAAGGTGGTGGAGGGAGGGATGTTGATGATGGTGGAGGGAGGGATGTTGAAGGTGGTGGAGGGAGGGATGTTGAAGGTGGTGGAGGGAGGGATGTTGAAGGTGGTGGAGGGAGTGAAGCTGAAGGTGGTGGAGGGAGGGATGTTGAAGGTGGTGCAGGGAGGGATGTTGAAGGTGGTGGAGGGAGGGATGTTGAAGGTGGTGAGGGAGGGATGTTGAAGGTGGTGGAGGGAGGGATGTTGAAGGTGGTGGAGGGAGGGATGTTGAAGGTGGTGGAGGGAGGGATGTTGAAGGTGGTGGAGGGAGGGATGATGAAGGTGGTGGAGGGAGTGATGTTGAAGGTGGTGGAGGGAGGGATGTTGAAGGTGGTGGAGGGAGTGATGTTGAAGGTGGTGGAGGGAGGGATGTTGAAGGTGGAGGAGGGAGTGAAGCTGAAGGTGGTGGAGGGAGGGATGTTGAAGGTGGTGGAGGGAGGGATGTTGAAGGTGGTGGAGGGAGGGATGTTGAAGGTGGTGGAGGGAGGGATGTTGAAGGTGGTGGAGGGAGGGATGTTGAAGGTGGTGGAGGGAGTGATGTTGAAGGTGGTGGAGGGAGGATGTTGAAGGTGGTGGAGGGAGGGATGTTGAAGGTGGTGGAGGGAGGGATGTTGAAGGTGGTGGAGGGAGGGATGTTGAAGGTGGTGGAGGGAGTGATGCTGAAGGTGGTGGAGGGAGGGATGTTGAAGGTGGTGGAGGGAGGGATGTTGAAGGTGGTTGAGGGAGGGATGTTGAAGGTCGGTGGAGGGAGGGATGTTGAAGGTGGTGGAGGGAGGGATGTTGAGGTGGTGGAGGGAGGGAGGTTGAAGGTGGTGGAGGGAGGGATGTTGAAGGTGGTGGAGGGGGGATGTTGAAGGTGGTGGAGGGAGGGATGTTGAAGATGGTGGAGGGAGTGATGTTGAAGGTGGTGGATGGAGTGAATGTTGATGATGGTGGAGGGAGGGATGTTGAAGGTGGTGGAGGGTGGGATGTTGAAGGTGGTGGAGGGAGGGATGTTGAAGCTGATTGAGGGAGGGATGTTGAATGTGGTGGAGGGAGGCATGTTGAAGGTGGTGGAGGGAGGGATGTTGAAGGAGGTGGAGGGAGGGATGTTGAAGGTGGTGGAGGGAGGGATGTTGAAGGTGGTGGAGGGAGTGAAGCTGAAGGTGGTGGAGGGAGTGATGTTGAAGGTGGAGGTGGGAGGGATGTTGAAGTTGGTGGAGGGAGGGATGTTGAAGGTGGTGCAGGGAGTGAAGCTGAAGGTGGTGGAGGGAGGGATGTTGAAGGTGGTGGAGGGAGGGATGTTGAAGTTGGTGGAGCGAGGGATGTTGAAGGTGTTGGAGGGAGTGAATGTGATGCTGGTGGAGGGAGGGATGTTGAAGGTGGTGGAGGGAGGGATGTTGAAGGTGGTGGAGGGAGTGAATGTTGAGGTGGTGGAGGAGGGATGCTGAAGGTGGTGGAGGGAGTGATGTTGATGTGGTGGAGGGAGGGATGTTGAAGGTGGTGGAGGGAGGGATGTTGAAGGTGGTGGAGGGAGGGATGTTGAAGGTGGTGGAGGGAGGGATGATGAAGGTGGTGGAGGGAGGGATGTTGAAGGTGGTGGAGGGAGGGATGTTGAAGGTGGTGGAGGGAGGGATGTTGAAGGTGGTGAGGAGGGATGTTGAAGGTGGTGGAGGGAGTGATGTTGAAGTGTGGAGGGAGTGATGTGAAGGTGGTGGAGGTAGGGATGATGAAGGTGGTGGAGGGAGTGATGTTGAAGGTGGTGGAGGAGGGATGTTGAAGGTGGTGGAGGGAGGATGTTGAAGGTGGTGGAGGGAGTGAATGTTGAAGATGGTGGAGGGAGGGATGTTGAAGGTGGTGGAGGGAGGGATGTTGAAGTTGGTGGAGGGAGGGATGTTGAAGGTGGTGGAGGGAGGGATGTTGAAGTTGGTGGAGGGAGGGATGTTGAAGGTGGTGGAGGGAGGGATGTTGAAGGTGGTGGTGGGAGGGATGTTGAAGGTGGTGGAGGGAGGGATGTTGAAGGTGGTGGAGGGAGGGATGTTGAAGGTGGTGGAGGAGGGATGTTGAAGGTGGTGGAGGGAGGGATGTTGAAGGTGGTGGAGGGAGGGATGTTGAAGGTGGTGGAGGGAGGGATGTTGAAGGTGGTGGAGGGAGGGATGTTGAAGGTGGTGGAGGGAGGGATGTTGAAGGTGGTGGAGGGAGGGATGTTGAAGGTGGTGGAGGGAGTGATGTTGAAGGTGGTGGAGGGAGTGATGTTGAAGGTGGTGGAGGGAGGGATGTTGAAGGTGGTGGAGGGAGGGATGTTGAAGGTGGTGGAGGGAGGGATGTTGAAGGTGGTGGAGGGAGGGATGTTGAAGGTGGTGGAGGGAGGGATGTTGAAGGTGGTGGAGGGAGGGATGTTGAAGGTGGTGGAGGGAGGGATGTTGAACGTGGTGGAGGGAGTTAATGTTGATGATGGTGGAGGGAGGGTTGTTGAAGGTGGTGGAGGGAGTGAAGCTGAAGGTGGTGGATGTAGAGATGTTGAAGCTGGTGGAGGGAGGGATGTTGAAGGTGGTGGAGGGAGGGATGTTGAAGGTGGTGGAGGGAGGGATGTTGAAGGTGATTGAGGGAGGGATGTTGAAGGTGGTGGAGGGAGGGATGTTGAAGGTGGTGGAGGGAGGGATGATGAAGGTGGTGGAGGGAGGGATGTTGAAGGTGGTGGAGGGAGGGATGTTGAAGGTGGTGGAGGGAGGGATGTTGAACATGGTGGAGGGAGGCATGTTGTAGGTGGTGGAGGGAGTGAAGCTGAAGATGGTGGAGGGAGTGATGTTGAAGGTGGTGCAGGGAGTGATGTTGAAGGTAGTGGAGGGAGTGATGTTGAAGGTGGTGGAGGGAGTGATGTTGAAGTTGGTGGAGGGAGGGATGTTGAAGGGTGGTGGAGGGAGGGATGTTGAAGGTGGTGGAGGGAGGGATGATCAAGGTGGTGGAGGGAGGGATGTTGAAGGTGGTGGAAGGAGGGATGTTGAAGGTGGTGGAGGGAGGGTTGTTGAAGGTGGTGGAGGGAGTGATGTTGAAGGTGGTGGAGGGAGGGATGTTGAAGGTGGTGGTGGGAGGGATGTTGAAGGTGGTGGAGGGAGTGAATGTTGATGCTGGTGGAGGGAGGGATGTTGAAGGTGGTGGAGGAAGTGAATCTGAAGGTGGTGGAGGGAGTGATGTTGAAGGTGATTGAGGGAGGGATGTTGAAGGTGGTGGAAGGAGGGATGTTGAAGGTGGTGGAGGGAGGGATGTTGAAGGTGAGTGAGGGTGGGATGTTGAAGGTGGTGGAGGGAGGGATGTTGAACGTGGTGGAGGGAGTGAATGTTGATGATGTTGGAGGGAGGGATGTTGAAGGTGGTGGAGGGAGTGAAGCTGAAGGTGGTGGATGTAGAGATGTTGAAGCTGGTGGAGGGACTGATGTTGAAGGTGGTGGAGGGAGGGATGTTGAAGGTGGTGGAGGGAGGGATGTTGAAGGTGGTTGAGGGAGGGATGTTGAAGGTGATTGAGGGAGGGATGTTGAAGGTGGTGGAGGGAGGGATGTTGAAGGTGGTGGAGGGAGGGATGTTGAAGGTGGTGGAGGGAGGGATGTTGAAGGTGGTGGAGGGAGGGATGTTGAAGGTGGTGGAGGGAGGGATGTTGAAGGTGGTGGAGGGAGGGATGTTGAAGGTGGTGGAGGGAGGCATGTTGAAGGTGGTGGAGGGAGTGAAGCTGAAGATGGTGGAGGGAGTGATGTTGAAGGTGGTGCAGGGAGGGATGTTGAAGGTAGTGGAGGGAGTGATGTTGAAGGTGGTGGAGGGAGGGATGTTGAAGTTGGTGGAGGGAGGGATGTTGAAGGTGGTGGAGGGAGGGATGTTGAAAGGTGGTGAGGGAGGGATTTTGAAGGTGGTGGAGGGAGGGATTTTGAAGGTGGTTGAGGGTGTGAATGTTGATGATGGTGGAGGGAGGGATGTTGAATTTGGTGGAGGGAGTGAAGCTGAAGGTAGTGAGGGAGTGATGTTGAAGGTGATTGAGGGAGGGATGTTGATGTTCGTGGAGGGAGGGATGTTGAAGTTGGTGGAGGGAGGGATGTTGAAGGTGATTGAGGGAGGGATGTTGAAGGTGTTGGAGGGAGGGATGTTGAAGGTGGTGGAGGGAGTGAATGTTGATGATGGTGGAGGGAGGGATGTTGAAGGTGGTGGAGGGAGTGAAGCTGAAGGTGGTGGAGGGAGTGATGTTGAAGGTGATTGAGGGAGGGATGTTGAAGGTGGTGGAGGGAGTGAATGTTGATGATGGTGGAGGGAGAAATGTTGAAGTTGGTGGAGGGAGGGATGTTGAAGGTGGTGGAGGGAGGGATGTTGAAGGTGATTGAGGGAGGGATGTTGAAGGTGGTGGAGGGAGGGATGTTGAAGGTGGTGGTGGGAGGGATGTTGAAGGTGGTGGAGGGAGGGATGTTGAAGGTGGTGGAGGGAGGGATGTTGAAGGTGATGGAGGGAGGGATGTTGAAGGTGGTGCAGGGAGGGATGTTGAAGGTGGTGGAGGGAGGGATGTTGAAGGTGGTGCAGGGAGGGATGTTGAAGGTGGTGGAGGGAGGGATGTTGAAGGTGGTGGAGGGAGGGATGTTGAAGTTGGTGGAGGGTCGGATGTTGACGGTAGTGGAGGGAGGGATGTTGAAGGTGGTGGAGGGAGGGATGTTGAAGTTGTTGGAGGGAGGGATGTTGAAGGTGGTGGAGGGAGTGATCTTGAAGGTGGTGGAGGGAGGGATGTTGAAAGGTGGTGGAGGGCGGGATGTTGAAGGTGGTGGAGGGAGGGATGATCAAGGTGGTGGAGGGAGGGATGTTGAAGGTGGTGGAAGGAGGGATGTTGAAGGTGGTGGAGGGAGGGTTATTGAAGGTGGTGGAGGGAGTGATGTTGAAGGTGGTGGAGGGAGGGATGTTGAAGGTGGTGGAGGGAGGAATGTTGAAGTTGGTGGAGGGAGGGATGGTGAAGGTGGTGTAGGGAGGGATGTTGAAGGTCGTGGAGGGAGGGATGTTGAAGGTGGTGGAGGGAGGTTTGTTGAAGGTTGTGGAGGGAGTGATCTTGAAGGTGGTGGAGGGAGGGATGTTGAAAGGTGGTGGAGGGCGGGATGTTGAAGGTGGTGGAGGGAGGGATGATCAAGGTGGTGGAGGGAGGGATGTTAAAGGTGGTGGAAGGAGGGATGTTGAAGGTGGTGGAGGGAGGGTTATTGAAGGTGGTGGAGGGAGTGATGTTGAAGGTGGTGGAGGGAGGGATGTTGAAGGTGGTGGAGGGAGGAATGTTGAAGGTGGTGGAGGGAGGGATGGTGAAGGTGGTGTAGGGAGTGAAGTTGAAGGTGACTGAGGGAGGGATGTTGAAGGTGGTGGAGGGAGGGATGATGAAGGTGGTGGAGGGAGGGATGTTGAAGGTGGTGGAGGGAGGGATGTTGAAGGTGGTGGAGGGAGGGTTGTTGAAGGTTGTGGAGGGAGTAATGTTGAAGGTGATGGAGGGAGTGATGTTGAAGGTGGTGGCGGGAGGGATGTTGAAGGTGGTGGAGGGAGTGATGTTGAAAGTGGTGGAGGCACTGATGTTGAAGATGGTGGAGGGTGGGATGTTGAAGGTGGTGGAGGGAGGGATGTTGAAGGTGGTGGAGGGAGGGATGTTGAAGGTGGTGGATGGAGGGATGTTGAAGGTGGTGGAGGGAGTGATGTTGAAGGTGATTGAGGGAGGGATGTTGAATGTGGTGGAGGGAGGGATGTTGAAGGTGGTGGAGGGAGGGATGTTGAAGGTGGTGGAGGGAGTGAATGTTGATGCTGGTGGAGGGAGGGAAGTTGAAGGTGGTGGAGGGAGGGATGTTGAATGTGGTGGAGTGAGGGATGTTGAAGGTGGTGGAGGGAGGGATGTTGAATGTGGTGGAGGGAGGGATGTTGAAGGTGGTGGAGGGAGGGATGTTGAAGGTGGTGGAGGAAGTGAATCTGAAGGTGGTGGATGTAGAGATGTTGAAGCTGGTGGAGGGACTGATGTTGAAGGTGGTGGAGGGAGGGATGTTGAAGGTGGTGGAGGGAGGGATGTTGAAGGTGGTGGAGGGAGGGATGTTGAAGGTGATTGAGGGAGGGATGTTGAAGGTGGTGGAGGGAGGGATGTTGAAGGTGGTGGAGGGAGGGATGTTGAAGGTGGTGGAGGGAGGGATGTTGAAGGTGGTGGAGGGAGGGATGTTGAAGGTGGTGGAGGGAGGGATGTTGAAGGTGGTGGAGGGAGGGATGTTGAAGGTGGTGGAGGGAGGCATGTTGAAGGTGGTGGAGGGAGTGAAGCTGAAGATGGTGGAGGGAGTGATGTTGAAGGTGGTGCAGGGAGGGATGTTGAAGGTGGTGGAGGGAGGGATGTTGAAGGTGGTGCAGGGAGGGATGTTGAAGGTGGTGGAGGGAGGGATGTTGAAGGTGGTGGAGGGAGGGATGTTGAAGGTGGTGGAGGGAGGGATGTTGAAGGTAGTGGAGGGAGTGATGTTGAAGGTGGTGGAGGGAGGGATGTTGAAGTTGGTGGAGGGAGGGATGTTGAAGGTAGTGGAGGGAGTGATGTTGAAGGTGGTGGAGGGAGGAATGTTGAAGGTGGTGGAGGGAGGGATGTTGAAGGTGGTGCAGGGAGGGATGTTGAAGGTGGTGGAGGGAGGGATGTTGAAGGTGGTGGAGGGAGGGATGTTGAAGGTGGTGGAGGGCGGGATGTTGAAGGTAGTGGAGGGAGTGATGTTGAAGGTGGTGGAGGGAGGGATGTTGAAGTTGGTGGAGGGAGGGATGTTGAAGGTGGTGGAGGGAGGGATCTTGAAGGTGATTGAGGGAGGGATGTTGAAAGGTGGTGGAGGGAGGGATTTTGAAGGTGGTGGAGGGAGGGATTTTGAAGGTGGTTGAGGGTGTGAATGTTGATGATGGTGGAGGGAGGGATGTGGAATTTGGTGGAGGGAGTGAAGCTGAAGGTAGTGGAGGGAGTGATGTTGAAGGTGATTGAGGGAGGGATGTTGAAGTTGGTGGAGGGAGGGATGTTGAAGGTGGTGGAGGGAGGGATGTTGAAGGTGATTGAGGGAGGGATGTTGAAGGTGTTGGAGGGAGGGATGTTGAAAGTGGTGGAGGGAGTGAATGTTGATGATGGTGAAGGGAGGGATGTTGAAGGTGGTGGAGGGAGTGAAGCTGAAGGTGGTGGAGGGAGTGATGTTGAAGGTGATTGAGGGAGGGATGTTGAAGGTGGTGGAGGGAGTGAATGTTGATGATGGTGGAGGGAGAAATGTTGAAGGTGGTGGAGGGAGGGATGTTGAAGGTGGTGGAGGGAGGGATGTTGAAGGTGATTGAGGGAGGGATCTTGAATTTGGTGGAGGGAGGGATGTTGAAGGTCGTGCTGGGAGGGATGTTGAAGGTGGTGGAGGGAGGGATGTTGAAGGTGGTGGAGGGAGGGATGTTGAAGGTGGTGGAGGGAGTGAAGCTGAAGTTGGTGGAGGGAGTGATGTTGAAGGTGGTGCAGGGAGGGATGTTGAAGGTGGTGGAGGGAGGGATGTTGAAGGTGGTGCAGGGAGGGATGTTGAAGGTGGTGGAGGGAGGGATGTTGAAGGTGGTGGAGGGAGGGATGTTGAAGTTGGTGGAGGGTCAGATGTTGACGGTAGTGGAGGGAGGGATGTTGAAGGTGGTGGAGGGAGGGATGTTAAAGTTGTTGGAGGGAGGGATGTTGAAGGTGGTGGAGGGAGTGATCTTGAAGGTGGTGGAGGGAGGGATGTTGAAAGGTAGTGGAGGGCGGGATGTTGAAGGTGGTGGAGGGAGGGATGATCAAGGTGGTGGAGGGAGGGATGTTGAAGGTGGTGGAAGGAGGGATGTTGAAGGTGGTGGAGGGAGGGTTGTTGAAGGTGGTGGAGGGAGTGATGTTGAAGGTGGTGCAGGGAGGGATGTTGAAGGTGGTGGAGGGAGGGATGTTGAACGTGGTGGAGGGAGGGATGGTGAAGGTGGTGTAGGGAGTGAAGTTGAAGGTGATTGAGGGAGGGATGTTGAAGGTGGTGGAGGGAGGGATGATGAAGGTGGTGGAGGGAGGGATGTTGAAGGTGGTGGAGGGAGGGATGTTGAAGGTGGTGGAGGGAGGGTTGTTGAAGGTTGTGGAGGGAGTAATGTTGAAGGTGATGGAGGGAGTGATGTTGAAGGTGGTGGCGGGAGGGATGTTGAAGGTGGTGGAGGGACTGATGTTGAAGGTGGTGGAGGGAGGGATGTTGAAGGTGGTGGAGGGAGTGATGTTGAAGGTGATTGAGGGAGGGATGTTGAATGTGGTGGAGGGAGGGATGTTGAAGGTGGTGGAGGGAGTGATGTTGAAGGTGGTGGAGGGAGTGATGTTGAAGGTGGTGGAGGGAGTGATGTTGAAGGTGGTGGAGGGAGGGATGTTGAAGGTGGTGGAGGGAGGGATGTTGAAGGTGGTGGAGGGAGGGATGTTGAAGGTGGTGGAGGGAGGGATGTTGAAGCTCGTGGAGGGAGTGAAGCTGAAGGTAGTGGAGGGAGTGATGTTGAAGGTCGGGCAGGGAGGGATGTTGATGGTGGTGCAAGGAGGGATGTTGAAGGTGGTGGAGGGAGAGATGTTGAAGGTGGTGGAGGGAGGGATGTTGAAGGTGGTGGAGGGAGGGATGTTGAAGGTGGTGGAGGGAGGGATGTTGATGATGGTGGAGGGAGGGATGTTGAAGGTGGTGGAGGGAGGGATGTTGAAGGTGGTGGAGGGAGGGATGTTGAAGGTGTTGGAGGGAGGGATGTTGAAGGTGGTGGAGGGACTGATGCTGAAGGTGGTGGAGGGAGTGATGTTGATGATGGTGGAGGGAGGGATCTTGAAGGTGGTGGAGGGAGGGATGTTGAATATGGTGGAGGGAGTGAAGATGAAGGTGGTGGAGGGAGTGATGTTGAAGGTGGTGGAGGGAGGGATGTTGAAGTTGGTGGAGGGAGTGAAGCTGAAGGTTGTGGAGGGAGGGATGTTGAAGGTGGAGGAGGGAGTGAAGCTGAAGGTGGTGGAGGGAGGGATGTTGATGGTGGTGGAGGGGGAATGTTGAAGGTGGTGGAGGGAGGGATGTTGAAGGTGGTGGAGGGACTGATGTTGAAGGTGGTGCAGGGAGGGATGATGAAGGTGGTGGAGGGAGGGATGTTGAAGCTGTTGGAGGGATTGAAGCTGAAGGTGATGGAGGGAGGGATGTTGAACGTGGTGGAGGGGGGATGTTGATGGTGGTGGAGGGAGGGATGTTGAAGGTGAGTGAGGGAGGGATGTTGAAGGTGGTGGAGGGAGGGATGTTGAAGGTGGTGGAGGGAGTGATGTTGAAGGTGGTGGAGGGAGGGATGTTGAAGCTGGTGGAGGGAGGGATGTTGGTGGTGGAGGGAGTGAGGCTGAAGGTGGCGGAGGGAGGGATGTTGAAGGTGGTGGAGGTATGGATGTTGAAGGAGGTGGAGGGAGGGCTGTTGAAGGTGGTGGAGGGAGGGATGTTGAAGGTGGTGGAGGGAGTGATGTTGAAGGTGGTGGAGGGAGTGAATGTTGATGATGGTGGAGGGAGGTTTGTTGAATTTGGTGGAGGGAGGGATTTTGAAGCTGATTGAGGGAGGGATGTTGAATGTGGTGGAGGGAGGCATGCTGAAGGTGGTGGAGGGAGGGATGTTGAAGGAGGTGGAGGGAGGGCTGTTGAAGGTGGTGGAGGGAGGGATGTTGAAGGTGGTGGAGGGAGTGAATGTTGATGCTGGTGGAGGGAGGGATGTTGAAGGTGGTGGAGGGAGGGATGTTGAAGGTGGTGGAAGGAGGGATGTTGAAGGTGGTGGAGGGAGGGTTGTTGAAGGTGGTGGAGGGAGTGATGTTGAAGGTGGTGGAGGGAGGGATGTTGAAGGTTTTGGAGGGAGGGATGTTGAAGGTGGTGGAGGGAGGGATGGTGAAGGTGGTGTAGGGAGTGAAGTTGAAGGTGATTGAGGGAGGGATGTTGAAGGTGGTGGAGGGAGGGATGATGAAGGTGGTGGAGGGAGGGATGTTGAAGGTGGTGGAGGGAGGGATGTTGAAGGTGGTGGAGGGAGGGTTGTTGAAGGTTGTGGAGGGAGTAATGTTGAAGGTGATGGAGGGAGTGATGTTGAAGGTGGTGGCGGGAGGGATGTTGAAGGTGGTGGAGGGAGTGATGTTGAAAGTGGTGGAGGGACTGATGTTGAAGGTGGTGGAGGGAGTGAAGCTGAAGGTGTTGGAGGGAGTGATGTTGAAGTTGGAGGTGGGAGGGATGTTGAAGTTGGTGGAGGGAGGGATGTTGAAGGTGGTGCAGGGAGTGAAGCTGAAGGTGGTGGAGGGAGGGATGTTGGAGGTGGTGGAGGGACTGATGTTGAAGTTGGTGGAGCGAGGGATGTTGAAGGTGTTGGAGGGAGTGAATGTTGATGCTGGTGGAGGGAGGGATGTTGAAGGTGGTGGAGGGAGGGATGTTGAAGGTGGTGGAAGGAGGGATGTTGAAGGTGGTGGAGGGAGGGTTGTTGAAGGTGGTGGAGGGAGTGATGTTGAAGGTGGTGGAGGGAGGGATGTTGAAGGTTTTGGAGGGAGGGATGTTGAAGGTGGTGGAGGGAGGGATGGTGAAGGTGGTGTAGGGAGTGAAGTTGAAGGTGATTGAGGGAGGGATGTTGAAGGTGGTGGAGGGAGGGATGATGAAGGTGGTGGAGGGAGTGATGTTCAAGGTGGTGGAGGGAGGGATGTTGAAGGTGGTGGAGGGAGGGTTGTTGAAGGTTGTGGAGGGAGTAATGTTGAAGGTGATGGAGGGAGTGATGTTGAAGGGGGTGGCGGGAGGGATGTTGAAGGTGGTGGAGGGAGTGATGTTGAAAGTGGTGGAGGGTGGGATGTTGAAGGTGGTGGAGGGAGGGATGTTGAAGGTGGTGGAGTGAGGGATGTTGAAGGTGGTGGAGGGAGTGATGTTGAAGGTGATTGAGGGAGGGATGTTGAATGTGGTGGAGGGAGGGATGTTGAAGGTGGTGGAGGGAGTGATGTTGAAGGTGGTGGAGGAAGTGATGTTGAAGGTGGTGGAGGGAGGGATGTTGAAGGTGGTGGAGGGAGGGATGTTGAAGGTGGTGGAGGGAGGGATGTTGAAGGTGGTGGAGGGAGGGATGTTGAAGCTGGTGGAGGGAGGGATGTTGAAGCTGGTGGAGGGAGTCAAGCTGAAGGTGGTGGAGGGAGTGATGTTGAAGGTCGGGGAGGGAGGGATGTTGATGGTGGTGCAAGGAGGGATGTTCAAGGTGGTGGAGGGAGGGATGTTGAAGGTGGTGGAGGGAGGGATGTTGAAGGTGGTGGAGGGAGGGATGTTGAAGGTGGTGGAGGGAGGGATGTTGATGATGGTGGAGGGAGGGATGTTGAAGGTGGTGGAGGGAGGGATGTTGAAGGTGGTGGAGGGAGGGATGTTGAAGGTGGTGCAGGGAGTGAAGCTGAAGGTGGTGGAGGGAGGGATGTTGAAGGTGGTGGAGGGAGGGATGTTGAAGGTGTTGGAGGGAGGGATGTTGAAGGTGGTGGAGGGACTGATGCTGAAGGTGGTGGAGGGAGTGATGTTGATGATGGTGGAGGGAGGGATCTTGAAGGTGGTGGAGGGAGGGATGTTGAATATGGTGGAGGGAGTGAAGATGAAGGTGGTGGAGGGAGTGATGTTGAAGGTGGTGGAGGGAGGGATGTTGTAGGTGGTGGAGGGAGTGAAGGTGAAGGTTGTGGAGGGAGGGATGTTGAAGGTGGAGGAGGGAGTGAAGCTGAAGGTGGTGGAGGGAGGGTTGTTGAAGGTGGTGGAGGGGGGATGTTGAAGGTGGTGGAGGGAGGGATGTTGAAGGTGGTGGAGGGACTGATGTTGAAGGTGGTGGAGGGAGGGATGTTGAAGGTGGTGGAGGGAGAGATGATGAAGGTGGTGGAGGGAGGGATGTTGAAGGTGGTGGAGTGAGGGATGTTGAAGGTGGTGGAGGTAGGGAAGATGAAGGTGGTGGAGGGAGGGATGTTGAAGCTGTTGGAGGGATTGAAGCTGAAGGTGATGGAGGGAGGGATGTTGAACGTGGTGGAGGGGGGATGTTGATGGTGGTGGAGGGAGGGATTTTGAAGGTCGTGGAGGGAGGGATGTTGAAGGTGGTGGAGGGAGGGATGTTGGTGGTGGAGGGAGTGAGGCTGAAGGTGGCGGAGGGAGGGATGTTGAAGGTGGTGGAGGGGGGATGTTGAAGGTGGTGGAGGGAGGGATGTTGAAGATGGTGGAGGGAGTGATGTTGAAGGTGGTGGATGGAGTGAATGTTGATGATGGTGGAGGGAGGGATGTTGAAGGTGGTGGAGGGTGGGATGTTGAAGGTGGTGGAGGGAGGGATGTTGAAGCTGATTGAGGGAGGGATGTTGAATGTGGTGGAGGGAGGCATGTTGAAGGTGGTGGAGGGAGGGATGTTGAAGGAGGTGGAGGGAGGGATGTTGAAGGTGGTGGAGGGAGGGATGTTGAAGGTGGTGGAGGGAGTGAAGCTGAAGGTGGTGGAGGGAGTGATGTTGAAGGTGGAGGTGGGAGGGATGTTGAAGTTGGTGGAGGGAGGGATGTTGAAGGTGGTGCAGGGAGTGAAGCTGAAGGTGGTGGAGGGAGGGATGTTGAAGGTGGTGGAGGGAGGGATGTTGAAGTTGGTGGAGCGAGGGATGTTGAAGGTGTTGGAGGGAGTGAATGTGATGCTGGTGGAGGGAGGGATGTTGAAGGTGGTGGAGGGAGGGATGTTGAAGGTGGTGGAGGGAGTGAATGTTGATGCTGGTGGAGGGAGGGATGTTGAAGGTGGTGGAGGAAGTGAATCTGAAGGTGGTGGAGGGAGGGATGTTGAAGGTGGTGGAGGTAGGGATGATGAAGGTGGTGGAGGGAGGGATGTTGAAGGTGGTGGAGGGAGGGATGTTGAAGGTGGTGGAGGGAGGGATGTTGAAGGTGGTGGAGGGAGGGATGTTGAAGGTGGTGGAGGGAGTGATGTTGAAGGTGAGTGAGGGAGGGATGTTGAAGGTGGTGGAGGGAGGGATGTTGAAGGTGGTGGAGGGAGTGAATGTTGATGATGGTGGAGGGAGGGATGTTGAAGGTGGTGGAGGGAGGCATGTTGAAGGTGGTGGAGGTAGTGAAGCTGAAGATGGTGGAGGGAGTGATGTTGAAGGTGGTGCAGGGAGGGATGTTGAAGGTGGTGCAGGGAGGGATGTTGAAGGTGGTGGAGGGAGGGATGTTGAAGTTGTTGGAGGGAGGGATGTTGAAGGTGGTGAAGGGAGGGATCTTGAAGGTGGTGGAGGGAGGGATGTTGAAAGGTGGTGGAGGGAGGGATGTTGAAGGTGGTGGAGGGAGGGATGATCAAGATGGTGGAGGGAGGGATGTTGAAGGTGGTGGAAGGAGGGATGTTGAAGGTGGTGGAGGGAGGGTTGTTGAAGGTGGTGGAGGGAGTGATGTTGAAGGTGGTGGAGGGAGGGATGTTGAAGGTGGTGGTGGGAGGGATGTTGAAGGTGGTGGAGGGGGTGAATGTTGATGCTGGTGGAGGGAGGGATGTTGAAGGTGGTGGAGGAAGTGAATCTGAAGGTGGTGGAGGGAGTGATGTTGAAGGTGATTGAGGGAGGGATGTTGAAGGTGGTGGAGGGAGGGATGTTGAAGGTGGTGGAGGGAGGGATGTTGAAGGTGGTGGAGGGAGGGATGTTGAAGGTGGTGGAGGTAGGGATGTTGAAGGTGAGTGAGGGTGGGATGTTGAAGGTGGTGGAGGGAGGGATGTTGAACGTGGTGGAGGGAGTTAATGTTGATGATGGTGGAGGGAGGGTTGTTGAAGGTGGTGGAGGGAGTGAAGCTGAAGGTGGTGGATGTAGAGATGTTGAAGCTGGTGGAGGGAGGGATGTTGAAGGTGGTGGAGGGAGGGATGTTGAAGGTGGTGGAGGGAGGGATGTTGAAGGTGATTGAGGGAGGGATGTTGAAGGTGGTGGAGGGAGGGATGTTGAAGGTGGTGGAGGGAGGGATGATGAAGGTGGTGGAGGGAGGGATGATGAAGGTGGTGGAGGGAGGGATGTTGAAGGTGGTGGAGGGAGGGATGTTGAAGGTGGTGGAGGGAGGGATGTTGAACATGGTGGAGGGAGGCATGTTGTAGGTGGTGGAGGGAGTGAAGCTGAAGATGGTGGAGGGAGTGATGTTGAAGGTGGTGCAGGGAGTGATGTTGAAGGTAGTGGAGGGAGTGATGTTGAAGGTGGTGGAGGGAGTGATGTTGAAGTTGGTGGAGGGAGGGATGTTGAAAGGTGGTGGAGGGAGGGATGTTGAAGGTGGTGGAGGGAGGGATGATCAAGGTGGTGGAGGGAGGGATGTTGAAGGTGGTGGAAGGAGGGATGTTGAAGGTGGTGGAGGGAGGGTTGTTGAAGGTGGTGGAGGGAGTGATGTTGAAGGTGGTGGAGGGAGGGATGTTGAAGGTGTTGTAGGGAGGGATGTTGAAGGTGGTGGAGGGAGTGAATGTTGATGCTGGTGGAGGGAGGGATGTTGAAGGTGGTGGAGGAAGTGAATCTGAAGGTGGTGGAGGGAGTGATGTTGAAGGTGATTGAGGGAGGGATGTTGAAGGTGGTGGAGGGAGGGATGTTGAAGGTGGTGGAGGGAGGGATGTTGAAGGTGAGTGAGGGAGGGATGTTGAAGGTGGTGGAGGGAGGGATGTAGAAGGTGGTGGAGGGAGTGAATGTTGATGATGGTGGAGGGAGGGATGTTGAAGGTGGTGGAGGGAGTGAAGCTGAAGGTGGTGGATGTAGAGATGTTGAAGCTGGTGGAGGGACTGATGTTGAAGGTGGTGGAGGGAGGGATGTTGAAGGTGGTGGAGGGAGGGATGTTGAAGGTGGTGGAGGGAGGGATGTTGAAGGTGATTGAGGGAGGGATGTTGAAGGTGGTGGAGGGAGGGATGTTGAAGGTGGTGGAGGGAGGGATGTTGAAGATGGTGGAGGGAGGGATGTTGAAGGTGGTGGAGGGAGGGATGTTGAAGGTGGTGGAGGGAGGGATGTTGAAGGTGGTGGAGGGAGGGATGTTGAAGGTGGTGGAGGGAGGCATGTTGAAGGTGGTGGAGGGAGTGAAGCTGAAGATGGTGGAGGGAGTGATGTTGAAGGTGGTGCAGGGAGGGATGTTGAAGGTAGTGGAGGGAGTGATGTTGAAGGTGGTGGAGGGAGGGATGTTGAAGTTGGTGGAGGGAGGGATGTTGAAGGTGGTGGAGGGAGGGATGTTGAAATGTGGTGAGGGAGGGATTTTGAAGGTGGTGGAGGGAGGGATTTTGAAGGTGGTTGAGGGTGTGAATGTTGATGATGGTGGAGGGAGGGATGTTGAATTTGGTGGAGGGAGTGAAGCTGAAGGTAGTGAGGGAGTGATGTTGAAGGTGATTGAGGGAGGGATGTTGATGTTCGTGGAGGGAGTGAAGCTGAAGTTGGTGGAGGGAGGGATGTTGAAGGTGATTGAGGGAGGGATTTTGAAGGTGTTGGAGGGAGGGATGTTGAAGGTGGTGGAGGGAGTGAATGTTGATGATGGTGGAGGGAGGGATGTTGAAGGTGGTGGAGGGAGTGAAGCTGAAGGTGGTGGAGGGAGTGATGTTGAAGGTGATTGAGGGAGGGATGTTGAAGGTGGTGGAGGGAGTGAATGTTGATGATGGTGGAGGGAGAAATGTTGAAGTTGGTGGAGGGAGGGATGTTGAAGGTGGTGGAGGGAGGGATGTTGAAGGTGATTGAGGGAGGGATGTTGAAGGTGGTGGAGGGAGGGATGTTGAAGGTGGTGGTGGGAGGGATGTTGAAGGTGGTGGAGGGAGGGATGTTGAAGGTGGTGGAGGGAGGGATGTTGAAGGTGATGGAGGGAGGGATGTTGAAGGTGGTGCAGGGAGGGATGTTGAAGGTGGTGGAGGGAGGGATGTTGAAGGTGGTGCAGGGAGGGATGTTGAAGGTGGTGGAGGGAGGGATGTTGAAGGTGGTGGAGGGAGGGATGTTGAAGTTGGTGGAGGGTCGGATGTTGACGGTAGTGGAGGGAGGGATGTTGAAGGTGGTGGAGGGAGGGATGTTGAAGTTGTTGGAGGGAGGGATGTTGAAGGTGGTGGAGGGAGTGATCTTGAAGGTGGTGGAGGGAGGGATGTTGAAAGGTGGTGGAGGGCGGGATGTTGAAGGTGGTGGAGGGAGGGATGATCAAGGTGGTGGAGGGAGGGATGTTGAAGGTGGTGGAAGGAGGGATGTTGAAGGTGGTGGAGGGAGGGTTATTGAAGGTGGTGGAGGGAGTGATGTTGAAGGTGGTGGAGGGAGGGATGTTGAAGGTGGTGGAGGGAGGAATGTTGAAGTTGGTGGAGGGAGGGATGGTGAAGGTGGTGTAGGGAGGGATGTTGAAGGTCGTGGAGGGAGGGATGTTGAAGGTGGTG
Organism: Carcharodon carcharias; assembly: GCF_017639515.1. Lineage (NCBI taxonomy): Eukaryota > Metazoa > Chordata > Chondrichthyes > Lamniformes > Lamnidae > Carcharodon > Carcharodon carcharias. Next base: position 116,293,361 of record NC_054482.1, read on the forward strand.
GAGGGAGGTTTGTTGAAGGTTGTGGAGGGAGTGATCTTGAAGGTGGTGGAGGGAGGGATGTTGAAAGGTGGTGGAGGGCGGGATGTTGAAGGTGGTGGAGGGAGGGATGATCAAGGTGGTGGAGGGAGGGATGTTAAAGGTGGTGGAAGGAGGGATGTTGAAGGTGGTGGAGGGAGGGTTATTGAAGGTGGTGGAGGGAGTGATGTTGAAGGTGGTGGAGGGAGGGATGTTGAAGGTGGTGGAGGGAGGAATGTTGAAGGTGGTGGAGGGAGGGATGGTGAAGGTGGTGTAGGGAGTGAAGTTGAAGGTGACTGAGGGAGGGATGTTGAAGGTGGTGGAGGGAGGGATGATGAAGGTGGTGGAGGGAGGGATGTTGAAGGTGGTGGAGGGAGGGATGTTGAAGGTGGTGGAGGGAGGGTTGTTGAAGGTTGTGGAGGGAGTAATGTTGAAGGTGATGGAGGGAGTGATGTTGAAGGTGGTGGCGGGAGGGATGTTGAAGGTGGTGGAGGGAGTGATGTTGAAAGTGGTGGAGGCACTGATGTTGAAGATGGTGGAGGGTGGGATGTTGAAGGTGGTGGAGGGAGGGATGTTGAAGGTGGTGGAGGGAGGGATGTTGAAGGTGGTGGATGGAGGGATGTTGAAGGTGGTGGAGGGAGTGATGTTGAAGGTGATTGAGGGAGGGATGTTGAATGTGGTGGAGGGAGGGATGTTGAAGGTGGTGGAGGGAGGGATGTTGAAGGTGGTGGAGGGAGTGAATGTTGATGCTGGTGGAGGGAGGGATGTTGAAGGTGGTGGAGGGAGGGATGTTGAAGGTGGTGGAGGGAGGGATGTTGAAGGTGATTGAGGGAGGGATGTTGAAGGTGGTGGAGGGAGGGATGTTGAAGGTGGTGGAGGGAGGGATGTTGAAGGTGGTGGAGGGAGGGATGTTGAAGGTCGTGGAGGGAGGGATGTTGAAGGTGGTGGAGGGAGGGATGTTGAAGGTAGTGGAGGGAGGGATGTTGAAGGTGGTGGAGGGAGGCATGTTGAAGGTGGTGGAGGGAGTGAAGCTGAAGATGGTGGAGGGAGTGATGTTGAAGGTGGTGCAGGGAGGGATGTTGAAGGTGGTGGAGGGAGGGATGTTGAAGGTGGTGCAGGGAGGGATGTTGAAGGTGGTGGAGGGAGGGATGTTGAAGGTGGTGGAGGGAGGGATGTTGAAGGTGGTGGAGGGAGGGATGTTGAAGGTAGTGGAGGGAGTGATGTTGAAGGTGGTGGAGGGAGGGATGTTTAAGTTGGTGGAGGGAGGGATGTTGAAGGTGGTGGAGGGAGGGATCTTGAAGGTGGTTGAGGGAGGGATCTTGAAGGTGGTTGAGGGAGGGATGTTGAAAGGTGGTGGAGGGAGGGATTTTGAAGGTGGTGGAGGGAGGGATTTTGAAGGTGGTTGAGGGTGTGAATGTTGATGATGGTGGAGGGAGGGATGTTGAATTTGGTGGAGGGAGTGAAGCTGAAGGTGGTGGAGGGAGGTATGTTGAAGGTGGTGGAGGGAGGGTTGTTGAAGTTGTTGGAGGGAGGGATGTTGATGGTGGTGGAGGGAGGGATGTTGAAGGTGATTGAGGGAGGGATGTTGAAGGTGTTGGAGGGAGGGATGTTGAAGGTGGTGGAGGGAGTGAATGTTGATGATGGTGGAGGGAGGGATTTTGAAGGTGGTGGAGGGAGGGATTTTGAAGGTGGTTGAGGGTGTGAATGTTGATGATGGTGGAGGGAGGGATGTTGAATTTGGTGGAGGGAGTGAAGCTGAAGGTGGTGGAGGGAGGTATGTTGAAGGTGGTGGAGGGAGGGATGTTGAAGTTCTTGGAGGGAGGGATGTTGAAGGTGGTGGAGGGAGGGATGTTGAAGGTGATTGAGGGAGGGATGTTGAAGGTGTTGGAGGGAGGGATGTTGAAGGTGGTGGAGGGAGTGAATGTTGATGATGGTGGAGGGAGGGATGTTGAAGGTGGTGGAGGAAGTGAATCTGAAGGTGGTGGAGGGAGTGATGTTGAAGGTGATTGAGGGAGGGATGTTGAAGGTGGTGGAAGGAGGGATGTTGAAGGTGGTGGAGGGAGGGATGTTGAAGGTGAGTGAGGGTGGGATGTTGAAGGTGGTGGAGGGAGGGATGTTGAACGTGGTGGAGGGAGTGAATGTTGATGATGTTGGAGGGAGGGATGTTGAAGGTGGTGGAGGGAGTGAAGCTGAAGGTGGTGGATGTAGAGATGTTGAAGCTGGTGGAGGGACTGATGTTGAAGGTGGTGGAGGGAGGGATGTTGAAGGTGGTGGAGGGAGGGATGTTGAAGGTGGTGGAGGGAGGGATGTTGAAGGTGATTGAGGGAGGGATGTTGAAGGTGGTGGAGGGAGGGATGTTGAAGGTGGTGGAGGGAGGGATGTTGAAGATGGTGGAGGGAGGGATGTTGAAGGTGGTGGAGGGAGGGATGTTGAAGGTGGTGGAGGGAGGGATGTTGAAGGTGGTGGAGGGAGGGATGTTGAAGGTGGTGGAGGGAGGCATGTTGAAGGTGGTGGAGGGAGTGAAGCTGAAGTTGGTGGAGGGAGTGATGTTGAAGGTGGTGCAGGGAGGGATGTTGAAGGTAGTGGAGGGAGTGATGTTGAAGGTGGTGGAGGGAGGGATGTTGAAGTTGGTGGAGGGAGGGATGTTGAAGGTGGTGGAGGGAGGGATGTTGAAAGGTGGTGAGGGAGGGATTTTGAAGGTGGTGGAGGGAGGGATTTTGAAGGTGGTTGAGGGTGTGAATGTTGATGATGGTGGAGGGAGGGATGTTGAATTTGGTGGAGGGAGTGAAGCTGAAGGTAGTGAGGGAGTGATGTTGAAGGTGATTGAGGGAGGGATGTTGATGTTCATGGAGGGAGGGATGTTGAAGTTGGTGGAGGGAGGGATGTTGAAGGTGATTGAGGGAGGGATGTTGAAGGTGTTGGAGGGAGGGATGTTGAAGGTGGTGGAGGGAGTGAATGTTGATGATGGTGGAGGGAGGGATGTTGAAGGTGGTGGAGGGAGTGAAGCTGAAGGTGGTGGAGGGAGTGATGTTGAAGGTGATTGAGGGAGGGATGTTGATGGTGGTGGAGGGAGTGAATGTTGATGATGGTGGAGGGAGAAATGTTGAAGTTGGTGGAGGGAGGGATGTTGAAGGTGGTGGAGGGAGGGATGTTGAAGGTGATTGAGGGAGGGATGTTGAAGGTGGTGGAGGGAGGGATGTTGAAGGTGGTGGTGGGAGGGATGTTGAAGGTGGTGGAGGGAGGGATGTTGAAGGTGGTGGAGGGAGGGATGTTGAAGGTGATGGAGGGAGGGATGTTGAAGGTGGTGCAGGGAGGGATGTTGAAGGTGGTGGAGGGAGGGATGTTGAAGGTGGTGCAGGGAGGGATGTTGAAGGTGGTGGAGGGAGGGATGTTGAAGGTGGTGGAGGGAGGGATGTTGAAGTTGGTGGAGGGTCGGATGTTGACGGTAGTGGAGGGAGGGATGTTGAAGGTGGTGGAGGGAGGGATGTTGAAGTTGTTGGAGGGAGGGATGTTGAAGGTGGTGGAGGGAGTGATCTTGAAGGTGGTGGAGGGAGGGATGTTGAAAGGTGGTGGAGGGCGGGATGTTGAAGGTGGTGGAGGGAGGGATGATCAAGGTGGTGGAGGGAGGGATGTTGAAGGTGGTGGAAGGAGGGATGTTGAAGGTGGTGGAGGGAGGGTTATTGAAGGTGGTGGAGGGAGTGATGTTGAAGGTGGTGGAGGGAGGGATGTTGAAGGTGGTGGAGGGAGGAATGTTGAAGTTGGTGGAGGGAGGGATGGTGAAGGTGGTGTAGGGAGGGATGTTGAAGGTCGTGGAGGGAGGGATGTTGAAGGTGGTGGAGGGAGGTTTGTTGAAGGTTGTGGAGGGAGTGATCTTGAAGGTGGTGGAGGGAGGGATGTTGAAAGGTGGTGGAGGGCGGGATGTTGAAGGTGGTGGAGGGAGGGATGATCAAGGTGGTGGAGGGAGGGATGTTAAAGGTGGTGGAAGGAGGGATGTTGAACGTGGTGGAGGGAGGGTTATTGAAGGTGGTGGAGGGAGTGATGTTGAAGGTGGTGGAGGGAGGGATGTTGAAGGTGGTGGAGGGAGGAATGTTGAAGGTGGTGGAGGGAGGGATGGTGAAGGTGGTGTAGGGAGTGAAGTTGAAGGTGACTGAGGGAGGGATGTTGAAGGTGGTGGAGGGAGGGATGATGAAGGTGGTGGAGGGAGGGATGTTGAAGGTGGTGGAGGGAGGGATGTTGAAGGTGGTGGAGGGAGGGTTGTTGAAGGTGGTGGAGGGAGTAATGTTGAAGGTGATGGAGGGAGTGATGTTGAAGGTGGTGGCGGGAGGGATGTTGAAGGTGGTGGAGGGAGTGATGTTGAAAGTGGTGGAGGCACTGATGTTGAAGATGGTGGAGGGTGGGATGTTGAAGGTGGTGGAGGGAGGGATGTTGAAGGTGGTGGAGGGAGGGATGTTGAAGGTGGTGGATGGAGGGATGTTGAAGGTGGTGGAGGGAGTGATGTTGAAGGTGATTGAGGGAGGGATGTTGAATGTGGTGGAGGGAGGGATGTTGAAGGTGGTGGAGGGAGGGATGTTGAAGGTGGTGGAGGGAGTGAATGTTGATGCTGGTGGAGGGAGGGATGTTGAAGGTGGTGGAGGGAGGGATGTTGAATGTGGTGGAGGGAGGGATGTTGAAGGTGGTGGAGGGAGGGATGTTGAATGTGGTGGAGGGAGGGATGTTGAAGGTGGTGGAGGGAGGGATGTTGAAGGTGGTGGAGGAAGTGAATCTGAAGGTGGTGGATGTAGAGATGTTGAAGCTGGTGGAGGGACTGTTGTTGAAGGTGGTGGAGGGAGGGATGTTGAAGGTGGTGGAGGGAGGGATGTTGAAGGTGGTGGAGGGAGGGATGTTGAAGGTGATTGAGGGAGGGATGTTGAAGGTGGTGGAGGGAGGGATGTTGAAGGTGGTGGAGGGAGGGATGTTGAAGGTGGTGGAGGGAGGGATGTTGAAGGTGGTGGAGGGAGGGATGTTGAAGGTGGTGGAGGGAGGGATGTTGAAGGTAGTGGAGGGAGGGATGTTGAAGGTGGTGGAGGGAGGCATGTTGAAGGTGGTGGAGGGAGTGAAGCTGAAGATGGTGGAGGGAGTGATGTTGAAGGTGGTGCAGGGAGGGATGTTGAAGGTGGTGGAGGGAGGGATGTTGAAGGTGGTGCAGGGAGGGATGTTGAAGGTGGTGGAGGGAGGGATGTTGAAGGTGGTGGAGGGAGGGATGTTGAAGGTGGTGGAGGGAGGGATGTTGAAGGTAGTGGAGGGAGTGATGTTGAAGGTGGTGGAGGGAGGGATGTTGAAGTTGGTGGAGGGAGGGATGTTGAAGGTGGTGGAGGGAGGGATCTTGAAGGTGGTTGAGGGAGGGATCTTGAAGGTGGTTGAGGGAGGGATGTTGAAAGGTGGTGGAGGGAGGGATTTTGAAGGTGGTGGAGGGAGGGATTTTGAAGGTGGTTGAGGGTGTGAATGTTGATGATGGTGGAGGGAGGGATGTTGAATTTGGTGGAGGGAGTGAAGCTGAAGGTGGTGGAGGGAGGTATGTTGAAGGTGGTGGAGGGAGGGATGTTGAAGTTCTTGGAGGGAGGGATGTTGAAGGTGGTGGAGGGAGGGATGTTGAAGGTGATTGAGGGAGGGATGTTGAAGGTGTTGGAGGGAGGGATGTTGAAGGTGGTGGAGGGAGTGAATGTTGATGATGGTGGAGGGAGGGATTTTGAAGGTGGTGGAGGGAGGGATTTTGAAGGTGGTTGAGGGTGTGAATGTTGATGATGGTGGAGGGAGGGATGTTGAATTTGGTGGAGGGAGTGAAGCTGAAGGTGGTGGAGGGAGGTATGTTGAAGGTGGTGGAGGGAGGGATGTTGAAGTTCTTGGAGGGAGGGATGTTGAAGGTGGTGGAGGGAGGGATGTTGAAGGTGATTGAGGGAGGGATGTTGAAGGTGTTGGAGGGAGGGATGTTGAAGGTGGTGGAGGGAGTGAATGTTGATGATGGTGGAGGGAGGGATGTTGAAGGTGGTGGAGGGAGTGAAGCTGAAGGTGGTGGAGGGAGTGATGTTGAAGGTGATTGAGGGAGGGATGTTGAAGGTGGTGGAGGGAGTGAATGTTGATGATGGTGGAGGGAGAAATGTTGAAGGTGGTGGAGGGAGGGATGTTGAAGGTGGTGGAGGGAGGGATGTTGAAGGTGATTGAGGGAGGGATGTTGAAGGTGGTGGAGGGAGGGATGTTGAAGGTGGTGGTGGGAGGGATGTTGAAGGTGGTGGAGGGAGGGATGTTGAAGGTGGTGGAGGGAGGGATGTTGAAGGTGGTGGAGGGAGTGATGTTGAAGGTGATTGAGGGAGGGATGTTGAATGTGATGGAGGGAGGGATGTTGAAGGTGGTGGAGGGAGTGATGTTGAAGGTGGTGGAGGAAGGGATGGTGAAGGTGGTGGAGGGAGGGATGTTGAAGGTGGTGGAGGGAGGGATGTTGAAGGTGGTGGAGGGAGGGATGTTGAAGGTGGTGTAGGGAGTGATGTTGAAGGTGATTGAGGGAGGGATGTTGAAGGTGGTGGAGGGTGTGAATGTTGATGATGGTGGAGGGAGGGATGTTGAATTTGGTGGAGGGAGTGAAGCTGAAGGTAGTGGAGGGAGTGAAGTTGAAGGTGATTGAGGGAGGGATGTTGAACTTGGTGGAGGGAGGGATGTTGAAGGTGGTGGAGGGACGGATGTTGAAGGTGGTGGAGGGAGGGATGTTGAAGGTGGTGGAGGGAGGGATGTTGAAGGTGGTGCAGGGAGTGAAGCTGAAGGTGGTGGAGGGAGGGATGTTGAAGCTGGTGGAGGGAGTGGAGCTGAAGGTGGTGGAGGGAGGGATGTTGAACGTGGTGGAGGGGGGATGTTGAAGGTGGTGGAGGGAGGGATGTTGAAGGTGGTGGAGGGAGGGATGTTGAAGGTGGTGGAGGGGGGATGTTGAAGGTGGTGGAGGGAGGGATGTTGAAGGTGGTGGAGGGAGGGATGTTGAAGGTGGTGGAGGGAGTGATGCTGATGGTGGTGGAGGGAGTGATGTTGATGATGGTGGAGGGAGGGATGTTGAAGGTGGTGGAGGGAGGGATGTTGAAGATGGTGGAGGGAGTGAAGCTGAAGGTGGTGTAGGGAGTGATGTTGAAGGTGGTGGAGGGAGGGATGTTGAAGGTGGTGTAGGGAGTGATGTTGAAGGTGGTGGAGGGAGTGATGTTGAAGGTGGTGGAGTGAGGGATGTTGAAGGTGGTGGAGGGAGGGATGTTGAAGGTGGTGGAGGGAGGGATGTTGAAGGTGGTGGAGGGAGTGAAGCTGAAGGTGGTGGAGGGAGGGATGTTGAAGGTGGTGGAGGGGGGATGTTGAAGGTGGTGGAGGGAGGGATGTTGAAGGTGGTGGAGGGACTGATGTTGAAGGTGGTGGAGGGAGGGATGTTGAAGGTGGTGGAGGTATGGATGTTGAACGTGGTGGAGGGAGTGATGTTGAAGGTGGTGGAGGGAGGGATGTTGAATGTGGTGGAGGGACGGATGTTGAAGCTGGTGGAGGGAGTGGAGCTGAAGGTGGTGGAGGGAGGGATGTTGAACGTGGTGGAGGGGGGATGTTGAAGGTGGTGGAGGGAGGGATGTTGAAGGTGGTGGAGGGGGGATGTTGAAGGTGGTGGAGGGAGGGATGTTGAAGGTGGTGGAGGGAGCGATGTTGAAGGTGGTGGAGGGAGGGATGTTGAAGTTGGTGGAGGGAGGGATTTTGAAGGTGGTGGAGGGAGGGATCTCGAAAGTGGTAGAGGGAGGGATGTTGAAGGTGGTGGAGGGAGGGATGTTGAAGAAGGTAGTGGAGGGAGTGATGTTGAAGGTGGTGGAGGGAGGGATATTGAAGCAGCTAGTGGAGGGAGGGATGTTGAAGGTGGTGGAGGGAGGTATGTTGAAGGTGTTGAAGGGAGGGATGTTGAAGGTAGTGGAGGGAGGGATGTTGAAGATGGTGGAGGGAGGGATGTTGAAGGTGGTGGAGGGAGGGATGTTGAAGGTGGTGGAGGGCGGGATGTTGTAGGTGGTGATGGGAGGGATGTTGAAGGTGGTGGAGGGAGGGATGTTGAAGGTTGTGGAGGGAGGGATGTTGAAGGTGGTGGAGGGAGGGATGTTGAAGGTGGTGGAGGGAGGGATTTTGAAGGTGTTGGAGGGAGGGATGTTGAAGGTGGTGGAGGGAGGGATGTTGAAAGTGGTGAAGGGAGGGATATTGAAGGTAGTAGAGGGAGGGTTGTTGAAGGTGGTGGAGGGAGGGATGTTGAAGGTGGTGGAGGGAGGGGTGTTGCATGTCGTGGAGGGAGGGATGTTGAAGGTGGTGGAGGGAGGGATGTTGAAGGTTGTGGAGGGAGGGATGTTGAAGGTGGTGAAGGGAGGGATGTTGAAGGTGGTGGAGGGAGTGATTTTGAAGGTGGTGGAGTGAGGGTTGTTGCAGGTGGTGGAGGGAGGGATGTTGAAGGTGGTGGAGGGAGGGGTGTTGCAGGTGGTGGAGGAAGGGGTGTTGCAGGTTCCTGACAGATGCAGAGCTGGCGACTCCTGAGCAAGGTTTTTAAAATTTTGAAAGGTTTTTAATAGAGAGAGAATGCTTCCTCCTGTGGGGAAGAGCTTAACTGAAGACCATCAATATAAGATAGTCACCAAGAAATCCGATAGGGAATTGAGAAGAAACTTTGTGGCAAGAATGTGGAACTTGCTTCCACAGGGAGTTCTTGAGGGGAATAGTATGGTTACATTTAAGGGGAAGCTGGATAAACACATGAGGAAGAAAGGAATAGGAGGATATGATGTTAGACTGAGATGAAGAGGTGAGGGGAGAAGACTCGAGCGGAGGATAAACGCCAGCAGGTTCTGAAGTTGGTTATTTACCACCTCCACCCAGGCCTGCTTTATCGTCCCTTTGGGGACAATCTTGTCACCTCTGGGGGAGCAGTCAATCCCTTCATTCTCAGTTAGAAATCAAACTATCCAGTTCTGTACATGCAGATAGCCCAAACTTAAATAAACCCATCTTAAAGAAGGTTTAAACTCCTATCATTATGGGTGGGATTCCTGACCCGAATACAATATAAGTTGATGATAAATATCAGCTTATGCTGCATGGTTTATCAATCCTAGCGTTTGGGAATTCACTCATAGCAGATGCTACCAGTGAGAAGACAGAACCACCAACAGAACCTCTGTCTGCATATAAATGCTCACAATGCACTTTAACAGATAAAGAAAACAATCACAGTGCAGGAGCCCATATCAAATAGCTGAAGGATTGCAGGATGCAAGACATAGTTATGTATAACTTACATTGTTATATATAAGTTACATTGCTATATATTAGTTACATTGTTATATATAAGTTACATTGTTATATATAAGTTACATTGCTATATATTAGTTACATTGTTATATATAAGGTATTTCCTCTGTTTCCCAACTGAAGAAAGATTTGCATTTATATAGCACCTTTCACCACCTCAGGTCATTCCAAAGTACTTCACAGCCAATGAAGTGCTGCACTTCTTTGAAGTGTAGTCATAGGTGCAAATTAGCTGCCATAGGAAACACGGCGGCTCATTTGCACACAGCAAGATCCCACAAACAGCATTGAGGTCATGGTCAGAATAACATTAGAGGTATTGATTGAGGGATAAATATTGGCCAGGCCATTGAAGAGAACTCCCCCGCTCTTTGAAACTGTGGCATGGAATTGTTTGCATCCACGTGAGAGCAGGCAATGTTCCAAAGAAGAGTCATATTGGACTCGAAACGATAATTGCGTTTCTCTCTCCACAGATGCTGCCAGACCTGCTGAGTTTTTCCAGCATTGTCTGTTTTGATTTTAGAGCAGACAGGACCCCTATTTGACATCTTATCGAAAAGGCAGCACCTCTGACAGTACAGCACTCCCTCAGTACTGCAGTGTGAGCGCCTTCCTAGAATTTTTGTGAAGTCTCTGGAGCGGGACTCGAACCCACAGCCTTGCTTTGTAAGCGTGGTTTGCATTAAGCCGTGACTGGAACTGCTAATCGCAGTGGTGGAAACAAAATAGGTAGCCTAATTTCACAATTTGCCAGTAGATCAAAGGTTTTTCTTTTTTTTTGCCGTTTCTGTTTTTTTAATGCCTGTCTGAGGTTAACAGTCATATTTCAGGGAAAAAATAGTCTTGTTTCTTGTCCAGGGCTGAGTTTGATTCACATATGGCTGCAGTCAATCACAGAAGATAATGATTTAATAGTTTAAGACGGCTGGAATACTTCAAAGAGTGCCTGCATATGGAAAACGGTAGGTTAGTGACACAGATTAATTGCCTCAGAGGCGCATATACCTTTGGGCCTGGTAGCCCTGGCAATCCTGGGTTCCCATGTGGTCCGGGTATCCCCTAGAGACAGGAAGACAGTTTTTGTTGAGTGGTAGCATCGTATTAACATTTTACAATATGACTAAGTTAACTAGTAAAAAAAAGGAAACAGCATTTGGAATTGATACAGCTCTCTATAATTTACAGTTCTTTAAGTCTCTCAGAAATTTGGTTCAGTTTTTCCAACTCTGGTAGACAACTGAGAAACCCCAGCATTAAATAAAACAGCTCAAAGGGGAACAGATTTAAGAATTCCAAGCCAGATGCACATCAGTGAACTCAACCTTCCCCTCACTGGAAACCTCTTCAGTTCTTTGCCAGAGGGCAGCTCTGACTCACAGTGCCATGACTTGCACTGTGGATAGGACAAGGAGGCCAGTCCTCAATCCCTCCCAGTGGGAAAAGGGAATGACCCCCACGGCACCAATCTGGTCCACACACCAGCCGGTCTGAGTTACTGTGGCAGTCCAGAGCTATGGATAGTGATGCCAAAGGCCCTAATTTCTTCCCAAAACAGGAATCTCTCCCACTCTTACCACCTGCCATTAGCACATATTCACAGGTTGATACTCAACCTGCTTGGCTGCATAATGAACACCCCTTCCTTTGCCCAACAAGTCCTAGGGGTGGGACCTGAACCCAGAGCTTTTCGCTCAGAGGCAGGGACATTGTCCACTGCACCACAAGGCATCCTACACGGGACACAAAGGTATAAAAACTGACAAATGAACAACAGGGAGCCAGGAAGCTAGATTACACCAAAAGTGCCTGGGAATCAGTACTTAAACTCACTGCCATTCATCTTCGAGTTCTTTCTTTAATCAAAAAAACTTATGAAGACAGGGATGTGTCAGACTGGAATAAAGACTAAAAACATGCAGATTCTGGAGATCTTAAAATAAAAGCAGGAAGTGCAGGAAAATCGCTGCAGGTCTGACAGCATCTCGACAGAGAGAAACTGAGTTAATGTTTCGAGTCCAATATGACTTTTCTTCAAAACTCTAGTTCTATGTTTTATTTCCTCTACTGCCAATCCATCCTTTTGTCAAAAACCTCATCCAGCGCTTCCTTCAACTCGTTGGTGGCATCCAATCTTCCTGGGAATGGTGATTCCACACATCTACCACCCATTGTGCACCAATGGGTCTGTTCAGCATTGCTCTTTGGAAGCCAACTCCTGTGACTCTGCTTACCGAGTACGCAGTTACCTTAAAGATGTTTTGCAGCAGTACAATTTAGCTTCACCTTTTACCATCAGTGAGATCTCTGTCTGAGCCTTCCCTAACCAACACAAGACAGGAGAAGGATCTTGTAGTGAATCCCCCTCCTCCCGTTCAACAAAATAATGGCTTTGATTTTCTATCTCAAACTCCACTTTCTCAGATCCCTTGATTTCCTTATTCCCTTCCCTAAGGAAAGTGAATATATAGGGGAGACTTTTACCCCCGATGGTGGGGGGTGGGGGGGGGTTGTGGGGGGCTGTGCAGGGGCTGGTGCAGACCCAATCAGCGCCCCTGATTGGGTCCATGCCACCATTTAACGTGGGCAGGCTAAGCGCTCCCTGTGCGGGCGGTATGTTCCCTGAGTCGTATGAAAGGGCGCAGTAATCTCCCTGAGGCATAGAGGTGCCTCAGGGAGATTCATTTAAGTTTTAAAAATCTGAATAAAGGAAAGAAAAATTTTTTTAAGACATGTCCCCTCATGTGACAGTGTCGCATGAGCTGGGACATGTCAATGAATTTTTATAAAAGTTTTTATTTCATTTATAAACATTTCTTGAAACCTCATCCTGCCCGTGGTTGGACGGGCAGCTCAGTTCATTAGCTTAATTCGTTTATGAATGGCCTTAATAGGCCTTTGACAGTTTGGCAGGAGTGTTGGCTGCATGCCCGCCAAACTGAAAATCTAAATGAGGCATGGTGACATCCCCACTTGCCGAGTGGAAAATTCTGGCCGTAAGCGTTCACTCCTTCCCTTTTCTCTTGTAGCTCAGTAATTCCATTAATTTGTCGGTTTAGTGGCTGATAAAGAATGAGACACTGCAATTGGAGACTATTCGGCCCATCATGTCTGTGATGGTTCTAAAATAGTGAGCTAACTAATGCACTGTCTGCCTCTGTTCCCCCCCATAGTCCTGTAAATGGTTCCTTTTTCAAGTATTTAACCAATTCTCTTTTGGAAGTTATTTTTGAATCTGCTTCCATCACCCCTTCAGGCAGCGCATTCCAGGTCCCTGCTCACTGACGCCCAGTTTGGGTTCCACCAGGGCCACTCAACTCCCGACCCTGTTACAGCCTTGGTTCAAACATGGACAAAAGAGCTGAACTTCCGAGGTGAGGGGAGAATGACTGCACTTGACATCAAGGCCATATTTGACCGAGTGTGGCATCAAGGAGCCCCACCAAAACTGGAGTCAATGGGAATCAGGGGAAAACTTTCTGCTTGTTGGAGTCATACCTAGCACAAAGGAAGATGGTTGTGGTGTTGAAAGTCAATCATCTCAGTTCCGGGACATCGCTGCAGGAATTCCTCAGGGTAATGTTCTGGACCCAACGATCTCTAGCTGCTTCTTCAATGACCTTCCTCCCATATTAAGGTCAGAAGTGGGAATGATCGCTGATGATTGCACAATGTTCAGCACCATTCGCAACTCCTCAGATACTGAAGCAGTCTATGTCCAAATGCAGCAAGACCTGGAAAATACCCAGGCTTGGACTGACAAGTGGCAAGTAACATTTGCACCACACAAGTGCCAGGCAATGACCATCTCCAACAAGAGAGAATCCAACCATCACCCCTTGACATTCAATGGCATTACCATCATTGAATCCCCAACTATCAACATCCTGGAGGTTACCATTGACCAGAAACTGAACTGGACTGGCCATATAAATACTGTGGCTATGAGAGCAGGTCAGAGGCTAGGAATCCTGCAACGAGTAACACACTTGCTGACTCCCTGAAGCCTGTCCGCCATCGACAAGGCACAAGTCAGGGGTGTAATGGAATACTCCCCACTTGCCTGGATGAGTGCAGCTCCAACAATACTCAAGAAGCTTGACACCATCCAGGCCAAAGCAGCCCACTTGGTTAGCATCGCGTCCATAAACATGCGCTCGCTCCACCTCCAACGCACAATAGCAGCAGTGTGTACCATCGACAAGATGCACTGCAGGAACTCACTAAGGCTCTTTAGACAGCACCTTCCAAACCCACGACCAGTACCATCTAGAAGGACAAGGGCAGCAGACACATGGGAACATCACCACCTGGAAGTTCCCCTCCAAGTCACTCACCATCCTGACTTGGAAATATATCGCCGTTCCTTCACTGTCACTGGGTCAAAATCCTGGAACTCCCTCCCTAACAGCACAGTGGGTATACATACACCACATGGACTGCAACGGTTCAAGAAGGCAGCTCACCACCACCTTCTCAAGGGTAACTAGGGATGGGCAGTAAATGTTGGCCCAGCCAGTGATGCCCACATCCCAGCAATGAATTATAAAATCACAACAACTCAATGTGGGGGAAAAAAAATTCTCCACATCTCCCCCTCAGGTTCTTTTGCCAATTTTCTGGAATGTATTATACCAATAGAACCAGGTTCTCCTTATTCGCTCTGTCAAATCTCCGTATAGTTTTGAACAGTTCAATCCTATTTCCCCATAATCTCCTCTGCTCTAAGGAGGACAATCCCAGCTTTTCCAGTCTGGTGCCATTCTGGTAAATCCCCACCGCACCCTCTCTGCTCCCGGACATCCTTCCTAAAGGGTGGTGCTCAGAATTGGACACTCCAGCTGAGGGTAAAATAGTGTTTCTTCGAGTTTAGCTTTACTTCCTTGGACTTCTTTGTATCTATTTATAAAGTTAAATTTGCTTTATCAACAAACTTCTCAATTTTCTTGCCGCCTTCAAAGGTTGGTGTGTTCCAATGTCACCCAGTTGCTGAAGAAACTGTACCATTTGGTTTTTGCTGCCTCTCCACATTCTTCCTCTTAAATATCTGTAGCGTCTCCAACGCCAGGACATTCCTCTGTTCTTCAGTGGTCAGAATTGTACAGCAGGCTCTAGATGCCTCAGACTAGTTTCCTAAAAACGTCTTCTACCAGCCCTGGAAATAATGTTCTTTCCTTCAGTCTACACATCACAAACTCCCAATATGCCCTCTTTAATGCTGTCACACCAATGGTTTAAACTACCCATTAATATTCTCACATTTCTTTCCCATGCTATGTCCTAAATTCCATTTAAGTCCCATTAACTAAACCATTTATTTTACGTTGTTTCAATATTTCCCTTCCCAGTCTTATATCCAAATTAAACATGTGGCAATTTCAGTCAACCCATTCTCCGAAATTATTCTGATCCACCTGTTATTTGTTGATGGGAGGTTTACTTTCAGATCATGGATTCAAATCTCACTGCAGAGAACTGAGTACATAATGCAGACTGACATTTCCAGTACAATACTGAGGGGAATGTTGCACGATCAGAGAATCAGTACTGAGGGAGGGCTGCACTGTCAGAGCATCAGTACTGAGGGAGTGCTACACTGTCAGAGGGTCAGTATTGAGGGAGTGCTGTACTGTCAGAGGGTCAGTACTGAGAGGAATGTTGCACTATCGGAGGGTCAGTACTGAGGGAGTGCTGCAATGTCAGAGAGTCAGTACCGAGGGAGCGCTGCACTGTCAGAGGGTCAGTACTGAGGGAGCGAGCACTGTCAGAGGATCAGTTCTGAGGGAGTGCTGCACTGTCAGAGGGTCAGTACTGAGGGAGTGCTGCAATGTCAGAGAGTCAGTACCGAGGGAGCGCTGCACTGTCAGAGAGTCAGTACCGAGGGAGCGCTGCACTGTCAGAGGGTCAGTACTGAGGGAGCGAGCACTGTCAGAGGATCAGTTCTGAGGGAGTGCTGCACTGTCAGAGGGTCAGTACTGAGGGAGTGCTGCAATGTCAGAGAGTCAGTACCGAGGGAGCGCTGCACTGTCAGAGAGTCAGTACCGAGGGAGCGCTGCACTGTCAGAGGGTCAGTACTGAGGGAGTGCTGCCATGTCAGAGAGTCAGTACCGAGGGAGCGCTGCACTGTCAAAGCGTCAGTACTGAGGGAGCGAGCACTGTCAGAGGGTCAGTACTGAGGGAGTGCTGCAATGTCAGAGGGTCAGTACTGAGGGAGTGCTGCACTGTCAGAGGGTCAGTACTGAGGGAGTGCTGCACTGTCAGAGGGTCAGTACTGAGGGAGTGCTGCCATGTCAGAGAGTCAGTACCGAGGGAGCGCTGCACTGTCAAAGCGTCAGTACTGAGGGAGCGAGCACTGTCAGAGGATCAGTACTGAGGGAGTGCTGCACTGTCAGAGGATCAGTACTGAGGGAGTGCTGCACTGTCAGAGGATCAGTACTGAGGGAGTGCTGCACTTTCAGAGGGTCAGTACTGAGGGAGTGCTGCACTGTCAGAGGGTCAGTACTGAGGGAGCGCTGCACTGTCAGAGGGTCAGTACTGAGGGAGTGCTGCACTGTCAGAGGGTCAGTACTGAGGGAGTGCTGCACTGTCAGAGGGTCAGTACTGAGGGAGTGCTGTACTGTCGGAAGGTCAGTACTGAGGGAGTGCTGCACTGTCAGAGGGTCAGTACTGAGCGAGTGCTGCACTGTCAGAGGGTCAGTACTGAGGGAGTGCTGCACTGTCAGAGGGTCAGTACTGAGGGAGTGCTGCCATGTCAGAGAGTCAGTACCGAGGGAGCGCTGCACTGTCAAAGCGTCAGTACTGAGGGAGCGAGCACTGTCAGAGGATCAGTACTGAGGGAGTGCTGCACTGTCAGAGGATCAGTACTGAGGGAGTGCTGCACTGTCAGAGGGTCTGTACTGAGGGAGTGCTGCACTGTCAGAGGGTCAGTACTGAGGGAGTGCTGCACTGTCGGAGGGTCAGTACTGAGGGAGTGCTGCACTGTCAGAGGGTCAGTACTGAGCGAGTGCTGCACTGTCAGAGGGTCAGTACTGAGGGAGTGCTGCACTGTCAGAGGGTCAGTACTGAGGGAGTGCTGCACTGTCAGAGGGTCAGTACTGAGGGAGTGCTGCACTCTCGGATGGTCAGTACTGAGCGAGTGCTGCACTGTCAGAGGGTCAGTACTGAGGGAGTGCTGCACTGTCAGAGGGTCAGTACTGAGGGAGTGCTGCACTGTCAGAGGGTCAGTAATGAGATAGCGTTGCACTGTCGGAAGGGCGGTAAGGAGGGAGTGATGTGGTCGGAAGTGCAGTACTGAGTGAGTGCTGCGCTGTCAGAGTTGCTGTCTTTTAAATGAGACTTCAAACTGAACTGCCATCTGCCATCCCAGGTGAATGTAAAAGATCCCATGGCACTATTCTGAAGAAGAGCAGGGGATTTGCACTGCCTGTCCCGGTCCATATTTATCTCCCAATCAACATCACTAAAAAAAATGATCTGGGCATTATCACATTGCAGCTTTTGTGAGCTTGCAATGCAAAAATTAGCTGCTGTGTCTCCTGCATTACAAATGTGACTACACATCAAAAGGTATGGGGTTGTAAAGAGCTTTGGGACATCCTGAGGCGGTGACAGATGATCTTTCTTTTTATTACCAGAAGCCTCAAACAATGCAGTCAGTGATTGGATAGTGGCCAAAAGAGAGGTTAGACAAGCCTGTGTTCTCTCACCAGACTGTTACACCCTATACAGTCATCGTAACTCTCAGCCATTGAAAGGTAGAAGGGAGAGTCATCAGCAACGCATGAAGGAGACTTAATCGATACAGTCGTAAAGGAAAAGTGGTAGATACGGGTTTGAGTCAACTGCAACTGACCATACATTATAGTAATAACAGAAAGGACATTCCAGTGTGCAACATCACAGGAAATGGAAGCGAGTTAGAACCCGTCAATCCATTTAACTATCTAGGAAGCACAGTAACATCCAGTGTCAAAAGCAGTATTGAAAACTGAAAGAGGATCGGATAAGTCAAAAGCATTTTTTTGCAAAATTGAGCACAATTCTACAAAATATCAGTTTAAGCCTTGAAAGGAGATTTCATGCACTAAAACGTCTGGTCAGGAATAAATTCTGGGTGTAAAGCTTGGAGCATTGGAAAAGGGGAAGAAAAGACAATCAGTTTGAATGTGTTGCTTAAGAAGGATCCTGACGACAAGCTGGATGGAAAAAAAACAAAGAAATACTGAATGAGTTCGGAAGGACAAGAGAACTCTGAAATAACGTCAAAAGTAGTCAAATGGAGTCCTTCAGACATGTTATCCACGCAGAAGGGGTGGAGTGTCTAATGACTACCGAAAGGATTGATGGAAGGGCAGCACAAAGCCAACAGCGAAGGAAGCAGCTGGATAACGTTAAAGGTGGGTTTAAGCATGACTCCAGGGACAAACTCATCCACTGTGCCTATGATCAGAACGTTTGGAAGACCATGGTCACTTAGGTTGCTCAGCAATGCACTGACACATGACGAACCTCAAACATTAACATTCGCATTCCCAGTCCCAAGTTATTTTTGTATAACATGAGCAGTAATGACTCTGTCACTGACTCCTGGAGAACCCATTAATATCGAATCAATCAGATGTCCTCCAAAAACACCAGGTGGTACAGCAAAGCTCATAAATGGAGAGGTGACAAATTATTAGTTGTTAAGTTGTTCAGGTGAAACTATTCCTTCTTATAATAATGTATGTGAAAATATTTCATTTTATTGCTATCAGCATTTACATAGAAGCAGAAAATTTACAGGACAGAAGGAGTCATTCAGATCTTTTATTTGTGCCTGTGATGTCAGTGTCACTAGCAAGATCAGCATTTGTTGCCCATCCCTAATTGCCCTTATATCAGCCAAAAATAGAGCTACCCAGTCTGATTCCACCTTTCAGTTCTTGGTCTGTAGCCCTGTAGCTTACAGAACTTCAAGCACCTATCAAGTATTATTTTAATGTGATGAGGGTTTCTGTCTCTACTAATCTTTCAGCCAGTGAGCTCCCGATCCCCACCACCCTCTGGGTGAAGAAATTACTCCTTAATCCCCCTCAAATCCTATCACCAATTGCTCTGAGTCTATGCCCACTGGTTATTGAACTCTTTGTTAATTCCTATTGATTCTCTCTAGGCCCCTCATAATTTCCTACGCCTAAATTAAATCAGCCTCCTCTGTCACAAAGAATTACAACCCAACCTCTCCAATCTTTCTGTAAAGCTAAAATTCTCCAATCCCCACAACATCCTCGTCAATCTCCTTTGCACCCTAACTGGTGCGATCCCGTCATTCATATAATGCGGTGACCAGAACGGTATGCAGTACTCTAGTTGCGGTCTGACAAGTGTCTTGTACAGTTCTAGCACTTCTCCATTCAGGCGGATGCAAAATTGCACAGAAATTTGGAAGGACTCTTCAGTCTTTCAAAATTTGTAGACGACCGTCAATGCTCTTTCACTTTGCCCTTGACTTGACCCACTGTTGGACTTCTGTGATTTGTGTCACTGTGCAGCCCGCCAACTGAATGTGCCAGCGAATGTCACGGGGAACTTGCTAATGAATACTGACATTCTACCACATCGTAAGCAAGCAGGTCAGCCATGAATATGACACAAACTAACTCTTTCTGGGCGCGGGTGGAAAAATATTCAAACGCTTTTTAAGAGGTGTCCCCTCATTAAGTTATCGGCAGCTTGAATGCTGTCTCATTGAACACCCCAGCAGTCATGTACTTTTACAACCCATACAAATAGCCCTGCAGTGACCTTTGAATATGTTAAATGTATGGGCTGGTACTTTAGCTCTTTGCATCCAAGACAATCAGAATCATTGTCCAGCTGACATTTAAGGCTAGCTTAAGAGTTCTCTGAGCGACCTTTACTGACATAAAGTCCCTCAGTCATTAGCTCCAGTTGCTTAACCCTGTGAGTGCCGGTTCTGTTTTGCAGGTTTGTAAAATTGCAGGTAGAAAACAAACTGACTGGGTTTGTGTTGATATTTACATTGACCACCTGTCCCAACTGGTCCACGCCAGTGTTTCTATCCCACCCCTCTCCATCTCACCCTATCAACATATCCTCCTAATCATTTCTCCAGAATGGAATTATGTGAACTTGTCTAAAGCCACCTTTGTTATCCACCCCTCTGTGGGAGCAAGTTCCACATTCTCACCATTCCCTGAAGTTTCTGATGAATTCCCGATTGAATTTATTAGTGACCACCTTATATCGGTGGACCGTGGTTCTGGTCTCCCCAACAAGTGAAAACATCTTCTCTATATCTTACTAAGCCCCATGATTTCAAAGCCCTCTGATCCCTCAGCCATTTCCTTTTGTGAAAAGAGCCCCAGTCTTTCCTGTTGTGTTTACAAAGTAGGAATATCTGAATGAATGAGATCCGAGGGGCATTTTTGCCCTCACTGACTGGGCACTAATTTGGCAGAGCTGGTCACCCATCTGTTATGGATTTCATGAAATTTGAGCCCATTGAAATCAATGGAATGAAAAGTGAAATGGGGGAGGGGTGGTGAGTGCTGAAAGGTTCCCACCTACTCCAGCAGATCTTCATCTGGCCAGTGGATAAACATTTACCTCGGAGTATGCGACATTTTGTAGATCTGAAAGAATTGTGATATGTGGGATGAAAGATGTCCCAGGACTCAGTTATCATCTCTTTAAGGCCATTCATGAATGTTATGCTTCAATTTCTTATATCAACGATACTGATCAATTGTCTCAGCACTTACCTTTATCTTTTAACATCCCAAAATTTAGTCTCACAATTTTAATAGTAGGATATTTATTGGGATTAATTAACTTGTCTCTAAAGTGGAGGTTTGGTAAACAAAACTATGGTACTGATTGCCACGCACAACACCAACCCCTCTCCAGCCCCACCCCAATGGATATACAGCCTCTAGCACTGCAAAATGTCTCCAACTACACAAGAGGGTTATCAAAGGCTCCTTCAATAGGACCTTCCAAACCCACGACCACTACCATCTAGAAGGACAAGGGCAGCAGATAGATGGGAACACCACCGCCTGGAAGTTCTCCTCCAGGTAATTCACCATCCTGACTTGGAAATATATCGTCATTCTTTCACTGTCACTGGGCCAAAATCCTGGAGCTCCCTCCCGAACAGCACGGTGGGTGTACCTACACCACATGGACTGCACTGGTTCAGGAAGGCAGCTCACCACCACCTTCTCAAGGGCAATTAAGGATGGGAAATAAATGCTGGCCCAGCCAGCAATGCCCATGTTTCATAAATGAATAAAAAACAAAGAAATTTGTCACTGAGCTACAGAAGGAGGTATTAGATCAGTTGACCAAAAGCTTGATCAAAGAGGTTGGGTTTAAGGAACACCTTAGAGGAGAGAGGAGGAGGGAATCCCAGAGCTTAGGGCCTAGGCAGCTGAAGACACGGTCGCCAATGGTGGAGTGATTTAAAATAAGGGATGTGTAAGAGCTCAGAAATGGAGGAGTGCGGAGACATTAGCCGGTTGTGGAACTGGAGGAGGTCACAGAGACAGGAAGGGGTGAGGGTGAGGAAGGATTTGGAAACAAGGATGAAAATTTTCAAAGGCCAGTAGCATGGGGGAATGAATCATGTCGCTCTTTCTTTGTCAGATTAGGTTTAATTGTTTAACTACACGGTATTTTTCTATTTACTCTCTGTAAAGGAGTCCAATCACAGTGGTTTTGATGTTCTACATAACTCTGGGCACCAGTTGCATGGCTGATATTGAGCTCGATGTTAATTAACCATTCTTCCTCTCTATTTTTCTGATGAATCTATTTCTTCTCCATTGAAGGTAAAGGTCCTTTGCTAAGGACAACTGTAGTCTTTGGCAATTTGGCCAAGTCTTTATGTGTAATCATAGGCATTGCAACATGAGAAGTTAAGACTATAAGATATAGGAGCATGAGAAGGCAGAAAGCCTCGTCCCTGCTCCACCTGTTAATTATATCATTATTGATAATCTAGCTTAACTCCACTTCCCTGTCCTAACCCCATGTCCTTTGATTCTCCAAGTACCCAAACAGCTATCATCCTCAGCTTTGAAGATACCCAACGACAGCATGCACAGCTCTCTGAGTTAGAGGATTCCAAAGATTCACAAGTGAAGAGATGCTCATCATCTATAGGCCGGTGTCTTATTCTGAGACAGTGACCTCATGTTCTAGACTAACCAGCAAGGGGAGATTTTCCTCAGTATCGAGCCTGTCGAACCTTCTAAGAATTTTTACCTTTCAACGAGATCACCTCTCATTCTTCTTAACTCCAGAGAATATTACTCATTTACTCAATTTCCCCTCATGGGACAATCCTTACATCTCAGGAGTCAGTCTAGTGAACCTTTGTTGCACTCCCTCTGAGGCAACTATGCCCTTCATTAGGTAAGGAGACCAGAACTGAACACAGTACTCCCGGTTACCACTCAGTACTGTCCATCCGACAATGCAGCACTCCATCGCTACTCCTTCTAACGTTTCCTGGGTAACTATTCTGCTAAAATAGTCAGAACCACCCAAGGTCTCTGATTTAAATCGAAGTATCGGATACTTCCCTGTGCAGGATAACTGCCCATCAGAAGTTCAAACTTCCCAAGCAATTCCCGTGCAGTCCTAGCCAGGGTTCCCCCAGCGCACCTTCCGGAGTATGTCCGGGGTATGACCCTATGGGGAAGGGAAGCTCTGGGGCTAAAGACCTGTGTGGTGCTGTTGGTTGTAGAATAAACATTGGGCCGGGACAGCGGGGAGAACTCGTGCCTGTTTCTCTTTGGAATGGTGCCAGGGAATCTTTTCCATCCACCTGAGAGAGGAGCCGGGAGCCTCGGTCTAACATCCCCAAAGATCTGCATTTTGTGCCCGTAGGGGTGCGCGTGATCGATGGGCCTCGGAGCAGATGGGAAACAGGCCCCCGACTGTGATCGGCCCCGACCACAATTTCATGCTTGGCTGCCAATGAAGGGCCAGCCAGCATTGAAACGTGCACTCAGAAAGGCTCAGCACTGCCGGTGGGGGGTGAGAAGAGGGTGGGCACCAGAGTTACCACGGGCACTGGTGAGCGCTCCCACCGAGCACCCTGAAGACAGACAGCTGTCCCAGAGAGATGCAGACCTCCAAATAATTTTTTAAAAAGCGCAAAAATGCTGCAAACAATGTCCAGGCAGCACAAACAAGCACCTGAAAGCAGACCTCATAAAATCCAGTCCCCAGATATCTCTCTATTTTTATTTCCCACAGAGATTTCATCTCGCCCTTGAACGAGGAAATGATTAAAACGTGAATTCCGCCCAGACTTTTTTGCCCGTGCGATGAGCTAAAAGCCACACGGGCAAGGTCAAATCGCGGTCAGTAGGATTTTTAATGGCCTTAATGAGCCCTTCGATTGTCAGCGGGTGTTGCTCTGATTCCCGCGCGTGCCTGCAGACCTCCATATTGCACACGTGCATGATGCACCCCGACATCTTTTCTCGCTATTTTACATGCGTTCGGGTGGGGTGCACACCCGACCTCGGAACACAAGAATTCAGGCCAGTGAAACTTCATCGTAGACTTCCACAGGAACTTGCTTTTCAATAGCAACCACGGGGTATCCCAAAATACTTCACTCACAATGAAGTACATTTGAAGTGTCGTCACTGTTGCAATGTAGGGCATAGAGTAGCCAATTTGGACACAGCAAACTCCCACACAAAGTAACGCGACGATGACCAGATAATGTTTTCGTGACACAAGGAACTTCATATCTCAAAGACTATCTCTGACAGTGCAGCACTCCCTCAGTACTGTTCATCTGACAGTGCAGCACCCCATCACTACTGACCCTCCAACAGTGCAGCACTCCCTCACTACTGACCCTCTGACAGTGCAGCACTCCCTCAGTACTGTCCATCTGACAGTGCAGCACCCCCTCAGTACTGACCCTCTGACAGTGCAGCACTCCCTCAGTACTGTCCATCTGACAGTGCAGCACCCCATCACTACTGACCCTCCAACAGTGCAGCACTCCCTCAGTACTGACCCTCTGACAGTGCAGCGCTCCCTCAGTACTGACCCTCTGACAGTTCAGCACTCCTTCAGTACTGTCCATCTGACAGTGCAGCACCCCATCACTACTGACCCTCCAACAGTGCAGCACTCCCTCAGTACTGACCCTCTGACAGTGCAGCGCTCCCTCAGTACTGACCCTCTGACAGTTCAGCACTCCCTCAATACTGTCCATCTGACAGTGCAGCACCCCATCACTACTGACCCTCCAACAGTGCAGCACTCCCTCAGGACTGACCCTCTGACAATGCAGCACTCCCTCAGTACTCATCCTCTGACAGTGCAGCACTCCCTCTGTACTGTCCATCTGACAGTGTAACTCCCCATCACCACTGACACTCCAACAGTGCAGCACTCCCTCAGTACTGACTATCTGACAGTACAGCACTCCCTCGCTATTGATCCTCTAATAGTGCAGCACTTCCTCAATACTGATCCTCTGGCAGTATAGCACTCCCTCCTCAGTACTGACCCTCCAACAGTGCAGCAATCCCTCAGTACTGGCCCTGACAGTGCAGCACTCCCTCAGTACTGACCCTGCGACAATGCAGTGGTGGAAACAGGTGATGGGATGAATCTGTGGTGAGAGGCTCCTTTCAGAGTCAAATGGGACAACACAGAAGAAGCAGAGCAGGCAGGAAGGCACACGGCTTATCCTTCATACTCACCCTTGCACCCCGTCTTCCGGGAGGGCCTGATGCACCAGGTGGGCCTGGGAGACCCTGTATGAGAAAACGCAAAGATAAGTAAATGTATCCCAAAGTTCAATGGACAAAACTAAATTAATATTTAGTAAGTATGGAATCTTACAGAACCGAAACAGGCCATTCGGCCCAACTGTTCCCTGCTGGTGTTTCTGCTCCACATGACTCTCTTCCCTTTTCATCTCACTCTATCACCATATCCTTGTATTCCTTTCTCCCTCATGTGTTTATCCAACTTTACTCTAACTGTATCGATACTATTCACCTCAACCATTCCATGTGACAGTGAGTTCCACATTCTCACCACTCTCCGGGTAAATAAGAAATCTTAAAAGGATACCAGTAATTTAGCCTAGATTTATAAACTACATTGAAGTGTCCATTTGTGTGCTAAATAAATTAAAGTTATTCAAGGGGATCAACGAACTGAAATGAATTTGTCAGAGAACAGCGGAACATAAAGCTGTAAAAGAAAGGAGATGTTACAAGGATAATGGCTTCTGAAAGGATATTAGATGAGGAAAGACTTTTCGGATACTAATCACTGTCATCCACCTTATTAAATGTTTCATGTTCGTTGATCTCCTGTGGCATTACTCATGATAAATTGCTATTCTCTCAAACTAAGAGAACTTGACCTGAACTTATGGTTGCCAATTATGATTAAGTGTATTCCCGGAGGTTTCATCACATGACTTGTCCCCTCCACCCCCACACCCCCCCACCACCCCCCCTCCGCCCGCCCCCCGCTCCAGCCATTCCCTGGCCAACATGTCCATCCTTGTGACATGTGACGTGCTGCCTTCCTACATCATTTGAAAAGCAGAAAGGCTCATTACCCAATTGGATGACATTAGACTGTCAGCCATTTCCCCCACCATTTCTAATTAACTTAGATCCGGTAAAGAGAAAGGTTCAAAGAAAATGACAGAAAAGCAATCCATTTTTAATGTCCCAATGATTTTTCTCCAGGGTTGCATACAGCACTGTCCTGGAGATTGATCTTCAATTCCTGGAGACTCCAGACCAACCCTGGAGGGTTGGAACCCTTGTCTGAACTGAAGGCTACTAGTTTTCATTTCTATCAGTGAGAATTTCAATCCTTGATACAGGAGCAACGTTTCTACCAGACTATTTTTTATTCATTCACAGGATGTGGGCTTCACTGGTTAGACCAGCATTCATTGCCCATCCCTAATTGCCCTTGAGAAGGTGGTGGTGAGCTGCCTTCTTGAACCGCTGCAGTCCATGTGGTGTAGGTACACCCACAGTGCTGTTAGGGAGGGAGTTCCAGGATTTTGACCCAGCGACAGTGAAGGAACAGCAAGATATTTCCAAGTCAGGGTGGTGAGTGGCTTGGAGGGGAATTATCTTGCAGTATACATTGAGGCAATGTCTGCATGAGCCTTGAAAACGAGAGAAGGAACAAGTTTGAGGTTCTCCATTTGAAAAAGAACACAGGAGCAGGCCATTCTGTCCCTCAAGCCTGTTCCTGAACAGCCACTCTGCTCACGTACAAATTCTCAAACAAGCTCGAAACACAAAACACCAGACAAACAGTGCAGCTACTGTAAATCTTCAATAAAAAGAGAAAATGCTAGAAACGCACAGCAGGTCCGACAATCTGGACTGTCCAACCACCTGGTTCACGAATCTCCTTTAGGGAAGGAAATCTGCTGTCCTTACCCAGTCTGGCCCACAAGTGACTCCAGACCCACAGCAACGTGGCTGACTCTTAACTGCCCTCTGAAATGGCTGAACTAGCCACTTAGGTATAGCTAAGAAGGTGGCTCAGGACCAATAACAACAACATTTGCATTTATTTTATTTTATTTTTTATTTATTTTTTTATTTTCTTTAATGTAGCAAAGTGTCCCAAGTGCTCACTGGAGAATTCGACAACAAAACTCATAAGGGGATATTAGGATGGATGGCCAAAAGCTTGATCAAAGATGTAGTCTTTAAGAAGCACCTTAATTGAATTTTACATTCAGTTTGAGCAAGAGAAGAGTGGGTCCAAAACTAGTATTTTAAACTTAAATAAGGACAATTATGGGGGAATAAAAGCACAGCTAGCTGAAGTGAACTGGCAAAGAAAGTTAAAGGATAGGTCAATAGGGTTGCAGTGGCAGACAGTTAAGGGGATGGCCGGGAATTTTCATGCCTGCCAACCTCAGGTGTGCTCGGTGGCATGAGCGGGCAATGTGGTTCGATCAGTTTCACAATGGCATGAAACGAGTTTGCGATCATCCGCTCAGCCCAGCAATGGCGGGCTGTGTTTCCCACTATCAGACATCGGGAATCTCATTGTAATACATTAGCAAATCATTATAAGGCCAGCCCGCCGGACTCATCTCCCCGCCCCCCCCCTCCATTGGATTGTTCACCCATGTTGGCAGGAAAACACGCTGATGTGTTTCACAACAGGACGTAAGCGACATGCACCTGGTGAGCTGCACTTTGCTCAGGACCTCGAGGTTTGTTTGCCTACTTGCTTTGGGCAACACTTACAGTCATCAGTGCCAGGCTTCACAGGCAGCACCACTTCACTTTTAGGGGGGCTCATGGGCAGGTCTGTACCTACTGGACCAGCCATATGTGGGGGGCTTTTCAACAGCTCCAGGGCAAAGTCTTGCTTGGGGAAGGGGGAAGTGGCCTCAGGCAAGGGAAGAGGCTGCAGGGCGAGGGCAGTACTGGGGAAGGGGGTATCCCCGGGTGTGTGTGGGGGCACATGTTGATCTGTGCAAGTGGCCTCAAGATGGTGAGGAGGCAGTCTCCAGAGGAGATGAGGCCAGATGGAGATGTGAGGGTGTATGGGTGAGGGAGTGGGTGGTGATGTCCCATGAGCTGGCAATGAGTGAGATGCCAGTGAATGTGTGATAGGCTTGAGTGTGTGAGTTTAGAGTGATGAGATGGTTGCCATACCCTGACAGCACAGATGAGGTCATTCATCCTCTATCCTCATTGGATGGCTGACCTCTTCTGTGCAGCATTGGCACTGACCACCACTGCCATCGCCTACCAAGCGGGAGTGGTGATGTAGCTGTCCCTCTGGTGACCAGAGTGGGGGTAGAGGACATCACAGCAGTCTCCACAGCATCTACAAAGTGCTTGCGGGCTGCAGTCCTCTTGCCTTTAAAGGCCATGTCTTCTTTGTGTAGGCTGCAACATGAGAAGTTAAGACTATAAGATATAGGAGCATGAGAAGGCAGAAAGCCTCGTCCCTGCTCCACCTGTTAATTATATCATTATTGATAATCTAGCTTAACTCCACTTCCCTGTCCTAACCCCATGTCCTTTGATTCTCCAAGTACCCAAACAGCTATCATCCTCAGCTTTGAAGATACCCAACGACAGCATGCACAGCTCTCTGAGTTAGAGGATTCCAAAGATTCACAAGTGAAGAGATGCTCATCATCTATAGGCCGGTGTCTTATTCTGAGACAGTGACCTCATGTTCTAGACTAACCAGCAAGGGGAGATTTTCCTCAGTATCGAGCCTGTCGAACCTTCTAAGAATTTTTACCTTTCAACGAGATCACCTCTCATTCTTCTTAACTCCAGAGAATATTACTCATTTACTCAATTTCCCCTCATGGGACAATCCTTACATCTCAGGAGTCAGTCTAGTGAACCTTTGTTGCACTCCCTCTGAGGCAACTATGCCCTTCATTAGGTAAGGAGACCAGAACTGAACACAGTACTCCCGGTTACCACTCAGTACTGTCCATCCGACAATGCAGCACTCCATCGCTACTCCTTCTAACGTTTCCTGGGTAACTATTCTGCTAAAATAGTCAGAACCACCCAAGGTCTCTGATTTAAATCGAAGTATCGGATACTTCCCTGTGCAGGATAACTGCCCATCAGAAGTTCAAACTTCCCAAGCAATTCCCGTGCAGTCCTAGCCAGGGTTCCCCCAGCGCACCTTCCGGAGTATGTCCGGGGTATGACCCTATGGGGAAGGGAAGCTCTGGGGCTAAAGACCTGTGTGGTGCTGTTGGTTGTAGAATAAACATTGGGCCGGGACAGCGGGGAGAACTCGTGCCTGTTTCTCTTTGGAATGGTGCCAGGGAATCTTTTCCATCCACCTGAGAGAGGAGCCGGGAGCCTCGGTCTAACATCCCCAAAGATCTGCATTTTGTGCCCGTAGGGGTGCGCGTGATCGATGGGCCTCGGAGCAGATGGGAAACAGGCCCCCGACTGTGATCGGCCCCGACCACAATTTCATGCTTGGCTGCCAATGAAGGGCCAGCCAGCATTGAAACGTGCACTCAGAAAGGCTCAGCACTGCCGGTGGGGGGTGAGAAGAGGGTGGGCACCAGAGTTACCACGGGCACTGGTGAGCGCTCCCACCGAGCACCCTGAAGACAGACAGCTGTCCCAGAGAGATGCAGACCTCCAAATAATTTTTTAAAAAGCGCAAAAATGCTGCAAACAATGTCCAGGCAGCACAAACAAGCACCTGAAAGCAGACCTCATAAAATCCAGTCCCCAGATATCTCTCTATTTTTATTTCCCACAGAGATTTCATCTCGCCCTTGAACGAGGAAATGATTAAAACGTGAATTCCGCCCAGACTTTTTTGCCCGTGCGATGAGCTAAAAGCCACACGGGCAAGGTCAAATCGCGGTCAGTAGGATTTTTAATGGCCTTAATGAGCCCTTCGATTGTCAGCGGGTGTTGCTCTGATTCCCGCGCGTGCCTGCAGACCTCCATATTGCACACGTGCATGATGCACCCCGACATCTTTTCTCGCTATTTTACATGCGTTCGGGTGGGGTGCACACCCGACCTCGGAACACAAGAATTCAGGCCAGTGAAACTTCATCGTAGACTTCCACAGGAACTTGCTTTTCAATAGCAACCACGGGGTATCCCAAAATACTTCACTCACAATGAAGTACATTTGAAGTGTCGTCACTGTTGCAATGTAGGGCATAGAGTAGCCAATTTGGACACAGCAAACTCCCACACAAAGTAACGCGACGATGACCAGATAATGTTTTCGTGACACAAGGAACTTCATATCTCAAAGACTATCTCTGACAGTGCAGCACTCCCTCAGTACTGTTCATCTGACAGTGCAGCACCCCATCACTACTGACCCTCCAACAGTGCAGCACTCCCTCACTACTGACCCTCTGACAGTGCAGCACTCCCTCAGTACTGTCCATCTGACAGTGCAGCACCCCCTCAGTACTGACCCTCTGACAGTGCAGCACTCCCTCAGTACTGTCCATCTGACAGTGCAGCACCCCATCACTACTGACCCTCCAACAGTGCAGCACTCCCTCAGTACTGACCCTCTGACAGTGCAGCGCTCCCTCAGTACTGACCCTCTGACAGTTCAGCACTCCTTCAGTACTGTCCATCTGACAGTGCAGCACCCCATCACTACTGACCCTCCAACAGTGCAGCACTCCCTCAGTACTGACCCTCTGACAGTGCAGCGCTCCCTCAGTACTGACCCTCTGACAGTTCAGCACTCCCTCAATACTGTCCATCTGACAGTGCAGCACCCCATCACTACTGACCCTCCAACAGTGCAGCACTCCCTCAGGACTGACCCTCTGACAATGCAGCACTCCCTCAGTACTCATCCTCTGACAGTGCAGCACTCCCTCTGTACTGTCCATCTGACAGTGTAACTCCCCATCACCACTGACACTCCAACAGTGCAGCACTCCCTCAGTACTGACTATCTGACAGTACAGCACTCCCTCGCTATTGATCCTCTAATAGTGCAGCACTTCCTCAATACTGATCCTCTGGCAGTATAGCACTCCCTCCTCAGTACTGACCCTCCAACAGTGCAGCAATCCCTCAGTACTGGCCCTGACAGTGCAGCACTCCCTCAGTACTGACCCTGCGACAATGCAGTGGTGGAAACAGGTGATGGGATGAATCTGTGGTGAGAGGCTCCTTTCAGAGTCAAATGGGACAACACAGAAGAAGCAGAGCAGGCAGGAAGGCACACGGCTTATCCTTCATACTCACCCTTGCACCCCGTCTTCCGGGAGGGCCTGATGCACCAGGTGGGCCTGGGAGACCCTGTATGAGAAAACGCAAAGATAAGTAAATGTATCCCAAAGTTCAATGGACAAAACTAAATTAATATTTAGTAAGTATGGAATCTTACAGAACCGAAACAGGCCATTCGGCCCAACTGTTCCCTGCTGGTGTTTCTGCTCCACATGACTCTCTTCCCTTTTCATCTCACTCTATCACCATATCCTTGTATTCCTTTCTCCCTCATGTGTTTATCCAACTTTACTCTAACTGTATCGATACTATTCACCTCAACCATTCCATGTGACAGTGAGTTCCACATTCTCACCACTCTCCGGGTAAATAAGAAATCTTAAAAGGATACCAGTAATTTAGCCTAGATTTATAAACTACATTGAAGTGTCCATTTGTGTGCTAAATAAATTAAAGTTATTCAAGGGGATCAACGAACTGAAATGAATTTGTCAGAGAACAGCGGAACATAAAGCTGTAAAAGAAAGGAGATGTTACAAGGATAATGGCTTCTGAAAGGATATTAGATGAGGAAAGACTTTTCGGATACTAATCACTGTCATCCACCTTATTAAATGTTTCATGTTCGTTGATCTCCTGTGGCATTACTCATGATAAATTGCTATTCTCTCAAACTAAGAGAACTTGACCTGAACTTATGGTTGCCAATTATGATTAAGTGTATTCCCGGAGGTTTCATCACATGACTTGTCCCCTCCACCCCCACACCCCCCACCACCCCCCCTCCGCCCGCCCCCCGCTCCAGCCATTCCCTGGCCAACATGTCCATCCTTGTGACATGTGACGTGCTGCCTTCCTACATCATTTGAAAAGCAGAAAGGCTCATTACCCAATTGGATGACATTAGACTGTCAGCCATTTCCCCCACCATTTCTAATTAACTTAGATCCGGTAAAGAGAAAGGTTCAAAGAAAATGACAGAAAAGCAATCCATTTTTAATGTCCCAATGATTTTTCTCCAGGGTTGCATACAGCACTGTCCTGGAGATTGATCTTCAATTCCTGGAGACTCCAGACCAACCCTGGAGGGTTGGAACCCTTGTCTGAACTGAAGGCTACTAGTTTTCATTTCTATCAGTGAGAATTTCAATCCTTGATACAGGAGCAACGTTTCTACCAGACTATTTTTTATTCATTCACAGGATGTGGGCTTCACTGGTTAGACCAGCATTCATTGCCCATCCCTAATTGCCCTTGAGAAGGTGGTGGTGAGCTGCCTTCTTGAACCGCTGCAGTCCATGTGGTGTAGGTACACCCACAGTGCTGTTAGGGAGGGAGTTCCAGGATTTTGACCCAGCGACAGTGAAGGAACAGCAAGATATTTCCAAGTCAGGGTGGTGAGTGGCTTGGAGGGGAATTATCTTGCAGTATACATTGAGGCAATGTCTGCATGAGCCTTGAAAACGAGAGAAGGAACAAGTTTGAGGTTCTCCATTTGAAAAAGAACACAGGAGCAGGCCATTCTGTCCCTCAAGCCTGTTCCTGAACAGCCACTCTGCTCACGTACAAATTCTCAAACAAGCTCGAAACACAAAACACCAGACAAACAGTGCAGCTACTGTAAATCTTCAATAAAAAGAGAAAATGCTAGAAACGCACAGCAGGTCCGACAATCTGGACTGTCCAACCACCTGGTTCACGAATCTCCTTTAGGGAAGGAAATCTGCTGTCCTTACCCAGTCTGGCCCACAAGTGACTCCAGACCCACAGCAACGTGGCTGACTCTTAACTGCCCTCTGAAATGGCTGAACTAGCCACTTAGGTATAGCTAAGAAGGTGGCTCAGGACCAATAACAACAACATTTGCATTTATTTTATTTTATTTTTTATTTATTTTTTTATTTTCTTTAATGTAGCAAAGTGTCCCAAGTGCTCACTGGAGAATTCGACAACAAAACTCATAAGGGGATATTAGGATGGATGGCCAAAAGCTTGATCAAAGATGTAGTCTTTAAGAAGCACCTTAATTGAATTTTACATTCAGTTTGAGCAAGAGAAGAGTGGGTCCAAAACTAGTATTTTAAACTTAAATAAGGACAATTATGGGGGAATAAAAGCACAGCTAGCTGAAGTGAACTGGCAAAGAAAGTTAAAGGATAGGTCAATAGGGTTGCAGTGGCAGACAGTTAAGGGGATGGCCGGGAATTTTCATGCCTGCCAACCTCAGGTGTGCTCGGTGGCATGAGCGGGCAATGTGGTTCGATCAGTTTCACAATGGCATGAAACGAGTTTGCGATCATCCGCTCAGCCCAGCAATGGCGGGCTGTGTTTCCCACTATCAGACATCGGGAATCTCATTGTAATACATTAGCAAATCATTATAAGGCCAGCCCGCCGGACTCATCTCCCCGCCCCCCCCTCCATTGGATTGTTCACCCATGTTGGCAGGAAAACACGCTGATGTGTTTCACAACAGGACGTAAGCGACATGCACCTGGTGAGCTGCACTTTGCTCAGGACCTCGAGGTTTGTTTGCCTACTTGCTTTGGGCAACACTTACAGTCATCAGTGCCAGGCTTCACAGGCAGCACCACTTCACTTTTAGGGGGGCTCATGGGCAGGTCTGTACCTACTGGACCAGCCATATGTGGGGGGCTTTTCAACAGCTCCAGGGCAAAGTCTTGCTTGGGGAAGGGGGAAGTGGCCTCAGGCAAGGGAAGAGGCTGCAGGGCGAGGGCAGTACTGGGGAAGGGGGTATCCCCGGGTGTGTGTGGGGGCACATGTTGATCTGTGCAAGTGGCCTCAAGATGGTGAGGAGGCAGTCTCCAGAGGAGATGAGGCCAGATGGAGATGTGAGGGTGTATGGGTGAGGGAGTGGGTGGTGATGTCCCATGAGCTGGCAATGAGTGAGATGCCAGTGAATGTGTGATAGGCTTGAGTGTGTGAGTTTAGAGTGATGAGATGGTTGCCATACCCTGACAGCACAGATGAGGTCATTCATCCTCTATCCTCATTGGATGGCTGACCTCTTCTGTGCAGCATTGGCACTGACCACCACTGCCATCGCCTACCAAGCGGGAGTGGTGATGTAGCTGTCCCTCTGGTGACCAGAGTGGGGGTAGAGGACATCACAGCAGTCTCCACAGCATCTACAAAGTGCTTGCGGGCTGCAGTCCTCTTGCCTTTAAAGGCCATGTCTTCTTTGCTGCAGCCCTGGGCTGGAAGCAGTGTGTGTGGCTGTACTTTAAGTGTGGTGTCTGTCATGATGAAGCAGCGAGGTGATCGCGTGGTGGGTGAATGAGAGCCTGCCATGGAAATGGTGCGTTTCCCGGGAATGCATAAGTAATGTGGTGGATTTGGGATGATACGACGTGAAAATCCATTATCTCAGCCAATGGGTAAAATGTCATTTCATCCACCCGCTACCGCACTCAGTGCAAATCCGGGATGATTCTGCCCATTATTTCAGAATACAGAGTAGATACATTGCAATGAGAAAGAAAAATTCCACAGGGAGGACCCACCATCTGTGGTTAACTAAAAAAGTTAAAGATAGTATCAAACTTAAAGAAAAAGCATATAAATGTGCCAAGATTGGCAGCTAGTCAGAAGATCAGATAGAATATAAAAAACAGCCAAGAATAACTAAAAGATTGATAAGGAGAGAAAAATTAGTGCAGTAAAAAGCCAACTAGAAATATAAAGACAGATTGTAAGCGTTTCTGTAGATATTTAAAAAATAAAGGAGTTAACAAAAGTGAGGGTTGGTCCTATAGAAAGTGAGTCTGGGGAATTAATAGTGGAAAATAAGGAGATGGCAGTTGAATTGAACAGGTATTTTGCATCGGTCTTCACTATAGAAGATACAAGATACATCCCAGCTGCCAACTAGGGAATGGAAGGAAGGGAGGAACTCAAGAAAATGACAATCACCAGGGAAGGGGCACTGAGCAAATTGTTGGAGCTGCAGGCTGACAAGTCCTGGGTCCTGATGGACTTCATCCTAGGGTCTTAAAAGATGTGGCTAGTGAGATAGTTGATGCTTTGGTTTTTATTTTCCAAAATTCTCTAGATTCAGGGAAGGTCCTATTAGATTGGAAAATAGTGACTATAACTCCTTTATTCAAAAAGTGAGGGAGACAGAAAGCGGGAAACTACAAGCCAGTTAGATTAACATCTGTCATAGGGGAAATGTTAGAAGCCAGTACTAAAGATGCTATAGCAGGGCAAAAAATTCAAGGCAATCAGGCAAAGTCAACATGGTTTTGTGAGTGGAAAATCATGTTTAACCAACTTTTTGGAATTCTTTGAAGAAGTAACATGTGCTGTGGATAAAGGGAAACTTGTGGATGTACTGTACTTAAATTTTCAGGAGGCATTTGATAGGGAGCCACGTCAAAGTTTATTGCAGAAAATAAAAGTTCAAGATGTAGGGGGTAACATATTGGCATGGATAGAAGATTGGCTAACTAACAGGAGACAGGGAGTTGGCATAAATGAGTCATTTTCAGGTTAGCAAGATGCAGTGAATGGTGTGCCACAGGGATCAGTGCTTGGATGAAGGGGCCAAAGGAATGGTTGCTAAATTTGTTGATGACGTAAAGATAGGTAAGAAAGTAAAGTGTGAAGAGGGCATAAGGGGGCTACAAAGGGACATAGGTAGGTGAAGTGAAAGGGGTAGGTGAAGTGAATGGGCAAAGATCTGGAAAATGGAGTATTATGTGGGAAAATGTGAAATTGTCCCGTTGGCAGGAAGAATAACAAAGAGGCATATAAGTGAGGTGAGGTTGTAGAGCTCTGAGGTGCAGAGGGATCTGGGTGTCCATGTGCATGAAGTGCAAAAGGTTAGTGTGCAGGTACAGCAAGTAATTAAGAAAGCTAATAAAATGTTATTGTTTATTGTGAGGGGAATTGAATATAAAAGTAGAGAGGCTATGCTTCAGTTACACAGGGCATTGGTAAGACCATATCTAGATGGTCTCCTTATTTAAGGAAGGATGTAAATGCATTGGAAGCAGTTCAGAGAAGGTTTACTAGACTGATATCTGCAATGGTCTTATGAGGAATGGTTGGACAGGTTAGGCTTGTATCCCCTCAAGTTTAGAAAAATAAGAGGCAACTTGATTGAAACGTATAAGATCCTGAAGGGTCTTGACAGGGTGGATGTGGAGAGGATGTTTCCTCTTCTGGAAGAATCCAGAAATAGGGGTCATAGTTTAAAAACAAGGGGTCACCCATTTAAAACGGAGATGAGGAGAATTTTTTTCTCCCTGAGGAGCGTGAGTCTTTGCAACTCTCTTCATCAAAAGGCGGTGGAAGCAGAGTCTTTGAATATATTTAAGGCAGAGCTAGATAGATTTGTGTTAAGCAAGGGGGTGAAATGTTCTCGGGGGTTAGCAGAATGTATAGCTGAGGTTACAATCAGATCAGCCACGATCTTATTGAAACATGGAGCAGGCTCAAAGGACCAAGTGCTCCTAATTTGTATGTTCATATATGTTTCTCTTTTTATTCATTCATGGGATGTGGACATCACTGGCTGGGCCAGCATTTATTGCTCATTCCGAATTGCCCTTGAGAAGGTGGTGGTGAGCTGCCTTCTTGAACCGCTATGGTACACCCATAGCGCTGTTAGGGAGGGAGTTCCAGGATTTTGACCCAGCGACAGTGAAGGAACGGCGATATATTTCCAAGTCAGGATGGTGAGTGACTTGGAGGGGAACTTCTAGGTGGTGGTGTTCCCATCTATCTGCTGCCCTTGTCCTGCTAGATGGTAGTGGTCATGAGTTTGGAAGGTGAAGTCTAAGGAGGCTTGGTGAATTCCTGCAGTGCATCTTATAGATTGTACAAACTGCTGCTATTGTTTGTCGGTAGTGGAGGGAGTGAATGGATGGAACGCCAATCAAGCAGGCTGCTTTGTCCTGGATGCTGTTGAGCTCCTTGAATATTGGAGCTACGCTCATCCAGGCAAGTGGGGAGTATTCCATCACACTCCTGACTTGTGCCTTGTAGATGGTGGACAGGCTTTGGGGAGTCAGGAGGTGAGTTACTCGCTGCAGGATTCCCAGCCTCTTGACCTGCTCTACTAGCAACAGTTTTTATATGGTTAGTCCAGGCTAGTTTCTGGTCGATTGTAACCCATCTTGATAGTGGGGGATTCAGCAATGGTAATGACATTGAATGTCAAGAGGCAATGGTTAGATTCTCTCTTTTTGGAGATGGTCATTGCCTGACACTTGGTGCGAGTATTACTTGCCACTTGTCAGCCCAAGCCTGAATATTGTCCAGGACTTGCTGAATTTGGACTGCTTCAGTATCTGAGGAGTCGCGAATGGTGAACATTGTTCATTGATGATTGCACAATCATCAGGAACGTCGTTGATGAAGCAGCTGAAGATGGTTGGGCCGAGGACACTATCCTGAGGAACTCCTGCAGTGATGTCCTGGAGCTGAGATGATTGAACTCCAACAACCACAACCATCTTCCTTTGTGTTAGGTATGATCCAACCAGTGGAGGGTTGTTTCCCTTTGATTCCCTTTGACTCCAGTTTTACTAGGGTTCATTGATGCCACATTCGGTCAAATATTGCCTTGATGTCAAGGGCAGTTGCTCTCAACTCACCTCTGGAGTTCAGCTCTTTTGTCCATGTTTGAACCAAGGCTGTAATGAGGTCAGGAGCTGAGTGGCCCTGGTGGAACCCAAACTGGGCATCAGTGAGCAAGTTATTGCTAAGTATGAATCACAAAAAGGTAACAGGTAATAGGGAATGCAAATGGAAATTTGGCCTTTATTTCAAAGGGAATGGAGTCTCAAAATAGGGAAGTCTTGCTAAAACTATACAAGGCACTAGTAAGACAACATGTGGAATACTGTGAACAATTTTGATCCCCTTATCTAAGGAAAGATATACTGGCATCCAGAGAAGGTTCACTAGGTTGATCCTGGCTGGGTCATTAAGTATATCCAAGGTTGAGATAGACAGATTTTTAATCAGTAAGGGAATCAAGGGCTATGGGGAAAAGTCAGGAAAGTGGAGTTGAGGATTATCAGATCAACCATGATCTCATTGAATGGTGGAACAGATTTGATGGGCCAAATGGCCTACTTCTGCTACTACATCTTATGGTCTATTATGGTAAGTGCGCCTTGATCACTCTGTTGACGACCCCTTCCATCACTTTACTGATGGCCAGGAGTAGACTGATTGTGTGGCACTTGGCCGGGTTGGATTTGTCTTGCCATTTGTGGACAGGACATACCTGGGCTGATTTTTGCAAATGCTTCAGCCTTATCCTTGGCACTAACGTGCTGGGCTTCCTCCATCATTGAGGATGGGGATATTTGTGGAGCCGCATCCTCCAGTGAGTCGTTTAATTGTCCACCACCATTCATGGCTGGATGTAGCAGGACCACAGAGCTTAGCTCTGATCCGTTGGTTGTGGAATCGCTTAGCCCTGGTCTTGGGAGAAGTGCAGCACAGATTGACCAGAATGTTAAAAGGCACTAAGGGTTAGGGGGAGAGATAGAGAAATTCAGCTTTTAGATAGGGACTGGGTAATTTGATCAAAATATTTACAATTTTGCAAGGAATAGATTCACTGGTTGGAGAGTTAGGACAAAAGGACCTAACCTTAAACTCAAAGTCAGGCTGTTCAGGAGAGAGTAGGAAACACTTCTTCACACAAAGGGCGGTAAAAGTGTGGAATTCTCTTCTACAAAAGGCAGTGGATGCTGAGACCCAATTAATAATGTTTAATCTGTGAATAATCGATCTTTGCCAAAGGCATAGAAGCATATGGAGGCAAGGAAGATGAAGGAAATTAAGATACAAATCAGCCATGCTTTTCACAAAGCGATGTACAGGCTTGAGGGGCTGAATGGTCTACTCCTCCTCCTATGTTCGGCCTCTTTAAAAGCTCCACAACTTTGAAAACCTCTTTTAAACTCCCTCTTAAATCATTTCTGTTCATGTGGGTGTAATCTAGTATCTAAAATCTTTCCTCTAAATGTTCCATCCGGAACTACTGGGTGGTTAGAATCATGAACATTTAATTTATATCTAGAGGGTTAGAATATGATGGGGAAGATATTTTCCTACAGTTGTTCAAAGCCTTAGTTAGGCCTTATCTACAGCAGTTCCGGGCACCGCACCTTGGAAAGGATAGAATGGGAGGAATGTGGTGCGGATTCGCCAGAATGTGAACAGGATTTCAAAGTTAGATTATGAGAGGAGATTAAGTAAACTAAGTTCGTATTCTCTGGGATACAGATCAAATCACTTCTTATGCTCCTAAGATTTAAGATTTTGAAAGGAATTTATAAGGAAGATAGAGGAGAACTGGTGGGGAGCCTAGAACAGGGGAACATGACCTTAAGCTAAGAGCCAGACCATTCAGAAGATAAGTGTGTATAAAGAAGCTGTCAGGAAATGATTCTTCGCATATTGTGCAATTAGACACTGGGCAATCAGCAGCCTGAGTCTTAAAGAGGCGAAATCCCTTCATTAGCATCTCACCTTTCTCTTCCCCTCGATAAAGATGCTGTTTGAAACCTACATCTTTAGCAAAGCTGTCCAAACATCTCTTTAGATGGCTCAGTGTCAAACTGACACTCCCAGGAAACACGTGGAAAATTCAATGATGTTAAAATCATTATATAAATGTGAAATGGTGTTGTTTATCAGTGCTGCACTGTCGGAGGGTCAGTACTGAGGGAGTGCTGCACTGTCACAGGGTCAGTACTGAGGGAGTGCTGCACTGTCAGAGGATCAGTACCGAGGGAGTGCTGCATTGTTGGAGGTGCAGTATAAGGGAGTGCTGCACTGTCGGGGGTCAGTACTGAGGGAGTACTGTACTGTCAAAGGGTCAGTGCTGAGGGAGTGCTGCACTGTCAAAGGGTCAGGACTGAGGGAGTGCTGCACTGTCAGTGGGTCAGTACTAAGGGAGTGCTGCATTGTCAGAGGGTCAGTACTGAGGGAGTGCTGCACTGTCAGAGAATCAGTACCGAGGGAGTGCTGCACTGTTGGAGGTGCAGTATAAGGGAGTGCTGCCCTGTCAGAGGGTCAGGACTGAGGGAGTGCTGGAGGTTCAGTACTGAGGGAGTGCTGCACTATTGGAGGGTCAGTACTGAGGGAGTGCTGCACTGTCAGAGGGTCAGTACTGAGGGAGTGCTGCACTGTCAGAGGGTCAGTACTGAGGGAGTGCTGCACTGTCAGAGGGTCAGTCCTGAGGGAGTGCTGCACTGTCAGAGGGTCAGTACTGAGGGAGTGCTGCACTGTCAGAGGGTCAGTACTGAGGGAGTGCTGCACTGTCAGAGGGTCAGTACTGAGGGAGTGCTGCACTGTCAGAGGGTCAGTACTGAGGGAGTGCTGCACTGTCAGAGGGTCAGTACTGAGGGAGTGCTGCACTGTCAGAGGGTCAGTACTGAGGGAGTGCTGCGCTGTCAGAGGGTAAGTACTGAGGGAGTGCTGCACTGCTGATAGTGCTGTTCTTCAGATGTGATGATAACTCTGCCCTCATGGTTGGATGGAAACGAATCCCATTACACTATTTCAAACAGAGCCAGGGAGTTTCCTCAGCAGTGACACCTCCATCAACATCACTCTAACATAAATTATCCGGTCACTACCACATTGCTGATTGTGGGAGCTTGCTGTGCACAAACTGGATGGTGTGTCTGCTAAAACAATGACTACACTTCAAAGGTACTTCACAGGCTGATAAGCACCTTTTGGACGCACTGAGGCCATGAAAGGCAGTATATAAATGCAAATCTCTCATTCTACCCCTCGCTCCAATTCTATCTAACGCAGCTTAACCTCACTCAGTTGAGACTTCACCACCGGACCCTGTACAGTTTATTGTTAATCAGTGACACACGATTGAATAGTTCATGAAATGAGTGATCTCTGTTGTTTACAAATTTACTGAACCAATAAAAACAAATCATTGAAATTGTATATTGCCATTTTTAATAAAATAAACAATATACAGTTGCGATATTTTTAAAGCATTTGTTGATCACCCCACAATTGGGACTTTGAGGCTGGAAGCATTATCTTAGTAAACATCTTCCAGTTTATTATACAAACTGAGGCTGAAGTATTAGTCATAATTCTTATTAAAGAATGGTAATTTGAAATGCAAGAGTAAAATCTAACAAAGGAAGAAGAAAATAATATAAAATTATTCAATGCCAATCATTAGTTAGATCAAGTACAGAAA
Source organism: Carcharodon carcharias (assembly GCF_017639515.1). Lineage (NCBI taxonomy): Eukaryota > Metazoa > Chordata > Chondrichthyes > Lamniformes > Lamnidae > Carcharodon > Carcharodon carcharias. The sequence goes on from NC_054482.1 coordinate 116,333,693, forward strand.
CAGGCCATTCAGCCCAATGCTCCGTGCTGGTATTTCTGCTCCACAAGAGCCTCCTCCCACCCTCTCTTCATCTCACCCCATCACCATATCCTCCTATTCCTTTCTCCTTCATGTGTTTATCCAGCTTCCCCTTAAATGTATCTATAATATTCACCTCGACCACTCCCTGTGGTAGCGAGGTTCACATTCTAACTCTCTGGGTAGAGAAGTTTCTCCCTGTATGATTTGTTAGTGACTACCTTATCCTTTCAGCCTCTATTTCCAACAAGGATGGAAACCAATTCTCTGAACCCCTTCGTCATTTTAAAAGCCTCGATCAGGTCACCTCTCAGTTTTCTCTCTTCAAAGGAAACGAGCCGCAGCCTGTTCAGCCTTTCCCAATACAGGTTTTAGGTTCTGGTAACATCTTTTTGCACCTTCTCCAATCCCTCCACATCAATACTGATCAGGGTGACATTGCATTAATAGCGTATTGTGTCGTTCATGACATCATTAGGCCACATCTTTCATGTTTCCTTCTAGCCCCGCCTCACTGTGATAGGTGACCTCAAAGCTGCCGCGATCCTGCTGGTTGAAGATGGGAGAGGTGGGAGTGCTGGGGCTGAGGGCAGAGATAGGAACACAAAGAGCTATCCAGCCACAGTTCTAATTGTTGCGCTACACTCAGGAATTCCGACCGGACACCTCCCTGTCTCTCCACCTCTCTCTTCTCCTTTAAGACACACCCAAAACCTATCCCTATGACCGAGCTTTTGGCCACAAGTCCTGACCTAGTTCTGTGTCAAGTTCTGTTTGATAACAGTCCTGTTAAGCACCTTGGGATGTCTTTTTTGCTGAAAAGAGAGACATGTTGCCAAAGCTTTGCATCTTGCACTCATCAGGACAAATACAAGAATACCAAATTTCAACAATCACAACAATTTATACTGCAGGAGAAAAGGGTGCTGATAGTTTGGCAAGTCGACTCTGATTGGCCACGGTGTTGCCATGGAGAAACAACAAGGAGCTATAGGCTCCTCAAGCACCAGGGTAATTAAGGCGCAAGGCTTCAACATATTCCTTTTGTTTGCAGAGAATGTGTATGAATGTATGTCACTTATAGCAGGTATAAATGAGCTACAATACAGGCACTGATCAGGACAATCACAAGAATAGCAATATAACGGGAAAACAACAAGAAATACTGCATGTGAAGAGAGTGCTGATTGGTTGGCAAGTGGCATTGCCATGGAGAATACATTACGATGGTGACTGACAGTTAACTGCCAAGTTTTGTTTGAAATTTAAACCAAACAGCTTGACCCTGATTGGCCAAGGGTCTGAGAAATGTGTCAGCAAATGACTTATTTTGTTTAGCTGAAACAGGCACAAAGTAGGTACTTGTACCAAATCACTATGTTCGATTACATTAAAGAAGCTATATAAATGCAAGATGTTTCACTTCTGTTGTAAGATGTTTACAACCATCAACATAAATCAACTGAGGGAATCAATCACATCAACAGTGTCAGGGGTAGTGAAGCTAAGGGCAGAATCATCCCAGATTTGCACTAAGTGTGGTAGCAGGCGGGGAAAAAAGATGTTTTACCCGTTGGCCGCAATGGCGGCTTTCCGCGCTGTATTGTCCCCCCCCTCCCACCTCATAAATTGTGCAGTCATGGGAAACACGCCAGCTCGCTGACGGGCGGCTCCCGATTTGCCTGGCACACTCTTACCACGCTGCTTCCTCACGCCGGCCACCATATTTAAAACGCAGCCACGCGCCACACGTCTCAACTCAATCCTTGTAGCCCAGGACTGCTCTGGTCAAGACATGGCCCCAAAAGCCAAGACGGGTGCAGCCCCCCCCGACTCAGTGACGCGTCCCTGGGATGCCTTCTGAATGTGTGGAGACCCCCCCCAACCCCCCCAACGATGTCCTCGACCCCCCCGCTCTGGCCGCAGGAGGCCCATCAGTCTCACCACTTGGGCGGAGATGGACGAGGTGGTCAGTGCCAATGCTGCACACAAGATGTCGGACATCCAGTGCAGAAAAAGGATGAACGGTCTCATCTGTGCCGCCAGAGTAAGGCAGCTTTCTAAACTCACACGCCCATCACACATTCACTGCCATCTCACTCACTGCCAGCTCAAGGAACGCCACCACTCACTCTCTCACTCAAACCCTCACACCTCCATCTGGCCTCATCTCCTCTGGAGACTGCCTCCTCATCCTGTCCATGGTTCCACTCAGCACACAGACACACACACACACACCTGGCATCCTTCCCATTTGGCCTGGCATGCACCTTTCTCCACTCTCTATCCATCTGTCTTTATGCAGGACCAAATCGGGCACAATCAACAGGAGAGGTCCCAGGCCAGGGGTGGAGTGCCAGGCATCAAGGCCCTCACTCCGTTCGAGAGTCGCGAGTTGGAGCGGCCGGAGAGGATGTAGCCTGTTCCTATGGTGATGGTGAGGTCAGCAGTAAGCATCCATGTCAGGTTCCTGCACCCGATCATCCCCCAGTCAGTCAACACTACTCTGGGCCCACCGTTCTGTGTGTAACACGACTGCCAGATATCAATAATCTCCACTTCTGCCACTTTGCCCTCAGGCAACCTTGGCGCCGACTCCAGCGCCAAGATGAGGATGAGGATCCTGAGGGCAGCACCGTTGGAAGTCCGTCACAGCGCCCACCCTCGCCCTCCTGCAGCGCAGCAACACACACCTTGGTGGGACCGAGATGTGGAGGAGCCTTGGGATCGCAATCTGGTGAGTGCAGCACAGAATCTGTTCCACGACAGGCGGAGGGACATCCGAGGTATCCGGCACTCGGAGGACAGCTGGAGGCAAGGAATCTGCTGAGTCCGAGTCAGATGCTGAGCCTCTGGACTCAGTTGTCAATCAGTTGCTGGAGCTGCAAAGGCAACCACAGGAACATCAGGAAGGGATGTCCGCTGCACTCCTCAGATTGTAAGGCACGATGGAGGAGTGATAGCATCGACCATTGCCAACGCACTGAGGCCAACACTGGTAGGATAACAGCCGCCATGGAGACCTTGGTCCAGGACATCTGTTCTGCACTGCTGCACGGGCTGAACTGAATTCCATCGCTGACACCATGGGTAGTCTCCAACAGTGTCCACGTATCTCACTCCAGCTTCCCTTTCTCCACAAGGAGTCAGCCAGGGGCCCTCGGGCTCCCATAGGGAGGAGATCCAGCAGCTCGGCACCCCGGGGCCATCCACCCAGGTGACTCCAGAAATGTGCAGCCAATCCACATTCCCTCTTCCTTGTACCTCATCATCTCCAGCTCCACAGGCCAAGGAGGGTGCACCTAGCCCATAGCAGGGCACCCAAAGCAGGCCAGGGCCCTCCAGGTCTCAGCCCCTCAGAGGACACCCGCCAAGGTCATCACAGACAGGGCGTCACAGTCAGCAGGCTGCCTCCACCTCCACTGTGGATGTCTGGGAAGCACCAAATCATAGTGGCAGGGTTAGGAAAGTGAAGGAGATGTAGTTGCACAGCCTGGGCACGGATGTTAATCACTTGTACATAATGTTCAATGTTGTAAATAAATACTCAAGAATGTCTCCCTGCCTATGGCTCCTTGTTATGATGAGCAGTGTTCTTGTCACTTAGATGTGAAACCTTGGTTCCTACACAAGATAAAGGCAGGTGTCTCAGTCCAGGGTCTCTTCCTTGTGCAGTGTGTAACCTTCAGGCCACAGTGATGGTCCAGCTTCACACTCACTGGACACGTTACTGATGCCTGCACCTCGATGGTGCTGGTTATTGCTGCCAGAATGTCGTGGGCAGGTGTCACAGAGTTCCGTCATTGTGTGTGCTCTCAGCACCATTGAGGTGGGGCTGGCCCCCATCCCTTCAGGATCTGTGACAGGTGACAGTGTGTTCCTGAAGGGGTCAGGTGCTGAAGACTGACAAAGGATCAGGTGCATTTAAAGTTTCACTGCTACATCTTCAATGATATGACCCTGATCATGGAGCGTAAGCAAACTGCCCTCAGCCAGACAGGAGTCATGTATTCACACAGGCAGCGGTTCAAGAAGGCAGCTCACCACCACTTTCTCAAGGGCAGCAATGGATGGGCAGTAAACGCTGGCCGTGAAAGTGACCTCGGCGCTCAATTTTTACGCCAGTGGCTCCTTCCAGGGCTCCACAGGTGACCTGTGCAGGATCTCACAAACCTCCACCCACGTGTGTTTCCAGGAGGTTACAGATACCATCTTCACGAAGGCACAGAACTTAGTGCATTTCATGTGGGATCAGGAAAGCCAGGAAGCAAGAGCGCTGGTGAAGATCTCTGGAGTGTCCTCACTGCATGTCGTCATCATCCTCCTGGAATCTAGTGACTATTAGGGCCTTTACCGCATCTCCATGACATTAGCCTGAGCACTGAGGGTATGTGTGCTGCAATCAGCCACACAGGAGACAAACATTCACAGATACAAGGTGAGGATGTCAGGACTATCTTCACTGCATCTTGTCATCATCCTCCATGAATCTTGTGGCCTAGGGCCTCACGAGTGCTTTGCCTCATCTGGCCAGTGTCTTCACTTCATCCACTGGCATCCTCGCTATTGAGGACTTCATCACCATCGATGTCCTCCTCATCGGAGCGTGTGGGGAGCTCCTCCATCTCCTGCTCAGCCAGGTCCTCCACCCTCTGCAGCGCCAGGTTGTGGAGGGTACAGCGACACCCTCTGTGGACTGCACTGCAGCGTTCTGCCGAACACTGTCGGGGGACTGGGCGTTTCATTTGCAATGTGCCTATCGTTTGCTCCACCAAAGTCCTGGTTGCAGCATGGGCCTCGTTGTACATTCTGCTACAGTCTGAGGCTGCTGCATGGACATCATCAGCCATGGCCTTGTCTCTGAGGAGCCAGACCTGCAGCCTCTCTGGACCCTGGAAGATGTCAGGGATCTGGGACCTGCTAAGGATGTAGGAGCCGTGGACACTGTCTGGGAATCACGTGCAGATTTATAGGATGCGTTTGTGTTGTTTGCACATCAGCTGAACATCCAGCGAATGGAAGCTCTTGCGGTTGACATAGTTGACTGCTTGTTACCATGGAGATCTGAGCGCCATGTGAGTGCAGTCGATGGCACCCTGCGGCTCTAGAAAACCAGAGGCCTGGGCAAATCCCAGCGCTCTTGCTTCCTGGCTTTCCTGATCCCACATGAAATGCACTAAGTTCTGTGCCTTTGTGAAGATGGTATCTGTAACCTCCTGGAAACACACGGGTGTGGAGGTTTGTGAGATCCTGCACAGGTCACCTGTGGAGCCACTGGCGTAAAAATTGAGCGCCGAGGTCACTTTCACGGCCACTGGCAGCGGATGCCCTCTATGTCCCTGTGGCGCCAAATCCTGCAGCAGGTGGCATACCTGACCAACCAGTTCTCCAGACAGGCGCAGTCTTTGGCGACACTGGTTCTCAGTCATCTGCAGGAATGACAGGCGCCGTCTATAGACCCTGGGTCTAGCGAGGTGTCTACAAACAAAAGCTCTCTGTGGGTCTTCAGCTGTGTGCACAGCAGCTCCTGCCACCCCTTCATCTTGAGGGAGGTGTTTCTCCCTTTGCTCAGCCAGGTGCCCCCGCCACTCTCTTCTTCATCGTCTCTGCTCCCTGTAAGCCATGAGGCAGAGACCGCTAAATACTCCATGATCCTGATGTTCTCCTCCAGCAGTATCAAAGAGAGAGACTTGTGGGTTAGCACAGGTGTGCTAAGAACCTCTCTTGGTTAAGTCTGAAGGCCCCTGCTGGCTACCACTTGGGTGGCCACTGTGTAGTGCACTCATTGGCTGTCCGAAACCCCACCCACCTCCGCTCCACTCCCTCTGACCGATTGGCAGCAGCTTTGCCCATTGGACTGCAGGCTGTGCTCTCAGCTCAGACACAGGCATTCTCCTAACCCAAACTGCAAGGTTACGCTGTTAGCTTGAACCATGATGGATACTGGTCCAGACGTTAATAAAGACACTGCAAGGGGCTGTGAGCATCTCCACCAGTGACTGCACCATGGCACCTTTTACAAGGGGATTGTACAACTTGCCCAGTCAGCCAGTTCCCCTCGAAGTTCAGATCGCCAGGTGTGCGCCTTTGGAAGGTATTTGTGAAGCACACCATTCTGAAGTCCCACCGTCGTGGGAGGTAAATTTGAGGTGGCAGGGGAGGTGGGGGGGAGATGATTCCGGTGTGCGGCCACAACGATGAGATACAAATACTGTTCAAATTAAGTTCCCAACGTCGGACGGTGGGAAACGCGGCTGCTCTCGTTGACGGGCGGAGCAGATGATCGCAAACTGGTTTCACAACAGCGTGAAACTGATTTTTGACCTTCTCGCCATATTGACAGCTCACCCCCGCCAAGATCCCCACCACAAATGGGGGTGGATGATTCCGGCCTAAGATGCTGGGCACGCTTGGATAAATAAAATGCATTACTCCATATCCACTGCTCCTGATTCAATCTAATATAGTTAATTGGAACTGGTTCTGTTCCAACAGAGCAGCAAGGATTTCACAACCAAACATCATCCAGATAGCAGGCCCACTTTCCAATTTCTATCTTCCACATTTTTCAGACGGGTGTGAGAAGCCCAAGACAGAACATCTGGCAATGTTAAATCTACTTCCTGTGATGATAGCAAAGAATTTTACCATAACCATCTTTTTTTAAAAGATTATTTTATATTATGCTCTATGTTCCTGTCCCAACATAACTTGTGGCATTTTATGAAGCGGTTGAAACAGTACAAACTGATCCCAATTCTTGAGTTGCAAAAGCACAAGTGGTGCTCAAACACATACAGGCACACACTCAGTCACACAAACACACACACACACACAAACATACACACAGTCACAAACCACATACAGACATACACAGTCACACACACAGCCACAACATGCACATGTGCACAGAGTAACACACACACACACACACACACACACACAAACACACACACACAAACAGATAATGTCCCAGACTCAACCATCACCATCCCTGGGTATGTCCTGTCCCACCAGTAGGACAGACCCAGCAGAGGTGGCAGCACAGTGGTATACAGTAGGGAAGGAGTTTCCCTGGGAGTCTTCAACATCGACTCTGGACCCCATGAAGTCTCATAGCATCAGGTCAAACATGGGCAAGGAAATCTCCTGCTGATTACCACGTACCACCCTCCCTCAGCTGATGAATCAGTGCTCCTCCTGTTGAACACCACTTGGAGGAAGCACTGAGGGTGGCAAGGGTGCAAAATGTACTCTGGGTGGGGGACTTCAATGTCCATCACCAAGAGAGGCTTGGTAGCACCACTACTGACTGAGCTGGCCGAGTCCCAAATAACATAGCTGCTAGACTGGGTCTGCAGCAGGTGGTGAGGGAACCAACAAGAGGGAAAAACATACTTGACCTCAACCTCATCAACCTGACTGCTGCAGATGGATCTGTCCATGACAGTATCGGTAGGAGCGACCACCACACAGTCAATGTGGAGACGGAAGTCCCACCATCACATTGAGGATACCCTCCATCATGTTGTGTGGCACTACCACCGTGCTAAATGGGATAGATTTCAAACAGATCTAGCAACTCAAGACTGGGCCTCCATGAGGCGCTGTGGGCCATCAGCAGCAGCAGAATTGTACTCAAACACAATCTGTAACCTCATGGCCCAGCATATCCCCCACTCTACCATTACCATCAAGCCAAGGGATCAACCCTGGTTCAATGAAGAGTATAGGAGGACATGCCAGGAGCAGCACCAGGATTACCTAAAAATGAGGTGTCAACCTGGTGAAGCTATAAGACAGGACTACTTGCATGCCAAACAGCATAAGCAGCAAGTGATAGAAGGAGCTAAGCAATCCCACAACCAATGGATCAGATCTAAGCTCTGCAGTCCTGTCACATCCAGTTGTGAATGGGGTGGACAATTAAACAACTCACTGGAGGAGGAGGATCCACAAATATCCCCATCCTCAATGATGGGGGAGCCCAGCACAGCAGTGCACAAGATAAGGCTGAAGCATTCGCGACAATTTTCAACCAGAAGTGCCAAGTGGATCTCAGCCTCCTCTGGAGGTCTTAAGCATCATAGCTGCCAGTCTTTAGCCAATTTGATTCACTCCACGTGATATCAAGAAACGGCTCAAGGCACTGGATACTGCAAGGCTTTGGGCCCTGACAATATTCCGGCATTAGTACTGAAGACTTGTCCTCCAGAACTTGCTGCACCTCTAGCCAAGCTGTTCCAGTACAGCTACAACACTGGCACCTACCCGGCTATGTGGAAAATTGCCCAGGTATGTCCTGTACATAAAAAAACAAATCCAACCCGGCCAATTACCACCCCATCAGTCTACTCTTCATCATCAGTGAAGTAATGGAAGGGGTCATCAACAGTGCTATCAAGCAGCACTTGCTTAGCAATAACCTGCTCACTGATGCCCAGTTTGGGTTCCGCCAGGGTCACTCAGCTCCTGACCTCATTACAGCCTTGGACTGTACATCCTGAGACTGTGGCCCCTGGTTCTAGACTCCCCAACCAGGGGAAACATCCTCCCTGCATCCAGTCTGTCTGGCCCTGTTAGAATTTTATATGTTTCAATTAGATCCCCTTTGATTCTTTTAAACTCTGGTGAATGCAGGCCTGGTCGAACCAATCTCTCCTCACACGACAGTCCTGCTATCCCCGATGTCAGCACCTCCGCTGCGCTCCCTCTACGGCAAGTATATCCTTTCTTAGGTAGGGAGACCAAAACTGCATGCAATACTCCGGGTGTGGTCTCACCAAGGCCCTGTACAGCTGCAGTAAGACATCGCTACTTCTGAACTCAAATCCTCTTGCAATGAAGACCAACATACCATTTGCCTTCCTAATTGCTTGCTGCCTATTTACTTTCATTGACTGGTGTACAAGGACACCCAGATCCTTTTGTACATCCACATTTCCCAATATATCACCATTTAATTAATACTCTGCCTTTCTGTTTTTCACACCGAAGCATATAACCTCACATTTATCCACATTATACTACATCTGCCATATGTTTGCCCACACACACAACTTGCCTAAATCACCCTGAAGCCTCCTTGCATCCTCCTCACAACTCACAACTCCGCCCAGCTTTGTGTCATCAGCAAACTTGGAAATATTGCATTTGGTTTCCTCATCTAAGTCATGAACCCTGCGGTACACCACTAGTCACTGCCTGCCATCCGGAAAAAGACCCATTTATTCCCACTCTCTGTTTCCAGTCTGTCAACCAATTCTCAGTCCATGTCAGTATATTACCCCCAATCCCAAGTGCTTTAATTTTTCCCACCAGACTCTTATATGGGACCTTATCAAAAGCCTTCTTGAAATCCAAATACACCACATCCACTGATTCTCCCTTATCTATTTTACTAGTTACATCCTCAAAAAACTCCAGTAGATTAGTTAAGCATGATTTCCCTTTCATAAACCCATGCTGACTTTGTCTAATCCCGTTAATACTTTCCAAGTGTTCTGTTACCACGTCTTTTAAAATAGACCCTAGCATTTTCCCCACTACTGATGTTAGGCTAACTGGTCTGTAATTCCCTGTTTTTTCTCTCCCTCCTTTTTTAAATAGTGGGGTTAAATTTGCCAGCCTCCGATCTGTAGGAACTGCTCCAGAGTCTATAGAATTTTGGAAGATGACCATCAATGCATCCAGGGCCACTTTGTTCAGTACTCTGGGGTGTAAATTATCAGGCCCTGGGGATTTTTCAGCCTTTAACCCCACTAATTTCTCCAGGATCATTTTTTTACTGATACTGATTTTCTTCAATTCTTCCCTCTCACTAGACCCTTGGTTCCCCAACATTTCTGGGAAATTATCTGTGTCCTCTTTTGTGAAGATAGAACCAAAATATATGTTCAATTCTCTTGCCATTTCTTTGTTCCCCATTATAATTTCCCCTGTTTCTGACTGTAAGGGACCTAGTTTGCCTTCGCTAATCTTTTTCCCTTCACATATTTATAGAAGCTTTTACAGTCAGTTTTTATGCTCCTTGCAAATTTACTCTCATACTCCATTTTTCCCTTCTTGATCAATCTTTTTGTCCACTTTTTCTGAATTCTAAACGGCTCCCAAATCTCAAGCTTGCTGCTTTTCCTGGAAATTTTATATGTCTCCTCTTTGGATCTAATACTATCCCTAATTTCTTTTGGAACCATGGTTGAGCCATCTTTCCTGTTTTACTTTTGCGCCAGACAGGAATGAACAATTGTTGTAATTTATGCGTACGTTCCTTAAATATTGGCCATTGCCTATCCACTGTCAACTGTTTTTGAAAGGTTTCCCAATCCATCATTGCCAACTCATGCTTCATACCCTCGTAATTCTCTTAATTTAGATTCAGGGCCCAAGTTTCAGATTCAACTACTTCAGCCTCCATCCTAATGAACAAATCTATCATTTTATGATCGCTCTTCCCCAGGTGACGCCGCACAACAAAATTATTAATTAATCCTTTCTCATTGCACAATACCCAGTCTAGGATACCCTGCCCTCCAACTGGTTCTTCAATGTCTTCGTCTAAAAAACCATCATGTACACACTCCAGGAAATCCTCCTCCACAGTATTGTTGCTAGTTTGGTTTGTCCAATCTATATGTAGATTAAAATCACCCATGATTACAGTTGTACCCTTATTGCATGTGTCTCTAATATCCTGCTTAATGCCTTCCCTTACATCCCCATTACTGTTTGGGAACCTATAGACAACCCCCACCAATGTTTTCTGCCCCTTGGTGTTTCATATCTCCAGCCAAACAGATTCCACATCATGATTTTCTGAGCCAATATCCTTCCTCCCTGTTGCATTGATTTCCTCCTTTAATAACAATGCTACCCCACCTCCTTTCCCTATTTGTCTGTCCTTCCTAAATAGTGTATACCCCTGGATGTTCAGTTCCCATCCTTGGTCACCCTGCAGCCATGTCTCTGTAACTACAACTATATCATAACTGTTTATACCTATTTGCGCTGTTAATTCATCAACCTTAATGCGAATGCTCCATGCATTAAGATACAATGCCTTTACTCTTGTCTTTTTAACCTTGTTAGTCATCTTAGCTTTATTTTGCACTCTAACCCATTTGTTTCTCACCCTTGTTTTTGCTGCTTAATTTTCTATCTTTCGTTTCTATCCTTGTTCCCCCCTCCTCCGTCTCCCTGCTCGGGTTCCCACCACCCACCACCCCCCTCCCCCCCCACCGCCATTCTAGTTTAAACCCTCCGTGACAGCACTAGCAAACACCCCCTTCGAGGACATTGGTCCCGGTCCTGCCCAGATACAACCCGTCCAGTTTATACTGGTCCCACCTTCCCCAGAACCGGTCCCAATGTGCCAGGAAGCTGAATCCTCACCCCCCCATATAGCATTTCTTCAGCCATGTTTTCATCCGCTACATCCTGTTATTTCTACTCTCACTAGCACGTGGCACTGATAGTAATCCTGAGATTACTACCTTTGAAGTCCTATTTTTTAAATTTACATCCTAACTCCCTGTATTCAGCTTGTAGGACCTCATCCCTTTTTTTTTAAACTGATGTCGTTGGTACCAACATGTACCATGACTACTGGCTGTTCACCATCCTCTTTCAGAATGGTCTGCAGCCTCTCCGAGACATCCTTGACCCTGGCACCAGGGAGGCAACATACCGTCCTGGAGTCTCTCACACAGACACAGACACAGACACAACACACACCCCCCAAATCACATGCACAACCAAACACATTCAGATACACAGTCTCACACACACACACATACACACACACACACATACACACAGTCACACACACACATACAGTTACACACAGGGTCACATACATTCACACATACAGTCACAAAGACACTCACACTCTCACTCACACACACACACACTTACAAAGTCAGAAAGACACACACAGATTCACGCACACACTCACACACGCACATACAACCACATGCACAATCACACACACTCAAATACATAGTCTCACAGACACAGAGTCACACACACACAGTCACAGCCACTCACTCACACTCTCATTCACACACACACATACATTCACACACACAGTCACAAAAACACACACACTCACTCGCACTCTCTCTCACACACACACACTTACAAAGTCAGAAAGACACACAGATTCACACACAAAGCCAAATGCAACCACATGCACGACCATACACACTCAAATACACAGTCTCTCACACACACACACACACACACACACACACACACATAAATTCACACAAATACAGACACACACACATTCACATAAACGAGCGCAGACACACATAAACACAAATTCATACAGACACAAACAAACACAATGGGGAATTAAATGCCCTCCCCCTGGTGAGTTAGGAGGAAGCGGGGACATTTAATTGAGTAGGTGGATGGTGTGTGAGGGCCCCGCCACCTTCACGCCTCCATCCTGATTAAATCCATGGTGGGAACGCCCATGGACGGCCTTCTCCCCTTAGCCACCAATTGAGGACCTGAAGTGAGCAGTCAATGCCCACTTAAGGGCCTCATTCTGCTGCTGATGGTGATTGTTCACACGCTCCCCGAGGGCGATGGGGGCCCTCGTTATCTCAGTGTTTGATCGAAGGACCTGGCATCAGGAACGGGTGAAGGGGGGAGGGCATTGAGAACCACACCCTGCCTTGCTGCTGACACCCTTCCGCTCCCCCCCCAACACCCCCCCCCAACTATCACTCAACTGTGCCTGGGTCCATGGTGATCCTGGGCCTTGGGTGGGTGTAATACCGACAGTGGCCACCAACTCCCCATTGGCGATGACAAGCACTGAAGAGCTGCTGGCCAATGGCGGGCGGGACTTCTGCCCCAGGGGGGCCTTGACCTGGGGGAAGACCTGCCTCTGCCAGTTAGTTGCCTGATTGGGTCACCCCAAATCTCCAGTCCGTAGGCGAGACCCCCAGTCCACTCCATTAAAAACTGCCCACAAAAGCAAAGACAAACACACAGGCACAAACATAAATTCATCCACTTTACTTCCCTCAACCACTCCCTGTGGTAGCGAGTTCCACATTCTCACCACTCTCTGAGCCAAGAAGCTTCTCCTGAACTCCCTGATTGGATTTATTAGTGACCCCCTCTTATATTTATGGCTCCTTGTTTCGTTCTGCCCAACACAAGTGAAAACATATTCTCCACATCTACCCTTCCAAACTCTTTCACAATCCTAGAGAGCCTTCTGTTGAGCAGTTAAGGATCACCGATTTGATTAATTCAGAAGACTTACAGGTGGTCCCGGTTCCCCTTTTGGCCCAGGTAAGCCTTCATAAACTAAATAGTCGAAAGAGTCTTCATAATCGTATTCATAGTTCTCAATATCAATTTCACGTGAATTATCCATGGCATGATCTAAATCCACAGGGGAGTGATCACTTTCATCCCACAAGTTGTTCTGATTTTGTATGGAAGTTTCCTTTGATGCTCTGTACAACGTTGCATTGATCATCTGTATTTCCAGGAGCTGGTCTGAAATTTGTTTTACAATCTCTGGACGATTTAAGTTCCTGAGACTTTCTTTTATCTCGTGTTGCTTCAACAGTGTGGTTAAGGGTGATGAATCTTTGTCAGATAACTTCGGATTCTCTCCATTTCCATCCTCTGTGACATTTTCCGATTGATCTTCTTCTGATTCAGTTCCCTCCCTACTAGCTAATCCTTCAAATTTCCTGGTATCAGATGTTAGGTTCTGGTCAAGGGCAGACTGAACAGTGCCGGGGCCAATATCTGTGTCATTAAACAGATGCAATCTCCAAGTATCATTGAAGTGAGGGGTTGAAGTCGGAGGTAGTGGAGACAAAATCCTTGATTCAGGCAAATTCTTTTGTGTGTTAGTTTCAACACCTCGGTCTAATGAGTGACTGAAATATTTATCTTCATCAGTAATTTCTTGCCCTTGTGTGCTGGTGATATGAGGGGAGGTTGCTGCTGAACTTGGTTTTGTTTGTATCCCTTCACTCAATGAAGAGCCTGTATACCGAGAGCTGGAATTGGCAGCTTTAGGGATTGCGGTAGAAAGCGAGGGTGACGGGGATCGATAGGTGTCTGCCTGACGACACTGTTTCTTCACATAATTGCAATAGTTGGCAGCAGCTCGAGCGGTGGGATGAATATCCAGCTGGCAGATGGCACCTTCAAACGAAACCGCTTTCAAGTTCAACCTTCCCAGGGTTAACTTGCTGCCAGAAACAAATTTCTGCGGTTTGATAAGCAGTTCCTTGCTGACGAGACTTGCACCACAGTTGGCAGAAAAGGTAGCAGTTTTGCCTTTGATTGCAATGGCAAGTGAATGCCACTGCCCATCGTGAGCATTATAATCAAAATATACAGACCGCTTCTCCGCAACATACACAACTAATTTTCTTGGTAAAATCTGTACACCGAACTGGAGTCTGTTCTTATTTCTAACACTGAACAGAAAAGCATTGTTGACTCGATGAGAACGGAGACTAACAATGATGGTGAACTCGTCTCCAATATCTAGTGGTGTGAGGCTTGCTGTGGGAGCTTCAATGTGTGCGTCGCTCGACAGGATAATGCCTGTCTCTGTTGCCGTGATCCCCTGAGGTAACGAGAGTGATGTCCGTGGTTGTTGAGAAGGTGGTGGTGATGGGAATTGTGCTCCATTGTCTATAAGACCAAGTTTCTGGAGAATGTCTATACCTAGAATGAGAAAAAAAAAGCAGTGAAAATGTGTCACCCAACAATTTCAATCATTGATCATAGAAATACAGCACAAAGAATCAGTCCCTTTGGCCCAATTGGTCTCTGCTGGTGCTTATGCTCCACACAAGTCACTTGACAGCCCTCTTCACCTCACCAAATCAACATACCTTTCTACTCCTTTTCCTATCATGCATTTATCTAGCTTCCCTGTAAATATACCTATTCTATTCACTTCAACTGTCCATCTACTTTTCTGAGCACAGACACAGGCTCAACAAATCACGCATCAAATTAAACAGAATCAC
Source organism: Carcharodon carcharias (assembly GCF_017639515.1). Lineage (NCBI taxonomy): Eukaryota > Metazoa > Chordata > Chondrichthyes > Lamniformes > Lamnidae > Carcharodon > Carcharodon carcharias. The sequence goes on from NC_054482.1 coordinate 116,348,734, forward strand.
ATAATCAAACGCAGAACCATTGAACAATTAAACACAAACATTGACCTCGCAATGGCAGCAGCCCTAGAGTCTGCAGCAAGCATGTGCCTTATTTTCACAGTAATACAACATACAGTATATCAAAGGACATCCCCGGCAACCCTAGATTAATCCTTTAACATTCCTGGAGTAGCAGAGTGTAATATGTAAGGCATTATACCTGAACTTCAAAACATGAGCTCATTTCAAATTGAGCCTGCTCCCTGAATTTTAGGAGTAAGGTTGTGGATATCACAAGTAGCCTATGGAACAGCACAGTGCAGTTTTATGACTTAATCTTAAAATGTTGCCATCATACCATCAGTTATTATATATATATATATATATATATTAATCACCACAAACATAACAAAAAATGATTCATGAAATAATCAATCATTGAGGCTAATCAAAATAGCTACCTATAAAAAGTTAGAATTAGAGAATGATACAGCACAGGAGAAGACCATTTGGCTCTTCATACCTGTGCTGGCTCTTTGAAAGAGCTATCCAATTAGTCCCACCCCACCACACGGAGAGCCCTGCAATTTATTTTTTTCCCTTTTTCTTAAGTGATTTCCCAATTTCCTTTCGAAAATTCCTACTGAATCCCACTGCCCTTTCAGGCAGAACATTCCAGATCACAACAACTCACTGCGCAAAATAATTTCTTCTCGTTTTCCCACTGGCTCTTTTGCCGACCACCTTCAATCTGTGTCCCTCTGGTTACTGAACCTCCTGCCCCTGGAAACTGTTGCTCCTAATTTACCCTATCAAAACCATTCACAATTTTGAACACCTCTATTAAATCTCCTCTTAACCTTATCTGTTCTAAGAGAACAATCCCAGCTTCTCTGGCCTCTCCATGTAACTGGATTCCCTCATCCCTGGACCCATTCTAGTAAATCTCCTCCGTACCTTCTCCAAGGCCTCGACATCCTTCCTAAATTGAATTGAACACAATACCCCCACTAGGGCCCATAGGGGTTTAGCAGATTTCTTTGCTATTGTAGTCTGTGCCTCCCTTCATAAAGACGTTCCAATTTCTTTCTGCAAAAACTTGTCAATTATATCTACTAAACTACTGTTTTATATCTTGTATATTTTATATATCTCAGAACAATACTGAGATGACATTAGTTTCTAAGTGTGCCATGGGTTTATTTACAAGAGTTTTAAAATGTCTCTGCAATCACACAATCCCTGCGCTCGTGCTTATCTCAGGTCTAGCTTCTAATAGCTTCTGTGGTGTCTTTTTTCCCTTTGTTCTGAGTCCACGTCCAAGCTTAATCAATCAAGCATGGTGGGCATAGATCAGTTACCAGACTGACATAATCAAACCCAGAACAATTAAACCATTAAACACCATAGTGTTGAAATACATCTCATTGGGAGTCCCTGTTCTAAGTTGTACAAGTTCAGATCTAGGTTAATTATCAGGAGGTGGGGAGGTGGTTCTATTCCCCGAGTCTGATGAACCTCTGGAACAAGCTAGTGGCTTGTGCAGTGGATGATAATTTGCTGAATTCCTTCAAGCAAGAGCTGGATCCATTTTGGGCTGAGGCAAAAATCCTCTCTTATGAAAAGTTGGTACTGCAAAGGATTATCAGGGTGAGAAAGATCTCATTTGGACTAGTTCCGATTGCCTAACGGGGTTAGAGAGGAATTTCCCAGATTTCCCTTCCCAAAATTTGCCAGCAATTTTTTTTAAAAATCTGGTTTTTGAGCTCCCTGAGGGCGCACATATTTTTTAGGTAGGGCGGGAGTGGATATGTTGCGTTGCATGAGATATCACTATAGTGTGGGGCATTCTGTGGTATTTTCCTAGTTATTGTTTGCATTGCTAAAAAAGGAGACATGGCAAAGCTTTTCGTCTTACACTCACCAGGACACTACACAAGAATACCAAGCATCACTTACCTACCATCACACTGGCACTGAAATTCATCAACTACATTACTCATTTGTGTGATAAGCATCACATCCCAAAGACTAGTTTATTGAATCAAACAACATGTCCCAGCCACTGTTCACAACGGGCAAGGACAGACTGTACCCAACCAGCCCGAGCTTGCAAAGCTCAAAACATAGTGTCCAACAATTGATGTAATTCCACAATTGAACAACATTTGCTAAATAATCCTTAGTGTGCTAAAAATTACGCTGACAACTAATTTAAGATTGTCAGTTGGGCTTGCAGCGTGATGCATTTACGAAGCTACATATATTAATACATGGGGCCCTGTCCTTTGCAGACAGAAAGCGCACATACACGCATTGAGCCTGTTTCAGCTAAACAAAATAAGTGACAGTCATTCGCTGGCTCATTCCAAAGGGCAATGCTTTGACCAATCAGGGTCAAGCTGACTGGTTGAAATTTCAAACAATGATTGGCAGTTAACTGTCCATCACCATCAATTGGTGCATTCTCCATGGCAATGCCTCTGCCAGTCAGAGTCCACTTGCCAACCAATCAGCACTCTCCTCTCATACAGTATAAATTGTTGTTTCCCCCTTATATTGGTATTCTTGCAAAGTGTCCTGATGAGTGCAAGATGAAAAGCTTCGACATGTCTCAACCAATTATTGTTTGTATCTTCGTGGATGAGATGGAAGAAGCTAACAAAATATGCTGAATAGTACAATACAGAAAGACCTGTGGGAGTATGTATATAAATCTTTGATGATGGCAGGATATGTAAAGAATACTGTTCAAAAAAAAACACTGGTTTTATTACTAGAGAACCACACTGAGCATTTATAAAAAAAGTGTTAGTATTCACAGTGCTGTGTCCAGGTCTGGGCACCACACTTTAGGAAGGATGAGATCTATTAGACCAGGAATGAGGGACTTCAGTTCTGTGCAGAGACTAAAAAAGCTGGAGTTGGCAAATGGATCCAGATTGAAGCTGATTGGCAAAAGAATGAGAGCTGACATAAGGAAATAGTCTTTTACACAGCGAGTTGTTATGATCTGAAAGGTACCGACTGTAAGAAGGATTCTACTGGAACCTTCGGAAGGCAATTGGACACATATACAAACATACGAACAAGGAGCGAGTGTAGGCCATTTGGCCCCTCAAGCCTGCTCCGCCATTTAATAAGATCATGGCTGATCTGATAGGAACCTGAAATCTGCATCCACCTCTGCCGATAACCTATCACCTCCTTGCTTACCGAGAATCTATCCACCTCTGCCTTAAAAATATTCAAAGACTCTGCTTCCACCACCTTTTCAGGAAGAGAGTTCCAAAGACTCTCAACCCTCTGAGAGAAAAAAATTCACCTCATCTTCATTTTAAATGGGTGACCCATTATTTTTAAACAGCAATCTCTAGTTCTAGATTCTCCTACAGGAGGAAACACCATCTCCACATTCTCCCTGTTAAGACCCCTCAGGATCTTATATGTTTCAATCAAGCCTCCTCTTACTCTGCTAAACTCCAGCGGATACAAGCCTAGTCTGTCCAACCTTTCCTCATAAAACAACCCACCCATTCCAGGTATTAATCTGGGAAACCTTCTCTGAGCTGTGTCCAATGCATTTACATCCTTCCTTAAATAAGGAGACCAATACTGTACACAGTACTCCAGATGTGGTCTCATCAATGCTCTGTATAACTGAAGCATAACCTCCCTACTTTTGTATTCAATTCCCCTCATAATAAATGATAACACTCTATTAGCTTTCCTAATTACCTGCTGCACCTGTATTAAACCTCTTGTGATTCATGCACGAAGACACCCAGATCCCTCTGCACCTCAGAGCTCTGCAGTCTTTCATCATTTAGATAATGTGCCTCTCTTTTATTCTTCCTGCCAAAATGGACAATTTCACATTTTCCCATATTACACTCCATTTGCCAGATCTTTGCCCACTCACTTAACCTATCTAGATCTTTCTGTAGCCTCTTCATGTCCTCTTCACAACTTACTTTCCTACCTATCTTTGTGTCATCAGCAAATTTGGCAACCATCCCATCCATCCCTTCACCCAAGTCATTTATATAAATTGTAAACAGTTGAGGTCCCAGCTGATCCCTGTGTCACACCACTCATTACATCTTGCCAACCTGCAGAAGACCCATTTATGCCAACTCTCTGCTTCCTGGTAGCCTGCCAATGTTCTATCCATGCCAATATGTTACCCCTTATGCTATGAGCTTTTATTTTATGCAATAACCTTTGATGTGGCACTTTATCAAATGTCTCTGGAAATATACTTGAAGAGGACTATTGCAGTGTTATGGGGGAAAGATCTGCGATGTAGGACTAATTGGATAACTCTTCCAAATAGGCAAAAATGGGCAGAATGGCCTCCTTCTGTGATGTAAGGTTTTATGATTCTCCCAAACAATGAATGGAAGCGTCTGCACAAGTTCATTCCTCACAAAGTGTTCCTTTGCATGTGTGCATCATTCCAACCACTGCTCCTGATTTGCACCTCATCCATTTAGAATGGGTCACTGACTATTCAGAAGAGAGACTGCCATGTTACATTTCATCCAGGGATGAATGAAAATGGAATGGTGATACTCATAGTGGCTAATGGTCTGGATTCCACATATAATAATGCTGCTCACACTGGGATCCTACAACCAGATGTTACTTATGGGTGGAGGAGAGGGGATAAGATTACTGCGATACTGATGAGGTTTGGTTAGAGTTACAAACACAGCGTGCACCAAGATAGTTTTACACAGGAGAATGAAAAGATAGCAACAACAACAACTTACATTTCTGTCACACTTTTGGCTAAAAAGTCCCTAAGGTGCTTTAAAGAAGCGATTACCAAACGAAAAATTGGCACCGAGCCATATAGTGAGATACTGGTCACCAAAGCTTGGTCAAAGAGGTAGATTTTAAAGACCATTTTAAAGGAGGAACACGAGGTAGTGAGGCGGGGAGGTTTAGGGAGGGAATTCCAGAGTTTAGGCCTAGGCAACTGAAGGCACGGCCATCAATACTGGAGCGATTAAAGTCAGGGATGGCCAGGAGGCCGGAATGGAAGGAAGGGAGGGATCTCGGAGGGTGAAAGTGGGATAGGCTGGTTGTTTCGTCTCTCAGCTGGTGCAGACATGATGGGCCGAGTGGCCTCTCTTTGTGCCGTAGACCTTCTATGATCCTAAGGGGTCGGAGGAGGCTACGGTGATAGGAAGGGGATGAGGTCATGGAGGGATTTAAAAACACAGATGAGAATTTTAAAAATCGAAGTGTTGCCATGCCTGGTGCCAATATGGTTGGGGGAGCACAGTCAGGGGGTGGGTATGCGACAAGTTAATTTTTTTCCCCCAGACTGAGGTGATGGCACATTGATTAATGTTTCGTGCTCCATCCACTGTGACTCACTGAAAGATGACGGGGTAATTATACCAGCTGCCTTGAATGATTCATGAAACAGACCGACATGACAGCACTCGGCACTGACGATTGGGTCTAATACCTGCTGAGTTTACAAAGAGACCAAACATAACTGGTTTGACCAGCTTTTAATTCTTTTAACAGGCGTGTTGTGTGAGCTGCTGTGAACAGTCTATGTTCATTGATCTGTTAGCCCAGACTGCAGTCAAAAGCTGCCAACTGGTTACTAAGCACTTCGTTTGGGATGTTCTAAGGATGTGATAAGTCACCCCCAACACAGCAGCACATTTGTTCCTTTGTTCTTTCTTTAATTTGTCACATTTAACAGAATAAATTACAGTTTTACTGGTAATTGTCAATTCTGTCACCTTATTTTGGACTTTGTACTTTCTTCCTGATTGATGTGGTAACTTTAGCTCAATGTGATGATACACTTTTGTTGGGTGTACTTCCTTTAGCATCTTAGACATGAGCCATGAGACTCATCTTACACGAGACTTGGACAACCTACAACAGGCACCTCAAAACACTGGAGAAGTACCACCAGCAGTGACTTCGCAAGATCCTCCAAACCTAGTGGCAGAAAAGGTGCTCCAGCAGCGATGTCCTCTCCCAAGCCAACAAACCCAGCATCAAGACGCTAATTACTCAAAACCAGCTTTTGCTGCCCAGGACCATGTCATTCATGTGCCTGACAACAGACTCCCGAAGGAATAGCTCTACTAGGAACTTGGTCACCTCAGGAGACTCCCAGGAGGACAGTGGAATCTCTTTAGGGATGTCCACAAAGCATCCCTGAAGAGGTCAGATAGCCCCACCGACACAGGGGAGTCCCTGGCCTGTGACCGACCAAAGCGATGAATGTTCATCTGGGAAGGCACCGAACACATCGAGAGACTTCATCAGGACAATGGAGAGGCGAGGTCGAGGTGTCGGAGGGAGCGCACAAACCTCCAAACGAGCCATCCACCCAGCCCTTCAAGCACCACCTGTCCCACATGTGGCAGGAGGCTGTAGATCCTGCACTGGACTAATCAGCCATCTCAGAACCCATCGAACCGAAGTGGGAGTGCAAGTCATTCTCAATCCTGAGGGCCTGCCGAAGAAGTCCTTTGTAATCTTACATGAATCACATGGATGTGCTTGCACCAAGTATAGAGCTCGTTTCTCAGTGATGCCGACAGGAAGCTTTTTTCAAGCTTCTACACGTATAGAGTTACATATAGTGACATATAGAGTTACATGTAGTGACGTATAGAGTTACATGTAGTGACACTCCTATCTGGTGCCATATCGAGACAGGAAACTCAATGCTGGAAGCTCAGAAAAGGAACATGTTTAACTCTTGAGTATCTTTCCTGCAGGTGATAAATTGCTGTTAATTTTCTTTTGGATTATAACTTTTAAATTTTAACTTTTTTTCTTACTTTCCCATTCTCTTTCTGTCTTCTCTCTCTTAATCCAATCTTCCTTTCCCTCTCTATTTCCCTTTCTCTACCTGATTCTACCCGACTTCCCTTCTCCATCACTCTTCCGACTCTTTCTCAATATCATGGTTATCTGAGACAAATTACGTTCACTGCGATCCCAGGTGCCCTAGACATGACTTATTCAGCCAAGCTCCAACACGTTACAGTGCAAAAATAATCCAGCCTGAAAGATGAGGGAACCAGTTCAATCCCCCCCAGTGCTCTCGGTGAGGTCCCCCACCCCAGCAAAACTCTGGGCCCCCATCTCACAGGTTAAAAGCTACTCTTAAGCCTTCTTTGACTTCCCCTGCTACCTCAGTTGACACATTAGTCATTGCGATCAATCCATGGACTGAATACCTCAGCCACCCTTTGATATTTTAGACTGGGGGGTCGAACAGGGTCTTTGAAGAGATCACGGGATAAGGTGGCACATTTGCCAGAAAATGCAACTAGAATAGGGTTCAGCAAGTCATGCGGAAAACCCCGAGCCCCTTTACAGATTTTAGTACAGAAAGAGAACTGGATAGTTTGGACTCTAACAGGCATTCATTAACTGGGATAAAAACAAAAAAACTGCGGATGCTGGAAATCCAAAACAAAAACAGAATTACCTGGAAAAACTCAGCAGGGTCTGGCAGCATCGGCGGAGAAGAAAAGAGTTGACGTTTCGAGTCCTCATGACCCTTCGACAGAACTTTGAAGTCAGAACTTTGAAGTTCTGTCGAAGGGTCATGAGGACTCGAAACGTCAACTCTTTTCTTCTCCACCGATGCTGCCAGACCTGCTGAGTTTTTCCAGGTAATTCTGTTTTTGTTTTTTTATTCATTAACTGGGACCTGTTAGGTTAGTCTGACTGATTGTGACCGTGTTCATTCAGTTTTTGCATATGCTTTCTAAGCCTGTGTTACAGCTTCGTGCACAGAATCTAAGCTGACACTCCAGTGTCGAGCGCTGTACTCTCTGAGATGCTGCTGTCATATTCTTTTCCCAGAATTATGCTTTATTTGTAAAGCCACATCAGAATGTGACGGTTCATAACGCAATACAGACCGATTCAATTAAATACAGTACAAGGCGTTCGAGTGTGTCTTACTCCACCTTACAGCACAGAATTCATTTACACTACATTACATATTTTCTGACACGGACAGCCCAAGGGATTTTACACGGGTTCCAGCCTCTTAGTGTAGTGTTGCAGGAAGGCCGTAGACATTGGCCCTTCCCCATTGAGCCTTGGCGGAAGCTGCCCCAAGCTTCAGTGCATCCCTCCGCACGTAGCCCTCGACTGTGGAACGTACCGGCCTGCAACACTCAGGTGTCGACAGCTCTTTGCACTGGAGAACCCGCAGACCAAAGAATGTCCTTCACCGAGATTCTGGCCCTCCAGCCACAGTTGATGCTCATCTCAGTGCGGGTCCCTGCCGACCCGGGGATCACCGAATCCTGCCTAATCCGGAGATACTCCGGATGAACCCCTACAAAAACCTTCGCATCTATTTCCGGATTTTTTTTTGCAAATGCACATTCCCGAAGGAGATAAAAAGAAAAGGAAAAATGTGTGCCTTTCGCTCCCACAGGATATCCCAAAACACTTCACAGTCAATGAAGTATTTTTGAAGAGTAGTCAATGTTGTCATTTAGAAAATGTGGCAGCCAATTTGTCCACAGCAAGCTCCCATGAAGAATAATATGATAATGCCCAGATAATCTGTTTTTTATGATGCTAATGGAGGGATAAACATTGGCCGGGACACCAGGGAGAATTCCCCTGCTCTGCTTCGAAATAGTGCATTGGGATCAATTATATCCAACTAAAAAGGCAGATAGGGCCTTAGTTTAGTGTTTTATCCAAAAGACAGCATCTACTACAGTGCAGCGCTCCCTCAGTACTGACCCTCTGAAAGTGCAGTGCTCCCTCAGTGCTGACCTTCCAACAGTGCAGCACCCTCTCAGCACTGACCCTTTGACAGTGCAGCACTCCCTCAGTACTGACCCTCTGACAATGCAGCACTCCCTCAGCACTGACCCTTTGACAGTGCAGTACTCCCTCAGTACTGACCCTCTGACAATGCAGCACTCCCTCAGTACTGACCCTCTGACAGTGCAGCACTCCCTCAGTACTGACCCTCTGAAAGTGCCGTGCTCTCTCAGTACTGACCCTCTGACATTGCAACAGTCCCTCAGTGCTGAGTCTCCAATAGTGCAACACTCCCTCAGTGCTGCCCCTATGACAGTGGGTCTAACAGTGCAGGAGTCCCTCAGTACTAATGCTCCAATAGTGTAGTACTCCCTCAGTACTGACCCTCTGACAGTGCAGCACTCCCTCAGTACTGACCCTCTGACAGTGCAGCCCTCCCTCAGTACTGACCCTCTGACAGTGCAGCATTCCCTCCGTACTGACCCTCTGACAGTGCAGCACTCCCTCAGTACTGACCCTCTTACAGTGCAGTACTCCCTCAGTACTGACCCTCTGACAGTGCAGCACTCCCTCAGTACTGACCCTCTGACAGTGCAGCCCTCCCTCAGTACTGACCCTCTGACAGTGCAGCACTCCCTCAGTACTGACCCTCTGACAGTGCAGCCCTCCCTCAGTACTGACCCTCTGACAGTGCAGCCCTCCCTCAGTACTGACCCTCTGACAGTGCAGCACTCCCTCAGTACTGACCATCTGACAGTGCAGCACTCCCTCAGTACTGACCCTCTGACAGTGCAGCACTCCCTCAGTACTGACCCTCTGACAGTGCAGCCCTCACTCAGTGCTGACCCTCTGACAGTGCAGCACTCCCTCAGTAATGTCCGCCTCAATACTTATATTTAAATCTGTGGAGTGAGAGGAAAACCCTCAACGTAACTCTGGTGCGTGAGTGCTACCCACTGAGCCTCGACTGACACAGAGCGGGGATGGGCCTCGCAGTCTGCATGTGCCTAGCTCAGACAATTAAATTAAAGCTGCTTAAGGGGGCAGTAACAGATTGCTTGTAGCCTTCCCCATGCACAGGATTGTATTTTATATTAAGCAGGAAGTAAACAGCAGATGACAAGGAGCAAGTTAACACTGGAAAAATGGAGAAGATTTTGGAGAGAGCTTAAGGTTATTCTTGGGATGCAGACAAGGCTGGCCTCCAGCGCTAGTTGTCTGAGAGAATGATGGGAGTAACTCTCAGAAAATTGGATAAACACTTGTAACTCTTTCGAGTACAAACCCGTTTCCATCTGTTCCTATTCAGATGAAGTTACGTTGTTTCATAGTTTGTCATTGTGAGATTTGAACTCTTGATACTCTTTCGAGTACAAACCTGTTTCCATCTGTTTCAGATGAAGTCACATTGTTCCATAGTTTGCCATTGTGAGATTTGAACTCTTGATCTTGGCGTTACAAACCCAGTACCACAACCACTTGGCTATTTAGGCCAAGCTGATAAACATTTGTAGCCGAATGATTTGCAGGGCGATGGGGAAAGAGAAGGGGCAATGTGACTAATTACATGGAAATGTCTTATCAATTACGTTGTTAAGGTTTGTTCATGTCAATTACATTGTTAAGGTTAAGAGAAACAGGTGATGGGTGTTAATTTGTTAAGGATTTGACCCAGCTAATGAAGGGATTAAGAATTTAACTCAGCTCAAAAAAAATCTTCACCAAGAACAGAGAGAGAGAAAATTATTTGCAGAATGTAACGGACTTAAGAAGCCTTTTGACACTCAGGATCTTGAGACTATTTACAACAAATGAAGAAGACCTGTAGTCAGAAAAACACATTATTTGATCCTGCAAGAATCCTCAGGCAAGGAGCCCTCAGACTATGTTCGACAATCGTTACGTTATTCTAAAGGCAAAACATTTTCTTTAAATTAGGCGCTGAGATAAACATCTCCATCAGGTTGAAACAGCTGAAGATGATTCGAGGCCTGATCTCCTCTTTGCTGAAACAAAGACAGAAACTCTGTGCTTTGATTGTGAGTATAAGCTTAGTTTATTGTTTGGTTGAATGTCCCACATTTATTTTTAGGTGGATTTGTATTTTGCATTTATACCTTAGATGGATTAGTTTATTTTGCCTTCCACTTGTAATATTCCAACCATTACTATAAATGTAATTCAAGATTTAAACTTATAATAAAGTATTATTATGTAACCATTATAAAAAGTTGTGGACTCAGTTTTTAAGCCTCAGAACTATAATTTCTCTAGAATTCTTCAATAGGTGATCCTATGTACTGAGAGAGGTCGACCTCAGAAGAGTTATTTCATCTCTAATATACCTAGCAAGTATATTTTATTCTGAGAAATCTTTGTTTAGACTAAATATCCCGAGGAGGGAGGACATTTTATTTTAAGACCAAGTCAATTGCTGGTATAGCTAACTAAGCTCTTATAATGATTTAAAATCTCTCCTGGTCGAGGACTAAGACTGACAATAAGTTGGACTGAATAAATTTAAATGCCAGAGGGTAAAGTTGGTATAGCCCTAACAAATTGTCTTTGAGGACATATAAAGAGGGGACAGCTGGGGCACTGGGTTGTGTGGGAGGAGAGCTGTGAGTGAAGAAGTCAATAAACTCTCTCAGTGAAGGAAAGCTTTGTGTCTTGGTTTCTGCTTCACCAAACGGCTTGGACCCTGTTAACTTGCATAGCCCTGTCATAGAGCCAACACAGACACAACAGACTGAATGGTCACTCTCTGTACTCTTTTATCCTATCATCTACCATTCACTGATATCCACTATTTTTCCCAATAGCAAGTAAAATTCCCACCTCTTCTCTTTGGATTCTAAAAGATTCCAAAGCTCTGATCACATTTTGACTAATACAACTGACTTTGCAATGCCAGAAAAGTGTCAAGTGATGGAACGATTCTGTGGGAATGCATTAACTATAAATTAATTTAACATTAAGTATAAATATTAGGGCCATTTGTAATTCAAGAGGTAATTATTTCAATATTAAAACAAGAACAACTTGCATTTATATAGCACCTTTAACATAGTTAAACATCCCAAGGTACACCCCAGGAGTGATTAAGAAACAAAGTCTGACACCAAGTGACATAAGGAGACATTAAAGCAGATGAACAAAGGCTTTTTTAAAGAGGTAATTTTTAAGGGGCATCTTAAAGGAGGAGAGGGAGAAGGAGGAGATGAAGGGGTTTAGGGAGGGAATTCCAGAGCTTAGGGTCCAGGCAGCTGAAGTCATGGCCATCAATAGTGGAGTGATTAAAAACAGGGATACTCAAGAGGCCAGAATTGGAGGAGTACAGATGTCAAGGTTAGATGGTAGAGAGGCTTAAGGAAAGAATTCCAGAGTTTAGGAGCACAAGTAGTTAAAGGAACAGTTGCCAAATGATAACAACAGAATCATTTTCATCCTGAGTCCCGAGGTAAATTTATTAAAAGCTGAACAAAGGAATATTTATAAAGATACTACTTCAAATGAAAGGCCTAATACTGTATACCTTTCAGACTAAGCAATTCTTCATACAGTGTCTGACAAAAGCCATTGTACATACTGTTTGCAGATGTATGTACAACACCACAGGTGGACATCACTAGAGTTGCTTAGTGAAGAGTCTCAACATTTCACCATCTGGTCACCAGACACACACATTTAATTAGTTACTATCTGGAAAATTATGTTAAGACCATTTAAATGCAAATAGTATATGGAATCCTTCAGCAACAATTACACCATCCTCTGATCCTTCCCCAAAGAAACTGTTCATTTTGAATTGAACAAAGATTTTGGAAACGGATTATGCAAAGAGTTAATTATGTTAGATGGTGCTGAATTATCACACGTTTACAACTGCAGTCAAAGGGAGTTTTTCTATTTGCTAGCGACAACACTGGGAACTGAAGGGAGACTCAGGATGTCATTGAACATTAAGGTGCTTGGAGCATTGGAAAAATCCCATTTTATCCTCAGAATAGTGCATAAAATCTATGTCCTCAAATAAATGTCTGAATGCCTCTGGTGCGTATAACAAAGAAGAATTAAGTACTCTGCCGGAATTTTCCATGCCCGCTGGCGTCGGGCGTGCTGGGGTTGTAAGAAGGCAATATGGCAAAAAGGCCAAAAATCGGTTCTACAACGTTGTGAAACCATCGTCCGCTGAGCCTGTCGAGGGCAGGCCGCATTCCCCACCATCGGACATCGGGATCCTCATCGGAATACACCTGCGTATCTTTATAAGGTTAGCCCACCGGAACCATTCCCCCCCCCCCAACTGCAGGATTCTCTGCTCACATAGGCCTGGTTGCACACCGACATGTTTCACACTGCACATAAGTGACATGCACCTGGTGAGCTGCACTTCCCTCGGGACTTCGAGGTGTGTTTGCCTACCTTGCTTTGGGCAGCCCTCACAGTCTCAGCGCCAGGATTCACAGGCAGCACCGCATCACTGTTAGGGGAGGCTCACGTGCAGGTCTCTACCCACCAGACCAGCCGTAAGGCGGGGGTGGCTTTGTGTGAGGGCGAGGGCTTGCTTGGGGAAGGGGAGAGAAGAGGCCTCAGGGAAGGGAAGACGCTGCAGGGCGAGGGCTGTACTGGGGAAGGAGGGTATCCCAGGGTGTGAACTGTGCAAGTGGCCTCAAGAGGGTGAGGGCTGAGAAGGCAGCCCTCAGAGGAGATGAGGCCAGATGGAGATGTGAGGGTGTGTGTGTGTGAGAGGGTGAGTGGTGATGCCCCTTGAGCTGGCAGTGAGTGAGATGCCAGTGAGTGTGTGATGGGCTTATGAGTGTGTGAGTTTAGAGTGATGAGATGGTTGCCTTACCCTGGGGGCAGGGATGAGATCATTCATCCTCTATCTGCATTGGATGGCCGACCTCTTCTGTGCAGCGTTGTCACTGACCACCACTCACATTGCCTCCCAAGCCGGGGTGATGATGTAGCTGCTCCTCCTGCAGCCAGAGCGGGGGGACATCACAGTCTCCACGGCATCTGAAAGACGCTCAGGGGACGCGTTGACAAAGCCTGGGCGCTGCAGTCTTCATGCCCTTTGGAATGCAGGTATTTGCTGCATTCCTGGGCTGGTAGCACTGAGCGGCTGTACTTTCAATGTGATGAAGCAGCGGGGTGACAGTGTGGCGGGTGAATCCGAGCCCGCCCGCCATGGAAATAACGTTTCCCAGGAATGCAGCAGGTTTGGGGCGATACGGTGTGAAAACCCGCCATTGTGGCCAGCGGGTAAAAGGTCGTTTTACCCAGAGATAAGAACAAAAAAACTGCGGATGCTGGAAATCCAAAACAAAAACAGAAACAGAAATACCTGGACAAACTCAGTAGGTCTGGCAGCATCGGCGGAGAAGAGCACAGTTAACGTTGAGGACTCGAAACGTCAGATGTGCTCTCCTCCGCTGATGTTGCCAGACCTGCTGAGTTTGTCCAGGTATTTCTGCTTCTGACCTTGTTTTACCCACCCACTGCCACACTTAGTGCAAATCTGGGACAATTCCGCCCTTAGCATTTTAGAAACGCTCATAAAGCAATTTCCAATTTAGAAATAAACTGAATATTCAGGCATTGAAACATTTAAAAAAGGAAAATAATTCATTTCTACATAAGAACATATGTAACAGGAGCAGGAGGAGGCCATTCAGCCCATCGAGACTGCTCCATCATTCAATAAGATCATGGCTGATCAGACTGTGTCCTTAACTCCCCTTTCCTACCAGCTCCACAAAACCCTTGAATCCCTTGTCAACCAAAGATCTCTCTAACTCAGCCTTGAATATATTCAATGACCCAGCCTCCACTGCTCTCTGGGGAAGAGAATTCCACAGACTAACCTCGAAAGGATATTTCCTCTTGTGGGTGAGTCCGGAACTAGGGGGCACTATTTTAAAATTAGGGGTTGCCCTTTTAGGACAGAGATGAGGAGAATTTTTTTCTCTCAGAGGGTTGTGTGACTTTGGAACTCTCTGCCTCAGAAGATGGTGGAGGCGGGGTCACTGAACATTTTTAAGGCAGAGGTAGATAGATTCTTGTTAGGCAAGGGAATCAAAGGTTATCGGGGTTAGATGGGAATGTAGCAATCGAAACACGAGAAGGTCAACCATGATCTTATTGAATGGCGGAGCAGACTCGAGGGGCCGAGTGGTCTACTCCTGTTCCTATTTCTTATATTCTTAACAACCCTCTGAGAGAAGAAATTCCCCCTCATTAAATGGGACAACCCTTATTCTTAAACTGTGCCCCCTAATTCTAGATTCCTCTATGAGGGGAAACAACCTCACAGCACTTGGTCAAGCTCCCTCAGAATCTTATACAGTTCAATCAGATCACCTCTCATTCTTCTAAACTCCAGTATCTTTAAATAAAATCACAGCACTTCTCCAGGGCTTCTCACTAACTCTGGACATCCCAAAAAACCTTCAAAACACATCTTCAAAGCGTAGTCACTGGTGTATTGCAGGAAACATGGCTCCCTCAAGCAGCAATGTGACAATGGCCAGATAATCTCTTTGTAGTAATATTGACTGAGGGATAAATATTGGTCAGGGCACTGTAGATAACTCTCCTGCTCTTCTTCAAATCAGTGTCCGTGGAAGCTATCATGGCCAGGAGCCTCTCCATGTCACACCCCCGCTGCCCCACTTTCTCTGCCTCTGTAAAGAGCTGTTGCACCTCAAGCCTTTCAGAGTTCTGATGAAATTACATTAATTTGAAATGTTAACTCTGTTCCTATGCCTATAGATGCTGTATAACCTGCTGACTGTTTCCAGAATGTTCCATTCCTCTCATTAAAGAGGAATTAGGGTTGGGGTCCAGAAGCTTGGTTAAGGAGCGTCTTAAAAGGAGGAGAGAGAACTAGAGAGACGGAGAGAGGTTCAGGAGGAATATTCCAGAACTTCGGGCACAGCTGCCAATGGTGGAATGATTAAACTCGGGGATGTTCAAAAAGCCAGAATTGGAAGGATACAGAGATCTCAAAGGGTTGGAGGAAACTACAGAGCTACTTTCCAATCCTTCTAAACTAAGTCTTTCAAAGAGGATTGTCAAATGACAATAACAGGGCCAGTCTTTCACTCTTTATAAAGACCATAAGGAATAGGATAATGAGGCCATTTGGCTCCTTGAGCTTTCTCCACTATTCAATAATATCATGGCTGAACTTCTAAATCAACTCCTTCCTGTTCTATCCCTAGATCACTTGATTCTATCAGTATCCAAAATCTATCAATTTTCATCTTGAATATGCTCACCGACTGAACATCCACAGCTCTCTGGGATAGAGAATTCCAAAGATTCACAACCCTCTGAGTGAAATAATTTCTCCTCATCTCAGTCCTAAATGGCCAAAGTGTTCCAGACTCTCCAGCCAGCTGAAGCAGTCTCTCAGTACCTGCCCCGTCAATCTCCTTAAGAATTTTATGTTTCAATGAGATCACCTCTCATTCTTCTAAACTCCTGAGAGTATAGGCCCAATTATCTCAATGCCTCCTCATAGGATAATCGTCTCAGCCCAGGAGTCAATCTACTGAACCTTTGTTGCCCTGTTCTAAGGCAAGTACATCCTTCCTTAGGGACAGGGACTAAAACTGTACAAAGTATGCCGGGTAAGACCTCCCAAAGTCTTACAATTCAGCAAACCTTCCTTTCTCTTAGACTTATACTGTAACAAAAACTAACCCACCATTTGCTTTTCTAATTGCTTGCTGCACCTGCATGTTAGTTTTCTGTAATTAATTTATTATTCATTCACGGGAATGTGGGCTTTGCTGGCTGGGCCAGCATTTATTGCCTATCCCTAATTGTCCTTGAGAAGATGGTGCTGAGCTGCCTTCTTGAACCACTGCAGTCTATATGGTGCAGATACACCCATAGAGCTGTTAGGGAGGGAGTTCCAGGATTTTGTCCGTGTGGTGTAGGTACACCCACAGTGCCGTTAGGGAGGGAGTTCCAGGATTTTGACCCAGCGACAGTGAAGGAACGGCGATATACTTCCAAGTCAGGGTGGTGAGTGACTTGGAGGGGAACTTGCAGGTGATGGTGTTCCCATCTATCTGCTGCCCTTGTCCTTCTAGGTAGTGGTTGTGGGTTTGGAAGGTGCTGTCTAAGGAGCCTTGGTGAGTTCCTGATCAAGGACCTCCAAATTCCCCGCAGTAATAACATACACTTCTGCCTCATCTATTAAAATTTCTTCTTCTCTTCTGTAGTTGATGGGCCAGCTCTGGTTCCCTCTTCCCACCATTCCCTCCCATCCTGGAAGCTCTGTAAATCCAGGCTCAATGTCAAACTATTGACTCCAGTATAATGGTTCTCTGCCTCTTTTTCTTGACTTTTTCTTGAGCTGTCTCTGGGGAGGAGGCTGAAGAAAATCAGGCCTTATCATCATTTTATCGCTTTCCTTCTGTGTCGACAACTGCGGCTCTGCCAGCATTTACTAAAGGAGCAGATGTGCAATTAAACACAAGTATTCACAAGTTGCAATCTGAGTTGCGTCACTCTACATAAGCTTTGCAAGAACAGCACTTCGTCCTTAGTCTAACCATTAATGCTTTTAGGAACTTGCTCAGTTTACACATTAATTACCCATTAAATTAGCCACAGTAAGTTAAGTCTAGTCTTTACAGTACCATTTTAACAACATTAAAGTGTTAATTACAGCCAAACAACCTCTCTGACACCAAAAATAAACCATTATTACTAAGTAACTATCACAAAATCATAGAATTGTCACGTTACAGGAGGTGATTTGGCCCATGATGTCTGTGCTAGCTCTTTGAAGGAATAATTCACCTCATGCCATTCCACTACCTTCTCCCCGGAACTCTGCATATTCTTCCTTTTCAGATAATAATCCAATTCCTCTTGAATACTTGATTGAACCTGCCTCCCCCAGAGTCTCATGCAGTGCTTTCCTTTGGGCTTTGGGTTTTTAATGGTAAAAATGTCAAATTTTGAAACATTATTTTCTATTTTTCTATCTCTCTCTCAATCCAATCTTTCTTTCCCTCTCTTTATTTCACTTTCTGTTCCCAATTTGTAATTGAATTCACCCACTCTGACTTACACTTCCCTCTCCGTCCTTGCACTGATAAATCTCACAATCCTTCAATCTGATTGCTTAAGGAGATACCGTGTTGGTTGCCTTGTTCACTAAGGTTCCAGGTGTCCTGTTGCCCTCACGACAGTGTTAATAGCTTGTACTTTCTGCAACTTTGTGGACACGAGTGAACGGAAGGGTGCAAGGGCAGAGCTAGCTAATGTCAGACACAATGCAATATCCTGCGACAGTGAAACCTGATCCCATATGACCAACAATAAGCTCATAATGTACTTCAAGTGTTGAAGTAATGGTCTGGGATCTGTGACAAAAACCATGTAGGGAATCCATGCCTTTTCCAAGTGCTTGTTAATGGGAAGGAGTTTTTATATAAAGGATGCATTGCATAGATCTTTATAAAGAACAGCCTTTGCTACTTCTTCCCCAGCCACACTTTACCACATAATCACAAACAGAATTTCAGAGGAAGTATATACAGAGTAGTCTGGAAGATTGTCGGACTATTGATGGTCTCCCTGATGTGTGTTAGACATTACCCAGAGGTGGTCAAGCACTACAAAGTTTGCATTCAGCAGATTGGTCCTTATCGTTCATTAGCCTTGTCAATTTCACACTACCCACAGGGTAATATTACAAGAATTCCTGTGTTCCTCCCCCCTCCCCTTCCTCTTTTTGTTAGTCAAACATTTGCAATTTAGCCAACAATATAATTGCCTCCAAGAACAGGGTTGCCTGTTTAACAACTGAATTACATTCTCAAGGAAAAGGCAAAATGAACTATATATACAAGCACATATTTCACAGCTTGTATTTACATAGCAGCTTTAATGTGGTAAAATGTCCCAAGGCACTTCATGGGAGTGTTATCAGACAAAATTTGACAGCAACCACATCAAACAATATTAGGACATCTGGTCAAAAGCTTCGTCAAAGAGTTTGAAGGAACATCTTACAGGAGAAAAGAGAGGTAGAGGAACAGTGAGGTCGAGAGATAGAGAGCTGTCAGGAGGGAATTCCAGAGTATAGAGCCTGTGTCGCTGAAGGCACAGCTGCCAGTGATGGTCTGATTAAAAGCAGGAATGCACCAAGAGGCCAGAATTGGAAGAGCACTCAGATCTTGGAGGGCTGCGTGGGTGGAGGGGTTTAAAGATATAAGGAGGGGTAAGGCCTTGGAGGCATTTGGGAACACAATGAGAATATTAAAATTGAGCAGTGGCCAGACTGGGAACCAATGTGGGTCAGCGCAAAGAGGCATTAATGGTGAATGGGACTGGGGGATGAACAGATATTTGGATCATTGGGGTGGAAGATGGGAGTCTGGTCAGTGAAAATTTAGGTTAGTCAAGTCTGCAGGTAACAATGGCTTGGGGGTGAGGGTTTCAGCAGCAGATGAGCTGAGGCAGGGGTATCATTTGGTGAAGAATATCAATGGTGAGGCAAGCAGCAAGATGCTGCCCCTGTGAAGCTAATGACAGAGCTGTCTAGTTTGGACAGTGATGTTTGGATGTGAGTTTAATCACTCATCTGCCCCTCTTTTGAAGTTGCTGTTCAGTTTGTACATAACAGCGAGCACCATTAATCTTCCCCTTATTTTGACAGGAAATTCTTGCCAAAACATTTTTGAGGTTTGTTCCATTCGACAAAATAACAACAAAAAAAAAAATCTTCTTCAATGTCTCAGGGGAGTGAGGCTAATTGTGTAGATCTTTCAAAGAGCCAGCACAGACATGATGGGCAGAAAGGCCTCGTTCTGCGGTCTATGGGTTCATGATTGTTTCTTTTCCTACATGAGCTATTTGTTTAAACTTCAGAATCTGCTGGAAATGAAGTCTGACTCATGGTTAGTTTCCACCATAAATCTGAACAAATGTAAAACTTGTCTATTGTGGATACAAACAACATACATTTTTATAGCTCCTTAAATGTCTGAAGAAGCTTTTCAGGAGTGTAATCAGACACAATTTGGCATCAAACTACATCAAGAGATGTAAGGACATAGGGCCAAACACTTAATCAAAAAAGTAATTTTTAAGAAGGGTCTTAAAGGAGGATAGTGGATTCAAGAGGTGGAGAGGTTTAGGGAGGGAATCCCAGAGCTATGGGCCCAGGCAGCTGAAGGCACGGCCACCAATGGTAGAGCGATTGAAATCAGGGGATGTGCAAGGGGTCAGAATTGGAAGAGTGCAGAGACCTCGGAGGGTCATGGGGCTGGAGGAGATTAAAGAGATAAGGAGGGGCAAGGTCATGGAGGGATTTAAAAACAAGGATGAGAATTTTAAAATTGAGGTGTTGCCAGACCAGGAGTCAATGCAAGTCAGCGAGCAGAGAAAATGATGGTGCGCGCTCGGACACAGACAGCAGAGTTTTGCTTGAGTTCAGGTTTACAGAGCGTACGTTCTGTAACATGTAGAAGCTGACATTGTGTTTTCGGATGATGTCACCGAAGGGTAGCATGTAGATGTGAACAAGGAGGAGGATCGTATAATTATTCGTAAAATGAAGAATGAAGAGGGAGATTTCCATGGCGCAGAGGGAAGAGATGTTAGGATAACATGTTAAGGGTGGGAGCCCTATTGCAGCAATCAAATATAGAGTTGCAGAAGAGATGGGCCGGAATTTGGGAAGTAATGACACATTCATGCACTTTGGAAAGGAAAGGGTGATTGTAGAAGGGATGGTAGTTTTTCGAGGATGGAGGGGGTCAAGCATTGGTTTTCTGAGGAGAAGGGAGATGACAACAGATTTAAAGGAGAGAGCAGGGCAACACCTGAAGAGACAGAACTGATAACACGGGGGCCAGAACAGGAAGTCAGGTGATCACCAGTTTAGTGGGAATAGGAACCTCGGGTCCCATGGACAAAGTGAACTCGGAGGGGGCATGAGGGGAGGTAGGAGAGAAACTAGAGAAAGTTGTGAGTTCAGAGCAGGGGCTGGAGAAATCCTTCGGGGAAGATGACCCCAGTGCACAAGAGGAAGAAGGAAAGCAGCAGAGGATGCTTATCAGATGTTTTGAATCTTCGTGACCAAAAAGGTCCATGAGCTCCTCAGACATTGTTAGAGGTGAGGGAGGAGGGAACAGGGTAGAAGGGGCTAAGAGGATGGTTTATACAGAGGAGAATATGACATCAATATATCGCTGCTTCAATATCAATATCTAGACACCAGTCTCCTGTCACCTGCCATCTCTAGAATAGAGCAAAGGGTCACATCTTGAAACAGGTATGTTCACAGCTGATGTATCTCTTTACTGAGTACCCCATATCCTCTTTATTGGTAACTGAAAACCTAACTGCCTGCGAAAATCCAGAGTGCTTGTTAAAATCGCTGTGGAAACCGATAACTTTTTAAAAAGAAAGGAATCTCAATAACATCAGCAGAAAGAATGCCACCAGACAAGATTTCACTTTTTAAAACTTTTACTGTAACAAATCAACTAAAGTCAACCTAATACAAACATCGATTAACAGATGAAGGATATTTCAAATAAAAAGGTAAATCTCTGATCCCTTTAAAATGTCTGGTGGGCTCTGGCACCACTTCAAGGTCAGCAATGGATATTGTCCAATCCACAGTCCCTCACTTCTCCTATCTTCAGTGGTCTATCCTTTCCAGCTGTATAACACACAGTAACACAGTCTCTACTCTATTCTCAGAGACCTACTTCAACACCAGCATCTGTCAAAAGACTGCCAAACAGAAAACTGTTCCATTCAAAGAGAGTCTAGCTTGTTTTCACTTCACATGAATCTCCACTGTTCTGAATTGTCAAGGCTGACCACCCCACCCCACTGCAATTAATTTTCTATTTACCCTTTGCTTCTTAGCTGTTCAACCCCATGGCAACCCCAGGTCACATGGGAATTTCTTGAAACCTAATGATGTCATCATCATGAAACTAACTAACCCTCTTCCAAAGTACTCCCCAGACTACTTGGGTGTTTAAAGAGACATTTCCCAGAAGGAAATATAGGCTTTTCCCAGCACATGGATCATCACAGTTTTTATTTCTAATTGCCAGTACGGAAAAGTGCAAGCACTGGCTCAGTTGTAGCACTCTCACCTCCGAGGGCTAAAGAACAGTGTGTTCAAGTCCCACTGCAGATCCTTGAGCACAAAACCGAGGCTGACACTCCCTTTACAGTGCTGAGGGAGTGCTGCATCCCTGTTGGGCGATGCTGTCTTTCAGAGGAGACCATCTGCCCTCTCAGGTGGATGTAAAAGATGCCTAAAAGCATTTCAAAGAAGATCTATCCAATATGTATCGTTCATCACTAAAAACAGATCATCTGGTCATTTATTTCATTGGTGTCTGTGGCAGCTTGCTGTGTACCACTTGGCTGTTGCATTTCCTACATTACAATGGGGACTAGACTTCAGAAAGTACCTCCTTGAACTGTAAAATGCTTTGAGACAACCCAGGGTCATGCAAATTATTTTATTACTTTTTTTTATTATACTCAAGCCAGAGCAAAGCTGTTCCCCTTTACATCTGAACACCATTAACAACTTTGCAATGAATCATTCTAAACTCAATTATATTAAACTGATTCAATCTGCATTTAACTGATTGCATTTGGCCAAGGAAGTTGATTGATTGCGCAGTCTAAATCTACACAAATGTATTTGAAAAGTATCTACAAAGGAAGGCTGGGGGTTAAATAAGATGAGGTAATCAAACTTGGAAGTATTGTAAACTGTGAGCAGGATGGTGATAGACTTCAAGAGGTTAAGGACAGGATGGTGAAATGGACAGACACGTGGCAGATGAAATTGAATGCAGAGGAGTAGAAAGCGATACATTTTGGTAGAAGGAACAAGGACAGGAAATATGACATAAAAGGGTACAATTCTAACATTGGTGAAGGAGCAGAGGGAGCTGGGGGTATATGTGCACAAATCAGTGAAGGTGGCAGGACAGGTTAAGAAACGGTTAATGAAGCAGGCAGGATGCTGGGCATTATTAACAGGGAGTTAGAGTGCCAGAGCAAGAAAGTAATGTTAAATTTGTATAAGACACCAGTTCAGGTTCAATGGAAACATTCAGTGGGATCTTCCAGTCCCACCGCAAGTCAATGGACTTCTGGCTGGGGCATTGCCTCACCCACGGTGGGTCCCACCCGTGACAGGGCCAGAAAATCCCGGCAGTTGTGTCCCATTCTGGGCACCAAACTTTAGGAAGGACCTGAAGGCATTAAAAAGGGTGCAGATAAGATTTACGAGAATGGTTTCAGGGATGAATTAGAGAAGCTGGGGTTGTTCTCATTGGTTAAGAGGAGATTTGATCGAGGTGTTCAAAATCATCAGGGGCCTGGACAGAGTCGACAGGGAGAAACTGTTCCCATTGGTGGAAGGATCGAGAGCCAGAGGGCAAAGATTTAAGGTGAATGGCAATGGGAGGGAAAACATTTTATACAGCGAGTGGTTAGGATCTGGAATGCACTGCCTGAGAGTTTGGTGGAGGCAGGTTCAATCGAAGCTTTCAAGAGAGAATTGGATAAGCACCGAAGAGAAAAATATTTACAGAGCTACGGTGAAAGGACAGCGAGTGGGATCCGGCTGATTTGCTTGCTGCACACAAATTGGGACTTCATTGGCTGTGAAGCATTTTGAGAAGATTTGCCAAGAAAGGTGCTATATAAATGCAACTTCTTTCTTCCAATGTTATTAAAGGAAAAGAAAAATTCTCTTGTCCTTTCTCAAACCAGGGCAAAAAATCCAGAGCTGATGCACATGTCTCCAAGCTATCCAGCTAGCACTGACACGATGAGCTGAATGGCCACCTTCTGTGCTGTCAATCTTCCTATTATGTAAGTTATTACTGACTAATGTAAATAGCACAAATTGGCCCTTAGCTCTTCCATTTTGTGATCACTGTCACTTTAAGACCAGTTCACCTGAGTAGGGGTCACGTGATTTGTTCAACTAACCGGGGGAAAGATTTCTAGGGAGGGGGTTTCCTACATAGAAGAAGGTTGGATGAGGGGCTGGCTGGATACAAGCAGCCATGGGAGCTCTCATGTAAATAAAGTTCATTTTGTTTGACTAAGAAGCCTCCCAGAGCGTGTTTCTACACAGTCCTTCAGCAGATGGGTCTGGTTTACATCCGCAGCTCATTGGTTTTGATGAGTAAATAAGGAGAAATGTTTCCATTGGGAGGAGGTTCACTAACCCAGTGACAGAGATTTAAGAAGCAGAGGTGACACAACAAAGAAATTACTCAACGAGTTGTTGTGACCTGGAATGCGCTGCCTGTAAGGTGGTGGAAGCAGACTCAATAATAACTTTCAAGAGAGAATTGGATAAACATGCAAAGGCCCATAGGGAAAGAGCCAGGGAGTGGGACTAATTGGATAGCTCTTTCAAAGAGCCAGCACAGGCCCGATGAGCTGAATAGACTCTTCTGTGTCCTATCAATCTATGATTCACCTTGACATGATAGGCAAGAACGAGCAGAAGCAAGATGCATTAAGAGATGCAAAGGCAGAGACGATAAAAAACTGGATTAAGAATAGGCACAAGAGGTCAAATAGCCCCCCTTATGTAATGCATGATTCTAAGAGACAAAAACATGAGCAGGTGAAAACCTCAGAATGTCAGGAATGTCAAAAGGAAAAACAAAATACAAAACACTGCATTGAACATATGCAATATAGCTGACATATATCTACAATATCTAATTTATACAATGTACATAGAATATCTGTATGTTAAATCTTTCTTCTTTTCATGCCTAGTGACATGTAAGGCAAACAGAGCATGTGCACATGTCTGGCTTTTCCTGCAACAGTTCACTAGCCTGAAGCCAGGATCTATTGCTTGAGAGATGCCACTTTACATCAAGCATGGCTGACCAGGAGACTCTCCCACACTTACTGCCAGCCACAGGTGTGTTGGAAAGCTTTTTCCTGTGCTGGCTCAATCTGTTTGGCCAGGTTATGAACGCACTTTCTGTGGTCATCGAGTCCTGAGGTGGGACTTAAACCCAGAGCTCCTGGCTCAGACGCAGGAACACTAACCACTGCACCACAAGACCTCCTACCATACTTAAAGTATAGAACATACCTCATCACTATAAAATATATGATCTATATGAAACCTACAAGTTCAAGCAATTCATGTCTTTAGTAACAGAATTGTGAAATTTGATTTACAGGAATGATTGAGTGTAGCATGAGGTAAAAACATATTTGGGAGATTTTTCATGCTGTTTAACAGTTTAATTCCAGCCTAGAATCAGAGCAATTAGCTTTACAGTTTCAATCTCAATTTTAATCTCAGTTGCTAATATATTGAAAAGCAGAGGTTGCAGCATAAAATCTCGGTTGGGCCTTCATCTAAAATATAGTGTTCAGTTTTTGAGATACCTTGCTGGAAAGCTGGGCTTCTTTACTCTAGCAACATATAGACTTTGAGATGCAATGGAGATTTTTAACATAAGGAAGGGCCAAGAGCCTGTCCAGGGGCTTGAGGAAAGTTGTTTTTACTTCTAAGTGACTTCTCAAAATTAGATAGAATTACATTGAATTTACAGGACAGGAACAGGCCATTCAGCCCAACTAATCTGTGCTGGTGTCTCTCCATCCCAGAGAGCGGTGAAGGCCGGGTCACTGAATATATCCAAGGCTGAGTTAGGGAAATTTTTGATCTACAAAGGAGTCAAGAGTTATGGGAGGTGGGCAAGAAAGTGGAGTTAAGGGCACAATCAGATCAGCCATGATCTTATTGAGTGGCAGAGCAGGCTTGATAGGCCGAATAGCCCACTCCTGTTCTTGCTTCTTATGATTTTATGATGTCCTCTACATGAGTCGCCTCTTATTCTCCCTCATCTCAGCCTTTCAGCATATTTTCTATTCCCTTTTCTCTCCTGTACTCATCTAGTTTCCTTGTGAAAGCATCTAAGCTATTTACCTCAACCACTTCCTGTGGTAGCGAATTCCACATTCTAACGAATCTGAGTAAACAAATCTCCCTGTTTTATTAGTTAGTAACTACCTTGTGTTAATGACCCTGAGATATTCAGGGATTGATCAAGTGTATGATAACTATCACTGACAATAATTAAACATACATTTAACAGCAGCACTGCTGAGATTTTAACCCAGAGAATTCACACTTAGTCGCCTAATCAGCCCTCATCAAACTCTGAACTCTCTCTTCCCTGGACAACTGTTTCCTTATTGGATTTTCCCAAATATTGTTCATGACTGTGTCAATGACTTACACATCCTGATTAACCAGTCAATTAAATCCTTAGGTTGAAGTCAGTAACAGAATTATCAAAGGCCCATCTGACACTCCTGTGCACATGTTATTCTTCCCTCGCATTAGGAGACATTTTGTTTGACAGATATTGTCAGCGAGGCTGGACTTTGCACATATCTGTTTACTTATCAATACAACTGCTGTCGGCTTTACAGACATCTGATCACCGTGAAATTGTCACACCTCTCCCATGTCCCTATGAGGTTGAAAAATGACTAATTTAGAGGATGCTATTCCATCTACATATCCACAGGCACCTACAGCCACAAGCAATTGTTACACGGACTGTCCAGATCAAAGGGAGGATCAAACCGCTAATACGATTAGTCCCAATTGAAAAGATACAGGACACAGTTCAATTGATATAAAGGAGAAATTGATGATAGTCTTATTCGATTAACCCTCCACTACACATGTGGAATGACTAGTTGAACGAGGTAGATCAAGCAGGATCCCGGAGTTAGGCAGACAGGCTATGTCAGCCATGGTTTAGCTGGTAAAACTCTTTCCTCTGAATCAGAAAGTTATAAATTCAAGTCCCACTCAAGGACTTGAGCACAAAAATCGAGGCTGATACTCTAGTGTAGTGCTGAAGTAGTGCTGCACTGTCAAAGCTGCTGTCTTTCAGATGAGATGATAAGCCCATTTGCCCACTCAGATGGATGTAAAGGATCCCATAGTGTCTAGCTTGAAGAAGAGCAGGGGAGTTCTCCTCTGTGTCCTCTCCAATATTTGTCCCTCAATCAACATGACAAAAAAAAGATTATCTGGCCTTTATCACATTGATGTTGGTGGGAGCTTGCTGTGCACAAATGGGCTGTCCTGTTTCCTACATTACAACAGTGACCACACTTCAAAAGTACTTCACCAGCTGTAAAACTATTTGAGTTGTCATGAGGTTGTGAAAGGTGCTACATTCATGCAATCTTTCTTTTTGGAAGATTGAATGATTCTAAGATGCTCAGGTTCACCTTGATGGTACAGGGGCTACCTTAACAGATCACCTAATCTTTCACTGAACATCATTTTCATCCATACCCCATGTTTGACGTGAAGACCCACCTGAAATAAGGCTGGGATTAGATGGGGTAGCTGCTGTTCAACCAACATAGACACAATGGGCCGAATGGCCTCCTTCTCTGCTGTAAACGTCAGTCATTCTATGACTCTAGAAAATACCGAGATCTGTGTTCAGTTGACTCAGTTGAACATATTTAATTGTTAAATTTGTTTCCTTAGTTATATCATAGCCACCATGTTCTATCAATTATACAACTCAAGCAGAAGTGTCGGCTAGATGACTACATTATTGTAACTGAAAGCATAAGTAGGGAAGACAGCTGTCTGGAAAAGAATATTTCACTCAGAGCCAAAAACACAGGCAGATTTTAATCTGCACCAGCAACACCTGCACTTCTGGCAAACTTGTGGAAACAACTTGAGGCCAGAAATTAAATCTCATCGTGTAATCAAGAGAGCAGCTACACTGTTAGATAGCAAAGCCTCAAGGATTCATTAATAATGTTATTCCTCCCATCCTGAATACATGATGGTCAGGAAATGGTGTTCAATACTTTCAAAGGCTTTCCTGCTTCCTTGTAACAAAATCCATATATCTAATATCTAACAGTCCAGAATTTATGGCAAAGCTAATGACATTGTTTAATGATACTTAACGTTATTAATGGGTAAATAAACCCAGCATCAACAAGGGATGCTCCATCTATGGCTACAAGAAAAGGTCAAAGGTTAGGAATCCTGACTCCCCAAAGCCTGTCCACCATCTACAAAGCACAAGGCAGGAGTGTGATGGAATACCCTCCACTTGTCTGGCTGATTGCAGCTCCCACAGCACTCGAGAAGCTTGACATCCACAAACATTCACTCCCTCCACCTCCAACGCACAGTCGCAGCAGTGGGTACCACCTACAAGATGCACTGCAGGAATTCACCAAGGCTCCTTAGACAGCACCTGACAAACCCACGACTGCTACCATCTAAAAGGACAAGGGCAGCAGACACCTGGGAACACCACCACCTGGAATTTCCCCTTGAATTCACTCACCATCCTGACTTGGAAATATATTCCGGTTCCTTCACTGTCGCTGGGTCAAAATCCTGGAACTCCATTCCTAACAACACTGCGGGTGTACCTACACCACATGGACTGCAGCGGCTCAAGAAGGCAGCTCACCCACCACCTTCTCAAGGGCAATTAGCGCTAGGCAATAAATGGCCCAACCAGAAATGTCCAAATCCCATGAAAGAATTTTTAAAAATTGCCAAATTGCTGCTCCTCGAAGCAACAGCTCAGCTTCAACCTCCCCATGAATTTAGGAACTTGCTGTGTTTGTGCTTTGAGGGGGCCTGAGACAGTGAATGACCCTACACATAGAAACATAGACTCACTTAGTGGAGACGATGGCATCGTGGTATTGTCACTGGACTAGTAATCCAGAGACCCAGGTTAATGCTCCAGGTTTGAATCCCACCATGGCCGATGGTGGAATCTGAGTTCAATCTAAAGTCTAACGATGACCATGAAACCATTGTTCTTTGTCGAATGTCGTAAAAATCCATCTGCCTCACTAAGGCCCTTCAAGGGAAGGAAATCTATCATCCTTACCTGGTCTGGCTTACATGGCCTGGCCTGGTCCAGACCCACAGCAACGTGGTTGACTATGAACTGCCCTCTGAAATGGCCTAGCAAGCCACTTAGTTGTACCAAAACTAAAAGGAATGGAACCGGATGGACCACTGGCAAGACAGGCCCAGCAGAGGTGGCAGCACAATGGCATAGAGTCGGGAGGGAGTTGCCCAGGGAGTCCTCAACATTGAAGCCTTATGGCATCAGGTCAAACACGGGCATGGAAACTTCATGCAAAGTTACCTTCCCCCCCTCAGCTGATGAATCCGTGCTCCTCCATGTTGAACACCACTTGGAGGAAGCACTGAGGGTGGCAAAGGTGCAGAATGTACTCTAGTGTGGGGCCTCAATGTCCATCACCAAGAGTGGCTCGATAGCAGCACTACTGACTGAGCTGCCCAGGTCCTAAAGGACATAGCTGCTAGACTGGGTGTGCGGCAGATAGCAAGGGAAAAACATACTTTGACCTCATCCTCACCAATCTGCCTGCCACAGATGCATCTGTCCATGACAACATTGGTAGGAGTGATCACTGCACAGTTCTTGTGGAGACTAAATCCTGTCTTCACATTGAGGATACCCTCCATCGTGCTGTGTGGCACTACCACCATGCTAAGTGGGATTGATTTTGAACAGATCTAGAAACTCAATCCTGGGCATCCACGAAGTGCTGTGGGCCATCAGCAGCAGCAGAATTGTACTCAACCACAATCTGTAACCTTGTGACCTGGCATATCCCCCACTCTACCATTACCACCAAGCCAGGGGATCAACCCTGGTTCAATGAAGAGTGCAGGAGAGCATGCCAGGAGCAGCACCAGTCATACCTATAAATGAGGTGTCAACCTGGTAAAGCTACAGCACAGGACTACTTGTGTGCCAAACAGCAAAAGCAGCAATGATAAATGGAGATAAGTGATTCCACAACCACCGGATCAGATCTAAGCTCTGCAGTCCTGCCACATCCAGTCGTGAATGGTGGTGGACAATTAAACAACTCACTGGAGGAGGAGGCTCCACAAAGATGAGTGCAGCTCCAACAACACTCAAGAACCTTGATACTGTCCAGGACAAAGCAGCCCACTTAACTGGCACCCCTTCCACAAACATTCACTCCCTCCACCACCAACGATTTCCCTGGTCTTATATTCTATGATTCGACTAATAAAGGAAAGTATCCCACCTCATCTACCTGTCCTGCTACCATCAGGGATCTGGGGACATGTACTCCAATGTCCCTCTGTTCTTTGATATTTTGTAGTACCTTCCCATTTATTGTGCATTCCCTTGCCTTGTTAATCTTCCCCAAATGTATTACCTCACACCTCTCCACACAAATGCAAATGCAAGTACATTCTTCATAAGTTTTCAATATACTGAATCACATCCCAGGTCAAAATAAGGTGCTCCGAATTGATTAGAGAGGCTTTAGATCTTAGTGGCCGGAACGCCTGTTCTGTGATTGTCAAATGCATTCAGGCCTCAAACCTGAGCCTGTGATTTCAGCTCAGGCAGAAGCACAGATGTCAGAGTTTACTTCAAAAGCCCCGGGCAAGAAAGGGAAGGAAAAGTCATCCAGAGCGCCTGGCTCTGAGCACTGTTAACAAAGAACAAGCCTGGACAACAGGTGAGGCTTAGCTGTGATGTCTCAGAGTCGAATAGTCTCCTAGCACTCATTATCAAGGATCAGACATGATTCATAACAATTTGGTGGAGGCACCCACAGGCTTTTGGCATCCACTTCTCCAAACAACTTTTGTTAATTAATCTTAAAAAATTTAGAGATGGGAAAAAAATAATGGCTGTTGGGTGGCCAATCCAATCGACCAATGAGATGACAAACGTCTGTTGGATTTCCAATTGGCCATGGGACAGTGGGGCAAGGATGGATGTATGGATGACCAATGGCAGGAAGGGTGGGGGTGGGGTTGGCTGCAGGAGGTCATGTGATGAAACTAGAGGAACAGGTACAACCAACGTTGGTAAATTAGGCTATGCCTGGAAGTGTGGTGACTGAGTGTGCAAAACACCAGCTATCACAGAGTTCTCCTTATTCAAAGAGCTATAACTGGTAAAGAAATGGTTCAGCCCCTGAACGTTAGAGTTTTGGGGTAAAATAACATCACTACAGCCTAGTGTTGGGTGTGGTTACTGGATGAGTTCAAATCTCATGACAGCATCAGTGAAATTTAAATTCAGCCAGTGAAATAAATCGGGAATAAAAAGCTAAGATCAGTAACGGTGACCATGAACCAACCAGATTGTTGTAAAAACCCATCTGGTTCATGAATGCCCTTTAGGGAAGGAAATCTGTCGTGCTCACCTAGTCTGGCCTACATGTGTCTCCAGACCCATAGCAATGTGATTGACTCTTAACTGCCCTCTGAAATGGCCCAGCAAGACACTCAGAGGTACTCAAGAAGCTAGCTCACCACCATCTTCACAAGCAATGCTGGCCTTGCCAGTGATGCCCACATCCCATGAGTTAATAAGTTACATTATCAAGGAAAGGATGCTATGCCTTATTAAACAAGGTACGTCCATAGAAATGTTCATGGCCTCAGAACATTCCAAAAGCTTATTACAGCCAATGATATACTGTCACTGCTGCAATACAGAAAACACAGCAGCCAATTATACACAAGGTGACCTCCCACAAACAGCAATTGTGATAATGACCAGAAAATTTGTCTTCATAATGTTAACTGAGGGACAACTCCCCTGCTCTTCTTTGAGATAGTGCCATTGGACCTTTTACAACCACCTGAGCGAGCAGATGAGGCTTCAGTGTAACATCTCATTCAAAAGACAGTACCACTGACAGTGCAGCACTCCCTGCAACTTGGTGCTGGAGCATCAGCTTTGATTTTTGTACTCCAGTCTTGCAGCGGGAGTTGAACCCAAAACCTTCTAACCTCAGAGACAAGATCGCTACGCAATGATCTACAGCGGACACTGGTGGAAATCTGAATCCCAATTCAATGAAGTGTTAAGATAAAAGCAAAAAACTGCAGAGGCTGGAAATCGAAAACAAAAATACAAAAATAACCGGAAAAACTCAGCAGGTCTGGCAGCATCTGCGGAAGGGAGCACAGTTAACATTCTGTTGAAGAGTCATGCGGACTGGAAACGTTAACTGTGCTCCCTTCCGCAGATGCTGCCAGACCTGCTGAGTTTTTCCAGGTATTTTTGTATCAATGAAGTGTTAAGTCAGTTGAGCCTATGAGTATTCTGAATCTTGGCTTGTTCGCTGACTCCCAATTGGAAGTCAAATAATTTATTGAAACACCATCTGGTGCCACTTAAAATTAATGGATAAGCATTTTATCGTTTGAAAAATCTTGCTCTTCAGTTGGATCAGTCTGGATGTAGACTGTCGCGGGCAAAACGGTGTCCCAGCCAGAGAATCCATTGACTTGCGGAAGGACCGGAAGATTCCGGTGGCGGGCAGGTGCAGAACATCCCACCCTATGTCTCAAATAATCCTTTGTTCTCAAACAGGCAGGTCAGCTTCAAATCCACAGCTGTTCTGTGTTCTTTGATATCAACTTCTGAGCTGCTCTTCCTGCAATGTAATCCTAATCCTAACCCTTCAAACGCCCTGAGTTTTTCCGTGTAACTTTGAACTGAATTTAATATAGAACATAACCATTGTGAATGTAACAGTAACAACCTCATTGGGGAAAAGGTCTCTCTGTGCAAGAATCTTTTCCAGCAATCTCTCCAGTGATATTGGAAATGCTTGAAAAGAAAAGTCTCTTTCTTTTGTTCATTTATGTGATGTGGGCTTCGCTGGCTGGGCCCAGCATTTATTGCCCAGTCCTATTTGCCCTTGAGAAGGTGGTGAGCTGCTTTCTTGAACCGCTGCTGTCCATGTGGTGTAGGTACACCCACAGTGCTGTTAGGGAGGGAGTTCCAGGATTTTGACCCAGCGACAGTGAAGTTAGCAACAGGGGCATTTTTTGCAGTGTGGGATCCCCAGTCTGCCACCTGAGGTTATGTTTCATGGGTATGGACATTCCAATGCTGCAGTTTACCCTCACAGGGCGAAGACTAAACAAGCTGTAGCACCTTTCTCTAGAAAAGGGGAGGCTCAGGGAATGTTCTGATAGAGATCTTTATGAAAGGGTTTGATAGGTTTCCACTTGCAGGAGAGACCAGATCCAAGGACTATAAAACTAAGACAGTCACTAATAATACCAGGTCTTTAAAATTAGCAAAGGTTTTGATAGAGTGGATACAGAGAGAATGTAGGGAAGGGCAGAACTAGAGACCATCAATATAAGGTAGTCACCAAGAAATCCAATAGGAAATTCAGAAGAAACCTCTTTAGCTTGTGAGAAGTAAAAATGTGGAACTCGCTACTACAAGGAGTGTTTGAAGTGAATAGTATAGATGCCGAGGTCTCATGGTGCAGAGGATAGTGTCCCTGCTTCTGAGCCAGATGCTCTGGGTTTGATTCCCACACCAGAACTTGATGGCTAAGGGAAGGCTGTTCGTAATATAGCCAAACAGGTTGAGTATCATCCTGCAAATCCTTCCAACACACGCCAATGACAGGCATGTGAGAAGAGAAGAGATTTCTGGTCAGCCATGTGATGGAAAAAAAACTGGAGCCTCAACTATCACTATCCATAGCTCTGCACAACAACATTGGTTTAAAAGCTACCTGGAGAGCCAGCTGGGCTGGATGGCTGATGTGTCCGATTGGTTCCAACAGCAGGGAGCTGGATCCCCATCCTGGATATAGGACCTCTCTCCTTACCCTACACATGACGGAAGACGTGGTGCTGTGGGTAGGACCTGCCTTCAGGCAGAGAACTGAAGAAGTATTGAGCATTTAAATGGAAGTTAATTAAACATTTGAGAAGGGAGAAGGGAGTAGATGGTTATGATGATAGATTTAGATGAGAGAAAGCTTGAGTGGAGCATAAGTGGCTTGGTTGGACTGAATGGTCTATTTCTGTCTTGTACTTCCTATGTGATAATTGTGAAAAAAGTGCTATATAAATGCAGTCTTTTTTCTTCTAAATTCCTCAAAAGATCTTTGTTCAGTCAAAAACTATCTGCCTCCATCTTGAATATGCTGAAACCCCCCAGCTCCACATATCAGCTCAAAATAATTACATCAAAACTGTCTGTGGTCCTTTCCTATCCTGAGCTGAACTTCAGCTCTGGGTTACAGAGTTTACTGCTCTATCAGACAGTTTGTTAGGCTTCACTTTATCTATAGTCCTCATGGTCTTGAAATCTTCGATTAAAAACTACCCAGGTCTCATTTTTCTCCAAGGTGAGCTCTCCTCTCTTCGATATTTTCTCCCCATAGCTCAGGCTGTGCAATTTTAAAGACAGATGCTGGTACAGTGGTTGTGGTGTGGGACTAGCTGAGTTGCTCTTGCAGAGAGCAGGCATGGGGCACGATGGGCTGAATGGCCTCCCACTGTGCTGTAGCCATTCTGTGATCCTGGACATACGCAAGTCATCGAAGGTGGCTGAGACAAGTAACGAAGGCTGTTTAAAGGCTTAATTGATTCTTGACTTTATAAACAGAATACAAAAGTAAGGAACAAAAGCAGAATTACCTGGAAAAACTCAGCAGGTCTGGCAGCATCGGCGGAGAAGAAAAGAGTTGACGTTTCGAGTCCTCATGACCCTTCGACAGTTCGGACAATATGCTGAGCAGGCCAAAAATTTGGTTTCACGCTGTCATGAAACCACTTTGCAATCGTCCACTCTGCCCGTCAGTGGTGGGCTGCATTTCCCGCTGCCCCATGTCGGGAACCAAGCTTCGATATTTTAGTATCTCACCCCACGCTGGATCATCCAGCACGTCAGTGTGATTGCACGCTGATGTGTATCACAACTGTACATAAGCGACATGCACCCGGTGAGCTGCACTTCACTCAGTTCCTCGAGGTTTGTTTGCCTACCTTGCTTCTGGCAGCACTCACAGTCTCAGCGCCAGGATTCACAGGCAGCACCGCATCACTGTTCGGGAGGCTCACGGGCAGCTCGTAAGGCGGGGGGCGGCTTTTCAATGGCTGCAGGGTGAGGGCTTGTTTGGGGAAGGGGGAGAAGTGGCCTCAGGCAAGGGAAGAGACTGCAGGGTGGGGGCTGTACCAGGAAAGGGAGGGTATCCCAGGGTGTGTGTGGGGGGGGCACACGTTGATCTGTGCAAGTGGCCTCAAGATGGTGAGGGCTGAGGAGGCAGTCCCCAGAAGAGATGAGGCCAGATGGAGATGTGAGGGTGTGTGTGTGAGAATGGGTGGTGATGTCCCTTGAGCTGATAGTGAGTGAGATGCCAGTGAATGTGTGATGGGTGTGTGAGTGTGTGAGTTTAGAGAGATGGAGGCACGGATGAGATCATTCACCCTCTTTCTGCACTGAATGGCCAACCTCTTCTGTGCAGCGTTGGCAATGACCACCTCTCCCATCACCTCCGAAGCCAGAGTGGTGAGATTGCTGGACCTCCTACAACCTGCGTGGGGGTGGAAGACATCACGGCAAGCCTCCGAAAGGTATTCCAGTGATGGGTCACTGAGCTCTTCTTGGTTTTCAGGGCCATGTCTTCACTGGAGCAGTCCTGGGCTGTGAGCATTGAGGACTGTGTGTGAGGCTGCAGCTTAGGTATGGTGCCTGGAGTGAGGAAGCGGTGAGGTAACGGTGTGGCGGGTTATTCAGAGGCTGCCCGCCAGCGAGGCGGTGTGTTTCCTGTGGCTACATAATTAATGAGGCGGGAAGCAGATCATACGATGTGAAAATTTACCATTGCGGCCGGTGGGTAAAACATCACTTTTCATGCACGCAACCACACTTAGTGCAAATCTGGGACAATTCCACCCACAGATTCTAGATAATTGGCAAAAGAGCCCAGGGTGATGCGGAGAAATGTTTTTACACAGTGAGTCATTGTGATCTGGAGGGCTCTGTCTGAAAGGACAGTGGAAGCAGATTCAAAAATAACTTTCAAAAGGGAATTGGATGAATGCAGGGTTATGGAGAAAAAGCAAGGAAGTGGCACTAATTGGATTGCTCTTTCAAAGGGTTAACACAGGCTCAGTGGGTTGAATGGCCTCCTTCTGCACTGTATCATTCTGGGATTGTATTATTCTAGGTCCCCACTGTCAGCTTTAGCTGCTGTCTCTTCAAAATGAGACCATCGCCATTGTGGTATGAGTAATCAGTTTACACAGTGCCTCAAGTGGAACTGAGGATCGCTCTGTATAAGCTGACCACTGTCATTGTAAGGCATCCGTTTCTGTTTGATTTCTTGTTTTGTCGTCAGTAGTTAGTAGTTTCAACAAGAAACTAAACATGTCCCTTTTGAGTTGTTTTCTTTGCTCTTGAATTCTTCTGTGCTCTTTATTCACCCACTAAAACAGTGTCCAGACTTATATTGGGAATATAACTGAGTTAAAGGAGCTCAGCATTACTAGTGCATGATATGCCTTTACCATATCTGTGAGTAGCAATGTACTGCTGGATTCACATATAAAAAGGAATTAAACTCACCACTGAAAATCAAAGCTGCAATTTCATGGCGTAAGGACCCTGTTAATGAATAGTCCTGACAGAACGAGAGAGGGAAGAATTGAAACTTAACCCTGAAGATAGTAATTTACCCCAAGAAGATTTTAAAATTAGACACTTTTTATTACTGTAACTTGAATGCTTTTTTCCCACCTCCCTTAATCCAATCTTTCTTTCCCTCTCTTTATTTCTCTTTCTGGGCCTGATGTGATTCTAATTCACTTTGTTTCCTCTCCATTGTTTCTTTCTCTATCCTTAAATTTCATTGCTTAAGGAGATAGACTGTTGGTCCCATCCTTCACTGAGGTCCACATGCCCCTTAATCTCACTCACTCTCCTTAGACCATAAGACCATAAGACATAGAAGCAGAAATTAGGCCCTTCGGCCCATCGAGTCTGCTCCGCCATTCAATCATGGCTGATAAGTTTCTCAACCTTATTCTCTCGCCTTCTCCCCATAACCTTTGATCTCCTTACCAATTAAGGACCTATCTATCTCGGTCTACACTCAATGACCTGGCCTCCGCAGCCTTCTGTGGCAATGAATTCCATTGATTCAACACTCTCTGGCTAAAGAGGTTTCTCCTCATCTCTGTTCTAAAGGTCTTCCCTTTACTCTGAGGCTGTGCCCTCGGGTCCTAGACTCTCCTACTAATGGAAACATCTTCCCCACGTCCACTCTATCCAGGCCTTTCAGTATTCTGCAAGTTTCAATCAGATCCCCCCTCATCCTTCTAATCTCCATCGAATATAGACCCAGAGTCCTCAAACGTTCCTCATATGTTAAGCCTTTCATTCCTGGAATCATTCTCGTGAACCTCCTCTGGACCCTCTCCAGGGCCAGCACATCCTTCCTGAGATATGGGGCCCAAAATTGCTCACAATATTCTAAATGTGGTCTGACCAGAGCCTTGTAAAGCCTCAGCAGCACATCCCTGCTTTTATATTCTAGTCCTCTGGAAATAAAAGCCAACATTGCATTTGCCTTCCTAACTACCAACTCAACCTGCAAGTTAACCTTAAGAGAATCGGACTCCCAAGTCACTTTGCACTCCAGACTTCTGAATTCTCTCCCCATTTAGAAAATAGTGTATGCCTCTATTCTTCCTACCAAAGTGCATGACTTCACACTTCCCCACGTTGTATTCCATCTGCCACTTCTTTGCCCATTCTCATAACCTGTTCAAATCCTTCTGCAGCCTCCCCGCATCCTCAATACTACCTGTCCTCTATCTATCTTTGTATCATCTGAAAATTTAGCCAGGATGCCCTCAGTTCCTTCATCTAGATCATTAATGTATAAAGTGAAAAGTTGTGGCCCCAACACTGACCCCTGCGGAACTCCACTAGTCACCGGCCGCCATCCTGAGAAGGACCCACTTATCCCCACTCTCTGCCTCCTGCCAGACAGCCAATTTTCTATCCATCCTAGTATCTTGACTCTAACACCATGGGCTCTTATCTTACTGAGCAGCCTCCTGTGCGGCACCTTGTCAAAGGCCTTCTGGAAGTCCAAGTAGATAACATCCATTGGCTCTCCTTTGTCTAACCTACTCGTTACCTCCTCAAAGAATTCGAACAGATTTGTCAGGCATGACCTCCCCTTGATGAAACCATGCTGACTTTGCCCTATTTTACCATGCACTTCCAAGTCTCATCCTGAATAATGGACTCTAAAATCTTACCAACAACCGAGGTCAGGCTAATTGGCCTGTAATTTCCTGTCTTTTGCCTCACTCCCTTCTTAAACAGAGGGGTTACATTTGCAATTTTCCAGTCCTCTGGGACCCTCCCTGACTCCAGTGATCCCTGAAAGATCGCCACTAATGCCTCCACTATCTCTTCAGCTATCTCCTTCAGAACTCTGGGCTGTAATCCATCTGGTCCAGGTGATTTATCCACCTTCAGACCTTTCAGTTTTCCTAGCACCTTCTCCTTGGTAATGGCCACCATACTCACCTCTGCCCCCCGACTCTCTTGAACTTTGGGGATGTTACTCGTGTCTTCCACCGTGAAGACTGACACAAAGTACCTATTCAGTTCCTCCGCCATTTCTTTGTTCCCCACTACTACTTCCCCAGCGTCATTTTCCAGTGGCCCAATGTCCACTTGTGCCTCTCTCTTAACCTTTATATATCTAAAAAACTCTTGCAATCTTCTTTTATATTACTGGCTAGTTTACCCTCATATTTAATCTTCTCCCTCCTTATTTCTTTTTTAGTTGTCCTCTGTTGGTCTTTGTAGGCTTCCCAATCCCCTGGTTTCCCACTGCTCTTTGCTGCATTGTATGCTTTCTCTTTAGCTTTTATGCTGTCCCTGATTTCCTTTGTTTGAGGCCATGATTGCCTCGTCCTCCCTTTAGTATGCTTCTTCTTCCTAGAGATGAATTTTTGCTGTGTCTCCCAAATTACTCCCAGAAACTCCTGCCATTGCTGTTCCACTGTCTTTCCTGCTAGGCTCATCTCCCAGTCAATTCTGGCCAGCTCCTCCCTCTTGCCTCTGTAGTTGCCTTTATTCAACTGTAATACCATTACATCTGATTCCAGCTTTTTCCTCTCAAATTGCAGGGTAAATTCCATCATATTATGGTCACTTCCTCCTAAGGGTTCCTTCACCTTAAGCTCCCTTATCAAATCTGCCTCATTACACATCACTAAATCTAGAATTGCCTGTTCCCTAGTGGCTCCACCACAAGCTACTCCAAAAAGCCATCTCGTAGACATTCCACAAATTCCTTTTCTTGGGATCCACTACCAACCTGATTTTCCCAGTCTACCTGCACATTGACATCCCCCACGATCACTGTAACCTTGCCTTTCTTACACACCTTTTCTATCTCCTGGTGTATCTTGTGCCCCACATCCTTACTACTGTTTGGAGGCCTGAACATAACTCCCATTATGGTTTTATTTACCTTTGCGGTTCCTCAACTCTACCCACACAGATTCTACATCACCTGACCCTACGTCGTTTCTTGCTATCGATTTAATTTCATTTCTTACTAACAAAGCAACACCACCCCCTCTGCCAACCTGCCTATCTTTTCGATAGGATGTATATCCTTGGATATTTAGCTGCCAGTCCTGATCCCCTTGCAGCCATGTCTCCGTGATGCCCACTACATCATACCTGCCAATTTCAATCTGCACCACAAGCTTATTTACCTTATTTCGTATACTGCGTGCATTCAGATAGAACATCTTCAGTCCTGTAAATCCCGTCCCCTTTCTCATTGTCCTTCCAGCAACTTACAGGGCAAAAAATGCTAAAAGGTGACTATAGTCTAATTTGCTCTACTCCATTCTGAGGCAAAGAGTCTGAAGCCAATCCACTGTCAAACCTTCTCTAGACATGTCAGCACAACAGTTTGGGATACCACTTGGTTCTAGAGGTGTAAACAATATAACAACATGGTGAAGCCTTCTGATATAAACGCTAAAGGCCCACATAATGGTAAAGGTTTAACAGAATGAAGGCAAAGGATCCATGAACACTTTGACACATTGGAAGGAAAAAGTTTTTTTAAGGACTTTTGTGGACAACATGAATAACCTTCAATATTTCCACATGCGGTTTGGAGATCATTGATTAAAGATATGCAAGTAGTAGGACTGGAGATGTGAACGGAAATAGGATCTTACCTTGTGTGTGGGTTTGTGCAATTCCAGCAGCCATACATATCGTCACTAAGAAAAGGAGGGATTTCCTAGAGAGAAATAAACTTCAGTTTAGTCCATCTTAAAAAAATTGCTTTGAGTTGTACAATCTTATGCAGCATTAATTGTTTTTTACATAGAATTTTACAATAACAGACCATTCAGCCCAACAATTCCACGCCAGTGTTTATACTCCATACGAGTATCCCCCCATCCTTCTTTTTTCTCACCCTAACAGCAAAACTTTCTATCCCTTTCTCCCCCATTTACCAATCAAGGATCCATTCATTCACATCCATGCCACTCACCTTAAACACTCTATGTGGCAGTGAGTTGCACCTTCTCATTACTCTCCAGAACATTTTATTGAAACATCTTTATTTTCAATGAATATAATTCCAATTTAAGATAACATTGTAATTGATTGGATCTTGCTATGAAATTCATAGCCAATCAAAAGGTGCACTGATAGGGCAAGTGAATAAATCAGCTGATCACTGCATTTGGTGACGGATGGTCAAGAATTATCCATTCAGGTAAGAGGGACTGTTTGCTTTCTAATTGGTTGATGGAAGATGGTTGCTGTGAGTTGGACCCTCATGGGTGAATAACAGTGGGAATGTGGGGGAGGTGGGGTAGCCTGATCATGTAGATTTGCCTTGGTATCTGTCCAACCAGAATTGGCAATTCTAATGGCAAGAGGTGTGGGAGTCTGTTGTTGCGAGGTAAAAGATGGAGCAGGGAAGAAAGTAGGTTCAGTACCAGAGATTTCTGACCCAGTGGTGAGAATGTTTACCTAATGATCCAGGATGTCACAACATAGAAGCATTTTGTTAAAAATTATTATGTTAAATTTAGAACACTTGTTAGACCACACATGGAGCACTGCAAACAGTTCTGATCTCCACATCATAGAATGGTTGTTGAGGCACTGGAAAGAGTGCAAAAAAGTTTCACATGGATATTACCTGAACTGAGAGATTAAATTTATCAGGAAAAACTCAACAGGCTGAGGCTCTTTTCTCCAGAGAAGAGAAGATTAGGAGGTGACCTGATAGAGGCTTGTTAAAGTTATGAAAGGGGTTTGACAGGATAGATGTAGAGAAGATGTTTCCACTTGTGGAGGAGTCCAAAACACAGGGCCCTCAATATAAGATAGTCAACAATAAATCCAATCGGGAATTCAGGAGTAACGTCTTTACCCAGGCAGTGATGGGAATGTGGAACTCGCTAACACAGGGGAGCGGTTGAGGTGAATAGTATAGATACATTTGAGGAGAAGGTGATTAAACACATGAGGGAGAAATGAATAGAAGGATACGCTGAAGGGGTGAGATGAAGAGGGGTGGGAGGAGGCTCATGTGCAGCATGAACGCCAGCATGGAGCAGTTGGGCCAATTGGCCTGTCTCTGTGCTGCAAATTCTCTGCAACACCATGTAATTCTCTTTGAAACCCTTCTGAAAGATTTCAAAAGCAATATCATCTGCTATTCATGAGTCATGTTTTGCTCTTGCCAATATGTGTTTAGGATTTCCCAGAACAGACGACTTCAGCTCCTCAACAGTCTAAAAAATGTAACGCCTTCATTTGCAGGACCTCACAACATGATGCTGGCTTTAAAATTCACTCCCAATTGACTGTGAGGCCACCATGGAATAAGTCAGAGATAAGCAGCATCTGCCAATCCAGAAACTATTATCTAATAGTATTTCTCAAACAAGAGCAGTTATTCCATTGCATATTTAATATTTAACACAGAATTGCTTTAGGACTTCTCTTGTAAATATTTCAACTTGCTTCATTTTTAAAAATCTGTACTTAGGCACTCTTGAAAAATAATAAGATATTGCATTCTAGTATAACAATAAACAATGGCCCAGATATCACAATTCAGGTTTGTACAATCAGGTGTAAGTGAATTTTGGCATACTAAGTCTTGATTACTGTCAAACAACCTCTCTGGCACTTTCACAAGTGCTGAGTCTCATTCCTTCAGATTTTATTTATCATTGTCATTTAATTATCATTGGACATATAAAAAAATTAAACATTAAAGATTTTTTTTTACTTTTCATTTGTCTCTTTTGCCTCTCTCATGAAATCCCATCTCTTTATCCACCTTTTTTCACTCTATGTTCCCAGGTTTATGTTGAATTAAATATTCTAGCTTATACTTCTTTGTTTAAAACTCTGTGTGTCGCAGTGAGGATTCTTCAGTCTGATTGGTTGAGGAGACATGCTGTTGCCCTTAGGTGTTACCAAGTTGAAATGGCTCTCCAATTAACCATAAATTGCTGCTCAAAAAGCCCATGAAAAGTGTGTGAGCAGCTATAAGTACAATGAGCCAGCTGACACCAAGCCTTCATCACTGACCCCAAAATCCGAACCTTCAGCTAATCCAGTGAACACAGGCCTGAAAGTGTGCTCATAATTCAGAAGAATAAGGAA
Organism: Carcharodon carcharias; assembly: GCF_017639515.1. NCBI lineage: Eukaryota > Metazoa > Chordata > Chondrichthyes > Lamniformes > Lamnidae > Carcharodon > Carcharodon carcharias. The sequence goes on from NC_054482.1 coordinate 116,391,138, forward strand.
TAAGAAATAGGTGCAGGAGTAGGTGGTTTGGAATTTTGAGATTGCTCCGCCATTCAATAAGATCATGGCTGATTCTTTACTGGGGGAGGCGGTGGTCTAGTGGTATTGTCACTAGGTTAGTTTACTAGAGACCCAGGGTAATGCTCCAGGGACCCGGGTTTGAATCCCACCCAAATGGTGGAATTTGAATTCAACAAATATTTAGAATTGAAAGTCTAATGATGATCATTGTTGATTGTCATAAAAACTCATCTGGTTCACTAATGTCCTTTAGGGAAGGAAATTTGCTGTCCTTACCTGGTCTGGCCTACACGTGACTCCTGACCCACAGCAATGTGGTTGACTCTGAAATGGCCTAGCAAACCATCCAATTTTCCACCAACTTCTCAAGGGCAATTAGGGATAAGCAATAAATGCTGGCCCAGCCAGCAACAGCCACACGAATATATAATAAAAATAATAAATAAATAAAAACTCAACCTTCCTGCACTATTGCAATATCCTTCAATTCTTTCAGTCTCTGTCTTGAATATATTCAACCACTGAGCATCCACAACTCTCTGGGGTAGAGAATTCCAAAGATTTACAGCTGTCTGAGTGAAAAAAAAATCACTCTTCAGATGAGTCCTAAATGATCGATCCCTTACTCTGAAACTGTGCCCCCAGTTCTAGACTCCCCAGAGCTTCTCAGCATCTACCTTGTCAAGCCCCTTAAGAATTTTACATTTTTCAATTAGGTCAGCACATTCTTCCCTAAACTGCAGGGAATATAGGATTAGCCCACACAATCTTTTCTCAGAGGACAATCCTCTCATCCCAGGAACCAGTCTAGTGAACCTTCATTGCACTCTCTCTCGGGAGAGAATGCCCTTCCTTAGGTAAAGAGACCAAAACAGCATTCCAGGTGTGGTCTCACCAATGCCCCATATAATTTGATTAAAGTTTCTTACAGTTATTCTCCAAATTGTTTGCAGGAAAAGCTAACATACCATGTGCCTTCCTAATTGCATGCCGGGTTTATGTAATACCACACATTATTTGAGGCGATTATTATACTAATTTAGTGGGAGATATTGTGTTAGATTAACACTGACACAAGTCCTTTACAAATTAAAGTCAACATGCTGGAAAATATATCCATTCTAATCATTTCCAGAGGGAGGGAAGATTGCCTTTAACCATCCTCGAATAGTAACTCCTGTGCCATCTAAAACTTGCCAATCCGTCTCAATGTATCTCGAGCGCCGTCTGCTCATGAACTTCTGTTTCATACTGCATCACAGGCCAAACCTTTCATTTATAAACACACACAGAGACATTTACATATCTAGATAGGCAGGGATATGAAATCATACAATACCGAAGGAGGCCATTCATCCCATCATTTCTGTGCTGGATCCATTAAAGAGCTATCCAATTCCCTCTGCTCTTTCCACATGGCTCTGATTTTTCCTCAAATGTTTCTTGTTCAGATCATAACAAAGCACTGTTTAAAAAAAAATTCTCCTCGTCTCCTCCCCTGGCATTTTTTTTTTTGTTAATTAGCTTAAATACATAGTTTTTACGTTGGAGGTGGAGACGGAAAAGTTATCCTAAGTTGTTCATGGTTTCCAACTGTCTGCCTTCTGTGCAGCTGATCACCACTTTCAGTCCCTATTTACTCTGTTCCCCGGGGCCCCCTGAAATCAGATGTTTCCAAAATCGCTCAAATTGCTCCATAATCCATCACGATTATGCACACGAGTCACATTGATTATGGGATGAGTTAAGCACACTGCAAAACAGCTGGTTCTCTGCCCCCCGTGCAAAAAGGGGCTGGGAGTCTATTGTTAGATGATAGAGCAACAGAAAGGCATTTTAATACTGCAGCATGTTCTTATTTTGGTCTAAGCCACATTCACGCCACGCTCAGTGTTAAAAAAAAACTCCCAAATGCTTCATTTGATCTGTCACGGGTTATCTTGTAATTGGGCATTGTCCCCTTGTTCTCAGCTGACAAGTGGAAACAGTTGCTTTAAGTCACTATAATGAGCAACAAATCCTTAGACAAATCCAGGAGCTCGCCTTAACAAATATGGCTGTCATTTTAAGGAATGGAATGCTGCCTCCCAAAGTCACATCCGTTTTATTTTACCCTTAAGGTTGACCCCATCTCCAGCCATCTCTTGGTTTCTGATTGAAACCTAAATTCCATCACATCCCAATTATTCCTCTTCTTCCCAATTCCCCTCATACACTATTACTACTTTACTCCCTGGTGTCCCTGCTGTCGGCCACAGCTCCTTTCAATCAGTAACTTCGAATCCGAGATGAAATGTCAAAAGGTAACCTTTACAAGACCTAATGAGCAGAAAGTTGAGGAAAAGCACTGGGAAGAATACCGGTGGCTCCAAAATAATGGGCCAGAATTTGATGTCAGCACGAGGGTGAGGTGACTGGTGCTTGCCGTTATTTTGTTATTTCTGTAGCCAGTAGCTGTGGGTAGGAGGATATAAATATCATGGCTAAGTGTGAATCTCCAAAATTTGTTGTCTGAATTATGCTGCACTCTGTTACCCTTGTGAAAGCAGCACTTCACTGCCTGCCTCACCGCTGACCTACACCAAATGGTCTGACTCGCTGTGGCTGTCGCCATAGATTTGAACCAAACTCACCACAGATATTTAGTAATTAGCAGCACGAGCACTCTTTTAATGACATGACAATTGTTAACAGCTGCCAATCAGCCTATCTGGCACCGAAAATTTACTATTACCTGTGGGGAGTGTCATTTCTTTGGGCTGCAAATTTTTTGGGGAGATTTTAAAAAATGTCACATTTTAAAATTTAAAAATATTATTTATTTGCTTTTCCATTCCGTCCCTTTTCTCTCTCTCTCTCTCTCTCAATCTAATCTTTCTTTCCCTCTCTTTATTTCACTTTTTGTACCTGATTTGCCATCGAATTCACCCACTCTAGTTTGCACTTCCTGTTCATTGCAATGTTCATTTCACATCTCTTCCATCTGATTGGTTGTTCTCACTATTCCGGTCCAAAATGCCCTTTTGACCTCATTGAAACGTTTACAGCTCACACTTCCTACAATTTTGTGGGCACAAATATTTTGAGTTGGATGACAAAGGGGTTAAGTCTAACTAACTGCAGATGCAATGTGGTGCCCTGTGACAACAAACTGGCCTGTCCCAAGGGATTTATTGGTTTTAAGCACTTAAGCTTATCTGGAATGTCCACACAAGTGATGCTGAAGCTATTAAATAAGCAGCAGAATCTCCTATGACGGACATCATAATACCAACTGGTTTCTCTCAGTGAATATTTCCACAAATGAAACATTTTACTGTGGCAAGTAATAACAATTCACTTGCTTCATCCTTTTCAGGGTCATCAATATGCTTTTTAGTAACCTTTTTGTTCTATGATAATAATAGATTTTTTTTTTGTCTTTTATCTAGCTTTCTCTTTCGGATATAAACACCTTTTTTAACAAATGGCTCCTCTTCACTTGGAAAGTGTTAAGTAATAAATAAAAAGAGAAAACACTGGAAAAACTCAGCAGGTCGGGCAGCATCTGTGGAGAGAGGAACAGAGTTAATCTTTCGAGCTTGTATGACCTCTTCGGAGTTACTGTGAAAGTGAGAGATGGCCCTGTGGGGGGATGGGGGGAGGTGGTGGTTGTTGAGGGAAAATATAAAAATAAATAAATAAAAAATAAATAAATAATTGGATTATAAAAGGGGTAAGGATGGAGGAGAGAGTCCCTGGTCTGAAGTTGTTGAACTCAATATTCAGTCTGGAAGGCTGTAAAGTGCCTAGTCGGAAGATGAGGTGCTGTTCCTCCAGTTTGCATTGAGCTTCACTGGAACAATGCAGCAGGCCAAGGACGGACATGTGGGCATGAGAGCAGGGTGGTGTGTTGAAATGGCAAGCGACAGGGAGGTCTGGGTCATGCTTGCAGACAGACTGAAGGTGTTCCACAAAGCGGTCACCCAGTCTGCGTTTGGTCTCTCCAACATAGAGGAGACCGCATTGGGAGCAGTGAATGCAGTAGACCAAATTGAAGGAGGTGCAAATGAAGTACAGCATCACCTGAAAGAAGGCCTTGGACAGCAAGGAGAGAGGAGGTAAAGGGGCAGGTGTCGTGCTTTCTGCAATTGCATGGGAAGGTGCCATGGGAAAGGGATAAGGAGTTGGGAAGTGATGGAGGAATTGACCAGAGTGTCACAGAGGAATAGTCCCTATGGAATGCTGACAGAGGGCGGTGGGGGAGGGGGGGGAGGGGGGGTGCGGGTTGGTGGGTAGAGGAAGATGTGTTTGGTGGTGGCATCAGGTTGGAGTTGGCGGAAGTGACACAAGATGATCCTTTGAATGCGTCCGCTGGTGGGGTGAAAAGCGGGGACAACGGAAACCTTTCATGGCTCTGGGAGGGAGGGGAAGGGGTGAGGGATGAGGTGCAGGAAGAGGGTCAGACACGGTTGAGGGCCCTGTCAACCACAGTGGAGAGGAAAGCTCGGGTCAGGACAAAGGAAGACATGTCAGAAGTGCCATTTTGGAAGGTAGCATCATCAGAACACATGCAATGGAGATGGATGAACTGAGAGAATGGGGTGAAGTCCTTACAGGAAGCGGGGTGTGGGGAGCTGTAATTGAGATAGCTGTGGGAGTCGGTAGGCTTGTAATGGATATTGGTGGACAGTCTATCACCAGAAATGGAGACAGAGAGGTCAAGGAAGGGAAGGGAATTGTCCAAGATGGACCATGTGAAGGTGAGAGGTAGAAATTGGAAGCAAATTTGATCAATTTTTCCAATTTCAGATGGGAGCATGAAGTGGATACAGTCATTAGTCTGGAACAAGGAACGTTCCACGTACTTTTTTTTAACTTTTATTTATTTTCCTGTTTTTTTCCCCAATCCCTCCCCACCCCCTCCCCACAGGGCCATCTGTCATTTGTTCTTATATTTTGCTTTCACAGAGCACTGACCCCTGTTCTGCTATTAACACATTCTGCTCTTAGCTTTATGCCACTATCAGCACCTTCTTTAGTCTTTAACACCACCATTAACCCTCCGTCGTCCTGTGTCCATGAGATCTTTGTCAAATTTCTCCTTAGCTCCCGCCTATCCCTGACCTTCTATCTTGCTCCATCTGCTCTATCCCCTCTTAAGCAGTATAAATTCCATCACATTTCTACTTCTCTTTAGCTCTGAAGAAGAGTCATACGGACTTGAAAGGTTAACTCTGTTTCTCCCTCCACAGATGCTGCCAGACCTGCTGAGTTTTTGCAGCATTTCGTGTTTTTATTTCATATTTCCAGCTTCTGCAGTATTTTGTTTTTATTTTAGCGTTAAGTAAGATCTGGAGCAAAGTGTTCATAGTCATCATGTCATCCATGATGACAAACCAAAGAGCTTGGTACCTATTTTCAAGGAAGGTAATAAATCAAGCCTGGGTAACCACAGGCCCTTACATCTTACCTCAGTAACTAGCACAAAAACAAACCATCATTGCCAAGTATATGCTTTTGGATCAGGCATTTAGCATATCCAGCCCATGTTTCCTCTGTGACCTCCTCCAGCCCAGAATGCCCCGAGATATCTGCGCTCCACCAAATCTGGCCTCTTCTGCATCCCTGACTTCAATGCTCCACCAATGGCAGCTGTGCCTTCAGCTGCCTGAGCTCTACGCTCTGGAGTTCCCTTCGCTAAAACGCTCTGCCTCTCTTTTAGCCTTGGCTCTGTGGGTAACAGTCTCACTTTTGAGTCAGAGGGTTGTGGGTTCAAGTCCCACTCCAAGACTCAAGTACAAAAAGCAAGGCTGGCACTCCAGTGTAACACTGAGGGAGTGCTGTACTGTCTGAGGTGCTGTCTTTCTAACCCAAGACCATGTTTGCCCTCTCAGGTGGACTTAAAAGATTCCATGGCACTATTTTGAAGAGCAGTAGAGGAGTTTCTTCCCAGTGCCTTGCCAATATTTATTCCTCCATCAGCATCACAAAAATCAGATGATCTGCTTATTATCACATTGCTGCGTGTGGAAGCTTGCTGCGAGCAAATTGACTGCTACAAAAGCATATACTTGGCAATGATGGTTTGATTTTGTGCTAGTTATTGAGGTAAGATGTAAGGGCCTGTGGTTACCCAGGCTACACTTCCTGCATTAGTGGCTACACTTCAAACCCATTTCATTGGCTCTGAAGCACTTTGGGACATCATGAGTTCTGAAAGGCACCATATAAATGCAAGTCTTTCCTCTCTTTGATTAAAGCTACCTCTTTCTCTAAGCTCCTGGTTGCCTGGCCTAATATCTCATTATATGCCTCAGTGTTGGGTTTTGCTTGATAAATCAGTCCTGTGAAGCAACTGGGGACATTTTATTATGTTAAAGATGATATCTAAATGCAGGTTCTTCCTTGGGTAGGTGGGACACCCTGGGCAACAGTTGATCGGGGTGTGGGGGATACTGTTCTGTCCTAAAGGATCTGCTTCTAGTTCCTTGTTCGTTTATCGTCTGTTGCATTAAACCCCATCTTAGTGGCTCTTTTTATGCCAGGAAACTGATACAGTCCTGGACTGACGCTGGAAAGCTGATGAAAGATGGTCCAGGGCAGCAGCTGCACCACATCAGATGAAGTGTCAAATGCTCTCCACCCTGGGAGCAGAGCTTCCTTCTATACTGGGAGCACCATCAGTCCATGAGTCATCAACTGAAGGATGAAACTAGATTTTTATAGGTATCATCAACACCTCATAAAAAAAATTGCCAAAAAATGTTTGAGAGATCATTTCAGGATTCTGTCCTTGTGACCACTTTAAGTGAATAAAATAAGGGCAGACGGTGGCTTAGTGGTATTGTCGCTGGACTAGTAACCCAGACATGGGTTCAGTTAATAAATCTGGGATATAAAGCTAGTCTCAGTAATGTTGATCACGAAACTATCAGCAATTGTTGTAAAAACCCATCTGGTTCTCTAATGCCCTTTAGGGAAGGAAATCTGCCATCCTTACCTGGTCTGGTCTACATGTGACTCCAGACTCACAGCAATGTGGTTGACTCTTAACTGCCCCTCTGAAATGGCCAAGCAAACTGCTCAGTTCAGGGGCAACTAGGGATGGGCAACAAATGCTGGCCTTGCCAGCGATGCCCACATTCCATGAAAGAATAAAGGGTTATTTTATTTGGCATCTTCTTGTGGGCCTTAGGCTCTGCAATTCTCTGCCTAAACCTTTCTACCTCTTTCTCCTCCTTTACGACACTCCTTAAAACTTAATTCTTTGGCCAAGATTCTGGTCACCATTCCTAATATCTCCTTATGTGTGTCAAATTCTGTTTGATAATGGTTCCTATGAAGTGGCCTGTAGTATTTGGCTACATTAACAACACAAGATAAATATACATTAATTCAGGATTGTTTATCAGATGTGTATTGTTTTTGGTTGACAACGTTTCTTTAGGGGTGGGGTGTGGTTTAAGCTTTTTATAAAAAGCTGTTCATTGCTCTTCTGAGTTTTGTAGTTGGACATGGATGGTTGCTTTCCTTACAAATCAAGTGGTAACTACTTCTGCTTCCCAGAGCTAGTCACCATTATTCAAATAAATAAGATACACTTTCAAGGATTAGCTTCAACCCTACACCCAATGCCCAGACAAGATTAACATTTTCCACTGCAACTGGCCTAAAAAGCTAGGAAATAGGAACAGGAAGAGGCCATTCAGCCCCTTGAGCTTGTTCTGCCATTCTATTCAATCATGTCTGATCATTATTTTAACTCCAGCAACCCATCTTGCCTCTGTATTGCTTAATACCCCTAACCACCGAAAGTCTATTCATTCAGTCTTGAAATTTTCGATTGACCCTCAGCTTAAACAGATTTTTGGGGGAGAGAGTTCCAGATTCCCATTCCCCTTCATGTGTAGAAGTGCTTCCTGACATCACCCCTGAACAGCCTGACTCGCATTTTAAAGTTTTGCCTCTTTATTCTGGGCTCCCTCGCCAGGACAAATAAGGGAGATAGAGAGAAACCATTAACTGCTTTGATCATTTTAAACACCTCAATTATACTCCACCCCCCTTAATCTTCTAGATAATGCCTCATTACTGATGCCATTTTTAATCTACAGCATCTCTCACTACTTGAAAGTAATTCACATCCTCATCGTAAAAGCATTCAATTAAAGCCTTCAAAAGAACTGTAACAACTCTCCTGTGTATAGCCCCTATTATATACTTTAATTACAGGGCCATGGGGCAAGAGCAGGGCAGCGGATTTAATTGGATAACAATTTCAATGAGATTGCACAGAAATTATGGACTGAATGGCCTCCTTCTGTACTACATGATTCTATGATTCTAACTAGAGACAGAGACTACAGAATCTACTCAACTGAATAGCAATGGAAATACATGCATATTGAATCACAACATTTAACAAGTGTACAATGTGACTAAACAGCTGAGCATTCATAGAACAGCATAGTCTGGTGAACCATGTTTTAACAAAAAGTAGTTTGCTTAACTATTGTTCACAAACAGAACCCTAAAGTAAAAACTAAGCCCAGTACTTTAAGAACCAAGTAACTTTTCCGTCCATAGATAAAAAACAAAAAACTGCGGATGCTGGAAATCCAAAACAAAAACAGAATTACCTGGAAAAACTCAGCAGGTCTGGCAGCATCGGCGGAGAAGAAAAGAGTTGACGTTTCGAGTCCTTATGTTGAAGGGTCATGAGGACTCGAAATGTCAACTCTTTTCTTCTCCGCCGATGCTGCCAGACCTGCTGAGTTTTTCCAGGTAATTCTGTTTTTGTTTTAACTTATACGTCCAGTCTAGTAACCTGCACACTAAGATAAAAGCGAAATACTGCGGATGCTGGAAATCTGAAACAAAAACAAAAATACCTGGAAAAACTCAGTGGGTCTGACAGCAACTGAGGAGAGGAACACAGTTAACGTCTTGAGTCCGTCTGACCTCTATCCAGCTCTACCCATCCCACCCCCTTCTACCAGCTTACATTTCACCTCATTTCTCTATTTCCTTAGTTCTGATGAAGAGTCATATGGACTCGAAACGTTAACTGTGTTCCTCTACGGAGATGCTGAGTTTTTCTAGGTATTTTTGTTTTTGTTTTAAACTGCATACTAATATAGTTTAACCATACATTCTACTGAACCTCACACTAAACATCAAAGTAATGAAGTAGATACTAGAGCGCTGGGCTGAATGGCCTCCTTCTGTGCTGTAACAATTCTGTGATTCTGTGAACTATAGAACAGGAGGTTGGTCACAAGAATTCATGTGGATGATACAAGAGGGAATGTTTTGCTTGGATTAGACAAGTGTTGGAACTGGTCAACCCCAGAGGTCTCTTTGGGACCACTTAGCTTCTATTTATATAGCACCTTTCTCATCCTCAGGACATCCTTGAGCATTTCGCAGCCAATGAAGTACATTTGAATTGCTGCCATTGTTGTAATGTAGGCAAAAATCAGCAGCCAATTCATGCACAGCAAGATCCCACAAAGAGCAATGTGATAATGGCCAGATCATCCGTTTTTCTCAGTCGCTCAGTTAGGGATGATATTGGCTCCAGAACGCCGGGGAGAAGTCCCCTAATCTTCTTCAAAATAGTTGCCACAGGATCTTTTAGCACCAGCGGAGAGGCTAGACAAAGCCTCAGTTTAATGTTTCATTCTGAAATTGAGTGAAGCTTGACTGCCAGCTTCTATCAGGGGCACCACCCAGCAACAGGAAAGCTATTTTAGTCAAATGTGCTGTTATTTTCAGCGCAGACAGAACTAAATTGCCAAAGCTGTACGAGGCACAGTAAACACCATACATACAATTATATCCTACGTGCTAATGTAGGAGGGAGGGAGTCACAAAATTACTACTGAACACAGGTGTGGAGTTTGAGGCTTGACCCTGTCAGGTTAAATTATCAGCAAGTTCCTGAAAATGCGCAATGCTATTGCCGAAGGGTACGACTTGAAGTGCGTAGAGCGAAGGTTTGTTTACCTTCAGGGTGAGTTTGGTGCAGTCAAAGACAGTCAGTCACCATACTCACAGGGACATGGTAACAAGATTGTCAGAATGAAGCTCTAATTACAGAACCCTTCTTCCCAACAATCTTCAAATCCATTTGCCCAAAAGCAGAGCAATGTGATAATCTAATGAACAACCGAAGATCAGGAAAATTTAACAACTCGTGGCAGACATCAGGTGCTTGAGCAATGTTTAACATTATGTTAAAGCTATGGAAATAGCTACAAAAAATATAATTATGTAGGACAGGGATGCAGCACTGTGCCCTATCCCCTCGATCGCATCAAGGTGGTTATCCATGGAGAAGGGCTCCCAGGCTCACTGCCCTGTATCTGGCGCCAATTCTCCGTCAGCACAGGATTTGGCAAATGGGCCCTGGTAGAAGCCTGTGCTTCTCTGTTTAATGTGGGGACCTTAAGGCACCGTCATTGCGCACAGAATCTTGACAGGTTGGTGATCAGATTTGGGTGACATGTCGAGCCACGATGACTGGGACCACCTTGTCGCTGCTTCTTCCACCCGCACAGCCAGTAAAATGCACAGTCTTCCTTCGCTTGTCCTGCCTTTGAGGACCTTTCGGACAGCACCTCGGCACAGACCCCCATCCTTGCTGCCATGGGTGGCCCTATCAGGGGCAAGGAGCTCCCCATGGGAAATACCATCCAGCCGCAAAACCCTTTCACCTCAGTTGCCTCTGTGCCAAACTAAACTGACCACCATAGACCTACATGATCTACAGGTAGCTGATGATAGCAGTGTCGTTTCCCACTCTGCACCAGATTTACAAGCCACTCTCGGTCTCTTCGATTTTACATACAAGAGACTTGGCTTGTCCTTGGAAACGTTGCCAAAACAAAACTCACATCAACCCAGACCTGGTCAGCCAAATATTCCACCTCCCATATATGTTGAAGGAGAGACTCTGGAATATGTTGAACACTTCCCAAACCTCGACATCCACCTCTCTCAAAAGACCCCCATTGACGAGGAGACTCAACACCCGATCAGCTGCACCAGCTCAGCCTTCTACAAACTTCGACAGCGAGTGTTTGACAACAAAGGCCCCTGCAAGTTAACAAAAGCCCTAGTGTACTGAGCAGTTGTTGTCACCACACTCCTGTACTGCAGGGAGACCTGGTGTGTGTATCAGCGGCACATAAAGCCGATAGAGAAATTCCGTCAGCAATGTCTCCACCACATCCTCCGGATTTAATCAAATCCAATCAAGGGACATTCGAGCAAACACTAATGCCTGTCTTGACGGCAGCACTACAAGTAAAACTCTTGCAAAATGAACTTTGAGGGATTGGACACTGTGCCTGGATGACTGAAAACCATCTCCCCGACCAGGTCCTGTTTTCTCAACTCTCAAATGGTCAGCATTCCAGGGGAGGTCAAAGGAAACGCTTCAAAGATACTCTGAAACTCTCCATCAGGCACAGTGGCATTGACTTTAACAGCTGGGAGGAGCTTGCTACCAATTGTTTAGAATGGCAACAACTTGTCCATCAAGCGACATCAGGTTTTGAGTCCCAACGTCTGAATGGTGAGGTGAGGCAGAGCAGTGGCAGAGAACGAAAGGAAGGGAAGCAAATCCTGCACTCCGGATCCCAATACCTCATGGATGTCCTGCCTCTTGTGTCCAAAGATCTGCAGATTGAGAATCGGCCTGTTCGATCACACAAAAACCCACGGCTGAAACTGGTGACTCAGAGTAGACACCAGCAGAGAAACAGGCCATTCGGCCCATCAGATCCATGCTGGTGCTTATGCTCCACTTGAGTCTCCTCTCAAACTTCCTCATCAAACCCTATCAACTTAAACCTCTATTCACTTCTCCCTCATTAACTTATCCTGGTTTCCCTTAAATGTATCTATACTATTCACCTCAATCACACCCTGTGTATAGAGCACCACATTCTCTGTTATAATTATCCCTGACTATATTTCCGTGACCAACCTCCTGGGGAGGTTTCAGGGCTGGGACAGGGTTGTCTACTTGCTGGGACACTAGGCTTCAAACTCTGAAATTCCCTCCCTAAACATCTCTGCCTCTCCTCCTCTCTCATTATTTAAGATACCCCTTGAAACCTACATTTCTGACGCAGCTTTTGATCACGTGTCCTAATATCTCCTTTTGTAGCCCAGTGTCAAATGTTGTTTGATAATCAGATTCATGTGATGTGTTGTGAGGCATTTTACTACTTAAAAAGGTGCTGTATAAAAGCAAGTTGTTAATGTTTGTCGTTGTTAGATGGAGCCTGGTAATACTGGGTTGTGGGAAGGGTAAACACATGGTAACTTCATTGCACTGAATGGCCTCCTCCTGTGCCATTATGACTCAATGGCCCTATGGGCTGGATTTTACAGGTTCCCCCCCCAACCCCCCAGTTAAAAGTCAGGAGAGAACCCGCCCAAGAGCTCGACATCTGCCCTGCTGAATTTAACACTTGAGGCAGTGTTAATTCCTTTAAGGTGAGATTTTCATCCTCAAGTCCCGCCTTAAACAGCCGTCAGCCAATCCGCTGGTGGCACCTCGATGGTCCCATCAGCGCCAATTGGAAGCGGTGGCCAATACTGGGACTACAGGTGGTCCCACCACCCCGAGCCCATGGAAGCCCTGTGCCAGGGGTCTTGGCAAGAGCAGTGAGGGAGGTGGGGGGGGGCCGGGTAGAAGGGCTGAGGGGGTGGGGGTTAAAGGGGGAGAATGACTTGGGGGAGGGGAGAGGCAGAATGCCTCCAATGGACCCAGGGGACCCCCAAAGGAGGTTCCCCCTCCCCCACCCTCCAGCCCAACACCAGCCCTTGAAGTTAAAGCTCCGCATGGTGGGGTACTCTCCCCCCACCACCTCACACCCCAACCCACCCCACCCCGTCCCCGTCTCCGCCAGAGGTAAAACACCAATTCTACAATTAAAAGAGGTGACTGCACCGCTCGAGGTGTCATCTTTCAGACTGAGATGTTAAACTGATGTCCTGCCTGTCCTCTCTGGCAGACGGAAAAGATCCCACATCCACGATTTCGATGTAGAGCAAGGGAGTCATCCTGGGTGCTCTGGAAATGGTTTGCCCCTCAACCAACATCACTAAACATCAGGTTGTCTGGTCTTTTAATCTTACAGCAGTTTGCGGGATCTTGCTGTGCACAAATTGGCTGCCGCGAATCCTACAGTGCAACAGTGACCACACCTCGAAAAGTACTTCACTGGCTGCGAGGCACTTTGGGATGCCCCGAGGTCTTGAAAGGCACTACATAAATGCAAACCTTTTTGACCTCTTGATCTTAAGAATGTTAGTGTTCTTGAGCTCTTGGTTTAACAATAATGGTGACTTATACCTGAGGATATTATTTAATGCTTTTGCACTCTCTCACATGTGAATCCATGGTTTTAAATTTGAATGATAAAAACTGAAGGGAGTTTCCAAATAAAATCTTTGTAATGTATCGCAATAAGGGCAAGAATTGAAGCTCGTGCCATTTTTCACAACCACTTTCACTTAGTCGAGGGACAAGGGTCAACCATTTACCCTTTAAACCTGACGTATCGGGCCTTTGCCTCATATCCCTTAAACCCAACAGTTAATGTAAACCTCTCAATCTCAGATTTAGAACTAACAGTTGATCTAGCGTCAGTTGCCGTGTGGCGAGAATTCCAAACTTCGTGTGTGAAAGTAATTTCAACTCTGAAAGATCTGTCTCGAATTTTTAGATTACAGCCCCCACAGTCCGAGCCTCCCAAACCAACAGAAATAGAATTCCTCCCTCTATCCTATCAGATCCTCTTAGTATCTTGAAAACTTTGAACAAAAGGTTCACTTAACCTTTATATTCTAACAACCCTGGTTTGTGTGCTCGCTCCTTATAATTTAACCCTTGGTGTCCCAGTGCCATTCTGGTGAATCCACACTGCACTCCCTCCAAGGTCAGTACCTCCTGCCTGAGGTGCGGTGCCCGGAACTGAACACAGAGACTCCAGGTCAACTTCTGAGTTCCCCAGGTTTGAGAAATTAATTTTGCTGTCCCACTGAGCTTTGAGTTTGACAGTGAGCTTTACACATCCTGCTGCTAGCATTGACCCCACTCAAGGGATTGAACACAAAATCTAAGCTAGCAACCCCAGTGCACTACAGAATGGGGTGCTGCACTATAAGATAGTCAGTACTGAGGGGGTGCTACACCATCAGAGGATCAGTACTGAGGGGACACTACACCATCAGAGGGTCAGTACTGAGGGGACACTACGCCATCAGAGGGTCAGTACTGACAGAGTGCTGCACTGTCAGAGGGTCAGTACTGGGAGAGTGCTGCACTGTCAGAGGGCCCGTACTGAAGGAGTGCTGCACTGACGGAGGGTCAGTACTGAAAGAGTGCTGCAATGTCGGAGGGTCTTTACTGAGGGAGTGCTGCACCTTCAAGGGTCAGTACTTTGGGAGTACAGTACTGTCAGAGGGTCAGTACTGAGGGAATGCTGCACTGTCAGAGGAGCAGTACTGAGGGAGTGCTGCACTGTCAGAGGGTCAGTAGTGAGGGAGCGCTGCCTGTTGGAGGGTCCGTATTAAGGGAGCGCTGCACTGTTGGAGGGTCAGTACTGAGGGAGCGCTGCACTGTTGGAGGGTCAGTACTGAGGGAGCGCTGCACTGTTGGAGGGTCAGTACTGAAGGAGTGCTGCACTGTTAGAGGGTCAGTACTGAGGGACTGCTACACTCTTCAAGGGTCAGTACTTTGGGAGTACAGTACTGTCAGAGGGTCAGAACTGAGGGAGTGCTGCACTGTCAGAGGGTCAGTACTGAGGGAGTGCTGCACTGTCAGAGGGTCAGTACTAAGGGAGTGCTGCACTGTCAGAGGGTCAGTACTGAGGGAATGCTGCATTGTCAGAGGGTCAGTACTGAGGGAGTGCTGCAATGTCAGAGGGTCAGTACTGAGGGAGTGCTGCAATGTCAGAGGGTCAGTACTGAGGGAGTGCTGCACTGTCAGAGGGTCAGTACTGAGGGAGTGCTGCACTGTCAGAGGGTCAGTACTGAGGGAGTGCTGCACTGTCAGAGGGTCAGTACTGAGCAAGTGCTGCACTGTCAGAGGGTCAGTACTGAGGGAGTGCTGCACTGTCAGTGGGTCAGTACTAAGGGAGTGCTGCACTGTCAGAGGGTCAGTACTGAGGGAGTGCTCTACTGTCGGAGGGTCAGTACTGAGGGAGTGCTGCACTGTCAGATGTGCCATTTATCAGATAAAACATTGAACCTGGATGTGAGAGATCACACTACTATTTCAACGAAAAGCTGGGGAGTTCGCCCTGGTATTTTGGGGCCAATATATACCCCTCAGTCAACATCCCAATAGACAAGCTACCTGTACATTATCACATTTCTGGCACTGAGATCTTGCTGTGTACAAATTGGCTGCTGTGATCCCTATATCACAATTGTGACCACACTTCATAAATACTTTATTATCTGTGAAGACCTTTGGGACGTCCTGGATTAAGAAATCTGATATAAAAAAAGTGCAAGTCTTTCCTTTTCCTTGTGGCCTTACAGCTTAACATTGCAGCACCAAGCTACTAGTCAAAGGACTGACCTTTCAATGGATAAATTGCTCCGACTTCAGCTTCAATTATTCTAACTTACAGTTGTGCTTTTATTGGCCATTTTGCTACTGTCCTGCTCAATGTAAAGCTTCATTTTTCAAAGAACCTGCTGTGAAGCTATTTCTCCCCCCTTTCCAGTGGGTGTCTCTGAAGTCAAAGTGATAAAACGAAGGAACAAGGTTGAACCTCATCATGATTACTTTAGCAAAATGAGAATTCCTTTTTGGACGGATTGTTCGTTAAAATTCCAAAAACCTACACATCACAACCTCTGAAATCTATCTTGTTTGTCATTTATAGGCCTTAGGTCAGTTCTTCTGGAAAACTATTTCTACCATAGATTCCCTCCTCCGTTAAAAAGTACAGTCTGCTCCCAGGGGGCAGAATTATACACCCTGCGGGTGGGCGCGTGCCCGACATTGATCGGGCGTAAGATAGCGCGTGATAACGTTGGGAGAGCGCCCCCAGGCGTCGTCACGCCCTGGCGCGATATTTCAGTCGGCGGGTGTGCGCGAGAGTCGGCTGTGCGCCCGCCGACAATTAAGAGGCCTTAGTGAGGCCGTTAATACAGCGCTTGCCCTGGATTCTTCGCCAGCCCGTTTCAAGGTTACGGTTTTTGAGGAAACCTCACCCAAGGGCGGGACGAGGTTTACGATATTACTTTCCCGGCCGCTCCTGGGCCCGTCCACCGAGCCCACCCCAACCACCTAAAATCCCTGCCCCAGGTGTCTGACCCGCAGTGGTTACACTGACAGTGACACCGACGGTAGCGTTAGCACACACAAGGCACCTCAGGCCCAAGCGTCTTACATTAAACATCAGGCAGCAAAGAGCAGGTAAAGGCACTGTTGCAGGGGCAGCCAATTTATGCATAGGAGGATCCCACCAATAGCAACGAGATAAAGAACCAGCTAATCTGTTCTCTTTAAAGAGTGGTTCCGATTCAAAGATAAAGTCAGTGCAGGCACCGGAGAGAGTCCCCCTTCCCTTCTTCAAAACTTTTGGGGGATCATTTACACCCTCAAGTAGGCGGGGACTCAGCTTAGCATCTCATCTGAAAGGTGGCACCTCTGACAGTGCAGAACTCCCTCAGTACTGCCTTCCAACATTGCTTTAGCTGCTCTCAGCGTCCAATATGTAGTGATTGGTCTGAAGTGCCTTGCACGCAGTAATGTTTTGGTGGTAAGGCTGACTTTCAGTATAAATACAACCAGGCTCGATTTTTGATCAGCTAAATGCATTGATGAATCGCTATACAATGCTTCCAATATTAATCAAACTGTTAAATAAAGGATGAGACAAATTAAAAATCTAAATTACAACTTTCTGAATTTGTCTGTGACCTCAACAGGTACAACACAAACTAAAAGAAACATTTGAAGTAAAGTTTAATCAGCCATATGACATATCACCATTAGTCAACAACCCCTCACTCATTTTCAGCTCAATTGCATTCTATGCACAGCCCAACTATACAGAATCCTGGCAGATGTTGCATTTGAGATTAAAGAAAGGAGTTTTAGTGGAAACTTAAGACTGTAACTAACCCGTTGCAATTTCAAGGACATTTCTCGTTGGAATTTCCTGACTGCACTCAAAGCAGAAACTGTAACTTGATTTTCTTTTGTTTGTCATTTGTCTCTTTTTAAATGATGACTTTTAATAGCATAACCCCTCCTGGGAACTCCAGCCTTCGCTGCCCCAGTTTAGCTTAAGGGAACTTATCTAGTCTGTAAATTAATTGTTTCCTATTTGCCAGTTTTTCCTCATTCTAAACTGATTTGTCACTAGTTCCCTTTTTACT
This sequence comes from Carcharodon carcharias, assembly GCF_017639515.1. Classification (NCBI taxonomy): domain Eukaryota; kingdom Metazoa; phylum Chordata; class Chondrichthyes; order Lamniformes; family Lamnidae; genus Carcharodon; species Carcharodon carcharias. Next base: position 116,408,562 of record NC_054482.1, read on the forward strand.
TCATTGAAATTGGCTTTCTTCCAGTGAAGTACTCTTTATCCAACACTGCCCCTCTCCCTCCTTCTTGATATTTATAATCGAGCCGAACATTACATTTTGGAGTTGGTTTCCTAGTTGTGCCCCACTCAGCTTACGCTACTCGTGCGTCTCACTTCATTCCCTGAAACGTATCCAGCACAGCTACTTTGCTAAAGACATGCTGATCCATTAAAACCCTCTCCTTCTTTACCACTCGCATTGCTTGTTTGACCATCGATTTTTAGGCAATTAAAATCACTAGCTTTATGGCCCTGTTGGAGGCCAGGGCCCACATTAAGAACACATCTGGTTGCCCGGCAGCAGTGTTTCCACAGCAGGCTGAGGAGCAAGCACACTCTCCAGGGACCAGCCTCATTTTTTGCAGCATTTCCAGCCTCAACTGGACCCTCTCTGCTTCCCAGAGAGAACAGCGGGATTTTGCGAGACGGAAAGGAGTTCATTTATAAGAAGATAAGAAATGGGAACAGCAGGAGGCCATTCAGCCCCTCGAACCTGCTCCACCATCCAACAAGACTATGGCTGACCTTTTACTTCAATTCCACCTTCTTGGACGATCCCAACATCCCTTAATTTCCTTAGTATCCAAAAATTCTAATGACCTCTGTCTTGAACGAACTCAATGACTGAGCATCCACAGCTCTTTGGGGTACAGAGTCCCAAGATTATTTTCAATTAAATCATCTCTCATTCTTCCAAACTCCAGGGGACAGCTCATTGTGTCTTTGTCAAAATGATCCAGAAATGTCCACTCTGGCCTTCATTCATCTTTCATTTCCCTCTGCTTCGATACAGCCAAATGTGAGGTTGTGCGTTTGAGTACAAGATTATGAGGGGCATGGACAGGGTGGATAGGGAGCAGCTGTTCCCTTTAGTTGAAGGGCCAGTCACAAGGGAGCATAAGTTCAACGTGAGGGGCAGGAGGTTTAGGGGGGGATGTGAGGAAAAACCTTTTACCCAGAGGGTGGTGACAGTCTGGAATGCGCTGCCTGGGAGGGTGGTAGAGGCGGGTTGCCTCACATCCTTTAAAAAGTACCTGGATGAGCACTTGGCACGTCATAACATTCAAGGCTATGGGCCAAGTGCTGGTAAGTGGGATTAGGTAGGTAGGTCAGGTGTTTCTCACGTGTTGGTGCAGACTCGATGGGCCGAAGGGCCTCTTCTGCAATGTGATTCTGTGATTCTATGATCGGAAAACATGTCTAAGTTAGCTAGAGGAGCGGGGGATCGAAGGATATAGGCACAAATATCTCAAAAAGTAGCAACACAGGATAACAAGGCCATTAAAACAAACGAAGCACCTGGGTTCATTTCTAGAGGGATCAAATTGAAAAGCAGAGAAGTTATGTTTAAATTGTATCAAACATTGGTTAGACCACTAGTAATGTTGCTGGACAAGTAATCTAGAGGCCCAAGCTAAAACTGTGGGGGACATGGGTTCAAATCCCACCATGGTAGCTGGTAGAATTTAAATTCCAATTAATAAATCTGGAATTAAAAGCTAGTCTCAGTAATGGTAGCTATCACTAATTGTTGTAAAAACCCATCTGGTTCACTAATGCCCATTAGGAAAGGAAATCTGTCTTCCTTACCTGGTCTGGCCTATATATGACTCCAGCCACAGCAATATGATTAACTCTTAAATGCCCTCTGAAATGGCAAGTCACTAGTTCAAGGGTAATTGGGTTTAGGCAACAAATGCTGGCCTTGCCAGTGACACCCACATCCCAAGACAGAATTTTTAAAAAGCACTTGCACAGTTTTAGTCTCTATATCTTAAAAAAAGATGTAGCAGGTGTCAAAGATACTCATCCGCATGAAACTAGAACTATCAGGAAAGATTGTCCCAGATGGGAACTCCTTCCTCTAGAAAAGAGAAGGCCAGGGGGTAACCTGATCAAGGTATTTGATAGAGTTGGCATAGAGACAACGTTCCCACTTGTGGCAGGGATCAGAAATATGGGCCATAGGATGGACAGTAGGGAATTCAGGAGAAACTTCTTTACCTAGAGAGTGGTGGGAATGTGCTGTAAATAGTTTGTAAATTTTTATTCAAAATTTTCTGTTCAAAAAAATGTGCACTAGCTTCTGCTGCACATATTCCTTGTGGCAATGAATTTCGTGCTCTGACAAGTCTCTGTTTAAAAAAGAAACAATTCTATCAACATCCCTCCTCATGTTCATGACAATGTTACATTGATCATCTCGGCACTGACTCACCAGCTAAAAAAGGGATTAATCTTTCCTGGGGGCGGTAGCATAACGGCATTGTCACTGTGCTCATAAATCCAGCGACCCAGGGTAATGCTCTGGGAGTGTTTGAATCCAACCGGGGCAGACAGTGGAACTTGAATTCAATTAAAATCTGGACTTACAAATCTGATGGTGACCATGAAACCATTGCCGACTGACATAAAAACCCATCTGGTTCACTAATGCCCGTTAAGGAAGGAAATCTACCATCCTTAACCCGTCTGGCCTACATGTGACTCCAGACCCACAGCAACGTGGCTGACTCTTTAAATAAAATGCCCCCTGAACAAAGGCGATTAGGAATGGGTAATAAGTGCTGGCCTAGCCATCAACTCCCGCAAACGAGTAAAAAAAAAATTACTCTCTAACCAGGATTTTATGACCCCAGCCCTTTGTGCACCACCCCCACCCCCCCAAAACCCCCTACCCCCTCACACCACACACCCGGCAGATGCAGCGTGCCATTTCCATTCAGTTCGACAAGGCTGTATTATCATGCTGGGTGGGAGAGGCCATAAAATTCTGGCCTATATAAAAAAAACATGGATTGGCACAGGGCCTTTCAAAGCATAAGAATGCTCAACAAATCTTTCCCAACTGTCTAATCCTCTCAGTTCCCCTCCTCACTACCTGCCGTCTGTCTCACAGGTGAGCACCGTTTGGTGTTAAACTTGTACCGTACCCCAGCTAGACCACGCTTGGAGCACTACGCACAATTCTCAGCTCCCCTATCATGAAGAGGCTATCGAGGCACTAGAAGAAAGATTTTCGAACTCAATACGAAATGGAGAAATTATACCCTCAGCAAAGTCTGAACAGGCTGGATCTCCTTTCTATAGGAAGTGATGGTTAAGGGGTGGCTTGATAAACATCTTTAATACTATGGAGTCTAAATAATCGTTTGGTGGTACAGAACTTGAGTATTGCTGAAAAAAAGAGACATGTTGAAGCTTTTTGTCTAGCACTCCTCAGCAAGGAAACTTATGTTGGTATTCTTGCAAAGTGTCCTGATGAGCGCAATGCAAACATGCCTCTTTTTTCAGCAATATTATGGAGCTGGATAAGGAAGATGTAGAAAAGCTATTCCTACTTGTGAGGGAGTCTACAACTAAGGACCATAAATATAAGATAGCCACGGACAAATCAAATAAGGAGCCCCAGAGAAACCTCTTTTACCAAAAGGGGTTAAAATGTGGAACACATGGAGTGGTTGAGGTGAATAACATTTAAAGGAAGCTGGATAAGCACATGAGGGAGAAAGTGATAGGAGGATACGCTGATAGGATGAAATGACAAATCGTGGGAGGAGGTTCGTGTGGAGCAGAAACACCGGCACAGACCACTTGGGCTAAATGACCTGTCTGTGTGCAGTCAAGCCGATGTCATGGTGCATGTCAAAAACCTGTCAGCCATCAGAATGCGACAGAGTCTCGCCATCTGCTCCTCGAGCTGCTGTGGTGCCACAGGGGGTGATATTAGGACTGGTGAACAAAGAGGTAGATGTAATGAGCATCTTAATGGAGGAGAGAGGGCTGGAGAGGTTTCTGAAGTGAATTCCAGAGCTTTGGGCACCAGTTCAACTCAGGGAATGTGTATGAGGCCAGAGATGGAAAATTGCAGAGGTCTCAGACGGTTGAAGGATTGGAGGAGGTGAAAGAAAGAGTGGAAAACTTTAAGAGGGAATTCCAGAAGGTAGAGGCGAGAAGATGAATGGCTGTCAGTCGTGGGGTGAATAAAGGGGAGTGATAGACAAGAGGCAAAGTTGGAGCTATGCAGAGTTCTGAGAGGTTCTTGGGCTGGAAAAGGTTGAAAATACAGAAGGGTGAAGTAATGAATGGATTTAAACATGAAGATCGATGGTAGCTAACATAGACAAGATCAGACTGATTGGCCAGTCGAATCTGAAGTGACACAGGTTAAGGAGAGTAAAGTTTCAGATGTGTCTTCAGGTCGGTTACTTCACTAAAATCTTAAATTACCTATTCACAGAATCACACAGTGCAGAAGAGGCCCTTCAACCCATCGAGTCTGCACCGACACGTGAGAAACACCTGACCTGCCTACCTAATCCCATTTACCAGCACTTGGCCCATAGCCTTGAACGTTATGATGTGCCAAGTGCTCATCCAGGTACTTTTTAAAGGATGTGAGGCAACCCGCCTCCACCACCCTCCCAGGCAGCGCATTCCAGACCGTCACCACCCTCTGGGTAAAAAAGTTTTTCCTCACATCCCCCCTAAACCTCCTGCCCCTCACCTTGAACTTATGCCCCCTTGTGACTGACCCTTCAACTAAGAGGAACAGCTGCTCCCTATCCACCCTGTCCATGCCCCTCATAATCTTGTACACCTCGATCAGGTCGCCCCTCAGTCTTCTCTGCTCCAACAAAAACAGCCCAAGTCTATCCAACCTCTCTTCATAACTTAAATGTTTCATCCCAGGCAACATCCTGGTGAATCTCCTCTGCACCCCCTCCAGTGCAATCACATCCTTCCTATAATGTGGCAACCAGAACTGCACACAGTACTCCAGCTGTGGCCTCACCAAGGTTCTATACAACTCCAACATGACCTCCCTACTTTTGTAATCTATGCCTTGATTGATAAAGGCAAGTGTCCCATATACCTTTTTCAACACCTACTAACATGCCCCTCCACTTTCAGAGATCTATGGACATACACATCAAGGTCCCCTTTGTTCCTCAGAACTTCCTAGTGTCATGCCGTTCATTGAATACTTCCTTGTCAATTTATTTTTATTTTATTTTGTAATCACACTGTGTAACAAACTAAAGGACCAAAGTCCAGTGATTCGTTCAAGAGTATGAGAATAGAGGGAGTGCTGGACTGTCAGAAGGACAGTACCGAGGGAGTGCCGCACTGTCGGAAGGACAGTACTTAGGAAGTGCCACACTGTCAGAAGGATAGTACTGAGGGAGTACCGCACTGTCGGAAGGGCAGTACTGAGGGAGTGCCGCACTGTCGGAAGGGCAGTACTGAGGGAGTGCCGCACTGTCGGAAGGGCAGTACTGAGGGAGTGCCGCACTGTCGGAAGGACAGTACTGAGGGAGTGCCGCACTGTCGGAAGGACAGTACTGAGGGAGTGCCGCACTGTCGGAAGGACAGTACTGAGGGAGTGCCGCATTGTCGGAAGGACAGTACTGAGGGAGTGCCGCATTGTCGGAAGGACAGTGCTGAGGGAGTGCCGCACTGTCGGAAGGACAGTACTGAGGGAGTGCTGCACTGTCGGAAGGGCACTGCTGAGGGAGTGCCACACTGTCAGAAGGACAGTACTGAGGGAGTGCCGCACTGTTGGAAGGAAAGTACTGAGGGAGTGCTGCACTGTCGGAAGGACAGTACTGAGGGAGTGCCGCATTGTCGGAAGGACAGTACTGAGGGAGTGCTGCACACTGAGCCTGGTACGTGTGAATCACATACCCAGAAAAACAATCAAATTTTCTTTGTAATCTTTGCTCCCGATTGCAAATTTCAGATGCTGAAAGCTGTATTTTTTTCCCACACTTCCAGAATCATTCTGCCATCTCCAGCTTACAGGGAATATAGGTTAACAGTATCGACTCAGGATCAATTCAGAGTTTACAGAATTGGTCTGTTTTTTTAACTAGGAGCAAGTTTTCATTAAGTTTAGAAGGTTTCATTTTACCAATGCCAATGACAGAATTCTGATCTTGTAGAAGCAGAGTCCAAAAGTTATTTATAAGAGGTGTTTGTCACTTGGTCCCTGCTCCATAAATAGGTTCCCTCTATAAATGATGTAATATGAACTGCACAATAAACCAAGAGAATTTTCTTTACCGTCTTCAGAGGTGGAGGAGGTGGTGACGTGGTGGTATTGTTACTGGACTAGTATTCCAGAGACTCAGGGTAATGCCCACTAGGGGAGATGGTGAAATTTGAATTCAATAAAAATCTGGAATTAAAAAGTCTGATGATGACCATGAAACCATTGCCGATTATTGTAAAAAAAAACCCATCTTGTTCACTAATGTCCTTTAGGGAAGGAAACCTGGTCTGGCGTGCATGCGACTCCAGACCCACAGCAATGTGGTTAACTTTTAAAAATGTCCTTTGAACAAGGGCAATCAGGGATGGGCAACAAATGCTGGTCTGGCCAGCGACACCCACACGCCATGAACAAATAAAAAAAAATGTTAAAAGCTGCCAGACACAGACATTTACATATTTACATGTAGGGACACATTGAAAGCGTGGAGTGCTGTTCGAACTCTGCTGCTCGCCTAACTTGAGTGTTCAAACATGATTATTGGAAGTGAAAAGCAATGCAAATATTTGCCTTGGGCTGATAGCCTCATCATCTTCACATACTCATTCCAGGAGTAACTTGCTCAACAGTGATGAGTGGCCGGAGCAGAACTAACTTTGGACAACTGTAAACGTGAACGTCTCACAGATTGTTAAAAATTGGCAATGTGTCCCAATGAAAACAATTTACCTTTTTGTGGCTCGAATCCTTTGTTTAACAATCACATCACTGCCCTGGAGCCTAAAAAATGGGTAAAGGATGGTTCAAGGGAACAGACCAGAGTCCAGGTTCCTGGCAATGTCTGATCGCAGACTCCTCCCAATCAAAGTGTCAGCTGTGGCTCACTGGCTAACCCTCTGCCTATGGGGAGAATTCCACCCCCCCCACCCCCTGCCGTTGTTTGTGGGGGGGGTGGGGGGTTGTGTGGGGGTGGGCACGGACCTGATTGGGGGGGTCCGCGCTGCCATTTTACATGGGTGGGCCAATTAAGGCCCCCGCGGGCGCAGGAGAGAACGCAGAAATCTCCCTGAGGCACAGAGGTGTCACATGAGCTGGGACATGTCAGCGAATTTTTATATAAAAGTTTTTATTCAGTTTATAAACTCCTGCCCGTCGATGAGGTTCCATGAAAAATGCGAAGGCCGCCTGGGCTCTCTTCCCCTGCAACCCCCCCACCCCCCCCATCACCCCCCACCCCCAACGCCAACCTTGAGCTTGGGCGGGCCACTCAGTTTATTAGTTTTTAAGTGGCCTTCAAAGGCCTTTGATGGTTCGGTGGGCGCACAGCCGAATCGGCCGGGTGCCCGTCTAACTGAACATCTAAATGGCGCTCAGTGACGTCGGCGAGCTGGCCCCCACCCCCCCTCCCCCTCGCCAAGCTGAAAATCCTGGCTTGTGTGTTGTAGAAGGTTGCGGGTTCAAATCCAGCTCCAGGACCTTGAGCTTGAAAACTAGCCCGTCCCAGGGCCCGAGTGAGGGAGTGCTGGAGGTGTGGCCTTTCGGAGTGAGGATGTTAAACTGAGGCCCTCCCTCTCCGCCCTGGCAGGTGGACATAAAAAAATTCAGGTGACATGACTTTGAAGTGGACTGGCAAATACTTACCCCCCACCCCCCTCACATATCACAAAAACCTGATTATCTGGTCATTACCATATTGCTATTTGTGTGGGGGTCTGGTGCTATTTGTGGGATCTTGCTATGCTCACACATTGGTCCTACCTTGCAGCAGTGACTAATCTTAAAAAAATGTCCTTCACTGTAGCTGTAAGGTGCTTTTGGGACTGAGGTTGTGAAAGGCACTACAGAAACGAAAATTTAAAAAAAAAAAGTGCTGGAAAAACTCAGCAGGTCCTGGCAGCATCTGTGAAGAGAGAGAAAGACAGAGCGAAGGTTTCCAGTCCGGACTCGAAATGTTAACGTTAACTCTGTCTCCCTCTCCGCAGAGGCTGCCAGACCTGCTGAGTTTTTCCAGCAATTTTTTTTGTTTTGGTTTGTTTTTGTTTCAAATTTCCAGCATCCGCAGTATTTTGCCTTTATCATAGCAATGAAAGTACCCGTTTTGCCGTCACCCACCCACATTCACAAGGTGAATCCATCGCACGTGGTTATTTACCGTAGCGTTTCTTATCCTGGTGGTGTCGGTTCCAGTGATAACACTGTGACAACTTGCATTTATATAGCGCCTTTAGGACACTTACTATTAAGGGGGAAATTACCAAACAGATCAGGTGACAAGAGCTTGGACAAAGCGGTGGCTCCACCTCTGGGGTCCTGAATTCTGGAATTCTGGAATTCCACCCCCCCCCCACCCCCACCAAACTATAAAACCTCTCCCCCTTTAAGCTTTCCCCCATAAAAAAAAAGCCCCGCTATGTTAAAGCGATGGGCACTGAGCTGGGAGGTGTGAATGTCTCTGGGATTAGCCTAACGCACAGTAGGTGTGTGTTTTGGAAAATGGGGTGGGGGGGGGTGGGTGGCTCACCGGGTTAATCAGTTACTGAGCCTCAGAGAGGAAGAATGTTTCCCCTCCAATACCTCACCTCAACTCGGGCTGTGGGGGAGTTTGGCATTCTGGCACAGAGGGTCAGGCAGGCTCCCCAGGTCAGATTCCTGGGTTTCGGGGTGCCCTGTTATCAGAGGCTTCACTACAACAGGGATTCAGACTTACATCGCCTGGAAACTATTACATTCTGAGGGCGAAAGAATTCAAGGGGGCGGCGGGGGGGGGAGGAGGTTTATTCTGTTGAAGATGGTGCCGGAATCTCCCTGAAAACACAGTGAGGAAGCGGAGGAGGTGGAGGAGACTGGCCAGTGTTTACCAACACTGCAGAGAGCAGGTGATTCCCGGCGGCGGGAAGGACAGAGACCGGTTTGAGTAGGGATGGCGAGAGCTGGAAGTCTGGTGTCAGTGGAGGGAATAGAGGGAGCAGCAGCTGAGCGATGATAGATAGCTCAATAGGAGGACTGCGCGGTGAGTCAGTGATACACTCAGGAGCCTCCACACAAAACAAAACCAGATTGAGACGGTGAGACCTGCACACATGTACAAATAAGACCCAAAGCATCGCGGACAGCAATTTGACTGTGGAACCCAGCGGGCCCCAAGCCGCTCGATCCCATCTCCCTCCCACTCAGCCCCACACAAGCTAAACGGGGGAGTCTAAGTTCACTGGCACGAGAAGGAGATTCAGATCGTCGATGTCACAAAAGTCAATCCTAGTTCTTTAACCCTTAAAGAGCCAAGCGGAACCTCAGTAACATTTCCACCATGTCGAACCCACATCACTTTTATTCCAGTAATGGGTCAGCTGGTCAAGAACTCAGACTTTTGAATCGATCCTGTGGCTCAGCAGGCGAAAGGAGAGGCCTGGAAAGGGTTAAAGATCATGATATTGCTAATACAATGTAAGAATTTCCGGGTTTCGCATTTGCAAGTGCCATCTGTAAGAAGCAGTTGTTTAGGTATCTTAACATATCAACACACACACAGACACTCACACAGACACACACACACACAGACACACACACACACACACACAGACACACACACACACATAGACACACACACACACACACGCACAGACACGCGCATAGAGACAGACACACACACACAGACACACACACTCACACACACACAGACACACACATGCAGACTTATACATTCTCTCTCTCTCACACACACAGACACACTGTCACACGCACACTCTAAAAGAGTGGTGGAAGAAAATCCAATAGTTAATTTCCAGAAACTTAAAAGGGAAAAATTGCAAGGAAAAGGTGAAGAGGAGTGAGGCTAATAGGATAGCCCGGTCCAATTGCTGGCACGAATGGCCTCCTGTGCTGTGTGATTTTATGAATTGACTCATATTGTAAGTGGAATCACACTTCAATTCACTCCCTGCCCCTCCCCCCAAAGTCCCTCTCCCCCAACCCCACACACGCAAACATACGCATATACACACACAAACACAGACACACATATAGACACAGACACGCACAAGCACTTAGCCACACACAGAGACGCAAACACGGACACATACATATACACCAATACACGCACACAAAGGCAAACACAGAAACACACACAGACAGACACACATAGACACAGACACACACAAATACAGACGCACACAAATACAGACACACGCAAAGACAGACACACATCGACACAGGCAGACACAAATAGAGACACACATACACAAAGACAGAGACACAGACACACACAAATACAGACACACACACAAAGACAGACACACAGACACAAATAGAGACACACACACAAAGACAAACAGACACGCAGAGACACAAACACACACGCACACACACACAGACACACAGGGTCTGCAGGGAGTAGAGTTACTGCCCCCTCTGATATCGCGGAAATCTGATCCCACATGCAACACGTATCAGTATCAATGAAACCCACTGCCACAACATCTGGAACATCTGCCCGGAGCTAACAAGTTCATGCAAATAGGCATCGCCTGGCATTAGAACCCCCCACCAACCACCCCCACCCCCCCCCTCCCAAAAAAAAGTTATAAAACAACGTCAACATTGTGGTGGCAAGTCTTTTTTTATGCACCTTGGAGATGGTTTAGAGGCAGCAGCAGTGAAGTGTAGCTGAGAGGCTCGGTGAGATTCCTCTGACTTTGTAAACACACTGGGGGTCTCCCCACCCCCTCAGAGAGGGCAAGACGGGGGCGGCTGGATCGGACAAGTACAGACATTTCAGAAGCTCGAGTGCGTGCACAAACCTCTGCCATTCTGTAATTATGTGCGACCATAGAGGCTTATTTGGGTTTAAAACAAGTACCTGCCCAAGCTAACATTAGGCACGTTTTTAATGTTGCCCTTGCTGTGGGTGCCTGGTGACTTGGTGGATCTGCTCCAAGTGTTGAAAGAACCGCTGAAACATTCAATGTCTGGTTTATCTTAACATGTTTGAGACAATTGTCACCAGAGCGGACATCAGGAATTCACTGAGTGGCAGTTTTAATGACACAGACTTGTCAACTGCTGTCTGATCGCCGTAGATGTTTGTTTAAAAAGAAAGAACAGGCCATTCGGCCCGACAGGTCCATGCTAGTGTCTCCGCTCTACATGAGCTTCTAACATTGATTTCCACCCCTTTCTCTCTCGCGCGCGTCCCCCCTCCCTCCCGCTTTGAAATTTCGCCAGTATTGGGCTCCTTGGCGCCAGGTGGGGTTGACCCTGTTTTCCAACCCCCTCCCCCCCCACCACACTCCCCGTGAGACCGGCTTCAAAGCCGGGACCTGCCCCCAAGCACCTCCCCAACCCTCCGACCACCAACACTAACTCCAGTATCTGTCCCGACCCAAGTGCGGAAGGTGCCGAGAGTCTCCAATCTGCCAAGTTTGCATCCGCCTTAAACTAACTGGAAATCGGCCAGAAGCAGCTCGCTTTCCCTATCCCCAAATGACTGGCTCAATATAAACTCTCCGAAAAGGTGGGAGGCAGGGGCTGCTTTTTTTTTAAACAACAACAAAAAAAATTTTAAAGCAAAAAAACACAAGCAACTCTGGAAGATTCAGCGAAAATCTCGCTGCCCAGCTCCCTCCAAACGGATGGGAGCCAACTCGCTGGAAGGTCCATCAGTCTCAATCCCCATTCACACACACACACACACACATATACACATACACACACACCAGGAGTTACTCCGCTACTGCTCCGTCTTACTTACGTTTCGGTGGTGGGAGAGGTGGATCCACTCCTTATCCTTTGGGTTCCTAAATGCATTTGTATGCATTGGTCCAGGCAGCGAAATCCGGAGCGAAAACAGAATTCGGCAGCAAGGCTGATTCATCTGCGAGAGGGCAGCAGGACTGCGGCCTGAGTCCAGCCAGATTTAACACACCGCCCGCATGGTGCTGCCGACAGGACTGATCTCAAGGCTGCATACCTCCTCCAGCCAGAAGCACACACTCTCTCTCTCTCTCTCTCTCTCACACACAAACTCAAACACACACACACACTCAGACCCGGTGTGAACTGCCTTTTGTCCCAGCGCGAAATGCACAGGACAACTGCTATAGATCACTGCAAACGTGGATGTCAGTGGCCTTGCACTGACTATCCGTGTTCCCGAATGCAGAATAAGCCTCTTCCATCCGCCCCCCCCACCACCAACCCCCCACCTCCCCAAACCCACCCACGCCCCCCCACCCCCCCACTCTCTCCAGGCATCAAGTGCCTTTTAAGTTGCCAGTGAGAGGGGTTGCGGCGAGAATGTGTTAGTCCACACGGTGTTAGATTTCAACAACTGCCCAGTGACATCACAGCTCTTATCTGGTACATTGTGAAGTTGTCTCGCTTCAGACCAGGTTCCATTGAGACAAGTCAGTCAGTGAGGAAAGGAAACACAGGGACGGACACGCTCCGGACTGGCGAGAGAGAAATGTTTCTGATTATCGCCGGCCAGAACTGGCACAGGGATCGGAAAGAGCGTTTCACTCAGGTCACTGAGGCAGAATAAAAACAGCTCAGGGGAGGTTTGATAAGAGGTGTTCAAAGCCACGAATAAGTTTCGAAACAAAGTTTTTAAAAATAAATAAATAGAGGAGAAACTGTTTCCAAGTGGCAGGAGGGTCGGTAGCCAGAGGGGGGACGGACACAGGTTGGAGAGAATCGGTGCAAGAACCAGAGGTGTGCGAGGTTCAAAAAAACTTACACGGGGAGTGGTTGTGATCCTGGAAAAACGAGGTCTGAACAGATTCAATAATAACTTTCAAAGGGGAATTGGGGGGGGAAAAAAACTTGAGAAATAAAAAGAATCGCATTGGATTTACTAGTGACTATCTCACACTGATGGACCCTGGTCTGGTCAGGGAACCAGGGGACAGGGAGTGTGGATTTAAATATATTTTTCTTTTCCCACCTATTTCCATTATTTTTAAATGTATTCCCATCCATTGTTTCATCTCCACCTTTTAGCCAATTTCGATCCCTTCCCCCCCACACCCCCCACCCCCACTAGGGCTATGTGTACCTTGCTCATCCTGCTTTCCACCCTTAATGTCACCTATTAGCACATTCCTTAGATAATATCACCACCGTCAACACCTCTTTGTCCTTTTGTCTATGACATCTTTGGCAATCTCCACCTATCACTGGCCCTCTACCCAGCTCTACCTGTCCCACCCCACCCCCCACCCCCTTAAACCAACTTATATTTCACCTCATTTCTATTTTTTCTCAGTTCTGATGAAAATGATGAAAATAGCTAGAAAAAATCAGCAGGTCTGACAGTATCTGTGGAGAGGAACACAGTTAATGTTTCGAGGTCCGGATGACTCGAAATGTTAACTGTGTTCCTCTCTGCAGATACCGTCAGACCTGCTGAGTTTTTCCAGCTATTTTTATTTTTGTTTCCAATTTCCAACATCTGGAGTATTTTGCTTTTAACTCTATGAAAGAATTGGCACAGACATAATGGGCTGAATGCGCGCTCAGTGCTGTATCATTCTCTGACTGTGTGACAATCAATCACCCAATTAAAAATGCTGCATTTATATAGCACTTTTCACATCATTGACTGTCACAAAGCACTTGACAGCCAATGAATTACTTCCTGAAGTGTAGTCACTGCTGTAATGTGACAAACACAGCAAACTCCCACAAACAGCAATGTGATGATGACTAGATAATCTGTTTTATCATCTGAGAGACAGCATATCTGACAGTGCAGCACTCCCTTAGTACTACAGTGAAGTGTCAGCTTTGGTGCTTTTTGCACTGAAGCAGGACTTGAATTCAGAGTGTGAGTGCTACCAAGCGAGCCACATCTGACAGTCATAGAACACAGGCACTTGAAAAGGTTCAATTAGGGAGATGTAGAGAGACTGGATTGGATTTTACTAGCCCTTAGGAGATGGGCTGGGAGGCAAGAGCCTTGTAAAATGGCAGACGGAGACACCGGGAAGCAACACTGCCAACAAAGGGAACAGCTGCAGCCCAGCCACCAACCAACCAGAGACGGGCAGCCAATTAACTGGCCAATCAGACAGCCATTTCCTGCACCTGACAGGATCTTCCTGGTCTCAGGATGGAGACCTCTACATGGAGAGACCATCAGGTAAACCATGGAAGCTCCCCAGTGGGTTTCTGGGGGAGAGGGGTTGCCTTTCATTAACAGCAGATCCATGGTCCCCTGAGAGGACCCCCCCACCCCTCACCGATGGCTATGGCCACAGCCACGACTCTGTCACTGCCACTGGAGGGTTCACCTTTCTGATCACTGGGGCCTACCTGCCTGGCCCCAGGACAGAAAATTAAAAATTGACCTGGCCTTTGAGTCTGCCTAAACATGGAGGCACCCTTTCCTTCTTCCTTCAGCCTCACCAATGGCCACCTCTATTGTGGCACTACCAAGGTTACTGATTGTGTCCTGGCTGTGCCTGCAGCTCTAAGAGGCAGGTCACCATGCTCAACTGGTCCTGGCAGTTGGTGTCTAAATTGTTTGCCACTGGTAATATCCTGTCCAGCGTCCTGCTGCCCACCTGCCTGGTCTCAGGACCCGATTCTGGCCCCAGCAGTGGGACAACTTTGGAACTGAGAAAATTCTAGCCATTGATTCTCCTTGTGGTGGGGGCCAGAACCAGGGTCCATCAGTACGAGATAGTCACTAATAAATCCAATCGGGAACTGAGGAGAAATTTCTTTACCCAGAGAGTGGGGAGAATGTGGAAGTCACTCCCATAGGGAGTGGTTGAGGTGAATAGTATAGATACATTTAAAGGGGAACTGGGTAAACACACGAGGGGGAAAAGGATAGAAGGATATGCTTATTGGGTAAGCTGAAGTAGGGTGATGAAAATGGTGGTGTAGTGTTAATGTCACTGGGCTAGTAATGTCACTGAGGTTCAGGGTAATGCTCTGAGGACAAGGGTTCAAATCCCACCACAGCAGCTGGTGGAATTTGAATTCAGTTAATAAATCAGCAATTGAAAGCTTGTGTCAGTATTGGTGACCATGAAACTATCATTGATAGTTGTAAAAACCCATTAATGTCCTTTGGAGAAGGAAATCTGCCATCCTTACCCAGTCTGGTCTATATGTGACTCTAGACCCTCTGCAATGGCTGAACAAGCCACTCAGTTTAAGGGCAATTAGGAATGGCCCACAAATGCTGGCTTGGTCAGCAATGTCCACATCCCATGAAAGAACAAGGGGGTAAAAAAGGCTTTTTTAAGACCCTAGGATGCCAGCCAACTGGTCCTGGAGACTTCTCAGCCTTTAGGTTTAATAGTTTTCACAGCACCTTTTCCTAGTGATGGTGATTGTTTTAAGTTCCTCCCTCCCATTCACCTCAAGTTTGTGAAGTTTTGTAAGACTTCTACCGTGAAGACAGACACAAAATACCTGTTCAACGCCTCTGCCATTTCCTTGTTTTCCTTCATCAATTCTCCAGACTCACTCTCTAAAGGACCAACACTAGCTTTAGTTATTATTTTCCTATTTAATTACTCATAGGAACTCTATCTGTTTTCCGCTGGAGTTTAGAAGAGTAAGAGGTGACTTGATTGAAACACATAAGGTCCTGAGGGATCTTGACAGGGTGGATGTGGAGAGGGTGTTTCCTTTTGTGGGAGAATCTAGAATTAGGGGTCACTGTTTAAAAATAAGGGGTCACCCATTTAAAACAGAGATGAAGAGAATTTTTTTCTTTCAGAGGGTCGTGAGTCTTTGGAACTCTCTTCCTGAAAAGGTGATGGAAGCAGAGGCTTTGAATATTTTTAAGGCAGAGGTGGATAGATTCTTGGTAAGGAAGGGGGTGAAGGGTTATCTGTGAAAGGTGGGATGCAGATTTGAGGTTACTATCAGATCAACCATGATCTTATTAAATGGCGGAGCTGGCTCGAGGGGCTGAATGGCCTACTCCTGCTCCTTGTTTGTTTGTGTGCTTTTATATTATTAGCTAGCTTTCTCTCACACTCTACTTTCTCCTTCTTCATTATATTTTTGGTCATTCTTTGCTGGCTCTTAAAATCTGTCCAGCCTTCTGACCTACCTAATCTAATATGCCGACTATTATCCATTGATGACATTTTTTTATTATTCTTTCTTGGGATGTGGGCTTCACTGGCTGGGCCAGCATTTATTGCCCATACCAGAAATGTTGGAGAACACAGTGTTAGTGAGAGGGAGGAACTGAAGGAAATCAGTATTAGTAGTGAAAGGGTATTGGAGAAATTGATTAGGATTGAAGGCAGATAAATCCCCAGGGCCTGATAATCTACATCCCAGAGTACTTAAGGAAGTGGCCCTAGAAATAATGGATGCATTGGTGGTCATCTTCCGAGACTCTATAGACTCTGGAACAGTTCCTACAGATTGGAGGGTAGCTAATGTAACCCCACTATTTAAAAATGGAGGTAGAAAGAAAACAGAGAATTATAGACCAGTCAGCCTGACATCAGTAGTGGGGAAAATTCTAGAGTCTATTATAAAAGATTTAATAGCTGAGCACGTGGAAAATAGTGGCAGAATTGGACAGAGTCAGCATGGATTTATGAAAGGGAAATCATGCTTGAAAAATCTACTGGAATTTTTCAAGAATGTAACTAGTAGAGTTGATGAGGGGAAGCAAGTGGATTTGATTTATTTGGACTTTCAGAAGGCTTTCGACAAAGTCCCACATAAGAGATTAGCATGTAAAATTAAAGCACATGGGATTGGGGGTAGCGTATTGAGATGGATAGAAACCTAGTTGGCAGACAGGAAACAAAGAGTAGGAATAAATGTGTCTTTTTCTGAATTGCAGGCAGTGACTAGTGGGGTACTGCAGGGATCGGTGCTGGGACCCCAGTTATTCACAATATATATTAATGATTTAGATGAGGGAGCTAAATGTAATATCTCCAAATTTGCAGATGACACAAAGCTGGGTGGGAGGGTGAGCTGTGAGGAAGATGCAGAGATGATTCAGTGTGATTTGGACAAGCTGAGTGAGTGGGCAAATGCATGGCAGATGCAATATAATGTGGATAAATGTGAGGTTATCCACTTTGGTAGCAAAAACAGGAAGACAGGTTATTATCTGAATTGAGAGAGGGGAATGTGCAATGAGACCTGGGTCCTCCTACACCAGTCGTTGAAGGTAAGCATGCAGGTGCAGCAGGTGGTAAAGAAGGCAAATGGTATGTTGGCCTTCATAGCCAGAGGATTCAAGTACAGGAACAGGGATGTCTTGCTGCAATTGTACAGGGCCTTGGTGAGACCACACCTGGAATATTGTGTGCAGTTTTGGTCTCCTTATCTGAGGAAGGATGTTCTTGCTATAGAGGGAGTCCAGCGAAGGTTTACCAGACTGATTCCTGGGATGGTGGGACTGACATATGAGGAGAGATTAGGTCAGTTAGGGTTATATTCGCTGGAGTTCAGAAGAATGAGGGGGGAATCTCATAGGCTCCTATAAAATTCTAACAGGATAGATGCAGGAAGGATGTACCCGATGGTGGGAGAATCCAGAACCAGGGGTTACAGTCTGAGGTCATTTAGGACTGAGATGAGGAGAAATTTCTTCACCCAGAGAGTGATGAGCCTGTGGAATTTGCCACCACAGAAAGTAGTTGAGGGCAAAACATTGTTTGTTTTCAAGAAGGAGTTAGATATAGCTCTTGGGGTGAAAGGGATCTAAGGAAATGGGGAAAAAGCAGGAGCAGGTTATTGAGTTGGATGATCAGTCATGATCATAATGAATGGTGGAGCAGGCTCAAAGGGCCGAATGGCCTACTCCTGCTCCTAGTTTCTATGTTTCTAATTGCCCTTGAGAAGGTGGTGGTGAGCTGCCTTCTTGAACCGCTGCAGTCCATGTGGTGTAGGTGCACGCAAAGTGCTGTTGGGAAGGGAGTTCCTGGATTTTGACCCAGCGACAGTGAAGGAATGCTGATATATTTCCAACTCAGAATGATGAGTGGCTTGAAGGGGAACTTCCAATCTCTCCCTATTCAAAAAATATCCTGCTTTTCTATTTTCCCCACCAAAGTGAATAATTTCACATTTCTCCATATTGTATTCCATCTGTCACAATCTTGCCCAATCATTTAACCTATCTCTAACCCTCTGAAACTGTGAAAGTTTCCATTCCACCAACTCCTCAACAGTCTCCACCAATCCTTCAAGGAAACTGAAACTGCAGCCTAACAAAGGGTTAAAAAATCTTCACTATAGGAAGAGAAGCAGAGTTGGGGGGTGGAGAAGGAAACAGGAAACACCCATTTAATTAAACATTACCTCTGTGATGCTTACTTATCTTTCCCATGTTTAAGTAAACACAGCTATTCTACAGGTCTGGGGACACGATCCACCCAGTGGTACCAGTTAATCATCTGGACAGGGCAGGGAATGGAAGAAAGGTCAGAATTAAATGCACTATAAAACCAGTGACTTCACTTGGAATTGATGGATTAGGGGCTTCTACTGAGAAATAATTGCCCATCCAGTGCTTATTTACAGGCGAAACAAGGCAAGATTATGGCAGTAATGCATCAATAATTAGGGTTAACCCATGACAAGATATCTTTAAAGGCTGTGAATGACCTCAAGTGGCTGGATAACATTGGCCTGTAACTGTGAACACACTCGCCCACACAGCTACCTGCGAAAAGCCAAACAGAACAGCACCCTTGGGAATTCATGCACAAACATTTCATTACCCTGGGTGTGGGAAAGAGTTTGCACTGGAGAGCAAGCCGCCTCTAGCCAGCCCGGCATGTGCCAAGAAATGCCCAGCGGTGCATCTTAGGTTTAATTTATTTCCTGAGTAACACGGGCCGGGAAGGCTAACATTTGTTCTGTTGAAATCCTGGACACTTGATCTCCCACTCTGCTGTGCCGATTACCCGGCGTTGTTATCAGCTGTGAACAACGGACCACTGGTTAACTTCCAAAACAAACTGTCAATAATATAAATCGCGATTTGTTGACAGAAATAAAGCAATAAATCGATACAGGTGCGATAACCTCACCAACTAAAATCCCGATTTGCTTGACCTGCTGTTGATTAGAGGCGCTGGAGACACAAATCACTAAAAGTAGGGAGGAAGGTTAAGGACAAGCGTTCAAAGGCTATTAGTTTGGGGGGGGGGAGGTGGTTGCAGGGGTAGCACTCTTGTCTGTGAGAGAGGAAAGATATGGGTTCAAGTCCCACTTCAGAACTAATTCAATGGAGAGTGTAATTTATGGTTAAATAATGATCTGTTTAGTTTTAAAATTATGCCTACCAAAGAAAACAAAAAGTGCTGGAAAAACTCAGTAGGTGTGACAGCATCTGCGGAGAGAAAGATGAGAGTTAACGTTTCGAGCCCGTCTGACTCTTCGACACCTGCTGTTTTTTCCGGCACTTTTTGTTTTTTGTTTCAGGTTTCCAGGATCCGCAGTATTTTGCCTGGTACTAAAGAAAATAGCTTATTTAGTTAGTCGTTTGATACAGTGAAAGTTTTAAAATGTGAAATCTTGACGTATTGGAAAATGCAAAAATTTGAATTAGAGTCCCAAAAAGGAAAAGAGCAGAAAAGAAATGGAATTGCCAAAAGAAATGGAAGTCATAAAATTTGAATTGGATAGAGAATGGCTTCGATTATGTGAACAGGGAGGAACGGATAGATTTGACGAGGGGTCAGTTTTAACTCCTGGTTTTGATTTGGCAAGGAACACTTGCCTCGTGCCCAAGTTCAGTGAGGAAAGAGTTGAAATGTATTTTGTATCATTTGAGAAGATTGTCATGAAGTTACACTAACCACATGAAATTTGGACAGTCCTATTACATAGTGTTTTGGTAGGAGAAGCCTTGGGGGTTTATTCAACCCTTTCAGATGAACAGTCTGCCGGTTATGACATAGCTAAGACTGCTGTGCTTAATGACTTGACACCAGAAGCCTCTAGACAAAAACTTTCAAGAACTGGAAGAGAAGGCAAAATCAGACCTTAGTCGAATTTGCAAGGGAGAGAGAATTTTTGATCGATGGTCTAGGGCAATAAAGCTGAACCAGGATTTTTTAAAACCTTAGAGAGGTATTGTTAATGGGAATTTTAAAAAGAATATTCCTTTAGGAATCAAGTCCCACTGAGAAGACCATAAAGTTTATGAAATAAGGGAGGCAGCTGCTTGGGACTCAAACGGCGGTGGAAGCAGAGGCTCTGAATATTTTTAAGGCAGAGCTGGATAGATTCTTGATGAATAAGGGGGTAAAAGGTTATCAGGGGGTAGGCGGGAAGGTGGGGCTGAGGTTACACTGAGCAGGCTCAAGGGGCCTACTCCTGCTCCTAATTCGTATGATCATACATATGTTCATAAGAATGTTCATATGTTTATCAGATAGTTATGATTAACCCAAAAACACATAGGGTGCAGCAAACCATTGTTTCCAAATCCACAAGGGAGCTGGAGAGAGAAGCGAAGTGATAATGAGCAGGGTACTAATAACCTTGAGGGGGGACGTCAGAACTGAAACAAAAGATGTTTCTCAGGATCGTGAAAGAATCAGCGGGGAAGATACAAATGATTCAAGAAGATCAATGTGATTTTATAAAGCATCTTTAATGTAATTAATAATCCAAAGATACTTCACAGAAGAGGTAATCAAACAATATTTGACAAAGAGCCACATAAGGAGGCATTAGGACAGATGACCAAAAGCTTTTCCTAAATTCATAAAAGATGGAAAGAGAGGTGGAGAGATTTAAGGAGGGAATTCCAGAGCTAAGGATTTCACTTTGCAGCTGAAGGCACAGCTCCTAGTGGTGGAATGATTCTGATCAGGGATGTGCAAGAGGCCAGCATTGGAGAAGCACAGAAAATGTTAAAGAGATAGGGAGGGTGAAGGCAATGGGGACTTGTAAAGAAAGGTCAGAATTTTAAAATTGAACCATCACAGCATCAGACCAGGAACCAGTATAGGTCAGTGAACACAAGGTAATGGGCGAATGAGACTTGGTATGAGTTAGCAGACACATATTGGGGATATTATGTACCTTATGTGCCCAAATGTACATTTTCTTAATATAAAGAAGTAACTAGTATTAACAGCAGATGTAGAATTTTTGGCTACATAATAGAGAATTCCAGCTGTTCTATTCAAAAATGTCTTTAAAGTTGAAATAATTAAGAACAAAGTGAAATCTGCAAATTATCCTGAAACATGCAAATAGAAAATATGTATCTGTTTAAACTCATGGTGCCTTTAGTAGCTGAGAGGAAAATCAATCACAACCTCACCAAAGACTTTTTTGAACCAATAATTTCAAATCTGTTTGCCTGTAGTGACATAATTATATTATTCCTTCTACCTGCATCTATTGTTCAACATTTTTGGACAAGATTTCATAACACCACATTCATTCTGATTAAATGCCTTTATTTTTAGTTCTAGTTGTTTAACTTACCCCTAAATTGAGGGTCAATTGAAATAGGGCAACACAATTTGCTTCAATTCCACAATTGAGGAGAGGAGATTAACACAAACTAGGGATGCATTCCCTGAAATTTAGAAGGTTAAAGGGTTTTTCCAGATATTTTTGTTTTTGTTTTCAATTTCCAGCATCTGCAGTTTTTTGCTTTTATCTTAGAAGGTTAAAGGGTTGTTTCATCAAAGTTTTCAAGATATGAAGGGGAGCTGATATAGTAAATAGAGAGAAACTATTTCTACCGGTTGGGAAATCAAGGACAAGGGGCCATAATCCAAAAATTAAAGCCAAGCTTTCAGGAGTGAAATTAGGAGAGCCTTCTTCGTGCAAAGTGCCGTAGGAGTTTGAAACTCTATTTGGAACTCTGAAAGCAATGGACGCTAGAAAAATTGGATATTTTAAATCTGAGATTGCAAGATTTTTGTGATAAGAACAAAAAATAAAAACATAGGAAATAGGAGCAGGAGTAGACCACACAGCCCATCAAGCCTGCTTCACCATTCAATACAATTATGGCTGATCCTGAGCCTCAACTCAACTCTCTCACCCACTCCACGTATCCCTTAATTCCTTGAGAGACCAAAAATCTGTCTATCCCAGCCTTAATTTATTCAATGATGGGGAATCCACAGCCCTCTGGTGTAGAGAATTCCAAAGATTCACAGTCCTAGATGTGAAGAAATTTCTACTCATTTCAGTCCTAAGTGACTGGCCCCTTATCCTGAAACTGTTCTCCCCTTGTTATCAATTTCCCAGCCATCAGAACCAATGGTCAGAATTTTCCGGCCTCTCCTGCCGGAAGACGGGATTTTCCAGTCCCGCCGAAGACAATGGACATTTGAATGGCTCGCCGCATTTTCCAGCCCTGACCCCACCATATTTTCCAGCCCCAGCACCCAACTGTCAAGCCCCTTCACAATACTGAATGTTTCAATGAGATCATCTCTCGTCCTTCTAAACGCCAGGAAATATGGATCCAATTTACTCAGCCCCATCATCGGAAACCCTGCTCAACACAGGGACCAAACTAGCTAACCTTCACTGTACCACCTCCAACGCAAATATATCCTTCATAAGTGTGGGGACCAAAAATATTCTAGGTGAAGTCTCATGAAAGACCAATAAAATTGCAGCAAGACTTTTTTTTAAATTCTTGTACTTCAACCCCCTTGCAATAAACGCCAACATGCCATTTGCTTTCCTAATTGATTGCTGTACCTACCTTTTGTGTTCCTTTTAGAAGTATGCCCAGGTCTCTCTGAACACCAACATTGACAAGTTTCATGCTTTAAAAAAAATTCTGTTTTTCTATTCTTACAAAGTGAATAACCTCACACTTCCCTACATCACACTCCTTCTGCCACTTTGTTGCCCACTCACTTAACCTGTCTATATTTCTTTGCAGCCTCTCTGTGTGCTCCTCACAGCTTACATTCCCACCTTGCTTTGTACTGTATTATTGGATACATTACTCTCTGCCTCTTCATCTAAGTCATTGATATAGATTGTAAACAGCTGAGGCCCCTGTGAGTGACTCAGTAGCACCGATACTCACCAAGGCCTAAAGAACATAGCTGCCAGAATGTGCCCGCAGCAAGTGGTGAAAAAACCAAAAAGAGGGAACAACCTCCTTGACCTGATCCTCATCAATCTAGCTACGCATTTGTCCTGGTCCTATAGGAGTGACCACCACACATCTCTTGTGGAGATAGAATCCCCTCCTAACCCTCTCTCATGCTGTGTGGCACTGCCATGGTGCTAAAAATAGGATAGATTCAGAACAGGGTTTAGTAGCTCACAGCTGGGCATCCATGAGGCTGTGGGGTCCATCAGCAGCAGTAAAATTGTGCAGTGCTCCCTCAGAACTGTGTTCAAACCTGAAGTGAAGTCTGAACCCACAACCCTCAGACTCAGAGGCGAGAGTGCCATCCACTGAGCCAGGCCCGACTCAGTCACGTTCAAACTCATTCAGCCGAATGTATGGCGGAATTTTACAGTCCCATCGCAGCAGGGGAGGGGTCATAAAATGCAGCGAGCCATTTGAAAATCCATGGACTTTGGCGGGACCATATGAGATCCTGCCCTATGAGTCGAAAAGGTCCTACCACCCACATAGGTGAATGTAAAAGATCCCGAGAACACTATTTGAGGACCAGCAAAATTATCTTGATGTCCTTCCTGTGAAATTGCTGTTTGAGGGACCTTACTGTGTGCAAGTTGGTTGCCCTGTTTGCTGATGTTACAGATACGACCAGACTTTATAAATACTCAGAGGCGATGATGTGCTTTGGGCCCTTCCATGGCCATGAAAACTATGATAGAAATACAAATTCGTCTTTCCCTTTCTGTCTTATTACTTATCCTCCTGTGAGTATCACTGCTGTTTGGAAGGTAGTGCTTTCCCCCAACAGTTACTGAGGAAATATGTGATCTGCTGACCGACAACCCACTCCCACCAGGAGAACAGAGCTGTCTGTACCAGTCAAAGGATTACTTGCAGACAGATCCCTGCAAAGAACATCTGGGGGCCTTTTTCCACACTTGTCAGCCAAATCAGCCCTCTTAAAACAACAACAACAACAACAACAACAACTTGCATTTATATAGCCCCCTTTAAAATGGTAAAACATCCAAGGCAGGTCACGGGAATATTATCAGATAAAAACTTGACACCCCAAGCCTCATTAGGACATTTTCATATGGGTGACCAAAAGCTTGGTCAAAGGGGGAGCTTTTAGGAAAGGAAAGAAAGACATTCATTTCTATAGTGGCTCCCAAAGTGCTTTACAGCTAAAGAAGTGCTTTTGAAGTGTAGTCACTGTTGTAATGTAGTACCTTAGTATCTTTAACAGTTCAGTTAAATTGGCTGAGAGGCAGGAAGCAGAGGGTGATGGTAGAGGGATGTTTCTGTGACTGGAAGTCTGTTTCCAGTGGGGTCCCACAGGGCTCGGTGCTGGGGCTCTTGCTGTTTGTGTTGTATATCAATGATCTGGACTTAAATGTAGGGGGTATGATCAAGAAGTTTGCAGATGACTCAAAAATTGGTGGGTGATAAATAGTGAGGTGGATAACTGTAAACTGCAGAAGGATATCAATGGACTGATCAGGTGGGCAGAGCAGTGGCAAATGGAATTCAACCCAGAAAATTGTGAGGTAATGCGCTTGGGGAGGGCTAACAAGGCAAGAGATTACACCATGAATGGTAGGACTCTGGAAAGAACAGAAGATCAGAGGGACCTTGATGTGCATATCCACAGATCCCTAAAGGTAGCAGGGCAGGTAGATAAGGTGATTATGAGGGCATATGAGATACTTGCCTTTATTAGCTGAGGCATAGAATACAAGAGCAGGAAGGTTATGCTGGAACTGTATAAAATGCTGGTTTAGGCCACAGCTGGAGTACTGTGTGCAGTTCTGTTCACCACATTATAGGAAGGATGTGATTGCACTGGAGAGGGTGCAGAGGAGATTTACCAGGATGTTGCCTGGGCTGGAGGGTCTGAGCTATGAGGAAAGATCGGATAGACTGGGGTTTCCTTTGGAGCAATGAAGGTTGAGAGGGGAGTTGATAGAGGTATGCAAGATTATGAGGGGCATAGATAGGGTAGATAGGGAGGCACTTTTTCCATTCGTAGAGGGGTAAATAACCAATGGGCATAGATTTAAGGTAAGGGGTAAAGGCTAAGAGGGGAGTTGAGGAGAAATTTTTTCACCCAGAGGGTGGTGGGAGTCTGGAACTCACTGCCTGAAAGGGTGATTGAGCCAGAAACTCTCGTAACATTTAAGTATTATTTAGATATTCACTTGCATTGCCATAACCTCCAGGGCCACGGGCCAAGCGCTGGAAAACGGGATTAGTGCAGTCAGTCTTTGTCGGATGGTGTGGACACGATGGGCCGAATGGCCTCCTTCTGAGCTGTAAACGTTTATGAGTCTAAGTGACCTTAACTTTCTAAACGGAATACAAACCTGGTTTGTGTAATCTCTCCTCATAATTTAACCTTTGGGGTCCAAGGGCAGGATTTCCCCCCGTCGGGGGTGAAGTTGAAGGATGGGCGCACACAGGCATGCTTCTGATCGGCGCCCCCAATTGGGGGCACAGAGCCATTTTACTTGGGCGGGCCAATTAAGGCCCACCCAGCGTGACATCTGCACAGAAGCACTGTGGACTCCCTGTGTGGGCGGGAGGGGTGGGATTCCAAAATTGAGAGTGTGCTCTTTCACGCATGCACATGAATGAATGCACTCATCTCCCTGAGGCTAAGTGCAGCCTCAGGGAGATCAGCTCTAAATGTAAAAAAGCTAAAAATAGAATAATAGAATTTCCCTAACATATCTCTCCTCATGTGACACTGTCGCAAGATTTGGGACATGTCCGTAATTTTTACAAAAACTTTATTAAAATTTTTAAAAACCTACATGAAACCTCGTCCCGCCCGTGGATGAGGTTTCACACTTTTTCTAATTCCAGCCGGGGCTCCTGGCCTGCCCGACAACGTTAAGGTTGGATGGGCGGGTCCACTAAATCGTTCAATGACTCTGTCAATGGCCCTCAATTGGCCATTGACAGGTCGGCAGGCACACAGCTGATTTTGCTGAGCCCCTGCCTACCGGAAAATTTAAATGGGGCGCGGTGACTTCGGGAGTTCCGCCCGACATCACCGCCCGTCATTTTATGCATCGCTCGTCCCCGCTCGTCGACAGGAAGATCCTGCCCCAAGTATCATTCCGGTAAACCTATGATGCACACCTCAGAATCACAGAATCATTACAATGCAGAAGGAGGCCAGTCGGTCCATTGAGTCTGCACTGCTTCTCTGAAAGAGCATTCCACTTAGTCGCACTCCCCTGCCTTATTCCCATAACCTTGCACATTCTTTCTTCTCAGATAGCAATCCAATTCCCTTTTGCTAATCCTGCAATGTGATGCCCCTGTTCAAGAAGGGAGGGAGACAAAAAGCAGGAAACTATAGGCCAGTCAGCCTAACATCTGTCGGTGGGAAAATGCTGGAGTCCATTATTAAGGAAGAAATGACAGGACAGTTACAAAAGCTTAACTCAATCAAACAGAGTCAACATGGTTTTGTGAAAGGGAAATCATGTTTTACAAATTTGCTAGAGTTCTTTGAGGATATAACAAGCAGAGGTGACAAAGGGGAACCAGTAGATGTGGTGTATTTGGATTTCCAGAAGGCACTCAATAAGGTACCACATAAAAGATTATTGCACAAGATAAGAGCTCACAGTATTGGGGGTAATGTATTATCATGCATTGAGGATTGGTTAATACACTGGAAGCAGGTAGTCAGGATTAATGGGTCTTTTTCAGGTTGGAAAGACGTAACTAGGGGAGTGCCACAAGGATCAGTCCTGGGGCCTCAATTATTTACTATCTATATTAATGACTTGGAGGAGGGGGCAGAATGTAATGTATCCAAATTTGCTGCTGATCCAAAAATAAGTGGGAGGGCATGTTGTGATGAGGACATAAGGGATCTGCAAGGGGATATAGACAGGTTGAGTGAGTGAGCAAAAACTTGGCAGATGGAGTTTAATGTAGGAAAGTGCGAGGTCATGCACTTTGGTAGGAAGAATCAAAAGGCAGACTATTATTTAAATGGAGAGAGACTCGAAAAAAGTGCAGCACAGAGGGATCTAGGTGTTCTTGTGCATGAAACACAAAAAGTTAGCATGCAGGTGCAGCAAGTAATTAAAAAGGCAAATGGAATTTTGGGGGTTGGAGTTTAAAAATAGGGAAGTCTTGTTACAACTGTACAGGGTGTTGGTGAGGCCACACCTCGAGCACTGTGTACAGTTTTGGTCCCCGTACTTAAGAAAGGATATACTGGCATTGGAGGCAGTTCAAAAGAGATTCACTAGGCTGATTCCTGGGATGAAGGGGTTGACTTATCAAGAACGACCTTTATTCATTAGAAGAATGAAATGTGATCTTATTGAAATGTACAGGATTCTGAAGGGGCTTGACAAGATGTTGAGAAGATGTTTCCACTAGTGGGGGAATCTCGAACTAGGGGACATAGTTACAGAATAAGAGGACACTCATTTAAAACTGACATGTGAATGAATTTCTTCTCTCAAATGTCTGGAATTCTCTACCCCAGAGAGTTGTGGGGGCTAGATCACTAAAAGTATTTAAAGAGGAGATAGATAGATTTTTGAAATATCGGGGAGCTGAGGGCTATGAGGAGCTGGCATGAAAGAGAGTTGAAGCCTGGGGCAGATCAGCCATGATCTTATTGAATGACGAGGCAGGTAAATGACCTACTCCTGCTCCTATTTTTTATGTTCTTATGTTATGTTCTTTCGACCACTTTGATCGAACATGCTTCCACAACCCTCTCTGGAAGCTCGTTCCAGACTCCAACCCCTCTCCAGGTGAAAAATGTTTTCCTCAGATCACTTCTGCTCCTTTTGCACATTATTTTGAGTCTGTGCTCTCTCATTCTTGATGTACTCTTGAGTGGGAACAGTTTCTCACTATTTACCTTGTCCATACCCCTCAGGATCTTAAATACTTCTATCAAGTCTCCTCTCAGCCTTCTTTTTTCCAGGGAAAGCAGTCCCTACCTCTCCAATCTATCCTCATAGCTACAGTTTTTTATCTCTGGAATCAATCTTGTGAATCTCCTCTGTACCCTCTCCAATTCCTTCACATCCTTCCTCAAGTATGGCACCCAGAACAGGACACAGTACTCCAGATGAGGCCTAACTAGTGTCTTATATAAGTATAATGTGACCTCCTTACTCTTGTACTCAATTTCCCTATTGATAAAACCTAGGATACCATATTCTTTATTAACTAATCTCTCAACATGCCCTGCCATCTTCAATGGCTTACCTGGCTATGTGGAAAATTTCTCAGGTATGTCCTGTACACAAAATCCAACCTGGCCAATTACCACCCCATCGGTTACTCTCCATCGTCAGTCAAGTAATGGAAGGGTTCATCAGCAGTGGTATCAAGAGGTACTTGCTTAGCAATAACCTGCTCACTGACACTCAGTTTGGGTTCCGCCTGTACTACTCAGCTCCTGACCTCATTACAGCCTTGATTCAAGCATGGACAAAAGAGCTGAACTACCGAGTGGAGGTGAGAGTGTTTGCCCTTGAATTCAAGGCAGCATTTAACAGAGTGTGGCATTAAGGAGCCCAAGCAAAACTGGAGTCAATAGGAATCAGGAGGAAAACTCTCCACTGGTTGGAGTCATACCTAGCACAAAGGAAGATGGTAGTGGTTGTTGGAGGGCAGTCATCTCAGCTCCAGGACATCACTGCAGTAGTTCCTCAGGGTAGTGTTCTCGGCCCAACCATATTCAGCTGCTTCATCAATGACCTTCCTTCCATCATAAAGTCAGAACTGGTGATGTTCGCCGATGATTGCACAATGTTCAGCACCATTCGTGATTCCTCAGATACTGAAGCAGTCCATGTCCAAATGCAGCAAGACCTGGACAAGGCTTGGCTGATAAGTAGCAAGCAATGCTAGTGCCACACAAGTACCAGGCAATGACCACCCCAACAAGGGAGAACATAACTATTGCCCCTTGATGTTCAATGGCATTACCATTGCTGAATCCCCCAGTAACAACATCCTGGGTGTTACCACTGACCAGAACCTGAACTGGACTAGCCATATAAATACTGTGGCTACAAGAGCGGGTCAGAGGCTAGGAATCGTGCGATGAATAACTCACCTCCTGACACCTCAAAGCCTGTTCACCATCTACAAGGCACAAGTCAGGAGTATGATGGAATACTCCCCAATTGCCTGGAGGAGTGCAGCTCCCACAACACTCAAGAAGCTTGACACTGTCGAGGACAAAGCAGCCCCGCTTGATCGGCACCACATCCACAAACATTCACTCCCTCCAACACTGACGCACAGTAGCAGCAGTGTGTGTACCATCTACAAGATGCACTGCAGCAACTCACCAAGGCTCCTTAGGCAGCACCTTCCAAACCCAGGACCACTACCACCAAGAAGGACAAGGGCAGCAGATAGATGGCACAGAGTCTTGCACGCTGTGGGGGGGTGCGCACCTGACACCATCGGGCGTAAAATAGAGCGGGATGACGTCGGGCGAGTGTCCTGATGTCACCGCACTCTCACATGATATTTCGGTTGGCAGGCCGCATGGTGGTCGGCAGCACGCCTGCTGACGTTTAAGAGGCCTAGTGAGGCCATTAATGTAGTAAATGACCTGGATTTTTTGCTGCCCGTCCAATGTTACTGTTGGCGGGCGGGTGAATCGGCCAGGCAGCCTTTGGGTTTTTGAGGAAACCACATCCAAGGGCTTGATTAATTAAATGTATTTATTATGTTATTTAATTACTAATTTAAAAAATTGTTTGGGCAAAATTTTCATCTTCAGTATGTTTAGGTGAGTGATTCTTATGGATGGAATTATTTTTCGGAATTTCATAATGTTCATTTTTGGCTTTAAAGTTCCTCAGCTCCCTGAAGCAGCTCTCTGCCTCAGCTCACTCCCCCACGCCCGCGCTGACCTCAGCGCCTGCCCTCCTCTGGCCCTCACCCCGACAGCGCTGAGCCTCTCAGCGCGCCTTTCGCATTAATTGGCCAGCCAGCGTGAAACCGCAACTGGGGGCCAATCGCAGGCGTCGGCCCATTTCCTGGCTGCTCCCGGGCCTGCCCATCGCGCTCGCCCAACCACCCGAAAACCCTGCCCATGGGGACACCACCACCTGGAGGTTCCCCTCCAAGTCACTCACCATCCTGACTTGGAAATAGTCACTGTCGCTGGGTCAAATTCCTGGAGCTCCCTCCCTAACAGCACCGTGGGTGTACCTACACCACATGGACTGCAGCGGTTCAAGAAGGCAGCTTGCCACCACCTTCTCAAGGGGCAATTAGGGATGGGCAATAAATGCTGGTCTGGCCGGCGATGTCCACGCCCCGTGAATGAGTTTTAAAAAATGGCCTACCCCTGCTCCTGGGTTCCTATGAGTGAAGACTTTTAGCTCTGAGGAAATATTGGAGAGGCTGGGATTGTTTTCTTTGGAATGGAGGAGGTCGAGGGGAGATTTGACTGAGATGTATAAAATTATTGGAGGGCTTGTAGTGCAGTGGTCACATCTGTATCTCTGGACCAGGAGGCCTGGGTTCAAGTCCCACTTCAGGACTTAATGGCCCTGGTCACCAATGCCTTTTTAGGGCTTAGTACCTGGAGGAGGAGGAGGTATATGAAATGATGAGTGGCCTAGCTGGAATGAATAGGAAGGACAGTAACCAGTAATTAATCATAGTCCACAAGGGACCATGTGCATCTCTTCCCCATTGGAGAGAGACGATGGGTTATATATAGCTTGAGGGCTCCACTCTGCAAGCATGGGGTACTACCATGGCTGGTCTAGGGATTGAACCCATGCTGTTGGCACCACACTCCAGCCAACTGAGCTAACCAGCCCCCATGTTTAGTAACTCGGGGGCATAGATTTGAAGTATTTGGCGGAAAGATTAGGAGGGAATTGAGGGTATTTTTTTCACCCAGAGTGTGGTGAAGATCTGCAACTCATGGCCAGAAGACCTCATTACATTTAGAAAAAAACACTTGGCTATGCACTTGAGGTGTTATAACCTCCAGCACTATGGACCAGTGTGCCATCGGAGTAGATAGCTCTTTTTCGGGCCAGCACAAACAAGGTGGGCCGAATGGCCTCCTTCTGGGCAGTAAGTTTCTTTGTTGCTATGTTTCTATGTTTTTATGACTCGGTACATCTGTAGCTTCCCCAAGGATCAAAGCTAACCCTCTTCATTCTCTTCCAAAGGACTGATTATATCACATGCCCTTTTCTGCCCTGACTTCAAAAGATGTGACACCAGACTGTGACTTAGGCTTTGACTGCCAAACAAGCTTGTTAAACACTGAAAGAATAAGTGAACAGTAACAGGGACACACTACATTTTACAGTAGGTTTTAAGCTCAGCAATATCCTCGGGTAAGCAGAAAACAACAAATAGTCACTGCTGTTGCACTGAGCAGCATGCCATGTGATATCCTCACGTATCCATTCTTTTTTGGGAAGCTCTGTGGCTGGACTGTCTCCCTCCAGAGATTTCAGACAGACCCTGAAATTTGAGCGAGACAGTCTGAGAATTAAACCCCGCAAAATGACTAGGAACAAGCAGAGGTACATGGCTGTCTGCTAAACAGAGAAAGAGATGTATTTGAACGAATCCCCAGGGAGCATGTATTTGAAAGGAGTAACTTCTCCTTTTACTATATTGCTTACACATAGATGGCCAACTGTGGCACCCATGTCTTTAAATAAACAAGGGTTGATTTTTTAAAAAAATTTCTGAGTGAACCTGGTTTTTAAATTTGTGTTCCAAAAATAGTTTTTAAAAAAAGACCTTCAGAAAACTCAGTAACCTTCTGTGAAAATCTTGGCAGGTCCTACACATGGCAAAATTCATACATCATCTGAAGCTTCTCAAAACCCAAGGATCCCAAATTTCCTGGTCTTTCAGGCTTTCAGCCCCCTCCAGCCTTAGGAAATTTGGGGGCATAAATTTGGCCCGAAAAGACATTTTTGCTTCGGTTTTCACGTTTTCAGTACAAGTATTGGAAGCAATAATTAAGTGCAGTCTGTGTGGTTTTACCACTGTCAGTGCTCCCATTACCATGTCAGCACCAAGATGACACAAGGTTATGGAGATTGATGTGAATTTTGAAGCCAATATTTTGGCATAAAGTATAAAGAAAGAAAGATTTACATTTATACGCTACCTGAAAGACCTCAGGAAGTCCCAAAGCGTTTTTCAGCCCAAAAGTGCTTTTGAAATGTACTCACTGTTGTAAAATAGGAAACACCACAGCCGCAAACAGCAATGTGATAATGATAAGATCACCTGTTTTAGCAACGTTGGTTGATGCGATAAATATTGGTCCCAGGAGAGAACTTCCTTGACCTTCTTCAAAATAGTGCCATGGGGTCTTCTACATCCACCTGAGAGAGCAGGCAGAAGACAGCACCTCCGGCGGTGCAGCACTGCCTCAGTCCTTCACTGGAGTGGCAGCCCAGATTTTCTTTCTGTAGCAAATCTGACAGCCAATTTGTCCACAGCAAGTTCCCACAAACTGAAATGTGACAATGTGCAGCTAATCTCCTGATTCAGAGCTGAGAGTGCGAGTCGCTGAGCCACAACTGGTACTGGTTAGTATTGATCCAGTAAGGCCAAATATTTCATACCAGATAAACATTAATTAGGAAACACATGGTCTCAAACAAGGAAGCAATGTTTTATTTTAAAGAAAACAAAGAAAATGAATATTCCATATCATTTCCTTTTCAGCCCACTCCTATGTCTTAGAATCAGCTTAATGTGTTTCCCAGCTTCTGATCTTGAGAAGAAACATGAAAACTCAGGCTCATTATGGAGTGAGTTAATATTGGTTTGCACATTTCTTTCTAATACTCCACTATTGAAATATAAAAATTACTGCCATTACAAATAATCGGGGAATCATTGAATTCCCAAAATCAGCCAAGTTCTTTAGAAATATTAAACAATAGCTTTTTAGCATAATTCACTGATAAAGCACAAAATAAGACCTACAGAAGAATTTTCCATTATCATTCCTGTTGTCGCAATCAAAAATGTATTTCTGCCTTTTGAAAAGTAGTGACTCGAATAATGTTCTCCTTCGAACGGGTGCAAACTCAAATTGTCAGGAAGTCACAAAAGGAAATTCCTTCAGACAATATTGACAGAGGATGCCTCCTAGCAAGTTCTATTTTGTTGCAATGGACTTCAGGGTTCAAGTTCCAAGCTGCTTCTGAAGAGTTCCAGTCTGTCAATAAACAGCAACAGCAGCCTGGATTTCTATAGTGCCTTTAACATAGTAAAATGGGTCAAGTCACTTTGCTGGAGGGTGTAAATTGTGGAGGCTTGTGGACACAATCTTTCAAACGACATTATACAGGCAGGGGTGGTGCCAAGGGACTGGAGACTTGCAAATGTTACAGCCCAGCTCAAAAAAAGGGGAAAGGGATAAACTTAGCAGCTACATGCCAATCCGATCTCAAACTAGTTAAAATATATTGCGGAGAAAGTACTTTGCAGAAAGAAGCCATTATAACTGCTGGTGGTTCCACCTCACCTGACTGCACTATTTAAAGGACCACTACCTTTGCGAACTTGTTCAAATTTCCTTTTTATCTCGAGAGGAAAATCGATTGCAACCTCATTAATGAGAGCAACACAAATTCTTCTCATATTTCATTTTGTCACATTTTCAAAATGTTTCAACAAAAACAGCCTGCCTTTAAATAGCACCTTCAATGTTGTAAAAGACCCCAAGACCCTTCACAGGCGCCTAACCAGACAAATTTTGAGACCAAGTTATTCAGAATTCAGGCTGATCAGAAAACTGGAAATTCTGAGCTGTGGGGATATTGGCTCATATTCGGACATATTACAAAGTCGGGGATCAGTCAGGTCCCTTAAACTCACCCCAGAAAGTCAAGTCTAGTCATTGATAATGCAAGAACACACTTATTATTATTAGTTAACCTCTCGATCCCAGAAATTGGACAATTAGAAGTGATGAGTCTCATTCCTTCTGATTATGAATCGTTGTTGGAAGTTTTAAAATATCAATTTTTTTTTTTTAGATACCTACTCTTTCCTTTATGGCTCTTTTTCTCTCTCTCTCTCTCTCTCTTAGTCCAATCTTTCTTTCCCTCTCTTTAATTCTCTTTCTCCCTATTTAATTCACCTTTCTTTTCAGCCCTTCTTGTGTCCATTTCACAATCTTTCAATCGCATTAGTAAAGGAGATACCCTGTTTGTGCAGGGGAAACCGCGGGGTCGGTGGGGGGTGGTGACAGGTGTTGGGGGATGGGGTCAGGGAGAGACAAGAGTTTCACAGCAGGATTTGGGCAGACACAAGTTCCATTCAATTTTCCTGCCCGCAATAAATGTCCTAGCCCACATTTAACTACTGCTAATGGGGTGAAGAACGGTGAGCGATTACGATCAGAAGGTAGAAAGATATTTTATTTTAGTTGGTCAGTGCCTTTCCAAAATTCCAAAGGACCACATGAAAGATTTGGAAGGAGGTGGGGAAGAGGTAAAGAAAATTAAAACACTGCATACCTCAATACAGTAATACTTACAGTCATTACTGGCAAAGCTCCAGTGTATCTTATGTAGCACAAGTAGGCTGAGAACTGATTTATGGGCCAGTTATATATGACAGTTTTGACATCAAGTGTAACATGAAATACTTTATAGCTGAGGAGACAAGCCAGTCAATTGACTGCACATTGCATTTTAGCATTTGGAATGAGATCTCCCCAAGAAGGAAGTCTACAGAAGTCGTGGTACAAACTGCCCTAATAAAACTTTGGGTCAGGTTTTTCTGAAAAACTTAAGTACGCCTGTGCAATGCTCAAAATTATTGACGTGCAAGTCAGCCAACAGCTTCTAGCGAGGTGGAGATATGCTGTGAATTGTCAATCGCCACCAAGGGCTGGACAATTTGCACTGCTCCGCCATCAGCTCAACAACCCCTGATTTTCATAACGTTGCTGTAACTCTTATAGAGTCAAAACAATTAAACTAAATTAACAAAATTGAGATAAATCAGGCACAGCCCCTAATTCAGGTCAGGTGTAAAACCAAGAACAAAGTTTATAACGTTGCTGTATTTGCACGTAAACTCACTCCAAACAAATTACTATTGTTAACCAACCCCTTTATCCCAGAAAGTGAACAATTAGAAGTGATGAGTCTCATTCCTTCGGATTATAAATTGTTGTCGGAGATTTTAAAATGTATAAAATGCATTTAAAAATTTTTGCTTTTTTCTTTCTGGCTCTTCTCTCTCCCATAGTCCAATCTTTCTTTCCATCTCTTTAATTCTCTTTCTCCCTCTTTAATTCACCTTGCTTCTCAGCCCTTTTGGTGTTTATTTCACAATCTTCCGATCTCATTACTAAAGAAGATACCCTGTTTGTTGCCCTCTTCATTCAGGCCCCAGATACCCCTGTTGCCTTCGCTGTAATGTTACCAGCTCGCACTTCCTGCAAACTTGTTGGTGCAGATGTATTGAGATGAAGGAAACGGAGCTGAATCTAATTAATGGCAGACTGTATGAGATGCCTTGCATTAGGAAAATCTGGCCAAGTCAAGAGGGAAAGAGAGCACAATGGCCCAGAATGAAATTGTTTGCTTGTCAAGTTGCTACAAATCAAGCTGATAATGCCACACTGAGGAAAACAAAATATTTGTTACATAAATGAATGGGACAAGCAACAGGCTATTTCTGCAACCAATCAGAGGGAAATATAAATCAGAGTGAGTTAATTCAATGTAAAATCAGGTAAAGAAAGCAAAATAAACAGAAGGGAAGAAAGATTGGATTAAGAGACAGAGAGAGGAAAACAAAAGGGTGAAGAAGGAAAAGTTGTAAATAAATTAAAATTAAATTTGACATTTTTTCAAATCTTCAACAACAATTAAAACCTGAAGGAATGAGACTCTACATGTGTAATAGTTCATTTTCAGTGTGAGAGAGGTTGATTAGATTGTAACAAACTCTTACCATGTCATTAAATGGGCACTTAGACTGATGGAGAATATTTAACTTTCTGTGGTGAGTTTAATTTGCATCTACTGCATGAACGTGGCAAAGCCAGCACAGGCATCATTGATTTAGCAATAAGTGTATGCTGAGGAATTAGCACGCTCCAGAAACCCTGAGTTGGTGACCTTGCCCTACCAAGAAACGCCAAGAAACATCTGAAACCTGCATTGGTTAGTCGCTTTCATCAAATGGATTACTGTCATATACCCAAAGACCTTCTGTATGGTGAACTGACCACTGGGTCATGACCTCCTGGGCATCCATACCTCAAATACAAGGACATCTGAAAGCAAGGTATGAAGATGGTCGACATTGACATTGGCAACAGGGAAAAGTCGCTGATGACCGTGACCTCTGGAGGCTGACTGTTTGGAAGTTCATTGGATGAGGCGAGCAGAAACAAAAGGCTCAGCTGGCCGAGAAGGGGGCCCAGAGAATACAGGAGCCAGCGAATCATGTACCTTCTCAGCCCACATCAAATGTGGCAGAGTCTGCCATGCCAGAGTGGGGCTCCTGAGCCACACCAGGTGATG
The DNA here is from genome assembly GCF_017639515.1 of Carcharodon carcharias. Lineage (NCBI taxonomy): Eukaryota > Metazoa > Chordata > Chondrichthyes > Lamniformes > Lamnidae > Carcharodon > Carcharodon carcharias. Next base: position 116,445,228 of record NC_054482.1, read on the forward strand.
CTTAACACAGAGTTGGCCATCACAGGGCAAACCATCACACAGCTACAGCAACCTCATTATCCTCAGTGGTGAGGCAGACAATGAGATGGTATTTCCATGACGTTCATGTTGGAGCAGTATAACTCGGAGAGCAACCTTTGGATTTCCACTTTTAAGGGCACATCCGCCTCTGAATTGAAGTCGCTGTATCATTCGCATATTAATAGTTGCCGTGACATCTTATCAGGGTCAATTTTTTCTACTCTTTCATGGGATGTGGGCATCACTGGCAAGGCCAGCATTTGTTGCCCATCCTTAATTGCCCTTGAGCTGAGAGGCTTGCTAGACCCTTTCAGAGGACAGTTAAAAGTCAACCACATTGCTGTGGGTCTGGAGTCACATGCAGGCCAGACCAGGTAAGGACAGCAGATTTCCCTCCCTAAAGGACATCAGCGAAGTAGTTGGTCACCATCACTGAGACTAGCTTCCAATTCTAGATTGTTTTATTAATTAATTGAATTTAAATTCCCCCTGGGGAATTACCCTGGGCCTCTGGATTAACAATCCAGTAATAATGCCGCTACACCACCATCTCCCACATGATAAAATGAGAAGAGTGAAAGACAAAAGCAAAAAGCTGCAGAAGCTGGAAATCCAAAACAAAGACAAAAATACCTGGAAAAACTCAGCAGGTCTGGCAGCATCTGCAGATAGGAACACAGTTAACATTTCGAGTCCGAATGACTCTTCAACAGAACTAAGTAAAAGTAGAAGAGAGGTGAAATATAAGCTGGTTTAAGGGGGTGGGAGGGGGGGTTGCGGTGAGGTGGGACAAGAAGAGCTGGATAGAGGGCCAGTGATAGGTGGCCTGACGGAGAGCAAAAGACAGTTCAGGATTCCTGGACCTCCTCCGTCACCCAGACACCATCAACACTAATAGCTTCAGTTCTGTGTAATCTCCGATTAGCAGTGACCAATTGCTCTAATGTTATCCTCAGTAATACAGAATATGTTCTGGCAGAATACAAATGACTACATTCTGTTCCCCCGAAGGCCTTACTGAATTATAACTTAAACATTGCATATATTCTTTCCATCGATCCAGGGTGTGCCAAGTCGATGGACGTGTCTGGGATGTTGTACAGATTTGCTTTTTGACATACCTCTGAGTCCAGGTCTCACATCGATATAGGATATCCCTCAACAGCTTTTTAATTTTTTTCTAGCAGTTTACAGCTGCCTTTTGTTCTGTTTTATCATCAAAATTGTAATTATTACATAATGATACAGGGAATTTTTTTTTGTTCGCTTTTTAAAACCTACCTCAGCTGCCCTTTATGAGAAACAACTGCTCAAAAGTTGTAGAGCAATCTGTCAGCAATAGATATTTTCCAGACCTGCAGCAACCAGGAAATGAAGGAATTGCACAGGGAGAGAAGGGAAGGAATTGGATCTGAGCAGCTTATTACTGGAGACCAGCAACAACAACACCATCTTGCATTTATATAGTTCATTTAATGCAATAAAAATGCCCTAATCTGCTTCACAGGAATGAACTCAGATACAATTTGACACTGAGCCATGTAAGGAGATATTAGGTGACAAAGAGATATATTTTAAGGAGTCGGTTAAAGTGGGAGGAGAGAGGTAAAGAGGTTCATTGGGTGAATTCCAGCAGTTAGGGCCCAGGCAGCTTAAGGAGCGACCGCCAATGGTGGAACGATGAAAATCGGGGATGCTCCAGAGGCCAGAATTAGAGGAGCATTGTATCACGGAGGGTTGTGGGCCTGGAGGGGGTTACAGAGATAGGGAGGGATGAGGTTGTGGAGGGAATTGAAAACAAGGATGGGAATTTCAAAATCAGGACATTGCTAGACAGGGTGCCAATCTAGCTTGTTATGATAGGGCAGGTGGTATTATCCAGGCTGAGCAAATCCACAAGGGAAACTTGGCCACACTATCACAATGATTTTGCAATTTGTATTTATTATGAGAAGGCTTGTGCACTGAAGTCAGTGAAATAATGAGTCCACTACCACCTTTAGAGATTTTAAAGATTAATGCTGCTCTGGGCTGCATTAGAGGGCTTCAGTTGGAGTTTGGTGAGAGAGGGAGTTCGGTGAAGAGAGAAGGAGGTACTCATTTCATTTTCTACCTTTTCTCAGTAAGAAGAACCATGGCCTTGGTAAGTAGGACCTGGTAAATATTTCTTCTCTCCTTAACATTCTCTAAACTAGAGGAAGTAAAAGTGAAGGGAGTAATTTAAGAAGAAGACATTGCAGGGTAGCTCAGCCAAGTGTAATGCTCCTCCTGTGCAATGTGGGAAGTCAGGAACACTTCCAGTCTCCAGGGTGTGCAGGAAGTGTCTCCAGATGCAGCTATTCGAAATCCGTGCTTCAGAGTTGGAGCTGCGCTTGGAGTCATTGTGGAGCACCGGCAAGGGTGAGGTCTTAGTGGATAGCACGTAGAGTGAGGGGGTCACACCACAGGTAAAGAGTGCACAAGTAGAAAGGGAATGGGAGACCACCAGACAGAGTAAAAGCTCTCGACAGGTAGTGCAGGAGACCCTTGGGTCCATCTCCCTCTCCAACAGATTTTCCGTTTTGGATACTGCTGGAGAGATGGTTTCTCAGGGGACTGAAGCAAGAGCCAAGTCTGTGGCACCATGAGTGGCTCAACTGCACAGAGCGGGGAATAAAGAGTGGGAGAGCAATAGTGATAGAGGATTCTATCGTAAGGGGAACAGATAGATGTTTGTGCAGCCACAGGCGTGACACCAGGATGATATGTTGCCTCCTTGGTGCCAGGGTCAAGGATGTCACTGAACGGCTGCAAAACATTCTGAAGTATGTGGGTGAACAGCCAGAGGTCGTTATCCATATCAGTACCATCAACATAGGAAAAAAGAGGGACGAGGTCCTGAAAGCAGAATATAGGGAGCCAGAAATAAATTAAAAAGCAGGACCTCAAAGGTAGTAATCTCAGGGTTACTCCCAGTGCCACGTGCTAGCAAGATTAGGAATAGGAGAATAGGAGATGAATGCGTGGCTTAAGAGTTGGTGTAGGAGGGAGGGATTTAGGTTCCTGAGGCACTAGGACTAATTCTGGGGAAGGTGGGACCTGTACAAGCTGGACGGGTTGCACCCCAGCAGGACCAGGACCAATACCCTCACAGGCGTATTCACTAGTACTGTGGGGGAGGTTTAAACTAGTTTGGCAGGGGGATGGGAACCTGAGCGGGGAGACACAAGAGAGGTAAGCAAAGATAGGAAGGAAAGACAGAAAAGTAGAAAGCAAAACTGGAAGGCAGAGGGAACAAGGGCTGGCAGCAAATAGGGGGCATGGTATTAAAAAATGTATTAAAATGTTAAACAGACAAGTCTAAAGGCACTGTCTGAATGCTCAGAGCATTTGCAATAAGGTAGATGAATTAACAGTGCACATAATGTAAATGGGTAAGATATGATTGTGATTATGGAGACATGGCTGCAGGGTGACCAAGACTGGGAACTGAATATCTGAGGGTACTCGATATTTAGGACGGACAGGCAAAAAGGGAAAGGAGGTGGGGTGGTGTCGTTAATTAAGGATGAAATCAGCGCAATAGTGAGAGAGGACATTGGTTCAGAAAATCTAGATGTAGAGCTAAGTGGGGTGGAGCTAAGAAGTAACATGGGACAGAAAACATTAGTGGGAGTTGTCTATAGACCTCCAAAGAATAGGGGTAAGGTAGGAGACAGCATTAAACATGAAATTAGAGATGCATGTAACAAAGGTGCTGCAGTGATCACAGGTGACTTTATTTTACATATAGACTGGACAAACCAAATTAGCAATAATACTGTGGTTGGTAAACTCCTGGAGTGTGCACGAGATGGTCTTTTAGACCAGTATGTTGAGGAACTGGCTAGGGAACTAGATTTGGTATTGTGCAATGAGAAAGGGTTAATTAATAATCTTGTTGTGCAGGGTCCTTTAGGGAACAGTGAACATAACATGATAGAATTCGTCATTAGGATGGAAAGTGAAGCACTCCAATCTGAAACTAGGGTCCTAAATCTTAACAAAGGAAACTATGAAGGTTTGAGGCATGAGTTGGCTAAGATAGCTTGGGGAACTTCATTAAAAGGCATGATGGTGGATAGATAATGGCTAATATTTGAGGAACGAATGTATGCATTGCAACAGTCATACATTCCTCTCTGGCGCAAAAATACAACAGGAAAAGCAGCCCAACCAGGGCTAACAAAAGAAACTAAGGATAGTAGTAGATCCAAAGAGGAGTCATATAAAGTTGCTAGAAAAAGTACTATGCCTGAGGATTGGGAGCAGTTTAGAATTCAGTAGAGGAGGACCAAGAGATTGATTAAGAGGGGAAAAAATAGATTATGAGAGTAAACTTGCAAGGAACATAAAAGCAAACTGTAAAAGCTTCTATCAGTATGTAAAAAGAAAATGATTAGTGAAGACAAATGTAGGTCCCTTACAGCCTGAAACAGGAGAGTTTATAAAAGAGAGCAAGGAAATGGTAGAACAATTAAACAACTACTTTAGTTCTGTCTTCATGGAGGAAGACACAAATAACTTCCCAGAAATACTAGGGGACCAAGGGTCTAGTGAGAAGGAGGAATTGAAGGAAATTAGTATTACTAAAACAATGGTGCTGGAGAAATTAATGGGACTGAAAGCTGATAAATCTCAGGGCCCAATAATCTATATCCCAGGGTGTTAAATGAGGTGGCCATGGAAATAGTGGATGTGTTCGTTGTCATCTTCCAAAATTCTGTAGGTTCTGGAACTGTCCCAGCAGATTGGAGGGTGACAAATGTAACACCACTATTTACAAAAGGAGGGAGGGAGAAAGCTGTGAACTATAGACCAGTTAGCCTAACCCCAGTAGTAGGGAAACTGCTAGAGCCTATTATAAAGTATGCAATAACAGGACATTTAGAAAATATCAACGAGCTTAAAACAAAGGTGGCATGAGTTTATGAAAGGGAAATCATGTCTGAAAAACCTACTGAAGTTCTTTGAGGATGTAACTAGTAGAATAGATAAAGGAAAACCTATGGATGTGGCATATTTGGATTTTCAGAAAGCTTTAGATAAAGTCTCACATAAGAGGTTAGTCTTTAAAATTAAAACACATGGGATTGGGGATAATATATTGTCATGGATTGAGAATTGTTTAGCAGACAGGAAACAGAGAAGGAATAAATGGGTCTTTTTCAGAGTGGCAGGCAGTGACTAGTGGGGTACCACTGGAATCAGTGCTTGGGCCCCAGCTATTCACAATATATATCAATGATTTGGATGAGGGAACCAAATGTAATGTTTCCAAGTTTGCTAACGATACAAAACTTGGTGGGAATGCGAGCGATGAGGAGGATGTTAAGAGGCTTCAAATCAAGTTAGACCGGTTGAGTAAGTGGGTAAATACACGACTGATGCAGTATAACGTGGATAAGTGTGAAGTTATCCATTTTGTTAAGAAAAACAGAATGGCAGAGTATTACTTAAATGGTGATAGATTGGGAAATGTTGAAATAAAAAGGGACCTGGATGTCCTTGTACACCAATCACTGAAAGCAACCATGCAGTTGCAGCAAGCAGTTAAGAAGGCAAATGGTATGTTGGCCTTCATTGCGAGAGGACTTGAGTACAGGAGCAAGGATGTCTTACTGCAGCTGTACAGGGCTTTGGTGAGACCACACCTGGAGTATTGTGTGCAGTTTTGGTCTCCTTACCTAAGAAAGGATATACTTGCCATGGGGCGAGTGCAGCAAATGTTCACCAGACCGATTCCTGGGATGGCAGGATTGTCGTATGAGGAGAGATTGGGCCGACTAGGCCTGTATTCACTGGGGTTTAGAAGAATGAGAGGGGATCTCATTGAAACATATAAAATCTGACAGGGATGGACAGACTGGATGCAGGGATGATGTTTCCTCTGGCTGGGTGGTCTAGAACAAGAGTTCACAGTCTCAGGATAGACCATTTAGGACAGGGATGAGGAGAAACCTCTTCACTCAGAGGATAGTGAACCTGTGGAATTCTCTACCACAGAGGCTATGGAGGCCAAGTCACAGAATATATTTAAGAATGAAATAAATTTCTGGACTCTAAAGGCATCAAAGGGTATGGGGAGAGAGCGGGAGTATGGCGTTGAGATGGAGGATCAACCATGATCATATTGAATGCGGAGCAGGCTCGAAGTGCCGAATGACCTACTCCTGCTCCTATTTTCTATGTTTCTATGCTTCCATATTAAAACATTTATTAACAAGAGAAGAACAAGCTTAAACACACATAAGGTTACAGTTTACACAGTTATAACAGTTCCCAAAATTTCTACTTAACCAGATTCACAACTACATACCCCCTTTAAGGAAAGGGTCCAAACAGATTCCAGATTTATAAAGTCATCCAGCAGTATTATCAGAAGCACTCATTGGACAGTGGAATTCTAAAGGCTTTTAACACAACTTTGGTTACTGGAACAACAGACTTCTGCAGGCTGGCTGGAGGCTTTATCCCCCAAGTCTGTTTCACACAGTTGCCTTCTTGGATCTCACACAGCCACGCCTCAGACAGCCTTCCAGCCTTCTTTAAATATATTTAATCGACTTTGATTTGTAAATCCCATTGTTTCCACTTGTCTTTAGAAGTTACTTTTCCCAGAATATAAAGAACTTTGATTTTCTCACTATGGCCAGCACTTCTGCGAAAAATCAACGTAATAACATTGCCTTGTTTATCTTGCCAATTGTAAACATTTTTCCTGCCCCTTTGAAAATCAAACACTTCTCCACTTATCTAAAAATGAAAATTTCATTCTCACCGTATCTGCTGTCCTCACCCTATCTCTACTCATCTCCACTTCAAGTGCCTATTTTACACCTCACTTCTTTGATTGTTTTATCCTTGCAGTCTAACTGTCTCTAGCTTAATTAAGTTAGTCGCACACACATACAGAACCACACAAACACACACACACACACCCAGACATAAGCCTGCTTTAAAGTATCCTACTGTAATATTAGGAAAATTATAGTTTCTTGACAAGATCAACATGCATAGGACACAGGCAGCAGATTTTTTTGGTATGTGTGTGCGACTAACTTAATTAAGCTCTAACCTGTCCAGAGATCCAGTGAACCCATGCAGCTCCTCATTTTTGACAGCCTAACCCTTCCCTGAGTCACAATCGGTCAGGTTTTGCTGAGATAATAACTGTGTGAACGATGATTGAGGCTGGGATTTTCCGGCCTCATTGTGGGTGGGACCTTCTGCGGGTGAGGTGATTGCCCCAGCCAGAGGTCCATTGACTTGCAGCGGGACCAGAAGATCCCAGCAGTAGGTGGCTGCAGAACATCCTGCCCTGTGTGTGCAAATCGGGAGAAACTTGTGTGTAGGAAGAGATACCTTGTGAGTTGGAAATCAGCACAAGTTTCTCCACCAGTAGACTCAGGAGATTGGCATCTCACCCTCAATCTCACAAGTTTGCTGCATTTGTGCATCAAATGCTGCAGAAAATTATGTTTTCTTTATTTGTTCACGAGCAAGAGGCCAGCATTTATTGACCATCCCTAATTACCCTTGAGAAGGTGATGGTGAGCTGCCTCCTTGAAGAGCTGCAGTCAGTGCTGTTAGGAAAGGAGTTCCAGGATTTTGACCCAGCGACAGTGAAGGAACGGCGATATATTTCCAAGTCAGGGCCATCTTTGGCCATTTGTTGCCCATCTTGCTAGGTCATTTCAGAGTCAACCGCATTGTTATGGGTCTGGAGTCACATGTGGGCCAGACCAGGTAAGGACGGCAGATTTCCTTCTCTAAAGGACAATCGTGAACCAGATGGGTTTTTACAACAATTGATGATGGTTTCATGGTCATCGTTAAGACTTTTAATTCCAGATTTTTTTTTATTGAATTCAAATTTCACCATCTGTCATGGTGGGATTTGGACCCCAGTCCCCAGGACACTGGGTCTCTGGATTACTAGCTCAGTGACAATACCAGCACACCACCGCCTTCAGTTTTGGGTGAATCGGCTCAACCTTTGCCAAATTGTACACAGGTTTCTGAGTCTGCATCCACTGGGGAATGGATTGACAACAAAGACAAAAAGCAGACCTTTTCCCCTCATTTTGACCGAGCTGGCTTCTAAACATAACCTCCAAATGTGAATAAATAATGTTTAACCCATTGCACCACCACCACCTCCCAACAGGCCACACGCCGCACCTCTCATTAACCCCCCAATAACCCACCCCAACCTCCCACTGCCCCCAATGCCCCACTCCACCCCACCTCCCGTTACCCCATTGCCCCACCCCACCTCCCATTACCCCAATGCCCCACCCCCACCTCCCACTAACCCCAATGCCCCACCCCTGCCTGCCACAACTCCCATGATGCCCCACCCCCACCTCCCGCTACCTTACCCAATGCCCCACCCCCACCTCCCACTAACCCCAATGCCCCACCCCTGCCTGCCACAACTCCCATGATGCCCCACCCCCACCTCCCGCTACCTTCCCCAATGCCCCACCCCCATATCATGCTAATCCCAATGCCCCACCCCTGCCTGCCACAACTCCCATGATGCCCCACCCCCACCTCCCGCTACCTTCCCCAATGCCCCACCCCCACCTCCCACTAACCCCAATGCCCCACCTCTGCCTGCCACAACTCCCATGATGCCCCACTCCCACCTCCCGCTACCTTCCCCAATGCCCCACCCCCACCTCCCACTAACCCCAATGCCCCACCCCTGCCTGCCACAACTCCCATGATGCCCCACCCCCACCTCCCGCTACCTTCCCCAATGCCCCACCCCCACCTCCCACTAACCCCAATGCCCCACCCCTGCCTGCCACAACTCCCATGATGCCCCACCCCCACCTCCCGCTACCTTCCCCAATGCCCCACCCCATCTCCTGCTAATCCCAATGCCCCACCCCCATCTCCCAATACCACCAATGCTCCACCCCACCTGCCACTACCTCCCACTGATATATCCAAAGCTATTGCTGAAAAAGATTGATATCCCAATGATCACTAGCTAGTGCCAGGTTGTTTAAGTTGTGGTTTACTACTAGAGTGAACATTATTATTACATTTTGTTTACCAATGCGAATGGGCTTCGCTGGAGCTGCTTCAGGGAAGTTGATTGATTAACAAACATGTGGTTAAAAGACCATGTACACTATTAATTACAAGACTTAACAGGAGCAAAGGATTCCAAATGTGACACCCTGAGTTAAAAGAGGTGAGAGGAATAAACACAGCAACTGCCAGCCAGTCAGCCTAACAATAATGCTAAGAAAAACTTGAGATCATAATCCAGGACAAAATAAATTGGCATTTAGAAAGGCAAGATTTAATAAATGAAAGGCACATGGATTTGTTTAAGGTAAAGCATGTCTGACTAACTTGATTGCATCATTTATTGAAGTAACAGAAAAAATTGATAAGTGTAATTCAGTTAATGTTGTATCAATTAACTTTCAAAAGGCACTGATCAAGACTTGTTAACAAAATTAAAATCCATGGGATTAAAGGAATAGGGACAACATGGATATAATGTTGGCTAATGGATTGAAAGCAGAAAATGTTAATAGTATGTTAATTAGATTGTTAAAATGCACAGGTGAAGGCATTGTTTAAATATGTACATGGAGCACTTATAAAGAAAGACTGCTGGGAGCCTGGGAGCAGTAGCTAGGTAGCAGAGATCTGTAATGTTGCATTCTGTAAATACACTTATTAACAAGAAAAGTATTAATGCCTAGTTTCATACTTTGCCAACTGGCTTGGGATTGAATTAACAAACTCCTGGTGAATCAGTTCTGTTGAAGGGTCATGAGGACTCGAAACATCAACTCTTTTCTTCTCCGCCAATGCTGCAAGACCTGCTGAGTTTTTCCAGCTAGTTCTGTTTTTGTTTTGGATTTCCAGCATCCGCAGTTTTTTTTGTTTTTATCCTGGTGAATGGTTGTTTTTAGATTGGAGGGAAGGATATGTTTGGGTTCCCCAGGAGCCGGTGTTGGGACCACTGCTCTTTTTGATATACATTAATGATCTGGGTTTGGGTGTACAGAGTATCAATTCAAAGATTGCAGATTACAGGAATCCCAGAAATGTAGTAAGCAAAGAGGAAAATTGTAACAGGCATCAGGAGGACTGGTGAAATGGGCAGACCCATTTCACATTAATCTGTATTCAATTTTATTTGAAGTGATTCAGGTTGGTAAGAAGACTGAGGAGAGGCAATATTAACTAAGTGGTACAATTTTAAAGGGGACACAGGAAAAGGGGGACCTGGGGATGTATTCACAGAAATATTCAAAGGTGGCAGAACAGGTTTAGGAAGGCTGTTAAAGTATCATATGGGATCCTTGGCTTTATAAATCCAGGCATGGAATGTAAAATCAAGAAAGTTTCATCTACCTTCACGCCAGCTGTGATCTAGCCAACATTTTGTATTGTGTCCAACTCTGGTCACAGGATTTTAGGAAGGATGTCCAGACCCTGGAGCGGGGACAGAGGAGATTTACTAGAATGGCACCAGGGCGAGGGGCTTCAGTTACTGGAGAAGCTGGAATTATTGTTCTTAGAGCAGAGAACGTGAAGAGGAGATTGGAGAGAGGTGTTCAAAATCAAGATGTATTTTGATGCAGTAGAAGGGGAGAAACTGTTTCCACTGACTGGAGCGTTGGTAACCAAAGAACATACATTTAAGGTGATTGACAAAAGAATCTGAGTGATGTGAGGAAACATTTTTAAACAGCGAGCTGTTGTGATCCGGAATGCGCTGCCTGATAGGGCGGTGGGAGCAGGTTCGATAATAAGGAGGAAGAATAATGGCAGAGTTATGGGGAAAGAATAGGGTAAGTGGAGCTAATTGGACACCTCTTCCAAAGAGCTGGCACAGGTGCAATGGGGTGAATGGCCTCCATCTATGTCTGCCCACTTGCAGGTTTGGTGGAGGTGGGGCAAGGGCCCAGAGTGTCCAACAGAGGGGAGAATCTGATGGAGGGGAGTGTCCAATGATGGGGGAACAGTATTTTGATAAGTAGGTGCTGTGATAACATGCGGCATCCATCAGTTTGGGGAGTGATCACAGGGCTGTGGAGATTTTTTTTATTCATCCGTGGGATGTGGGCATCGCTAGCTAGGCCAATGTTTATTGCCCATCTCTAATTGCCTTTGAGAAGGTGGTGGTGGGCCTTCTCCTTGAGAAGCTGCAGTCCATGTGGTGTAGGTACACCCATCATGCTATTGAGGAGAGAGTTCCAGGATTTTGACCCAGCAGCAGTGAAGGAACAGCGATATATTTCCAAGTCAGGGTGGTGAGTGGCTTGGAGGGGAACTTCCAGGTGGTGGTGCTCCCATCTATCTGCTGCCCTTGTCCTTCTAGATGGTAGCGGTTGTGGGTTTGGAAGGTGCTGCCTAAGAAGCCTTGGTGAATTCCTAAAGTGCATCTTGTAGATGGTACACACTGCTGCTACTGTGCGTTGGTGGTGAAGGGAGTGGATGTTTGTGGATGTGGTGCCAACCAAGTGGGCTGCTTTGTCCTGGATGGTGTCAACCTTCTTGAGTGTTGTGGGAGCTGCACTCATCCAGGCAAGTGGGGAGTATTCCATCACAACCCTGACTTGTAGATGGTCGATAGGCTTTTGGGAGTCAGGAGGTGAGTTACTCATCGCACAATTCCTAGCTTCTGACCTGCTCTTATAACCACTGTACTTATATGGCTAGCCTAGTTCAGTTTCTGGTCAAAGATACATCCCAAGATGTTGATAGTGAGGGATTCAGCGATGGCCATACCATTGAATGTCAAGGGGCAATGGTTAGATACCCTCTTGTTGGAGATGGAAGGAAGGTCATTGATGAAGGAATTGAAAATGGTTGGGCCCAGGAGATTACCTGAGGAACTCCTGCAGTGATGTCCTGGAGCTGAGATGACTGACCTCCAACAACCACAACCATCTTCCTTTGTGCTGGGTATGACTCCAACCAGCAGAGCATTATCCCCCGATTCCCACTGACTCCAGTTTTGCTGGGGCTCCTTGATGCCACACTCAGTCAAATGCTGCCTTGATGTTAAGGGCAGTCACTCTCACCTCACCTCGGGAGTTCAGCTCTTTTGTCCATGTTTGAACCAAGGCTGTAATGAGGTCAGGAGCTGAGTGACCCTGGCGGAACCCAAACTGGGTGTCAGTGATCAAGTTATTGCTAAGCAAGTGTCGCTTGATAGCACTGTTGATGACCCCTTCCATTACTTTACTGATGATCAAGAGTATTAGTGCAGTAATCAGTCGGGTTGGATTTGTCCTGTTTTTTGAGTACAGGACATACCTGGGCAATTTTCCACATAGCTGGGTAGATGCCAGTGTTGTAGTTGTACTGGAACAGCTCAACTAGGGATGTGGCAAGTTCTGGAGCACAAATCTTCAGTACCAATGCCGGAATATTGTCAGGGCCCATAGCCTTTGCAGTATCCAGTGCCTTCAGCTGTTTCTTGATATCACCTGTGCTCTGGACATCTTTCTCCTCCTTTACAAAGCTCCTTAAGACCTCCATCTGAGACTAAGCTTTTGGCCATCTGTCCGCAAATCTCCTTACGTGGCTCAGTGCCAAATTTGGTTTGATGATGCTGCTGTGAAGTGCAGCGGGATGTTAAAGGCTTTATAAAAATGAAAATCATTGTTGTTGAGACATTTCAAAAATGTGATAACATTAACACTAAAAAAACTTGCATCGCCTTAATTAAAAATGACATTATTGATCAAACATTCCCTCAACTAGAGCAGCTGGATAAGGAAACACCAACAGCAGTTATAGTGGCTTCTTTCAACAACGTGCTTTCTGCAATTTATTTTAAATAGTTTGAGATGTGTAGTTATCCTTATTCCTTTGTTTTTGAACTGGGCTGTTAACATTTGCAATTTTCCTGTCCCCGGCACCATCCCCATAACTAAGGAGATCGAAGATCGTGGCCAGAGCCTCCGCAATTCCCATCCTTCGTCCCTGGGATACATCTTATTCAGATAGGGGAAGCTGCTCCACTTTGAGCGCTGCCAACCTCTTAAGTACGTCCCCTCAAGCTATTTTTATTTGATTCAATTTCTCTGCTACCTCCTCCTGTACTGCAACTGGTGTTTTTGTTTACTGTATGTTTGAGATGTGGGCATCGTTGGCAAGGCCAACATTTATTAACATTCCTGAGAAGGTGGTGGTGGGAAGAATCCTTGAATCACATGTAGCAATTTGATGGTTTACTAGGATGTTTCAGAGGGCAGATAAGGGTCAAGCACATTGGGATGACTAGACTTATGTACAGGCCAGGTGCTAAGGACAGCCAGTTTCTTTCTTGAAATAAACATTTGATATTACTAGTCCAGAGACAGAACCACCACACTACCATAACCCTGTAGAAATTCTGTGTACTTAACTTAATTGAAAATCCTCAAGTGCTGTATCACTCTAAGATTATAAAGTAACATTCACACCACACAAGTGTCAGGCAATGACCATCTCCAACAAGAGAGAATCTAACCATCATCCTTTGACACTCAATGGCATTACCATCACTGAATCCCCCTCTATCAACATCCTGGGGGTTACCGTTGGCCAGAAACTGGACTGGACTAGCCATATAAATACTGTGACTACAAGAGCAGGTCAGAGGCTGGGAATTCTGTGGCAAGCAACTCACCTCCTGACTCCCCAAAGCTTGCCCACCATCTATAAGGCACAAGTCAGGATTGTGATGGAATACTCTCTACTTGCCAGGAAGAGTGCAGCTCCAGCAACACTCAAGAAGCTCAACGGCATCCAGGACAAAACATCTCAATTGATTGGCACTGCATCACCACCCTAAACATTCACTCCCTCTACCACCAAAACACATAGCAGCAGTGTGTACCATCTACAAGATGCACTGCAGCAAATTTCCAAGACTACTTAGACAGCACCTTCTAAGCCTTTACCATCTAGAAGGACAAGGGCAGCAGATACATGGGAACAACACGAGCTGCAAATTCCTATCTAAGCCACACACCATCCTGACTTGGAAATATATCGCCGTTCCTTCACTGTCACTGGGTCAAAATCCTGGAACCCCATCCCTAGCAGCACAGTGGGTGTCCCTATCCACATGGACTGCAGCAGTTCATGAAGGCAGCTCACCACCACCTTCTCAAGGGCAACTAGGGATGGGCAACATATGCTGGCCCAGCCAGTAACACTCAAATTGCGAAAATGAATTTAAAAAAAAGAAAATGACTCTTTGAGTGCATTGTACACTGTCTTATTAGGTACAAGTCATTCAGAAGTACCCTACATTACAATATTAATTTGTACAATTACCAGTTTATCTCCATTCTGACTGGGAATAGCAGTGTCACTCTACATAGCCTTTTGCATTCAGCAGTTTCCCAACATTGTCTTTGTGAAAGTTTTTTACTCGACAGAGGTAGGAGAGGAGATTTGGATAAATTGAATCATTTTTCAGGATCTGGAGATGAGACACCAAGTGAAGTTTTTTTCATTACTTGACAGGAGTTAAATGACTTTATCCAGAACATGATACACATGCTGCAAGAAGCATTGGGGTGATTGATTTCTATACTGCATCAATTAGACAGATGGTGGGTGGGGCATGTGCTCTGTTCACCCAAAACATAGTGCCTGACATGTTCTAGTGTGGACTGTGAGTGTTGCAGGCAAGGCAAGTTATTGCCAGCCCCTACTTGTCATTGAGGTGGTGGTGAGTCGCCTTCTTGAGCTGCTGCAGTCCATGTGGTGAGATGTTGAGAGATTTTTTTCCATAGGTCAGGGAATCTGAAACAGAGGGGCACAGTCTCAGGCTAAACGGGCCAATCATTTAGGACTGAGATGAGGAGAAATGATTTCACTCAAAGAGTTGTGAATCTTTGGAATTCTCTTCCCCAGAGGGTTTTGGATGCTGCATTGTTGAATACATTTAAGGCTGGGACAGACAGAATTTTGTGCTCTCAGGGAATTCAGGAATATGGGAAGCAGGTAGGAAAATGGAATTGAAGGCCAAAATCAGCCATGATTGTGTTGAATGGCAGAGCAGGCTCAATGAGCCCATGTGGTCTACTCCTGCTCCTATTTCTTGTGTCCTTGTGTAGGTACACCCACGGTGCTGTTAGGGAGGGAGTTCCAGGATTTTGGTTCAGTGACAGTGAAGGAACGGCGATATATTTCCAAATCAGGATGACGAGTGACTTGGAGGGAAACTGGTAGGTGGTGGTGTTCCCATCTATCTGCTGCCCTTGTCTTTCTGGATGGTAGTGGTCATGGGTTTGGAAGGTGCTGTTGAAGCAGCCAAGGTGAGTTGCTGCAGTGTATCTTATAGATAGTACACACTGTGCATCGGTGGTGGAGAGAGTGAATGTTTAAGGTGATGGGTGAGGTGCCAATCAATTGGGCTGCTTTTTCCTGGATAGTGTAAAGCGTCTTGATGATTTTTGGAGCGACATTCACTCTGTATTCACAGTTCTGACTTGTCGATGGTGGACAGGCTTTGGGGAATCAGGAGGTGAGTTGCTCATCTCAGAATCCCCAGCCTCCAACCTGCACTTGTAGCCGCAGTATTTATATGGCTAGTCCAGTTGTGTTTCTGACAAATGGTATCCTCCAGGATGTTGAATGTCAAGGGGAGATGGTTAGATTCTATCTTGTCAGAGATGGTTATTGCCTGGCACTTGTGTGGAGCAAACATTACTTGCCACTTATCAGCCGAAGCCTGTCTGTTGTCCAGACCTTGCTGCATATGGACATGGACTGCTTCATGATAGTACTCATTTAATTTAAATGCTGGTGCTGGTCTTACAGGTTTGGCCAAACCACTCCATGTCCCACCTCCAGATCGTAAAAGGAATTAATGTGTCTTCCTTTGAAAAAGACTTAATTATTTAATCCCTCCTCCCTTCCCCCGAAACAAGGCAAAAGGTACTTTCACAATGGCAGTGCTGGGAGAATGTGCAGAGTAAAGCCAGTCTAAACTGACACTGCTATTGTTATTCAGGATGGAGCTGATTGAGTCATTCATGCCTGGAGGCCAGACCTCTTAGCAGTGACTACGATTAATTTTGCGCACATCATTTTCTTCAGAAACTATCCTCCACCTACTGAATTTTTTGCTGGAGAAATTCTCCTGCTTCTAAGGGGGGATTTGGCTATCATTTCAGTCATGAGTTCTGTTTACTGTAATTTCAGCTCGCCCATCCAACCCAAAGAAAACCTCTGATCTGTGAAATAAGGAATTCTAACTATTCAGATAAATTTAAAAACACAACTTTAGATAAACTCAGCTTTGCCTTGTTCCCTCAGGTGCCAGGTGCTCTGTTTCCTTAGCAGTGACATCAGCTCTCGCACTTTCAGAAACTTGCTCTCAAAAAAATTTAAAAACCTGAGGGACATGTCTGAATTAGCTCGGATACTGTTAGGTGTCCTACCACAGTAAGAATACGGGCTATTAAATCCTCACTAGTAACAAGAGAATCGCTTCAAATTCAAGTACAGGACTTTTATTCTTGGAGATTTTTGCAATGATAAATATTCCCTGAAGAAAATAGTGATTGCAAAAAGGATGTAAACAACTTGTCATTACAGAAAGATAAAATGACTCAGGAACTTAAACATTTCAACAGATTGCTCAGATCTTACTTACAGATGTGTAAATTTCCAACTCCAACCTCCCAATGCAGGAAGTCTTCTATCCCATGGAAAAAGACAATACTGTTTTTCTCATCAGTGAGCTGTTGGTCTTATCATAATAATTACACATTGGAATGCAGAAAAGAACACTTATCAGTTAATCACCACTATCAGTGCATAGCCCTGTCCCACTACTGAGCATTAGAACCCCTGGAACTCCTAAAGGCATGTTCTGCTGATGGCAGTGCAGTGGGACAGGGCTTCCTGCTTACGGTGTGCCTGACCCCATCTCTAATCCCTTGCCATGTATAGAATCACAGAATTATACAGCACAGGAGACAGGTATTTGGCCCATCATGCCAGCTCTTTGAAAGAGCTATCCAATCAGTCCCAAGCACCCCCAACTCTTTCCCCTTCCCAGCAACCTTTTCCTCAAGTGTTTATCCAATTCCCCTTTTGAAAGTTATTATTGAATCTGCTTCCACTGCCCTTTCAGGCATCTCACTGTGTAAACAAAATGTTCTCCTCATGCCACTTCCGATTACTTTGCCGGTTCTCTTCAATCTGTGTCCCTCTGGTTACCAAACCTCCTGCCACTGGAAACAGTTTCTCCTTATTTATTCTATCAAAATGATTTTGAACATCTTGATCAAAACTCTCCTTAGCCTACTCTGCCTTAAAGAGAACAATCCCAGCTTCTCCAGCCTCTCCATACCAACTGAAGTCCCTCACCCCTGCTCCCCTTCTGGTAAATCACCTCCGCACCCTCTCCAAGGCCTTGACATCCTTCCTAAAGCGCGGTGCTCAGAGTTGGGACACAAATCTCTAGCTGGGGCCTAACCAGTGATTTATAAAGGTACTCTATTCCTCTCTTGATAAAACCAAGGACCCTGCATGCATTTTTAACAGACTTCTCAAATGGTGCTGTCACTTTCAAAAATTTGCGTATGGGCACACCTAGGTCCCTCTATTTTAACAAACACTTTAAAATTGCACCATTCCTGGAACTGGACCATTGGTATCAAAGTGGGATGTACCCTCTCCTTTGACAGTTGGCATTCTCCTTGCAGAAAGCCCAGAAATTTGCCGCAGCTTCATTGGAGCCCATGAACTGCTCCAAGAGCAGATTAAAAGGACTTGTTTTTAAATAAGAATCAACTATGCAAAAGCCGTTTTCCTACTGCCAGCCAATCTCTCTGCTATCAATGGCCATGAGAAAAGAAGAAAGGCTTGTATTTATGTCATGTGCTTCAGAGTCAGGATGGTCTTTACAGCCAAAGAAGCTCTATCTTGTGGCGTAGTTACTGTAATTTTTTGGGAAGCAAGTTGTAGTCAATTTCCACACAGAAAGCTCTTACAAAGAGCTAGTCTTTATGTGACTCCAAGATGCTTGATTCTTAACAGTGCCTCTGAAATGGCCTCGCAAAATACTTAGTTGTACTTAAGTAAGCGGCTCACCATCACCTCCCCAACACCAATGACGGGATGGGCAATACATGCTGCCAGTGTCCACATGCTCGGGGTGATTTTTAAAAAAAAATAATGTCTTCTCTCTTTGAAAGATTATTTTTGAAATGTACAGATAAAAAAAAAAATTAAATTTCTCAACCCTCACGGAGGAGTAATTTTGGTAATCGAGGCTGAAGAAAAACGATGCTAGAATTATATGGTTGTTAACCACATATTCCCTGAATAGTTTTTTTTTTTGCTTATAAATTATTATGAGACTGAGAACTCTTCCAGTTGTTGCAACGTGGCATTTGGAACTCATTCATTTTGTGGCTTTGAGTTCAGATAAACAAGTTACAATTTTAACGTGCATTGTGAAGATCAATAATTTTAGAAAATTAAGTAGGAAGAAGGAGCAGAAAATCCTCTTCATACGGTGCTTTGGTTTGGGAAAGGATTTATAACGTGCCGAGTTTGAAGAGAATTGTACATTTGATTTGGTGAAACCGTTGAACGTTCAGCTAAATATTGCCACACCACGAAAAGAGGGGAGTGCGCTCGGAAGTCGCCTTTAGCTACATTTACATTTTGTTCCTTTTTCTTCAGAACAAGCCCAGTATGACAACTCCTGCTTCAAACAAAATGAAGGAAACCGTAAAACAGTTTCCAACGTTAGCCACACAACAAACATGTCTTCGTTTACATTGTACGGAACAACATAAAATTTAGAACACAGATTTGGGCCAGTTGGTTAGGTGTCAGCAGTGGCTCAGTGGGCAGAATGTTCATCTCTGGTCAGAAGTTTAGACGTTCAAGCCCCGCGCTAGAGATTTGAGCACAAAATCTAGGTTGACACTCCAGTGCAGTACTGAGGGACTGCTGTACTGTTGGAAGTGCCGTCTTCCACATGCAATGTTAAACTGAAGTCCCCTCTGCCCTCTCGGGTGAGTGTAAATTATCCCATGACACCAAATTGAAGACGAGCAGAGGGTTGTCCCTGGAGTCCTGGCCAATATTTATTCCTCAACCAGCAGTACTAAAACAGATAATCTGGTCATTATCACAATGCTGTTTGTGGGAGCTTGCTGTGCACAAAATGGCTGTTGTGATTCCTACGTTACAACAGTGACCACACTTTAAAAAGTTCTTCATTGGCTGTATAGAGCTTTGAGATGTGTTGAGATTGTG
Source organism: Carcharodon carcharias (assembly GCF_017639515.1). NCBI lineage: Eukaryota > Metazoa > Chordata > Chondrichthyes > Lamniformes > Lamnidae > Carcharodon > Carcharodon carcharias. Next base: position 116,464,539 of record NC_054482.1, read on the forward strand.
AAAGATGCTATATAAATACAAGTCAAATTTTCAGTTCATCCAATGGGCCCATGCCAATATTTATGCTGCACATGAACTTCCTCCTACTCAATGTCACCTCACCCTATCAGCATATCCTTCTATTCCTTTCTCTGTCATATGTTTATTCGGCTTCTGCTGAAATAAAATGGACCATGGAGCATTTAGCAATCAGTGTAATCAAAGGTTATTGGGTTCAGCCTCCTTGCTTATTATGGGATCTTACTGTGCACAAACTGGTTGCACAGTGAATTCACATCAAAATACTCCATTGGCTGTAAAGTGCCTTGGGACATCCTGAAAGGTGCTATATGAATGCAAATCTTTCCTTTATCAGTCTTTCCCCTTTCTTCCAAAAAATTATACGCACTCCCCAAAAATTATTTGTTTTGAAATATAAATGAGCTTATTTATGAATTACTTTTGTTAGAAATTCAAAACCATGGAACGTTTGATTGAATAGGGGAAAAACTGGTTCCGGTGTCTGGAGAATCAATTCATCAATACACGTGTGATCTGGAATTCACTGCCTGCAAGTGGGGTGGAAGTGGGTTCAAAAGTAACTTCCCAAAGGGAACTGGATAAATACTTGAAAAAGGAGAAATTTTCAGGGTTGTCGGGGCTAATTGGATAGCTCTTTCAAAGAGCCAGCACAGGTACAGTGGGCTGAATGGCCTCATTTTGTGCCAGCAGATTCTAGGAAATCTTTCTTGTTTTGTTACATTGGCAAAATTATTTGTACATATGATAAATACTCAATGTGAAGAAACTAGATTTATAATCACTAAGGCAGTTTATAGTGTTCATGGAAATGTATATGGTTATGTGTTAGGTCTTGCATATAGATTTTTCCAAGTATATCAAAATTACAGCTCCCATTACAGCCAGATACATTTTATTGCGGGCTCCAGCCTCACACAAGATGTTGACCATAGTCATCAAGAAGCGTCTGATGTAAAATCATCTGTCATGGATCTGTTCTCAGATATTTAAATCCTTCCTCCACCCGAACTGGTCCATTATCAGATATAGCCTGAAAAGCCTCAATCACTCCCACGCACAATGAAATATTTGATTTATAAAGTATATATTCACAAAAATGATTCCGTGAATACAGGTTTAATGTCACAAATGAAGTTGTCTCGGTAGAAATTTTAACCTACGCTAGACTTGTATCAAACTGTAATTAGACTAAGCTCCATATTATAAAAGGGATAGCGAAGCACTGGAGAAGGAATGACCACGTGATAATGGAGAAGCTTTGTTAATCTTTACACCGAGAGTTATTGTTGTTCGGTTGTCGAGTATATTCAAGGATAGGATCGATAGATTTTTGGACTCCAAAGGAATCAAAGGACATGGGTGGGAAAGTGAAGTTGCAGCAGAAGATTTTTGCTGATCTCATTGAATGGCAGAGGAGTTTTGAAGGGCTGAATGGCCTACCCTGCACCTATTTCATACGTTTCGATGTTCTTGTGAATGGGACACATGCTTAGCAGATTCAGTCAGCCTGACTACATTTAAACATTTAAATGGTCGCTTCCTGCTTTAGCTAAATACAGGAACTACATGTAGAGATCTAAAAAAAAGCAGGAATGAGAGGGGCAAAGGGAGTGAATGAGAATATATTAGCGGCTAACATAAAAGGGAACTCAAAAGCCTTTTATGAGTGCATAAATAGTAAAGGGGCGGTACAAGGAAAGGTGGGGCTGATTAGGGACTAAAAAAGACCTCTTGTGGAAGCAGAGGACATGGCTGAGATACAAAATTAATGCTTTGCATCTGCTTTCACTAAAGAAGCAGAGCTGACAATGTAGCAGTAAAGGAGGAGGTAGCAGAAATATTGGACAGGATAAAAATAGATAAAGCACCGTTCTACAATCCAAAAATCAGAAGTGAATCATTTGAAAGGTCCAGAACAAATCCTCGAAAACGTGGAAAGCTGGATGGATCATTACTTAATTCATTATTTTTTAAAGACCTGCTTTTGATCATTTATCTAGGATTAAAAGTAAAACCTTCACCAAGCTTGAATTTTAAAGGAGAGGAGGTTTAGTAAGAGAGAAATTGGACTGATGTATCCTGCTCCAAAACCTATTAATAACTTTTTAACCTTTTGGTTATATTAATAATTAATTTTTCTTCTCCACTCAGAAACTGTCAGAATGAGTGGGAGGAGAAAGTGATGGACCTGAACACTGAGCTCACTAGCATTTGGTCAGGTATCTTTCCAAACAGCAACATCATACATAAATACAGCGGCTTTAAACCGAGTAAAACATTCCAAGTCATTTCACAGGAGCATTATCAGACAAATAATTGACACAGAGCCACGTAAGGAGATAATAAGATGGGTGATCAAATTCTTGGTTGCAGAGGGAGGTTTATAAGAGAGTGCAGGGTGGCAGACAAGTACAAAGGCAGTTTCCAGCATTATTCAATGATCTGGAACATAAACAGTTAACAGGAGATAAATAAACTTGAGCGACTAAATCTTGATTTTGGTGCAGGCAGAGACTCAGTAGAAGGTGATCCCAATAATTCATTGATTACTTAATTCTCCATGCTACTGACAGGAGGGGGAGGCAAACTGAACTTCTTTATCCTCTCGCCTTCTGTCAATAAGCAGAGGTCTTTTTAATTGTTTCAAAACTAGACTGTGGCATGTTCCCCCAGTTTGTGGGGCCCAATTTTATAAGTAACTCACAGCAGACTCTCTTTGTGATTAAGTCAGAAGGTTAGTTTATTCATACATTCAAACCCTCAACCAGACACACACACACACACACACACACACACACACACACACACACACTCGTACCATAAGGGAGATAGAAAAAAGGGAGTTTTACATCTACGGAGAACAACAGTAAAAGAACCACAGAAATTAATTTTAGTTCATGTGATTTCCAGGGTCCAGAAAGTCAAACTCCAGAGGGGGATTCCTTCACGGAGAGGTTCCAATTACGGTGCTTTCCAGGCTGAGGACAGCAGCACAGAATTCCTTTAAAGTGGAGGGTGGTGCAGTAGGATGAGATTGATATTTAGAGACTTGTTCTGCTTGGGAGGTGGTGGCCAGTGGCTTATAGGTAAACAGATTTGTTGCCAGCTGCTTGGTCAGCTGGGAGCCCGGTTGTTGTTCGATCCAGGTTGGAGATAAATCAGCAGACTACCTGTTTATCAGTTCTCAGCTGAATATAGAGATTTCAGAATGGTTACTTGAGTCATGTGACCTCCTTTCTCCACAATGATTTCAAAAGGGAAGTCCATCTGGTTTCTGGGTCTGGCTTTTGTTTTGTAGCTTATAATGGCCCAGTCATTAGCCTCTGAAAGAGCGACCATCCATATTGATGACCCTGTTTCAGGTAGCCATTGTCTTCCTAGACCCTATGATTCTGTTAGAGGGGTAAGCTTATAAAGATGCAAATGATGTTCCCTCTTGTGGATGAGTCCAGATCTAGAGGCCACTGTTTTAAAATTAGGGTTCACCCTTTTGGGACAGTAATGAGGGGAAATTTTTTCTCTTAGAGTGATGTCTTCATCATCCACTGCATCCCCCCTTTCCAGCGCAAGATTGTGGAGAGTGTAGCATGCAACCACTAGCACCAAGACATAATCTGGGGGGTACTGGGGAGTGCACCCCCTGAGCGGTCCAGGCACCGGAAGGGCCTCTTGAGAAGACCGATGGCTCTCTCCATCACAGCCCTTGTGGTGCCGTGGCTCCTATTGTACTGCTGCTCATCTTCTGTTCTTGGATGGTGGAGAGGGGTCATAAGCCACCTTCTGAGGGGATAGCCCTTGTCACCCAGCAGCCATCCATCCAGCCGGGCTGGAGCACTGAAGAGCCCCGGCACCTGGGAGTCTCTGAGGATGTAGATGTTGTGGGAGCTGCCTGGGTACCTTGCACAGACTTGTAGAATCAGCATCCTGTGATCACACACTATCTGCCCGTTCATGGAGTGGAAGTCCTTCCTGTTGATAAAGGCACTGGGCTCACCTGCTGGTGCCTTGATGGCCACATGTGTACAGTCTATAGCACCCTGGACACGGGGGAAGACAGCAATGGCTGCGAAGCCTCTGGCTCACTGTGTCTGGCTGGCCTGGTCCCAAAGATAGTTGGTGAAGGTCAATGCACACCTGAACAGAGCGTCTGTAACCTGCTTGACACAAGTGTGGACAGCTGATTGGGAGACTCCGCAAAGATCATCCACCGAGCCCTGGAAGGACCCAGAGGCATAGAAGTTGAGGGTAGCTGTGACCTTCAGAGCCACTGGCATGGGGTGTCCACCCACACAGTTAGGGGAGATCTCAGGCCCAATCATCTGACAGATATAGTTGACTGTCTCCCTTGAGAGACAGAGCCTCCTTCAGCACTGCACCTCAGACATATTGAGGTAGCTGCTTCACCGCCTGTAAACCCTGGCAGCAGGATATTGGAATCTTCTGTGGCCCCTTCCAACTTTGACTACCTCTTGACCCTACACCCTTTTGCCTGCGCTTGTCCTCTCAAAGGTGGCTCCCCTGGAGGCTGAATGTGGACTTGTGGCCTCCTCCCCCTTCTAGCCCTCACTTCCTCCTCTGAGGAGGTGCCTCCAGTGGAGAATTCAGCTCCGATTCCAGGCTAAGGGAAGGCTTCCTGAAACCTGCAGACCCTGAAAAGATTCCTCACTGCAGAGAGCTGATCTGAAAATTAAGAGTCCAGACCAAGCAGCTGGGATGCGTTTTGAAGTATTGCAGATCACACAGGTAAGTTTGAAAAACTTTCAGAAATAAATACTTAACTGAGCACATTCATGACCCCACTGAGCCCTCTTATCCCACCCGTGGATGAAGTTTATATAAATGTGTCCTACCCACCTGTCCATTGCGCCAACCTGAAGATTGCACGGGCACCGAAAAATCGGCGTCAATTGGTGAGTCAAGGGCCTGAAGTGGCCCGTTAATTAATGGCGGGCTCATGTCTGACATCATCACAAGCCCACCCAATGAAATATCACAATGACACACAGTGATGTCAGGACACTCGCCCAACGTCACCACGTGTCATTTTATGAAGGGACGTGCAGGGCCCACCCCCACAACCCAACGGGAAAATTCTGCTCATTAACGTTTTGTGACTCATGCGCTAGAACACCTAGATCCCTCTGCACCTCGGAATTATTCTTCCTGCCAAAGTGAACTAATTCATATTTTCCCACATTATACTCCACCTGCCAGGTTTTTTGCCCATTCACTCAACTTATCTATATCCAAATGCAAACTCCTTGGCCTGAATCTTCTGGTTGACGCGTAGGGCCCCACCCCCTCAAGCCGACGTGTAAAATGGCGTGTGTCCCGACATCACTGCGCATCATTCCAGTCTTCAGTTCGGCAGGTGTGCTCCAAAATTGGCTGTGCACCCGCCGATCTGTCAAAGGCCTATTAAGGCCATTCAAAAACCAATTGAGCTGATTGTCTGGGCTGCCCGTCCAACCTTAAGGTCAGTGGTGGGGGGGGGGGTGGGGTGGGTGGTGGCCAGGCAAAGAGCTCAGGCAGCCTTCACATTTATCATGAAACCTCATCCACGGGCAGGGTGAGGTTTCATGGAAGGTTTATAACTTGAATAAAAATTTTAAATAAAATTCATGGGCGTATCCAAGCTCATGTAACACTGTCACATGAGGGGACATGTCTGAATAGTTTTTAAAAATCTTATTTTCAGTTTCTCACAATCAATTTAATCTCCCCGAGGCAGCTCCATGCCTCAGGGAGATTTCTGCGCTCTTTCACGCACATGCGCAAAAGAGCACAGGCACCACTCTCCCTCCTCCCCCCCCCCCGCCCACTCAGGGACCGCTGAGCACTTCCGGGTGCAGGTCACACTGGACAGGCTGCAATTGGCCTGCCCACGTAAAATGGCAGTGCGCACCCAATCCCAGGCAGCGGGGAGAAAATTCTCCCCCTTATGTCTTCTTCACAACATACTTTCTTATATTTGTGTCATCTGCAAATTTAGTTATCTTGTCTTCACTCCCCTCATCTAAGTCATTGATGTAAATTGTAAAAAGTTGAGGCCCCAGCGCAGACCCCTGTGGGACTCCACTCATCACATCCTGCCAATCAGACAAAGACCCATTTATACGTACTCTCCGCTTTCTGCCAGCCAGCCAATTTTCTACCCATGTGAATATGTTATCCAAATATGTACTTTGATGTCTTTTCGACATTTTAAAAATTAATTTACAGGATGTGGGCTTTGCTGGCTGGGCCAGCATTTATTGCCCATCCCTAATTGCCCTTGAGAAGGTGGTGGTGAGCTGCCTTTTTGAACCGCTGCAGTCCCTGTGGTGTAGGTACACCCACAGTGCTGTTAGGGAGGGAGTTCCAGTATTTTGACCCAGCGACAGTGAAGGAACAGCGATATATTTCCAAGTCAGGATGGTGAGTGGCTGGGAGGGGAACTTCTAGGTGGTGGTGTTCCCATCTATCTGCTGCCCTTGTCCTTCTAGATGGTAACGGTCATGTGTCTGGAAGGTGCTGGTGAAGGAGACTTGGTGAGTTGCTGCAGTGCATCTTGTGGATGGTACTGTTATGTTATGGCAGGTGGTATTTGCCAGACTGACCACATCCACAAGGGAAACTTGGCCACATTATCACAATACTTTTGCAATTTGTATTTGTTACTAGGAGGCTGGTGCAGAAGTCAGAAGTAATAAGTCCACTACCACCTTTAGAGATTTTTAAAGATTAAATTAAAACATTTATCAGCAAAGGAAGAACAAGCTTAAACACACACAAGATTACAGTTACACAATTATAACAATCACCAAAATTTCTACTTAAGCAGACTCCCAATAACACACCTCCAAAAGGCAACATTCTAAATAGACTCCAAATTTACAAAGTCATCCAGCAATATTGTCACAAGCACCCACTGGACAATGGAACTCCAATGGCTTTTAACAAAACTTTGGTTACAGTAACAGCAAACTTGTTCAGCCTCTTCAGGCTGGAGGCTTTTTCTCCAAGTCTGTTTCACACAATCACCTTTCAAGATCTCACATGGCCACACCTCAAACAACCTTTCATCCTTCTTTAAATATATCTTATCCCTTTTGATTTGTAAATTGTCTTTAGAAGTTACTTTTCTGAGAATATAAAAATATTTTACGTTCTCATAGTGGCCAGTACTTTTGGGAAGAATCAACATAAAAACTTAGCCTTATTTATCTTGTCAGTTTTAAAAATTTTCTGTGGCCCTTTGAAAATTAAAAACCTTTCTCACTTATCTAAAAGTGCAAATTTCATTCACACCATCTCTGCTGAGACCTCAACCTAGTTTACTCATCTCCATTTCAAATGCCTGTTTTATAACTTACTCTTTTGATAATTTAAACCTTGCAGTCTAATCATCTGTACTTTAATTAAATTAGCCCCACACACATACAAGCCTGCTTTAAAGTATCCCACAACAATGTTCGGAAAAATATGATAGTTCCTTGACAGTACACTGCTACCACTGTGCCTCAGTGCTGGAGGGAGTGAATGTTTGTGTCGGGGGTGCCAATCAAGGGGTTTCCTTTGTCCTGGATGGTGTTGAGCTTCTTGAGTTTTGTTGGAGCTGCACTCATCCAGGCAAGTGAAGAATATATCACACTCCTGACTTGTGCCTTGGAGATGGTGGACAGGCTTTGAGAAGTCAGGAGCTGAGTCACTCGCCACAGGATTCCTAGCCTTTGACTGATGGAAACTACTTATTGGGCTGCAGTATTGGAAATTGTCTCCAGTTACTTGTTTCCTATATTTTCCACTAGTTTAATTGACAAACTAGTTTAGGCTCAGTCTTCCCATCTTGGTTTGGGATTCCCAACGTTTAACTCAGCTGGAGAGACAGAAGCACTTTGTTGGCACCTCAGGGCTGCCTAAGATAAAAGTAATTTGAAACAACTGATAAGATAATAGAGCACAGAAGGAGGCTATTCAGCCCATCATATCTCTGCAGGCTCTTTAAAAAAGCCATTCAATTAATTGCACTCCACCATACTTTCCCCATTGCTCTGTAATTTCTTCATCATCAAGTATTGGGCCAATTTCTCCTTGAAACATACTGGTGAATCATAATGTTGTTCTAACGAACATACAATCAAGGAGCAGGAGGAGGCCATTTGGCCCCTCGAGCCTGCTCTGCCATTTAATAAGATCATGGCTGATCTAATAGTAACCTGAAATCTGCATCCCACCTACCCCGATAACCTATAACCCCCTTGCTTACCAAGAATCTACCCACCTCTGCCTTTAAAATATTCAAAGTCTCTGCTTCCACCACCTTTCCAAGAAGAGAGTTCCAAAGACCCACAGAGAGAAAAAAATTCTCCTCATCTCTGTTTTAAATGGGCGACCCCTTATTTTTAAACAGTGACCCCTGGTTCTCGATTCTCCCGCAAGAGGAAACATTCTCTCCACATCCACCCTATCAAGACCCCTCAGGATCTTGAGCAGTTGGCTGTGAGAATGGAGCTATCTTCCTGCTTTGTGACCAGGGCTAGCCTGGAATTTCAGTATAGGGGAAAAAAATGTTAACATCAAAGAAACAAAGAGAAATATGCAGGTTATTTATCTTTGTTCACACAATTTGTATTCATTCTTCCTCCTATATACTGCTGGGAACGTAAGACAATTATCTGCATTCACTTTATCTGTTCATGGGATATGGGTGTTGCGGTCTGGTCCAGCAATTATTATCCATCAGATCTGACAGCATCTGTGGAGAGGGATACAGAGTTAACGTTTCGGGTCCGTATGACTCTTCATCAGAACTGAGGGAATATAGAAATGAAGTGATATATAAGCTGGTTGAGGGGGGTGGGACAGGTAGAGCTGGATAGAGGGCCCTGTCCCACCCCCCTCAATCAGCTTATATTTCACTTCATTTCTATATTCCCTCAGTTCTGAAGAGTCATACAGACCTGAAACGTTAACTGTGTTCCTCTCCGCAGATGCTGTCAGACCTGCTGAGTTTTTCCAGCTATTTTTATTTTTGTTTCAGATTTCCAGCATCCACAGTTTTTTGCTTTTATTTATTGCCCATCCCTAGTTGCCCCTTGAGAAGGTGGTGGTGAGCTGCCTTCTTGAGCCGCTGCAGTCCATGTGGTGTAGGTACACCCACAGCGCTGTTTGGAAGGGAGTTCTAGGATTTTGAGCCAGTGACAGTGAAGGAACGGTGATATATTTCCAAGTCAGGATAGTGTGTGACTGGGAGGGGTACCTCCAGCCCTTGTCCTCCTAGATGGTAGAAGTCACAGGTTTGGAAGGTGCTGTCAAAGATCTTTGCTGAGTTGGGACAGTGCATCTTGTAGATGGTACACACTGCTGCCAGTGTGCATCAGTGGTGGAGGGAGTGAATGTTTAAGGTGATGGAAGGAGTGCCAACCAAGTGGCTTGCTGGGTGGTGTCAAGCTTCTTGAGTATTGTAGAAGCTGCACTCATCCAGGCAAGTGGGGAGTATTCCATCACATTCCTGACTTGTGTCTGGTAGATGGTGGACAGGCTTTGGAGAGTCAGGAGGTGAGTTACAGGATTCCTAGCCTCTGAGGAGTCACGAATGGTGCTGAACATTGTGCAACCATCAGCGAACATCCCCACTTCTGACCTTGTGATGGAGGGAAGATTATTGATAAGGAGGCTGGATTGTGGATTCGAGTCCCATTCCAGAGATTTAAGAACAAACTTCAGACAGATAGTCATAGAAGGATTACTGAGCTGTCAGAGGATCAGTACTGAGGGAGTGCTGCACTGTTGGAGGGTTAGTACTGAGGGAGTGCTGCATTGTCAGAGGATCAGTACTGTGGGGGTGCTGCACTGTCAGAGGGTCAGTACTGAGGGAGTGCTGCACTGTCAGAGGATTAGTACTGAGGGAATGCTGCACTATCAGGAGGTCATTACTGAGGGAGTGCTGCACTGTCGGAGGGTTAGTACTGAGGGAGTGCTGCATTGTCAGAGGGTCAGTACTGAGGGAGTGCTGAACTATCAGAGGGTCAATACTGACAGAGTGCTGCATTGTCAAAGTTGCAGAACTAAGGCAGCACTGCACTGTTGGAGAGTCAGCACTGAGGGAACACTGCATTGTGGGAGTGTCAATATTGAGGGAGTGCTGCACTGGAAGAGGCATAGAAATGAGGGAGCTCAGCACTGTTGGAGGGTTAGTATTGAGGGAGTGCTGCACTGTCCGAGGGTCAGCACTGAGGGAGTGCTGCACTATTGGAGGGGACAGTATTAAGGGAGTGCTGCACTGTCAGAGGGACAGTACTGAGGGAATGGTGGACTATCAGAGGGTCAGTACTGAGGGAATGCTGCACTGTCAGAGGGTCAGTAATGAGAGAGTGCTGCATTGTCAGAGAGTCAGACCTGAGGGAATGCTGAACTATCAGAGGGTCAATACTGACAGAGTGCTGCATTGTCAAAGTTGCAGAACTGAGGCAGCACTGCACTGTTGGGGAGTCAGCACTGAGGGAACACTGCATTGTGGGAGTGTCAATGCTGAGGGGGTGCTGCACTGGAAGAGGGACAGTAGTGTAGGAGCACTACACTGTCAGAGGCATAGAAATGAGGGATCTCAGCGCTGTCAGAGTGTCAGTACTGAGGGAGTGCTGCACTGTCCGAGGGTCAGTACTGAGGGAGTGCTGCATCGTCAGAGGGTCAGTACTGAGGGAGTGCTGCATTGTCAGAGGGTACTGAGGGAGCACTACACTGTCGGAGGTGATATATTCCAGACAAGTCATTAAGCTAAGACCCCGTCTGCCCTCTCTGGTGTCAATGAAAAGGAAAGGAGTTATCCCTGGTGTCCAGGGGCCAATATGACCCTGTGGTCATGATAGGTGCTATAGAAATTCAAGTCTTTCTTTCTTTTCCTATATACCTGGCAGTGTTAAAAAATAATCGTATTTTAGGCGACTGCATTTTTAAAAATGCTTTCATGGGATGTGGGCCTCGCTGGTTAGTCCAGCATTTATTGCCCATCCCTAATTGCCCCCAAGAAAGTGATGCTGAGCTGCCTTCTTGACCTACTGCAGTCCATGTGGTGTAGGTACACCCACAGTGCTGTTAGGGAGGGAGTTCCAGGATTTTGACCCAGCGACAGTGAAGGAACGGCGATATATTTCCAAGTCAGGATGGTGAGTGGCTTGGAGGGAATTTTCAGTGGTGTTTGGATTCTTGTTGGAAAAGGTCATTGCCTAGCAATGTTGCAGAATGAACACCGATTGCCACTTATTATCCGAAATCAGGATATATTTCAGATTTTGTTCACTGACCTACATTGGCTCCTACTCAAGGAAAACCTCAATTATAAAATGTTGATTTTTTTTTTCAAATACCACCATGGTCTCACCCCGTCACTATCCTAGTAACCCCCCTCAGCCCCTACAACCCTTCAACCCTTCCTATCTCTGTAACCTCCCCCAGCCCCTACAACACTCCCTATCTCTGTAACCTCCACCAGCCCCTACACCCCTCCCTATCTCTGTAACCTCCCCCAGCCCCTACACCCCTCCCTATCTCTGTAACCTCCTCCAGCCCCTACAGCCCTCCCTATCTCTGTAACCTCCTCCAGCCCCTATACCCCTCCCTATCTCTGTCACCTCCCCCAGCCCCTACACCCCTCCCTATCTCTGTAACCTTCTCCAGCCCCTACAACCCTGCCTATCTCTGTAACCTCCTCCAGCCTCTGCAATCCTCCCTATCTCTGTAACCTCCTCCAGCCCCTACACCCCTCTCTATCTCTGTAACCTCCTCCAGTCCCTTCATCAAGAACATTTCAGAGACAGTTAAGAATTAACCACTGCTGTGGGTCTGGAGTCACCTGTGGGCCAGATCAGGTAAGGGTGGCAGATTTCCTTCCCTAAAGGATATTAGCAAAGTAGATGTGTTTCATGACAATCTAGATCTTTCATGGTCACCATAACTGATCCTCGCTTTTTATTCCAAATGTTATTTACTGAAGTTAATTGAACTGAAATTCTCCCAGTTGCCATGGTGGGATTTGAACTCATGGGCAGAATCTTGTTAAGCTTTTGCACAACCAATGGATCAGATCTAAGCTCTGCAGTCCTGCCACATCCAGTCATGAATGGACAATTAAACAACGCACTGGAGGAGGACGCTCCATAAATATCCCCAACCTCAATGATGGAGGAGCCCAGCACATCAGTGCACAAGATAAGGCTGAAGCATTTGCTACAATCTTCAGCCAGAAGTGCCGAGTGGATGATCCATCTCAGCCTCCTCCGGAGGTCCCCAGCATCACAGATGCCAGGCTTCAGCCAATTCGATTCACTCCACGTCATATCAAGGAACGGCTGGAGGCACTGGGTTCTGCAAAGGCTATGGGCCCTGACAAAATTCCAGCAATAGTACTGAAGGCCTGTGCTCCAGAACTTGCCGCGCCCCTAGCCAAGCTGTTCCAGAACAGCAATAACACTGACATCTACCCGGCTTTGTGGAAAACTGCCCAGGTATGTCCTGGACACAAAAAGTAGGACAAATCCCATCTGGCCAATTATTGCCCCATCAGTCTACTCTCGATCATCAGTAAAGTAATGAAAGGGATCATCAACAGTGATATCAAATGGCACTTGCTTAGCAATAACCTGCTGACTGATGCCCAGTTTGGATTCTGCCAGTGCCACTCAGCTCCTGACCTTATTATAGACTTGGTTCAAACATGGACAAAAAAGCTGAACTCCTGAGATGAAGTGAGAGTGACTGCCCTTGACATCAAGGCAGCATTTGACCGAAGTGGCATCAAGGAGCCGAGTAAAACTGGAGTCAATGAAGATCAAGAGGAATGCTCTCTGCTGGTTGGAGAGGAAGATGGTTGTGGTTGTTGGAGGTCAGTCATCTCAGCACCAGGACATCACTGCAGGAGTTCCTCAGGGTAGTGTCCTCGGCCCAACCGTCTTCAGCTGCTTCATCAATGACCTTCCTTCCATCATAAGGTCAGAAGTGGGGAACTTCGCTGATGATTGCACAATGTTCAGCACCATTCGTGATTCCTTAGACACTGAAGCAGTCCCTGTCCAAATGCAGCAAGACCTGGACAATATCCAGGCTTGGGCTGACAAGTGGCAAGTAACATTCACACCACACAAGTGTCAGGCAATCACCATCTCCAACAAGAGAGAATCTAACCATTGCCCTTGATGTTCAATGTCATTACCATCACTGAAACCCCCACTATTGACATCCTGGGGGGTTACCATTGACCAGAACCTGAACTGGACTAGCCATATAAATACTCTGGCTACAAGAGCAGGTCAGAGGCTAGGAATCCTGTGGTGAGTAACTCACCTCCTGACTCCCCAAAGCCTGTCCACCATCTACAAGGCACAAGCCAGGAGTGTGATGGAATACTCTCCACTTGCCTGGATGAGTGCAGCTCCCACAACACTCAAGAAGTTTGACACCATCTAGTGCAAAGAAGCCCACTTGATTGGCACCACATCCACAGGCATTCACTCCCTCCACCACCGACACAGTAGCAGCAGTGTGTACCATCTACAAGATGCACTGCAGGAATTCACCAAGGCTCCTTCGACAGCACCTTCCAAACCTAAGACCACTACCGTCTAGAAGGACAAGGGCAGCAGATAGATGGGAACACTGCCACCTGCAAGTTCCCCTCCAAATCACTCACCATCCTGACTTGGAAATATATCGCTGTTCCTTCACTGCCGCTGGGTCCAAATCCTGGTACTCCCTCCCTAACAGCACTGTGGGTGTACCTACACCACATGGACTGCAGCGGTTCAAGAAGGCAGCTCACCACCACTTTCTCAAGGGCAACTAGGGATGGGCAATAAATGCTGGCCCAGCCAGCGATGCTCACATCCCATGAAAAAAGATTTTCCTTTTCCCACCTATTTCCATTATATAAAATAAAAAAAAAAACCCACTAGAGCTATACCTTGAGTGCCCTACCATCCATTCTTAATTAGCACATTCGTTTAGATAATATCACCAACTTTATCTTTAACACCTATGTGTTCTATTGTACTATTGTTGTTGACATCTTTTGATGATCTGCTTCTATCACTGCTTGTTTGTCGCTACAACCACACCAACCCCCTCCACCTCTCTGTCTCTCTATCTCTCCGCCCCCCACACACACACCTTAAACCAGCTTATATTTCAGCTCTTTCCTGGACTCGAACTCAAGTTCTGTCGAAGGGTCATGAGGACTCGAAACGTCAACTCTTTTCTTCTCCGCCGATGCTGCCAGACCTGCTGAGTTTTTCCAGGTAATTCTGTTTTTGTTTTAAAAAGTGTGTTGGGGGGCTGGTTTGGCGGCTGGAGATCAGGCGAGAGACCTGTGTAGCCACTTTTTGGGAAGGAGCACAAAACCACCAACCAATCAGGCAATGGTGAGGTTAGCGGTAGGACTTCCCCTTGCAACCAAGACCCCAGGGGCAGAAGTCTTGCCCACTGAGAGCTGCCGACCAATCTTATGCTCGGCAGCGCCACAGGGGAAGCGGTGGCTGCTGCTGGAAAGACAGGCACCAGAGTCCCAGAATTGGAGAGCAGCCCAGGCCACAGCTAAGCCATAGGGAAAGGGATGGTTTTGTGGGGCGGAAGCTGCAGGGTGAGGGGTGCAGGGGGATCGGCAACAAGGGCAGCGGTGCAGCTCTCAGCAGGACCCCCCTTCCCAACGTGCAGTCTCTCAACCAGGCACTGATTGACTGAGAGACCGCCCCCCAACAAACCACCTCCCCCATCCCCCCACCACCCCCCCCTCCCCATCCCAAGACCATTGGCTTCACAGTTTTAGCTGCCGTGCATCCAACTTGGCAACAGGCTCCCCCTGCAGGCTGGGTTCATAGCAGCAATAAGGGATCACTTGGCTAAGGCCCTTTACTGGTCATTAATTGACCACGTAAGGGCCTCAATAGGTGGTGGGGCAGGAAGGTCGACCTAGAAATTAATTCTGGCAGAGGCGCAGAAGGCAGCTGTGTTTCAGTATGCCACCATCACACCTAATTACACACGCTTCCTGCTTCCAAGCTCACCATCAGAGAGATAAGAAGATTCCGCTCCATGTCGCCAGGCCATTAGTCCAGGCCTGTGGATTAGCACATAGTTACTATGCTACTGTACCCATGTAAAGTGGCCTCTTGCTCAGAGGTGGAAGTAAGGGAACATCTTTAAGGAGGGGAGAGGCAGAGAGAGATGGAGCAGTTTAGGGAGGGAATTACAGGGTTTAGGGTCCAGGTAACTGAAGCCATAACTATCAATTGTGGAGTGATTAAAATCAGGGATGCTGAAGAAGCCAGAATTGAGGAGCACAGAGATTTTGGAGGGCTGAAGGAGGTTATATCGCTTGGGAGGGCTGGAGCAATGGAAGGATTTGTAAACAGGAATCATAATTTTAAAGTTGAGGTGTTACCAGGCCAGGAGCCAATGTAGGTCAGGGAGCACAGGCTAATAAATAAAAAGGAAATGAAAGACAGCTACCCCCCACATCCGCATATCCAAGAAACTTCACATGGGCTGAAGACTTAACCTAGAGTTGATTGATATCAGTAATCCCTAGAGTATCTTCATTCCCAAGGATAATGTTTGATGGGGATAGACTTATCCGAAATGGGATCACCATTTTAGTTAAAAGCAAAATACTATGGATGCTGGAAATCTGGAATAAAAACAAAATGCTGGAAAATCTCAGCAGGTCTGTGGAGAGAGAACCAGAGTCTGGCGACATGAAGAGCTCTGAAGAAGAGTCATACGGACTTGAAATGTTAACTCTGTTTCTCTCTCCACAGATGCCGTCAGACTTGCTGAGCTTTTCTAGCATTTTCTGTTTTTGTGCACCATTTTAGTTTCCTCTCAAAGCACAAGCCAAATGATTACGTTATTAAAAAATACCAAGGACAGACAGTAAGGAAGACAAGAGGAGTGCATTATTACTATGGCAGTACCTACCATCAATAAGTATATCATCATGGATGCAGAAATATACCATCTGCATTGTTTCGCAAAGTAAAAATAACCTTACCAATTCCAAGTTGTATAAAAACAAAAAAACTGCGGATGCTGGAAATCCAAAACAAAAACAGAATTACCTGGAAAAACTCAGCAGGTCTGGCAGCATCGGCGGAGAAGAAAAGAGTTGACGTTTCGAGTCCTCATGACCCTTCGACAGAACTCAGTTCTGTCTCGAAACGTCAACTCTTTTCTTCTCCGCCGATGCTGCCAGACCTGCTGAGTTTTTCCAGGTAATTCTGTTTTTGTCCAAGTTGTATAAACTTTTTAAGCCACTTTCTGTGCAATGCTAACATTTTAATTTTGGGCAAATGTATATTTTGGCAAACTGCTCCAAACTGGGGTTGATTTTATTTTTAATATAAATCACAAATGCTATTTTAAAATTAGATTTGAAAGTACAAACCACAAATCTCCAAATGATTGTTAAAATTATTGGTTTCATGTACCCACACACTTAACTGGCTTCTAATGGAGAAAGCAGTAATTAAAAAACATCCTCTTCAATAGAATTCGCTAAAGTTAGATTTATGAACTTGACAAATACTTCTCTGGTCCAAACAGATCACTCCCTTTGGCTACGAAAAATAGAACAGACCAAAGTAAACTAGAAAGTTACAAAATTAAGAACAAAGGATTTTGCCCTACATTTGGATAATCAAATCACAATCACAATCAACAATGAATGGGCCAATTATAAAGGAGGAAACCTTCAATTTACAAAGAATCTTCTGCAACCTCAGGATGGCCCAAAGCACTTTCAGCCAATTTGCAGGCAGCAAGCTCCCACAAACAGCAATAAGATAATAATCAGATAAGCAAGTGATCTGTTTGTAACGCCACATACATCCTGCTTGATCTGAAACAGTTTCAAGATTACAAATTATCCATGACTAAGGCCTACCCAAATGTATCCACCCAGAAAGATTCTCAATTTCACCACCATCCTCACCAGGAGTGAAATGGGGCGGGGCAGGTGTAGGAGCAGGAGTAGGCCATTCAGCCCCTCGAGCCTGCTCCGACATTCAACAGGATTATGGCTAATCTTCTACCACAATTCCATTTTCCCCTCAGGATTTCCATACCCCTTAATTCCCTTAGTACCCCCCCAAAAAAAAATCTATCTACCCCCACCTTGAATATACTCAATGACTGAGCATCCACAGCTCTCTGGGTGAAGAAGCTTCTCTTCATCTCAGTCCCAACTGACTGACACCATATTCTGAGACTGTGGCCCCTAGTTTTAGACTCACAGCTCACAAAGATAGATAGGAAAGTTATAAAAACAAGAAGTAGTTCTGAAGAAGAGTGATATTTCACTTGAAACTCGTTAACTCTGTTTCTCTCCGTACAGATGTTGCCAGATCTGCTGAGATTTCCCAGCACTTCCTGTTTTTATTTCAGATCTCCAGCATCTGCAGTATTTTGATTTTATTTAGGAGGGTCAATAAGTTGGCAAGGAGTCTACAAAGGGAGTTATACGGGTTTAGTGAGTCAGCAAAAATTTAGCAGATGGACTATAATGTGGGAAAATGTGAATAATAGAAAAGTAGTAGACTACTTAAATGGAGGGAGACTGCTTAGTACTAATGGTACACAGGGATCTGGGTGTTTTGGTACATGAATCACAAAAAGTTAGTATGCAGGCCAGAAAGTGATTAGGAAGGCAAATCGAATGCTGACATTTATGGCAAGAGGAATGCAATATAAAATAGAGATCTGTCCGCAAACATTACCCAGACCTCCTTGTCACTTGCCATTTTAACACTCCATCCTGCCCTCTTGCCCACATGTCCATCCTTGGCCTGCTGCAATGTTCTAGCGAAGCCCAACGCAAACTGGAGGAACAGCACCTCATCTTCTGACTAGGCACTTTACAGCCTTCCGGACTGAATATTAAGTTCAACAATTTTAGATCATGAACTCTCCCCTCCATCCCCACCCCCTTTCCGTTTTTCCCCCTCCTTTTTGTTTTTTCCAATAATTTACATAGATTTTTCTTTTCCCACCTATTTCCATTATTTTTAAATGTATTTCCATCCATTGTTTTATCGCTACCTTTTAGCCTTTTTAGATTCCTTCACCCCACCCCACCCCCACTAGAGCTATCTGTACCTTGTTTGTCCTGCTTTCTACCCTTAATTAGCACATTCCTTTAGATAATATCACCACCTTCAACACCTCTTTGTCCTTTTGTCTGTGACATCCTTTGGTTATCTCCACCTATCACTGGCCCTCTACCTAGCTCTTCTTGTCCCCCCCTGGCCAAACCAGCTTATATTTCACCCCTTTCCTATTTTTACTTAGTTCTGTTGAAGGGTCATGAGGACTCGAAACGCCAACTGTGTTCCTCTCCGCAGATGCTGCCAGACCTGCTGAGTTTTTCCAGGTGTTTCTGTTTTTGTTTTTGTTTTGGATTTCCAGCATCCACAGTTCTTTGCTTTTATAAAATACAGATGTTTTACTGCAGCTGTACAGGGCCTTGGTGAGGCTAAATCTGAAATACTGTGGACAGGTTCGGTCTCCTTACTTCAATGATGATATAATTGCACGAGGAGCAGTTCAGAGAAGGTTCACTCAACTGCTTCCTGGGATGAAAGGGTTATTTTATGAAGAAAGGTTGAGCAGGTTTAGCCTCTTATACGCGTTGGAGTTTCAAAGAGTTTTGAAGAAACTTATTCATCCTGAGCGCACTTGACAAGGCAGAAGCTGAGAGGATTTTTTCCCTTGTGATGGAGTCTCAAACTAGGGGACACAGTCTAAACATTAGGGCTCTTCCATTTAAAACAAAGGTGAAGGAGACATTTTTCTTCTCTCTCAGAGGGTCGTTAGTCTGTGGAATTCTCTGCCCCAGAGAGCAGTGGAGGCTGGGCCAGTGAATATATTCATGGCCGAGTTTGACAGATTTTCGATCATCAAGAGAGTTGGGGGTTTTTAGAGTGGTGGGGGTGGCAGTAAATTGGTGTTAAGGCCACAATCAGATCAGCTATGATCTTATCGAATGGCAGAGCAGGCTCGAGGGGCCAGAAGGCCTACTTCTGCTCCTTATTTTTGTGTTTTTGTGTTCTAGTAGGAGACACAGCCATTCAGCACCTACCCTGTCAAGTCTTCTCAGAGTTTAATATGTTTCATTGTTAATACTCAGGGATTAAAAAGTCTTCCCTACGTGTGATTCTAGACCCACAGACTTTTAACTGCCCCTGAAGTAGCCTAGCAAGACATTCATAAAAAAATAGATAAAAACAAAAAACTGCGGATGCTGGAAATCCAAAACAAAAACAGAAACAGAAATACCTGGAAAAACTCAGCAGGTCTGGCAGCATCGGTGGAGAAGAGCACAGTTAACATTTCGAGTCCTCATGACCCTTCAACAGAACTAAGTAAAAATAGGAAAGGGGTGAAATATAAGCTGGTTTAAGGGGGTGGGGGGGTGTTGTTGGGACAAGCTGTCAGTGATAGGTGGAAATAACCAAAAGCTGTCACAGACAAAAGAACAAAGAGGTGTTGAAGGTGGTGATATTATCTAAAGGAATGTGCTAATTAAGAGTAGAAGACAGGACAGACAAGCTACAGATAGCTCTACTGGGGGTGAGGGAATACTAAAAGGTAGAAATAAACCCCCCACCCCCTTGTTTCTTCCCCCTCCTTTTTGTTTTTTCCAATAATTTATATAGATTTTTCTTTTCCCACCTATTTCCATTATTTTTAAATGTATTTCCACCCATTGTTTATTTCTACCTTCTAGTATTCCCCCACCCCCAGTAGAGCTATCTGTACCTTATCTGTCCTGTCTTCTACTCTTAATTAGCACATTCCTTTAGATAATATCACCACCTTCAACACCTCTTTGTTCTTTTGTCTGTGACATCTTTTGGTTATCTCCACCTATCACTGGCTGCTTGTCCCAACAAATTCCACCCCCCCCACCGCCCCCCCCCCTCTTAAATCAGCTTATATTTCACCCCTTTCCTATTTTTACTTAGTTCTGTTGAAAGGTCATGAGGACTCGAAACGTCAACTGTGCTCTTCTCCACCAATGCTGCCAGACCTGCTGAGTTTTTCCAGGTATTTCTGTTTCTGTTTTTGTCTAGCAAGACATTCCGCTGTATTCAAGAAGGTGGTTCACCACCACTTTCTCAAGCACCATTAGGGATGGGCAATTTTGGCTGTGCCACTGATGCCCACATCTTGTGAATGAACAAAAAAAAAATTGAACATCATCTCTGGGGAAATGATTGGATACTTTGTATTTCAAATTTATATTAATTTTTTAATTTAAGCATATTCATTTTGAGTCACCAGCCTGTAATTCCAAACTCTAACCATGATATTTGATTTTTCAGTTTGCATTAATTTATTTAACTGATAAATTTTAATGTTAACTGACAATGTTCTGCAATAGGCCAGGTGTTCTTGGCGATAAACTAACCATCACTAGGGTTGTAGGAACATGCATTAGACACGGGATACTACTGTAATTTATCCAAATAATTTATCCAAATCCTCACTGTGCTCAACACCACCAGCATCAAATGAAGGAAAAAAAAGAACTTGCATTCCTATAGCACCTTTCATGGCCTCAGGACATCCCAAAACACTTTACAGCCAATGAAGTACCCTTGAAGTGTGGTCACTCTTGCAATGTAGGAAACGCAGCAGCCAATTAGCTCACAGCAAGCTCCCACAAACAGCAATGTGATAATGACCAATTTCACCGATATTGGTTAAGGGATGAACATTGTGCAGGACACCAGGGAGAACTCCTCTGCTCTTCAAATAGTATTATAAGATAATTCTTGTTGTGATGATCCATGTGCTGGGAAAAGCCTGTATTTTCTTTTGGGTGATGCCCTTTTAAGAACAAAGTGGATTGGGGAGTATTTTGAATGAAGTTTCCTGATTATGACATCATTATGTTCAAAGAAATGCCTATGTGGCCTTGGGTTGCCATGAAGATTAACAGCTAAGAAGAAAAACATAAATAGAAAGCTAACTGCAGTGGGGCTTAGTTTCAGCCTTTTTTTTCTGTCTGGCATTTCAGAAGACTGGGAATTCATGCAAGGAGAGAATAAGCAAGGCTCTCTCTGGATGGAACAGTTTTCTGTTTGGCACTCTTCAAAAAGACCTGAGTGAGAGAAAGTTTGTAGACATGCGCCTTGTTGGTATTAATCATGTCTGGGACCTTCCAATAGAGTATAGCTGCTGGTGAATGCGACTCAAGGGCCAAAATGATTGAGTGGGAAGTAAGAGGTCCTACATAGTGAAGGCTGAGCTGGAAAGACTGAGATTGCCCATGGTCCCACATTTGTGTGGCAAGTATTGTAACTATGTGAGGTGTATCTTTGTTATGATGACTGTTTAAAGTGAAATTTATCTTTTTTTTTAAATATCCTTCGCCTGTTAATTAATGTTTGAATTATGTTGGTTTGTTGCAGTAAAAGATTTAAAAAGTGAAATCTTGTCCATTGACTTTCTTTCTGTTGGCATCATGGGGATGCCTTTCTTCTTAAAAAGTTTCAATCAGAATTGTAAAAGTGTCTAGCTGGGAGGAACAGAGAAGGCCTCAGTTTAACATCGCATTCGACAGACAGCACCTCCAGTAGCACAATGTTGAAATGTCAGTCCTATTACATGTTCAGGTTAGTGGAGTGGGGCTATAACTAGTCTGATTATAACATCATTAGGTTCCATAAAATGTTCATGTGACCTAGCTTTGCCACTGGGGTGAACAGTTAAGAAGCAAAAGGTAAATAGAAAGCTAATTGCGACGGGGTTGGATTTCCACCTTTTTTTTCTGTTAGAAAATTCAGACAACTGAGAATTAGTTCAAAAAGAAAACAAGCAAAGCTCTTTCCTGGTGGAATGGTTTTCTGTTTGGCAGTGTTTGAACCGATCCTGGTGTGTTGAATCAGCTTGGAGACTAGAACCGAGACCGTGTTACTATGTGTTATACAGCTGGAAAGGACAGAGCATTGAAGACAGGAAGGGCCGTCACATAAAGAATGTGACTTTTTGAGTTTGTGGGATTGAGGGTAATATATCCGCATTAACTGAGGATTGGTTAAAGGACAGAAAACAGGCCGCAGGATTAACCAGGTCATTTTTCAGGCAGGTGGACTATAATTAATGGGATGCTGCAAGGATCAGTGCTTGAGCTTCATCTATTTATAATTTCTATTAATAACATAGATGAGGGGACCGAGTATAAATGCCAGCATGAGCTAGTTAGGCCGAATGAAAAGGTAGGTGTGTAGGTGGTTAAGTGGGTAGATGTGCACCTTTCCTAGCCATTGAGTAGAGTGAGGTTTTGCTTAAATGTCCATTAATAGTAGTTTTGTGAAGCTCTGTGGTTGAATGCACTTTGTCTCTTTCCTGAAGAAGTTTAATTACAACCTAACATGTGAATCATTGCCTTTTAATAACTACACAGCACTGATCCTGGGTAAAATTTCCACTATACAAAACACTCATTTCTTTTAAATGCTTTTCACTTCAAACAGGTACTGCATTGTGACTTCCATTCTCTTTTGGTGGAGGGGGAATGTTCCAATGGATAATATAATTTAGGGGCTATAACAGTGAGAGGCTCCAACTTTTAAATTGGAATGTGGAATATGCACCTTAGACTAAAAATTAAGCTCGGTTTCAAAAAACAGGCATGAAATTGAATCATAGAATGATAGAGCACAGAAAGAGACCATTTGTTTTCATGGAGCACAGAATGGGGACAATATTCATACCTTCCATTTTTTAATACATTCGTGGGGTGGGGTCAATGCTGGCTTGACCAGCATTTATTGCCCATCCCTAATGGCCCTCGTTCAGAGGGCATTTAAGAGTCAATCCCATTGCTGTGGGTCTGGAGTCACATGTAGGCCAGACCAGGTAAGGACAGCAAATTTCCTTCCCTAAAGGACATTAGTGAACCAGATGGGTTTTTATGACAATCAACAATGATTTCATGGTCATTAGACTTTTAATTCAGGCAGTGCATTCCAGATCACAAGAATCCTCCTTGGGCTATGAGGTCATTTTATGTCTAACAGGAGGGGTTTGGTCCAGTAGTGGTTCTATCCCATGCAATTCTTTATTCTGCATAGTCTGGCAGTTTAGCAATGAGACAGATAATGTCGTTTCCATCGTGTCTTCAACCTACACAATAACTGATTCAGCTCTTGCAAAACTCATCTTTCACTGAGAAACAGATGCTCTCCAATAATGGTCAACTCAAATCACATCAGAAATCAATTCTTAACTCTGTACCAGAAGATATACCACTCCTTCACCTGTTTGCTACCAGATTAATATACAGCGGAAAGAGATGACTGGAAGTGCAAAATGATCAATCCAGCCTACATATTTGCAGATGACATTGCTTAAATAGGGAACTTGCAATGGGTAAAAAGAGGTTTCCATTTTTATATAAGTTTTAGTTCAACTCTGCTGCCCATGTCCTAATCCATAGCAAGTCTTGTTCACCCATCACCCCTGCACACAATGACCTACCTCGGTTCCTGGTCCTCCAACATCTTGATTTGAAAATTCTCATCCTTGTGTTCAAATCCCTCCATGGCCTCACTCCTTCTTAGCTCTGTAAATTCCTCCAGCCCCACAATCCTCTGAGATCACGGCACTTCTCCAATTCTGGTCTCTTGACCGTCCCCTAATTTCCATCGCTCCAACATTGGCAGTCATGCCTGGGCCCTAAGTGGTGGAATTCCCTCCCTACGCCTCCTTGCCTCTCTCTATTTCTTCAGCTTTATTTTTGGCCAAGCTTTTGTCATCTTCCTTAGTATCTCTTTATGTGTTAACTCTTTTTGATAATCCTTCTTATGAAGCAACTTGTAACTCCTTTTATGTTAGAGATGCTATGTAAATGCAAATTGTTATTGTGTGGAAAGCACGTTGTGGAAATATGGAAAAGTAGCTGCTTGATTGGCACCCCATCATCCACCTTAAACAGTCACTCCCTCCACCACTGACGCACAGCGGCAGCAGTGTGTGTACCATCTATAAGATGCAGTGAAGCAACGCACCAAGGCTCCTCTGACTGCACCTTCCAAACCCATGACCACTACCATCTAGAAGGACAAGGGCAGCAGATACATGGGAACACCACCATCTGTAAGTTCCCCTCCAAGATACTCACTATCCGGACTTGGAAATATATCGCCGTTCCTTGTCACTGAGTCAAGATCCTGGAACTCCCTCCCTAACAGCACCGCATGGACTGCAGCGGTTCAAGAAGGCAGCTCACCACCACCTTCTCAAGGGCAATTGGGGATGGGCAATAAATGCTGGCCGAGATAGTGAAGCCCACATCCTGTGAACAAATAAATTTTAAAAATCCTTCACAGTCACATTATCAGTCTCCTAACCATTTGTGCTCTGAACTATTTCTACCCACATGTCAATCACTACAGGGCATGTCATAAATCTATCAATGGACAATTGCAAATGCGAGATACACTGCAGGACAGCTGGGGATGGTTAATGTGATGCCTAGGTATTCATGACATCTTCATGTTAATCTAATCACAGGGAGTTCAATAACTTTTCATATAGTAACTCGTATTCTACACATGTCAGTGCGTAATTGGTAGAAACTGTTAAGAACATAAGAACTAGGAGCAGGAGTAGGCAATTCAGCCCCTCGAGCCTGCCCCACCATTCAATACGATCATGGCTGATCTCATTTCGGCCTCAACTCCAATTTCCCACCCTCTCCCCATAACCTTTCAACCCGTTACTAATTAAAACTCTGTCTATCTCCTCCTTAAATTTATTCAGCGTCCCAGCATCCATTGCACTCTGTGGTAGTGAATTCCACAGATTCATGATCCTTTGAGAAAAGTAATTCCTCCTCATCTCTGATTTAAATCTACCACCCCTTAGCCTAAAACTATGGCCTCTCATTCTAGAATGCCCCACAAGGGGAAACATCCGCTCCACATCTACTTTGTCTATCCCCTTTAGCATCTTATATACGTCAATTAGATCTCCTCTCATCCTTCTAAACTCTAGCGAGTATAGGCCTAAACTGCTCAATCTGTCCTCACAAGACAAGCCCCACATCTCTGGAATCAATCTAGTGAACCTCCTCTGAACTACCTCCTGTGCAACTACATCCTTCCTCAAGTAAGGGAACCAAAACTGCACAGTACTCCAGGTGCGGTCTCACCAATGCCTTGTACAGTTGTAACAACACTTCCCTATTTTTATACTCTATTCCTTTAGCAATAAATACCAAAATTCCATCTGCCTTCCTTATTACCTGCTGTACCTGCAGACCAGCTTTTAGCAATTCATGCACGAGGATACCCAGATCCCTCTGCACTGAAGCAGTCTGAAATTTCTCTCCACTTAAATAATAAGTCACCTTTTTATTCTTCTAGCCAAAATGGATAACCTCACACTTATCCACGTTAAACTCCATCTGCCAAATTTTGGCCCATTCACCTAACCTGTCCATATCCATTTGTAAGTTTCTTATTTCTTGTTTGCTAGGAACATATGAATAAGGGGAGGCCATTCAGCTCCTCAAGCTAATTCCCTCATTTAATGAGATCATGACTGATCTGTATCTGAACTCCATCCACCCACCTTGGTTCCAGATCCTTTTCTGTACTTGGCTAGCAAAAATCTATCCAACTCAGATTAAAAATGATTAAGCTAGAATTTACTGCTCTTTGTACGAGAGCGTTTCCACACCTCTACCACCTTATGTTGTGAAGAAATGCTTCCCAATCTCATCTGACTCTGATTTTAAGGCTCTGTTCCCTTGTCCTAGACTCCTCAACCAACAGAAAAGGTTCTTTCTATAACCCTATCAATCCCTTTCAGGATCATAAAAACTTCAAACAAACCACACCCCAGCCATGTATATTCCAGACAATTCCTGCAATCTCTCCTCATAATCTATATCCTGGGGCAAGATTTTAGCCACAGACAGGAAACAGGAGCCAGGCCTACTTATATCTGAAACTGACTTGAGTTTCAGATTTTTACAGGGGTGAACCCTTAACTGATATGGAAATGAGTTTCCTGTCCAGTTAAAGCTGGTGGGGGCTGGAATGGGGGCCGGTTTCAGACACATATGGTAACCATCACCAAGGCTGTTGGTTGTCTGGAGGGACAGGGTTTGTGTAGAAGCCAATCAGGCACAGAGATCTGAAGGTGGCACAGGGGAGCCCGAGGGCTGGCACCAATGAGGGAGAGGAGGGAGGACCTCTTCC
Organism: Carcharodon carcharias; assembly: GCF_017639515.1. Lineage (NCBI taxonomy): Eukaryota > Metazoa > Chordata > Chondrichthyes > Lamniformes > Lamnidae > Carcharodon > Carcharodon carcharias. The sequence goes on from NC_054482.1 coordinate 116,490,803, forward strand.
TGGAGAGTGGCAGGAAGGGGCCACCTTATCATACAGCAGGAACACCTCCATGTTCAGTGTCATCTCCCTCTGCCTTCAATTCCTCCTCCCTTACCTCCTGCTCCTCCCCCAGTGAGCAGTCCCCTTCCAGGTTCTCACTATCCTCAAGGTCCACATCTCTCTGGGGGGCCATGTTATGGAGGATGCAGCAGACTGCCACAACGACTGAGGCCCTTGCAGGAGGATATTGCAGGGCACCACCAGGTGCACACGATGCCCCATCAGTTGTAATCCTGATGTGTTGTCCAGCCTTGGTGAAGAGGGAATCAGTCACCTGGGTGATGTGCCGGTGTGCAGCTGACTATGAGATCCACAGAGGCCCGCACTGATAAGGGCATAGAGAGTTGGACTGACTCTCAGCCACATCCAGGTATCTTCATCTCTGCCTGTAGATCCTGTGCCCAGAGCAGAGTCTACTTGTGCCCAGAGTAGAGTCTACTTCTCCCCTTACGCTCTTCGTCCTCTTCTCTGGCCTCCTGATTCCTGGCCTTGAATTTTGAGGGTGGAGCACCCACTTCCAGCAGCACCCTCCGAATTGCTCAGGTAAGAGTCCAAACAGCTACTGCCCACTGCGAGGCTGGGACAGCGACATCACCCTGAACTGCTCTTAATGCAGGTGTTAAAACACACTCCAGGAGACTTATTGAAACAAAACATGAGAGTTCCCATGGCTGCTTGGATCCAGCCAGCCCCTTATCCAGCCATCTTCTTTCTAGGAAACCCCTCCCTAGAATTTATCCCCCCCCCCACCCCCCGCTCACCATGCAGTGGTTGAACAAATCACGTGACCTCTAAGTTATCACAGCTGGCTCCCCCTCCTGACCTTTGATGGGTCGCTGCAACTTGGCCTTCAGCCGGGTAAGTCGTTTGACCTCTGAAAAGAATGAACATTCAATCTTTCTTAAACTGTTCATGCCTCCAAGATTTCACTCTGACCTGGTCCTCGCCTCCCTGCAGCTGGTCCAGAGCAGCTGCCCCCCCAGGAACATTTCAGAAGTTTGCCAGAGATGATACTTAACAAGCCTGGTTAGGATCGGGGGGTGAGTTCCAAGGCCTAAACACCATCCCTCCCGCCCCCCCACCACCCCACCCCCCCCCACCCCCCCCCCCACCTGACCCCACTCCCACCCTCTGAGAAAATAGAGAGGCCGGAAAGGGAGGTGGGATGTCCAGCCACTTGACAGTCCGCCATTTTTCCCAGCCACACACCCACCTCCATTTCGGCACAATCGTGACCTCAAAATTCCACCCTGGTAACATTCTGGTGAATCTGCGCCCAGTTCTCCAGATGTGGGGTATGAAACACTAGGGGCACAGCTCAGCTGGGGTATCATGTTCAGTTCAGGGCTTCATATTTTCGGAAGGATGACAAGGCCTTGGAGAGGGTGCAGAGGAGATTTACTAGATTAGTTCCAGGGATAAGGGATTACGGTTATTGAGGAGCTGGCGTTTCCGGGATTGCTCTCCTTGGAGCAGAGAGAGAGGTGAGAGGAGATATAGAAGTGTTCAAAATCATGAATGTTGCAGCTGCTTTTCCTTCCTCCAAAGTTAGACTTGGTGAGCAGCGGGAAACAGTGAGAGTAGAGCAGTGCTATCCACTGCCAATAGGGACCAGTCTCTGGGTTCAGAACGCGTGTTCGAAAAGAAAAATTGAGGTGTGATATCACAGGGAAGTAGGTCAGTGATGGACTGATGAGTATGATGTTTACTGTTACATGTAAAGGTATAAGTATAATTAAGGATTATCAGTATTAGTAAAGTTTATTAGTATTGGAAATGTTTATTAACAATAGTAAGGTTTATTAGTACTGGTAAAGGTTTATTAGCAGTACTAAGATTCATTAGTTGTGGCAAAGTTAATAACTAACAGATAAAGGAATGACTGGGCTACTCCAACCTCTAGAGTGCACATCCTGTGCAATGTGGGACCACCAGGATGCTTCCTATGCCCTGGATAACCATTCATGCAGGAAGCATCATCAGTTGCCGCAGCCTGAGCTCTGGGTTTTGGAATTTGTGCAGCAGCTGCTGTCACTGCGGCATATCCGTGAGGTAGAGAGCTTCGTGGATAGCACATTTATATACGTGGTCACCCCGCAGCTTAAGAATACGTTGGAACAGAGGGAATGGGTGACCAACAGGCAGTCAAAAAGGAACAGGCAGGTCGTGCAGGAGTCCCCTGAGTGCATCCCACTTTCAAACCAGTGTTCAGTTCTGAATACTGATGAGAGTGATGGTTCATCTGGGGATTGTAGCCAGAGACAAGTCCATGGTACCACAGGTGGTTCAGCTGTCCAGGGAGGCAAGAAGAAAACTGGAAGAGCATATAAATAGTAAAGGGGTGGTAAAAGGAGGAGTTGGGCCAATTAGAGACTGAAAAGGGGATTTGCACATGGAGACAGGGGTATTGCTGAGATATTAGATGAATATTTTGCATGTCTTTAGCAAGGAAGAAGATGCTACCCAAACCATGGTGAAAGAGGAAGAAATTCAGACACTAGCAGAGTTTAACATTGATAATCAGGAGGCATTAGATAGGCTATCTGTACTTAAAGTCGCTGAGGCACTGGGATCAGATGAGATGCATCCAAGGAGGGAAGTGAGGGTGGAAATTGCGGAGGAAATGGTAATATTCCTGTCTTCCTTAGACTCAGGGCTGGTGCCAGAGGACTGGAAAACTGCTAATGTTGGACCCTTGTTCAAAAAAGGCTGTAACGACAGGCCAGTCAGTTTAACTTCAGTGGTGAGGAAACTTCTAGAAACTATAATTTGAGATGAAACGAATGGTCACATGGACAAATTCAGGTTACTGTGTCACATAATAGGCTTGTGAGCAAAGATATAGCTCATGGAATAAAAGGGATAGTAGCAACTTGGATACAAAGATAAAAACAAAAAAACTGCGGATGCTGGAAATCCAAAACAAAAACAGAATTACCTGGAAAAACTCAGCAGGTCTGGCAGCATCGGCGGAGAAGAAAAGAGTTGACGTTTCGAATCCGCATGACCCTTCAATAGAACTAGGTGAATCCAAGGAAGGGGTGAACTATAAGCTGGTTTAGGGTGTGTGCGTGGAGGGGGTGGGGGGTTGGGTGGGGGGAGAGAAGTGGAGCGGGGTGGTGTAGTTGTAGGGACAAGTAAGCAGTGATAGAAGCAGATCATCAAAAGATGCCACAGACAACAGAACAAAAGAACACATAGGTGTTGAAGTTGGTGATATTATCTAAACGAATGTGCTAATTAAGAATGGATGGTAGGGCACTCAACGTATAGCTCCAGTGGGGGTGGGGGGAGCATAAAAGATTTAAAAATATTTGAAAATAATAGAAATAGGTGGGAAAAGAAAAATCTATATAATTTATTGGAAAAAACAAAAGGAAGGGGGAAGAAACAGAACGGGGTTGGGGATGGAGGAGGGAGTTCAAGACCTAAAGTTGTTGAATTCAATATTCAGTCCCGAAGGCTGTAAAGTGCCTACTCGGAAGATGAGGTGTTGTTTCTCCAGTTTGCGTTGGGCTTCACTGGAACAATGCAGCAAGCCAAGGACAGACATGTGGGCAAGAGAGCAGGGTGGAGTGTTAAAATGGCATGTGACAGGGAGGTTTGGATACAAAATTGGCTGAGTGACAGGAAACAGAGTGTAGTGGTTAATGAAAGAAAAACAGAAAATGCTGGAAAAACTCAGCAGGTCTGTCAGCATTTGTGGAGAGAAACAGAGTAAACATTTCGAGTCCATATGACCCTTCTTCAGAGTAGTGGTTACTGGATGTTGTTCGGGCTGGAGGAAGGTTTGTAGTGGAGTTCCCCAGGGGTCAGGGTTGGGACCCTAGCTTTTCCAGATATATATTAATGACCTAGACTTCAACATACAGGGCACAATTTCATAATTTTCAGATGAGATGAAACTTGGAAGCACTGTGAACTGTGAGGAGGATAGTGTTGAACTTCAAAAGGATGTGGACAAGTTGGTGGAATGGGTGGGCAGGTAGCAGGTCAAGTTCAATGTGGAGAAATGTGAAGTGATTCATTTTGGTAGAAAGAATATGGAGAGACAATATAAAATAAAGGTACAACTCTAAATGGTGCAGGAGCAGAGGGACCTGGGGACATGTGTGCATAAGTCATTGAAGGTGACAGGACATGTTGAGAAAGTGGTTAATAATGGATACAGTATCTTAGGCTTTATTAATAGGTGCATAGAGTATAAGAGCAAAGATGTTATGTTGAACTTGTATTAGAAACTAGTTCGGCCTCAGCTGGAGTATTGTGTCCGGTTCTGGATGTCGCAATTTAGGAAGGATGTGAAGGCATTGGAGAGGGTGCAGAAAAGATTCATGAGAATGATTCCAAGCATGGGGAACTTCAGTTATGAAGATACATTGCAACAGTTAGGACTGTTATCCTTGCAGATAAAGAGGCTGAGAGGAGATTTGATAAAGATGTTCAAGATCATGTGGGGTAGGGACAGAGTAAATAGGGAGAAACTGTTCCAAATCATGAAAGGATCGAGAGGGCACAGATTTAAAGTAATTGGCATAAGAGGCAAAAGTGACATAAGAGAAACCTTTTTCACACATCAAGTGGCTAGGGTCTGGAATGTGCTTCCTGAGAGTTTGGTAGGGGTAGGTTCAATTGAAGCTTTCCAAAGGGAATTAGACTGTTATCTGAAAAGGAAGAATGTACAGGGGAGAAGGCTGGGTAATGGCACTAAGGGAATTGCTCATTCGGAGAGCTGGTGCAGACATGATGGGCTGAATGGCCTCCTCCTGCACTGTAACAATTCAGTGATGACGTGTTTCAACAGAGTAAATCAGGAGAGACTGTTTCCTGTGGCAGAAGGTCCAAGAGGACACAGGTTTAACATGATTGACAAAGGGAGGATGAGGAGAATTTTTTTTCACGCAGTGAGTTGTGATCAGGAATGCACTGCCGGAAAGGGCAGTGAAAGCAGATTTCAAAACTTTAAAAAGGGGAAATGGATAAATACCCAAAGGGAGAACATTTTTCAGAACTATGGGGAAAGAGCAGGGACAGTGGGACGAATTGGAGAGCTCATTAAAAGAACCAGGATATGCAAGATGGGCCGAATGGCCTCCTTCTGTGCAGTATCATTTTTGATTCTACATAATGATGGAAATGACCTTATAGTACGATATACATTATTAAGTTTTCTTTTAAACATGGATCAAAGCTGCATTTGGCAACAAGCTGTGTTGGAATGATAAACCTATCTCACATAGTGGCCAACAAAAACACTGAAAAAATAAACACTTGGACAATAAAAAGTTGGACAATAAAACAAAACCTGCAAATAGCACATTCAAAGGCTTTGGATGCTTTCCCTTAGAGCCATTCGTCTATCACATACTTTACCTTGTATCATTTTTTTGGGGAAAGATTTTACAGAATTACGTTTGAAGTATGTCATGTTCTTCCTGTCAAAACAGCAAATTAAATCAACCCATTCTAGCATGAACTGTCACCACAAGTGTTTAGCAGTGACAAAGAGTTTGAGGTGATGGGATTAGCAGTGACAAAGAGTTTGAGGCGATGGGATTAGCAGTGACAAAGTGTTTGAGCCAATGGGATTAGCAACGACAAAGTGTTTGAGCCAATGGGATTAGCAATAACAAAGTGTTTGAGCCAATGGGATTAGCAATGGCAAAGTGTTTGAGCCAATGGTCTTAGCAATGACAAAGTGTTTGAGCCAAAAAATTGAGCAGTGACAAAGTATTTGAGGTGATGGGATTAGCAGTGACCAAGAGTTTGAGGCGACGGGATTAACAGTGACAAAGAGTTTGAGGTTATGGGATTAGCAGTGACAAAGAGTTTGGGGTGAAGGGATTAGCAGTGACAAAGAGTTTGGGGTGCTGGGATTAGCAGTGACAAAGAGTTTGGAGTGAAAGGATTAGCAGTGACAAAGAGCTTGAGGTTCTGGGATTAGCAGTGACAAAGAGTTTGGGGTGAAAGGATTAGCAGTGACAAAGAGTTTGGGGTGCTGGGATTAGCAGTGACCAAGAGTTTGAGGTGATGGGATTAGCAGAGACAAAGAGTTTGAGGCGATGGGATTAGCAGTGACAAAGAGTTTGGGGTGATGGGATTAGCAGTGACCAAGAGTTTGAGGCAATGGGATTGGCAGGTACAAGGAGTTTGAGGCAAAGGGATTAGCAATGACAAAGAGTTTGAACCAATGGGATTAGCAATAACAAAGTGTTTGAGCCAATGGGTTGAGCAGTGACAAAGTATTTGAGGTGATGGGATTAGAGGTGACAAAGTATTTGAGGCGATGGGATTAGCAGTGACAAAGAGTTTGAGGTGATGGGATTAGCAGTGACAAAGAGTTTGAAGTGATGGGATTAGCAGTGACAAAGAGTTTGAGGCAATGGGATTAGCAGTGACAAAGAGTTTGAGGTTATGGGATTGGAAGTGACAAAGAGTTTGTGGCGATGGGATTAGCAGTGACAAAGATCCAGCACAGAGAATGTAGCCTCCTCCTACATAGAAAAGCTGGAACAATTTGGGCACAGAGAAAGGTCATTCAACCCATTATGTCTGCCCTGGCTGAAAAAGAGCGATCTGGCCTCATGCCACTTTCCAAGCCCTGGTCCATAGGCCTGGACGTTTCAGAACTTCAAGTGCTTATCCAAATGTTTTTTTTTAAATGTGATGAGGGTTTATGCCTTTACTATCCTTTCAGACGGTGATATCCAGATTATCGCCACCCTCTGGGTGAAAAACTTACTCCTCAACTCTCCTCTAACCCCTCTATCTATTACTTTAAATCTATTCCTTCTGGTTATTTACCACTCTGCCAAGGGAAACAGGTCCTCCCTATCCACTCTATCACGGCCTATCTTAATTTTATACACTTTGATTAAATATCCCCTCATCCTCCTCTACTCCAAAGAAAACAACCCCAGCTTGTCCAATCTTTCTTCATTCCTGATAACATCCTCACAAATCCCTTCTGGATTCTCTTCAGCTTGATCACATCCATCCTGCATTTACCAGAACTGTACGTAATACTCTCTCACAGAATCACACAGTGCAGAAGAGGCCATTAAGTCTGCATTGACACATGAGAAACACCTGACCTACCTCCCTAATCCCATTTACCAGCACTTGGCCCATAGCCTTGAGTGTTATGATGTGCCAAGTGCTCATCCAGGTAATTTTTAAAGGATGTGAGGCAACCCGCTTCCACCACCCTCCCAGGCAGTGCATTCCAGACCGTCACCACCCTCTGGGTAAAAAAGTTTTTCCTCACATCCCCCTAAACCTCCTGCCCCTCACCTTGAACTTATGCCCCCTTGTGACTGACCCTTCAACTAAGGGGAACAGCTGCTCCCTATCCACCCTGTCCATGCCCCTCATAATCTTGTACACCTCAATCAGGTCGCTCCTCAGTCTTCTCTGCTCCAATGAAAACAACCCAAGTCTATCCAACCTCTCTTCATAACTTAAATGTTTCATCCCAGGCAACATCCCCTCCAGTGTAATCACATCCTTCCTATAATGTGGTGACCAGAACTGCACACAGTACTCCAGCTGTGGCCTCACCAAGGTTCTATACAACTGCAACATGATCCCTCTTCATTTGTAATCTATGCCTTGATTGATAAAGGCAAGTGTCCCATATGCCTTTTTCACCATCCCACTAACATGCCCCTCTGCCTTCAGAGATCTATGGACACACATGCCAAGGTCCCTTTGTTCCTCAGAACTTCCTAGTATCATGATGTTCATTGAGTACTTCCTTGTCAAATTATTGGTGGCCATGTCTTCAGCTGCCAAGCCTCTCTGGAATTCACTCCCTATACATCTTCAACCAGCAATGTGGGACCACCAGGATGCTTCCTATGCCCTGGATAACCATTCATGCAGGAAGCATCATCAGTTGCCGCAGCCTGAGCTCTGGGTTTTGGAACTTGTGCAGCAGCTGCTGTCACTGCGGCATATCCGTGAGGTAGAGAGCTTCGTGGATAGCACATTTATATATGTGGTCACCCCGCAGCTTAAGAATATGTTGGAACAGAGGGAATGGGTGACCAACAGGCAGTCAAAAAGGAACAGGCAGGTCGTGCAGGAGTCCCCTGAGTGCATCCCACTTTCAAACCAGTGTTCAGTTCTGAATACTGATGAGAGTGATGGTTCATCTGGGGATTGTAGCCAGAAACAAGCCCATGGTACCACAGGTGGTTCAGCTGTCCAGGGAGGCAAGAAGAAAACTGGAAGAGCATATAAATAGTAAAGGGGTGGTAAAAGGAGGAGTTGGGCCAATTAGAGACTGAAAAGGGGATTTGCACATGGAGACAGGGGTATTGCTGAGATATTAGATGAGTACTTTGCATGTCTTTAGCAAGGAAGAAGATGCTACCCAAACCATGGTGAAAGAGGAGGAAATTCAGACACTAGCAGAGTTTAACATTGATAATCAGGAGGCATTAGATAGGCTATCTGTACTTAAAGTCGATGAGGCACTGGGATCAGATGAGATGCATCCAAGGAGGGAAGTGAGGGTGGAAATTGCGGAGGAAATGGCTGTAATATTCCTGTCTTCCTTAGACTCAGGGCTGGTGCCAGAGGACTGGAAAACTGCTAATGTTGGACCCTTGTTCAAAAAAGGCTGTAAAGAAACCCAGAAACTATAGGCCAGTCAGTTTAACTTCAGTGGTGAGGAAACTTCTAGAAACTATAATTTGAGATGAAACAAATGGTCACATGGACAAATCCAGGTTACTGTGTCACATAATAGGCTTGTGAGCAAAGATATAGCTCATGGAATAAAAGGGATAGTACTAACTTGGATACAAAATTGGCTGAGTGACAGGAAACAGAGTGTAGTGGTTAATGAAAGAAAAACAGAAAGTGCTGGAAAAACTCAGCAGGTCTGTGGAGAGAAACAGAGTTAACTTTTCGAGTCCGTATGACCCTTCTTCAGAGTAGTGGTTACTGGATGTTGTTCGGGCTGGAGGAAGGTTTGTAGTGGAGTTCCCCAGAGGTCAGGGTTGGGACCCTTGCTTTTCCAGATATATATTAATGACCTAGACGTCAACATACAGGGCACAATTTCATAATTTTCAGATGAGATGAAACTTGGAAACACTTTGAACTGTGAGGAGGATAGTGTTGAACTTCAAAAGGATGTGGACAAGTTGGTGGAATGGGTGGGCAGGTAGCAGGTCAAGTTCAATGTGGAGAAATATGAAGTAATTCATTTTGGTAGAAAGAACATGGAGAGACAATATAAAATAAAGGTACAACTCTAAATGGTGCAGGAGCAGAGGGACCTGGGGACATGTGTGCATAAGTCATTGAAGGTGACAGGACAGGTTGAGAGAGTGGTTAATAATGGATACAGTATCTTAGGCTTTATTAATAGGTGCATAGAGTATAAGAGCAAAGATGTTATGTTGAACTTGTATTAGAAACTAGTTCGGCCTCAGCTGGAGTATTGTGTCCGGTTCTGGATGTCGCAATTTAGGAAGGATGTGAAGGCATTGGAGAGGGTGCAGGAAAGATTCATGAGAATGATTCCAAGCATGGGGAACTTCAGTTATAAAGATGGATTGCAGCAGTTAGGACCGTTATCCTTGCAGATAAAGAGGCTGAGAGGAGATTTGATAAAGATGTTCAAGATCATGTGGGGTAGGGACAGAGTAAATAGGGAGAAACTGTTCCAAATCATGAAAGGATCGAGAGGGCACAGATTTAAAGTAATTGGCATAAGAGGCAAAAGTGACATAAGAGAAACTTTTTTCACGCATCAAGTGGCTAGGGTCTGGAATGTGCTTCCTGAGAGTGTGGTGGGGGTAGGTTCAATTGAAGCATTCCAAAGGGAATTAGACTGTTATCTGAAAAGGAAGAATGTACAGGGTTACGTGGAGAAGGCTGGGTAATGGCACTAAGGGAATTGCTCATTCGGAGAGCTGGTGCAGGCATGATGGGCTGAATGGCCTCCTCCTGCACTGTAACAATTCAGTGATGACGTGTTTCAACAGAGTAAATCAGGAGAGACTGTTTCCAGTGGCAGAAGGGCCAAGAGGACACAGGTTTAACATGATTGACAAAGGGAGGATGAGGAGAATTTTTTTTACAGTGAGTTGTGATCAGGAATGCACTGCCAGAAAGGGCAGTGAAAGCAGATTTCAAAACTTTAAAAAGGGGAAATGGATAAATACCCAAAGGGAGAACATTTTTCAGAACTATGGGGAAAGAGCAGGGACAGTGGGACGAATTGGGGAGCTCATTAAAAGAACCAGGATATGCAAGATGGGCCGAATGGCCTCCTTCTGTGCAGTATCATTTTTGATTCTACATAATGATGGAAATGACCTTATAGTACGATATACGTTATTAAGTTTTCTTTTAAACATGGATCAAAGCTGCATTTGGCAACAAGCTGTGTTGGAATGATAAACCTATCTCACATAGTGGCCAACAAAAACACTGAAAAAATAAACACTTATGTTGGACAATAAAACAAAACCTGCAAATAGCACATTCAAAGGCTTTGGATGCTTCCCCTTAGAGCCATTCGTCTATCACACACTTTACCTTGTATCATTTTTTTGGGGAAAGATTTTACAGAATTACGTTTGAAGTATGTCATGTTCTTCCTGTCAAAACAGCAAATTAAATCAACCCATTCTAGCATGAACTGTCACCACATGTGTTTAGCAGTGACAAAGAGTTTGAGGCGATGGGATTAGCAGTGACAAAGAGTTTGAGGTGATGGGATTAGCAGTGACAAAGAGTTTGAGGTGATGGGATTAGCAGTGACAAAGAGTTTGAGGTGATGGGAATAGCAGTCACCAAGAGATTGAGGCGATGGGATTAGCAGTGACCAAGAGTTTGAGATGATGGGATTAGCAGTGACAAAGAGTTTGAGGTGATGGGATTAGCAGTGACAAAGAGTTTGAGGCGATGGGAATAGCAGTGACAAAGAGTTTGAGGTGATGGGATTAGCAGTGACCAAGAGTTTGAGGTGATGGGATTAGCAGTGACCAAGAGTTTGAGGCGATGGGATTAGCAGTGACAAAGAGTTTGAGGTGATGGGATTAGCAGTGACCAAGAGTTTGAGGCGATGGGATTAGCAGTGACAAAGAGTTTGAGGTGATGGGATTAGCAGTGACCAAGAGCTTGAGGCGATGGGATTAGCAGTGACCAAGAGTTTGAGGCGGTGGGATTAGCAGTGACCAAGGATTTGAGGCGGTGGGATTAGCAGTGACAAAGAGCTTGAGGTGATGGGATTAGCAGTAACCAAGAGTTTGAGGCAATGGGATTAGCAATGACAAAGAGCTTGAGGTGATGGGATTAGCAGTAACCAAGATTTTGAGGCAATGGGATTGGCAGGTACAAGGAGTTTGAGCCAATATGATTAGCAATGACAAAGTGTTTGAGCCAATGGGATTAGCAATGAAAAGTGTTTGAGCCAATGGGTTGAGCAGTGACAAAGTACTTGAGGCGCTGAGATTAGCAGTGACAAAGAGTTTGAGGTGATGGGATTAGCAGTGACCAAGAGTTTGAGGTGATGGGATTAGAAGTGACAAAGAGTTTGAGGCGATGGGATTAGCAGTGCAAAGAGTTTGAGGTGATGGGATTAGCAGTGACCAAGAGTTTGAGGCGATGGGATTAGAAGTGACAAAGAGTTTGAGGCGATGGGATTAGCAGTGACAAAGAGTTTGAGGAGATGGGATTAGCAGTGACAAAGAGTTTGAGGTGATGGGATTAGAGGTGACCAAGAGTTTGAGGTGATGGGATTAGCAGTGACAAAGTGTTTGAGGTGATGGGATTAGCAGTGACAAAGAGTTTGAGGCGATGGGATTAGAAGTGACAAAGAATTTGAGGTGATGGGATTAGCAGTGACCAAGAGTTTGAGGCGATGGGATTAGCAGTGACAAAGAGTTTGAGGTGATGGGATTAGCAGTGACAAAGAGTTTGAGGTGATGGGATTAGCAGTGATCAAGAGTTTGAGGCGATGGGATTAGCAGTGACAAAGAGTTTGAGGCGATGGGATTAGCAGTGACCAAGAGTTTGAGGTGATGGGATTAGAACTGACAAAGAGTTTGAGGCAATGGGATTAGCAGTGACAAAGAGTTTGAGGTGATGGGATTAGAGGTGACCAAGAGTTTGAGGTGATGGGATTAGCAGTGACAAAGAGTTTGAGGCGATGGGATTAGCAGTGACCAAGAGTTTGAGGCGATGGGATTAGCAGTGACAAAGAGTTTGAGGCGATGGGATTAGCAGTGACCAAGAGTTTGAGGCGATGGGATTAGCAGTGACAAAGAGTTTGAGGCAATGGGATTAGCAGTGACAAAGAGTTTGAAGTGATGGGATTCGCAGTGACAAAGAGTTTGAGGCGATGGGATTAGCAGTGACAAAGATCCAGCACAGAGAATGTAGCCTCCTCCTACATAGAAAAGCTGGAACAATTTGGGCACAGAGAAAGGTCATTCAACCCATTATGTCTGCCCTGGCTGAAAAAGAGCGATCTGGCCTCATGCCACTTTCCAACCCCTGGTCCATAGGCCTGGACGTTTCAGAACTTCAAGTGCTTATCCAAATGTTTTTTTTTAAATGTGATGAGGGTTTATGCCTTTACTATCCTTTCAGACGGTGATATCCAGATTATCGCCACCCTCTGGGTGAAAAACTTACTCCTCAACTCTCCTCTAACCCCTCTATCTATTACTTTAAATCTATTCCTTCTGGTTATTTACCACTCTGCCAAGGGAAACAGGTCCTCCCTATCCACTCTATCACGGCCTATCTTAATTTTATACACTTTGATTAAATCTCCCCTCATCCTCCTCTACTCCAAAGAAAACAACCCCAGCTTGTCCAATCTTTCTTCATTCCTGATAACATCCTCACAAATCCCTTCTGGATTCTCTTCAGCTTGATCACACCCATCCTGCATTTACCAGAACTGTACGTAATACTCTCTCACAGAATCACACAGTACAGAAGAGGCTCTTCGGCCCATCGATTCTGAACCGACACGTGAGAAACACCTGACCTTCCTACCTAATCCCATTTACCAGCACTTGGCCCATAGCCTTGAATGTTATGATGTGCCAAGTGCTCACCTAGGTACTTATTAAAGGATGTGAGGCAACCCGCTTCCACCACCCTCCCAGGCAGCACATTCCAGACCGTCACCACCCTCTGGGTAAAAAAGTTTTTCCTCACATCCCCCCTAAACCTCCTGCCCCTCACCTTGAACTTATGCCCCCTTGTGACTGACCCTTCAACTAAGGGGAACAGCTGCTCCCTATCCACCCTGTCCATGCCCCTCATAATCTTGTACACCTCGATCAGGTCGCCTCTCAGTCTTCTCTGCTCCAATGAAAACAACCCAAGTCTATCCAACCGCTCTTCATAATTTAAATGTTTCATCCCAGGCAGCATTCTGGTGAATCTCCTCTGCACCCTCTCCAGTGCAATCACATCCTTCCTATAATGTGGCGACCAGAACTGCACACAGTACTCCAGCTGTGGCCTCAAGGTTCTATACAACTCCAACATGATCCCTCTTCATTTGTAATCTATGCATCGATTGATAAAGGCAAGTGTCCCATATGCCTTTTTCACCACCCCACTAACATGCCCCTCCGCCTTCAGAGATCCTTGGACACATGCCAAGGTCCCTTGGTTCCTCAGAACTTCCTAGTGTCATGCTGTTCATTGAATATTTCCTTGTCAAATTACTCCTTCCAAAGTGTATCACCTCACACTTTTCAGGGTTAAATTCCATCTGCCACTTATCTGCCCATTTGACCATCCTATCTATATCTTCCTGTAGCCCAAGACATTCAACCTCACTGTTAACCACCCGGCCAAACCTTGTGTCATCTGCAAACTTACTAATCCTACCCCCCACAAAGTCATCTATGAAAAATAATAGGGGACCGAGCACAGATCCCTGTGGTACGCCACTGGACACTGGCTCCCAGTCACTAAAGCAGCCTTCTGTCATCACCCTCTGTCTCCTACAACTAAGTCAATTTTGAATCCACCTTATCAAAGTACCCTGTATCCCATGTGCATTTGCCTTTTATATAATTCTCCCATGTGGGACTTTGTCAAAGGCTTTGCTGAAATCCATATAAACTGCATCAACTGCACTACCTTCATCTACACACCTGGTCATCTCTTCAAAAAATTCAATCAAATTTGTTAGGCATGACCTCCCCCTGACAAAGCCATGCTGACTATCCCTGATCAAAGCTTGTCTCTCCGAGTGGAGATAGATTCTCTCCTTCAGAATTTTCTCCAATAGTTTCCCTACCACTGACGTGAGACTCGCTGGTTTGTAGTTCCCTGGCTTCTCTCTACAACCCTTAAATAGCGGAACCACATTAGCTGTTCTCCAGTCCTCTGGCACCTCCCCCATGGCCAGAGAGGAATTAAAAATTTGGGTCAGGGCCCCTGCGATCTCCTCCCTTGCCTCCATCAGCAGTCTGGGACACAAATCATCCGGACCTGAAGACTTGTCCACTCTTAAGCCTGCCAACACCTCCAATACCTTGTCACTCCCGATATCAATTTGCTCAAGAACCTCGCAGTCTCTCTCCCTGAGTTCGATATCTTGGGTGAAGACAGATGTGAAGTATTCGTTCAACACTGTAGCGATGTCCTCTGGCTCCACCCATAGATTGCCCCCTTGGTCCCTTATGGGCCCTACTCTTTCCCTGGTTATCCTCTTCCCATTGATATATTTATAGAATATCTTGGGATTTTCCCTACTTTTACCAGCCAGAGCTTTCTCATATCCCCTCTTTGCTCTCCTAATTGCTTTCTTAAGCTCCACCCTGCATTGTCTGTCCTCCACTAATGCCTCTGCTGATTTGCTTCCCTTGTACCTGCAGAAAGCCTCTCTTTTCCTTCTCATCGTAACCTGAATATCTCTGGTCATCCATGGTTCTCTGGGCTTGTTACTCCTTCCTATCACCCTAGAGGGAATATATTGAGCCTGTACCCTCCCCATTTCCTTTTTGAACACCCCCCACCCCGCTGCTTGCTCCTCTGTAGATTTCCCCACAAGTAGCTGTTCCCAGTCTACCTTGGCTAAATCTGCTCTCCCCAATCCAAAACAATTTTATGCAACATGTCTATTTCTTTGTCCATAACAAACTTAAACTGGACCATGTTGTGGTCGCTATCACTAAAATGCTCCCCCACCACCACCTCAGCCACCTGTCCGGCTTCATTCCCCAGAATTAGGTCCAGCAATGCACCGTCCCTTGTTGGACCCTCTACATATTGACCTAAAAAGTTCTCCTGCACATTTTTCAAGAAATCCACTCCATCAAAGCCCTTAGCACTATGTCTATCCAAATGAATGTTGGGAAAGTTGAAATCATCTAATATAATTACCCTGTGGTTATTGTTTTTACACACCTCCGCAAATTGTACACATATTTGCTCTTCAATTTCCTGCTGACTATCTGGGGATCTATAATAAACACCTAACAATCTGATTGCCCCTATCTTATGCCTCTGCTCTACCCACAAAGATTCATTCAATGCCCCCTTCTAGATATCATCTCTCCTTACTGCAGTAACTGACTCCTTAACTAATAATGCAATGCATCCTCCTCTTTTACCCCCTCTCTGTCTCGCCTGAAGATTCAATATCCCGGAATGTTGAGCTGCCAATCCTGCCCCTCCCTCAACTACGTCTCAGTGATGGCTAATATATCACAATTCCACGTGTCAATCCTCACCCTTAACTCATCTGTTTTACCTGTAATACTCCTGGCATTAAAGTAGAGGCCATACAGCCTTGCCTTACTCCCATGAAACTTAATGCAACTTTACTCCCTCTGACTTGATTGTTTTACTGTATTATGATGTATCCCTATTCTGGTAACATTCTGTGTCCCCTCCCCTGCTGAATTAGTTTAAACTCCTCCCAACAGCACTAGCAAACAAGGATGTTAGTCCCGCTCTGGTCCAGATGTAGATCGTCCCACTTGTACAGGTCCCACCTTCCCCAGAAATGGTCCCAGTGATCCAGGAATCTAAAACCCTCCCTCCTGCACCAACTCTTAAACCATGTATTCATCTGCACTATTCTCCTGTTTCTGAGCTCGCTAGCACGTGGCACTGGGAGTAATCCAGAGATTACGACCTGAGAGGTCTTGTTTTTTAATCTGCTGCCTAACTCCCTGAATTCTTGATGCAAGACCTCATCCCTCTTTCTACCTATGTCATTGGTTCAACATGTACCATGACCTCTGCCTTATCTCCCTCCTCCTTCAGGATGCCCTGCAGCTGTTCAGTGACATCCCAGACCCTGGCGACAGGGAGGCAACACACCATCCTGGAATCACATTTTCGGCCACAGTAGCACCTATCTGTTCCCCTGACTATAGAATCCCCTATTACTATTGCTCATCCTCCCTTCCTGTACAGACAGGCTGTTTGTAGTGCCAGAAGCTTGGCTCTGTCCGCACTCCCTGGAGGAACCAGCGCCCTCATCAGCCTCCAAATGGAATACCATTTTGCGAGCAGGACCCCAGGGGACTCCTGAACCTGCCTGTTTCTCTTGGACTGCCTGTTGGTCACCCATTCCTTTCCTTCCTCAAGTCCCTTCAGCTGCGGTGTGACCACCTCTCTAAACGTGCTATCCATGATGCTGTCAGACTCGCGGATGCTCCACAGTGTCCCCAACTGCCGTTCCAGCTCCGAAACCTGAGCGTCCAGGAGCTGCAGCTGGACACACTTCCTGCACACATGCTGGTCCCGGACACTGGAAATGTCCCCGGCTTCCCACATAGGAAGCTGCAGATTAATTGGGTTTTATTCAATGCCAGCACAGCCTCTCTGCTCTTATATTCTATGCCAATGCTGTATAATTTCTATCATTCTATAAGATATGGAAAGTCTCCAATAAGAAGCACGGAAAAGGTTTAATGACTTTTTTCAGTTTTATATTGCATGAAAGCGAAGGCAACATCTGAACTGAGGCAGCTTCACTTCTTGTTACTGCAATGGATGGAAATGGCTTAAGGACATAATAAACCTGGAATTCCAGAATAAAGAAGTAAAGGATGACAAGCACAATGTCTTTACAGGGCACCCAAACTCTGATATCGAGGATAATGAAGATGCCAAAATTCTATGGAATAATCATTAGTAGTGTTTGCAATTTGCTGAGAGCTATGCTAAGAAAATATAATTAGGGTATGGACAGTAAGCACAGCACTAAAACCTCTTGGAAGCAGATGAAGCACAAACTAAGATAAACATACTGTTAGGAGAAAGCACAGATGTAATGGAAACAGGCTTCTTTTGAAAAAAAAGAGAGAAAGGGACATCGGAAGTTTAGTGAGAATGTGAGGGAAAAAAATTCTCTGATGAAATTCAGACAGTTGCAGGAGATTCACAAGATCACAATAAGAACAATGAAGACAATACATGAGCTTGTAATAAAGAATAAACTGCAGGCAATGCAAACACACCAAAAAGAAGAGCCTGTTGATGGGTGCAGCAGCTCAGATTACAGATACCATGAGGAATGATAAGGCTCAAAATAAGTGGGTGGAAATTGGATATTACCTTTAATGACAAAGACCATTTGGAAAGTTGGGGGATAATTATAACCATGTCGTTAATTACAATCTCAATGATACAATGGCTCCAGGAGTTGTTATGACTACATAAAAGGGGGTAGGGGAAGGAGTGGTACAAGGCATGTCTTTATACGTCCACAAAAATTCCAAACAGGATGCAGGTTCTGGAAGAAACAGATAGTTTCAGTTCTCAGTACACAAAGTAGGGGCTCAGCAATCATATCCCCATCTATAGAACATGCGAAGATCCATTACAATCAAGCAATTCAGACATTGAAAATTAGTTTCAAATCTTACAAAAGTTTTATATGATAGCTCGAATTTCCATTATAATTTTGAGGAAACGGAACAGCAACATATTGTCCTCTCTAACTCCCCCTCCCATTCTCACTCTGACTTTTACCATCGTTGTCTTCCTATACACCCGGCACTAAACTCAAAGCAAACTTCACCAAACACGGGGTGCAAAACAGGTCCAAAACATGCTAGTTTTTCAGTGGGACAACTTGTGCTACAAAAGTGTTGGACAAAGTTCATCTCCAACAAGAGAGAATCTAACCATTTCCCTTTGACATTCAATGGTATTACCATTGCTGATTCCCCCACTATCAACATCCTTGGGGTCACCATTGACTAGAAACTGAACTGGACTAGCCATATGAATACCACGGCTACAAAAGCAGGTCAGAGGCTAGGAATCCTGGGGCAAGTAACTCACCTCCTGACTCCCCAAAGCCTGTCCACCATCTACAAGGCACAAGTCAGGAGTGTGATAGAATACTCTCCACTTGCCTGGATGAGTGCAGCTCCATGGCAACTGGTGGAATTTTTAAAAATTAATTAATAAAAACCCGGAATATAAAGGTAGTCCCAGTAATGGTGACCATGACAACTATCATCGATTGTTGTAAAAATCCATTCTTTAGGGAAGGAAATCTGCCATCCTTACCTGGTCTGGTTTACATGTGACTCCAGACCACATGTTGACTCCTTCCTGCCCTCTGAAAGGGCTTAGCAAGCCACTCAGTTCAAGGGCAGTTAGGGATGGAAAACAAATGCTGGTCTTGCCAGGGAAACCCACATCCCATGAAAGAATAGAGAAAAAAAAATAACACTCAAGAAAAACCAGTCAACTTGCTGTTTTTTTCAGTTTCGGTCTTTCCATAGTTAATGTCAGAAACAATGCGCCAAATAATTTTTCCAACAGTATCTTTCAAGTCATCTGCTATTATTTTTCCAGCTCCTGGTTACAGATTTACTCACAGCTTTTCAAAAAATCCACCAGGGGAATGTTTACATGTTTTAAAACATTAATTCTTAAACCACATTCAGATGACAATGTGCAGTGCTGCTCTGCATGCTCTAAAAAGGGCGGAGAGGCATTGAGAACAGTTCAAGAAAGTTTCAATGGAACTAGAACTGGGAAGTTATAAATATCAGTAAAGATTGAACAGACATGGGCTCTTCTCCCTAGAAAAGAGAAGGTTGAGGCGGTGACCTAACAGTGGTCTTTAAAATTATGAAGGGGTCTGATAGGTTAGACATAGAGAAGATGTTTCCAATTGTAGGGGAGACGGTAATTAGAAGATAGTCACTAATAAATCCAATCGGGAATTCAGGAGAAACTTCTTTGCCCAGAGAATGGTGGGAATGTGGAACGTGCTACCGCAGGGAGTGGTTGAGGTGAATAGCATTTAAGGGAAATCTGGAAAGGAATAGAAGAATATGCTGAAAGGGTGAGATGAAGAAGGATAGAAGGAGGCTCATGTCGGGCATAAAGACCAGTTGGGCTGAATGGCCTGTTTCTGCGCCATACTTTCTATCTTTAAAGGATGAGGTTTCAGTGAACGGTACTCAGTGAAACAAACTCATTTTAACAGCTGAAATAGCGAAGGTTCACTTAAGTATAGTTTAAGATTAGACCACAATGTTACAGCAAGACCCAGTGCAATGTTAGTGAGACATTAAACTCTTTGGCCGGAATTTCCTCCCCACCGGTGCCGGCCATCATGGTGGGCATGAGCGGACAATATAGCGGGAAGGCCCAAAAATCGGTTTCACGCCATTGTGAGGCCAACTCGCCATCGTCCACTCTGCCCATTAATGGGGGGAGGGGCCACATTTCCCAACGCCGCACTTTGGAAATGTCAGTTTAATACATCTGCATTTCATTATAAGCCCAGCTTGCCGGAATTACCCCCTCCCCAACGCCACCACCGCCCCCCCACCCCCCCCACCAACCCCCCACGCCGGATCAACCAAGCACGTCGGCGTAAAATCACACCGACGTGATTGACAAAAGCACTTAAAAGGTGTCCGCTTGGCGAGCCGCCCTTCGAGAGGAACTCGGAGGTGAGCGCACACTAACGTTGTGCAACGCTCATGAGGGATGCCTGCTGGACGTCAAGGTTGAGGTGCTGCACATTCAGGTGAGGGCACAGGTGGATGAGTCACTTTTTCCCAGCTGGCTGACAGTACGGTGCCGGGGGCAAGGGCTGCCCTGCGGTTGCAGCGAGCTGGGGAGAGGGGTGGGTGGGGGGGAGGTGTGGGGCAAGGGCTGCGCTGCGGTTGATGGTAGTGCACAAGTATGTGTGGGAGGGGTGTGGGGCTGGGGTGGGGGAGGGAAGCAGCCAGGCATTAGGGAAACCTCGTGTAAAGTGACCTGTCTTGCGCAGCGGAGACAGCTCAGGTACAGCCGCATTGACATGCTTAGCGTCGAGCCTCGAGCCTGTCTGCCCACTCAAGCAATGAAAGGCCTGAAAGAGCCACCAAGCTCTCCAGAGCTTTTCACCCCTCGGGCACAGGCTGCAAGCTAATGTGTGTTTTAGTGGACAGCAGAACAGTTGGACGATTGGGCACATTGTGCAACCTCTTTGCGAGAGCTGGCCATGGAGCAGTCACTGCTGGAGGTGCTCACAGCCCCTTGCAATGTCATCATCCCGGTTTGGACCAGTCTCCCCCAAGGTTCAAGCTAAAAGTGCAGCCTTGCAGTGGCGGGTTAGGAGAATGCCTGTGCCTGAGCTAAGTACCCATTGGTCAGGTGGAGTGGGTTATGGGTGGCCATGAAGGGCACTATCCAACTGGTGGCCAGCACTCTCCAGGATGCATTAAGGGGCCTTCAGACTTATCCAAGAGAGGTTCATGGTAACTCTTGCATCTCTCTCTTTTATCCTGCAGGAAGAGTACATCAGCTTATTAGCTGTAAGCAACATGACCTACAAAGAGCAGGGATAAAGGAGAAGTGAGCAATGGAAGCACCTGGCTGAACAGAGGGAGGAGTAACACTCTCAAGAAGAAGGGGCACCTGGGGCTCATGCACATGCCACTGAAAAGCCACAGTGAGCCATCGCTGGTTGGCGCCTAGCTAAAGCCAGGGTCAGTAGATGGTGCTTGTCATTCCTGCAGATGACCAAGAGCCGGTTTCGCCGAAGATGGTGCATGTGCCAGGAACTGGCCGGTTACATCTGACACACGCTGCAGGGTTTTGGCACCACCGGGACATGTAGGGCATCCACTGCCCGTGGCCATGAAAGTGACCGCAGCATTCAATTTTGATGCCAATGGCTCCTTTCAAGGCTCTGCAGGTGACCTGTGTGGGATCTCGCAAACCTTCACACACAAATGCATCCAGGAGGACACAGTTGCCATGTTCGCGAAGGCACACAACGTTTTGCCCAGGATCAGAAAAGCCAGGACGCAAGAGCGCTGGGATTTGCCCAGATCTCAGGTTTCCCATAGGTGCAGGGTGCCATTGACTGCACTCACGTAGCATTTAGATCTCCATGGCAACAAACAGTCAACTGTGTCCACTACAAGGGCATACTTGCTGAATATTCGGCTGGTGTGCAACCACCACAAACGCATCCTACAAGTCTGCGTACAATCACAACTTCTACATTCTCAGTATGTCTCAGATCCTTGACATCTTCCCAAGGTCCAGAGAGGCTGCAGGGTTGTCTCCTCAGGGACAAGAGCTACCCACAGAGGATGTGGCTGATGACACCCGTGCAGCAGCCTCAGACTGCAGCAGAGAGAAGGTACAACAAGGCTCATGCTGCAACTCGCAACTTGGTGGAGCAAACCAGCGGGGTGTTGAAAATGCAGTTCCAGTGCCTGGACCGGTCTGGTGGAGCCTTGCAATACAATCCGCAGAGGGTGTCACACATCGTTGTCACTTGCTGTGCCCTTTACAACCTGGCACTGCAACGGGGAGACGAGCTGGCTGGAGAAGAGATGGAGGAGCTGCACGTCTCCTCCGATGCGGAGACTGCTGACAGGGATGTGGGTGAGCAGGTTCTCAAAGGCGAGGATGATGGTGATGAGGCTCTCGCACTGGCCAGATGAGGCAGACATGCTCGGGAGGCCCTCATAGCTGCCAGATTTGTGGACGATGATGATGACATGCAGTGAGGAGACATCATAGATGCTCACATCGTATCTGTGAACGTTTGACTCCTGTCTGGCTGATGGCAGTGCACATACCCTCTGTGATAAGGCTCCTGTCATACAGATGCAGCAGATGCCCATAGTCCCTACATTCCAGGAGGCTGATGACAACATGCAATGGGGACACTCCATAGATCCTCATGTAGCTGACGTGAATGTCTGATTGAAGAGGAGAAGGCATGTGTGTGGGTGATGAGTGGTGCCATGGACAGTATGTGGACACAGTCCGCAGGGCAGGTGAAGCTGTGTGTGTGTGAGAGTGAATGGTGATGTCCTTTGAGCTGGCAGTGAGTGAGATCCCTGTTGATGTGTGATGGGTTTGTGAATGTGTGAGCTGAGAGTGATGAGAAGGGTAACTTACCCTGATGGAACGGAGGAGATCATTCATCCCGCTCAGGCGCTGGGTGGCTGTCCTCTTTTGCGGGGCGTTGGTGCTGACCACCACTGCCACCACCTCCCAAGCTGGACGTGTCACACTGCTTGCTGGCCTTCGTCTGGAAGCGGGGGTAAAGAACACGGTGGCGCACCTGCACTGCGTCCAGTAGGTGCTCAAGGGAAGCGTCGCTAAATTTGGGGGCAGCATGTTTCCTCCCTTTGGCAGCCATCAGTTCCCAGCAGCTTCACACCCTTGAAGAGTGCAAGTTCTGTGCAGGGGCGGCCTTTAAATACGGTTAAACCCGGTTAACTGAAGGCCTGAGGTGACGGCAGGGCGGTTGAATTAAGGGTGCCCCGCGAGCCACCTGTTGTGATTCCCGGGAATGCATGATGAATGAGGCAGGATTGGGACAATGTGGCGAGAAAACACACCATTGCTGCCGGTACGTAAAATGTCCTCTTTCCCACCTGCTACTGCACTTAGTGCAAATCTGGGACGATCTTAGGACGATATTAGGCTTAACATTCCAGTGTCTTAGCCACAAGTTTGCAACAAGAGTGGTCAGGACTCTCAATCGTAGCTCACAAGAACACAAAATAAAAGAGGTGTAGACCATAAGGCTCGTTGAGTCTGCTCTGCCATTCAATATGATCGTGGCTGATTTTGGGCATCAACTTGGCCCATTGCCCATATCCCTTAATTCCCTGAGATACCAAAAATCTGTCTATCCCATCCTTAATTGTATCCAATAATGGAGTATCCACAATGATGCTCCATGCCAAGCTCTGCCCTTCCACCCACCCCCAGTAGCCTCTCATTTCACCTATGCCAAGCGATGACAGTTGTTTCAACAACCTTAATGTAAGTCTGGGCTCTCAGCCAGGCATACATAATGAAGCTTGACATCTATCAGAGTAGTAAAATACCTGCTCCTGAGAGGAAACATTGGGCTGAATCATCCCAAGTTTGCACAAGGTAGATAGCGGGCGGAAAAAATGTTATTTTACCAGCCAGCCGCAATGGCGAGTTTTCATGCCATATCGTCCCATTCCCGCTTCATTAATTATGCTGCCACAGGAAACAAGCCGCTTTGCTGGTGGGGGGGGGGGTGGGTGGGCGCCTCCAATTTTCCCCCCACACCTTTACCTCGCCGCTTCCTCACTCAGGGCGCCATATTTAAACTGCAGCCACACACACACTTCTCAATGCTTGCAGCCCAGAACTGCTCTGGTGAAGATATGATTCCAAAAGCCAATCGGAGTCCAGCCCCCTGATTCAATGACACAGCCCTGGGACATCTTCTGGACACCATGGAGGCCCCGCCATGATATCCTCTACCCCGGCTCTGGCTGCAGGAGGCCCATCAGTCTCATCATTCTGGCTTAGAAGGCAGTGGCAGGGGTGGTCAGTGCCAATGCCGCACACAAGAGATCAGCCATCCAGTGCAGAAAATGGATGAATGGTCTCAACCATGTCACCAGGGTAAGGCAACTATCTTATCTCTCTAAACTCACACGCTAACAAGCCCATCACATATTCACTGGCATCTCACTCACTGCCAGCTCAAGGGACATCACCACGCACTCTCTGACACACATACCCTCACATCTCCATCTGGCCTCATCTCCTCTGGAGACTGCCTCCTTGGCCCTCAACCTCTTGAGGCCACTTACACAGATCAACCAACGGATGGTCTGGTAGGTAGAGATCTTCCCATGAGCCCTCGCTAAAACCGATGTGGTGTTGCTTTTGGAGCCTGGTGCTGGTGACTGCGAGTGCTGCCCAAAGCAAGGTAGAAGAACAAACCTCAAACTTGCCAGGTGCACGTCGCTTATGTACAGTTGTAAAATGCATCAGCGTGTAATCACGCCGACGCTTCCAGATGATCCAGCGTGGGAGGATGATTCCGGTGAGCAGGGCTTACAATTAGATGCAAATGTGTTAAAATGACGTTCCTGATGTGTGGCGGTGGAAATGCAGCCCGCTGTTGATGGGTGGCACGGACAATCACAAACCAATTTTATAGTGTGACACTGATTTTTGGCCTTTGCATATTTTCCCCCTCCCCGCACCATGATGCCCGATGCCAATAGGGCTGGAAAATTCTGGCCATTGTTTGATGGACAGATCAGGCTCTTTGATCCAGGTTTCCAATTTCACAATGTTTGTTAACGCAAGTTAGGTGGTTTCAAGGATTTGTGATTTTTGTTATTGATATTTTAAAGGGCCTAGATAATTGACACTTTTGATAGCTTGTTGTGTAGAATTTATTTCATACATAAAAGAAAATTATGAATGGATTACTCTTTTTCAATGTTTTTTTTTACATATTCCACCGCACACTATATGGTTAATTGGTTCTCGAAAGTGTATGATCAAGTGTAGGTCAATGGATGTGTAATTGCCAAAGCTTGGCATAGGGTGCCTGAGTGGCATTGGGGGTGGATGGAAGTGCAGAGCTTGGAATAGAGAGCATGAGGGGTCATGGGGGAGGATGGAAAGACAGAGCCTGGCATGGGGGCCAAGAGGAGGCATGGATGAGGCATGAGGAGTATTTGGAGGGTGAGGGATGAAGGCTGGAGGGCTCTTGTGTTTTGATTTTAAGTGGGAAAAATTCCCTTGACACTGAGGTGGGCCTTAAAACAGCCCGTCTCTGTACCCAGCAGCCCCTGTGTCTGCCTCAATGCTTCTTCCCAGTTCGGCTGGCCCAACTCCAGCCTGCACCCATCCCCCAGCAATGAAGGTCCCACCTTTTCCTGAGGAATGTGGGCCGAGCTGAGAATTTTCCCAGCTCCTGATACTTTGTCTCAAAGATGAAAATCCGAGTCCACATGTCCCTTTGGTTTTCTTAGCGCATCATAACCGATGGTGGAAAATTGGCCTTCCTCATGTTCTTTGAAAGATGGAACATCTGGTCCACGTTTAATCAGTTAGAAGAGCCACTTAGTCAAGTGCAAAACAAACTTTGAAAATCACCAGCTTTTGAGCACACAATGATTTAGGATGTGTGTCTGGCATTTGTTGGTTCAAAAATTAATTGCAGAGAGAGACATATAATAGCCTCAAGTATCTATGTGCATCTTATTTTTGAATATTGCTTGTAGCTATTTTTGCTGAACAGGAGGGGGAACATTATAAAGAATCAAGAGGAGGTGGTGGCTTAGTGATATTACCACTGGACGAATATTCCAGAGACCCAGGGTAATGCTCTGGGGACCCGGGTTTGAATCCCACCATGGCAGATGGAATTTGAATTCAATAAAAATCTGGAATTAAAAGTTTGGTGATGACCATTAAACTATTGCCTTCTGTTGTAAAAACCCACCTGGTTCACTAATATCCTCCAGGGAAGGAAATCTGTAGCCCTGGTCTACATGTGACTCCAGGCCCACAGCAATGTGGTTGACTCTCAAATGCCCTCTGAACAAAGGCAATTAGGGATGGGCAATAAATGCTGGCCCAGCCAGCAACATCTACATCCCATGAATGAATAAAAATGATGGAGGATGATGGAGCACACAATGAGCCATTCAGCCCATCTTGTATGTAAGTGCTGGCTCTTTAGAAGGAGCTATCAAATTAGATCTGCTTTTCCCCCATGGGTAAGATCCTTCCTTCCAGTATTTATCCAATCCCTTTTGAAAGTTATTATTGAATCGGCTTCCACCACCCTTTCAGGCAGCGCATTCCAGATCACAACATCTCACTGAGGAAAAAAATATTCTTGTTGTGTCGCCTCTGGTTCCTTTGCTGATTATTTTAAACCTGTGTCTTGTGGTTACCGAACCTTCGGCCAGTGGAAGCAGTGGAAGGAATGGCACTATTGATCAAAGAAACAATTTTACTAATGGAAGAGGATGATGAGGTTGAGGGGCCAAAGACAGAATCTATTTGGTTTGAATTAAAGATCTATGGAGGAGCTCCTATGTTACTCTGTGTATCCTGTAGGTCACCAAATAATGGAAAGGAGACAGCAGAGTCATTTTTAAAAAGCAAATTACAGAAAGAGCTATAGATTAGTAACAATGGGGGACTTCAATTAACCTAACATAGACCAGAATAGTAACAGTGGAAAGGACAAAAGCAAGCTGGAATTCTCGGAATGGCCATTGCAAAAGGGATAATGCTACCGGCATTCAGGTCTGCTGCAGCCTGGTAGCAGATCCTGTCAGTTAAAATTCCACATGTGGTGCAGAGAATCACTGAAGTGGGAACTTCACTTGAGGATGAGGTTGCAGCCTGTCATCTTTAAACATAACATTCAAATTCAAACTGCAAGTGTAAACAGTCGTGTAATGAAGAGAAAGTCAGAGTGATGGGACTCCTAAGCAAAGATGTGGGTGGGAGAGCGAGGGAGATTTTAAACAACAGTCAAAGTGTTCCGATATTAAATTAAATCTACATCCTCTGGTATGTATTGCAGCTGTACTCACAACTGCCCAGAAACAGGGTTTAAATTGCGATGATTTCAAAATATTACTGAACTAAGCTTCTTTTATTAACATTTCATATGACATGTGATATGAAATAGATCAGTTAACAAATGGGAATCTACACAAGCATTTAATCGATTAGATCCAAATGAGCTCATTCTTTTTTGATAACGGGCATTACCCTTAATCTTGTCTCTCCCCTGAAGTTCTCCAATCGTCTTCATTGACACTCTGAGATCTCTGTACTTCTCCAATTCTGGACTTCTGCACATCCCTGATTTTAATCAATGCACCTTTAGCAGCCCTGCCTTCAGCTGCCTGGGCCCTAAGCTCTGGAATTCCCTCCTTAAACCTCGCTGTCTTTCTCTACCTCTTTCTCCTCCTTTAAGATGCTCCCTAAAATTTGCTTCTTTGATCTGTGCAAATATCTCCTTATGTGGCTCATCAATCTTCACTCATTTCTCAGCTCATCTGCTGGTGAAACCCTCACCTATGCATTTGTTACATCCAGAACCAACTATTCCAATATTGTCCTGGCTGGCCTTGCACCTTCAACCCCCATAAACTTGAGCTCATCCAAAATTCTACTGACCTTACCCTAGCTTGTAATGTCCCATTCACCTCTCACCCTTGTGCTTGCTGACCTCCATTGGCTCCCAGTTAAGGAACACCTCAGTTTAAAAATTCTCTTCCTAGTTTTCAAGTCCTTCCAAGGCGTCACCCCTCCCTATCTCTGCAATGTCCTCCAGCCCCACAACCCTCTGAGGTCTCTGCAATCCTGCAATTCTGGTCGCTTATGCATTCCTGATTTCCATCGCTCCACCATTGGTGGCCGTGCCTTCAGCTGCCTGGACCCTGAGCTCTGGGATTCCCTCCCCCCTCAAACCTTCCACCTCTCTTGCCCTTTAAGATGTTCCTTAAAAGTTACCTCTTGACCAAGCTTTTGGTCATCTGCCTGTAGTAATTATGGTTTTATTTAGTGTGTAACGTACCTTTAAGAACAGTACTTGTTAGGACAGATCACATGACCTGTAGTAGCCAGCAGGAGAGCAGTGCGGGCAACCTCAGAAGCCAGTGTAGAGTTAGAGTTGGAGTTGAAAGCACACGTGTCATTGCTGCTAAGTACATTGTAAATAAACTTAAAGTTTCCACTCAAGAAGTGTCCGCAGATCAACTCTATCACAAAAGTACAACTTGGCCATCCGCCAACATTGCCCCTGCTCAGTGTCAAATTTTGTTTGATAATGCTTCTGTAAAACACCATGGGCTGTTTTACTCTGATGCTATCGAATTGAATGTTAAAATAAGGAAAAAGGACTGTGAACTCTATGTCCTGATTAGGTAGATGAAGGAAGTGACTGTGTTTATTAGCTGCTTCACTGGGCATTTGGAGGTTGTGAATCAATGCAAGCGAATTTTGAAGAATACTCACACGGACCCGAAGCGTTAACTCTGTTTTTCTCTTCACAGAGGCTGTTAGACCTGCAGAGCTTTTCCAGCATTTTCTGTTTTTGTTTATTATAATTGCGTTGTGAACCAGTCAGCTCTCTTTTTTTTCTTGAGGCAGTACCATAAAAATAGAAGAACCAAACTGGCAGAATATCTCAGTACCATCCATCTGGCTGTTGCTATCTTTGAAGTTGTGTTTTGTAACACCCTGCCCATTAAAGCTAAGAAAACCACTAATTATTACCCAATGATCCCAAGAACTCCTTTGCAATTAAAGGAGGTTCTGAAAAGTTAGAAGGAGAGGCTTTTATGTGGATTCCCATGAATCTTGGTGGGATCATGAATTGTTCTCAAAGGCTTTATTAATGATCACAATGATTGGCAAGGCTGCATTAAACTGCTGCCTTCAAAATGGCTGTCCAGCTTCATGGGAAACGTTACTTACAGGGATAATGGTGGATAGGCAATGGCAAACATTCAAAGAGCGCATGAGTGAACTGCAACAATTGTTTATTCTTGTCTGGCGCAAAAGTAAAACAGGAAAGGTGGCCAAACCATGGCTTACAAGGGAAATTAGAGATAGTATTAGATCCAAGGAAGAGGCATACAAATTGGCCAGAAAAAACAACAGACCTGAGTATTGGGAGCACATTAGAATTCAGCAAAGGAAGACCAAGGGATTGATTAAGAAAGGGAAAATAGAGTACGAGAGTAAGTTTGTGGGGAACATTAAAACTGCCTGTAAAAGTTTCTATGGGCATGTGAAGAGAAAAAGATTGGTGAAGACAAATGTCTTACAGTCAGAAACAGGGGAATTTATAATGGGGAACAAAGAAATGGCTGACCAACTAAATACATACTTTGGTTCTGTCTTCACAAAGGAGGACACTAATAACATACCAGAAATGTTGGGGAACACAGGGTTTAGTGAGAGGGAGGAACTGAAAGAAATCAGTATTAGTAGGGAAATGGTGTTGGAGAAATTGATGGGATTGAAGGCCGATAAATCCCCATGGCCTGATGATCTACATCCCAGAGTACTTAAGCAAGTGGCCCTAGAAATAGTGGATGCATTGGTGGTCATCTTCTGAGATTCTATAGGCTCTGGAACAGTTCCTACAGATTGGAGGGTAGCTAATGTAACCCCACTATCTAAAAAGTGAGGTAGAGAGAAAACAGAGAATTATAGAGCAGTCAGCCTGACGTCAGTAGTGGGGAAAATTCTAGAGTCCATTATAAAAGATTTAATAGCTGAGCACTTGGAAAACAGTGGCTGAATCAGACAGAGTCAGCATGGGTTTATGAAAGTGAAATCATGCTTGACAAATCTACTGGAATTTTTTGAGGATGTAACTAGTAGAGTTGATGAGGGGGAGCCAATGGATGTGGTTTATTTGGACTTTCAGAAGGTTTTCAACAAAGTCCCACATAAGACATTGGCGTGTAAAATTAAAGCACATGGGATTGTGGTAGTGTATTGAGATGAATAGAAAACTGGTTGGCAGACAAGAAACAAAGAGTAGGTATAAACGGGTCTTTTTCCGAATGGCAGGCAGTGACTAGTGGGGGTACCGCAGGGATCGGTGTTGGGACCCCAGCTATTCACAATATATATTAATGATTTAGATGAGGGAATTAAATGTAATATCTCCAGATTTGCAGATGACACAAAGCTGGGTGGGAGGGTGAGCTGTGAGGAAGATGCAGAGATGTTTCAGTGTGACCTGGACAAGCTGAGTGAGTGGGAAAATGCAAGGCAGATGCAGTATAATGTGGATAAATGTGAGGTTATCCACTTTGGTAGCAAAAACAGGAAGGCAGATTATGATCTGAATGGCTATAAATTGAGAGAGGGGAATATGCAACGAGACCTGGGTGTCCTTGTACACCAGTCACTGAAGGTAAACATGCAGGTGCAGCAGGCGGTAAAGAAGGCAAATGGTATGTTGGCCTTCATAGCCAGAGGATTCGAGTACAGGAACAGGGATGTCTTGCTGCAATTGTACAGGGCCTTGGTGAGACCACACCTGGAATATTGTGTGCAGTTTTGGTCTTATCTGAGGAAGGAAGTTCTTGCTATAGAGGGAGTGCAGTGAAGGTTTACATGACTGATTCCTGGGATGGTGGGACTGACATATGAGGAGAGATTGAGTCAGTTAGGATTATATTCGCTGGAGTTCAGAAGAATGAGGGGGGAATCTCATAGAAATCTATAAAATTCTAACAGGGCTAGACAGGGTAGATGCAGGAAGGATGTTCCTGATGGCGGGGAGTCCAGAACCAGGGATCACAGTCTGAGGATATGGGGTAGACCATTTAGGACTGAGATGAGGAGAAATTTCCTCACCCAGAGAGTGGTGAGCCTGTGGAATTCGCTACCACAGAAAGTAGTTGAGGCCAAAACATTGCATGTTTTCAAGAAGGAGTTAGATATAGCTCTTGGGGTGAAAGGGATCAAAGGATATGGGGAGAAAGCAGGAGCAGGCTATTGAGTTGGATGATCAGCCATGATCATAATGAATGGCAGAACAGGCTCGAAGGGCCGAATGGCCTACTCCTGCTCCTAGTTTCTATGATTCTATGTTTACTAAACATTCAAAGAAGGAAGTCATCGGGCAGAATTTTCTGCCTGTTGGTCGGGCGGGCCCAACCCAATCTCCGGCGGGCGGGGAGCTGATCCCCACCGGATAAGCGGGCCCCACTGCCATTTTACATGGGTGGGCCAATTAAGGCCCAGCGTGATGTCCGGTGGGAAACGCTGTGCGCTCCCTGTGCGGGTGAGGGGGATTCCCCAAAAGCGAGAGTGCGCACTTTCACGCATGCGTACGAAGGAGTGCACATCTCCCTGAGGCTAAGTGCAGCCCCAGGGAGATCACTGACACTTTTTAAAACATTAAAAATAGAAAAATAAATCCTTAACATGTCCCCCTCATGTGACAATGTCACATGAGATGGGGCATGTTCATAAATTCACTAAAACTTTATTAAACTTTTTAAAACCCTGCATGAAACCTCATCCCGCCGCTGGATGAGGTTCATGTTTTCTCTATTTCCCACCAGGACTCCTGGCCGACCCGACAACCTTAAGGCTGGACGGGCAGGTCCTTTAACTGTATAAATGATCCTGTCAATGGCCTCAATTGGCCATTGACAGTTCGGTGGGCCCACAGCTGATTTTGCTGCACCCCCACCTTCCTGAAAATTTAACTGGGGCGGGATGACATCGGGGTTCCGCCCAACCTCATCCTGCGTCATTTTACGTGTCGGCGAGCGGGCCCCGCCCCCTGCTCACCGAAGGTAAAATTCTGCCCATTCAGTTCCTTTTCTCGATCTGCAGGATGTTGCAATCTTTCACTGAGCTAAGGAATTACTTTTAAAGCGGAGTCATATCAATAAACGCGGTAACCAATCTCCACGCAGAAAGATCCCACAAAGAGCAAGAACATGAATGATTGACCAAACATTTTATTTCTGGATTGAGGAGTATTCTCTATGTCATCATGGAGTGAGTACCAACACAGATTCACCAGAATGGTACCAGTACTAAAAAGGGTTCAATTATGAGGACGGCTTGCATAGACTAGGCTTGTATATCAAGTACAGAAGATTAAGGGGTGATTTAATTGAGGTGTTTGAGATGATTATAGGCGTTGATAAGGTTGCTAGAGAGAAATTATCTCCTGTGCTGCAGGGAGTCCAGAACAAGGGTGGCCAGAATCTTAAAATTCGAGCCAGGCCGTTCAGGAGTGATAGCAGGAAGTATCCCTTCACACAAAGTGGAGTGAAAAAATGGAACTCTCTCCTTCAAAAAGCTGTTGAAGCTGAGGGTCAATTGAAAATTTCAACACTGAGGTTGATGTATTATTGTTAGGGAAGGATGTGACCAGTTTTGGAATCAACGAAGGCAGATGGGGTTAATTAACTGATCAGCTATCAACTAACTGACTGGAGGGAAAGTGTCAAGGGCCTGAATGACTTTCTCCATTTCCTAACCCTGTCCCTCTTCTTTGAATACTGACCTTTGGGATATTTTACATCTGAAAGGAGATAATAGGGCAGGTGATCAAAAGATTGGTCAAAGGTTACTTAAAAAAGGAGCGAGAGGTACAGATAGAGCCTTGGATTAACATCGCATCCAGGAAAAGTGAGAGATTAATGATGCACAGAGAACACTGCAGAAGTGCAGGATTTCAAAACCAAAACTTTCCAGTTGATTTGGATGACTTAAAATTCTCCACAAGTAAAGATTCGGGATGTAAAATTTCCAGTTGTATGTACAATTATTTCACTTGGGATTGAATCTTTAATCTGGAAGATCGTTTTGCCTTGGGAACCAAATATTATTTTAGTTCTTTAGCCAATTTTTCTCTCCCGGTCTCCTTGATATTGACTCCTTCACAATGGGGCTACAGTTGGTTGACGTTCACAGTTACCCAGCCTAACTCTTTATGTGTGAATTTAGCATAGTGAACTATTCAACTACAGGAACCATTATAACTGGGATGCAAATTGCAGCTCTGAAGAAGAGTCGTACAGACTTGAAATGTTAACTCAGCTGGTCTGCAACTACAGCAAACCTATCATGCAGGTTTGCGGAAGATACCCTGGGAGTGTCCACGACTCCTACATCCCCAGGACATCTCAGATCCCGGACATCTTCCAGAGACCACATATGATGCAGGGTTGGCTCCTCTGGGACAAGGGCTACCCAAAAAGGATGTGGCTGATGACTCAGGCCTGCTGAGGGATAACGAGGCTCACACCACAACCCAGATTTTGGTGGAACACACCATAGGTATCCTGAAAACGCAATTAGGATGCCTGGACAGATCTGGTGGAGCGCTCCAGTATACTCCCCAGAGGGTCTCATGCATCATCGTGGCTCGCTGCTCTCTACACAACCCGGCGATGCAAAGTTGGAGGAGACAAAAGTTGGCTGACAAAGAGGTGGAAGAGCTGTACATGTCCTCCGCTGAGGAGGAAGTCAAAGGGGATGAGGGTGGTGAGGTCTTGGAAGCCAAGGATGCAGACGATGAGGCCATTGCACTGGCCAAACGAGGCAGGCGTGCTCGTGAGGCCCTCATTGCCAGAAGGTTCCAGCAGGACCGTGACGAAATGCAGCGAGGACACCCCTGGACAAGTCTCCTCCATTAGGGGCCAGCATGAAGACGATCATTGCTACTCCTGTAATTTCAGCCATAAACTTCCAGACGACAGTGCATCGTTGCACAACTTGCTCACATCGCCCTGATGCTTTGAAGGCTAAGGACACCTCGAGGGCACGTGTCAATCCTGAGATATTGTGCTACCTGGAGGAGGTCTTTCCAGCCTCAGACATCAGAAACATGTACTTCCAGCACCCCAGTTACAGCACCAGCCTGAAAGACGCACGGGCACCTGGACAATCATGAGTGTGATAATGGCTGCGTGCCTTCGATCTGGCAAGGCTCCTCTGTGAGATCCATTGTGACCAACCCAGCCATGTACAATGTGTTACCTAACTGATGAGAGATAAACATTAGTCTTGGGACAAGGGAGCCGATGACATCCTGCTGGTGTGACAGCACGTACAGAGACTCAGTGGGCTGTGGCACACAAGCTGAAATGACACTCTTATCCGGCAGTTTCAGCTCGAGTTGAACAATTTCATTCATCACAATGCAAGAATGGGGGTGGCACTCCTGAGAATGATGAGGCCAGACCCTTGGCTGTATGACATTGAGATGCCTCCTCTGACATACAAGCAGCGTGTCCTCATGGCCAGACTTTGCCCTTGTAAAGTCTAAAATGATAAGACAACATGAAGCCCTCAAGGGTACCTGCCTTGGCTGATGAGGAGCCCAACACACACTTGATCCTATTGCATTAGTCCTCGGCACATTTTGAGAAGCAACGATGAGCAATTCCAGTGCAGGCCCAAAGGCTGATGTGGTCCTCAGAGATCACCATTTGCAAGCAGTATCAGTAACCTGTTGGAGAGTGAAGGCAATGGGATGAATATTGCTGTCCACCAACCTTGTGAAAATACTATTCTCCCTGCAATAGTCACAAGTTCAGAGTTGCAGACGCTCAAGTTTGGACATCTCTGGGCCCGCACAAAAGTGTGCCATTGCTTCATCAACTTGAGGTGGCAAAGCTCTCAGGCTTTGAGCTGAGATCGTCATGTTGCATCTGGGAATGTCTGACACCTGTCTGGTTGAGGGTAGCACAAATCATCTCTGTGGAGAGGCTTATAGCATAGAGACCCTGCTGCGATGTAGCGGGCACATGGTGCTTCAGAGTACATGAGCCTTCTGCAAGCATCATCATCTGTTGCCTTCAACACCACACCTTCACCTCTCAAGAATGCAAATGAGGTAGGGAAACACCTCTGCCTCAATGGTGCAGAGCCAACACAGCACATCACGGGACTCAGTGATGCTTCAGTACATGATTCCTGCAGCAACCACCTTTTATATTAAGGTGCAGGCATTACTGATCTGGAGGGTGATGTTGAAATGGGATACTCACTGTGGTCAGAAGGTAATACATTGCACAGAAGAGAGACCCAGACAGCAACAATTGCCATGAGCATGTCCAGGAACCAAGGTTTCACTCCTGATTAACATTAACAGCTCATCATAAGAAGGAGGCATACGCAAGGAGACATGAAATGATTGGGAGCGTATTTACATTCATAAACGTTATGTACAAGTGTATAACACCCGCGCCCATGTTGTGCAAGTACATCTTCTTCACTTTCCTTACCATGCCGTTACATTTTGGTGCTCCCTGGATATCCACAGCAGAGGTGGAGGCAGCATGCTGACTGCCAAGCCCTGTAGTCTGTGATGACCTTAGTAGGTGTCCTTGGAGGGCTGAGACATGGACGGCCCTGCCCCCCACTGCTTCAGGGTCCAGCTGTGGGCCAGTGGCACCCTCCTCAGCCTGTGGAGCTGGGGCTGATGGGGTGACAGGAAGAAGGGATTCGGATAGGCCGGGCACTCCCGGAGTTACCTGGGTGAATGGCCCGGAGTTACCTGGGTGAATGGCCCGGGGCGTTGAGCTGCAGATCCCCCTCCCTATGGGTGCCTGAGGGCCCCTGGCTGACTCCTGACTCCTTGGGAGCTGGAGTGAGATTGAAATGCCCGGTTCCCCCTCTTGCGCTGACACTTATGGATGTCACCACGTGCATCAGCGATGGAGTGCAGCTCATCGCGCACCGTGAATGTCATTTTAATACATTTGCATCTCATTGCAAGCCCTGCTCGCTGGAATCACCCCCCTCCCCCCCACCCCAACGTCAAATTTACTGCCCACGTTGCCATGACTTCATGACTGCCTTTAAAAGATGTGCACCTGAACTTTGAGGGGAACTCGGAGGTGAGTGCGCACAATGTTGCGCAGCGCTCATGAGCATCGCCTGTAGGACATCGAGGAAGAGGTGCCATAAATTCGGGGTGTGGGGGGGGCCTCGGTCAAGTGGCTTTTTCCTGGTAAGCTCTCAGTGCGGTGCCAGGGCAAGGATTCCAATCTGGGTCAGACCAGGATAGGTGGTGGGGGACGTGGTGGGGTCAAGGCAGCACAGACAGTCTGAAGGAAGTACTCAAGCACATGCCGGGGGAGGGTGGGGGAAGCACTTGGAAAAGCTTATCAGAGGTGAACATTCTTCTGCAGCTGAGATCGTTCAGCTGCAGCTCCATTGAGATGCTTGGAGTCGGGTCTCTGAGTCTTTTCTGCCCACTGAAGCAATGCAAAATCACGAAAGTGCCACCAAATGCTCCAGAACCTTTCACCACTCAGGCGCAGACTGTAAATTAGTGAGTATTTTAGGGGGCAGCAGAGCAGTTGGCCCACTGGGTAACTTGTAGAATCCCTTGCAAAAGGTGGCCCCGGCGCAGTCACTGGTGGAGGTGTTCACAGCCCCTTGCAGTGTCTTTATTAAGGCTTCGACCAGTATCCATCAGGGTTCAGGCTAACAGTGCAGCTTTGCAGTGTGGGTTAGGAGAGTGCCTGAGCTGAGAGCGCAGCATGCAGTCCAGTGACCGAAGTTGCCGCCAATTGGTCAAGTGGAGTGGGGCAGAAGCGGGCGGGGTTTCGCGCAGCCATTGAACGGACTACACACTGGCCATCCAAGTGGTGGCCAGCACTCTCCTGCATGCATGAAGGGGCTTTCTTATGACACCTGTGCTAACCCATACGTCTCTCTCTTTGATACTGTAGGAGGAGGAGATCAGGATCATGGAGCCTGGTGATTTAGTGGTATACCTCATGTCTTACAGGAAGCAGAGAAAAAGAAGAAGAGAGTGGTGGATGCGCCTGTCTGGGCAAAGAGAGGAGCACCTCCTTCAGGATGAAGGGGCAGCAGGGCCTGCTGCACACACAGCAAGATCCACAGAGAGAGCCGTCATTAGGCACCTCGCTAGGCCTTGGGTCTATAGACAGCATCTGTCATTCCTGCAGATGGCTGAGAACCAGTGTCACCAAAGACTGGTCATGTCTAGGGAACTGGTTGGTCAACACATGTGCCACCTGCTGCAGGATTTGGCACCACGGGGACATGGAGGGCATCCACTGCCAGCGGCTGTGAAAGTGACCGTAGCTGTCAATGTAGCTCCTTCCAGGACTCCACAAGTGACCTGTAAGGGATCTCGCAAGCTTCCAGGCACAAGTGTATCCAGGAGGTTATGAATGCCACCTTCGCAAAGGCACAGAACATTATGCATTTTGTCAGGGATCAGGAAAGCCAGGAAGCAAAAACCCTGGGATTTGCAAAGATCTCTGGTTTTCCAGAGTTGCAGGGTGCCATTGACCGCACTCCCATGGTGCCTAGGTCACTGTGGCAACAAGCAGTCAACTACGTCAACCACAAGGGCGTCCACTCACTGAATGTTCAGCTGATGTGTAACCACCATAAACATATCCTACAGGTCTGCGCGTGATTCCCAGAGAGTGTCCATGACTCCTACATCCTTAGCAGATCTCAGATCCCTGACATCTTCCAAGGTCCACAGAGGCTGCAGGGCTGGCTCCTCGGGGACAAGGGCCACCCACAGAGGACATGGCTGATGACACCCGTGCAGCAGCCTCAAACTGCAGTAGAGTGACCATACAAAGAGGCTCATGCCGCGACAGGGACTTCGGTGGAGCAAACGATAGGCACTTTGAAAATGAGGTTCCAGTGCCTCGACAAGCCTGGCGGAACATGGCAATACAGTCCCAGATGGTGTTGCGCATCATCGTTGCTTGCTTCGCACTCCACAACCTGGCGCTGCAAAGGCAGGAGGTCCTGGCTGAGGAGGAGATGGAGGTGCTACACATATCCTCCGATGAGGAGGACATCGAAGGGAATGACAGTGAAGAGGTCCTTGAAGGCAAGGGTGATGGCGATGAGGCCATTGCACTGGCCAGACGAGGCAGGCACTTGGGAGGCCCATATAGCAACAGGATTCGTGGAGGACGATGACGAGATGCAGTGAGGACACTCCATAGATCTTCACATCGCCTCTGTGAACACATGACTCCTGTCTGGCTGAGGGCAGCTCGCTTGCACTCCGTGATCAGGGTCGTATCGTGGAGACACAGCTGTGAAACTTTAAATGCCTTCAGCACCTGTCCCCTTCAGGAGCACAGCATCACCGGTCACAGATGCTGAAGGGATGGGGGCCAGCCCCATCACAAAGGTGCTGAGAGCACACAGAGAGAATGATGGAACTCTGTGACTCCTGCCCATGACATTTTGGCAGCGATAACCAGCACCATCGAGGTGTCCACGTCCAGTCTATACATGGCCCAGCAGAACTGGACACATTTTTGCACCTTGTTGAATTCGGCAAGATCTGCAACAGTGCAGGCTTCCTCTAACAATAGACATTGCAGGAGATGTTGCATAGTCTGTGGCTCAGTTCCACATTGACAAGTTGTCGGGCAGGTTGTATATCCTCATTTGCTTAGTGACACCTTTGAATGACCTACACCAGTCCTAAGTCTGTTAAGGCACTTCCAGGTTGCCCAGTTGCAATTAGCTCCTGAGGGAAGGCTTTCATCCGGTAGAATTTCCATCGCTGGGGGTTGTTCGAGACTGGCGAGCCGGTCTTTCCACAAGGCGATGCGGGTTTCAGATGGGGTTGATTGTAATGGAACAACACTGTTCATGAAGCTCTTCCGTGACTTTAGGCAGCTGGGTGTAGGTGTATGATCATGTAGAGGGTGCCTCTCATCTGATGTTTGACAGAGTCGCTCTTTCTTGCTGGCTACCGTTCTTCTTGTATCAGGGGGCCAAGGTAAAAGCGTTCATGTCGCGGCCCTGTTTAAACCAATTTTACCACCACCACGCACAGCAAGTAGTGTATACAACATTTTCGTACCACTGATTTGATCAAGTACCAACATCATGCCTGAAGACGGAAGTCGTCGATGTCAGAAACACGGGTCTTTTTCAAGACCGGTATTGACTGTTATATCTGCTAACGTTGAAGGGTTCTCTGTCGCTAAACAAAACAACCTCGCTACATTATGCAATGATTTGCAGTGTGATGTCCTCTGCCTGCAGGAGACACACAGAGGAAGTGAGAACAACTGCCCAAAAATACCAGGAATGTTCCTGGCTATTGAAAGAATTCATCGACAATATGGCAGTGCTGTATTTGTTAGAGCTGGTTCAGATGTAGAAGCCACTTCTAAAACAGAGGAGGACAACATTGAAATTCTAATTGTAGAGCTGAGCAAAATAGTAGTGACCTCAGTGTACAAGTCACCTGGCACAGATTTCAGCTTCTCTAACCCTGTACCCAACCTGCACAGTAAACCACAGATCATCATTGGAGACTTTAATAGCCACAGTACCCAATGGGGGTACAAGGAGTCTAACAACGACGGAGAAGCAGTCGAAGAATGGATGGACACTAACCTGCTTAGTCTCATCCACGATCCTAAATTGCCAGCCTCTTTCCACAGTGCCCGCTGGAAGTGTAGTTATAACCCAGATCTTGCCATTGTCAGCAATGACATCACTGGCCTCTGTAAGAAGCTTGTCACAGACCCAATACCACAGACACAACACCATCCTATTAGTATCCAGGTAAGTGCAGCAGTGTTACCAACCGTCATACCATTCAAAAGGTGCTTCAACTTCAAGAAGGCCGATTGGAACAGGTTCACATGAGCACTTGGCCTTAAGGTTAAACACATTAAACCATTACCTGAGCACTACAACCTGTTTGCAAAAGCTGTCCAGAATACAGCCAGAAGGAAGATCCCCTGGGGTTGTAGAGCACACTACATCTCTGGTCTCACCAAGGAGAATGCTGAACTCTACTGGGAGTATGTCTCAATGTTTGAATCTGACCCCTTCTCAGAGGAAACAATATCTACCAGTGAGAGGGTGATGTAAGTATCTCTCAAGAGCGTCAAAACATCTGGGACA
Source organism: Carcharodon carcharias (assembly GCF_017639515.1). NCBI lineage: Eukaryota > Metazoa > Chordata > Chondrichthyes > Lamniformes > Lamnidae > Carcharodon > Carcharodon carcharias. Next base: position 116,530,532 of record NC_054482.1, read on the forward strand.
CCTTGATGGAGACAACAGATCTTACAAAAAACAGCAAGAAGGCATGGTCTCTCATACGCAAACTTGGAGGTGATCCCAAGAAAGCTGCCCAACATCCAAATGTGTCTGCTAACCAAGTTGCACACCACTTGCTCCTAAATGGAAAAATCAACAGAAACAACTAAGAGCACAACTAGATAGGAAGAAGTACAGCGATGACCCTAGCTTCACTGGACCATTCGCCATGGAAGAGCTGGAAACTGGTATAACCAATCTAAAACATGGGAAAGCAATTGGTCTTGACAACATTGCAACGGAACAGATAAAGCATTTTGGACAGCAAGCAAAGAAATGGCTCCTACAATTGTTCAACCACTGCCTGGCAAAACACAAGCTACCTAATATTTGGCAATTAGGTGGGAAGCGCAGCAGGTGGTGTATTCAGAAGAATGGTCTTCCTCAGGTAAGCGTGCTTGCACCACTGCTGTACAACATCTACATGAATGACCAACCTATAGACGGTGTCAGACGCTGTTTTATATATGCTGATGACTTATGTGTCATTGCCCAAAGTACTGATTTTAACACTGTGGAGAAAACACTTTCTGAGGCCTTGGAGGGACTAAGATCGTACTATGAAGAAAACCACCTTCACACAAACCCATCAAAGACACAGGCTTGTGCATTCCACCTCAGAAACCGTGAAGCCAAACGCCAGTTTAAAGTAACCTGGTGTGAAGCAACACTGACGCATTGCGAGCACCCTATCTACTTAGGAGTCACCCTTGACAGATGCCTCACCTTCAAGAACCACATCGAAAAGACAAAGGCAAAAGTGAGCGCACGAAACAACATCCTGAATAAGCTCACTAACACAAAATGGGGAGCAAGCCCGAAAACATTGTGAACCAGTGCACTTGCTCTTTGCTATTCCACTGCCGAATACACCTGCCTTGCATGGGAAAGATCTACTCATGCTAAGAAGATGGATGCCATTCTGAATGCAAGCTGCCGACTTATCACAGGTTGTTTAAAACCATCGAGGTGCAGGCTTCAATAACGTGTCCAGGGATTGTGAAGCTGGACCATCACTTTGGTCTGAAGGTTACACACTGCACAGGGAAGAGGCCCTGGACTGAGACACCTGCCTTTATCTTGTGCAGGAACCAAGGTTTCATATCTGAGTGACAAGAACACTTTTCATCATAACAAGGAGCCATAGGCAAGGAGACATTCTTGGGAGCTTATTTACAACTGTGAACATTATATATAAGTGATTAACACCCATGCCCAGGCTGTACATCTACATCTTCAACACTTTCCTAATCCTGCCACCATGTCTTGGTGCTCCCTGGACATCCACAGCAGAAGTGGAGGCAGTTGCTGACTGTAATGCCCTGCCTGTGATGAACTTGACGGGTGTTCAGAGAAGGGCTGAGATCTGGAGGGCCCCAGCCTGCTTTCGGGGTCCTGCTGTGTGGCAGTGCCGCTCTCCTCGGCCTGTGGAGCTGGAGCTGCTGAGGTTACAGGAAGAGGGGCTTCAGATGGGCTGGACACTCCGAGAGTCACCTGGGTGGATTAGCCTGGGCTGTGCACCTGCTGGTTCCCCCCCACTATGGGAGCCCGAGGGCCTCTGACTGACTCCTTGAGGAGAAGGGGAAGCTGCAGTGAGATTGAGCTGCCCAGCACCCCTCTCACGTTGACACTGTTGGAGGCCAACAATGGCATCAGCGACGGAATTGAGCCCGTGCAGTAGTGCAGGAGCGATGTCCTGGACATCCAGGGTCTCCATGGCGGCTGCCATCCTGCCAGTGTTGACCTCGGGGCATTAGCAATGCCGGCACTATCACTTCAGCCTGACTCCTCCATCATGCCTGACAACCTGAGGAGTGCAGCGGACATCCCTTCCTGATGTTCCTGTGGTTGCTTTTGCAGCTCCAGCCATTGATTGACGACGGAGACCAGAGGCTCAGCAGCTGACTCGGACTCAGCAGATTTCTGGCCTCCAGCCGTCCTCTGAGTGCCAGAGACCTGGGAAGTCCCTGCCTCCACCTGCTGTGGATCAGACAGTACGATGTGCTCACCAGATTGTGACCCCAAGGCTACTCTCGAACTTGGTCCCATCGAAGTGTGTGTCTCTGCGCTGGAGGAGGGTGTGGGTGAGCGCTGTGATGGGACTTCAGGGAGGATGTTATCAGGTTCTTCTTGTGAGGTGTCTTCAGGCTGGACAGTCAAGAACCTGCTTCGCGGATCTGCCTGCAAGAGCAAGGAGAGATGATTAGTGTATGGCAGGGGACTGCGGAACAGGGGAACTGACTCACAGCATGGCTGTCTGATAGATGTTGCACTGCTGGATCCTCACTTGGGTGAGCACCACTGACCTCACCATCAGCACAGGGACAGTCCAAGTCATCAACGGCCAACTGGATGGCTCTGTTTTCCTTGATGTCAGGCACTCTTCCACCGGTCTGCAGTCTCTCCCTGTTGTTGTGTGACAGCTCGTTCTGCATGAATACAGAGGGAGTGTAAGCAGGGTGCCTGCCAGGCTAGATCATAAGGATGCCTGGTATGTGTGTGGGTGGTGAGTGGTCCCATGGACGGGATGAGAACAACGATGGTAAGTGTGAGAGAGAGTGAATGGTGATGTCCCTTGAGCTGGCAGTGAGCGAGATCCCTGTGGATGTGTGATGGGTTTGTGAGCGTGTGAGTTGAGAGGGATGAAAAGAGTGAATTACCCTGGTGGAACGGAGGAGATCACTCATCCTCTTTCGACACTGGGTGGCTGTCCTCTTTTGCAGGCCGTTGGCGCTGACCACTGCCTCCCATGCTGGATTGGTCACCTTGCTCGCCGGAGGTAGAGGCCTTCACAGCAGACCTCCACTGCATCCAGTAGGCACCCGAGGGGAGGCATGGCTGAGTTTGGGGGCAGCTTGTTTCCTCCCTTTAGCAGGCCGTGACTTTGCAGCGGCAGCTTCCGATCCCCGAGAGCAAGCGAGCGAGCTCACTCTGCACAGGGGCAGCCTTTAAACATGGCGCTCGGATGACTGAAGGCCTGAGATGAAGGCGGGGCGTGCGAATCAGAGGCCACCCTGCCAGCGGCCCGGCAGGAGCGGGATGTGCCGGGAATGGGCGATATGGCCCAAAATAAAAACGTCGGGTTAAGACGTCCTCTCTCCCACCCGCTACCACACTTTTTGCAGATCTGGGGTGGTTCCATCCTAGGTTTCCACGTTCACTGTCCAAACTGAAACGTGGAGAAGCAGATTTCCTTCCCTTATAGAGATGGCCAGGTTGCCACTCAACTGAAATTGCCTCCACCAGATTACTGGCCACATGTGGTGAAGGCAAAATTCTTCCTCACTGTGTAGTTAAGTCATTCATAAAAGATTAGATTCATTCTTGAGAGTTGCAATCATTCCATTATTTTGTCTACACATACTGTTAAATTAAAGACTGTGGTCTGTATAATTCATAATTATATTTTATAGTGAAATTAATTTATATATTTTTATTACACAATTATAGGGAACACTTTGGAGCATTTTTTCCACGTCAAAGGCATGATTTAATACAAGCTGCTGCAGTTCAGTGTTTAATTGCTCACAAGGTCATTACTTGGTCTTCTAAATCTGCTTCATATTTTAGAATTTGGAATTCAGCGGATGAGATTCACTATGATGCTCAATTCTTTTCAAATGGTTATGTGAAATCTTAACATAAGAATCGCATAGTCCAGTATGTAAATGGTACAGTACAGAGGAAGGCCATTCAGCCCATCAGTACTGTCCCTCTGACACTACAGCACTCCCTCAGTACTTACCCTCTGACTTTGCAGCATTCTTCAGTACTGACCCACCAACAGTGCAGCATTCCCTCAGTATTGACAGTCCAAAAGAGCAGCACTCCCTCAGTACTGACCCTCCGACAGTTCAGCACTCCCTCAGTACTGACCCTCTGACAGTGCAGCACTCCCTCAGTACTGACCCTCCGATAGTGCAGCACTCCCTCAGTATTGACCCTCCGACAGTGCAGCACTCCCTCAGTAATGACCCTCTGACAGTGCAGCACTCCCTCAGTACTGACCCTCTGACAGTGCAGCACTCCCTCAGTACTGACCCTCTGACAGTGCAGCACTCCCTCAGTACTGACCCTCTGACAGTGCAGCACTCCCTCAGTACTGACCCTCTGACAGTGCAGCACTCCCTCAGTACTGACCCTCTGACAGTGCAGCACTCCCTCAGTACTGACCCTCCGATAGTGCAGCACTCCCTCAGTATTGACCCTCTGACAGTGCAGCACTCCCTCAGTACTGACCCTCTGACAGTGCAGCACTCCCTCAGTACTGACCCTCTGACAGTGCAGCACTCCCTCAGTAATGACCCTCTGACAATGCAGCACTCCCTCAGTACTGACCCTCTGACAGTGCAGCACTCCCTCAGTACTGACCCTCTGACAGTGCAGCATTCCCTCAGTACTGACCCTCTGACAGTGCAGCACTCCCTCAATGCTGACCATCCAACAGTGCAGCACTCCCTCAATGCTGACCCTCCGACAGTGCAGCACTCCCTCAGTACTGACCCTCTGACAGTGCAGCACTCCCTCAGTACTGACCCCCCGACAGTGCAGCACTCTCTCAGTACTGACCCTCTGACAGTGCAGCACTCCCTCAGTACAGCATTATGAGCTTTGCCCTAGATTACCTATTCCAGGCTCTGGAATGGGATCTGAACATACAACCTGGTGACTCGGAGCCGAGATGCCTAGACTGAAACATGGCTGATAATGTGCTTAAAATAACATTGAACTGCATCTTTTCCCCTGCAATAATTACCTGCAAAAAGACAAAATAAAATAAATACCTTCCCCAAATGATGAAGATGATGTCAAACACTATAGCATGATTCCAAGAACAATGGCAGGTTTAGAGGGTTACTATCAAATTACAGACAAACATCTTGTAGCCAGCCACATAACTGAACAGACTAAACAGCGTGGCACATCTGGATTTGAATTCAAGAGGCATAAACATAACCAATTCATCTCAATCTGAAATGCCTTCTGGCAGATTTTAATTACAAATAAAGCACCAAATGCATTGTTTGAGAAAGTTAGTTTGGCAAAAGTGTTGAAATCATAGAGGGATAAGTTTTAAAAGGCTGGGAATCCTGTGGTGAGTAACTCACCTCCTGACTCCCCGAAGCCTAGCCACCACCTACAAGGCACAAGTCAGGAGTGTGATGGAATACTCTCCACTTGCCTGGATGAGTGCAGCTCCCACAACACTCAAGAAGCCTGACACCACCCAGGACAAAGCAGCCCGCTTGATTGGCACCCCATCCACAAACATTCACTCACTCCACCACCGACGCAAAATAACAGCAGTGTGTACCATCTACAAGAAGCACTGCAGGAATTCACCAAGGCTCCTTCAACAGCACCTTTCAAACTCACGATCACTACCATCTAGAAGGACAAGGGCAGCAGACACATGGGAATACCACCACCTGGCAGTTCCCTTCCAAGCCGCACACCATTCTGACTTGGAAATATATCGCCATTCCTTCATTGTCACTGGGTCAAAATCCTGGAACTCCTTCCCATCAGCACTGTGGGTGTACTACACCACATGGACTGCAGCGGCTCAAGAAGGCAGCTTACCACCACCTTCTCAACAGTAATTTGGGATGGGCAATAAATGCTGGCCCAGCTGGTGAAGACCACATCCTGTGAATGAATTTTAAAAAATGTAACGCAGAACAATTCGAATAAAGTTATGAACTTTTGTAACACTTAACGCTTTACTGATTAAGACAACCTCATCTCTGGAAGAGTTAACTTGTGCTATTGTGGTTTGAAGGTGATGAGGTCATTTCCTCTGATGGTCTAATTGTTAAAAGTAATGTGATTCACTAAAGCAGTTCCGAGCTTTGAGTTCCAGTCCATACTCGGATAGTTAACTCATGCTGGAAAGGGTGCACCTGGACACTGGGCGCAGATAAGCTTTGGCTTAGATCAACTATGAAGAATTGACCACTTTGCCAAGGCATCAGAGAAACCTAACAGCCCAAGCCCATATCCCAATGCGAAACAGAGTTTGTGAGGTTCTAGCTCATTCCAGGGTCTGAATGAATAATGTGAGCAGACGGTTCAATACAATGCTGAGGAAAATCTGCACTTATTTTTTTATCCATTCATGGGGTGTGGGCTTTGTTGGCTAGGTCAGCATTTATTGTCCATCCCTAGTTGCCCTTGAGAAGGTGGTGGTGAGCTACCTTCTTGAACTGCTGCAGTCCATGTGGTGTAGTTACACCCACATGCTGTTAGGGAGGGAGTTCCAGGATTTTGACCCAGCGACAGTGAAGGAACGGCGATATATTTCCAAGTCCAGATGGTGTGTGACTTGCAGATGGTGGCATTCCCATGCATCAGCTGCCCTTGTCCTTTTGAGTGGAGGATGAGATAATAAACCAAAGACCTCCGGAGCGCTTTGAAAGATCCCATGTAGTATTTCAAAGTAGGGCGAGGGAGTTTGCCCTTGGGTCCTAACTAACATTTTCCCCTTAACCAACAGATTATCTGGTAATTATAACATTGCTGTTTGTGGGAGCTTGATGTGCACAAATTGGCTGTCATGTTTCCTGCGTTACAGCAGTGAGTACACTTCAAAATATTTCATTGACTGTAAAGTGCTTCAGGACACAATGAGGTTGCAAAAGATGCTATTGAAATGCAAATCTTTCTTTCTTACATAATTGAACCCTTCAGTTTGTCTGTTCATCCACACCCTTCATTTTCTTCTGAACTGTGTGTTTAGTCTCATTCCTGGCTTGCCTTCTGTAACATACTAACTTACACCTGTAACCACAATGACTATCATCGGCCACCTGTCTGCTAATTCCACACATCTGTCTTCCTCTCTTTACTGTTCTTGCAAAACACATCACTTTTCTACCAAGAGCAAATCTCCAGATTGTGTCCCTTATACCCCTAGGTCCAAATCAGTCAGCTATCCCAGGAAAAGAAAGAAGCCAAGTCACTACCCCTGTGACTCTTCACCTTCAAACTTTTACAGGCCATTTACTCTAACTCTGTGCTACCTACCCGCCAGTCAAACACATCTGAACCCATTCATTTCAGCAACAAAATAAAACAATATATTAGTTAATTCAATTCAAATTTGATTGTCTATTTGGAAATTAATTGCAGGTACACTGCTTGCTCATTAAAAAAAAATCACATATCAACAGATAATTAACAATAAAGAGAAAAAGTATATCACGAAAAAATCTGACTCTGATTAAGCATATGTTAAAAACGATTTCAGTACATTTAAAATAATCAATGAAGCTATAAAGCTGTCAGAAAAATCACATAAATCTCATCAATGTTGCTTAAGATTTCCAAAGATCCCAGATGAAGCCTCCTTTCCATAAATCATTACACCACCTACCCCATTCCCTTACCAGAATTCATTAAGAACACAGCTTCCAAGAAAAACAATGAACGTGTTTCATAAGAATCACTGCAGTGATAGAGAAAAGAGGGGAGGGGGGAGAGATAGAGAAAAGCAAGCAAGGGAGAGAGAAAGATAAAAGGGAGAGAGAGAAAAGAGGGAGAGAGAAAAGAGGGAGATGTGGATATAAAAGAAAGACCAGGGCATGAAGGTGGCATAGTTCCGGTAGTACACATACATCTAAACACACTATCTTCAGCAATAAAGCTGCTTTGTCTTTGACAGTTACGAGGAGAGCTTTAACAACTTGGATGATGCAGTTAAATAGATTTCCAGCTCAGGGACCAATCCATGTTACATGAATGTCAGTTGAGTTCAGAAAGACTGTGCTGACTGCCAGTCAATATGCATTTTCAATCTTTTGCTAGATACAAAAATAAATCTCTCAATAGAACAGTGGTTTATCTATGAACCTTAACAGAAACCATACACAGTGTGCAGGTGTGCTTCATATAAATTATTAACTGATCTCCGTCTAACATACCACAAGTTTAAACTCACTCCAATTAATCAAATTCTTAGGATTCCCTTGCTCTTGTTTTATCCTTTACGAAAAGAAAATAAACCTTTTAGCTCAAAAGCAAAATACTGGGGATGCTGGAAATCTGAAACAAAAACAAAAATAGCTGGAAAAACTCAGCAGGTCTGACAGCATCTGTGGAGAGGAACAGCTAACGTTTCGAGTCCATATGACTCTTCATCAGGACTAAAGAGAAATAGAAATGTGGTGAAATATAAGCTGTTTAAGGGGGGGGTGGGACAGGTGGAGCTGGATAGAGGGCCAGTGATAGGTGGAGGCAAGGAGGGATTGCCAAAGATGTCATAGACAAAAGGACAAAGGGGTGTTGATGGTGGTGATATTAGCTAAAGGATGTGCTAATGGTGTCTTTAAGGGTAGAAAGCAGGATGAGCAAGTGACAGATAGCCCTAGTGGGGTGGAGTGGGGGGAGGGGATTGAAATAGGCTAAAAGGTGGAGATAAAACAATGGAAGGAAATAAATTTTTTAAATAATAATAGAAATAGGTGGGGGGAAAATATATAAAAATATGTATAATAATTATTAGAAAAAAGGGGATAATAAAGGGGTGAGGATGGAGGAGAGAGTTCATGATCTAAAATTGTTGAACTCAATATTCAGTCCGGCAGGCTGTAAAGTGCCTAGTCGGAAGATGAGGTGCTGTTCGTCCAGTTTGCGTTGGGCTTCACTGGAACATGCAGCAGGCCAAGAACGGACATGTGGGCATGAGAGCAGAGGGGTGTGTTGAAATGGCAAGCGACAGGGAGGTCTGAGTCATGCTTGCGGACAGGCCGAAGGTGTTTGATGTCAGGAAATGGTTCTTTTTCCAAAGAATGATGAAGAGGCTGCTTTATCGTCCAGTGGGTGCTGACTTACTGAACTCCTTCAGGTGAGAACTGCACCAGTCTCTCGCTGAGACAGAGAACTGTCTTGAAGCTTCTTGCAAAAGCTAGGTACTGAATAGAATGATCAAGGCCAGCATGATCTCCTGGGCAAGTTTCAGTAGACTGGGGTGAGGTGGAAGGGGAAATTCCTAGATTTTACACCCCTAGCTTTTCTATGTAGTTTTTCATTTCTCCCAGCAGATTACATGGCTCTGGGTGGAGTGGGGAGTATCTGTATCATGATACATAATAGTTGACGAATAAATGGAACAGGCCAATGGCCAAGCTGGCCTTTCCTGTCCCACACTTTTTGCATTTTGAGATCTTTCAAGTTCATTGGTAACATCCTGTGGTTCTAATTAAGGGTTCGTAATCAGAAATGTTAGTTTGTCTGTCAGCTGCCTTTGTATAGCGCTTTTAACATAGTAAAGCAACACAAGCTGTGACTGTCAAGAAAATATCTTACAACAAAGCCACATAAGAAGATAATAGGCCAAGTGACCAAAAGCATGGCCAAAGGTGGGTTTTTAAGAGTGTCTTAAAGGAAGAGAGAGAGAGAGAGGTGGAGAGACGGAAAGCTTTAGGGGGGGAGTCCCTGAGCTTAGGCACCTGGAGAAACTGCCACCAACAGTGGAGAGATGGGAGTCGAAGATGCTCAAGAGACCAGAATTGGAGGAGGAGTGCAGATATCACAGAGAGTTGCAGAGCTGGGCGGGGGGAGGGCGTTACAGAGATAGGGAGGGATAAGGTCATGGAGGGATTTGAATTAAAAGGGTGAGAATTTTAAAATCAAGGGGCTGTTGGACCTGTAGCCTAGGTCAGTGAGTGCAGGAGTGGGGAATGAATGTGACTTTGATGCGGATTAGCAGCAGAGTTTTGGATAAGTTGAAATTTGTAGAGGGTGGGAGATGTGAGCAATAGGAGAGCAATGGAACAGTTGAATCTAGAGAGAACAAAAGCACAGATGAGGGTTTCAGTGATTCTCTCAATACTGGTTTTTATCTAGCTTTGTTTTAGATTTCCAACGTCTGCGGATTTTTAATATTACTTTATTACTCAAGTGTTTTCTGTCTAGACTCAGTCAAGATAGCAAAACAAAAAGAGTGCCAGCAACATATACAAAAATCCCATCAACATGCAAATTGAATTAGAAGATATGATCACTGACAGAGACACAAGCTTAACTTTGGACAGGGAATAACTTCTCCACTATTGGAGTCCACAGCTTAGACTGCCACCTAGTGCATTAAATATTGACCCTGTTAAGACATTCAGCATAAAAATAGATCAAATCCTTCCTTCAGTGGCAGCTAGATTCTTCTAAATCCCAAACTCTTTACAAAAATATGTTAATAATGTTTGTGTCTCAGGGAAGGTATAGTATCTTAATGATGTCAAGTTTATTTACACATTGAATTCATGACGTGTAAATTAAACAAAAGAGAGAGAATATTGGAGTACATTATAAATGGACAGAGGTTATATATCATGAGATGTAAATATCAAACATTGTATTTTCAAAACAAGAGTGACATTTTTTGTCACAGCGTTCAAGGTAACATAGAAAAGTAATACAATAATCAAGCATATTATTTCATTAACATAGTATTGCTGTAGTCAATCTTCATTGCACAAGGCTGGTTCATAATTACAGCAGGGAATGAATGGAGAATATTTGCAGGGCTATGGGGAAAGAGCAGGGGGGGTGGGGCTAATTGGAGAGCTCTTTCAAAGATCCCATAAAATCAATCTTAATCAAACAAGGTCCATGATCTGCAATGATCATATAATTACAGAATAATACAGCATAGAAGGCGGCCATTCAGCCTTTGTGCCTAAGCTGGTAACTGCCAAATTAGTCTCACCACCCACCCCCCCACTCTTTCCCCTAGCTCTGTAAATGTTTTCATTTCAAGTATTCATCCAATTGTCTTTTGAAAGTTATGACTGAATCTGCTTCCACCGCCCTTTCAGGCAGCACATTCTAGATCACAGCAACTCGCCGTGTTTAAAAAAAACATTTCCCCATGTTGGCTGGGATTTTCCGTGCCCACCATGTTCGCTGGCGTGTTCGCTGGCGTGTTCGCTGGCGTGTTCAGTGGCGTGTTCAGTGGCGTGTTTGGTGGCATGTTCGCTGGCGTGTTCAGTGGCGTGTTCGCTGGTGTGTTCAGTGGCGTGTTCAGTGGCGTGAGCGGACAATATGGCAAGGCCAAAAATCTTTGTGATCGTCCATGTTCCCCGCCATCGGACGTTGGGAACCTCATTGTAATACATCAACATATCATTATAAGGCCAGCCTGCCGCACTCATTCCCCCCCCCCCCACCCAACCCCCACTGCTGGATCATCCTCCCACATTGGCAGGAAAACACGCTGACGTGTTTCACAACAGGATATATAAGGTGTGCACTTGGTGAGCTGCACTTTAGTCGGAACTTCGAGGTTTGTTTGTCTACCTCGCGTCAGGCAGCACTCACAGTCATCAGTGTCAGGCCTCACAGGCAGCACCCCATCACTTTTAGGGGGTGGGGGGGGAGCTCACAGGTAGGTCTCTACCAGACATTAACATTGGCATGAATCTGCTTAGGCCAAATGGTCTGTTCCTGAGCTGTTGACTTGACGTAACTGAATATGAAACCATTGACAGCCCACTGGCTGTCATTTTGAGTTTCATCTTTGGATAGGAAATACAGAATTTGGTAGCATTAAACAGCATACAGTTTCTACCAATTACACACTGTCACCTGTAGACTACAACAAGTTACTACATGAAATGTTATTGAATTCCCCGTGAGTAGATTAACATGAAGATGTCATGAATACCTAGGCATCACATTAACCATCTCCAGCTGTCCTACAGTGTATCACACATTTAAAATTATCTATAGATAGATTTATCACAGACCCTGTAGGTAATTAACTTAAATAAAATAATTCAGAGCACAAAACCTTCGGAGACTGATGATGGGTTTGTGAAGGATATGGTGGTGACAATATGGCTTTCCATATGTAATGATTATAGTTTTGGGAAATGTAGGATTGTAGCTTTAAAAATAATCCTATGTTTTAAGGTCACGTGATCTGTTCAAACCAATGTAGTTGTCTAGTAGAGGGTGTTCTTTAGTTATGGAGTTTGATACACATGTGTAGTTGCTGCTGCTGTCTTGTAAATAAAGTTAAATGTGTCCACTAAGTTGTCTGAATGTCAACTCGATAATAAATTAGTGACAAGGATGAGATTATGATTCATCCAGTTTCTTATATGCCAGGCACAGACTGGTGAGGAATCTAGAAAATTCATCACCAACATGAGTTCCTGTGAGATTGGGACATGTTCATCATTCTCTTGCAAAGGAAGGTGACTTAGGGCATCGGCATTGGCTATATGAATCCCTGGTCTATGTACAAAATGTATTCATATGCCACCAAAATTAGGGCCCATCTTTGTATTCTTGCAGAGGCTTTTCCTCACTAAGCAAGCCCCAAAAGTGGCTTATCGCCTGATACTATTGTGAAATGACGTTGGTGGAATTTTGTTTACACCAAAAATAATTGACAGGCCTTCCTTTTAGATCTGAGAATATCCTTTTCCAGCTGTGGTAAGTGTCCTGGATACATAGGAGAAAATTATCCCCCTGTCAGGGGGGAGGGTGGGTAAGTGCAGGAGTGGGCGCGGGCAGGTGCGCCTCCCATTGGCACCCCCAATCGGGGGCACGCCACCACTTTATGTGGACTGGCCAATTAAGGCCTGCCCAGTGTAATTTCTACCAGGAAGCGCTAGGCGCTCCATGTGCGGGCAGGGGAGGGGGGATTCCTTCAGCCGGAGTGCACTTTTATTGCGCATGCACGTGAAAGATTGCATTGATCTCCCTGAGGCTAAGTGCTGCCTGGGGGAGATCAGCTCCGAATTTAAAAATGGTAAGCAAATGATAACAAGATTTCCCTGACATGTCCCCTCACGTGACACTGTCACATGAGTTGGGACATGTCCATCACTTTTAATGAAACCTTTATTAAGTATTTAAAAACCGTCATGAAACTTCGTCCCGCCCGTGGATGAGGTTTGATGCTTTTTCTGAAGCCCACCAGAGCTCCTGGCCTGCCCGCCAACCCTAAGGTCCATTAATAACCTTAATTAGTTTTTTAATGGCCTCAATAGGCCATTGACAGGTTGACGGGCGGACAGCTGACTCAGCTGCACCCCCACCGGCCTGAAACTTGAAATGAGGCGGGGGTGACATGGGGAGTTCCGCCCGACATCATCCCGCGTCATTTTATGTGTTGGCGAGCAGGCCCCGCCCCCACTCGCTGACCGGACGATCCTCCCCGTGGCCTATTGGCCTCTCTGTGCCATCGTCCATTTTATGAGATAGTACCATTCCCATTCCATTGGGGGACGTGTCATAGGTTAGCACTAATTCCCTCATCTGGTCATAATGCACTAACAAATTTGAAGAGTGTAAGAGCTTTTTTACTTTCACAAAGGCCTCTTTTTGGGGTGACTATGAAAACCACCACTGTTTTTTTTCTTAGCAGTGAATGTAGAGGGGCTAGAACTGTGGATAAATTTGGTAGAAATCACCCATAATAACTTATCATCCCTAATAATGATTTAAGTTGAGAGGTGTTCTTGGGTACGGGTGCCTCTCTTATTGCTTTAACCTTCTCTTCAACCGGGTTTAACCCCTGAGCATCCATGTGGTGGCCCAAATAAATGACTTCATTTGCTTGAAAAGTGCATTTATTCTTCTTCAGCGAGAATCCTGCTTCTAAAAATCCTTTCAGGACTTCCTCTCGGTAAGCCAAGTGTTCCTTTTCTGTGGATCCAGTGATCAGGACATCGTCCAGGTGCAGCACGGCCTGAGATTGTCCCTGAAGTAAACTCCCCATTGTCTTCTGAAAATTGGCACAGGCTGAGGAAAAATCGAAGGCCAGGTATAACTCTTCGTGGATGTTTATGGTCACAATTTCCCAGGGGGCAAGATCCAGCACCAGTTGCTGATATGAGTGACTCTTGTCAAACTCTGTGTACATTGTCCTTCCTGCTAGTTTGGCATATAGATCTTCAATCTTGGGAATAGGGTACCTGTCCAGTTTGGCCGCTCTGTTGACCATTAGTTTATATTCCTCACAGATCCAGACGGTGTGATCGGTTTTAGGACAGGGACTACGGGTGCTGCCCACTTTGAGAACTAAACCACTTTATGACACCCAGCCTCTCTAGCCGGTTCAGCTCAGCATCAACCTTCTCTCTCAGGGCGTATGGCACTGGTCTTGCTTTCAAGAAGCGAGGAGTTGCTTCTGGGTTCACGCAAATCTTGGCCTTCACTTTTTCTCAGTTCATCCATGAAGACGGTGTCATTTCTTTTTTAAAAGCAGCTCTGGTAGTCCACCTGGTTGCAACTGGAAGATTTCAGACCAATTTAATTTAACCTCCTTCAACCAATCACACCCTAGAAGAATTGGCCCTTCACCTTCCACCACCATCACAGGTAGCTGTGCCGATCGGTGTCAAAATGAATAGTTACTCTGGTGATACCTTTTACCTGGATTTCTTCACCTGTGTAGGGTTTCAACTTGGCAGATGTTTGTTCCTAATTTAATCGTTGATCACCTTTATTTAAATATCTGAAAGTGTGTTCTATTACAGTGGTAAAAGCACTGGTGTATAATGCGTAAATGTCAGAATTGGCTGTTTCTGGCTCCTCTACACTATTAACCTCACTGGACTGCGATTGTTGTTTGGAGGCCTGTTTAAATCTTGCTTTGCACTGTCTCATTATATGTCCACTTCTGAAACAAAAATAACATTCTACTTTAAATCGCCAATCGCTAGAAGACTGATTGTTTCCACATCGATTAAAGTTATTTTTCGATTTTGTTGTTAAGCTGCTTCCTCTCATTTTTCGGTTAGCAGGGGCTGTTTCCTGCTTTGCGGTGGAGTCCTGGCTTTTCACGCCACTTTTGGCTAACTGTTCCCGCCTGACTAGGAGCCCCATGAACTGCTTGTGAATCCCTTACAGCACTTTCCATCACCATCGTTATTTCTAATGCTTTCTTGAAATCAAGATTCACATCAGCCAGCAATCTTGGATGAATAGCATCCTCCTGCAGGCCACAGACCAAACGATCCCTGAGCGTGTCATTCAGGGTTTCACCAAAATCTCAATGTTTCGTTAGTTGTTTTAATTTTGCCACATAGGTAGCAATTGTCTCCCCCGGGGCTCTATTCCGTGAATTGAACTGAACCTCTGCATTGTGACTGAGGGCTTGGGTTGAAAATTTCTCTTCATGAGGTCTACTAATTCACTGAAAGCCTTTGAATCAGGAGCACTGGAGGCCATCAAGCAATAAAATTAAACTATAGGTCTTGCTCCCACAAATATTCAGGAGAATCGCTCTCCTTTTTTCCTCTCCCGAGATTTTGTTTGCTTGAAAGAAGAACACAAGACATTCTATATATTGAGACCAATCATCTGTGGCTGGCTCAAAGTGATCAATTCTACCAAATTATGGCATTTTGGATGAGTATATCTTCTGTTATTTTTAATGAGCTCAGATACTCACAAACGCTGGGTAAGGTACAGCACCAAAACCGATTTATCCTCGCCACCTCAATGGTATCAATCTTGTGAAGACTTTTTAAAAAATTCATTCACAGGACGCGGGCTTCACTGGCTGGGCCAGCATTTATTGCACATCCCTAGTTGCACCTGAGAAGGAGGTGGTGAGCTGCCTTCTTGAACCGCTGCAGTCCATGTCATGTAGGTACACCCACAGTGCTGTTAGGGAGGGAGTTCCAGGATTTTGAGCCAGTGACGGTGAAGGAACGGTGATATATTTCCAAGTCAGGATGGTAAGTGACTTGGAGGGGAACTTCCAGGTGGTGGTGTTCCCATCTATCTGCTGCCCTTGTCCTTCTAGATGGTAGTGGTCGTGGGTTTGGCAGGTGCTGTCTAAGGAGCCTTGGTGAGTTTCTGCAGTGCATCTTGTAAATGGTATACACTGCTGCTACTGTGCATCAGTGGTGGAGGGAGTGAATGTTTGTGGATGGGGTGCCAATCAAGCAGACTGCTTTGTCCTGGATGGTGTCAAGCTTCTTGAGTATTGTGGGAGCACCACTCATCCAGGCAAGTGGAGACCATTCCATCACATTCCTGATTTGTGCCTTGGAAATGGTGGACAGGCTTTGGGGAGTCAGGAGGTGAGTTACTGGTCACACGATTCCTAGCCTCTGACCTGCTCTTATAGCCACAGTATTTATATGGCTAGTCCAGTTCAGTTCCTGGTCAATGGTAACACCCAGGATGTTGACAGTGGGGGATTCAGTGATGGTAATGCCATTGAACATTAAGGGGTGATGGTTGAATTCTCTCTTGTTGCCAATAGTCATTGCCTGACTTGTGTGGCGCGAATGTTACTTGCCACTTAACAGTTCAAGCCTGGATATGGTCCAGGTCTTGCTGCATTTGGAGATGGGCTGCTTCAGTGTCTGAGGAGTCGTGAACGGTGCTGAACATTGTGCAATCATCAGCAACATCCCCACATCTGACCTTACGATGAAAGGAAGGTCATTGATGAAGCAGCTGAAGATGGTTGGGCCGAGGACACTACCTTGAGGAACTCCTACAGTGATGTCCTGGAGCTGAGATGATTGAACTCCAACAACCACAAACATGTTCCTTTGTGTTAGATATGACTCCAACCAGAGAAGAGTTTTCCCCCTCATTCCTATTGACTCCAGTTTTGCTAGGGCTCCTTGATGCGACACTCGGTCAAATGCTGCCTTAATGTCAAAGGCAGTCACTCTCACCTCACCTCGGGAGTTCAGCTCTTCTGTCCCCATTTGAACCAAGGCTGTAATGAGGTCAGGAGCTGAGTAGCCCTGGCAGAACCTAAACTGGACACCAGTGAGCAGGTTATTGCCATTAAGTGCCACTTAAAAGCACTGTTGATGACCCCTTCCATTACTTTACTGATGATGGAGAGTAGGCTGATGGGGTGGTAATTGGCCAGGTTGCATTTGTCCTGCTTTTTCTGTACAGGACATACCTGGGCAATTTCCCACATAGCCAGGTAGATGCCAGTGTTGCGGCTCTACTGGAACAGCTTGGCTAGGGGCGCGGCAAGTTCTGGGGCACATGTCTTCAGTACTATTGCTGGAATATTGTCAGGGCCCATAGCCTTTGCATTATCCCGTGCCTGCAGCTGTTTCTTGATATCACGTGGAATGAATCGAATTAGCTGAAGACTGGCATCTGTGATGCTGGAGACCTCCGAAGGAGGCTGATATGGATCATCCACTTGGCACTTTTGGCTGAAGATTGTACCAAACGCTTCAGCCTTATCTTTTGCACTGCTGTGCTGGGCTCCTCCATCATTGAGGATGGGGATATTTGTGGAGCCTCCTCCTCTTCCAGTGAGTTGTTTAATTGTCCACCACCATTCAAGACTGGTTGTGGCAGGACTGCAGAGCTTAAATCTGATCCATTGGTTGTAGGATCGCTTAGCTCTGTCTATCACTTGCTGCTTATGCTGTTTTGTATGCAAGTCATTATAGCTTCACCAGGTTGACACCTCATTTTTAGGTATGCCTGCTTCTGGCATGGCCTCCTGCACTCTTCATTGAACTAGCGTTGATCCCCTGGTTTGATGGTAATGGTAGAGTGGAGGATGTGCCAG
Source organism: Carcharodon carcharias (assembly GCF_017639515.1). Taxonomy (NCBI): domain Eukaryota; kingdom Metazoa; phylum Chordata; class Chondrichthyes; order Lamniformes; family Lamnidae; genus Carcharodon; species Carcharodon carcharias. Next base: position 116,548,107 of record NC_054482.1, read on the forward strand.
GCCATGAGGTTACAGATTGTGTTCGAGTACAATTCTGCTGCTGCTTATGGCCCACAGTGCCTCATGGATGACCAGTCTTGAGTTGCAAGATCTGTTCGAAATCTAAGATAAAGACAAAATTTACCACATTTTTACTTCTCTTTATCTCTGAAGAAGAGTCACACGGACTCGAAACGTTAACTCTTTCTTTCTCTCCACAAATGCTGTTAGACCTTAGTTTTTCCAGCATTTTTTTGTTTTCGTTCGTAATCTATCCCGTTTAACACGGTCGATGTTAGTAAGGAGGACTTTGCAGGTTGGACAGGGCTGAGATTGCCATTGTCATTTCCGGTGCCTAGGTCGACGCTGGGTGGTCCATCCAGTTTCATTCATTTTCTGTGACTTTGGTTTGTTACAACTGAATGGCTTGCTCAGCCATTTCAGAGCACATTTTAGAGTCAACTATATTGTTGTGGGTCTGGAGTCACATGTAGGCCAGACCAGGTGAGGATGACAGATTCCCCTTCCTAAAGGACACTAGTGAACCAGATGGGTTTTTTTTACAACAATTGACAGTGGTTTCAAGGTCATCATTAGACCTTTACTTCCATATTTATATTGGATTCAAATTCCACCATGGCAGGACTCGAATCTGGGTCCCCAGAGCATTACCCTGGGTCTCTTGATTACTAGTCCAGCAACAATACTACTACGCCTTTACGAGATCTTTTCCTTGATAGTAGGTTTATTCACCAGATGTAGTGTTCAGATCGCTGGTAACTTCGAGATGAGTGGAACATACCTGCCATAGGCATTTCAATGAACGCCACTACTGAGGCTTTAGGATTGTAGAGAGTGAACCTGCTCCTTCTCTTTGCTTTGTTTGTCCTGAGGAACACCACTGTGCTATGGTACTCATGCAGGCATCTACTTTCAGAGGCTAGCACTTCAACCGGGGGGGGTGGGGGTGGGCTGTGAGGTGAGGGTCGGGTTGACAAACACATGGGGGGCAACGGGAAGCAAAGGTGGTGGAATGGCAGTGAGAGGGAAGGGCGAACATGATGGGAGCCTTTTGGGTTCACTCTCTAACCTCTTGTTGCTGCAGGAGTCTGCTTAGAAAGAAAGGAGGAAGACGTTGCGATGAAAGGCTCTGAAAGCCAATGGCTTCGTTAGCACTGTTAAAGGGCTACTCCGAACTCAGTGGCTTCACATCACAGCCACTGCATCTCAAGAACATAAGAACTAGGAGCAGGAGTAGGCAATTCAGCCCCTCGAGCCTGCCCCACCATTCAATACGATCATGGCTGATCTCATTTCGGCCTCAACTCCAATTTCCCGTCCTCTCCCCATAACCTTTCAACCCGTTACTAATTAAAAATCTGCCTATCTCCTTAAATTTATTCAGTGTCCCAGCATCCAGTGCACTGAGGTAATGAAATCCACAGATTAACGACCCTTTGAGAAAAGTAATTCCTCCTCGTCTCTGATTTAAATCTACCACCCCTTAACCTCAAACTATGGCCTCTCGTTCTAGAATGCTCCACAAGGGGAAACATCCACTCCACGTCTACTTTGTCTATCCCCTTTAGCATCTTATGTACCTCAGTTAGATCTCCTCTCATCCTTCTAAACTCCAGCAAGTACAGGTCTAAACTACTCAATCTCTCCTCGTAAGACAAGCCCCACATCTCTGGAATCAATCTAGTGAACCTCCTTTGAACCTCCTCCAGTGCAAATACATCTTTCCTCAAGTAAGGAGACCAAAACTGCACAGTACTCCAGGTGCCGTGTACAGCTGCAACAACACTTCCCTATTTTTATATTCTATTCCTTTAGCAATATAAGCCAAAATTCCATTTGCCTTCCTTATTACCTGCTGGACCTGCATACTAGCTTTCAGCGATTCATGCACGAGGACACCCAGATCCCTCTGCACTGAAGCATTCTGAAGTTTCTCTCATTTAAGTAATAAGTTGCCTTTTTATTCTTCCAACCAAAATGGATAACCTCACACTTATCCACATTAAACTCCATCTGCCAAATTTTGGCTCATTCACCTAACTTGTCCATATCCATTTGTAAATTTTTTATTTCTTCATTGCAGTTTACTTTCCCACCTATTTTGGTGTCATCTGCAAATTTACCTATAGTACCTTCTATCCCTGAATCCAAGTCATTAATATGGATTATAAATAGTTGGGGCCCAAGGACCGAACCCTGTGGCACCCACTAGTTACAGCTTGCCATCCAGAAAAAAACTCATTTATCCTGACTCTCTGCTTTCTGTTGGTCAGCCAATCCTCTATCCAAGCTAATATATTACCCCAAACTCCGTGTGATCTTATCTTGTGTATTAATCTTTCGCATTGCACCTTATCAAAGGCTTCTGGAAGTCCAGATATACTACATCTACAGGATCCCCATTATCCACTTTGCTTGTTACATCTTCAAAGAATTCTAGCAAATTAGTCAAACACGATTTACTCTTCATAAAACTATGCTGACTCTGATGGATTGAATTTTGACTTTCCAAATGCCCCATTACTACTTCCTTAATAATGGATTCCAACAACTTCCCAATGACAGATGCTAAACTAACTGGCCTATAGTTTCCTAGTTTCTGCCTCCCCCCTTTTTGAATAAAGGTGTTATGTCAGCATTTTCCAATCCGCTGGAACCTTTCCAGAATCCAGGGAATTTTGGAATATTATAGCCAATGCATCCACTATCTCCACTGTCACTTTCTTTAAGACCCTGGGATGTAGCCATCAGGTCCTGGGGACTTGTCACCCTTTAATCCCAATAGTTTGCTCTGAACTTTTTCCTCTAGTGATGGTGATTGTTCTAAGTTCCTCCTTCTCTATACCCTCTGCACTACCTGTTACTATTGGGGTGATACTAGTATCCTTCACTGTGAAAACTGAGGCAAAATATTGATTAAGCATCTCTGCCATTTCTGCATTCCCACTATTAACTCCCCAGTCTCATCCTCCAAGGGACCAACATTCACTTTAGCTACTCTCTTTCCTTGTTTATACTTGTAGAAGCTTTTGCTATCAGTTTTTACATTTTGCTCTAGTTTGCTTTCATAATTTACCTTTGCACTTTTTATTATTTTTTTAGTAACCCTTTGATGATCTTTAAAAGTTTCCCAATCTTCCAGCCTGCCATTGATACTTGCAATTTGGTATGCCTTAGTTTTTGCCTTTATGTTATCTTTAACTTGCTTGCTTAGCCATGGATGCTTTTTCCCCCTCTAACCATCTTTCCTCCTCATTGGGATATATTTTACTTGGGAGGAATCGAATATCTCCTTAAATATCTGCCACTGTTCATGAACTGTCCTAACTTGTAGTCTTCCTGCCTAGTCCACTAGGGCCAAATCTGCCCTTATACCCACGTAAGAGTAACACACAGGAATGTAGAATTTGGGAATGCAGCAATAGTGAAGGAGGCACAGCTGTATCATATATTTCATTCCTTCAGTGAAGGCCAGTCTTTCACCAGACTTGACACTCTTAATGGGCCTAAAGGGCCACTCATTGACCATGAGCAAACAAATGGTCATTAATATGCCACAGAGTTTGCAGCACAGAGCTAGGTTGGGTCACTTATCTCACTGAAACTTTAGCATCCCACACAGCGCTCTAGATGATACATCTCTGATGCCATCTTGGTCACCTCGATGTGTGTGCTAATGTCTCAGGGACAAGCGTCAACCACCATGTAAGCAGGGCAGGACCCTTACAATGTCCAAATGTGTCATCCTTAGCTTTGCTTTCTTTCCCTTGCATCATTAATGCCTTCAATCTTTCATTTGAGAGAAAAGGCAAAAGCAGATATGGATCCAGGGCTCAATGCTGCCTTTCTCAAGGTCCTAATGAATGGAGGAGGCAAAGGTGGGAGCTGGCTGGGATGGCTGCTTTTGGATAAAAGGTGCCCACTGAAATGCTGGCTGATGAGACCAGTGTGTTGCCCTCAGAGCTGTTCTAAGGAGAGGTACAACACTGCTCACAGGTCCAGACGTTCCCTTATAGAGCAGACCATAGGGCTTCTGAAGATGCATTTCAGATGCTTTGACCGCTCAGGTGGCTCGCTCCAATACACTCCCGACAGGGTTTCCCACCTCATCGCCGTGTGTTGTGCCCTCCACAATCTGGCTATTCAAAGAGGTGAACCCCTGCAGAGGTTGACCTGGAGGAGGACAAGAGCTCAATGGATGAAGATCCAGAGGCCCAGGAGCCTGAGGAGGATGCTGAGGGTAGGTAAGAGCACGATCACGCCATGGAGGATGGAAGACGTGGGAGACGTGCTCATGATACGTTAATCGCTGACAGGTTCCAGGAAGAGTAAAGTTAAGTGAGGGAATATGGCCATATCTCTCTTAGCCCTCAATGCCACCTTCTTTCAACTCAGGAGTTGTCCACCAGCTTGCAACGAGAATGAGTCCCGCATTCACACTTGCCTCATGAATTGCCAAGCCATGATCTTTGCTTTGGTCCATGGGGTCCTGTGAGTGAGCTCACTCTGGGAACTGAGAGTCCGCTTAGGAACAGGAGCGACATGGGAGAAGACTTGAAGCCTTTGCCACCATCTAATGATGCAAACACTGCTGCAACTGAGATGTGGACATACGCAGGGATCTCCTCCTCCTGTGCATGTCTTTTCTTCTGCCACTACCATGGAGGAGACACAATGTCACTAGATTATCAATGCTGATGAGCTGCCCTCACCCAATGGTGTTTGTTCTTTGAGGGAGAAGGGTGAGAAATGCTTCCTTCACACACTTTCATTAAATTTTAAACACATCTCCCTGACATCACATAAGGGGTGCAGGTTGACATCACAGGAATGTTAATCTCAAAGTGGGACACTGTCACTGAGTGGGAGGGAGGCTAAACCTTGAAATAAGACGATTCCAAAGTATAAAATCACAATGCCTTCATAACCATCAAATGTATTAACAGAAGTGCAATTTAGTTACATGTCTAGCACACTTGTGACCCAAAAGTGACATAAGTTTTTCTTAACTTTCCTAACTTTAGCACTATGCCTGGGTACAGCCATTTGGACCAACATGTGCCTCTGCATAATTAATGAGGCGCCAAGCGCAGAATCGGGCACGAGTTGCCCCCATTCCAGACAGCGGGGTGGGTGCTGCCTAAACTGCCCACCCGCACGTTCTGCCCTTTGTGTCTGTCTTCAGTGAGGAAGATACAAGAAATCTCCCAGAATTAGAGATCCAAGGGACTAGGGAGAATGGGGAATTGACAGAAATGAGTATTAGTAAGAAGGTTTATTGCAGAAATTAATGGGACTGAAGGTTGATAAGTCACTGGGACCTGACGTTCTACATCCCAGAGTGTTGAAAGAGGTAGCTATGGAGATAGTGGATGCATTGGTGATCATCCAAAATATATTCTGGAATGGTTCCTGCAGATTGGAATGTAGCAAATGTCACCCCAGTATTTAAGGGAGGGAGAGAGCAAACAGGGAACTACAGACCTGTTAGCCTTACATCAGTAGTAGGGAAAATGCTAAAATCTATTAAAAAGGATATGATAAATGGACATTTGGATAATAATGATCTGGTTGGGCATAATCAACATTGATTTATGAATGGGAAATCAAGTTTGACAAACCTGTTGGAGTTTTTTTTGAAGCTGTTCCTGAATTGATAAAGAGGAGCCAGTGGACATACTATACTTGGGTTTTCAGAAGGCTTTTGATGAAGTCGCCCAAAGGAGGTTGGTTGGCAAAATTAAAGCACATGGGATAGGAGGTAATGTACTGGCATGGATTAGGGATTGAAAATAGTAGGAATAAATGGATCATTCTGAAGTTGCAGGCTGTAACTAATGGGGTACCGCAAAGATCAGTACTTGGGCTCCAGCTGTTCATAATATATATCAATGATTTGGATGTGGGGACCAAATGTAATATTCCCAAGTTCACGGATGATACAAACCTAAGTGGGAATGTGTAATGAGGAAGATGCAAAGTAGCTTCAAGAGAACTTGGACAGACTTAGTGAGTGGGCAAGAACATGGCAAATGGAATATAATGTGGAAAAATGGGAGGTTATCCACATTGGTAGGAGGAACAGATGTGCAGAGTATTTCTTTAATGGATAGGGGATTAGAAAGTGTAGCTGTACAAAGGGACCTGGGTGTCCTTGTCCATAAGTCACTGAAAGCTAACAGGCAGGTGCAGCAGGCAATCAGGAAGGCTAATGGAATGTTAGCAGTTATCACAAGAGGATTTGAGTACAAGAGTAGTGAAGTCTTGCTTCAATTGTATAGAGCTTTTTGTTGGACAGCACCTGGAGTACTGTGTGCAGTTTTGGACCCTTAACTTAGGAAGGATATTATTGCCATTGAGGAGTGCATCGAAGATTCACCAGACTTGTTTCGGAATAGCAGACTGTCTTATGAAGAGAGATTGAGGAACTGGGCCTGTGTTCTCTAGAGTTTCAAAGAATGAGAGGTGATCTCATTGAAACCTACAAAATACTTAAAAGGATAGACAGGGTAAGATGTTTCCCCTGGTTGGGGAGTCTAGAACCAGGAGACACAATTTCAAAATAAGGGGAAGCCACTTAGGACTGAGATGAGGAGAATTTCTTTTACTCAGAGGTTGTGAATCTTTGGGATTCTCTACCCCAGGGGGCTGTGAAAGCTCGGTCATTGAGAGTGCTTAAAGCAGAGATTGACAGATTTCTAAATACCAATAACATAAAGGGACATGGGGATAGTGTGGGACAAGGCATTGAAGTGGATGGTCAACGATAATCATATTGTTAAATGGACGGAAAAGTCACAAATGGAATTCAATCTGGAAAATTGAGCTAATGCAAACAAAGCAAGAGAAAACTCAATAAAAGGGAAGATATTGAAAGGGGCTGAGGGAGTCAGGGACCTTAGAGTGCATGTCCATAGGTACCTAAATGTGGCAGGACAGGTGGATAAGGTGGTAAAGAAAGCATATGGAATGCTTTCCTTTATTGGGAAAGCTATTGAGTACAAAAGTAGGGATGTAATGATGGAACTATATAAACAGCTGGTTAGGCCACAGCTGGAATTGTGTACCGTTCTGGTCACCACATTACACGAAGGACATAATTGCTCTGGGGAGACTAGAGCGGATTTACAAGAATGTTGCTGGGCTTGAAAATTTCAGCTTTGAGGAGAGATTGGATAGGCTAGGGCTGTTTTCCTTAGAACAGAGGAAGCTGAGAAGTGATCTAATTGAGGTGTACAAAATTATGAGGGGCCTAGTTAGCGTAGACAGTAAAGACTCATTTCCCCTAGCTGAGGGGTCAATTACCAGGAGGTATAGATTGAAGGTGTCTACTGGAAGAATTAGAGGGGACGTGAGGAAAAACATTTTCACCCAGAGGGTAGTGGGCGTTTAGGATTCACTGCGTCAGTCGGTGGTTGAGGCTGAAACCCTCAACTCATTTAAAAGGTGCCTGGATCTGCATCTGAAGTGCTGTAGCCTACAAGGCTACAGACCAGGTGCTGGAAAGTGGTATTAAAAATGAGCTGCTAGTTTCTTTTTTCTCTTTTTATGGCTGGTGCAGACACAATGGGCTGAATGGCCTCTTTCTATACTAACGTTTCTATGCTTCTGTGGTTCTAATGGCAGAGCAGGCACAATGGGCTGAATGGCCTACTCCTGCTCCTATGTTTCTACGTTTCACAACATAATCAACCAACAGATTCCACTTTTTAAATTAAAACATTTTTTATAATATACCTAAATAATTATAATGCAAAGAAAAAACAAAGTGGCTTTCCATATTTCTTACAGTTCAGGATTAACACAAGACCTCCCTCTTCTAGAACCCTTGACAATTTTTTGGAGAAGCATTCCCCTTTGGAAAACAGTCTAATAATTGGTGAATTGCATTGACGCGTATTATTTTAGAGATCTCTTTTCTCCCCAAGATTTCCTTCAGTCAATCCCTAGTGACATTCTTTGCCAAATGAACATTACCACAAAAAGAACAGTTATCCACATAGCATTCAACAGCAAGACTTTTCTCAGAATGCCCCTTGAGTAGGATTTCCTTTAGAATGTTAGCTAAGTACAATCCTGTATCTATCTCTTCCACTAGCGCCAGCGCTTCAGCAGCTTGGGTACTTTTAGCAACAGTTCCAATGCATCATAACATCAGGTTAAGGATATGCACAGAGGGAAGACTATAATGGAGTGAGATGCAGATGGAGTGTGTAGTTGGGATTTTGTTTTAGGTGGGAAGTTGCTGCACCAGGAAATAGAGGTGCTCATTTTGCTACTTTTCTCAGCCTCCAATAGTTGGCAACTTTTCTTTCTTTGTCTTCCAGCTAGGTGAGTGCAACTTTCTATTACCTTTACAGGTTAATTATTAACCAATTTTTGACTAATTAAATAAGGTTGGAAAGAAATGGCAGGGCTGACAGTGTGCCTTGACTGCAGCATGTGGGAATCTGTGGATTGCACTGCAATTTTGGACAGTCAAATCTGTAGCTTCGGCAACTTCAACTCAGAGTTGCTGAGCTGGAGTCTGAGTTGTGTACATTGCACAGTATCAGGGAGGGGGAGAGTTACCCAGACACTTTGTACCAGAAGGAAGTTACTCCCTTAGGTTAGGCAGAACCTTACAGTTGGTCATGATCAGGGACAGGAGGCTATGACTGTGAGTTAGGGAGGTATGGGGAATGTAGTGATGGAAGAGCCTTAGCCCCTGACTTTATGCAACAGGTTCAAGGTGGTAGTGATTGGAGACGTTATGATTAGAGGGATAGACACTGATCTCTGTAGCTATGGCCGGGAGCTCCAAAGGTTGTATTGCCTGCCTGGTTCCAGGGTTACAGACAACATCTCACGACTGCAGAGGGACTTGCATTGGGAGGGGGACGAGCCTTTTGTTGTGATCCACATGTCCTCAGCCCTACTGTCTTCAATGACCTTCCTTCCATCATGAGGTCAGAAGTGGGGATGTTCGCTGATGATTGCACCATGTTCAGCACCATTCGGGACTCCTCGGATACTGAAGCCGTCCATGTCCAAATGCTGCAAGAACTGGACAATATCCAGGCTTGGGCTGACAAGTGGCAAGTAACATTCACGCCACACAAGTGTCAGGCAACGATCATCTCCAACAAGAGAGAGAGAACCCAACCATTGCCCCTTGATGTTCAATGGCATTACCATCACTGAATTCCCTACTATCAATATCCTGGGGGTTACCATTGACCAGGAACTGAACTGGACTAGCCATATAAACACTGAGGCTACAAGAGCAGGTCAGAGACCAGGAATCCTGTGACGAGTAACTCACCTCCTGACTCCTCAAAGCCTGTCCACCGTCTACAAGGCACAAGTCAGGAGTGTGATGGAATACTCCCCACTTGCCTGGATAAGTGCAGCTCCCACAACACTCAAGAAGCTTGGCACTGTCCAGGACAAAGCAGCCGCTTGACTGGCACCCCATCCACAAACATTCACTCCCTCCAGCACTGACGCACAGTAGCAGCAGTGTGTACCATCTACAAGATGCACTGCAGAAACTCACAAAGGCTCCTTCAAAAGCACCTTCCAAATCCACGACCACTACCATCTAGAAGTACAAAGGCAGCAGATAGATGGGAACTCCAACCCCTGGAAGTTCCCCTTCAAGTCACTCACCATCCTGTCTTGGAAATATATCACTGTTCCTTCACTGTCGCTGGGTCAAAATCCTGGAACTCCCTTCCTAACAGCACTGTGGGTGTACCCACACCACACGGACTGCAGCGGTTCAAGAAGACAGCTCACCACCACCTTCTCAAGGGCAACTAAGGATGGGCAATAAATGCTGGCCCAGCCAGCAAAGCCCACATCTTGTGAATGAATAAAAATAAACATTTTAACCAATGACATAAAAGAACATCAGTACTGGTCCTACCCAAGAGAGTTGAGGATTTTGGGTCCAAATTAAAAAGCAGAACATCAAAGATAATCGTCTCTGGATTGTTAACCATGTGCCAACTACTGGTATAGGGTCAAGCAGATTAGAGAATAAACGCATGGCTCAAAGAGTGTGTGGAAAGATTCATGGCACAATAACATCAGTACTCAGGGAAAAGTGCGTTATTCCATTGGGATGGGCTCCACGTGGGTGTCCTGGCCAGTTGTATAACTGGGGCTGTGGTCACCGGGGTGGTGCAGAGGAGTAGGCTTTGGGAGAAGGGAGATTTAAAAATCCAAAGAGATGGGTGGAAGTATCAGAGCAGTATAGCAATGGGGGTAATGACAAGCAGAGTGGGACAGGAAGGGACAGAAAATCTAACAAAAATTGTTCATTGGCGAAAAAGGTCATTGCAGGGAATAGAGGCTAAAAAAATGAAATTAAAGGTTCTTGATTGAAAACACAAAGTATCTGCAATAAGATAGATAAACTAATGGCACAAATAGAGGTAAATGATTTAGATTTAATTGGCATTACAGAGACATGGTTACAAGGTGATCAAGGGTAGGAAATAAATATCCTAGTAGACACAATATTTTGGAAAAGCAGACAGAATGGCAAAGAAGGAGGGGTAGCCTTGATAGTAAAGGATGACATAAGTACATTAATGAGAAAGGATCTGGCCTCAGAAGATCATGAAGTAGAATCACTATTGGAGGAAATTAGGAATAGCAAGAATCAGAAAACACTGGTGGGAGAAGGTTATAGGCCCCCTAACAGTAGTTATACTGTTGTGCAGGGCATTACACAAGACATTATTGGAGTTCGTAACAAAGAAAATGTAATAATTGTGGGTCCTTTAATCTTCATATAGTCTTGGACAATCAAATTGGCAAGAATGGTCTAGAGGATGTGTTTGGAGAAGGATTTCATGGCAGTTTCTTGGTGCAATTCATTGTGGAACTGACTAGGGATAAAGCTGTCTTTGATCTAGTATTGTGTAATGAATAGGGTTAATTAATAATATCATAGTAAAAGATCCACTGGGAAATAGTGATCATAATACCATTGAATTCCATGTAAAATTTGAAAGGCACATAGTCCAGTCACAAACAAGAATCTTAAACAAAGCCAATTACTTAGGTATGAGGGGAGAACTCGCTAAATAGGCTGAAAGGTATGGAGATAACTGAACATTTAAAAAAATAATTCAAAATATATTCCACTCAAAAACAAACACTCAATGAGAAAGACCCATCCGTGGCTCACTCAAGAAGTTAAGAATAGTAGTAGATTTTTAAAAAAGGCTTACAATGTTGTGAAAGAAAACAGTAGCAAGTCTGAGGATGGTAGCATTTTAGAAACCAGCAGAGGGCCACCAAAAAGTTGATAAAAAGTTTTTAGAAATGGAATGAGTGCAAACTAACCAGAAATAAATACAGATTGTAAGAGCTTTCATAAAAAAAAAATGACGGCAAAGAATAGCTAAAGTAAATGTTGATCCCTTAAGAACAAAGACAAGGGGAATTATCATGGGGAATGGGGAAATGGCAGAGGCATTGAACATCCATTTTGTGCCTGTCTTCACAATAGAAAACACAAGTTACATACCAGAAATAGACAGTCAACTAGGAGCTAAAAAGAGTGAGGAAATTAAGGGAGTTAATAACAGCAGAGAAAAAGTATTGGTGAAACTTTGGGGACTAAAATGTGAAAAATCCCCAGGACCCAATGGCCTACACTCTAGGGTTCTAAAGTAGATAGCTGCAGAGATGGTGAATGTGCTGGCTGTGATTTTCCAAAATCCCTTAGATTCAGGAATGGTCCCATTAGGCTGGAAGTTGGCAAGTGTTAAATCGCTTTTCAAGAAAGCAGGGAGAGAGAAAACATTGAACTACAGGCCAGCTAACCCAACTTCAGTTGTTGAGAAAATTCTGGAATCTATTATTAAGGAAGTCTTAACAATACATGTAGAAAAACATAGTATAATTAGAACAAGACAACATGGTTTTACCAAAGGGAAACCCTGTTTGACAAATTTGTTGGAGTTTTTTTGAAAATGTAACTAGTAAAGGGGAAGCTGTAGATATTGTATACCGGGATTTCAAAAATGCATTTGATAAGAAGCTACACAAAGGGTTAATAGGCAAGATAAGGGCTCACAGAGTTGGTGGTGATATTTTAGCATGGATAGAGTATTGGTTAATGGACAGAAAGCAGAGAGTGAGCATAAATGGGGATTTTTCATGTTGGCAGGCATTGAATAGTGGGGTGCCACAAGGATCGGTGCTGGGACCTCAGCTATTTACAATCTATATTAATGACTTCGATGAAGAGACAGAGGAATGTATCCAAGTTTGCTGATGATGCCAGGTTATGTGGGAGGGGAAGTTGTGGGGAGGATAGAGAGGTTGCAAAGAGAGAAAGACAGGTTCGGTGAGTGGGCAACAAGATTGAGTATAATGTAGGGAAGTGTGAAGTTATTCGTTTAATAAAAGCAAAATACTGCAGATGCTGGAAATCTGAAATAAAAACAGAAAATGCTGGAAAAACTCAGCAGGTCTGGCAGCATCTGTGGAGAGAGAAACAGAGTTTAATGTTTTGAGTCCATATGACTCTTCTTCAGAAGAGTTCTCCAGAACATTATATGCCATGTTCTTGCCCATTCACTTAGCTTGTCCAAGTCCTCTTGAAGTCTCCTTGCATCCTCCTCACGATTTACATCCCCATCCAGTTTGGTATCAAAAGCAAATGTTACAATTGGTCCCCACAACCGATTGAAATGATTTGGAGTGAACAGCTGTGGGCCCAGCACTGATCCTTGTGGTACCCTAGTAACAGCCAGCTATCCTGAGAATGATCCATTATTTCCCAATCTCTGCTTTGTCTGATAACCAATTCTCAATGTATACTAGGATATTTCCCCCAATCCCATGCACTCTAATTTTATTTACTAACCTCATGTATGGGACCTTATCAAAAGCCTTCTGAAAATCCATACACATTCACTGGTTCTTCTTTATAGATGCTACAAGTAACATCCTTAAAAAACTCCAACAAGTTTGTCAAACATGATTTCCCTTTCATAAATCCATGTTGACTCTGTCCAATTTTACAATTTTTCCCCCTAAATGTCTAGTTTTCATATATTCTAACATTTCCCCTCCTACGGACATCAAATTGACAGGTCTGTAGTTCTCCATTCTCCCTCTTTCTTCCTTCTTAAATAGTGGGGTTACATTTGCTACTTTCTAGTCCGCAATAGTCTTCCAGTCTTCAATAAGCTTTGTGTACTCATCAGTTGCCCCTGCATCCTTTAGTACAGTTTTTGATCTGTGACAACAGGGGTGACAAAATTGTAAATGTAACTTTAAGACAATTTGCTTTTTTTCCCCTCAAATTCCTTTTACTTGATGCCATAAACTCTTCTTTCACATTAATGATTAGAGATGCTAGGTTTTGTAAAAGAGATGCAATAATGTCCTGATTGGGCAAATAGCAAATCGACTGACTTTCCAAAGACAATTGTTTTATCAAAAGGGGTAGGCCATTTAGGACTTAGATGAGGGAGGAATTTCTTCACTCAGAGAGTGGCGAATCTTTGTAGGACTATGGAGACATCAAGGGATATGGCGATAGTGCAGGAAAATGGCATCGAGGTAGAAGATCAGCCAGGATCTTGTTGGAATGACAACTCACGCTGCTATTTTCAATGTTCCTCTGTTCCTCTGTTCATGGTGCCTCTTAAATGGATGGCTTGCACAACATGAAGGGTATATCACTAGGTATTACATCTGTACTAATAAAGAGGCTTACCCTAGCTGTTCTGCGTGGAATCACCACACTTTTCAGTGACTTTTAATGTGGTGCTGTCCCCAAACCTGAAGCAAGCTTAGGAATAAAAAAGGGGCAGCCACATTGTTAGCTGTTTATTATAGACCCTCCGATAGCCAGCAGGAAATTGAGCAGAAGTATGTGCACAATTTGCGGAGGTGTGTAAAAACAACAATAGGATTATTATATTAGGTGATTTCAACTATCCCAACATTAATTGGGATAGACATAGTATTAAGGGAAACAAAAACAAAAACAGAATTACCTGGAAAAACTCAGCAGGTCTGACAGCATCGGCGGAGAAGAAAAGAGTTGACTTTTCGAGTCCTCATGACCCTTCGACAGAAGGGCTTCGATGGAGTGGATGTCTTCAAATGTGTACAGGAGAACTTTTTAGGTCAATATGTAGCGGGTCTGACAAGGGATGGCGCATTGCTGGACCCAATTCTGGGGAATGAAGACGGACAGGTGGCTGAGGTGGTGGTGGGGGAGCATTTTAGTAATAGCGAACACAACATGGTACAGTTTAAGTTTGTTATGGACAAAGAAATAGACAAGTTGCAAAAAAATGTTTTGGATTGGGGGAGAGCGGATTTTAGTAAAATAAGGCAAGAACTGGCCAAGATAGACTGGGAACAGATACTTATGGGGAAATCTATAGAGGAGTAGTGGGGAGCGTTCAAAAAGGAAATGGGGATGGTACAGGCTCAACATGTTCTCTCTCGGGTGATAGGAAGGAGTAACAAGCCCAGAGAACCATGGATGACCAGAGATATTCAGGATACGATGAGAAGGAAAAGAGAGGCTTTTAGCAGGTACAAGGGAAGCAAATCAGTGGAGGCATTAGTGGAGTGCAGAAAGTGGAGGGTAGAGCTTAAGAAAGCAATTAGGAGAGCAAAGAGGGGATATGAGAAAGCTCTGGCTGGTAAAAGTAGGGAAAATCCCAAGATATTCTATAAGTATATCAATGGGAAGAGGATAACCAGGGAAAGAGTAGGGCCCATAAGAGATCAAGGTGGCAATCTATGGGTGGAGCCAGAGGACATCGCTAGAGTGTTGAACGAATACTTCACATCTGTCTTCACCCAAGAGAATGAGGATGAAGATATCGAACTTGGGGAGAGAGACTGTGAGGTTCTTGAGCAAATATAGGGATTGAGAATGTATTGGATGCGCTGGCAGGCTTAAAGGTGGACAAATCTCCAGGTCCAGATGATTTGTGTCCCAGACTGCTGAGGGAGGCAAGGGAGGAGATCGCATGGGCTCTGACCCAAATTTTTAATTCCTCTCTGGCCACGGGGGAGGTGCCAAAAGACTGGAGAACAGCTAATGTGGTTCCGGTATTTAAGAAGGGTTGTAGAGATAAGCCAGGGAACTACAGACCAGTGAGTCTCACGTCAGTGGTAGGGAAACTAGTGGAGAAAATTCTGAAGGAGAGAATTCATTTCCACTTGGTGAGGCAAGGTTTGATCAGGGATAGTCAGCATGGCTTTGTCAGAGTGAGGTCAGTCTAATAAATTTGATTGAACTTTTTGAGGAGATGACCAGGTGTGTAGATGAAGGTAGAGCCATTGAGGTAGTTAATATGAATTTCAGCAAAGCCTTTAACAAGGTCCCTCATGGGAGACTTATGAATAAGGCAAATGTACATGGAATACAGGGTAATTTGATAAGGTGGATTCAAAATTGGCTAAGTTGTAGGAGGCAGAGGGTAATGACAGAAGGATGCTTTAGTAACTGGAAGCTGGTGTCCAGTCGTGTACCACAGGGATCTGTGCTGGGTCCCCTATTATTTGTCATTTATATAAACAACATAGATGACTATGTGGGGGGTAGGATTAGTAAGTTTGCAGATGACACAAAGATTGGCCGGGTGGTTAACAGTGAGGTTGAGTGTCTTGGGCTACAGGAGGAAATAGACGGGATGGTCAAATGGGCAGATAAGTGGCAGATGCAATTTAACTCTGAAAAGTGTGAGGTGATTACTCCTTTGGAAGGAGTAATTTGACAAGGAAGTATTCAATGAACTGCATAACACTGGGAAGTTCTGAGGAACAAAGGAACCTTAGCATGTATGTCCATAGGTGCCTGAAGGTGGAGGGGAATGTTAGTGGGGTGGTGAAAAAGGCATATGGGACACTTGCCTTTATCAATTGAGGCATAGATTACAAAACCAGGGAGGTCATGTTGGAGTTGTGTAGAGCCTTAATGAGGCCACAGCTGGAATACTGTGTGCAGTTCTGGTCGCCACATTATAGGAAGGATGTGATTGCATTGGAGGGGGTGCAGAGGAGATTCACCAGGATGTTGCCTGGGATGAAACATTTAAGTTAGGAAGAGAGTTTGGATAGACTTGGGTTGTTTTTGTTGGAGCAGAGAAGATTGAGGTGTACAAGATTATAAGGGGCATGGACAGGATGGATAGGGAGCAGCTATTCCCCTTAGTTGAAGGGTCAGTCACAAGGGGACATAAGGTCAAGGTGAGGGGCAGGAGGTTTAGGGGGGATGTGAGAAAAAACTTTTTTACCCAGAGGGTGGTGAGGGTCTGGAATGGGCTGCCTGGGAGGGTGGTGGAGGCGGGTTGCCTCACATCCTTTAAAAAGTACCTGGATGAGCACTTGGCACGTCATAACATTCAAGTCTATGGGCCAAGTGCTGGTAAATGGGATTAGGTAGGTAGGTCAGGTGTTTCTCACGTGTCGGTGCAGACTCAATGGGTTGAAGGGCCTCTTCTGCACTGTGTGATTCTGTGATTCTGTGATTCAAGTAGAAATTTCATATTCCTTGACCTTACTTCAATCCTTACCACTGAATGAAATAACATTCAAACCAACCTGTGGATGTTCAACCGTTTCTAACATGGTGCAATTAAATGAATCTGTGACTGGTACACATTGCCGGACTCAAGCTTCTTATGGAGAGTACAATTCCCTCAGACTGATCAATACCATCATCTTCCCCTTCCAAACTTTCCATGTCGTGCATTGCCTCAATAACACTGTTATTCCCTGTTGGACAATTTATCACAATGATATTTCAAATCACATCTGAAACACCTATTAAATAATTCCTCGGGTATACCTGGGGTTCATTCTTCTCTCCCTCTTATTTCATTCCTGTTGTCTGCCTGATCTACCAAAAAAAAAGTCTCCATCCTTATTTCTTTTGTTTGTGATTCTTTTGTTGTCCAGGTGCCTGCGCCCCATATCTGAACAATCTCAAAATACCACTAGCATCAAATCATCCATCCTCGGTGACACCACCAAATGTCCTATTAGTGCCATGAAGACTGCATCAGCCAGCTGATCCAAGAGCATGTCTCTTTGAGAATTTAACTCCAGTTAAGACCAAGAGCAAAATCCAATAATTTGAAAGCGAGCGCTGAACAAGGAGTTTCCAAATTGAATTTCTGCTATCTTTTTATATCGTCCATTATAGTCTGAGATATGTTCCTCTATGGAAAAACCACCCATCTTCCTAAAACCTAACAAAGTTTGAGTTTGCCTCCCAAGCACTTAATAGCTCACCTTTCTGACAAATGTTATCCAGGAAACTTAATGGAATATCCAAACCTTCATTGGTGTCCAGCTGACAGGCATCCAGTTCACAAAAAAAATTCTTGCTTATTTGGCTTTTGCCAGGAAGTGACAATGCCAAGGTCATACCAGTAAAACCATGACCCATGGCCATGTATCCACTCCATTTTTCCATTGGTTATAAGGTTCTCATTCAGGGAACACCATTGGGTATTCAAGCTGATATTTTATACCTGCTTGCAGCCTTTTTTTTTCACCAAAGTAATTCAGGTTACACAATCTTCTCTCTGAAAAATATAGTTTTCAATTGTGATCTTTAGGCAACCATCCTCTAATACCATGCTAAGTGGATCCAACACAATGGTGAAGTACAAAGCAAGACACTGATCACTTCCTCGATAGCGGGTTTATTCACAGAATGCAGTATTATAGATCTGCCTCCTAACTGCTAACCCAATGTCCCAGTTGACCTGCTTTATACTCTTTTGTGTACAACAGTGAATCAGATAAGCTAATTAACTAATGGACTAATTAACTAAAGAACAGCTCCTTAAAGAGGCACTGTAACAAAAATCAAAACTTTAAAGGAAACTTATCAAATTAAAATAGTGTTCCTGGAGCTGATGATGCGTTCCAGTTCCTGCGGTGCTCACCGGTCACAGAATGCCTCAGGTCTATGGGTTGACACCGCATGCTCCTTCTTCAGGGAGACCCAGGCATAGACGTAACCAGGGAAGAGGGACAGGTGGTCAGGCTGAACAAACCCCTCAACCACCCGCTTCCTGGACCCATTAGTGGCCACCTTGGCCAGGCCCAGGAACAGGCTTACCAGGAGGTCCTGTGCCCTGCCCGCCCCCTCCTCACCAGGTGGCCAAGGATCAGGAATGGGGGCTGAAGTGTAAAGAAAACTTAAGCAGCCCCCTCAAATAGTGGCTGCAACATTGGACAACTTATATACGCATGGAACAGGGCCCTCAGGCCGCAGAAAATGCAGGTGGCCTGCAAGTCCCAGGGTGGAACCTGACTTGATAGATCCTAGCTTCTATTTTTTTGTTTAGAAACGTGGTGGGCGGCTACTGAACAGAGTCACGGGAGTCAGCTGATGAACTTTTTAACAAAAGAATAAAACATTTATAAAACAAGAAAAGATGATTTATATAATAATACTCCTTTACCTACAACTATACCTTTACAGATATGTACAGATTTGTAAGGATAACACAAGTTACAAATGCTCTCTTATACTCTAATGTTCACAGTAAGCACACAGTCTATGTAAACCATTGGCGATCTGCAGTCAGACATACCACACTGAAATCAAGTGACAGATGGCACCTCAACCAGATACTATGGATCTCTCATCAACTCCCCCAAAATGTTTGTCTCACTGAACTCCGTCCTTCACACAAGGGTTTCTAATCTCCATTCTAAGAACTCGTTGTGGAATCTTCTCCCAAACAATGCTTTCTCTCAGACCCTTCCACAAGGGTCCATCTCCAGGCTTTCGAACTCTCATCCTGATGTGCATCCCCCCTGGATCACCACGTTCAAGCCTTCTTCCATACACTCACTCTCAGATACTCAGCCATGTCAACAGAACACCACTGCTTCACATGCCCATGGTAATGGGTCACCAACCTTGACTGTTTCCTCAAATCTTCTAGCTTCGCACAAGCCTATTTTGCCTTGAGTCTGCTTCCTTCAGCTTTCTCTCTTTAACTTGGGAGCCTGCATAGAGTCCTGTTCCAAATTCCTGTCCTTGCCCTTTCAATTAACTTAAAGGGCTTCTTGGGGCCTTTCTCTTTTTCCTTTAGGACCTGCTCCTTGCTGTTCGCTCTCCCAGTAGACTGCTGACAACTTGTATCGCCCTTGAGATCCAGAAATCACTCAACATTCACTGTTTCTTTAACTTTAGAGCAACTCATCTAAAGACTCTTAGACTTATTTTCCTCAGCGATTTGCTTTTATGTCCAACTAGCGAGAGAATCTTCTCCCAAACAATGTTTTCTCTTGGAAACCTTCCACAAGGGAGAGAGGGGCTTAAAACAGCTTCCTCCACCTGACAGCATAATCACCAACTGAACTCAAACTGCTTTTCTGTTTCTCCCTCTGTGTGTGGGCCTCCTGTTGCTAGGCAACAATCCAGTTTTTTTCTACCTTGTGTTTGTTTTAACTCCTCTTCAAGCGCCATAAAACCTCATTAGAATGCAGGCATCTCTTAAAGTGAAACCAAGACTCAGGTTTCACCCTTTTAATCCACACAGAAATACAAATTAAACTTAAACTTAAATAAATACCTTACTCCTAACACATATATAACTTACTAAATTATCTCTAGTTCCTAACAGTATAAATTGTTGTTTTCCCCTTGTATTGTTAATCTTGCGAAGTGTCCTGATGAGTGCAAGTCGAAAAGCTTCAACATGTCTCTTTTTTCAGCAATACTCAAGTTCTGTCTTACCAAACGACTAATTAAAAGCCCCTTAAAAGGTTACTGTAACAAAGAAAAATGAAACTTTCAAAAAAAACAACTTATTAAATTAAAATAATGTTCCCAGGACTGATCATGCACGCCAGCCCCTCAGCATCCCGACTCCCTTTATACTCTTTTCAGTCTACCAATTAATTAAAATCCAATCATTAACAAATTAATTAATTAAACAAATTGACAGCCCCTTAAAGGAGCACTGTGATGAAAGGCAAAACTTTAAAGGAAACTTGTATAATTAAATTAAAATATTGTTTGCGAGGCTGATGAAGCACTCCAGCAGCAGCCTGTACAGGAAACCCCTCTGTGAAAAATGAAAAGGTACAGAGGGAATGTCTGTGAGGTGGCTCAAATTGTGGGGCCGAGGTTTCCAAGGGAGGTTTCAGGAGCTAGGGCCAATGTGACTTATGGTCCAAAAAATGGAAATTATGCAACTTTTCCTCACACTTCAATGAGTAAATTTGATCATTTTTCTGCCTAATTTTGAACCGGGGGCTGCTCGTGTGTAAGGTGAACGTGATAACCACCACACTATAGAAACACTGCCTGATTCTCTTTTACGCAACCGATTAAACTAAACTAACAAATCAAGAGACAAATTAAAGGGCGCCCCTTAAAGGGACACTGCAAAAAGGACAAAATCTAAAAGGAAACTTACAAAATTCAAAATTAAATGTAATTAAAGGGGCCAATAAAGCACTCCAGTCTCCGCGCTGCACACCGGACACAGAAGACCTTGTGTCATGCTGGTGCACACTGCGTGCTCTCTGTCCCAGGATCCCTGGTCGCGAATGTAGCCACGGAAGAGGGGCAGACAGTCAGGTTGGATGACCCCCCCCCCCTTCGGTCGCCGCCAATATTTCAGTCCGGTGTCGAACTGGGGACTATTCACGTGCTAGGCAAACGTGATAACCACTACACTACCGAAATACTGCCTGACTCTCTTTATACTCTTTTGAAAAACAAAATCAATAAACAAAAAAAATCGATAAATCAGGAGGGGGTGACAGCCCCTGGTTGGCACTGTAACTAAAGCAAAAACGTGAAAGGAAACTTACAAAACTATATCAAAATGTCATTACCGGTGGGCTGGGGTGGGGGGGGTGGTTGTGGTGATGCACTCCAGATCCTTGCAGTGTCCACAGGTCACGGAAGGACTCTAGCATACCGGTGGGCACTGTGTGCTCCCTCTCCAAGGCCACCCAGCCACGGAACATAACCACGGTAGAAAGGCAGCAGACTCCCTTTATATGTACTCTTAGTCCTTAATCAAACAATTCCCATCGCCTGTGTATCTTTAACAACGTCAACCATTAACAGCCAATGGTGGATTCTAATCGAGCAGAAAAATCCAAACCAATGCTAATACCTCAAGATTATTTTCCCCCAGAAGGGACAAATTTTCATGCCCTAATAGAGGGCCCTAGCACTGCTAACGGTTTCTGTCTCAGCCCAGGAGAGGTACATCGACCAGTGCCCTCCTGCTCAGAACATGTCTTGCAGATTCCAGCGAATACCTTGTGGATGTTCCGGAGCTGCACTAAATTGCCACAGGCTTACCATTAATGGAAAAACAGTGCACTTAATTCTTCTTCACAAGACCTCTTTTGATGTCAAAACCATCAAAGCAGTGAACCACTTTATCAAAGTTTGAAAGCATAGCATCTCTGCAGCCTCGAGTCATGTGAGGGAATGTCATTGTGTGTTATATAGCGCCTAGGGCCCGGATTTTAATCACTCCACCATTGGTGACTAAGTTCTGGAATTCCCTCCTTAAACCTCTACTCTTTAAACCTCTCCCTACTCTTTAAACCCCACTCTTTGACCAAACTTTTGGCCACCTGTCCCAAAAGCTCCTTGGATTTTACACTCCCCCACCAAGCGGGTCTGAAGGCCGGAGGTCTTGTAAAATCCTTGTGTGGCCCCTTATGTGGTTCAGTGTTTGATAATCACTCTAATGGAGCAACTTGAGACATTTTATTGCATCCTTTCAAGGGCAATTAGGGATGGACAATAAATGTTGGCCTCGCCAGAAATGTCCAAAAATAAAACTAAGGTGCTATATAAATTCAAGTTGTTGCTTCATAGGATGCAGGGACCTTTGGAGTTTCTTCCATCTGTCTTTGAAGAACTAATTAGTTGTGTTTTGATTAACTTTTGAGTCTTTTGATGAGGTAACAGAGAGGGTTTTTGAGGGTAATATTGTTGACATGGTGTACATGGGCTTCCAAAAGGCATTTGATACGGTGCCACTTAATAGATTTGCCAGCAAAGTTGAAGCCCATGGAATAAAAGGGCTATTTCAAGACACACTTAAGGAGATATTTCATAACTATCAACAAAGATATATTCCACTGAGGAAGAAAGACTCTCTAAGAAGGATACGCCATCTGTGGCCAACTAAGGAAGTTAAGAAAATAGGCCCAAATTGCTCAACCTCTCATGATAGGACAACCCCTCATCCCAGGGATCAATTTAGTGAAACTTCACTGTACCACCTCCAGTGCAAGTATATCCTTTTCTTAAATGTGGAGACCAAAACTGCTCACAGTACTCCAGATATGGTCTCACCAAAATCCTGTACAACTCGAGCAAAACTTCTTTATTCCCGTACCCCATTCCAATTGCAATAAAGGCCAACATGCCATTTGCCTTCCTAAGGTGAGGTGAGAGTGACTGCCCTTGACATCAAGGCAGCATTTGACCGAGTGCCACATCAAGGAGCCCGAGCAAAACGAATCAACGGGGATCGGGGGGGAAGTTGGTTGGGGTCATACCTAGCACAAAGGAAGATGGTTGTGGTTGTTGGAGGTCAGTCATCTCAGCTCCAAGACATCACTGCAGGAGTTCCTCAGGGTAGTGTCCTCAGACCAACCATCTTCAGCTGCTTCATCAATGACCTTCCTTCCATCATAAATTCAGGAGTGGGGATGTTCGCTGATGATTGCACAATATTCAGCACCATTTGCGACTCCTCAGATACTGAAGCAGTCCATGTCCAAATGCAGCAAGACCCGGACAATGTCCAGGCTTGGGCTGACAAGCAGCAAGTAACATTCACGCCTTACAAGTGCCAGGCAATCACCATCTCCAACAAAATATAATCTAACTATCACCCCTTGACATTCAATGGCATTACCATCACTGAATCTCCAACTATCAACATCCTGAGGGTTACCATTGACCAGAAACTGAACTGGACTAGCCATATAAATATTGCGGCTATAAGAGCAGGTCAGAGGCTAGGAATCCTGCAGTGAGTAACTCACCTCCTGACTCCCCAAAGCCTGTTCACCTTCTACAAGGCACAAGTCAGGAGTGTGATGGAATACTCCCCACTTTCCTGGATGAGTACAGCTCCAACAGCACTCAAGAAGCTGGACACCATCCAGGACAAAACAGCCCACTTGATTGGCACCACATCCACAAACATTCACTCCCTCCACCACCATAGGCATAGTAGCAGCAGTATGTCCCATTTATAAGATGCACTGCAGGAATTCACCAAAGCTCCTTAGGCAGCACCTTCCAAACTGACGACTGCTAAGATCTAGATGGACAAGGTCAGCAGGTACATGGGAACACCACCAGCTGCAAGTTCCCCTCCAAGTCACCCACCATCCTGACTTGGAAATATATCACTGTTCTTTCACTATCGCTGGATCAAAATCCTGGAACTCTCTCCCTAATAGCACTGTGGGTGTACCTATACCACAGGGACTGCAGCAGTTCAAGAAGGCAACTCACCACCAACTTCTCAATGCCAATTAGGGATGGGCAATAAATGCTGACCTAGTCAGCAATGCCCACTTCTCATGAATGAATATTTTAAAAATTGTTTGCTGTACCTGTATGTTAACAGTATGCGTGTGCAAGCAGACCCAAGTCTCTTCGAAGATTAACACTTTCAAGTTTCACGCCTTTTAAAAAATATTCTATTCTATTCTATCATCAAAGTGAATAACTTCACATTTCCCTACATTATAATCCATCTGCCAACTTGTTGCCCACTCACCTAACCTGTCTGTATCTCCTTGCTGCCTCGCTGTGTCCTTCTCACAGCTTACCTTTCCACCTGGCTTTGTATCATCAGCAAACTTTGATACATTCTCTCTGTCTCTGCGTCTAAGTCATTAATATAGATTGTAAAGAGGTGAGGCCTCAGCACTGATCCTTGTGGTCCTCCATTTTTCGCTGCCTTGGTGGGCGAATTGACCAGGCAGCCTTTGCATTTTTCAGGAAACATCATCCAAGGGCAGGGTGAGATTTCCGAGGTTAATTTTTAAAAAGATGAAAATGTTTGGGCACAAATTTCAGCATCCATATGTTTAGGTGACACCTTCTGAGGCGGGGGCATTTTGTCCAGATTTTAAAATCTGTTTTTAATTGAATTTAAACCCTTCAGCTCCCTGAGGCAGTGCTCTGCCTTCGGGGAGCTCTCATTGCGCACTCCCCCCCGCGCCTGCGCTGACACCAGCACTCACCCTCCTCCCACCCCCACACCGGCAGCGCTGAGCCTTTCAGTGCGCCTTTCAGGCCATTAACTGGCCAGCCAGCGTGAAATCACAGTCAAGGGCCGATCGGGGCCGCCTATTTCTATTTATACCTTTCTATCAACTTTTTTGTTGCTCTTTGCTGTTTTCTAAAACACTCCCAATCCTCAGGCTTTTTTCTTGCAACGTTGTCAGCCACTTCTCTTAATCTAATCCTATCCCTAACATTGTGAGTGAGCCACAGATGGCTCCTTATTGCTGAGTTTTTGTTTTTCAATGGAATGTATTTTTGTTGGAGGTTTTGCATGGTTTCTTTAAATGTTTCTCACTGTTCATTTACAGCCATAACTTTTTGTCCACTTACGCAAATTTACTTCAGCCAGTTCTCTCTCCAGACCTGTGCAATTGACTGTTTAAATTTAAGATTCTTGTTTCTAACTGGAGTACGTCACTTTCAAATTCTACTGGAATTCATAGTATTATGATCACTATTTCCCAGTGGATCTTTTACTGTGATATTACATATTAACCCTGCTCCATTGCACCATACTAGATCTAAGATAGTTTTATCACTAGTTGGTTCCAAAGTGTCTTGGTCCAATAAACTGTCACTAAAACATTCCACAAGCTCATCTTCTAGACCACTCTCGCCAATCTGATTGTCCCAGTCTATATGGAGATTAAAGTCCCCCACAATTATTACATTGTCTTTGTTACAGCCTCCACTGATTTCTTGTTTAATGCTCCGCCCAACGGTATAACTACTGTTCAGGGTCCTATAAACAACTCCCATCAGTGATTTCTGACTCTTGCTATTTCTAACTTCTACCCATACTGGTTCTACTTCATGATCTTCTGAGGCCAGGTCCCTTTTCACTTAAGTCCTTATGTCATCCTTTATTTCCTTCTTTGCCATTCTGACTGCCTTTCCAAAATATTGTGTACCCTGGAATATTTATTTCCCAACCTTGATCATCTTGTAACCCATGTCCCTGTAATGGCGAATCATTTACCTTTATTTGTGCCACTAGTCCATCTATCTTATTGCAAATACTTTGTGCAATCAGATAAAGAATTTCCACTTTCATTTTTTACTTCAGTTCCCTGCGATGACCATATCTGTTGTTGTACAATTTATGTTGAACTCTCTGTCCCTCCCTGTCCCACTCCATTTGTCTTTACCCACATTGCTACACTGATCCAATGCCTCAACTTTTCTCGTTGGATTTCTAAACCTCCCTTCTCCCCGAGCCCTCCCTTCCACTCCATTAATTTAAAACCCAGTCCACAGTCCTTTTTATACGACTGGCCAGGACACCGGTCCCAGCGCAGTTCAAGTGGAGTCCATCCCAACAGAATAGTTCATTCTTCCCTGTGTGCTGATGCTAGGGCCCCATGAATCGAAACTTTTGTCTTCCCACACACTCTTTGAGCCCCGCATTTAATTCTCTAACCTGTTTGATCCGATGCCAATTGGCGTGTGGCTCAGGTAACAATCTGCGGATGATTACCTTTGATATTCTGTGTTTTAATTTGGACCCTAACTGATCAAATTCTCTTAACAGAACATCAGTCCTGGTTCTACTTATGCTGTTGATTGTCATTAAAAAAAAACCCATCTGGTTCACTAATGCCCTTTAGGGAAGGAAATCTGGCATCCTTACCCAGTCTGGCCCACATGTGACTCCTGACCCTCAGCAATGTGGTTGACTCTTAACTGCCCTCTGAAATGACCTAGTAAGGTCAGTGTGAGGGCAATTAGGGATGGGCATCAAATGTTGGCCTTGCCAGTGATGCCCACATCTCACGAAAGAATAAAAATCATATAGCTTCTTTATTCACAAAAATATATGTATATAATATACAAAATCAAAATACGAATACTACTGGAATTCTGAAATTAAAACAGAAAATGCTGGAGATACTGAGCAGCGCTGGCAGCATCTATGGAGATGGGAACAAAGAGTTATCCTTTCACATCTGTGGGCTTTCTTCAGAAATGGAAAAAAGCTGGATGGTCTTGGCACATCTCTGGGAAGTTCAAAGCCCTTTACAGCGAATGGATTACCTTTACGAAGTACTGTTAAGATTGCTAAGGAGACAAATGGCTCAACGATTTGTCTAGTCAAAGTTCATCAGTACAGCATGAACATACATGGCAGATATGCCTCTGAAGGTACAGATGTAGTGCACGCGCAGTCTCTCAAGTATAGAAAGTAGTTCACATCTTTTTCTTAACAAACATGTGGCAACAATTTAAGGACCTAAAGAACATGCATCACTATAAGGAGTGATTGAGCAGAGGCAATACATTTTGTAGTCATGTTGTTAAAGCCACAAATATGCATTAATTTCACAACAAAGTATTATTAACGTATGAAACAGTTTTTTTTTTACGGAAAAGAAAACCTTCCGGCAATTACTTGTGAAACATGAAATATATTTCCATTGGTTTTCTTATTTTGCAACTTAATTAACAGCAGCTTACATTTACATTTATACAGTGCCTTGGGCAGAGTAAAAAGTCCCTTCACAGGACGCACCATCAACCAAACTTTCACACCAAGGGCAGAATTTTCCGTGCCCACTGGCATTGGGCGTCATGGTGGACGTGAGTGGACAATATGGCAGGAGAGCCACAAAGCAGTTTCACAACATCGTGGAAGCAGTTTGCAATCGTCCGCTCTGCCCATCAATGGCAGGCCCTTTCTCCCACTGCCACATGTCGGGAACCTCATTGTAATACATCTGCATATCATCATAAGGCCAGCCCGCCGGAATCAGTCCCCCCCACACCTGCCACATTGATTTCACACCAACGTGTTTCACGACAGCATTTAAAAGGTGTGCACCTGGCGAGCTGCACTTCGAGAGGAACTCGGAGGTGGGTGTGCAGTAACATTGCACAGCGCTCGCAAGGGTCACATGTTAGACCGCAAGGTTGAGGCGCTGCACATTCAGGTGAGGGCACAGGCAAGTTGCATTTTTCTGGCTGGCTGACAGTGCTGTGCCGGGGTGAGGGCTGCCCTGCAGTTGAGGTGAGTTGGGGGCCAAGGGCTGCCCTGCGGTTGCAGCGAGCTGGGGAGAGGGGTGGGTGGGGGGGAGGTGTGGGGCAAGGGCTGCACTGCGGTTGATGGTAGTGCACAAGTATGTGTGGGAGGGGTGTGGGGCTGGGGTGGGGGAGGGAAGCAGCCAGGCATTAGGGAAACCTCGTGTAAAGTGACCTGTCTTGCGCAGCGGAGACAGCTCAGGTACAGCCGCATTGACATGCTTAGCGTCGAGCCTCGAGCCTGTCTGCCCACTCAAGCAATGCAAGGCCTGAAAGAGCCACCAAGCTCTCCAGAGCTTTTCACCCCTCGGGCACAGGCTGCAAACTAACGTGTGTTTTAGTGGACAGCAGAACAGTTGGACGATTGGGCACGTTGTACAATCTCCTCGCTAAAGCTGGCCATGGAGCAGTCACTGGTGGAGGTGCTCACAGCCCCTTGCAATGTCATCATCCCGGTTTGGATCAGTCTCCCCCATGGTTCAAGCTAACAGTGCAGCCTTGCAGTGCGGGTTAAGAGAATGCCTGTGCCTGAGCTGAGAGCCCAGCCTGCAGCCCAATGGGCAAAGCTGCTGCCAGTCGGTCAGGTGGAATGGAGCGGAGGTGGGTGAGGTTTTGGGCAGCCAAGCACCTGTAGACTCTGGGTTTAGCTAGGTGCCTACAAGTGATGGCTCGCTGTGGCTCTTCAGCAGCACGTGTGGGAGCCCCAGTCACCCCTTCTTCCTGAGGGTGCTGCTCCTCCCTCTGCCAGGTGCTTCCGTCACTTCCTTTCTACAAGTGGTGGCCAGCACCCTCCGGGGTGTGTTAAGCGGCATTCAGAATTAACCAAGAGAGGTTCTTAGCGCACCCAAGCTAACCCACATGTCTCTGTCTTTGATCCTGCAAGAGGAGTACATCAGGAGTGTGGAGCACGGTGACCAAGCTGTATGCCTCGTGGTGTACAGAGAGTGGAGACAAAGGAAAAGAAAGTGACGGAAGCACCTGGCAGAGGGAGGAGCAGCACCCTCAGGAAGAAGGGGTGACTGGGTCTCCCACACGTGCTGCTGAAGAGCCACAGCGAGCTATCACTTGTAGGCACCTAGCTAAACCCAGAGTCTACAGGTGGCACCTCTCATTCCTGCAGATGACTGAGAACCAGTGTCCAGGGAACTGGTTGGTCACATCTGTCACCTGCTGCAGGGATTTGGCACCACGGGGACTTGGAGGTTGTGGCTGTGAGAGTGACCGCGGAACTCAATTTTTACGCCAGTGGGCTCCCTTCAGGGCTCCACAAGTGACCTTTGTGGGATATTACAGGTCTCCACGCACAAGTGCATCCGGGAGGTCACGGATGCCATCTTCGCGCAGACAACTTTGTGCATTTCACCTGGGAACAGGAAAGCCAAGAAGAAAGATGCTGGGATTTGCCCAGGTCTCAGGTTTCCCACCGGTGCAGGGTGCCATCGACTGCACTCACTCAGATCTCCGTGGCAACAAGCGGTTAAATATCTCAACTGCAGGGGCTTCCACTCGCTCAATATTCAGCTGGTGTACGACCACTACCAAGACATCCTGCAGGTCTGCACACGGTTCCCAGGGAGTGTCCATGATTCCTACATTCTCAGCAGGTCTCAGATCCCTGACATCTTCCAGGGTCCACAGGATCTGCAGGTTTGGCTCCTCAGGGACAAGGGCTACCTGCAGAGGACGTGGCTGATGATACCCGTGTGGTGGCCTCAGACTGCAGCAGAGAGAAGGTACAACGAGGCTCATGCAGCAGCTCACACCTTGGTGGAATGTTGAAGATGAGGTTCCGGTGCCTGGACCAGTCTGGTGGAACCTGCAATACAGTCCACAGAGGGTGTCACACATCATCATCGTCTGCTGTACCCTTTACAACCTGGCGCTGCAACTGGGAGAGGAGCTGGCTGAGGAGGAGATGGAGGAGCTGGAGGTCTCCTCCGATGAGGAGGACATCAATGGCAATAAGGGTGAGGAGGTACTCGAAGGCGAGGATGATGGGCAGCCACACCTCAAAGGTGCTGGGAGCTCACAGAGAGAACGATGGAACTCTGCACCGCTGGTCCAGGGCATCCTGGCAGCAATGATAAGCCACATCAAGGTGCAGACAAGACTGATGTGACCAGTGACAGTGAAGGCTGGGAAGGTTGCACAATGCACAGGGAAGAGGCCCTGGACTGAGACACTTGCCTTTATCTTGTGCAGGGACCAAGGTTTCACACCATCTTGACCCGAGCATTGCTCATCAGAACAAGGAGCCATAGGAGGGGAGACATTCTTGGGAGTTTATCGACAATAATGAACATTATGTACAAGTGATTAACACCCCTGCTCAGGCTGTGCAACTTCATCTTCTTAACCTTCACAACCCTGCTGCACTGTCTTCATGCGCCCCGCACATCCACAGGGGAGGTGGAGGCAGCCTGCTGACTGATATACCCTGTCTGTGATGACCTTGACAAAGCCCACTGGAGGGCTGAGACCTGGAGGGCCCCGGCCTGCTTTCGGGGTCTTGCGGTGTGACAGTGACACCCTCCTCGGCCTGTGGAGCTGGAGCTGCTGGGGGTCACAGGGAGAGGGGATTCAGGTGAGCCAAACACACCCGGAGTCACCTGGGTGGATGGCCCCGGAGTATGCACCTGCTGATCCTCCTTCCTGTAGGTTCCTGAGGGCCCCTGGCTGACTCTTTGAGGAGAAAGAGAAGCTGGAGAGGGATCGAGGTGCCCCGCACCCCTCTCCAGCGCAGCTGTGCAGGACTGATGTCCTGGACCAAGGTCTCCATGGCGACCACCATCCTGCCAGTGTTGACCTCGGGGCATTAGCAATGCTGGCACTATCACCTCAGACCGAAGGCAGACTGACTCCTCCATCGTGCCTTGCAATCTGAGGAGTGCAGCGGACATCCCTTCCTGATGTTCCCGAGCTTGCCTTTGCAGCTCCAGCAACTGAGGTATGACTGAGTCCAGAGGCTCCTCATCTGATACAGACTCAGCAGATTTCTGGTCTCCAGCAGTTATCCGAGTGCCGGGGACCTGGGAAGTCCCTGCCTCCACCTGCTGTGGATCAGACAGTGCAATCTGCTCACCAAATTGTGACTCCGAGGCTACTCTAAAGCTAAGTCCTACCGAGGTGTGTGTTCTGCG
The DNA here is from genome assembly GCF_017639515.1 of Carcharodon carcharias. Lineage (NCBI taxonomy): Eukaryota > Metazoa > Chordata > Chondrichthyes > Lamniformes > Lamnidae > Carcharodon > Carcharodon carcharias. The sequence goes on from NC_054482.1 coordinate 116,578,560, forward strand.
CTGGTGGAGAGTGTAGGTGAACGCTGAGACTTCAAGAAGGATGTCTCCAGTCTCCTCGTCGAAGGTATCTTTGGGGTTTAAGTCAAGGACCAGGCTTGTGGACACCCTCAACTGTTCCCAGATGTGCTTGTGAAAGCAGGGAGAGATAATTAGTATATGGCAGTGGTTTATGAAGCAGGACACATCACTCATGGCATGGCTGTCTGATGAATGTTGCACTGCTGGACTCTCACTTGGTTGAGAAGCGCTGACTTCACCATCAGCACAGGAATGGTCCAGATTCTCACTGGCCAGCTGGATGGCTGTATTTTCCAAGTCTGTGAGGGCCTTGATGTCAGGCCTTCCTCAATCAGCCTGCGACCTCTCCCTGTAGTTGTGTGTCAGCTTGTCCTGCATGAATCAAGATGGAGAGGGTGTAAGCAGACCAGATGATAAGGTTGTCTGGCCTGTGCATGTGCTGAGTGGTGCATGGACAGGATGAGGACAATGACGGTGTGTGTGAGAGAGACAGTGAATGGTGATGTCCCTCGAACCGACAGTGAGTGAGGGCCCTGTGGGTGTGTGATGGGTTTGTGAGTGTGTGAGTTGAGAATGATGAGAAGAGTGACTCACCCTGGGGGAACGGAGGAGATCACTCATCCTCTTTTGGCACTGGGTGGCTGTCCTCTTTTATGTTGGCACTGGCCACCACTGCTACTGCTTCCCAAGCCAGACTGGTGGTGTTGCTGCCCATCCTGCGACCAGGGCGGTGGTAGAGGGCATCAGGGTGGGCCTCCACTGTGTCCGAAAGGCACCCCAGAGACGAGTCACTGAACCGAGGGCTGCTGCCTTCTTGCCTTTTGGGGCAGCAGTCATGGGCTGGAAGCTGTGAGACCTGTGTGTGTGGCTGTGCTTTTAATATGGCGCTCGCTGAGGAGGCAGCGCGGTGGGGGAATGAGAGGCTGCCCGTCAGCGACCTGGCATGTTTCCCCAGGAATGCATAATTAATGAGGCAGGATTGGGATGATACGGCGTGAAAAGCCGGCAGGTAAAATGCTCTTCTTTCCACCCACTACCGCACTTGGAGCAAATCTGGGATGATTCTGGCCCCAGTCACATAAGGAGGGGTAAAGTCAGGTGCCCAAAAACTTGGTCAGATAGGTGGGTTTGAATTAGCTTCTTAAAGGAGGTGAGAGAGTAGAGAGACAGAGAGGTTTAGGGAGGAGATTCCAGAGCTTAGAGCCCAGGCAGCTGAAGGCACAGTCACTAGTGTTGGAGCAATTCAGATCCTGGCTGCTCAGGAGGCCATATTTGAAAGGAAAAGGAAGAGCATATGTTAGTATATGTTGCACAGTGATTATGTTACTCACCTAGTAATTCTAGAAGCTGGGATTAATGATCCAGAGACATGAGTTCAAATCCTGTCATGGCTTCAGGGAAATTTAAATTCAGTTGGTGAACTAAATCTCGAATGAAAAGCAAGTACATATCAGCAATGACCACCATGAAATGTCTGGAATGTTCTTTAAAATCCATTTGATTCACTGATGCCCTTGAGGGAAGGAAATCTACCATCCTTACCTGGTCTGGCCTATATGTGACTCCAGACCCACAGACTCTGAAATGGCCCACTCAGTTGCTCCTTGAGGGGCAATTAGGGAAGGGCAATAAATGCTGACCTTGCAAGTGAAACATAGGTGGATAAAAAATATGTTGCCATGTGTCAACGGTTCAACCCTTCACTCAGACGTGCTCCCAATTTAAGCGCTGTTGGTGTGGAAATTTACTGCACCTTCAAACTAGGGGAGGAGGGAGGTTCATGTTCAGTGCCTGGTCGTAAAGCCTAGAGGTTTCTGAAGATAGTATTGCATAAACAGCACCACAGAAACAGACTATTTGGACTATCTGTTCCATGCTGGTGTTTATGTTCCACATGGTTCTCCTCCCACCCGCTACATCTCACCCTATATCTTTCTCCCTCGTGTTTATCCAGTTTTCCCCATATTTATATCTATGTTATTTTCCTCAATTACTCCTTGTGGTAGCAAGGTCCACATTCTAACTACTCTCTGGATAAAGATTTTCCCAAATTAAGAACCAACGTGCAAATCCCCACAAGTGGAAACATCTTCTCTATGTTTATACCATCTGCCAGGGCTATTTGACTCCTGACCTCATTACAGCTTTGGTTCAACAATGGGCAAAAGAGCTAAATTACATGGTGGGGCAAGAGTGACTGCCCTTGACATCAAGGCACCATTTGGCCAAGAGTGGCATTGTGGAGCCCTGGCAAAATTGAAATCAGTGGGAAAATTCTCCACTCAGTCATACCTAGCACAAAGGAAGATGGTTGTGGTCATTGGAAGTCAGTCTTCTCAGCTCCAGGACTTCACTGCAGGAGTTCATCAGGGGAATGTCCTATGTCCAACTATCTTCAGCTGCTTCATCAATGACCTTCCCTCCATCATAAGGTCAGAAGAGGGGATGTTCGCTGATGACTGCACAATGTTCAGTGCCATTTGCAACGCCACAGTTACTGAAGCAGTCCATGTCTAAATGCAGCAAGACGTGGACAATATCCAGGCTTAGGCTGACAAGTGGAAGGTAACATTCACACCAAACAAGTGCCAGGTGATGACCAGCACCAACAAAAGAGAAATTTGTCAAGCTTGTCTTATGATTTAATACGTAGATGCTAAAGAATTTAGCATTCACAATCACTTAATGTGAACAGTTACTAAAGTAAATAAATGGTATGAGGAGAACTATGATATCTGGGAGTTTTGACTTACTTGCTGAAGAAATAAGAGCCATGTTTTCATTGTTGGAATAAAAGCTTAATCATTATGCTGCACATTCCACTTCTAAATGATTATTTTCAAGAAAAACTTAATTGTGCTCTCAATAAACCTGTTTGAGTGATTTAGTTCCATCATGGATTTTGGTAATGCCTGTGATTTAAAGTATATGTTTTATGATTGCAGCCAGGTTTGTTTCTAATCTAGCTGAGACAAAAATTTCTTATTACATTTTTTATTCCAAGGGGAAACCTGTTCTTTTTCCATTGAATTAACATGGTCCACCATTTCTTTACATTTTCTTCTTCAGCAGACTCATACATAATTCATCCACATTGAGGCATAACACCCAAACATGAGATATGAAGATTCCTGGAATTTCTGCCCAATCTGCACACAAGATTGAAATTACATAAAATTCAGTCAGAAATGTGATCGTTCTTATAAGGGTCAGAGAGAAGTTAAAGCAAATAACTTTCCACAGCATCAGATAAGTGCATACTGTTTCTTAGATTGATAATCATTTTTTTTCCTCTTGGTGGCAGCCTTCCATCCTGCAAGACGATAGTTTGTGCCCTGATGGTCAACTCTGCATTAAGCATCACTTGGTGTGGCTCAGGATCCCCACTCTGGTATGGCAGACTCTGCCGCATTTGCTGCAGAGGGAGTCAGTGGGGCTGAGAACGTACATGATTCACTAGCCTCTGTTTTCTCTGGGCCCCTCTCTGTGGCCAGCTGGATTTTTCAATTCTGCTCACATCTCCTAATGTCCTTTTCCCTCTTAAGGTGTACTTAGGGCCTTTACTCCATTCTTAACTTTGCTTTTGACCATGGGGAGGCAGTGGCAGAGTGGTGTTGCCACTAGACTAGCATTCCAGAAATCCAGGGTGATTATTTGGGGATGTGGGTTCAAATCCCACCACAACAGATAGGAATTTGAAATCAATAAAAATCTGCAATTAATCTGATGATTCCTGACCTCCATGTGGCTCCAGATCCACAGCAATGTGGTTAACAAGGGCAATTAAGGATGTGCAATAAATGCTCACCTAGCCAGAGATGTCCACAGCCAATGAATAAATTAGAAGCTTTTATTTTAGGCATTTTAAAAAAAATCCAGAGCTCCCTGGATGTCAAAAGAGATAGAAATTATGATAAAGAAAAAAAGTATGCTTATGACAGGCAACTAACATAAAACGAAATCCCAAAGTCTTCTATAGGCATATAATTAGTAAAAGGAGTGGGCCAATTAGGGACCAAAATGAGGATTTACACATGGAGGAAGGGGGCATGGCTGAGATATTAAATGAATACTTTGTATCTGTCTTTACCAAGGAAGAAGATGCTACCCAGGCCATGGTGAAAGAGGAGGTAATTCAGATGCTATGATGGTTTAAAATTGATAAGGAGGAGGTATTGGATATATTGTCGTTACTTAAAGTTGATAAGGCACCAGGACCGGATGAGATGCATCCAAGGATACTGAGGGAAGTGAGAGTGGAAATTGCAGAGGCACTGGCCATAATTTTTCGGTCTTCCTTAGGCTCAGGGTGGTGCCAGAGGACTAGAGAATTGCAAATATTATGCCCTTGATCATAAAAGGGTGTAAGGATGAGCCCAGCAACTAGCCCAGTCAGTTTGTCTTCAGTGGTGGGGAAACATCTAGAAACAATAATGTGGGACAGAATTACTAGTCACATGGATGAATGTGGGTTAATTAAGGAAAGCCAGTATAGATTTGCTAAGGGGAAATCATGTTTAACTAACTTGCTAGAGTTTTTTGAAGAAGTGACAGAGAGGGTTGATGAGGACAATGTTAATATGGTGTACATAGGCTTCCAAAAGGTATTTTATACAATGCAACACAATAGACCTGTGAGCAAAGTTATAGCTCATGGAATAAAACGAACAGTAACAACATGGATAGGGAATTGACTGAGTGACAGGGAACAGAGTAGAGTAGTGGTCAATAGATATTTGTAGTGGAGTTTCTCAAGGATCAGTTTTGAGACCCTTGCTTTTCCTGATATATATTAATGACCTGGACCTCGGTGCACAGGGCACAATTTCAAAGTTTGCAGATGATACAAAATTCGGAAGTATTGTGAACTGTGAGGAGGGAAGAGTAGAACTTCAAAAGAACATAGACATGTTGGTGGAATAGGTGGACAGGTGGCAGATGAAGTTCAATCTGAAGAAGTGTGAAGAGATTCATTGGTAGGGAGAACATGGAGAGACAACATAAAACGAAGGGTACAATTCTAAAGGGGGTTCAGGAGCAGAGGGACCTGGGTATTTTTGTGCATATATTTTTACAAACCAATATTTACAATTCAAATATAACACACAATTTAGATTGTTATCAAAAATGCCCGTATTTTTCCTGAAACGCTACCTTTCTTAACAATAGTCCTGAAAGAGTTAAACATTTTGACAGCGGGCAGTCTCTGATGTCACTCTGCAACTGGACTGTGCGCATGTTCAAGTCGGTTCCCTGACTTAGAACAGATCTGGGAGATTCGGAATTTCTGGTTCAAAGAGAAACTGATCGGGAGACGGGTTGGATCCAAAGCTGGTGCATGTGTGCAGCGGATGGGTTGGAGCAAACTTATTATATGGGCCGTAGAGGGAGTACGGGGGAGAAGCTCCTAGAAGCTCATATGAGGAACAGCAAGGAGAGGAGAAAACGCAACCTGCAAATAGAGATGATTGAAAGCGAACGAGCGCAGTCTTTGCTGCTCATTGAGAGGGAGATGGACGTGGTGAGGAGGTCGCTCCGGGTCACCAAAGCTATCGGTGGCTACAGTGTGTACCATGCACCTCCAACTGGTCACGAAGAACAGCCAGCAAGCAGGCCCGCTCCGGAGGAACGGGAAGGACAAGAGCAGGGCAAAGAGCCAAGTCATTGGAGTCTGAAGGATGAAGAATGCCAGCAAAGACTGGACAGGCAGCTTCCCAGAACCACAAGAGCTGAGGAAACTGCAACAAAGCTGCGTGTGCCAGAAACATCAGAAATGGCCACAATTAGGAAGGTGCCAAGTGGAAGGGTCAACAGAATGGAAACGCGGGTAAACTGCCCCCTCCTATACAGTGCGTGTGAAGCCTCAATATGTAGTTTGGACAATGAGGGGCAACCCACTCCCAAGGAATGGACAGCGAGCAGGAAGTCTGGGAAAGCAAGAGACGGGTGGCTTAGCAGCAGAAAGAAAGCACATTCCAGTCTGAATCGGTGGGCCTGTGGGGAGGAAAGATTAGGCCTGGAAGCAAAGAGGTTAGAATTCAGCAGGGGGAAGTTGGCAGATTCTCTGGTGTCTGTACAGGACGGAACTCCCTTGCCTTTTGACTCCCGGAGTCTTCAGAAAACAAGCACTGACTGGTGTAAAAGCAGGGAGTGCAAGTCAAACTCTGGAGTGAGAACATTACTGGTCAACAGCACTGATTCCCGCTGTAAATCAGTAGGTGATGCATCAGAAGATAGGGAAGCAGGGTCAGGCACTAAATCCCAACTCGAACTGTCTGCTGTAGACGGCATTAGATCTCCGGAGTCCATTACCAGTGAGGGGAGGGTATTCAGAGGTCGTTGTGTTCCAGTCAATAACCATCTTTCAGCCAGACAGGAAGGACACAAGTCATCTCCCTATGCCAGTTATGCATTAACCAGGCCGATAGCGCTAAGGTCCGCACTGATCAGGAGCCGCTCATCTCCTTCTCACTCGCCCCAAATCCTGCCCGTTGTTCCTCGTTTCTGCTCTGCTAGAGATTCGAGGCCGAAGGATCTGGCCGGCAGTCTTGGGACGGTGGACAGGACCTGGACTAGTCCCAGTGCACCGAGGAGGAGCTCACAGTGGCGGCGCCAGCTGGCTGTCGACGTGCCGATGGCGACAATGGGACCCAAGGACAGCGGACGAGTGCGGGTGGTGATGTCCAAGCGGGAGAAGGCTCGCCTCCTCCACCAGATGGTCCTAAGCTACAAGCGGCCGGCCGACCTCAGGCAGCACCAGAGGGACATCCAGAAGCGGCTCCAGCTCCAGATCGACACTTTCATATCCGCCCTGGGGCAACAGAATAAACACGGCTCCGGGACCTGAGGCACCCTCTCCCGGGCAGGAGGGACTCGGGTTGGGCCTGACAGCTCGGCTTCCCCGGTGGGGGGGGGGGGGGGGGGGGGGGGGGGGGGGGGGTGGTGTGGGGGGAGGCGGGGAGAGGCTCTGCGGCCTCCTGCCGCCGCTAAATCGGATACGGCAATGGCGGCACTGCTTCCCCATAATCCAGCGCGGCCCAGAAAACGCCCCATTCAGTCACCAGCGCGAAGCGCGCTGCATCCTGGGACATCCGGTCAGCTGATCATGAACCATGCTCCAACTTCACTTCCGCGTACTAACAAGATGGCGGATGAGCAGTGACAGTGGCCATGTTAAGGTCACTTCAGGCAATGTGGTACATGTGGAAATCTCTCTGATAAGCATTTCTGAGCTATAATTTAGGTGAGACGTCAAACTCTGACTTACCACTTTTAAAGTGCAAGCTAGTTAGGGAGCCTAGTTAAAAGAAACTGCCTGGTATCTATCAATCAATTGAAAGTGAATAGGTGTTGGTCCTTGTAGCAGGAAGCTAAGTTAGCATATGCAACTTGGGTGTGAGTCATCAGCTCTGTATAAAAGTAGATAGATTTTGTAAAGGGTGTGACAAGGCCTGAGTGCTACAAAAACAAAAATAGCTGGAAAAACTCAGCCGGTCTGACAGCATCTGTGGAAAGGAAGGCAAAGCCAACGCCTTGAGTCCATATGGCTCTTCGTTCTGATGAAGAGTCATACGGACTCAAGGCGTTGGCTCTGTATTCCTTTCCACAGATGCTGTCAGACCGGCTGAGTTTTGCCAGCTATTTTTGTTTTTGTTTCAGATTTCCAGCTTCCGCAGTATTTTGCTTTTATCTTAAGGTATGAGTGCTAACTTGGTGCAGGTGAGGATTCAGTGCAAAAGGGGAAGCTGTTTATTATATTGGGGTTTTTTTCAGCCTCTGGTTGCTGGTGAGTGTTCAAGGCTTTAATTAGGTGATTGGTGAGATACTTTTAAGATTTTATCACTCCAAATATGGACAGTAGTTTAAATTGGTATCAGGTAGATATAGCTATCGCAGTAAAGTCATAGCTTAGCTAAAGTACCTGGTATAACTGCAGACAACATTGAGTGATATTTCTAAACTTGAAACCTAATTAATTAAACACAATAAGGATGGCAGGGCAGGTGATGTGTTGTAGCTGTAGCATACGGGACTTGGTGGACACCAGTGTGATCCATGGCAGCCATATTTGCAGCAAGTATCAAAAGCTTGAGGAACTTCAGCTCCAAGTTGATGAGCTGGAGTCTGAGCTTCAGGCACTGTGATTCATCAGAGAGAAAGTTACCAGGGCAAAGACAAAATACTGCAAATACTGGATGGCACCAATGCTGGGAAAAGAGGGAGCCAGACCATTGAGACGGTCTTCACCTGATTTGTGCTGGGATCGGTTACCTGGGCACTTTGTTCGGGAAGGCAGTTGCACCCCAAGCCAAGATATTTCAGCTTTGGTCTGTGATCAGGAACAATAGGTTTGATTACAAGTGAGGCAGGTATGGGGATCAGAAGGTAGCAATGGAAGACCCTTAGCCCCTACAATTGTCCATCAGGATCAAGGTTCTTGCAAGTTGTGTGGACGAGAGCAGGGACTGCAGGGAGGATGAGCAAATTGACAACAGCACCCTTGTGCAGAGCCAGTAAAGTGGGGGAAGTGAAAGGGAATGTAGTTGCAGTAGTGGACAGTATAGTTAAGGTGATAGATACTGTTCTCTGCAGCCAAGAGCATGAGTCCCAGAGGCTGCATTGCCTGCCCAATGCCAGGGTTAAGGACATCCCTGGGCTACAGAGGAACATTGAGTGGGATGGGAAGGATATGGTTATTGTGGACCCTTAAATTAAAAAAGGTAGGACTAAAAAATAAGTTCTGCTGAGGGAATGAGAGCTGCTCAGGAGTAAATTTAAAAAGCAGAACCACAAAGATAATAATCTCTTGATTACTACCAGAGCCACAAGCAAATTGGCATAAAGTAAATAAGATTAGAGTTGAATACTGACTCAAGTTTGGTGTGGAGAAATGGGTTTTGGTTCATGCTGCACTGGCACCAGTGCTCAGGAAAGAGGGAGCCAGACCATCGGGATGGCCTTCATCTGATTTGCGCTGGGATCAGTTTACTGGTGAATCATATAACTAGGGCTGTAGAGAGGGCTTTAAACTAAATTATGTGGGGAGGGTTCACATGAGGGGAGATTTGGAAAGTTAAAGGAAAAAGAAAAGGCAATAGTGCAGGGCAGCGATATGGGTAATAACATTAGAGCACACCAGCAAATAATGTCAGGGAGTAGGGGAAAAATAGTTTGTAACAAGACAGATAAATTGATAGCACAAGTAGAAATAAATGTGTATGACATGAGAGCCATTACAGAGACATGACTGCAAATTGACCACGGCTGAGACCTGAATATTCAACGATGTTTGATATTTTGGAAGAACAGGAAGAAAGTAAAAGGAGGTGGGGTGGCTCTGTTAATAAAGAATGAGATTAGTACAGTAGTGAGAAATGATCTTGATTCAGAGGATCAAAATGTAGAATCAGTTTGGGTGGAGATAAGAAATAGCAAAGGAAAGAGGTCACTGATGAGAGTAGTTTATAGACCCCCCTGACAGAGGAGGACAGAGTAGAAATCAGGAAATAATTGTGCCTTTTTGAGAGATATGGCAAGGGGGGGTGAAAGGTTATTGGGGAAGGTGGGAATGTGGATCTGAGGTTACAATTGAATGGGGGAGCAGGCTCAAGTAGCCTACTCCTGCTCCTAATTTGTGTTTGTATGTATGTAATAATCGTGGAAAATCTCAAGCATCAGATAGATTGGATAAATCAGATTAGCAAAAGTAGCTTGGAAGATGAGTTCATAGTGTATTCGGAACAGTTTCTTAGAACAATATGTTCTGGAAACAACCGGGAACAGACTATTTTAGACTTGGTAATGAGACACTATAATTAAATACCTCATAGTAAAGGGTTCTCTAGATTAGAGTGATAGTAACATGATAGAATTTCAAATTCCATTTGAGGGTGAAAATTTGGGTCTGAAACCATTGTCTTAAACTTAAAGACAATTACAAGGGTACGAAGACATAATTGGCTAAAGTGGAATTGAAAATTGGTTAAAGGTAAGATGGTAGAGAAGCAGTGGCAGACATCTCAACGATGATACTTTCTAGCAAGAAAGAAAGCGCTACGAGGAGGATGTACCATCCATGACTAACTGAGGCAGTTGAGGATGGTGAAAAATTGGAAGCAAACATATACAATGCTGTAAAGATTGTTAGTCGCCCAAAAGATTGGGAAAATTCTAGAAACCAGCAAAGGACCATTTAAAAATAAAAAGTGGGAGACATTGGTGTGTGAGAGAAAACTAACAAGGAATATAAAAAAAAGGCTACTACAAAAATATATAAAAAAGGAAGAGAGTAACTAAAGCGTTGCTCCCTGAAAGGGTGAGACGAGGGAAAATAAAATTACCGCGTACCCTCCTCCCTCAGCTAATGTTGAACATCACCTGGAGGAAGCACTGAGGGTGGCAAGAGCGCAGAATGTACTCTCAACGTCCATCAAGAGTGGCTTGGTAGCACCATTACTGACCGAGCTGGCCGAGTCCTAAATGACATAGCTGCTAGTCTGGGTCTGCGGCAGGTGGTAAGGGAAAAACATACTTGACCTCAACCTCATCAACCTACCTGCCACAGAAGCATCTGTCCATGACAGTATCGGTAGGAGTGACCATCACACAGTCAATGTGGAGACGGAAGTCCCACCATCACATTGAGGATACCCTCCTCGTGTTGTGTGGCACTACCACCGTGCTAAATGGGATAGGTTTCGAACAGGTATAGCAACTCAAGACTGGTCATCCATAAGACGCTATAGGCCGTCAGCAGCAGCAGAATTGTACTCAAACACAATCTGTAACCTCATGGCCCAGCATATCCCCCACTCTACCATTACCACCAAGCCAGGGGATCAACCCTGGTTCAATGAAAAGTGCAGGAGGGCATGTCAGGAGCAGCACCAGGCATACCTAAAAATGAGGTGTCAACCTGGTGAAGCTATAGCACAGGACTACTTGCGTGTCAAACAGCATAAGCAGCAAATGAGAGACAGAGTTAGCAATTCCACAACCAACAGATCAGATCTAAGCTCTGCAGTCCTGCCACATCCAGTCGTGAATGGTAGTGGACAATTAAACAACTCAGTGGAAGAGGAGGCTCCACAAATATTCTCATCCTCAATGATGGAGGAGCCCAGCACATCAGTGCAAAACATAAGACTGAAGCATTCACAACCATCTTCAGCCAGAAGTGCCAAGTGGATGATCCATCTCGGCCTCCTGCAGAGGTCCCCAGCATCACAGATGCCAGTCTTCAGCCAGTTCGATTCACTCCACGTGATATCAAGAAACAGTTGAAGGCACTGGATACTGCAAAGGCTATGGGCCCTGACAATATTCCAGCGATAATACTGAAGATTTTTGCTCCAGAACTTGTCGTGCCCATAGCCAAGCTGTTCCAGTACAACTGCAACTCTGGCATCTACCCGGCGATGTGGTAAATTGCCCAGGTATGTCCTGTGCACAAAAATCAGGACCAATCCAACCTGGCCAATTACCGTGTTATCAGTCTACTCTGAATAATCAGTAAAGCAATGGAAGGAGTCAACAAAAGTGCTTTCAAGTGGCATTTGCCTAGCAATAACCTGCTCACTGACACCCAGTTTGTGTTCCGTCAGAGCCACACAGCTCCTGACCTCATTACAGCCTTGGTTCAAACATGGACAAAAGAGCTGAACTCCCAAGGTGAGGTGAGAGTGACTGCCCTTTACATCAAGGCAGCATCTGACAGAGTGTGGCATCAAGGAGCCCTAGCAAAACTGGAGTCAATGGGAATCAGGGGAAAACTCTTCACTGGTTGGAGTCATACCTAGCATAAAGTGATATAGTTGTTATTGGAGGTCAGTTATCTCAGCTCCAGGGCATCACTGCAGGAGTTCCTCAGGGTAGTGTCCTCGCCCAACCATCTTCAGCTGCTTCATCAAAGACCTTCCTTCCATCTTAAGGTCAGAAGGGGGGATGCACAATGTTCAGCACCATTCGTGACTCCTTAGATACTGAAACAGTCCATGTCCAAATGCAGCAAGACCTGGACAATATCCAGGCTTGGGCTGACAAGTGGCAAGTAACATTTGCGCCACACAGGTGTCAGGCAATGACCATCTCCAACCAGAGAATCCAACCATCGCCACTTGATGTTCAATGGCATTACCATCACTGAATCCCCCACGATCAACATTCTGGGGGTTACCATTGACCAGAAACTGAACTGGACTAGCCATATAAACACTGGTTACAAGAGCAGATTAGAGGCTAGGAATCGTGTGACGAGTAACTAACCTCCTGACTCCCCAAAGCCTGTCCACTATCTACAAGGCACAAATCAGGAGTGTGATGGAATACTCCCCACTTGCCTGGATGAGTGCACCTCCTGCAACACTCAAGAAGCTTGACACTGTCCAGGACAAAATTGCCCGTTGATTGGAACCACATCCACAAACAATCACACCCTCCATCACCAATGCACAGTAGCAGCAGAGTGTACCATCTACAAGATGTACTGCAGGAATTCACCAAGGCTCCTTAGACAGCACCTTCCAAACCCATGACCACCTTGAAGGACAAGGGCAGCAGATAGATGGGAACACCACAGCCTGGAAGTTCCCCTCCAAGTCACTCATCCTGTCACCACATGGACTGCAGCAGTTCAAAAAGGCAGCTCACCACCACCTTCTCAAGGGCAACTAGGGATGGGCAATAGATGCTGGCCTAGCTAGCAAAGCCCACCTCCCTTGAATGAATAAAAAGGTAGACATTAGAAATCTAATGCAAGAAACTCTATGCTCACCATGAAAAGGAATTACAAACAATTCACTGCTCAGAAACAGCCCCTTCAGTCTGACATATGTTGATGTTTTTTTCTCCCAAGCCTCCACCCACACCTCATCGAACCCCATTGGCATTTCCTTCTATTTCTTTCACCCTCATGTACATACTACCTTCCCCTAGAATACTATTCACCTCAGCTACTTCTAGTGGGAGTGAGTTTCACATTCTCACCACTCTCTGGGTAAAGAATTTTCTCCTGAATTCACTTAAGGATTTATTAGTGATAATCTTGCGGTTAAGGTCCTAGTTTTGCAGTCTCCCACAAGTGGAAAGATTTTCCCTGCATCTACCCTGTTAAACCCATTCATGAGTTTGAGGTGCTTTATGGTTTTAGTTCATCAGGTGACATCACAAAATGTCCTATGTCAAAATCCAGTTTACGTAACAAAGGAAGATGTCACAGTTGGTTTGAGGCTTTTTGTGAAGCCAGAGGGTCCCGTTACCTGCAGTGAGAGGAGACTCGGTGCTAAAACCCTACTTTCTGCGTGTGTTCTGGAGGGGCATGTCTGACGACGCTGAAAAGTGCTGTAAAGGGCTGGAATTGCGACAGACTCTGTTTGGAGAGCTGCTGGAGAAAGTGGCAGTCAAGAGGTTACTGGGTCCGGTGTACTGCAACTGGGAGCCACTCATTTACCACGCCTTGTCACATGTCCTCCGCCACGTCGATGCGCCGGGTTTCGATTCCCTCCTCTCTGATTACATCACCTTTGTCCACCGGCCCCGTGACAAGAGGAACCTCAGCTTCTACTTGGAGTTCACAGAGATCTGCATCAACACCATTCTGTACTGGCTGTTTGCCCGAAAGATCAGCCCCTTGCTGGTGCAAAAACTACTGGAGAGAACCGTCAGCTACCTGGGAGATAGGGGAAACCAGCTGGGATTGATCTTGAGGTAATTTACTGGGAACTGCTGAAAATCATTGTGTAAATTCCCATCTACATCTGATTGTGCTTTTGAATGTAGATCATTCATTGCCCTTTATTTTTAAATGACTTGCATTTATATTGTATCTAACATCTCAAAGTGCTTTATAGGCAACTGAGTACTTTATTGAAGTGCAGTCCCTGTTGTAATGTAGGAAATGCAGCAGCCAATTTACACACAGGAAGATCCCACAAATAGCAATGTGATAATGACCAGATAATCTGATTTTAGGGATGGTGGTTAAAGGGATAAATATTGGTCAGGACACCGGGGTAGAGCTCCCCTGCTCAAAATAACGGCGCTGGGATCTTTTACATCCACCTGAGGACAAATGGGACTTTGGTTTAACATTCTATCCTAAAATTGACCCTTCAGATACTACAGCACTCCCAGGTAACTGCACTAGAGCTCAGGTCTTTGTAATAGGACTTGAACCGACAGCCTTCTGACTGAGAAGCAAGAATGCCACTCACTGAGCCACAGCTGATACTTTCATGCACCAATCCACATCTGGCCATGATGATGATGCTGAGTGCGTATTAATTATATTTTACTGCATAATAGTTAACATATCGTGTTAATGATTACACTTCTGTGAAGCACTTCATTTTCCTGTGTTAAAGATGGTACATAAATGCAAGTTGCTGTTATTTTATTGATCCCCTGAATTTGCACAAAAAATATTGGCTTGCAGTTTTATTGTGGCTCAAAGTTTGGAGCATCGTAATAAAATAACCCACTGGAGCTATTCCAAACACAATTAATCCTCACAGTGGGAGACTGAAGTTGCTGTTTATTCTGAGAAGCTGAGAACATAGCTGTTGTTTTCACTTCCAGACAGCCTGTCTCCAGTTGGAATACTTCTGCCCAAGTGAGAGCTCTGTGGACACGTTCTTACAGGCCTAGACAGAGCATCTCTGCTGACAGCTGACAGCGGAGTTCAGGAAGGAAGTCATATACTCTGAGGGATCCTGCTCGCTCCTTTCCCCAGCACTCTTTAAACCAGAAGCAAAATCACAGAATGATACAGCACAGAAACAACCAGTCAGTCAGCCAGCACATCATGCCTGTGTTGGCTTCTTGAAAGAGCTATCAAATTAGTTCTTCCCTTGCTCTTTCCTCATAGCCCTCAATTTTTTCCTTTTGGAAGTATTTGTCCAATTCCCCTTTGGAAGTTATTATTGAAGCTGTTTCCACCGCCCTTCCAGGTATTGCATTCGAATGTTTATCACTGCATAAAAAATGTTTCTTCATGTCGCTCTGGTTCTTTTGCCATTCACCTTAAGTCTGTGTCTTCTGGTTATCCATCCATCTGCCATTGGAAACTGTTTCTCCTTATTTACTCCATCAAAACCCCTTAAATGCATCTACGCTAATCCCCTCAACCACTCCCTGTACTAGCAAGTTCCATATGCCCACCTGGGTAAAGAAGTTTCTCGTGAATTTACTATTGGATTATTAGTGATAATATTTTTGTAACCAAAGATTCTGGTTTCCCCCACAAGTAGAAACATCTTCTCCCTATCAAACCTTTCCTATGAAGCAGCACAACTGACATCTCTGCTGCCAATCAAAATGACAATGGAGTTCTGCCTCATATATACTTGTTGATGCATCAGTAATAAACTCTGGTCAGAAATTCAGAAGACCATGAACAGAACTCTTATAAGAAACCTGTACTGATCATGTTTCCTTTTTTACATGGTTTCCATAATCACAGTAAATGGTGTGATTTCAAAAGCAAATGAATGAACTATCATCGTCGTGTTCATTCATGCCTTGACCCAAAGCTCCAGAATTTCCTCCCTAAATCTCTCTGCCCTTCTTTAAGGTGCTTCTTAAAACTTACCTCTTTGACCAAACTTTTTGGTCATCTGTCCTAGTACCTCTTCATATGGCTTGGTGTCAAATTTTATGATAAGCACTCCTGTAAAGTGCTTGGGATATTTTGCTATGTTAAAGGTGCTTTAGAATGCAACCTGTTGTTTAGAGATGACCAGGAGTTTATAATAATGTCTGCAATTCAAGAATTCAAATAAGTCAATGAATAAAACTTGTATGATTAATAAGGAGGAATTATCTGCAGCATAATTTTACTTGGTTTTCAAAATGACAATAAATGTCATAATTTTAAGTGCAAGAACTATCATAACATTCAAAGATCTAAAACCATGTTAATCTGTGCATCAATGTCCAGTTGGGTCCTATGCATTTGAATAACGTGCATAATTTTTTTAAAAAATTGATAAAACAAATAAACTACAGTAGAACTTTTTAACGTCATTATTAAATGGGTTTCTGAATTTCCTGTTTGCGTTTCAGAACCTTCACACCAGTGTACAATCCAAGCCCATTGAGCGGCGTGACCCCTTTACACTTTGTAGCTCAAAACAGGCAGTCAGACATTCTGAAGATTTTACTCCAGTATGGGATACTAGAGAGGGAGGAAAGTCCCATGTCCACAATCCTCATCATTCTCTTCTACCCAACATCAGTAACAAGGGTGCATGACCTTGAGTCAGCACAAATAATAGAGGAGGCAAAACTGTGTCTCAGTTTATGCGTTAGAGTGATGTATCGAATACATGTCGCACAGATTAAGGTACGTTCTGCTGTGGCCATGCAAGATATATAAAGACTCGTTTTTTATTTGGAGTTAATATCTTTACTTTTTCACAGTCCAAAGGTCTCACTCCCTGTCTCTGTAATCCCCTCCAGCCCTATAATGGCCAAAATATCTTCATTTCTCCAATTCTTTCAAATGGCCAGTTTCCATTGTTCTGCCAGGTGCCTTCAGATGCCTAAGCACTGGAAATCTCTCCCTAAACCCCCTTCTCTCTCTCTCTCCTTCTTGAAGACACTCATTAAAGCCTACCTCTTTGACTAAACGTTTGGTCACCAGCCATTTTAATATCGCATGTCAAATTTTGCATGGTAACGCTCCAGCTAAACGCTTTGGAGCGTTTAACTACGTTGTAGGCACTATATAAATGTTGTTATTGGCCCGATGGTTCTTTCCTGTGCACCTAGAGAATGCTTAGTTTCTAGATGTAGAGGGAATTACATTGCCCAGGGAATTCTGGAGCTTCTCTAAAAAGAGTGGAGTGGGTAGCTAGGGGTGACAGCTATTGTGTTCTAATTGTGCAGAACTAATGGAGAACAAGGTCCCAACAGGACATCCCAACTCTTTTTCTGGGGACACTACATGGGTCTGTGTTGCAGGAAGCCTGCACTAACCCATCTTTTGACCAGAATTCCCAATCCAGACCGACTGAAACATTCTTTTCCAGTGAGGGGAGAGAGAGGGACATCAGGGCTGCATTCTTCAAGCTTCAAGTTTGATGATAGAATCTCAGTGTTCTACTGATGTACTTGGAAATCATGGAAGCTTACAGCTCCAAAGGTCATTCAGCCCCTCACGCCTGTGATGGTTCTGTCCAATTTAGTTCCGCACCCCAGCATTTCTCCCCCATAACCCTCCAAATGAGTCATCTTCAAATACATGTCCAAATACCTTCTAAAAATTCCTACACACTCTGATTTCACCTCCATTTCAGGTAGTGCGATCCAGCTTTTAACAATCCTGTGTTAAGAAATGTCTTATTTCTCCTCTATTTCTTTCGACCATGTTTTAGTTTTTAAAAAAATAGTGACTTCTGGTTAATGATCCGCTTGCCAGGAAAACAGTTCCTCTCTACCTATTGAAAAACCCCTCAACATTTTGAACACATTTATTTAATCTCCTCTTAACTGCCACAGCTCGAGGGAGAACAACACTAGCCTCTCCAGTCTCTCACAACTAAAGTCCCTCATCACTAATATCATTACCTTGGAAGGAACGGAGGGAGAAACTGAGCTTCATATCTGGAGGGAGGGGGATTTTTATTTTATTTGTTCATGGGATATCCACATTGCTGGCAAGGCTAACATTTATTGTCCATCTAATAGCCCTTGAAGATGATGAGCCGCCAGCTGCCGCCTTAAATTGCTGCAATTCTTATGATAAAGGTGCACCCACAGTGCTGTTGGGTCGGGGAAAAACATGGAGAGAGGGGAAACCCAGGTGCACAGAGAGAATAGCATGGGTGTCAGGTGAGGAATGGGTTGGGGGTCTTGCTGTGTTGCCCCTCGTGAGTGAACTGACTGGCGACATTGGTAAACATATGAATATACGAGTTAGGAGCAAGAGTAGGCCACTTGGCCCGTTGTGGTTTAAAACTTCGCCCCCTAGCCAGAGAGCAGAGAACGTCCAGTCTCAGAACCATTCCTCCAGCACAGTTCAATAAAAATTTGCACTTATGTGGTGCCTTTAACATAATAAAAGGTCCCACGGCACATGAGTGTAAATCAGCCCAAATTTGACACCAAATTACATAAGGAGTTCTTCGGGCAGATAACAAAAAGCTTGGCCAAGGACGATGTTTTAAGGAGGGCCTTTAAGAAGGAAAGAGAGGTTTAGGGGGCAAATTTCAGAACTGAAGAGTCCAGGCAGCTGAAGGCACGGCTGCCAGTGACTAAAATTAGAATTCCTCAAGATGCCAAAATTGGAGAAGCCCAGTGATCAGAGCTGGCTTTGGAGCTGAAGGAGATTCCAGAGATTGGGGTGGGGGTGGGAGGGATTTGAATACAAGGGAAATCATTTTAAAATCAAGGCATTATCAAACACCTTCAGGAAGAATGGGGAAGGAGAGCAAGTTGGTGGGAAAAGTTACAGAGAAGGATCAAGACTATAAAAGATAACGATACTAGTATAACACCACCCCCTTCTTGCTTCTGTTTGCAGGCGTGTATTAGTTTCAGACGGCAACCTGTAATTTCTAACTGGTTGGATTACATTCCTGTGACAAGATATCAAAAGCCGTGTGAGCTCCTTCATCTCTGCAGAATGTCTATTAGAAATTGCCTGCTAACCAACAGTAGGCTGCCTAGAGGAATATCCTTGCTGCCGCTACCCAAATCACTTCAGAATTACTTGAACTTGGAAAGATAAAAGGTGAAAAGATCTCCCTCCTCCCCACCTACCTCTCTCTCGGCTGCATGCCGGTTTTAACAGATTGGGGACAGGGACAACAGAGAAGAAGAAGAGAAAAAAAAACGATCCTTCAGGAAAGAAAAAAGAACCGATTCATTATTACAGCGTTTACATCGTGTTCTATCACTTCACGACATGCAATAAACTCAGAATTTCCAGCGATTTTTGCCGTTGTTTTATCGTTTCCCTTACCAACTGTTTAGAAAAGGTCTTCAAACTTTTCACAGAAACTGAGATACAGTTAAAATTCAAAAAGTGGATCATTTACAAATTAAATTTGTACCTAAGTTAAGCCCCTGATAAAACGGTGACCCAGAATTTGCTGGAGCGGGGCATCCTGTGGTGCACGCCCAGTTAGTTGGGACTTTTCGCTTCATTCCGCAGGAGTTCAAGAAGGCAGCACACTACTACCGTCTCAAGGGCAATTAGGGATGGGCAATAACACCCACATCCCAAGGGTGAATAAAAAAAATCCTTCAGCTCGAACAGAATTTGCACCACAACTTTCTGGAAGTGCGAGTTGATGATGGCATGGTGAGGGAATGATGAGACCAACAGTCTGTCTTCTTAACAAATGAGATTTAAACATTGACAAATTAAAAGAGGAAGGACTAAGGGTGTAGTACAGTAAAATCAGGGGCAGAAGGAGAAATATAGGACACAACAAGAGTGGATTGAGAGAAGGCAGAAAGGAATAGGAAAAAAAATTTCCAACAACAATTTATTACCTACAGCAATGAAACTCCAAGTTGCAATTGTTCTACTTCTGAGCCAGAGAGGTTGAGTAGCATGGCAGGAACATAAATCTCCTCATTAAAATGGGTGCTTAAGAGGCAGCCCTGATTTTCTTCAGTAACATAGAGACATGGTTGAGGGAGAGGCAGGATTGGCAGCTCAACATTCCGGGATATAGAATGCTCAGGCGAGACGGGGGATAAAAGAGGAGGCATTCCATTATTAGTTAAGGAGTCAATTAATGCAGTAAGGAGAGATGATATCTTAGAAGGGGAATTGAATGAAGCTTTGTGGTTAGAGCCTAGGAATAAAAAAATGGGCAGCCACATTGTTAGTTGTTTAGTATAGACCCCCGAGATAGTCAGCGGATAATTGAGGAGCAAATATGTGCACAATTTGTGGAGGTGCGTAAAAACAATAATAGGGTAATTATATTAGGCAATTTCAACTTTCTCAACATTAATTGGGATAGACATAGTGTTAAGGCCTTGGATAGAGTGGATTTCTTGAAATGTGTACAGGAGAACTTTTTAGGTCAATATGTAAAGGGTCCGACAAGGGATGGTGCATTGCTGCACCTAATTCTGGGGAATGAAGCCAGACAGGTGGCTGAGGTGGTGGTGGGAGAGCATTTTAGTGATAGCGACCACAACATAGTACAATTTAAGCTTGTTATGGACAAAGAAGTAGACAATTTGCAAAGAAATGTTTTGGATTGGGGGAGAGCAGATTTTAGTAAAATAAGGCAGGATCTGGCCCAGGTAGACTGGGAACAGCTGCTTGTGGGGAAATCTACAGAAGAGCAGTGGGGAGCGTTCAAAAAGGAAATGGGGAGGGTACAGGCTCAACGTGTTCCCTCTCGGGTGATAGAAAGGAGTAACAAGCCCAGAGAACCATGGATGACCAGAGATATTCAGGATACGATGAGAAGGAAAAGAGAGGCTTTTAGCAGGTACAAGGGGAGCAAATCAGCAGAGGCGTTAGCGGAGTACAGACAGTGCAGGGTGGAGCTTAAGAAAGCAATTAGGAGAGCAAAGAGGGGATATGAGAAAGCTCTGGCTGGGAAAAGTAGGGAAAATCCCAAGATATTCTATAGGTATATCAATGGGAAGAGAATAACCAGGGAAAAAGAAGGGACCAAGGGGGCAATCTATGGGTAGAGCCAGAGGACATCGCTCAATTGTTGAATGGATACTTCACATCTGTCTTCACCCAAGAGAATGAGGATGAAGGTATCGAACTCGGGGAGAGAGACTGTGAAGTTCTTAAGCAAATTGATGTAGGGAGTGACAAGGTATTGGAGGTGTTGGCAGGCTTAAAAGTGGACAAATCTGGTCCGGATGATTTATGCCCCAGACTGCTGAGGGAGGCAAGGGAGGAGATCTCAGGGGCTCTGACCCAAATTTTTAATTCTTCTCTGGCCACGGGGGAGGTGCCAGAGGACTGAAGAACAGCTAATGTGGTTCTGCTATTTAAGAAGGGTTGTAGAGATAAGCCAGGGAACTGCAGGCCAGTGAGTCTCACGTCAGTGGTAGGGAAACTATTGGAGAAAATTCTGAAGGAGAGAATCTATCTCCACTTGGAGAGGCAAGATTTGATCAGGCATAGTCAGCATGGCTTTGTCAGAGGGAGGTCATGCCTAACAAATTTGATTGAATGTTTTGAGGAGGTGACCAGGTGTGTAGATGAGGGTAGTGCAGTTGATGTAGTTTATATGGATTTCAGCAAAGCCTTTGACAAGGTCCCACATGGGAGACTTAAAAAGAGGGCAAATGCACAAGGGATACAGGATAATTTGATAAGGCGGATTCAAAATTGGCTTAGTTGTAGGAGACAGGGTGCGATGACAGAAGGATGCTTTAGTGACTGAAAGATGGTGTCCAGTGGCGTACCACTGAGATCCGTGCTGGGGCCCCTATTATTCGTCATTTATATAAACGACATAGATGACTATGTGGGGGGTAGGATTAAAAGCAAAAAACTGCAGATGCTGGAAATCCAAAGCAAAAACAAAAATAGCTGGAAAAACTCAGCAGGTCTGACAGCATCTGCGGAGAGGAACAGAGTTAATGTTTCGAGTCCGAATGACTCTTCATCAGAACTAAGGAAAAATAGGAAAGAGGTGAAATATAAGCTGGTTTAAGGACGGGTGGGACAGGTAGATCTGGATAGAGGGCCAGTGATAGGTGGAGATAGCCAAAAGGTGTCATAGACAAAAGGACAAAGAGGTGTTGACGGTGGTGATACTAGCTGAGATATATGCTAATGGTGACATTAAGGGTAGAAAGCAGGACGAGCAATGAACAGATAGCCCTAGTGGGGGTGGGGTGGGGGATGGGGTAAGGGATCAAAATAGTCTAAAAGGTAGAGATAAAACAATGGATGGAAATACATTTAAAAATAATGGAAATAGGCAGGAAAAGAAAAACATATATAAATTATTGGAAAAAGGGAGATCAGAAAGGGGGTGGGGTTGGAGGAGAGATTCATATCTAAAGTTGTTTTACTTAATATTTACAGCCGGAAGGCTGTAAAATGCCTAGTCAGAAGATGAGGTGCTGTTCATCCAGTTTGCGTTGAGCTCCACTGGAACACTGCAGCAGGCCAAGGTTCATTCCTTGTTTCAGTCCTACTCCGGCCCCCTCCCACAACTCTTTCTCCGGTACATCGATGACTGCTTTGGTGCTGCTTCATGCTCTCGTCTGAAGCTGCAAAAATTTATTAATTTTGCTTCCAATTTCCACCCCTCCATCATTTTCACATGGTTCTTCTCTGACACCTCCCTTCCCTTCCTTCACCTCTATCTCAATTTCTGGTGATAGACTGTGCACCAATATTCATTACAAGCCTACCGACTCGCACAGCTACCTTGACTACAGCTCCTCACACACCACCTACTGTAAGGACTCCATCCCAATCTCTCAGTTCCTTCGCCTCCAACACATCTGTTCTGATGATGCCACTTTCAAAAACAGTTCCTCTGACATGTCTTCCTTCTTCCTTAACTGAGGTTTTCCATCCACAGTGGTTGACAGGGCCCTCAACCGTGTCCGGCCCATCTCTCGCACATCCGCCTTCACACCTCCCTCTCCCACCCAGAACCACGATAGGGTCCCCCTTGTCCTCATTTATCACCCCACCAGCCTCCGCATTCAGAGGATCATCCTCCGCCATTTCCGCCATCTCCAGCATGATGCCATCACCAAACACATCTTCCCTTCACCCCCCTGTCGGCATTCCGCAGGGATGATTCCCTCCGGGACACCCTGGTCTACTCCTGCATCACCCCCTACACCTCAACCCCCTCCCACGGCACCTTCCCATGCAACCGCAGATGGTGCAACACCTGCCCCTTTACTTCCCCCCTCCTCACCGTCCAAGGGCCTAAACCCTTCTTTCAAGTGACTCAGCATTTCACTTGCACTTCCATCAATTTAGTCTACTGCATTCGCTGCTCCCAATGCGGTTTCCTCTACATTGGAAAGACCAAATGCAGACTGGGTGACCACTTTGCGGAACACCTTCAGTCTGTCTGCAAGCATGACCCAGACCTCCCTGTCGCTTGCCATTTCAACACACCACCCTGCTCTCATGCTCACAGGTCCATCCTTGGCCTGCTGCAAAGTTCCAGTGAAGCTCAACGCAAACTGGAGGAACAGCACCTCATCTTCTGACTAGACACTTTATAGCCTTCCGGACTGAATATTGAGTTCAACAACTTTAGATCATGAGCTCTCTCCTCCATCCCCACCCCCTTTCCGATCCCCCCTTTTCCAATAATTTAAATATATTTTTTCTTTTCCCACCTATTTCCATTATTTTTAAATGTATTTCCATCCGTTGTTTTATCTCTACCTTTTAGCCAATTTCGATCCCAGCCCCCACCCCACCCCCACTAGGGCTATCTGGTGCCTTGCTCATCCTGCTTTCTATCCTTAATGTCACCATTAGCACATATCTCAGCTAACATCACCACCGTCAACACCTTTGCCCTTTTGCCTTTGACATCTTTTGGCAATCTCCACCTATCACTGGCCCTCTATCCAGCTCTACCAGTCCCACCCCTCCTTAAACCAGCTTAATTTCACCTCTTTCCTATTTTTCCTTAGTTTTGATGAAGAGTCATTCAGACTCGAAACGTTAACTGTATTCCTCTCCGCAGATGCTGTCAGACCTGCTGAGTTTTTCCAGGTATTTTTGTTTTTGTGTGGGGGGTAGGATTCGTATGTTTGCGAATGACAAAAAGATTGGCCGGGTAGTTAACAGTGAGGTTGAGTGTCTAAGATATAGAAGATATAGATGGGATGGTCAAATGGGCAATAAGTGCCTGATGGAATTTAACCCTGAAAAGTGTGAGCTGATACACTTTGGAAGGAGTATTTTGACAAGGAAGTATTCAATGAACGGCATGACACTAGGAAGTTCTGAGGAACAAAGGGACCTTGGCGTGTGTGTCCATAGATCTCTGAAGGCAGAGGTGTATGTTAGTGGGGTGGTGAAAAAGGCATATGGGGCACTTGCCTTTATCAATCGAGGTATAGATTACAAAAGTAGGGAGGTCATGTTGGGAGTTGTCTAGAACCTTGGTGAGGCCACAGCTGGAGTACTGTGTGCAGTTCTGGTTGCTACATTATAGGAAGGATGTGATTGCACTGGAGGGGGTGCAGAGGAGAGTTACCAGGATGTTTCCTGGGATGAAACATTTAAGTTGTGAAGAGAGGTTGGATAAACTTGGGTTGTTTTCGTTGGAGCAGAGAAGACTGAGGGGCAACCTGATCTAACAGGTATACCGTTTGGATACTGTTGGGGGAGATGGTCTATCAGGGGAACCCAACAGTAGTAGCCAGAGCAGTGGCACCACGGCTGGCTCTGTTGTTCAGCAGCGGGGGGGGGGGCAGGGTCAAAGCACAGAAGAGCAGTTGTCATAGGGGACTCTATAGTCAGGGTGTCAGATAGGCACTTCTATGGTCATGAAAGAGACACCAGGATGGTATGTTGTCTTCCTGGTGCCAGGGTCCAGGATGTCTCTGATCGGGTACAGGACATTCTGAAGGGGGAGGGAGAACAGCCAGAGGTCGTGGTACACATTGGTACTGACAACATAGGCAGGAAGAGTGACGAGGTCCTGCAGCGGGAGTTCAGGGAGTTAGGCAGAAAGTTACAAAACAGGACCTCTAGGGTTGTAATCTCAGGATTGCTCCCTGTGCCATGTGCCAGTGAGGCTAGAAATAGGAAGATAGTGCAGCTAAACACGTGGCTGAACAGATGAACAGGAGGGAGAGTTTCTGATGTCTGGATCGTTGGGATCTCTTCCGGGGCAGGTGGGACCTGTACAAGAAGGACGGGTTGCATCTAAACCGGAGGGGCACCAATATCCTGCTGCGAGATTTGCTAGTGTCACTCGGGAGTGTTTAAACTAATATGGCAGGGGGCGGTGGGAAGGTCAGCAGGTGAAATAAATGACTGGGAACAAGTGAATATGGCCAGTAGGACTAAGAGGAAGAGCAGGCAGGGAGAAATTACTGAACACAGTGGGACTGGGGGTCTGAAATGCATTTGTTTCAATGCAAGAAGTATAACAGGCAAGGCAGATGAATTTAGAGCTTGGATTAGTACTTGGGACTATGATGTTATTGCTATTACAGAGACTTGGTTGAAGGATGGGCAGGATTGGCGAATAAACGTTCCAGGATTTAGATGTTTCAGGCAGGATAGAGAGGGATGTAGAAGAGGTGGGGGCGTTGCACTGCTGGTTAAGGAGAATATCACAGCTGTACGACAGGAGGACACCTTGGAAGGCTCATGCAATGAGGCAATATGGGTAGAGCTCCAGAATAGGAAGGGTGCAGTCACAATGTTGGGGGTTTACTATAGGCCTCCCAGTTGCCAGCGGGAGATTGAGGAACAGTTATGTAGGCAGATTTTGGAAAGATGTAAAAGCAATAGGGTTGTTGTGGTGGGTGATTTTAAGTTTCCCTATATTGACTGAGAATCACTTAGTGCTAGGGGTTTGGATGGTGCAGAATTTGCAAGGTGCATCCAGGAGGGCTTCCTGAGACAATACGTAGGTAGTCCAACTAGGGAAGGGGCAATACTGGACCTGGTATTAGGGAATGAACCCAGCCAGGTAGTCGAAGTTTCAGTAGGGGAGCATTTCGGGAAAATGACCATAATTCAGTTAGTTTCAAGGTACCGGTGGATAAGGATAACAGGAGTCCTCGGGTTAAGGTGCTTAATTGGGGGAAGGCTAATTATAACAATATTAGGCAGGAACTGAGGAACCTAGACTGGAGGCGGATGTTTGAGGGCAAATCAACAAATGACATGTGGGGCGCTTTCAAACGTCAGTTGGTAAGAATTCAGGACTGGCATGTTCCTGCTAGGATGAAGGATAAGTATGGCAAGTTTCAGGAACCTGGGATAACGAAGGATATTGTGAGATTAGTCAAAAAGAAAAGGGAAGCATTCATAAGGGCTAGAAGGCTGGGAACAGATGAAGCCCGTGGAGAATATAAAGAAAGTAGGAAGAAACTTAAGCAAGGAGTCAGGAGGGCTAAAAGGGGTCATGAAAAGTCATGGGCAACCAGGATTAAGGAAAATCTCAAGTACTTCTCATCAGTATTCACCACAGGGAAAGACTAAGCGGTTGATTTGTCTGGAGAAGAGTGTGTAAATAGCCTGGATCATGTTGAGATCAAAAAAGAGGTGTTAGGCGTCTTGAAGAATATTAAGGTGGATAAGTCCCCAAGGCCAGGTGGGATCTACCCCAGGGCACTGAGGGAGGTAAGGGAGGAGATTGCTGGGGCCTTGACAGAAATCTTTGTATCCTCACTGGCTATGGGTGAGGTCCCAGAGGACTGGAGAATGGCCAATGTTGTTCCATTGTTTAAGAAGGGTAGCAGGGATAATCCAGGAAATTATTGGCCGGTGAGCCTTACGTCAGTGGTAGGGAAATTATTGGAGAAGATTCTTCGTGACAGGATTTACTACCATTTGGAAACAAATGGGCGTATTAGTGAGAGGCAGCATGGTTTTGTGAAGGGGAGGTCATGTCTCACTAATTTGATCAAGTTTTTCGAGGAAGTGACAAAGATGATCGACGATGGAAGGGCAGTGGATGTTATCTACATGGATTTCAGTAAGGCCTTTGACAAGGTTCCTCATGGCAGACTGGTACAGAAGGTAAAGTTGCACAGGATCAAAGGTGAACTGGCAAGATGGATACAGAATTGGCTTGGTCATAGAAGACAGAGGGTAGCAGTGGAAAGGTGCTTTTCTGAATGGAGAGCTGTGACTAGCGGTGTTCCGCAGGGATCAGTGCTGGGACCTTTGCTGTTTGTAGTATATGTAAATGATTTGGAGGAAAATGTAACTGGACTAATTAGTAAGTTTGCAGACGACACTAAGGTTGGAGGAGTTGCAGATAGTGAAGAGGATTGTCAAAGGATACAATGGGTTATAGATCGGTTGGAGACTTGGGCAGAGAAATGGCAGATGGAGTTTAATCCAGACAAACGCAAGGTAATGCATTTTGGAAGGTCTAATACAGGCAGGAATTATTCAGTAAATGGTAGAACCCTTAAGTGCATCGACGGGCAGAGGGATCTGGGTGTATAGGTCCACAGGTCACTGAAAGTGGCAACGCAGGTGGATAAAGTAGTCAGGAAGGCATATGGCATGCTTGCCTTCATCGGCAGGGGTAATGAGTATAAAAGCTGGGAAGTCATGCTGCAGCTGTTTAGAACCTTGGTTAGGCCACACTTGGAATATTGCATGCAATTCTGGTCGCCACATTACCAGAAGGATATGGAGACGTTGGCGAGGGTGCAGAGGAGGTTTACGAGGATGCTGCCTGGTTTGGAGGTTATTAGCTATGAGGAGAGGTTGGAGAAACTCAGATTGTTCTCATTAGAGCGACGGAGACTGAGGGGCGACTTGATAGAAGTTTACAAAACTATGAGTGGCATGGACAGAGTAGATATAAGCTTTTTCCCAGGGTGGAAGAGTCAATTACTAGGGGACATAGATTTGAGGTGAAAGCAGAAAACTTTAAAGGAGATGTGCGGGGCAAGGTTTTTACGCAGAGGGTAGTGAGTGTCTGGAATTCGCTGCCAGAGGTGGTGGTGGAAGCGGGTACAAAAGTGGTGTTTAACAGTCAGCTTGACAAATACATGAATAGGATGGTAATAGGGGGATACGGACCCTGGAAGTGTAAAATGTTTTAGTTTGACAGGCAATATGATCAGCGCAGACTTGGAGGGCCGAAGGGCCTGTTCCTGTGCTGTACTTTTCTTTGTTCTTTGATCGAGGTGTACAAGATTATGAGGGGCATGGACAGGGTGGATCCCTTAATTGAAGGGTCAGTCACGAGGGGACACAAGTTCAAGGTGAGAGGCAGGAGGTTTAGGGGGGATGAGAGGAAAAACCTTTTTACCCAGAGGGTGGTGACAGTCTGGAATGCACTAGCAGGTTGGGTTGCCTCACATCCTTTAACAAGTACCTGGATGAGCACTTGGCATGTCATAACATTCAAGGCTATTGGCCAAGTGCTGGTAAATGGGATTAGGTAGGCAGGTCAGGTGTTGCTTACACATTGGTGCAGACTCGATGGGCCAAAGGGCCTCTTCTGCACTGTGCGATTCTGTGAAGTTTAATGGATAATTAATACACAAATGTAGCAACCTCCCTGTTAGTTTCACGAAGGGTGAGATGCCATTTTCACAAGGCGCAAATCATCCAGCAACTTCTGGTGATTCCTCTCTCCTTGCCACAAATCACTAAGCACTACACACATTCATAACACCTTTATTTTGGCAGCAAAGCATGGGCAATACTTTTTTCAAATGACAACTGTGCTTTGAAACATCATGTTATTAACGGCTCTACTGCTTGGAGCTAAATTGTTCTCAGAGGGAAGTATGTGTCTATGGAGGCTGCTGGGCTGTGAGGCAGTCTGCTTCATACCTTTTACGAAGGCCCATTAGATACATCCGCAAACGATCTGGATCCAGGCATGAGTTTCTAGCTGCCTGCACCAGTCTGGTGGCCAGCTGATGCATTGCTCTCTGCTGCAGAGACTCGGCAGTGTTCCTCTGTTTACACTGCAATTTAGCAAAAACCAATGAGTCAGATTTCTACCAAAGAATCACTAGGCAAACTTACGATATCTCCTATTATCTGAAAAACACACCAGCCTTCCTTAGTAGCTATGACTCAGTGGGCAGCAATCTCATCTCTGCATCAGAGGATCATGGATTTGACATCCACTCCAGAGTCTCGAACCCACAATCCAGCTTAGCGCTCCCAGTGCAGTACTAAGGGAACGCTACACTGTTGGAGGGACATGTGTTTCAGATGAGACATTAAACTGAGGCTCTGCATAAAAGAACCCATGGCACATTTTGAAGAAGGGAACTTCTCCCTGATGGCCTAGCCAATTTTTAACTCTCAACCAGCATCAAACAGATAATCTGGTCATTATCACATTGCTGTTTGTGGGACTTTGCTGTGCACAAATTGGCTGCTGTATTCCCTACATTACAACAGTGAGTGCGCTTCAAAAAGTACTTCATTGGCTGCAAAATGCTATGGGATGACCAGAGGTTGTGAAAGATGTTCTATAAACACAAAACTTTCTTTTCCTTTAAGCATGATTTCTGATGTCAGAGGAAGCAGGCCAGAGGTGAGGAAATTAGCAAGCACAAGACTTTTGGTCTCCAGAATATCAGAGGTTGCTAACCTTCCATGAATTAAATTTAATCTCGAGGATACTTCTGAGTAACACCCAGGAGAAAATCATAGGGACATTAACATTTTCTTTGAGCACTTTCATTTATAACTTGTAAAAATATTGGAGATGAGAAAATTAACAATCTGAAAAATCATTCTATCCCAGTAACAAAGAGATTGTTCACTTTTAGAAAGCGGGGCATCGCAAGGATAGACATTTTGGGAGACCATGGGGGAGTATAAGGGTGGGGCATCACTAGGAAAGGCCCAGCCATCTTTAGCTGCTTTATCAATGAACTTCCTTCCTTCATAAGGTCAGGAGTGGGGATGTTCGCCTGTGATTACACAATGTTCAGCACCATTCCTGACTCCTCAGATTCTGAAGCAGTCCATGTCCAAATGCAGGAAGACCTGGACAATATCCAGGCTTGGGCTGTCCAGCGGCAAGTAATCTTCATGCTGCACAAGTGCCAGGACATGACTATCTCCAACAAGAGAGAGAACCTAACCATCGATCACTGACATTCAATGGCATTACAATCGCTGAATCCCCCATGGTCAACATCCTGGGATTACCATTGACCAGAAATGAACTGGACTAGCCATATAAATACTGTGGCTACAAGGGCAGGTAGAGGCTGGGAATCCTGTGGCGAGTAACTCATCTCCTGACTTCCCAAAGCCTGTCCACCATCTACAAGGCAGAAGTCAGGAGTGTGATGGAATACTCTCCACTTGCTTGGATGAGTGCAGTTCCAACAACAGTCAAGAAATTTGACACCATCCAAAGCAGCCTGCTTGATTGGCATCCTTTCCACGAACATTCACTCCCTTCACAAGATGTACTGCAGAAACTCACCAAGGCTGCTTAGGCAGCACCTTCCAAACCCAGCACCACTGCCTAGAAGGACAAAGGCAGCATATCCATGGGATCACTGCCTCCTGGAAGTTCCCCTCCAAGCCACTCACCATTCTTAATTGGAAATATATCGCTGTTCCGTCAGTGTTGCTGGGTCAAAATCCTGGAACTCCCTCCCTAACAGCACTGTGGGTGTACCTACACCACAGCAGTTCAAGAAGGCAGCTCACCTCCGCCTTCTCAAAGGCAATTAGAGCTGGGCAGTAAATACTGGCCTAGCCAGCAACTCCCACATCCCGTAAATGAAAAAAAAATGTTGGGAAACCAATGGCAGAAGTGTGAGGGCAGGGCGCCATTAGGGTTGAAATGTTGAGAGACCAGTAGGGAGAGTGAGGGGGCAGGGTGTCACTAGGATAAATGTATTAGGAGACCAATAGGTTGGGGGTGTGAGTGTGGGCATTGCAAGGATAGTCATGTTGGGAAGCCAATTGGGGTTGGGGGAGGGAAGGGAGTGTGAGGGTGGGGCATCGCAAGGATAGTCATGTTGGCAGACCAATAGGGGGGAGTGTGAGGGCAGGCATAGTGAGGATAGACATATTGGGAGACTAATGGCAGGAGTGCAAGGTCAGGGTGTCACTAGGATAGGCGTATTGGGAGACCAATGGGGGCTGTGTGAGGGCAGGGCATCACAAGGGTAGACATGTTGGGAGACCAATGGGGGGAGTGTGGGGCAGGGCAGGGCATCGCAAGGTTAGTTATGTTGAGAGACCAATGGGGGGGGGTGTGAGAGGGGTGTCACTAGGATAAACATGTAGGGAGTCCAACAGGGGAAGTGTGAGAATGGGGTGTCACAAGGACAGACAATTGGGAGACCAATGGCAATGCGAGGGCAGGGTATCACTAGGATAGACATGTCAGGCGACCAATGGAGGGAATGAGAGGGTGGGGCATCACAAGGATAGAAATGTTGGGAGACCAATAGGAGAAGTATGAGAGCAGAGTGTCACTAGGTTGGACATGTTGGATGACAATGGAAGGAGTGTTAAGGCAGGGGTCACTAGGATTAACTTGTTGGAAGACCAATGGGAGGATTTAGAGGCCGGGATATCACTAGGATGGACATATTGGAAGACCAATAGTGGGAGTGTGCGGGAGTTTCAAACTGATGGAACTTTTAGAGCAACCAATAATGGGATCATGAGGGACGTATTGGAGGCTAGGGATTGGACAATGAATACATTCAACCAGCGCTGGTAATCCCAATAGGACCACAGTATGATTTCTACGATATTGATTGTAATGCAAATGCTTTTGAAATAAAAAGATGTGTATAATATTTCCATCTGACAGACTATGAAACAACTACTACTCTGTAACCCTGGTTTTAATCATTTACCCATATTTGCCTGGTGATCTGAGACGCGATTTCTTTAGCATCAAGTACAATTGATGGGGGAAGGGATGAAACTTCAGCAGCTTTCAAACCTCATGCAAAAGAACAAAAACATGACATTAAGCAAGAGGAGAATTGTATGGCAGCTGATACTTATATTCAGAGCAGTAGTATGAGATGCCCACGGGTCAAGGAAAATAACAGACAAAATACCCCAAGCAGCACTTGATTACTGTCATGAAGAGATATTAATGTGTATAATGTTTTTGGAAATTATTTTTAAACTGGACTTTTAGTAGGGTCTGTGTTTGTCTGTGGCTTAATTATATTAAAGCCAGCTAGCCTGGGTGCTTTGATGTGTAATAGTTTGAGATGTTAATTAGATAAACGTAAAGCTAGAAGGTAAAAAGTACATTTGCACTTGTTGAATAAACCATTCAAAAGAAGGGAGTAAAATCATGCACCTAGTTAGCAGACACTAAGCAATGTGTTTATATTCCTAGTAAAACTGGTGCTATGACACAGGGGTTTTATTGTTAGAAGAGGTGGGGTTCAAAAACCTAGTGATACAACAAGAATTTACATTCAAAGGGAAGGCTAGGTATAAACAGAAAGGAATTTTGTATGTGCAGGTCAGAGGAATATAAGATCTAAGCAGTGTGTAAGCCCTACAACTGTGTCTGCAAAGGAACTAAATTGCAAGGGACCTCATTTTGAATTTGTAAGGTCAAATGTGCTTTGCCTGGTGTCTGTTCGAAATCTATGGGCAGAATTTTTCCGTCGGCGAGCAGGGGGCGGGGCCCACTCACCGATGCGAAAATGATGCAGGATGGTGTCGGGGGAATCATTTAAATATTCAGGAAGGCGGGGGGGGACAGCAAGATCAGCTGTCCACCCGCCGACCTGTCAATGGCCAATTGAGGCCATAATCAGGGTAGTTAAATCAATTAAAGGCCCTGCCTGTCCAACCTTAAGGCTGGCGGGCAGGCCAAGAGCCCCAGCGGGCTTCTGAAAAAACATGAAACCGCATCCACTGGCGGGATGAGGTTTCATGTCGGTTTTAAAAAGCTTTAATAAAGTTTCTGTGATATTTATTAACATGTCCCATCTCATGTGGCATTGTCACATGAGGGGGACATGTTAATAATTGTTTTAT
This sequence comes from Carcharodon carcharias, assembly GCF_017639515.1. Taxonomy (NCBI): domain Eukaryota; kingdom Metazoa; phylum Chordata; class Chondrichthyes; order Lamniformes; family Lamnidae; genus Carcharodon; species Carcharodon carcharias. The sequence goes on from NC_054482.1 coordinate 116,611,219, forward strand.
TTTTCTATTTTTAAACTTTCAAAAACTTTCAGCGATCTCCCTGAGGCAGCACTTAGCCTCAGGGAGCAGTGCGCTCTTTCGCATGCATGCGTGAAAGAGCTCACTCTGGTAGTTGGGGAATTTCCCCCCCCCACCCCCACAGGAAGCGCATAGCACTTCCTGTCCGGCGGCCCACTGGGCGGGCCTTAATTGGTCCGCCCACATAAAATGGCAGCAGGGCCTGTTTTGGCAGTGGAGTTCGGTTGCCCGCCCACCCACCCATCAAGGGCAAAATTCTGCCCTATGGGTTATTGTTGCTTTGATGAAGATTTACCTGGGAGTGATTAATTTGGGGATATGTTTAAAAGTTATTATGGTATTCATTTGTAGACATGTGTATTTAGTTGCTAAATTAATAAATGCTTAATTTAGTTTTATACAAAAAAACCTTTAAATTCATTCATGGGATGTGGGCATCACTGACTAGGCCAGCATTTATTGCCCATCCCTAAATGTTCTTGTTCAGAGGGCATTTAAGAGTCAACCTGTGGGTCTGGAGTCACACATAGGCCAGACCAGGTAAGGGTGGCAGATTTCCTCCCCAAAGGACATTAGTGAGACAGATGGGTTTTTATGATAATCAGCAATGATTTCATGGTCATCATCAAAATTAATTCCAGATTTTTAATGAATTCAAATTTTACTATCTGCCATGGTGGGATTCAAACCCGGGTCTTCATAGCATTACCCTGGGTCTCTGGAATACTAGTCCAGTGACAATACCACTTTGTCACCATCTCCCTCTTCTGAATTCAGAGCTGCATCTCAAACATACCATTTGAAAATATAGCTTGTGACAGTTGTTCAAGTTTCCCTCTGGGATTTAAGCAAATCAGCCTTTACCAACTGCTGTGTCATAACAATTACACAGAACATAGAGTAAAAAGTTTTATGATTAAAGTAACTCTGGCTGTGAATTTACTTCCAAAAATATCTTTCTTGCCTTTACCATTGTTACTTCTTCACATTGATTTTTGTTAACCTGCATGTTCAAATAAGTGAATAAGTTTTCTGAAGTCCATTCTCAGGATGTGGGTGTTGGTGGCAAAGCCTGTATTTATTGTCCATTCCTAATTGCTCTTGAGAAGCTGATGGTGAGCCACCTTCTTGAACTGCTGCAGTCCATGTGGTGAAGATGCTCTAAAAGCGCTGTTAGGGAGCAAGTTGCAGGATTTTGAACAACAGTGAAAGAGCCACCAATATATGTCCAAGTTGGGCTGGTTTGTGACTTCAAGAGGATGGTGTACCCATGCATCTGCGGCCACTGTCTTTTCAAGAGGCAGAGGGCATGAGTTTAGGAAGTTCTGTCAAAGAAGTGTTGGTGAATTGCTGCAGTATATACTGCAGCCACAATCCACCAGTGGTGGAGAGTGTGGATGTTTAAGGTGCTGGATGAAGCCTGGTTTTGCAAAGATCCAAATTGTTAGCTTGGATCCTCAAGTGCTCAGGCCATATCCTTTGCCACTCTCCCTATTTAAAAAAATGTATTCATCTTCAGGATGAGGGCATTGCTGGTAAGGCCATCAATTCTCACCTATACTTAATTGCTGTTGTACATGACCACAAGGTATTATGTATTTTGGGTGTAATTTCCTGCTGCATACAGTCTTATCCACTTAGAACATGAATCAGGCAGTCGCACACATTGGGAAATCACACAAACACAAGCCTTTGATTTTCCATCCATTAATGAATGCAGATTATGGGCTGCATGGGTATAGGGAGATAGACCAGGCTGTATTCTATTGAATGCTGTTGTATTATATTATCGATTAAGGGGGTGATTTAATCAAGGTTTTTAAGATTATTAAAGGATTTCATTGAAATAAAGAAAAACCACTTCCTCTGGTGATAGATATCAGAACAAGGGCGAGTAATCTTAAAAATTAGAGCTATGCCATTCATGGACGATGTCAGGAAGCATTTCTTCACACAAAGGGTTAGTGAAAATCTGGAACTCTCCAAAAGAATGCTGGGTCAATTAAAAATTTCACTGCCACCACCACCATGCATGATAAATGCTGCCAGACCTCCTGAGCTTTTCCAGCATTTTGTGCTTTTATCACATATGTAACACTTCAAGATAGGTAGGAAAGCAAGTTGTGAGGAGCGAACAAAGACTCTTCCCCAGAGAGCAGTGGAGGCTGGGTCATTGAATAAATTCAAGGCTGAGTTAGAGAGATCTTTGATCTACAAGGGAGTCTCGAGCGTTATGGGAGGTGGACAGGAAAGTGGAGTTAAGCCACAATCAGATCAGCCATTACTGACTGGCAGAGCAAGCTCAAGGAGCTGAATGGCCTACTTCTGCTCCTATTTTTTATGTTATGATCTTATGAGGCCAGTTTAGAATCCCAATTGCTGCTACAAGTTAGATCACCTATTTCCATTTCAACTCACGTTACTTGATACTTGAGTTTCTCATTTTAAGTTCAACAGCCAAAACAAAACTATATGAAATTCAGATCAATTCCTCTATTGCAGTCACAGCTGTCACAATTTAGCTACCATCTAGAAGGACAAAGGCAGCAGATGCGTGGGAACACCATCACCTGCAAGTTCCCCTCCAAGCCACCCACCTTCCTGACTTGGAAATATATCGCCGTTCCTTCACTGTCGTTGAGTGGAACTCCCTCCCTCACAGCACCATGGGTGTACCTACACAATAGGGACTGCAGCAGTTCAAGAAGGTAGCTCACCATCACCTTCTCAAGGGAAATTAGGCATGGGCAATAGACCCTGGCCTAGCCAGTGCCCACATCCCATGAGTGAATAACAAAAAATTATCTTGATTGTGATGATAGGACAAATGAGCTTTTTGTATACATCAGCATTATATGAAGTTATTCTGGGGATAGGATCAGTACCTGTCAAATATGTGTATGTTTAAATCAAAAAAAATAATTTTCATCAAAGTTAAGAGTAAAGTTTAAATTTGAAGAACCTGATTAACACTTAAGGGAATGCATAAACTTGCCTGTTAATCACTTGAGAATGAACAGGAGACTGAAGGTAGATCTGATCGAGGTGTTTAAAATGTTACAAGAATATGACCCTCAGCATGATGTAAACTAAAAAGCTGACCTCGAGCAGAGTGACGCACAAAGGGGTGGGGGTGCTAATCACCCTGACGTTTTGAGTAACTGCCCTGTGTCCATTGGTCAGAAAAGTTTGAATTGATGATTGACACTAGGTAAGCTACCAGCGCCCAGGAAAAGGGTATATTAACAGCTGCTCACACACAAGGGCCAGGTCCTGGTGGGGTTGTACACGGTGATGTCTTGTTGAGGGGTCCAGGTGAGGTCCTTGTGAGTTACTGCTGAGGTTGCAGTACTCATCAGTAGCTGCCTTCTTCAGAATGGGCGAGAAGGAGGAGGAGGAAGATGAGATCAACACATTCTGTGCCAACCGTTTCAGTAAATCAGTAAACTGCTCTCGATTGCTACGGGTCATATACATTTTTCTGTCTAATTAGTTAAGGTATCATATCTAAACTGTTGTTTCTTAATTCTCTTAATAAACCACCTTAAAATTACTTACAAATAATCGAATGCCTACTCAGTTATCTGTGGCGCTGAAACCAGAAATTTTATACTTTTTCGCACAAAGAGTGATGGAAATCCAGAATTCTCACCTGTATAAGGATGCTGAGTCAGATGAAACTTTCAAGGCTGAGTTAGTAAGTTTTTTTTGGGGAAGGGCATTAAGGAATATGAAGCAAATAGGGTTGAGGTGCCGATCAGCCCTGCCGATCAGCCACGGGCTAACGGAATGACAAATCAAGCTCAAGCAGCTGAATGCTCCCCCCCCCTCCCCCCACTGTTCCAAAGTTACCATGTCCTGCACCTTACCGTAGTTTTTCTCCTCGGTACAACCTTTGGAGAGAATGTATGTGTAGACAATCTTATTGTAGTTTCCAGTGTTGCTTTGATTATGTTGAACTTCAAAGTGGTTGTTTTCCACGTTAGGATACAAAGCATCCAGTTGGCAGACTTCCAGGAAGTGAGTGGCAAATAGTGTGAATGCCTGAATGGAAAGAAAGCAGTTTGTTTCAAATGATAAATATCAAACAAAACCATTTCAACAAAGATTGTTTCAATCTACAGGATATCAGGAGTCAACCATTGCTCAGTGGGTAACATTCTTGCCTCTGAGGCAACCCCACTCCAGAGATCTGATACGTAATTTAGATTGATGCTCTCAGTTCGTGTTGTACTGAGGGAATGCTGCTTTTTTTTAATCTTTTTTTGAATATTCATTCATGGGATGTGGGCTTCACTGGCTGGGCCAGCATTTATTGCCCAACCCTAGTTGCCTTTGAGAAAGTCATGGTGAGCTGCCTTCTTGAACCGCTGCAGTCCATGGGGTAGAGGTACATGCACAGAGCTGTTAGGAAAGGAGTGCCAGGATTTTGACTCAGCGACGGTGAAGGAACGGCAATATATTTCCAAGTTAGGATGATGAGTGACTTGGAGGGAAACTTCCAGGTGGCAGTGTTTCCATCTATCTGTTGCCCTGGTCCTTCTAGATGGGAGCGGTCATGGGTTTGGAAGGTGCTGTCTAAGGAGGTTTGGTGAGCTCCTGCAGTGCATCTTGTAGATGGTACACACTGCTGCTACTGTGTGTCAGTGGTGGAGGAAATGAGTGTTTTTGGATGTGGTGCCAATTAAGCAGGCTGCTTTGTCCTGGATGGTGTCAAGCTTCTTGAAGTGTTGTGGGAGCTGCACTCATCCAGGCAAATTGTGAAGTATTCGATCACACTCCTGACTTGTGCCTTGTAGACAGTGGGCAGGCTTTGGGAGTCAGGAAGTGAATTACTCGTCATACGATTTCTAGACTCTGACCTGCTTATGTAGCCACAACATTTATATGGCTAGTCCAGTTCAGTTTCTGGTCAATGGTAACCCCAGATATTGATAGTGGTTGATTCAGTGATGGTAATGCCATTGAATGTCAAGGGGCAATGGTTGGATTCTCTCTCGTTGAAGACGGTCATTGCCTGGCACTTGTGTGGTGCAAATGTTACTTGCCACTTGTCAGCTCAAGCCTGGATATTGTCCAGGTCTTGTTGCATTTGGACATGGACTGCTTCAGTATCTGAGGAGCCGTGAATGGTGAACATTGTGCAATCATCAGCAAACATCCCCACTTCTGACCTTATGATGGAAGGAAGGTCACTGATGAAGATGGTTGGGCCGAGGACACTACCCTGAGGAACTCCTGCAGTGATGTCCTGGAGCTGAGATGATTGACCTCCAACAACCACAACCATGTTCCTTTGTGCTAGGTATGACTCCAACCAGTGGAGAATTTTCCCAGATTCCCGTTGACTCCTTGCTAGGGCTACTTGATGCCACACTCGGTCAAATGCTGCCTTGATTTCAAGGGCAGTCACTCTCACCTCACCTGTCGGAGGTGCAGTCTTTTCATTTGAGCAAGGTAATCTGAGGTCCTGTCAGGTCCCTTTAGGTGGACATAAAAGGTCCCATCAGCATATTTCAAAGAAGAGCAGGGGTCTTCAACCCTGGTTTTCTTGGTCAACATTCAGCCCTTGATCAAAATCAGTAAAACAAATTATCTGGATATTGCTGTTTGTGGGAACTTGGTGTGCACAAATTGGCATTTGCACTTCTGACAAATGATAACACTTCAAAAGTGCTATATAAATTGCTGAAAAAAGAGACAGACTTTCTAAATTTTTTGTCTTGCACTCTTCAGGACAGATCACAAGATTACCAACAGTAAAGGGAACAACAATTTTTACTGCATTAGAGAGTGCTGATTGATTGGCAAGTGGACTCTGGCTGGAAGAGGCATTGCCATGGAGAATGCAGCTGGGAACAATTAACTGTCAAGCTTTTGTTCAAATATGAACCAGGCAGGTCGGCTAAGGTCTGATTAGTCAAGGCATTGCCATGGGAAATGAACCAGGTAATGGCTGTCCCCCCAAGCTTTTGTTTGGTTGAAAAAGGTACAATGTATGGACATGTTCCTTCTGTCTGCAAAGGACAGGGCACTGTGCATGAATATATATGCTTTCTAGCACATGTAAGTGAGCCACAATTCGAGCCCAACTGATAATCTTAAAATGGTTGTCAGTATAATTCTTAGCACAGGATTGTTTAGCAATTGCTGTCTAAGCGCAGAATCACATCTAATGTTGAACACTAAGTCTTGAGTTTGCAAGTGCCGGTGTGATACCAGGTAGAAAGGCCATATATCCCAACAACTGGCAGATCGTGTCAAACAGCACATACCTTTGGCTGTTTGCAACAGACAAAGTATTGACCATACCCAACCAGCCCGTGCTTGTAAAACTCAAAACATAGGTGTTCAACACTAGAAGTGATTCCGTGATTGGGCATTTGCTAAACAATCCTAACTATGCTGAAAACTAATTTAAGATTATCAGTCGCAGAGTGGCCCATTTGCGCATGCTAGAAGACACATATATTCATACACAGAGCTCTGTCCTTTGCAGACAAAAGGAGCATGTCCATGCATCGTGCCTTTTTCAACTAAACAAAAGCTTGGGTATAGCCATTCCCTAGTTCATTCCCATATGGCCATGGCTTGACCAATTAGAGCCGATCTATCTGGTTTGATTTTAAACAAAAGCTTGGAAGTTAACTGTTCCCTGCTGCATTCTCCATGGCATGCCTCTACCAGACTCCACTTGCCAACCAATCAGCACTCTCTTCTCATGCAGTATAAATTCATGATCCCTTTACAGGGGTGATGGGAATGTGGAATTTGAAACACAAACATATCAGCCATAATCTTATTGAATGATGTAGCAGGCTCGAGGGCCCGAATGGCCTAATTCTACTCCTATTTCGTATGTTCATACTGTTGGTAATCTTACAATCTGTCTTGATGAGTGCAAGATGAAAGTTTAGACAGCATGTCCCTATTTTCAGCAATACTCAAGTTTTGTACTCTCTAATGACTACTATATAAAACCAAGTTTATCAATCGAGGCATAGATCACAAAAGTAGGGAGGTCATGTTGGAGTTGTATAGAACCTTGGTGAGGCCACAGCTGGAGTACTGTGTGCAGTTCTGGTCGCCACATTATAGGAAGGATGTGATTGCACTGGCGGGGATTTCACCAGGAAGTTGCCTGGGATGAAACATTTAAGTTATGAAGAGAGGTCGGATAGACTTGGGTTGTTTTCGTTGGAGCAGAGAAGATTGAGGGGCGACCTGATCGAGGTGTACAAGATTATGAGGGGCATGGACAGGGTGGATAGGGAGCAGCTGTTCCCCTTAGTTGAAGGGTCAGTCACAAGGGGGCATAAGGTCAAGGTGAGGGGCAGGAGGTCTAGGGGGGAATGTGAGGAAAAACTTTTTTACCCAGAGGGTGGTGACGGTCTGGAATGCACTGCCTGGGAGGGTGGTGGAGGCGGTTTGCCTCACAGCCTTTAAAAAGCACCTGGATGAGCACTTGGCACATCATAACATTCAAGTCTATGGGCCAAGTGCTGGTAAATGGGATTAGGTAGGTAGGTCAGGTGTTTCTCACGTGTTGGTGCAGACTCGATGGGCCGAAGGGCCTGTTCTGCACTGTGTGATTCTGTGATAGTGTTGGGAAACCCACTTTATCCTCGCACTGAGATTTCTGCTAAGGTTAATTACATGGAGTCTGCAGTACAGAAACAAGCTATTTGGCCCAACTGGCCCATGCTCATGTTTATGCTCCATATGAGCCTTATTTCATCTCACACCATCAGCATATCCTTCTACTTGTTTCTCCCCACTGTGTTTATCAAGCTTCCCCTTAAATGTATCTATGGTGTTGCCTCACCTACCCCATGCCTTTGTGAGTTTCACATCCTAATCACTGAGTAAAAAAGTTTTTCCTGAATGCCCGGGCTTTATTCATGACTTTCTTATATTTATAGGGCCTAGTTCTAGGCTCCCTGTCAAGTAGAAACATTTTCCCCACATCTACCCCATGTACAGAATTTTACAGGTGGTGGAATTTCCTGCTCTGCTACCTAAAGAGTTGGTGGGGAACAAATCCCCACTAATGCCCAGCAGTGTTAATTGGCCTGAGGCAGGATTTCCACACCTCACTCAGGAGGAAGTGCCACCTCAGAGAGCTGCTGGCCAATGTGATAGCCACTGGGAGTGCTGGCCACCGTTGGGACAACAAGCCATTCCCAGATTCAGGTGTGGAGGGAGCAGACCATGGGTGGGAAGGGGTGGCGGGCAGCACATGATGTGGAAAGTGGGCCAGTGATGAAGGCACCCCCCTCTCCTGCCCAAGTCCTGAGCAGGGTAAACTTCAAGGCCTCTTCCATGGATGTCACTTCCAGACATTCTTCCTCCAGCCAAAAAGTTGCAGCAATATTTGGCCACTTAAGGGCCTCAACTGGGGCAAGGGTGGGTGTCCGCCTTAGGCCTCACCTGCCCCCTGTAAAATTGTGGATAGTTGGGGGTGAGCAGGAAGGCCAACCGGGGAATTCTACAGGCCCACCCCCCACTGCAAATCTGCCAGTGGGGGACTGTAAAATTCTTCTCTATGAAATCCCTTCATAATTTTAAGGACCATTATCAGGTTATCCCTCAGTTTTCTCTTTTATAAAGTAAAGAGCCCCAGCCTGCTCACCCTTTCCTATTATGTGTAACCTCTCATTTCTGTCATCCTTATAAATCCCAAAGATTGTTCACACAAAGACTTAAATGATCAAAACCTTTACCTTGAAGCTGAGCAGAAATTCACAGACTGCATGGCAGATACCAATGCCTTCCTCTGTACTGGTGCCTCTACCCAATTCATCAATTATAATGAGAGATTGATCAGTGACATTATGCATGATGTATGTTATCTGCAGGAAAGGGAAGAGATGCATAATTAATCTTTTATCTTAAGAGTCACAGGGCAGGATCTTGCCCCGTCAGCGGGGGAGGGGTTGCACAGGAGCGGGCGGGCTCCCAATCGGCGTCCCAGGTCGGGGGCGCGCCATTTTACGTGGGTGGGCCAGTTAAGGCCCCCCCAGCGTGACGTCCACCCAGAAGCGCTTCTGCGCTCCCTGTGCAGGCGGGGGTGGGGGGGGGGGATTCCCTGAGCAGGTCTGTGTGCTCTGTCACGCATGCGCACGGAAGAGCGCATAGATCTCCCTGAGGCAAAGTGCTGCCTCAGGAAGATCAGCTTAAATGTGAAAACCAATTTAAAGAATAGAAAAAGTTTCACTGACATGTCCCCTCATGTGATACTGTCACAGGAGTTGGGACATGTCCATAACTTTTATTTAAAATATTCTGAAATTTTTAAATCCCTCATCAAACCTCATCCCGCCTGTGGATGAGATTTTATGCTTTTTCAGAAGGCCGCCTGGGCTCTTTATCTGCCTGCCAACCTTAAGGCAGGTCCATTAATCATTTCAATTATTTTTTAATGGCCTTAACAGGCTGTTGACAGGAGGTCTGAAGATCTAAATGACGTGGGCTGACATTGGGATGCACGCCCGTCCCTGCTCACCGACCAGACAAAGTTGCCATAGAGGTCTACAGAACAGAAAAAGGTCCTTCGGCCCATCAAGTCTGCTCCAGTCAAACAAGTACCTAACTATTCTAATCCCACTTTCCAGCAATAGACCCATAGCCTTGTATGCCTTGGCAGCGCAAGTGCACATCCAAATGCTTCTTAAATGTTATGAGGGTTTCTGCCTCTACCGCCCTTTTAGACAGTGAATTCCAGATTCCTACCACCCTCTGGGTGAAAAAGTTCTTCCTCACAACCGCTCTAAACCTCCTGCCCCTTACCTTAAAACTATGCCCCCTGGTTATGATCCCTCTACCAAGGGAAAGGTTCCTTCCTGTCACCCTATCTATGCCCCTCATAATTTTATACACCACAATTATGTCCCCCCTCAATCTCCTTTGCTCCAGGGAAAACAACCCCAGTCTATCCAATCTCTCCTCATAACTAAAACCCTCCCGCCCAGGCAACATCCTGGTAAATCTCCGCTGCATTCTCTCGAAAGCAATCACATCCTTCCTATAATGCGGATTCCAGAGCTGCACGCAATACTCTAGCTGTGACCTAACCACCGTTTTGTACAGTTCCAGCATAAACTCCCTGCTCTTATAATCTATGTCTCGGCTAATAAAGGCAAGTACCCCATATGCCGTCTTAATCATCTTATCTACCTGTCTTAAGGGACCAGTGGATATGCACACCAAGGTCCCTCTGATCCTTGGTACTTCCCAGGGTCCTAACATTCATCGTGTATTCCCATGCCTTGTTTGTCCTGCCCAAGTGCATCACCTCACACTTATCCGGATTAAATTCCATTTGCCAATGATCAGCCCATCTGACCAGCCTGTATATATCCTCCTGTAATCTAAGGCTATCCTCCTCACTATTTACCACCCCACCAATTTTCATGTCATCTGCAAACTTACTGATCGACTCTCCTACATTCAAGTCTAAATCATTTATATATACCACAAACAGCAAGGGACCCAACACCGATCCCTGTGGAACCCCACTGGCCACAGGCATCCAGTCACAAAAACACTCCTCCACCATCACCCTCTGCTTTCTGCCACTCAGCCAATTCTTGATCCAATTGGCCAAACTGCCTTGGATCCCATGAGCTCTTACCTTCATTATCGGTCTCCCATGCGGGACCTTATGAAAAGCATTGCTGAAGTCCAAGTAGACAACATCAAATGCTTGCCCTCATCTAGACACCTGGTCACCTCTTCAAAAAATTCAATCAAATTGGTCAGACATGACAAAAACGGAAACAGAAATACCTGGAAAAACTCAGGAGGTCTGGCAGCATCAGCAGAGGAGAGCACAGTTGACATTTTGAGTCCTCATGACCCTTCAACAGAACTCAACTTCCCTTTAACAAAACCATGCTGACTGTCCTTGATTTGTCCCTGCCTCTCCAAGTGTAGCTTAATTCTGTCCCTCAGAATTGCTTCCAATAGTTTCCCCATCAAGACAGAAATAGGGAGAGTACAGGGCCAACATATTCCAGTAAAGATAAAGGGTGGGACCAACAAATCCAGGGAACCCTGGATGTTGAGGGACATTTTTTAATAAATCACCAAATGCAAAAATACATGACTCTTGCCTATTGTCTAACAGATTCCTAAATTCTTTAAACAAAATATTATACGTATTCTGATAGATGGGGGATTTCAGAGATGGTCAGTCTGACTTCAGGGCTAAGCTTGCAGCTACACTGTCACTTTGCATTGCTGCAAAGTAAGTTACAATGTGCAGCCGAACCTGTCACATTCTGGTGTTAATGCTGCAAATGAGCTGGTGTTTATGCTGCAAATGAGCCTCTTCCCACCCTTTATTTCATATTATCAGCATAACCTTCTATTCCTTTATCTTGTCTAGCTTCTCCTTAGTCTGGATTAGTTGGGGGTAAGAGAGCTACTCCAAATAAATAAACAAATTGGATAGAGCCCATGATGCTGGAAATAATGAGATTATTTCAAAGCTCTGTAAAAGTGTTGCTTGGCTGCATTAAGAAGAATGAGCTTACATTTTAATGACACCTTTCACGACTTCTAATATCTCAAAAGCACTTTTTCAGCCAATGAAATACTTTTGAACTGTAGTCACTGTTTGAAGAAATGTAGTCATCAATTTGTGCACAGCGACCTCCCACAAATAGCAACATTATTATAACCAAATAATATGTCTTCAGTGATGCTGGCTGCAAGATAAACATTGGCCAGACAACCAGGGAAAACACCTGACTTCAAAATTTCGAAATAGTGCTGCAGGGTCTTATATGTCCACCTATGACGGCACTCAGTTTAACAGCTTTGACAGTACCTCTGACAGTGCAGCACTCCCTCAGTACTGCACTGGAATATCGGCGTAGTTTATAAGATAAGCAGTTACCCCACCAACATTCCTAGATGATTCTAATGCTTTCTACATCAAACATTAATTACATAATCAGGACATCTTCAAAAACAATTAAAAAGGAAATTAAGAAGATTTCCGCACCTCTTTCATCTCCTTCATAAAGGTTGATGAGTTTGTTTCAATGTCATCATCTACACCTATTCTGGTAAAGATCTGATCGGCTATTCGAAATGAGGCATACTCGGCTGGAACGAAAGAACCTAGTGGGGCACAAAAGGGAATCTTATCTTTTGCCCCCCTCCAATTTTTCCATATTCCTCAGAGCACGTAAGCATTTACAATTTTTGTTCTAAATCTTAGAATGTTTTTTATAAGTTTCATTCAGAATTATGTGGATCACATAGAATTCACAGCACAAAAACAGGTCTGTCATGAAGCTATTGATGTATATTATTGGAAATTATTTTTCTTTTAAAATAGAGGTTTAGTTTGTGGGTGTGTCTTAATTGGATTAAAACCAGCTAGTCTGGGTGCTTTGATGTATACTAGTTTTGAGATGTAAGAGAGGTAGAGTGCATTTGCATTTTGTTGAATACAACATTCAAGAAGGGGAGTGAAATCTGGCACCTAGCTAGTGGAGACCAAGCAAATTTTATATTACTAGTAAAATTGGTACTATGAAAGGTGTTTTATTGCTAGAAGAGGTGGAGTTCAAAGGGGCTGGTGATACAATGAGAATTTACATTCAATGAGATGTGCTAGGTATAACAGACGGCAATTTTGTGTGCGCAGGGCACAGGCAATGTAACATCAAAGCCTGTAAGCCTGCCACTGCGTCTGAAAAGGAACCAAAGGGAAAGGAACCTCATTTAAACTTTGTAAGGTGAAAATGCTTTTCCTGGTGTCCACTTAAAGTCTATGGGTTGCCGTTGCCTTAGTAGAGATTAGTTTGGGAATTTGTTAGAAGTCATGATAGTAGTAATTTGTAGCCACGTGTATATATTTAACTTATGCAAATTAATAAGTGTCTCATGTCTCTTGATATAAAACCTCTGGAGAACTGGTGGTCTGATTCCTGAATTTAGAGCTGCATCTCAAACATACCACTTAAAAATATACGGTATGACAGTTGTTTAAAGATTCCCTCCGGGATTTTTAAATAAATCAACTTTACCAACTGCTGGGTCATAACAACTGGGGGCTCGTGCAGGATAAAAATATTTCTAATTCCCTCAATGGTTTGGAATTGCTGAATCTAAAGGTTACGAGTACAAGAAACACTTTGCATTCAGGAATTGGTGAGGTAGTTTAGAAGTGGTGAGACTGCAAGATGGCTTTAGCAATTGCTAAGACTTGTCTGGGAGTAGAAGATATAATTCTGATTGGGTTGGAGAAAATAACCAAAAGTAGTTTAACAGCGTTCGCAAATAAGTTAAAATTGGGGTTACCCGAGGGTGGTAGGAAATCAGGTATAATTAAAAATATAGCACAGCATCTACAGTCGAAAGGGAAACCTGACACTAGTGAGTCACAGCTGGAGGTAGTGAGACTTCAGTTACAAATGAAGATGCTTGAATTTGAACAAGCAAAGGAACTGAAAAAGCTTCAATTAAATGCAAAGGAAGAGAAATGGTTTTTAAAAGGCAATTAGAAATTGTGAAGATAGAGAAAGAAAGAGAAAAAGAGAGAATTCCAACTGAAAATGTTGGGAGTTAAAAAAGAGACGCCAGTAAGTGAGAAGGACTTATCTCCAGAGTAGAACCCCGTGCGGGGATGTTTAAATTTGTACAAGCTCTTCCAAAGTTTGAGGAAAAAGATATTGAAGCATTCTTTATTTCATTTGAGGCTGGCTAAACAGATGAAATGGCCACAAGAAAACTGGACATTATTATTGCAGTCTAAGTTGTTAGGTAGGGCACATGAGGTATATGCTTTGCTATCAGAAGAAATGTTGGTGAAATATGATGTGGTGAAAAAGGCTATTTTGAGTGCATATGAGTTGGCTCCTGAAGCATATAGGCAGAAATTTAGGAATTTGAGAGAATAGCCTGGGCAAACTGATACTGAGTTTGAAAGAGTGAAATAAAGTAATTTTAACCGGTGGATACGGGTGTTAAAAATAGAAACAACTTTTGCAGCTCTTAGGGAAGTATTTCTTTTGGAAGAATTTAAAGATTCAATCCGTTTTGTAGTGAGAACTCATGTGTAGGAACAGAGGATTGATTCTGTAAGACAAGCAGCGGAGGTAGCTGATGGTTATGAGTTAGTTCATAGTGCTAAACATTTTTTTTATCACCCTTTCAAATTGGAAAAGGATAAAAAGTGGGAAGGTGAAAGGAAGGTAGGTAGGTCAGGGAAGAGGAGTAGCTAGAAGTTCCCAGGAAGTTTTTTCTCAGAAGGTTGAAGTGACACCTGAAAATTGAGGTGTTTTCGTGGTAATAAAGTGGGGCACACAAAGTTGGTGAGTTGGAGATTGCAGGAAAAATCTGTTGGAATTATTGGGGTACAGAAAAGCTCTGTAAAGTAAAAGTATTGTGGGTTTTGAGGTTCAGGCTCAGGGGAAACCAGTGGCTTATGTACAGGTGAAACAGGGAGAATCAGTGATAGGTGAAGAAGTGGGAATGTGTTCACAGCTTACTCAAGAGAATTCTGAGGAGCAGGTTGCAGAAATGTTTAAAGACTTTGTGTGTGAAGGGAAAGTCTTTCCATGTGCACAGGGTGGAGTAGGTAAAGATGTTAAAATTTTAAGGGACACAGGGGTTACTCAATCCTTAATATTGTGGGATAATGATATTTGTTGTTCAAAGGAAATATTGCAAGAGCAGGTAAGAATAAATGGGATTCATGGAGATGCTAAATCTATTCCATTATGGAAGGTAAATTTTAAGAGCAAACGGAAGGTAGGTGAAGTTATAGTTGGAATGGTGGAAAAATTGCCCACTGCAGGGTTTCATTTTATTCTGCGTAATGATATAGCTGGATCACAAATGTGGGTGATGCCTATGGTAGTTGAGCAGCTTGTGGAAGTGTTTTCAACAGACGTGTTATGGAAGGAACATCCTGGATAGTTTCCTGATTGTGTTGTAACGAGATCAAAGGCTCATAGGGAGGAACATGAAAAATAAGATTAGCAGGTAATTCAAAGGTAAGAAAAAGGTGTCGAAATCCAATTAGCTGGCACTGTGTTTGATAACATTGCTCAGAAGGAAGAAATGCAGGAAAATTCAGCTGAAATGTTTAACTCAAAGAGATTAGTGGAGTTACAGAAAAATGATTTGCAATTAAAAGTTAAATCAGAAAGCTTATTCAGAAACAGAAGCAAAATGTATTCCAATATGTTGTTATCTTCGAGGAGCTATTTTACTGAGAAAGTGGTGGTCGGATCATGTCTCAGCAAATGAGAGCTGGAGGGAGTTGCATTAGATTGTTATTCCATTAGGGTATAGAAATGAGATTCTGAGGATTGCTTATGAAATTTCAATGGGGGGACATTTAGGAAATAGGAAAACACAGGAAAAGACATTTTTTTTTTTGGCCAGGATTGCATAGGGATGTAGTCAAATTCTGCAGAACCTGTTATACATGTCAAATAACAGGAAAACCACAAGCAGTGATTAAGCCGGTGCCTTTAATCCCAATACCAGCATTTGAAGAACCTTTTACTAGGGTCATGATTGATTGTGTAGAACCACTCCCTAAGACTAAAAGTGAAAGTCAATATTTACTGACAATAATGGATGTGTTTGCCAGCTTTCCTGAAGCGATGCCTTTAAGAAATATTACAACTAAGAAGATTGTGGAGGGGTTAATTTTTTTTTTACAAGATATAGCTTACCTAAAGAAATACAATCAGATCAGCGATCAAATTTCATGACACAGTTGTTTAAGAAAGTAATGAACAGTTTGGGGATAAAACAGTTTAAGTCTACAGCTTATCATCCAGAGTCACAAGGAGCTTTGGAAAGACGGCATCAAACTTTAAAATCTATGATGACAGCGTACTGTCAGGATCATGCACAGGATTGGGGTACAGGAATTCCATTTTTGTTATTTGCTGTTAAAGATGCTCCTAATGCATCGACTGGTTTTAGCTCTTTTGAACTAGTTTATGGTCATGAGGTCAGGGGACCACTGAAATTGATTCATGAGAAATTGGTGGGTCAAAATTCATGAACTATTCTTCTGGATTACATATCAACTTTCAGGGAGAAATTGAACAGAGCATGTGTGTTGGCTAGGAAACATTTAAAGATATCACAGTAAGTGATGAAAGTGAAAGCAGATAAGGAAGCTAAAATTCACAGTTTTGTTTCTGGAGAGGAAGTATTGGTTTTGTTACCAATACTAGGTGATTCATTAAATGCAAGATTTAGTGGGCCTTACAAGATTGAAAAGAAGCTGAGTGAAGTTAATTATTTAATATATACTCCAGATAGAAGAAAGAAGCAGAGGGTGTATCATGTAAATATGCTTAACGAGGGAAGAGGAACAAAAAGAGGCATTAGTGATGGTGGATGATGAGAAAGAGGTAGAAGTGCAGGACTGTGAAACTGATTTTCCTTTAACCAAATTGGATAATGAGGGGATGCTTGAAAATGTAAATGAAATATTGAGTTACCTTCCAAGCAAGTGTCAAAGTGATTTGGAAAAGCCATTGCAGTCACACAAACCTATTTGTGCAAACAAGTTGGGAAAGACAAATTTACCTTTACATGATAAAAACAGAATTACCTGGAAAAACTCAGGTCTGGCAGCATCGGCGGAGAAGAAAAGAGTTGACATTTCGAGTCCTCATGACCCTTCTCTGTTCTGTCGAAGGGTCATGAGGACTCGAAACGTCAACTCTTTTCTTCTCCGCCGATGCTGCCAGACCTGCTGAGTTCTTCCAGGTAATTCTGTTTTTGTTTTGGATTTCCAGCATCCACAGTTTTTTGTTTTTACCTTTACATGATGTCTCAGTAAAACTTTCATCTTCAATAAGGCAACATCCTTACAGATTAAATCCAGCAAAGTTATCACAAGTGCAAAAAGAAATTGATTTCACACTTCAAAATGATATCATTGAGTCTAGTTGCAGTAACTGGAGTTCGCCTATTGTACTGGTTCTGAAACCAGTTGGAGCACAAAGACTGTGTGTGGACTACTGAGAAGTGAATGCAGTGACAAAAGCGGATTCATATCCCACACCATGGTTGGAAGATTGCATTCAGAAAGTGGGACAATCAAAATTTATCACAAAGATTAACTTGCTAAAAGGATATTGGCAGGTACCGTTGTCGGAGAGAGCAAAGGAAATACCGACTTTTGTAATGCCAAGTAGACTTTATCAGTTTAAAGTCGTGCCATTTGGTATGAAGAATGAACCTGTGGCATTTCAAAGACTGACAATGTAATTGCAGGTCTAAGCAATTGTGCTGTTTATATTGATGATCTAATCATTTTCAGTCAGATGTGGGAGGAGCATTTACAGCATCTGGAGGAATTATTTACCCAACTACAAGAAGCTAACTTGGTGAATTTGTAAAAGCGCAAGTTACGTATCTAGGCCATACCATTGGACATGGTAAGGTGGCTCTGAGAGATGCAAAAGTCAAGACTATCGTGGATTTCCCAGTGCCTACAACAAAACGAAGTTTTGAGATTTCTTGGCATGAGTGGGTTTTACCCACTAAATTTTAGCCAAGTGGTTGCTCCACTAACTGAACTATTAAAAAACAACACAAAGTTTCAATGCACATTGGAGTGTCAGAAATCATTCGATAGTTTGAAAACTGTATTAACTACGACACCAGTTTTGGCAGTGCTCAATTATGCCAAGCAATTCAAGTTGACCATTGACGCAAGTGATATAGGCATTGGGTCTGAAGTATTACAAGACGAAGACACTGGAATTGAAAAATCAATAGGCTGTTTTTCACGGAACCTGAGTGTACGACAGAGAAGATATTCAATAATCGAAAAAGAGACTTTGGATTTGGTGTAAGCAATGCAGCATTTTGAAATTTATGTTGCAAACAATTCATCAGAAACAACTGTTTATACAGACCATAATCCTCTGAGGTTTTTAAACAAATTTCGAGACAAAATTACAAGGCTTTTCAGATTTTATTATAACCACTCAATCTACGGATTATACATATTGCTGGAAGAGAAAATCTGTTCGCAGATGCATATCAAGAGTTTGAAGCTTAAAGGAAAATTGGACATTTTTAAATCCCAGACACTGAACTGGAGTGATTTCTGTTGATACAAAGGACTTGTGTATATATATTATGTTAATGCACGTATCTGGTAATGCAATAATATAATAAATATAGGAGATAGTGTGAGGTGGGTTATTAAAATAAAGTTGTCTTTTAGAATGATGATGGTTCATTTTTCTATAGGGAGGGCGATGTTATGAAACTCTTAATGTATATTATTGGAAATTATTTTTCTTTTAAAATAGAGGTTTAGTTTGTGGGTGTGTCTTAGTTGGATTAAAGCCAGCTAGTCTGGGTGCTTCGATGTATACTAGTTTTGAGATGTAAGAGAGATAGAGTGAATTTGCATTTTGTTAAATAAAGCATTCAAGAAGGGGAGTGAAATCTGGCACCTAGCTAGCAGAGACCAAGCACTGTTTGATATCACGAATAAAATTAGTACTATGAAAGGGGTTTTATTGTTTGACGAGGTCGAGTTCAAAGGGGCTAGTGATACAATGAGAATTTACATTCAATGAGGTGTGCTAGGTATAACAGAGGGCAGTTGTGTGTGCGCAGGGAACAGGCAGAGGCCATTTAACATGAAAGCCTTTAAGCCTCCCACTGTGTCTGAAAAGGAACCAAAGGGAAAGGAACCTCATTTTGAATTTGTAAGGTGAAAATGCTTTGCACGGTGTCTGCTTAAAGTCTATGGGTTGCTGTTGCCTTAATGGAGATTAGTTTGAGAATTTGTTAAAAGCTATGATAGTAATAATTTGTAGGCATGCGTATATATTTAACTTGTGTAAATTAATAAATGTTTTATGTATTTTGATATAAAACTTCAAGAACTGGTGGTCTGATTCCTGAATTCAGAGCTGCATCTCAAATATGCCACTTAAAAATTTAGGTTATGACAGTTGTATAAAGTTTCCCTCTGGGATTTTTAAATAACTCAGCTTTACCAACTGCTGTGTCATAATAGGGCCATTGAACCCAACCGGCCCTTGCCAGTGTTTATGCTCCACGTGAACCTTCACTAATATTAACGGCAACTAGTTTGGGTGTCTCACAAATGGAAACATTTTCTCTATGTTTAGCCCTATTAAATGTCTTTATAGTTTTAAAGGCCTCTATCAAGTTACTCCCTCAGCCTTCTCTTTTCTAGCAAGATTGGTATTTAAAGTAGTTGTGTGTAATTCCTTTTGTCCACTTTTGTATCCTGCTGTTAATGAAAATGGTCCAATGGCTCCTATTGCAAAGTGAGAGGACTGGAGGTCAGGAGAAGTTTGGCAGTGATGCTCTTTCATCCCATGTTGGAATAATATTCTAACAAATATTTTCTTGGTTCCAAAATGAAGAATGACTTGTTGTACAAAACAACACACTGAAGAGAGGAAGTGGGGAGAAAATTGGTAAAAAAAATGTTTAAGAATTTAAATCCCTTAACTTTTCAACCATCCAGCCTGCACCTGAGTGTCTAACTCCTCCAGCCAAGTATTAACACTTCTATGTGCTCAGTATGCCAGTCAACGTGAAAACTATTTGCTAAATAACTTGCTAGGTACATCTGTCAACATGCATTCCCATCCTGTTGTGTACTTTATTTAATAATGAGCTTTGATATTCCAAGTTATATATCCCCGGTTGACTGCACTGCAATTCTTGGCAATGGTAATGGCAATTTGTGGCATGGCTGCAACAACTTGCATTTATATAGCACCTTTAACAGAGTAAAGCATCCCAAAATGCTGATCAAAGAGATTATCAAACAAATTTGACACCGAGCCACATAATGAGAGACTCAGAATATCATGGACTACTATTAACAGTGGTTCCAGATGTTTAAAAATATATAATTTGATGGTGAATAAACAGTGAGCATGTATGAGGTAAAAAAAAAGGTACTAAGAACAATTAATTATGAAGTAAATTTAGCGTCATACGCAACATGTAAATGTACCCAGGATCCTGAAAGTTCAAATGTAATTCTTTAGAAAATGGTATTTATTAATACTGTGTATTTGGAATATGAGTGACACTCATCTCCTGATAGCTCAGAGAAGCAGTTGGTGAACCATTGCAATCCTTTTATTAATAGGGCTCCCACAAGGGTTTTAATCAGGAAATCACAGGATACTGGTCCTGTAATGAAGTAGTAGTAATATATGTTCAAGCAGGACAGCGCTTATAACAGGCTGTACTGCACAGATAATTGATTTAACCTCCATTGCCTATCACTTCATACTCCCAATCCCTTACTCCACTCTCTGCCTGTCTCCTTAAACTCCCCATCACTCTACGCCCATAATTCTACCCTCCCTGACCAATGCTGCAATTCAAGCCTATTTTGCTCCTGCTCAAATCTAATTTCACTCTGCTGAGCTCCTACTCACCAATCTGGGCTATAATCTGACACAGAACAATTTGTTTAAGATAGGTTGACTTTCCACTCATGTTGGGCCCAGTGACAATGATGAAGTTGTTGCCATCGGAGACGTATGTGTTATTAGCAACAGGTTTCTCCATTGATATCTTTTCGAGAATAGGGTGTCGTCCCTGCTTAACAGCCAAAGTGTCAGTGAACTCTGGACGAACTAGAACAAAACCATGAATAATCAATCATGAAAACCTGGCTGGATTTTGATATTAATTCCCTGAATTTCCTTAACAGTCTACCGTAACAAGGACTAAAACCCAGGATAAACATGTGGAAGGGTTTCAGTCCATTTTCCACTGGCCAATTATAAGAATCTATAAGCAAGCTGCCAGCAAATGTCACAGGGTAAAAATAACAACATTTCTGTACAGTGTTACTACTACCCTTGCATTAATTAATTATTGAAAATTGCTAAGGTTGGAGTCAGGATTCAAATGTACATCTAATCAGTTGCTTGTCATAGAATCATAGGCCCTTTGTGCCTACACCAGCTCTTTGAAACAGCTTTTCAATTAGTCACATTTTCCTGTGCTTTTTGCAAAGCCCGGCAATTGTTTCTGCTACAAGGATTTATCCAATTCCCTTTGAAAGTTATTATTGAATCTGTTTCCACCACCCTTTTCGGCAGCACATTCCAGATGGTAACAATTTGGTGCATGAAAAGATTCTTATCTCCCCTCTGGTTCTTTTACCAATGACCTTGGATCTGTGCTCTGATTATCATAAACAGAATTGTCACACTGAGAGAATAAATACAAGCAGAGCAACTATTGGCTAATTGTAATTCACTCCAAGTTCCAGTAAAATACAGTACTTGAAACCCACAATACATTGTTAATTCAATGACTTTGTAGGGTAGAGGCACTATCCAGTGCGATACAAATACATGCAGATCAGATGGTTCCAGGTTACATTCCTTGATGAGGTAGAAAATTTCAGTCAGAAACCCTCATAACAGAGGGTCAATTGAAGATTTCAACAACAATTTGAATTTATATAGCAGATTTATTGTGAACATCCCAAAGCTCTTCACGGGAGAGCTAGCTAACAGAATTTGGCACGAAGCCGCATAAAGGGATATTAGGACATTTGGCCAAAAGTTGGTCAAAGACAATTGATGATCTTAAAGGGTAGAAATCTAGAGATGCAGAGAGGTTCGGGGAGAAAATTCCAGAGTTTAGGGCCCAGACATCTGAAAGCATGACCAAGAATGAGGTTCAAAAATCTTTATTAGGTAAGGGTATTTTTTTAAAAAATTCATTCTTTGGATGTGGGCTCACTGGCAAGGTCAAAATTTATTGCTCATTCCTAATTACCCTTGAGCAGTGGTGCTAAGTACTTATGTTGCTTGTCCAGTCAGGTTTCTGGTCAATGGTGACCCCATTGATTCCCCGGAAATTGATGCTGGGAATTCAGACAGAGTAATGCTATTGAAAGTCAAGGGTAGGTGTTTAGATTTTCTCTTATTGGAGAAGGTTGTTACTACCAAATACTTCTTAAATGTTATGAGGGTTTCTGCCTCAACCACCCTTTCAGGCAGTGAGTTCCAGATTCCCACCACCCTCTGGGTGAAATAATTCTTCCTCACATCCCCTCTAAACTAAATTTAAAAGTTTGCAGATGATACGAATCTTGGGAGTGTTGTGAACTGCGAGGAGGACGGCGTGGAACTTCAAGAGGACATAGACAATTTGGTGGAGTGGGCAGATAGGTGACAGATGAAGTTCAATACAGAGAAGTGTGAGATGATGCATTTTGGTAGGAAGAACACGGACAGACAATATATAAGGGGTGAAATTTTGAAGGGATGCAGGAGCATAAAGACTTGGGTGTATATGTGCATAGATCATTGAAGGTGGCAGGACAGGTGAACAGAGCAGTTAATAAAGCATTTAGTATCCTGGGCTTTATTGATTTGGGCATACAGTACAACGGCAGGGAGGTTATGCTGAATTTATATAAGACCCTCGTTAGATCTCAGCTGGATTTTGTATACAATTCTGGGCACCATAGTATAGGAAGGATGTGAACGCACTGGAGAGAGTGTAGAAGAGTTTTACAAGAATGGTTCCAGAGATGAGAAACTTCAGCTATGAGGATAGGTTGGAGAGGTTAGGACCGTTGGGGAGATGGCTGAGAGGAGATTTGATAGAGATGTTCAAAATCATGAGGGGGCTGGACAGAATAGATAGGGAGAAGCTGTTCCCACTTGTAAAAGGATCAAGAACAAGAAGGCACAGATTTAAAGTGACTTGCAAAAGAACCAAGTGTGAGAAAAAAAAATTTCACACAACGAGTGGTTCGGGTCTGGAATGCACTGCCTGGAAGTGTGGTGGAGGCAAGTTCAATTGAGGCATTCAAGAGGACATTAGAGGATTATTTGAATAGAAACAATGTGCAAAGGTACGGGGAAAAGGCGGGACAATGACACTAGGTCATAATGCTCATTTGGGGAGTCACTGCAGACATGATGGGCCAAATGGTCTCCTTCTGTGCCATTACGATTCTGCGATTCTGAGAGTCTGTTACATGCAAGTTAGCAGCCTGAATGTTGTCAAGGTCAGGACAGTTTCTTAGAGCAGTATATTCTAGAACCAACCAGGGAGCAGGCTATTCTAGACCTGGTAATATGCAATGACACAGGATTAAACAATAACCTCATGGTAAAGGAGCCTCTAGGTGATAGCAATGGTAATATGATAGAATTTCACATTCGTTTGAAGGAGACAAGTACAGTCTGGGTCTAAGACTAGTGTTTTAAACCTGAATAAAGGTATGAAAGTAAAACTAGCTAAAGTGAACTGGGGAACGAGGTTAAAAGCTAGGACGGTGAGATATTTAATAACTCTCAGCAAAAATTTAACCCAGTGAGAAAGAAAGATGAACCATCTGTGGCTAAATAAGAAAGTTAAAGATAATATTAAATTGAAAGAAACATTCTATAAATTTGCAAAGATTAGTGGTATATCAGAAGACTGGTCAGATTTTAAGAACCAGCAAAGAATGACTGAAACAAATAAAGACTGAGAAAGTAGAGGATGAGAGAAAGCTAGCTAGTAATATAAAAAGATAGTGAGAGTTTCTACAAGTACTTAAATAGGAAAAGATGAACTAAAGTTAATGTTGGTCCTCTAGGAAGTGAGGCTGGGGAATTAACTGATAATGAAAAACAAGGAAATGGTGGAGGCGTTGAACAGGTATTTTGTGTCTGTCTTCACTGTAGAAGTCTAAGAAAACTTCCCAAAGATGTTTGAAAATCAAGAGGTGAACGGGAGAGAGGAGCTTAAAACAATCAGCAGAGAAAGGGTGCTGGGAAAACTATTAGACCTACAGGTTGACAAGTCCCCGGGACCAGATGACGTGCATCCTAGGCATTTAAAGGAAGTGGCTGCAGAGATAGTAGAGGCATTGGTTATAATCTTCCAAAAGTCCTTAGATTCTGGAAGGGTCCCAGCAGGTTGGAATAAAGCTAATGCAACACCTTTATTCCAGAAAGGGGGGATGCAGAAAGTAGGAGAAAGCGGAATTACAGACCAGTTGGCCTAACATCAGTAGTAGGGAAAATGCTCAAGTTTATTATAAACAATGTGATAACAGGACATTTAGAAATTATTAACAGCATTGGACAAAGTCTATCCAGCTTCACCTATTCCACCCCCCTTAAACAGTATATATTTCACCAAACTTTTACTTCTCTTTAGCTCTTAAGCAGAGTCATACGGACTCGAAACGTTAACTGTCTTTTTCTCCACAGGGGCTGTCAGGCC
This sequence comes from Carcharodon carcharias, assembly GCF_017639515.1. Taxonomy (NCBI): domain Eukaryota; kingdom Metazoa; phylum Chordata; class Chondrichthyes; order Lamniformes; family Lamnidae; genus Carcharodon; species Carcharodon carcharias. Next base: position 116,635,495 of record NC_054482.1, read on the forward strand.
TACTGAGTTTTTCCAGCATTTTTTTGTTTTTGTTTCAGATTTCCAGCATCCGCAGTATTTTGCCTTTATCCTAGTGTTTAATTCACTGCCACTTCTCTTCCAGGAATGCCCACGTTGAAGGAGTACTGCTCTTCTCTCCGACAGGATTTCCACTTGTCTCTTTTGCCCTGTTCACCTTCATTGCTTTCCATTTCCCTCTTGACGTTTGACAAGGCGTTTACTAAAACTCTTTGTTTCCAGTACCAGTACCATTAACACCCCTTTGACCTTTTGTTTATGACTTGTTTGCAATCTCTCCTTTGCCTCTACCTATCGCTGACCTTCTATCCTGCTTCACCTGTTCCACCCCCGTAAACAATATATATTTCACCACACTTTTACTTCTCTTTAGCTCCAAAGAAGAGTTATATGGACTCGAAAAGTTAACTCTGTCTTTTTCTCTACAGATCCTGTCAATTCTGTCTTTCTCTCCACATTATCTTAGACAAAGTCAACATGGATTTACGAAAGGGAAATTGTGTTTGACAAACCTACTCAAGTTTTTTGAGGATGTAACTAGCAGAATAGATAAGGGAGAACCAGTGGAAATGATGTATTTGGATTTTCAGAAGGCTTTTGATAAAGTCCTACATAAGAGGTTAGGATGTAAAATGAAAGCACATGGGATTGGGGGTAATATATTGGCACAGATTAAGAATTGGTTAGCAGACAGGAAACAGAGAGCAGGAATAAATGGGTAAGTGGGTCTTTTTCGGAGTGGCGAGCTAGTGGGGTACCTCAGGGATCAGTGCTTGCGCCCCCCACAATATATATTAATGATTTGGATGAGGGAATCAAATGTAACATTTCCAAGTTTGCTGACGACACGAAAGTTGGTGGGAATGTAAGTGGTGAGGAGAGTGTTAAGAGGCTTCAAGGCGATTTAGACAGGTTGAGTGAGTGGGCAAATACATGGCAGATGCAGTATAACGTTGATAAGTGTGAAGTTATCTACTTTGGTAGGAAAAACAGAATGACAAGAGTTTTACTTAAATGGTGGTGGGTTGGGAAATGTTGAAGTACAAAGGGACTTGGGTGTTCTTGTACACCAATCATTGAAAGCAAACATATAGGTGAAGCAAGCAGTTAAGAAGGCAAATGATATGTTGGCCTTCATTACAAGAGGACTTGAGTACAAGTACAAGGATGTCTTACTGAAGCTGTACAGGGCCTTGGTGAGATCACACCTAGAGTATTGCGTGCAGTTTTGGTTTCCTTACCTAAGAAAGGATATACTTGTCATAGAGGGGGTGCAACAAAGGTTCACCAGACTGATTCCAGGGGTGACAGGATTGTCGCACGAGGAGAGATTGGGCCGACTAGGCCTGTGTTCACTGGAGTTTAGATGAGAGGGGATCTCACTGAAACATTCCCGTAAATGCATCTATGCCATTCACCTCAGCCACTCTTTCTAGCAAATTCCACATTCTCTCCACTCCCTGGGTAAAGATATGCCTCCTGAATTTCTTACTAGATTTATTACTGACTATCTTATAATTATGGTCCCTATTTTTAATCGCACCACCCCCCCCCCCCCCCAAATGTGGAAACATGTTCTATACATATAGCCTATCAAACTCTGAGGTCACTCCTCGGCCTTCTCTACTGGAGAAAAGAGCTCCAGCCTGTTCTGGTTCACTGAATCATAATTTTTCTAAAATGGCAAGAAACAGAGGCACAGGGCAGAATCGTCCCAAATTTGCACAAAGTGCAGTAGCAGGCGTGAAAGAAGTTGTTTTGCCCGCAGGCTGTAATAGCGGGTTTTCACACCATATCGTCATATTCCTGCCGCGTCCCGCTTCATTAATAGTGCGTGCACGGGAAACACTCCGGATTGCTAGTGGGGCGGCCTCTCATTCGCCCACCCCACCATCACCTCAGGTCTTTAGTCATCCAGGGGGCATATTTAAAGGGTACCCCTGCACAGAACTGGCACTCTCTGAGGGAGCAAAAGCTGCTGGAAAGTCATGGCTGCCAAAGGGAGGGAACATGCTGCCCTCAAATTTAGCGACACCCACCTCGGGCATCAACTGGGCACAGTGGAGGCCCGCCGTGAAGTTATCTACGTCGCTCTGGGCGAAGACCAGCAACCAAGGTCACCAATCCAGCATGGGAGACGGTGGCAACGGTGGTCAGGGATCTGAGACCTGCTAAGGATGTAGGAGTCATGGACGCTCCCTGGGAATTATGTGCAGACCTGTAGGAGGCGTTTGTGGTGGTCGCACACATTTCGAACATTCAGCAAGTGGAAGGGTTGATGTAGTTTTCTGCTTGTTGCCACGGAGATGTAAGAGCAACATGAGTGGTCAATGGCACCCTGCACCTGTAGAAAACCAGAGATCTGCGCAAATCCCAGCACTCTTGTTTCCTGGCTTTCTTGATCCTGGGAGAAATGCATAAAGTTCTGTTCCTGAAGATGACGTCCTAGATACACCTGTACATGGAAGCTTGTAGGTGCTCACACAGGTCACCTGTGGAACCCTGGAAGGAGCCACTGGCATAAAAATTGAGCACTGCAGTCACTTTCATGGCCACTGGCAGTGGATGCCCTCCATGTCCCCATGACATCAAATATATGTGACTGACCAGTTCTCTAGACATGCATAGTCTCAGTCAACTGCATGAATGACAAGCGCCATCTGTAGGCCCCGGGTCTAGCCGTCACTTGTAGGTTCCTCACTCACTGTGGATCTTCAGCTCCATGTGCAGCAGGCCCTTCCACCCCTTCATCTTGAGGAAGGTGCTCCTCCCTTTGTCGAGTTGGGTGCCCCCAACACCCTCTTCTTGTTCTTCTCTGCTCCCTCTAAGCCATGACGCATACTGCTAAATCACCAGGCTCCATGATCCTGATGTTCTCCTCCTGCAGGATCAAAGGGAGAGATGCGTGGGTTAGCACAGGTATCCTAAGAACTTCTCTTGGTTAAGTCTGAAGGCCACTTCACGCATGCAGGAGAGTATTGACCACCACTTGGATGACCAGGGTGTAGGGGAGTGGTACTGTCGCTAGACTGGTAATCCAGAGACTGAAGGTAATGTTCTGGAGACCCGAGTTCAAATCCAGCACCATGGTATTAAATTTTTAAAAATCTGGAATTAAAAATCTGATGACCGTGAAACTATTGTCGATTGTTGTTAAAAACCCATCTGGTTCACTAATGCTGTTCGTACCTGGTCTGGCCCACGTGACTCCAGACAAAAGCAAACTCAGCCCTGTCAATCCTGCAAAGTCCTTCCTACTGACATCTGGGGGCTTAGTGTCAAAATTGGGAGAGCTGTCTCACAGACTAATCAAGCAACAGCCTGACATAGTCATCCTCATGGAATTATACCTTACAGATAATGTCCCAGACATCACCATCCCTGGGTATGTCCTGTTCCACCGGTAGGAAAGACCCAGCAGAGGTGGTGCCCACATCCCATGAATGAATAAAAAAAAGCATCTGTCCATGACAGTATCGATAGGAGTGACCACGGCATAGTTGCTGTGGAGACGAAGCTCCGCCTTCACATTGAGGATACCCTCCATTCTGTTGTGTGGAACTACCACCATGCTAAATAGGATAGATTTCAAACAGATCTAGCAACTCAAGGCTGGGCCATCAGCAGCAGCACTATTGTACTTGAACACAATCTGTAACTTCATGGCCCAGCATATCCCCCACTCTACCATGACCAGAAGCCAGGGGATCAACCTTGGTTCAATGAAGAGTGCAGGAGGGCATGTCAGGAGCAGCACCAGGCAAGCCTGAGGTATCATCCTGGTGACGCTATAACACAGGACTACTTGCATGCCAAGCAGCAAGTGACTGACAGAGCTAAGCGATCCCCCAACCAGCGGATCAGATCTAAGCTCTGCAGTCCTGCCACATCCAGTGGTGAATGATGGTGGACAATTAAACAACTCACTGGAGGAGGTGGCTCCACAAATATCCACATCCTCAATGATGGAGGAGCCCAGCACATCAACGCAAAAGATAAGGCATTTGCTACAATCTTCACCCAGGAGTGCCAAGTGGATGATCCATTTCAGCCTCCTGTGGAGGTCACCAGCATCACAGATACCAATCTTCAGCTAATTCAATTCACTCAATGTGATATCAAGAAATGGCTGAAGGCACTGGATACTGCAAAGGGTATGGGCCCTGACACTATTCCAGCAATAGTACTGAAGACTTGTGCTCCAGAACTTGCTGCACCCCTAGCCAAGCTGTTCCAGTACAGCTACAACACTGGCATCTACTCAGCTATGTGGAAAATTGCCCAGGTATATCCTGCACACAAAAAGGTCAATTACTGCCCCGTCAGTCTCCTCTCGATCACCAGTAAAGTAATGAAAGGGGTCATCAACAGAGCTATCAGGCGGCACTTGCTTAGCCATAATCTGCTTACTGGTGCCCAGTTTGTTTTGTTCCACTAGGGTCACTCAGCTCCTGACCTCAAAACAGCCTTGGTTCAAACATGGACAAAAGAGCTGAACTCCCAAGGTCAGATGAGAGTCACTGCCCTTGACATCAAGACGGCATTTGACCAAGTTTGGCTTCAAGAAGCCCTCGCAAAACTGGAGTGAATGGGAATCAGGGAGAAAACTCTCCGCTGATTGCAGTCATAACTGGCACAAAGGAAGATGGTTGTGGTTGTTGTAGGTCAGTCATATCAGCTCCAGGACATCACTGCAGGAGTTCCTCAGGTGGTATCCTCGGCCCAACCATCTTCAGCTGCTTCATCAATGACCTTCCTTCCTTCAAAAGGTCAGAAGTGGGGATGTTCACTGAAGACTGCACAATGTTCAGTACCATTCGCAACTCCTCAGATACTGAAGCAGTCCATGTCCAAATGCAGCAAGACCTGGACAATATCAAGGCTTGCGCTGACGTTCAATGGAGTTACGATCACTGAATCCCCCACTATCAACATTCTAGGAATTACCATTGACTAGAAACTGAATTGGACTAGCCATATAAATACTGTGGCAGGTCATCGGCTAAGACTCCTGTAACTCACGAGTAATCACCTCCTGACTCCACAAAGCCTGTCCACTATCTACAAGGAACAAGTCAGGAGTTTGATGGAATACTCCCCACTTGCCTGGATGAGTGCAGCTCCCACAACACTCAGGAAGCTTGACACTGTCCAGGACAAAGCAGCCCACTTGATTGGCACCACATCCACGAACATTCACTCTCTCCACCGCCGACACAGTAGCAGCAGTGTGTACCATCTACAAGATGCACTGCAGGAATTCACCAAGGCTCCAAAGACAGCACCTTCAAAACCTACAGAAACTACCATCTAGAAGGACAAGGGCAGCAGATGCATGGGAACACCACCACCTCGAAGCTCCCCTCCAAGCCACTCACCATCCTCATTTGGAAATATATCGCTATTCCTTCGCTGTCGTTGGGTCAAATTCCTGGAACTCTCTCCCTAACAGCACTGTTGTCTACCTACACCATTTGGACTGCAGCAGTTCAAGGCAGCAGCTCACCAACACCTTCTCAAGGGCATCTAGGGATGGTCAATAAATGCTGGTCCAGCTAGCAAAGCCCACATTCCCTGAATGAATAAAAAAAGTGCACTCATTGGTTTTCCAAAACCCTACTCACTTCCGCCCCACTCCACTTGACCAATTGGTGGCAACTTCGGTCACTGGACTCCATGCTGCACTCTCAGCTCAGGCATTCTCTTAACCCACACTGCAAAGCTGCACTGTTAGCCTGAACCCTGATGGATACTGGTCGAAGCCTTAATAAAGACACTGCAAGGGGCTGTGAACACCTCCACCAGTGACTGCGCCGGGGCCACCTTTTGCAAGGGATTCTACAAGTTACCCAATGGGCCAATTGCTCTGCTGCCCCCTAAAATATTCACTAATTTATAGTCTGCGCCCGAGTGGTGAAAGGTTCTGGAGCATTTGGTGGCACTTTCGTGATTCTGCATTGCTTCAGTGGATAGAAAAGACTCAGAGACCTGACTCCAAGCATCTCATTGGAGCTGCAGCTGAACGATCTCAGCTGCAGAAGAATGTTCACTTTTGATAAGCTTTTCTAAATGCTTCCCCCACCCTCCCCTGGCATGTGCTTGAGTACTTCCTTCAGTCTATGCTAACTTGCCCCCCATCCTCCCGGCTTGTGCTTGAGTACAGGAAAAAAGTGACTTAGCTGTGCCCCCACGAATGCGCAGCATCTTTTCCTTGATGTCCTACAGGCGACGTTCGCTAGAGCTGCGCAAGGTTGTGTGCACTCACATCTGAGTTGCACTCAAAGTTCAGGTCGCCAGGTGCACGTCTTTTAAATGCAGTCGTGAAGCACACTGTTCTTAAGTCAAGCCAACGTGGATGGTAAATTTGACATGGGGGGGTATGATTCCAGCCAGCAGGACTTATAATGAGATGCTAAAGTATTGAAATTAGACTCCCAAAGTGCAGCGGCCGGCCGTTGACGGGTGGAAATGATAATCACAACTGGTTTCACGACAGCACGAAACTGATTTTTAGCCTTCTCATCATACTGTCCTCCCAACGCCCGCCATGACAGCCGCGTCAATAGGGCTGAAAATTCCATCCATTAATGTCGATTAATTAATTAAGTGTAATTAATTGCTAGAAATTGAATTATAGTTAAATTTGTGCAAAATTGCTTATTTGTGCTAACATTATGGTATGTTCAGTTTGTTTCTCGAATGCTTATTTAAACATTACCACTTGCAACACAAAGAACAATAGAAAATATCCTTGCCATAGTCTGAAAGTGTGCAGGTATGTGCGAAGGACAACAACATGTCCAACATGGAGACTGCGTCAGACAGCTTGTACAGACAATGGATGTGTTTGTAGATCTCGCTCAGGAGTTTGCAAACCACCCTGGAGAAAAACAAAGAAAATAATTACATTTTGAGTTTTTAGCAAATCAAAATATTCTTAATTATTGGATTGTGAAGAACAAGCAGCAGAAAACACACTGCACTGTCGTGCTATTGTTGCTGGACTAGTAATCCAGGGACCCAGGGTAATGTCCGGGGACCTGGGTTCGAATCCAACAATGGCAGATGGTGGAATTTGAATTCAATAAAGAAAGTAAAAGCCTAATGAAATTAGAAGTCTACTGATGACCATGAAATCAATGTCAATTGCTGTAAAACCCCTATCTGGTTCACTAATGCCCTTTAGGGAAGGAAATCTGCTGTCCTGGCCTGACCCAGATGCCACAACAATGTGGTTGATTCTTAAATGCCCTCTGAAATGGCCTGGCAAGCCACTCAGTTGTATCAAACCACTACAAAAAATAATAAAACAGGATGGACCACTGGGCATTGATTTAGGCATCAGGTACAACACCGTCAAACTCAACCATGCAAAGTCTTCCTTACTAGAGGACATACTTGGGCAATTTTCCACATTGCCAGGTAAATGGCAAGTGTTGGAGCTGTACTGAAACAACTTGGCTAGGAGCTTGGCAAGTTCTGCAGCACAAGTCTTCAGTACAATTGCTGGAATATTGTCAGAGCCCGTAGATTTTGCAATATCCAGTTCCTTCAGCTGCTTCTTGATATCATGTGGAGTGAATCAAATTGGCTAAAGGTTGGCACCTGTAATGCTGGGGTCCTCCGGAGGATGCCAAGATGGATCATCCACTCACGACTTCTGACTGAAGATTGCTGCAAATACTTCAGCCTTATCTTTTGCTCTGATGTGCTGGGCCCCCAGGTCCTTGAGAATAGGGATCTTTGTGGAGCCTCCTCCTCCAGTGAGTTGTTTAATTGTCCACCATTATTCACGACTGGATGTGGCAGCACTGCAGAGCTTAGATCTGATCCGTTGGTTATGGAATTGCTTAGCTGTCTATTGCATGCTGCTTATGCTGATTGGCATGCAAGTAGTCTTGAGCTGTAGCTTCACCAGGATGACAACTCATTTTTCGGTATGCCTGGTGCTGCTCCTGGCTCTTGGGTTGATCCCTTGGCTTGGTGGTAATGGGAGAGTGGGGGATATGCCAGACCATGAGATTACAGATTGTGGTTGAGTCCAATTCTGCTGCTGCTGACGGCACACGGTATCTCATAGATGCCCCGTCTTGAGTTGCTGGATCTGTTCGAAATCTAACCCAATTAGCATGGTAGTAGTGCCCCACAACACGATGGAGGGTAGCCTCAATGTGAAGACCGGAGTTTGTCTCCACAAGGACTGTGTGGTGGTCACTCCTACCATATTGACAGGACAAACCCAGGGGTGATTATGGGACATGATCTCTAAGATATGATTCCGTGAATATCACTATGCCAGGCTGCTGCTTGACTAGTCTATGAGACAAATCTCCCAATTTTGGCACAAGCCCCCAAATGCCAGTAAGGAGGACTTTGCAGGGTTGACAGGGCTGGATTTGACATTGTCAATTCCAGTGCCCAAGTCGATGTCTGGTGGTCCGTCTGGTTCATTCCTTTTTATTGATTTTTAGTGGTTTGATACAACTGAATGGCTTGCTAGGCCATTTCAGAGTCAACCACATTGCTGCGGGTTTGGAGTGTGATAAAGATTGAACAGTCCATTTTTATCTGTTGGTGGAGGGATAAATGTTGACTAGGACGCAAGGGAGTATTCCCACATTCTTCTCTGAAATAGTGACGTGGGATCCTTAAATCTCAACTGCGAGGCAGGCGAGGGCTCAGTTTGGCGTCTCATCCGAAAGACAACTCCTCCAACATTGCAGCAAAACCTCAGTACTGCAATGGAAATGTCAGCATGGATGTTTCACTCAAGTCTCTGGAGTAAGACTCACTGCCTTTTGACACAGAGGCAAGAGTGCTACCCACTGAGCCATAACTGACTCCCGTTCAATACATTTCATTGTTAGCTTAATTTCATTTTTGGCCTCATGCCACCAGTTATAAGAATATGCCAGCTTTCTTGAAAGAACAAAAGTTGCTTTATGAATATTCCTAATCTCCTTACAGATAGGTCATGTGGTAAATCTCCCGTAAAGACTCTTGGCACCGTTCGTTCATTTTAATTAAGTCGGCTGTAGTGAAGTTATAAGTGTTCTTCATCACGGTGACCTGAAAAGGAGTTCAAAGTTATAATAGAAGCTTTCTGCAGGACACATCATAGTCTATGCAGGAGGCAGGCAAGCCACTTATAAAAAGCTAAGTAGCCTTGTAACAGTTAAGTGTCTATTCCCTGCCTATTCAATAGACAAGTTGTGTGGCTAGGAAAATAGGAGCAGGAACAGGCTATTCAGCCCATTGAGCCTGTTCCACCATTCAATTAGATCATAGCTGATCATCAATGCCACCTTCCTGCGCTACCCCCGTATCCCTTGCTGTTATTAGTATCTAGAAATCTATCAATTTCTGTGCTGAACATGTTCAATTATTGAACAGCCCTCTAGGGTAGAGAATTCCAAAGATTCACTACCCTCTGAGTGAAGAAATTCCTGCTCATCTCAGTCTTAAATGGTCTGCATCTTATTCTGAGACTGTGACCCCTGGTTCTAGACCCGCCCCTCCAGTCAGGGGAAACATCCTATATGTATCGACCCTGTCACATCCTGTAAGAATTTTTAAAGGTCACCTTTCGTTCTTTGAAACTCTAGAGATTACAGGCCCAGTTTCCCCAATCTCTCCTCATATGACAATCCTGCCATCCCAGGGATCGGTCTGGTGAACCTCCATCGCACTCCCTCCAAAGCAAGTTTATCCTTCCTTAAATAAGGAGACCAACACTGTACAAATACTCCAAGTGCAGTCTCACCAAGGCTCTATACAATTGCAGCAAGAAATCTTTACTCCTGTTCTTAAATTCCCTTCTGATGAAGGCCAACATACCATTAGCTTTCCTGATTGCTTGTTGCATCAGCATGCTAGCTTTTAGTGAACAAGGACACCCCAATACCTTTAGGCATCAACACTTCTCAACCTCTCACCATTTAAGAAATAATATGCATTTCTGTTTTTAGTACCATAGTGGATAACTTCACACTTATTCACATTATATGCCATCTGCCATGTTCTTGCCCATTCACTTAGCCTGTACAAATCCCCTTGAATCTTCCTTGCATCCTCTTCACAACTCACATTCTACCTAGTTTTGTGTCATTAGCAAATTTGGAAATATTACATTTGGACCCCACATCCAAATCTTTTATATAGATAGTGAATAGCTGTGGCTGCAGCACTGATCCTTGTGGTACCCCAATAGTTACAGGCTGCCATTCTGAGAATGACCCATTTATTCCTACCCTCTGTTTTCGGTCTGCTAATCAATTATCAATCCATACCAGTATGCTAAGGGGAGGCAATGGCATAATGGTATTGTCACTGGACTAGTAATCCAGAGACTCAGGGTAATGCTCTGGGGACCTGGGTTCAAATCCCTGGGATGGCAGGTGGTGAAATTTGAATTCAATAAAAATTTGGAATAAAAGTCTAATATTGTTGTAAAAACCCATCTGATTCACTAATGTCGTTTAGAAAAGGAAATCTCCTGTCCTTACTTGGTCTGGCCTAAATGTGACTCCAGACTCACAGCAATGTGGTTGACCCTTAAATGCCCTCTGAATGAGCAATAACCAGCAATGCCCACACGAATGAATTTAAAAAAAAATGGCTGTACGTTTATGTTTTGAACGTGATTTATGTTTTCTTGTCACTTTGCCTGCTAAGCTCACAGATTTAGAATAGAATTACTAATTTTTTGGGGACCTATTTGAACAAGGAGGAAGGAAGGATGGGAGGAAAGAACTGCATTTAGATAGCACCTGTCACAAACACAGGGCAACTCAACTTGCTGCACTACCAAAAAAAATTTGTTGAATTGCAGTCATAATTCTAATATTGGAAAAGTGGCAGCCAATCTACACACTGCAAGCTCCCACTAATAACAATGCAATAATGAATGACTAGGTAATCTGTTTTCGTGATGTTGATTGAGAGATGAATATTGGACATGGCACCTGGGAAAACTCCGCTGCTTTTATTTCAAGTAGCGCATGGGACCTTTTATGTCCTCCCAAGAAGGTAGATAAAACCTCAGTTAACATCTCATCGAAAAGACAGCACCTCTCCCCAGTACTGTTCCTCTAACAGTGCAGCATTCCCCCTTCAAACTGCAGCACACTCTTAATATTAGACTGGGAACATCAGGTCAGATTATGTGCTCAAGTATCTGGAGTTGGGCTAGAACCCACATTCTTTTGACTCAGAAACAAGAGTACTACCACTGAGCCACAACTAACATAGATATCAGGAGCCTATCTACTGAGGCTGATACAGGAGCCTGACTCTTCTCCTATGCGATCATCATCCCTGATCCATATGCTCCTTCCATTCTGGTCTCTTGTGAATCCCAAAACTTTACTGTCCCATCATTGACAGCTGTGCCTTCAGCTGCTGTGATACAAAACTCTGGATTCCCTCCCTAAACCTGTCTGCCTCTCTATCCTCCCCACTCCCACCACTCCTTTAAGATGTTCCTTAAAACATACTTCTTTGACCAAGCTTTTGGTCACATGTCCTAATATCTCCTTACAAGGCTTGATATCAAATGCTGTTTGATAAAGTTCCTGTGAAGTACCTTGGGATGTTTTACTATGTCAAAGGTGCTATATAAATGCAGGCTGTTCTTGCTAAAAGGGGAAGTACAGCCAGAATTTCCTACTTCGATCATGTAGAAATAACCATCATCACAAAGGTATTCCTCTTTGTAATTGGAACCTTGCAGAACTTAATGACATGTTAAAAAAGCGTCATAAATAACAGAAGCTGCAGTGAGTAACGCACCTTCATGAACTCTGAAGGCAGTTGTCCATTAGGGAATGAAGCTCCCTCACAGCTCAGCTGAATGAAGAATCCTCGGGTGGTACTGAAGCTGGTTTTCAGAGGCAGGTTATATTTTTCTCCCAGTTGTGTTATCATTCCTACTCAGTTTAACATGAAATAGTGAAAATAGCAGGAGTTACTGAAGTGTCACTTAGAGATTCACCTAACCAAATGCGTTCAGTTTAACACAAAATCCATGATAAAACCATTTCTTGTCTAAAGGAGATGGTGAAATGTTGAAAGGGATAAATTATGATTTGATAAAAGCAAAATACTGTAGATGCTGGAAATCTGAACAAAAAAACTGAAATGCTGGAAAAACCCAGCAGGTCTAGCCGCATCTGTGGAGAGAGAAACAGAGTTAACGTTTCGAGTCCATTTGACCCTATGATTTGGCCTGTGTTGTTTTCATCCAACTGGAGAGAATATATCAAATGGAGTAGTAGCAAGAAAGAAAGAACCAAAAAAAGATAAAAAAGAATGTCTTGTATTTCTGCAGTATCTTTCATGACCTCACAATGTGCCAAAGTACTTTATGACCCATTAAATACTTTTAAAATATAGTCACTGATGTAATGTAGGAAACACTGCAGCCGATTTTCAGGCAGCAAGTCCTAGTATAAACAGCAACGTCCAACACACAGCAATCTTTTTTTAAGTGATATTTGAGCGAATAGTACAGATACATTTAAGGGGAAGCTAGATAAACTAAATTAACACGAGGGAGAAAGAAACAGAAGATATGTTGATAGGACTGGATGAAGGCATGGTGGTGGGGGAGGTAACTCCTATGGAGTATAAACACCAGCAGAAACATGTTGGGTTAAACTGCCACTTTCTGTGCTGCAATTTCAGCGTAATTCTATGCAATTTATTTCTACCTTATCTGATCTAGCACTGAACTCAAGGAGTTTCATAACACAAGCACAGGCAAATTCAAATCCCTGGCATTCAGCCAAATGCTGATAATTACCTTAGAGATATGTTAATTTTTTGTTTGAAAAATGCTAATGAAACCCTACAAAGTCTTTACTGTTACATCACAATTCTCACAGACCTCTGTCAGCAGCCTTCTGATGGAAAAAGTGTTTAGAAGACCACCGCTGTACCTAAGATCAGAATACTTATGTCTGGGAGTGAAAGCTGCAGCCCTCCACAACCATATTTTCATGTCATACAGATTAGACCCAAAAACAATTAGCAGTTTTGTACAATTTTATACTATATGTATTGCTATTCTCATCAACACTGAAATTTTAACTCTGTTTCTCTCTCTGCTGATACTTCAGTGAATTTACAGCAGGTCACTCACAGGTGGAGAACTAGACAGGCTTTATAAAATATGTTTATTTTTGTTAATAACCTTATTTGCAGCACCATTAATAATGGGCTGGATCTTGCAGTGGCAATGATGGAAAAACTGTCAGCATTCGGCATCATCACTCCACTGAAACTGACAGCAACTTCGGGAGTCTGCATACGCACACTTTAGCGTGGAACTCTAGAAGTTGCTGTCAGTCATTCAACACTCCACCAGAGGCTGTGTTGTTGAGGTCTTCCCCGAGTGTAATCCTTAAGCAATCACTGAATTGATGAAAACTTACGCTTTACACAGTTAGACTTGTAAAAATCTTGTTGATTGAGACGTGATAGTGTACTAAGTTCATAGCAACTGCTAAGCACCCTCACTGACACTGAAACGCTAACGTCAGATTTCTCCATTATGATAAAAAAATTTACACATAATTTTAAAATAATGAATTATCTTTGTCAAATTTTGTTTACAATATTTTAGCTTCTATCTTAATCTAATCAAAATCACTGTGAAAATTACAGATTCATCCTCTCTCTGAAAATTAAAAGTGAAGGGATTCAGATCTTTTAACTTCCCAGTTTGCTGTCTGTGAGGGTGCTTCAATGTCACTGGATGCTCACCCAGCTTTATGACATCAATACTCCTGGAAACCTGGCGATCCCCTTGACTTGGCTCCAGATTGAAATTATCATTAAGAAAGGGGAATCCACACCACAGAGACTGCTAGATGCTTGTGGGCAGCTTTCTTCGAGGAAAGCAGCGAATGCCACTGATTACGAAATAAAACTGCATCAGTCTACCACTCTTATAAACTTATAATGGAAAGAAAAAGAAGAAATGTTCTATTGCACTGCCCTATTGCACTAGCTGGTTCATGGAAAATTTAGGCTTTGTGATTCTGCAAATGAGCAGAAATTGCACCTGTAATCTGATCATCACAATGTTAAAGTGGAAACTCTACCCAACTTTAACAATTTAAACTTATTTATCCAAACTGTTTCACCTTCATTTCTCAGACACAGCGAGGTTCCAACATAGAAACAGTACCTGCTACATCATCTACGATCTCTGCGTATGTACGCCGAGCAATATCAAGGAACTCATTAATATTTGGTCTGACAGCGTAGCATTTCTGCGTCCTCATGTTCAAACAGCCTTTAATGTACCTGGTATCATCATTGATAACAGTCTTGATTTGCTCCAGAATGAGATTGAATCTGTAATACGCACAGTGCAAAAACAAATGTGATGAATTATTGGAAAAATGCATTTAAAATAAAAACATTAAAGAAGTTAACCAAAGCAAATTTTTTTTAAAATTAATCCCTCACTGAACTTTATAAACTTGGGACAAAAAAGGAAATGCATAAACATTACATTACATTTTTATAATTCATCAATCACAGCTGACCAATTCTGGGCATGTTAAAAAAGATGTCAAGGGCTCAGGGAAATTGGAGAGGAGGATTACCAAAATCGTACCGGGGATGAGGAGCTCCAGTTATGTGGAGAGAATGGAAAAACTGAGATTATCCTCCTTATAGCAGAGAAGATTAAAGGGTTCAAGAACAACAGTTCAAAAAGGCAGTTTATTACCACCTGCACAAGGCGCTATTAGGAATGAGCAATAAGTAATGTCCTTGCCAGCAATGCCCATATCCGATGAATTAACAAAAAATATATTTAATAGAGGCAGACAGAGTAAATAGGGAGAAACTAACTGAAGAGTCAGTAACCAGAGGACATAGATTTAAGGTGTCTAAAGGAGATGAGAATTTCTTTTTTACGCGGTGAGTACCTACAAAAGATGGATTGCAGCGGCTCAAGAAGCGGATGGTTCCTTCATCACTTCCTAAAGGACAATTAGGATTTGCAACAAATGCTGGCCTTGCCAGTGCTGCCCACATCCCATGAAAGAATTTTTATAACTTGTTATGATCTGGAATGCACTGCCTAAAAGAGAAGTGGAAACAAATTCATTTCAAAACTGAATTGGATTTTTAAAATTTACTTGTGGGATGTGGGCATGGCTGGCAAGGCCAGCATTTATTGCCCGTCCCTAATTGCAGTTGAGGAGGTGGTGGTGAGCTGTCTTCTTGAACCGCTGCAATCCATGTGGTTTTGGTACACCCACAGTGGTTAGGGAGGGAGTTCCAGGATTTTGACTCAGCGACAGTGAAGGAACAGCGATATATTTCCAAGTCAAGATGGTGTGTGGCTTAGAGGGGAACTTCCAGAGGGCGGTCCTTCTAGATGGCAGCTGTCGTGGGTTTGGAAAGTGCTGTCTCAGGAGTCTCGATGAGTTTCTACAGTGCATCTTGTAGATGGTACACACTGCTGCCACTGTTCATCGTTGTGAAAGGAATGCCAATAAAACAGGCTGCTTAGTCCTGGATGGTGTCAAGCTTCTAGAGTGGTGCTGGAGCTGCACTCATCCAGGCAAATGGAGAGTACTCCATCACACTCCTGACTTGTGGCTTGTAGATGGTAGATGGGCTCTGGGGGGTCAGGAGTTGAGCTCCTTGCCGCAGGGTTCCTAGCATCTCACCTGCTCTTGTAGCCACAGTATTTATATGGCTAGTCCAGTTCAGTTTCTGATCAATAGTAAACTCCAGAATGTTTACAGTGGGGGATTCAGCGAATTGATTGTCAAGGGGCAATGATTAGGCTTTCACTTGTTGGAGATGGTCATTGCTGGCACTTGTGTGACGCAAATGTTACTTGCCACTTGTCAGCCCAAGCCTGGATATCGTCCAGGTCATGCTGCATTTGGACATGGACTGCTTCAGGAGCTGAACGTTGAACATGGTGCTGAATATTGTGCAATCATCAGTTAACATCCCCACTTCTGACCTTATTATGGAAGGAAGGTCATTGATGAAGCAGCTAAAGATAGTTGGGCCTAAGACACTAACCTGAGGAACTTCTATAGTGATATCCTGGGACTGAGATGATTGGCCTCCAACAACCACAGCCAACTTCCTTTGTGCTAGGGATGACACCAACCAGGGGAGAGTTTTCCCCCTGATTCCCATTGACTCCAGTTTTGCTAGGGCTCTTGATGCCACTCTTGGTCAAATGCTGCCTTGATGTCAAGGGTAATCACTCTCACCTCTGGAGTTCAGCCCGATTCTCCATGTTTGAATGAAGGTTGTAATGAGGTCAGAAGCTGAGTGATCCTGGCAGAACTCAAACTGAGCATCAGTAAGCAGGTTATTGCTAAGCTAAGCAAATGCCACTTGATAGCACTATTGATAACCCTTTCCATCACTTAACTGATGATCGAGCGTAGACTAGTGGGGCAGTAATTGGCCAGGTTGGATTTGTCCTGCTTTTTGTTTTTAGGACATAACCAGCCAATTTTCCACATAGCTGGGTAGATGCCAAAGTTGTAACTGTACTGGAACAGCTTGGCTAGGACGAGGCAAGTTCTGCAGCACAAGTCTTCAGTACTATTGGCGGAATATTGTCAGGGTCTATAGCCTTTGCAGCAGCCAGTGCCTTCAGCAGTTTATTGATATCACATGGAGAGAATCAAATTGGCTGAAGAATGGCATCTGTGATGCTGCAGACCTCAGGAGGAGGCCAAGATGGATCATCCACTCTGTACTTCTGGTTGAAGATTGTTACGAATACTTCAGTCTTATCTTTTGCACTGACGTGCTGGGCTCCCCCATCATTGAGGATGTTGGTCTTTGTGGAGCTTCCTCCTCCAGTGAGTTGTTTAATTGCCCACCACCATTCACAACTGGATGTGGCAGGAGTACAGAGCTTAGATCTGATCCGCTGGTTGTGGAATCACTTAGCTCTGTCGATCACTTGCTGCTTATGGTGTTTGGCATCCAAGTAGTCCTGTGTTGTAGCTTCACCAGGTTGGCACCTTATTTTTAGATACATCTGGCGCTGCTCCCGTCATGCCCTCCTGCACTCTTCGTTGAACCAAGGTTGATTCCCCCGGCTGGGTGATAATGGTAGAGTTGGGATATGTCAGGCCATGCAGTTACAGATTATGGTTGAGTACAATTCTGCTGCTGCTGATGGCCCACATCGCTTCACAAGTGCCCAGCCTTGAGTTGCTAGATCTGTTTGAAATCTTTTCCATTTAGCGCACTGGTAGTGCCCCACAACATGATGGAGGGTATCCTCAATGTAAGGAACCAACATCATCTCCCCAGGACTGTGCATTAGTCACTCCTACCAAGATTGTCATGGACAGATGCATCTGCGACAGGCAGGTTGGTAAGGATGAGGTCAAGTATGTTTTTCCCTCTCGTTGGTTCCCTCACCACCTACCGCAGGCACAGTCTAGCAGCTATGTTTTTTAGGACTTGGCCAGCTCGGTCTGTGGTAGTGCTTCTGAACCACTCTTGGTGATGGACATTGAAGTCCCCCACCTAGAATACATTCTGCACCCTCGCCACCCTCAGTGCTTTCTCCAAGTGGTGTTCAACATGGAGGAACACTGATTCATCAGCTGAAGGGGGATTGGAGGCGTGGTGGTACGTGGTAATCAGCAGGAGGTTTCCTTGCCCACATTTCACTTGAAGGGGACAAAGTTGCAGGGCTATGGAGGAACGTGGGGGAGTGGGACTATTTGGATTGCTCTTTCAAAGAACCTACACAGACAGATGGGTCAAATGGCCTTATAAACATAGAAACATTGAAAACAGAAACAGAAGCAGGAATAGGTCATTCAGCTCTTCGAGCCTGCTCCGCTATTCAATATGATCATGACTGATCCTCCATCTCAACGCTGTCCTCCTGCGCTCTCCCCTTGACGCCTTTAGAGCCCAGAAATCTATCTATTTCCTTCTTAAATATATTCAGTGACTTGGCCTCCACAGCCTCTGTGGTAGAGAATTTCACCCTCTGAGTGAAAAAGTTTCTCCTCACCTCAGTCCTAAATGGCGTAACCCATATCCTGAGATTGTGACCCCTTGTTCTAGACCCCCCGACCAGAGGAAACATCATCCCTGCATCCAGTCTGTCCATCCCGGTAAGAATTCTATATGTTTCAGTGAGATCCCCTCCCATTCTTCTAACTCCAATGAATACAGGCTTAGTCGGCCCAATCTCTCCTCCTATGACAATCCTGATTCCCAGGAATCACTCTGGTGAACCTTCTTCTGTGTTGTAAGATTACATGGGGGTATTTTTAGTCCAAAGGCTGGGTGGGAAAGGAGGCAGAAGGTTGTGGTGATTAAAATAAAAAAGGGAAATCCCACCAAAACTGGTCTCCCATTCAGCCAGTTCCAGTTTTAACGGAGATGGACTGGGACGGACAACACTTGCAGAAAAAGAGTCCCTCAGTGTTATAATTTAAGGAGGTGGCGTGGTTCCATTTCTACTTATGTTTTGTTTTTAACTTCCATAGGCCGGGTTTCTCAAGCCTCAAGAAACCCAACAAATGAAAGGAAGTGAGAAGGGCCAGGTCATGATGTAAGTGTCTTTCCTGCAATGCTTATGGGCCAGTGGGATTAGGGACGGCTCCACCACTACCCCGCCCACCCCCTCCCTACCCCCCACCCCCCACCCCACCCCACCTAACCCTTGCAAACTACATTACAGTGATTGGCTGACCCCTACCCTACACACCCTTTCCCACCACTCCCTCCACCGCCTGGCTGCC
Source organism: Carcharodon carcharias (assembly GCF_017639515.1). Classification (NCBI taxonomy): domain Eukaryota; kingdom Metazoa; phylum Chordata; class Chondrichthyes; order Lamniformes; family Lamnidae; genus Carcharodon; species Carcharodon carcharias. The sequence goes on from NC_054482.1 coordinate 116,654,286, forward strand.
AGTCAGGAAACCTGTTTAGATCATTTAAAACAGATCCTGTGGGAAACTTTGTTCAGGTTCTACATCCGCAAATCTTTCCCCACACAGCACTCTCTTCCCAGTTCAGAGTTATTATCGGGTCCAATGATTATATGATATCTGGTTAAGACATTTTAACTAATTAAACCCAACTTGATCAGGCAGCTTTTACTGAAACATGTGTGATTGAAATAAGGTAACTCACTATTGAACAGAGTGCTTGCTCTACTTTTGGGTTACCTGCTGTCTTCAAGTGAACTGCAATAAGCCTTAAGTAACGGTGTCCTGCAGTTTTTCAAAGTTCCCTGTAGAATAAGAGCAATGATCACAAACACATTCCACCACTTTTGGAAAATTATTTGACATTTTCTAAAAAACGGTTAACTGATTTCAATTAAGAGCAAATTTTACTCATTGATTTTGATTCTTCCTTCATTCACAACATCTGCTATGTCCTTGCTACAATGTTATTCCATTCCCAAGCTGGGTTAACCATATAAATACTGTGGCTACAAAAGCAGGTCAGAGGCTAGGAATCCTGTGGTGAGGAACTCACTTCCTGACTTCCAAAGCCTGTCAACAAGCTGCAAGGCACAGGTCAGGAGTGTGTTGGAATACTCCCCACTTGCCTGAATGAATGCTGCTCCAACAACACTCAAGAAGCTCCTTGTACCATCCAGTACAAAGCAGCCCACTTGATTTACACCCCATCTTAAATATTCACTTCCTTGTGGCGCATTATGGCAGCAGTGTGTACTATGGACAAGATGCACTACAGAAACCCAGCAAGGCTCCTTCAACAGCCTCTTCCAAACCCGTGAACTCTGCCACCTAGAAGGACAAGCATAGCAGACACATGGAAACACCAGCACCTACAAGTTCCCCTCCAAGTCACATACCTCCCTGGGGGAAGGCGATGGCATAGTAATATTGTTGGACTAGTAATCCAGAGACCCAGGTTCAAATCCCGCCATGGCAGATGGTACAAGTTGAATTCAATAAAAATCTGGAATTAAAAGTCTAATGATGACCATGAAACCATTGTTGATTGTTATAAAAACCCTGGTTCACTGGAAATCTGTCCTGGTCTGGTCTACATGGGACTCCAGATCCACAGCAATGCAATGTATCAAACCGCTACAAAGCCTTAAAAATGGAATGAAACCGGACAGACCACCTGGCATCGAACTAGGCACCGGAAACAACAATGGCAAGCAAAGCCCTGTTGACCCTGTAAAATTCCCCCTTACTAACATAGTACCAAAATTGGGAGAACTGTCTCAGAGACTAGTCAAGTAACAGCCTGACAGTCATTCTTACGGAATCATGTATTACAGATAATGGTCTAGACACCACCATCACTATCCCTGGGTATGTCCTGTCCAACTGGCAGGACCGGGCATGCATGAGGCCCTGTGGGCCAGCAGCAAAATTGTACTTGAACACAATCTATAACCCATAGCCGGACATATCCCCCACTCTACCATTACCATCAAGCCAGGGGATCAACCCTGGTTCAATGAAGAGTGCAGGAGGGCATGCCAGGAGCAGAACCAGGCACACCTAAAAATGAGGTGTCAACCTGGTAAAGCTATAACACAGGACTACTTGCATGCCAAACAACATAAGCAGCAAGTGAAAGACAGATCTAAGCAATCCCACAACCAACGGATCAGAACTAAGCTCTTCAATCCTGCCATATCCAGTGGTGAATGGTCGTGGACAATTAAACAACTTGCTGGAGCAGAGGCTCCACAAATATCTTCATCCTCAGTGATGGGGGAGCCCAGCATGTCAGTGCAAAAGATGAGACTGAAGCATTTGCTACAACCTTCAGCCAGAAGTGCCAAATGGATAAGCCATCTCAGCTGCCTCCGGAGGTCCACAGCAGATCTCCAGCCAATCTGATTCACTCCACGTGATACCAAGAAACGGCTGAAGGCACTGAATACTGCAAAGGCTGTGGGCCCTGACAATATTCCGGCAATAGTATTGAAAACTGTAGTTAATTGAAATTGGAGAGAAAACTCTCCACTGGTTGGAGCCATGCCTAACACAAAGGAAGATGGTTGTGGTTGTTGGAGGTCAGTCATCTCAGCTCCAGGACATCACTGCAGGAGTTCCTCAGGTAGTGTCCTGGGCCCAACCATCTTCATCAATGACCTTCCTTCCACCATAAGGTCAGAAATGGGGATGTTCGCTGGTGATTGCACAATGTTCATCACCATTCACGACTCCTCAGATGCTGAAGCAGTCCATGTCCAAATGCAGCAAGACCTGGTCAATATCCAGACAAGTGGCAAGTAACATTCACACCACACAAGTGCCAGGCAATTATCATCTCCAACAAGAGAAAATCTAACCATCGCCCCTTGACATTCAACGGCATTACCATCATTGAATCCTCCACTCTCAACATCCTGGGGGTTACGACCAGAAATTGAACTGGACCAGCCATATAAATACTGTGGCTACAAGAGCGAGTCAGAGGCTAGGAATCCTGCAACGAGTAACTCACCTCTTGACTCCCCAAAGCCTGTCCACTATCTACAAGTCGGGAATGTGATGGAATACTTCCTACTTGCCTGGATGAGTGCAGCTCCCACAACACTCAAGAAATTTGACACCGTCCAGGACAAAGCAGCCTGCTTGATTGACACCACATCCACAAACATTCACTCCCTCCACCACCGACACACAGTAGCAGCAGTATACCATCTACAAGATGCACTACAGAAATTCACCAAGGCTCCTGAGACAGCACCTTCCAAACCCACGACCACTACCATCTAGAAGGACAAGGGCAGCAGATTCATGGGACTACCAGCACCTCGAAGTTCCCCTCCAAGTCACTCACCATCCTGACTTGGAAATATATCGCCGTTCCTTCACTGTCGCTGGGTCAAAATCCTGTAGCTCCCTTCCTAACAGCACTGTGGGTGTACCTTCACCATATGGACTGCAGCAGTTTAAGTAGGCAGCTCACCACCAGCTTCTCAAGGGCAATTAGGGATGGTCAATAAATGCTGGCTTTTCCAGTGTCACTCTCATCCCAACAAAGAATTTAAAAAAACACAAAAGGTGATGGAAACTGTGGCTCTGGGTCATGAATCAAAGTACTTCATTGGCTATGAAACGCTTTGGAACGTCCTGAGGTCACGAAAGGCTCTTCCTTTTGCAAAAAGATAGTCTAGGCCAAAGTTCAGGAATATTTTGTTGCAACAGAGGCTAATAAGTTCTCAGGAAAGGTGCCTGAGGATTGATATACTTGAATCATTTAAGAGAAGGCCATGTGCGATCATAGGAAAATGGTAGATTGTTATTTTGGATGGTTTATGTGCAGTGTAATGAAACAGGATGAATAGTCGGAATACATTGAGAAAGCAACTTGGAGCCAACATAGGGTTAATAAGCGTTGGGTGGTACTGGTGCTAGAGTCAGTTTCAGGTGCTGCAACAATAAATTGAAGCTTTTGTGATCAAAAAGTGTGAGGTGCTGATAAGAAGACCATCCAATCACAGCATACTATAGATCAATGGAAGTAAGAGCAGATGGGTGAGGTCATGATCTGACAATCCAAAGGAGAGTTCACACATTAATTAAATGGGCTTTGTATGCAAAGTAAAGCAATTACAGGGCTGGCTGCTTTGGGGTACCTGGTCAAACAGTTGCTCATGACACCCCTGCGTCATCCTCAGAGTACCTCAGAGGAGAGAAACAACGTGGTGCATAGCTCAACATGATCCATCATCGGGCAGATCACTGGCATCCTGAAGATGAGTTTCCGATTTTTGGGCCACTCAGGTGGGGATCTGCAGTACTCTTCACAGAGGGTGTCCCACATAATCACTGTCTGTTGCGCGTTCACAACCTGGCTCTTCAAAGGCGGGGGGGATTCCTTGTCAGAGGGAGACATGGAGGAGGCCAAGAGATCCTCGGACAATTAAGAGCAGGAAGGACAGAAACTTGAACTGGGAGATGCAGGTCAGCTTCCACGTGAGGATGCCATCGAAGAAACATGATGGGGAAGAGGTGTCCGTGTCACACTGATAGCCACAAGATTCCAGGAGGAATAAGGTGCAGGCAATGGGACACGGCCACATTCGTTCTGTCCCTTAGTGCCATGCCAGTGCACTGAAAGACCTTCACAATCAGCAACATCGAGAGCAAGTTCAGCATTCAGACTTGCACTTCAACTCTCATGATTCACCAGGCCCTAATCTTTGGAAAGGTCAGCAGCGAACCCTGTATTCATGCGTTCTGGGAATTGAAATTCAGTACAACAGAGCAAACACTGCGTCAAAGGACTTGATGCAGTTGTCACTACCTCAATGAGAAACTTTTAGCAGACACTGAGATGCATGCATGGTTGGACAATCATGGCTGCAGCTCTTGTGTTTGGCACTACCAAAGAAGACAGCCATCTCATTTTGAGAAACAATTACAGCTAACCCTCCAAGGCTATTGAGCACACCTAACGTCATGTTGTCTTGTAAGGAGTAGAAATTACTAACACATTTTGCAAACACTTCCAGTAAAGAGTTTGACACATCTCCCTGACATAACACGAGTCAAGTAACTATCATGAGTTAGCTACACATCATGTGAGGCTCTAAAAGGGCGGTGATCACTGAGTGGGAGCATGGCTCACTCTCACAATAAGAGGGCACATAGATACGTATACACAACACTTTCAAATGAAGAGACCATTCTCATGAACAGCAAATGTATTTACAAAGGTGCATGATGTATACAGTGAATAAATACCCATGACCCAGAAGTGATGTCAAAGTTTCTTAATTTTTCTAACCCAACCACTATGCCTTGGTGCATCCCCGACATCCGCAGCAAAGGTGGAGGCAGCCTGCTGACTGCTACACTGTTGCCTTTGATGACATTGGCGGGTGTCCTCTAGAGAGCTGAGACCTGGAGGGCCCCGGCCTGCTTTGGGTCTCCAGCTGTGGGGCAGGTGCACCCTCCTCAGCCTATGCAGTTGGAGGTGATGGAGTCACAGAGGGGATTGGGATCGAATGGATACTCTTGGAATCACCTGGGTGGATGATCCCAGGGTCTTCAGCTGCTGGTCCTCCTTCCTGTAAGGGCCCGAGGGCCCCTGGCTGACTCCCTGAGATGAAGGGGCTCCTGGAGGGAGGTCAAGGTGCCCCGCGCCTCTCAAACCCAGCCACTGATGGATCCCACCAATTCCTATAGCGATGGAGTGCAGGTCCAAGCACACATCTAGCAGGATCTGCTGGATCAAAATCTCCAAGGCAACCACCATCTTTCCCATACCGCTCACATGTTGAAGACATCAGGCAGAACGCAGAGGGATTCCGGCATCCTTCGCTCTAGTCTGGACTGCCTCTGGCAACTCTACCTGATTTTCTGCTGCCTGTCGTTGCATGTCTAGGATGTTGGAGATGGCCGTTTCCAGAGGCTCATCATCTGACTCAGACTCAACAAGTGCCTGATCTCCAGCAGTCCTCCGAGTGCCAGACACCTGGGCTGTCAGTAACACCAACTGCTGTGGAGATGTGTCTGTGAGGTGTTCTCCAGAAAATGACCCCAAGCCTAATCTAGAACTATGACACACTGGGGTGTGTTTCTGCACTGGTGGGGGATGCAGTTGAACACAGTGACAGGTCTTCTTCAAATGGATCCTCATCATCCCCCTCTGAAGTGGCCTTGGGACTGGGATTTATGTTGCCTATGCTGGTCTGTCTGGACCTGCTGATGCCTGTAAGAGAGAGAAAGTACATTTAATTCATGAACAGGCTGATTACAACATTGCATGTCACTCACTGTGATTAACTCATGGAGGGCTCATCCATAATGCTCGCAGGAGTGGCCAATGTCGCCTTCACGACAAGAGCGATCTCTGTCCTCTCCTGCCAACTTAGACCATAAGACATAGGAGCAGAAATTAGGCCATTCGGCCCATCGACTCTGCTCTGCCATTCATTCATGGCTGATTAGTTTCTCAACTCCATTCTCCCGCCTTCTCCCCGTAAACTTTGATCCCCTTACCAGTCAAGAACCTATCTATCTCGGTCTTAAATACCCTCAATGACCTAGCCTTCACAGCCTTCTGTGGCAATGAATTCCATAGATTCACCACCCTCTGGCTAAAGAAGTTTCTCCTCATCTCTGTTCTAAAAGGTCTTCCCTTCACTCTGAGGCTGTGGCCTCGGGTCCTAGTCTCTCCTACTAATGGAAACATCTTCCCCATGCCCACTCTATCCAGGCCTTTCAGTATTCTGTAAATTTCAATCAGATAGCCCCACATCCTTCTAAGCTCCATCGAGTATAGACCCAGAGTCCTCAAGCGTTCCTCATATGTTAAGCCTTTCATTCCTGAGATCATTCTCGTGAACCTCCTCTGGACCCCCTCCAGGGCCAGCACATTCTTCCGGAGATACAAGGCCCAAAATTGCTCACAATATTCTAAATGTGGTCTGACCAGAGCCTTATAAAGCCTCAGCAGCACATCCCTGCTTTTATATTCTAGTCCTCTCGAAATAAATGCCAACATTACATTTGCCTTCCTAACTACCGACTCAACCTGCAAGTTAACCTTAAGAGAATCCTGGACTAGGACTCCCAAGTCCCTTTGCACTCCAGATTTCTGAATTCTCTCCCCTTTAGAAAATAGTCTATGCCTCTATTCTTCCTACCAAAGCGCATGGCCTCACACTTCCCCACGTTGTATTCCATCTGCCACTGCTTTGCCCATTCTCCTAACCTGTCCAGATCCTTCTGCTGCCTCCCCGTCTCCTCAATACTACCTGTCCCTCCACCTATCTTTGTATCATCTGCAAACTTAGCCAGAATGCCCTAAGTTCTTTCATCTAGATCATTAATGTATAAAGTGAAAAGTTGTGGTCCCAACACTGACCCCTGCGGAACTCCAATAGTCACCGGCCACCATCCTGAAAAGGACCCCCTTATCCCCATTCTCTGCCTCCTGCCAGACAGCCAATTTTCTATCCACGCTCGTATCTTACCTCTAACGCCATGGGCTCTTATCTTACTGAGCAGCCTCCTGTGCGGCACCTTGTCAAAGGCCTTCTGAAAGTCCAAGTAGATAACATCCATTGGCTCTCCTTTGTCTAACCTACTCGTTACCTCCTCAAAGAATTCAAACAGATTTGTCAGCCATGACCTCCCCTTGATGAAACCATGCTGACTTTGCCCGATTTTACCATGCACTTCCAAGTATTCTGAAATCTCATTCTTAATAATGGACTCTAAAATCTTACAAACGACTGAGGTCAGGCTAATCGGCCTGTAATTTCCCGTCTTTTGCCTCACTCCCTTCTTAAACAGGGGAGTTACATTAGCGAGTTTCCAGTCCTCTGGGACCCTCCCTGACTCCATTGATTCCTGAAAGATCACCATTAACGCCTCCATTATCTCTTCAGCTATCTCCTTCAGAACTCTGGGGTGTAATCCAACTGGTCCAGGTGATTTATCCACCTTCAGACCTTTCAGTTTTCCTAACACCTTCTCCTTGGTAATGGCCACCATACTCACCTCTGCTCCCCTGAATCTCTTGAACTTTGGGGATGTTACTCATGCCTTCCACCGTGAAGACTGATGCAAAGTTCCTCCGCCATTTCTTTGTTCCCCACTACTTCTCCCGCGTCATTTTCCAACAGCCCAATATCCACTTTTGCCTTTCTCTTACCCTTTATATATCTAAAAAAACTCTTGCAATCTTCTTTTATATTACTGGCTAGTTTACAATCATGTTTAATCTTCTCCCTCCTTATTTCTTTTTTAGTTGTCTTCTGTTGGTCTTTGTAAGCTTCCCAATCCCCTGGTTTCCCACTGCTCTTCACCGCATTGTATGCTTTCTCTTTAGCTTTTATGTTGTCCCTGACTTCCCTTGTCAGCCATGGTTGCCTCATCCTCCCTTTAGAATGCTTCTTCTTCCTAGGGATGAATTTTTGCTGTGTCTCTCAAATTACTCCCAGAAACTCCTGCCATTGCTGTTCCACTGTCTTTCCTGCTAGGCTCATCTCCCAGTCAATTCTGGCCAGCTCCTCTCTCATGCCTCTGTAGTTGCCTTTATTCAACTGTAATACCGTTCCATCTGATTCCAGCGTTTTCCTCTCAAATTGCAGGGTAAATTCTATCATATTATGGTCACTTCCTCCTAAGGGTTCCTTCACCTTAATCTCTCTTATCAAATCTGCCTCACTACACATCACTAAATCTAGAATTGCCTGTTCCCTAGTGGGCTCCACCACAAGCTGCTCCAAAAAGCCATCTCGTAGACATTCCATAAATTCCTTTTCTTGGGATCCACTATCAACCTGATTTTCCCAGTCTACCTGCCTATTGAAATCCCCCACGATCACTGTAACCTTGCCTTTCTTACACACCTTTTCTATCTCCTGGTGTATCTTGTGGCCCACATCCTGACTACTGTTCGGAGGCCTGAACATAACTCCCATTATGGTTTTTTTACCTTTGCGGTTTCTCAATTCTACCCACATAGATTCTACATCATCTGACCCTACATCATTTCTTGCTATCGATTTAATTTCATTTCTTACTAACAAAGCAACCCCATCCCCTCTGCCAACCTGCCTATCTTTTAGATAGGATGTATATCCTTGGATATTTAGCTCCCAGTTCTGATCCCCCTGCAGCCATGTCTGCGTGATGCCCACCACATCATACCTGCCAATTTCAATCTGCGCCACAAGCTCATTTACCTTATTTCGTATACTGTGTGCATTCAGATACAACACCTTCAGTCCTGTATTTCCCATCCCCCTTCTCATTGTTGTCCCTTTATCTGATGTGCTTGAAGTTAGATTCCTAGCCCTTTCCAAACATTCTGTCCTATTTTGTGTTCTGGAGACTTTAATAGCCTCTCCTGGGCTGTCCTTCCTTTTCAGTTTTTTCATAATTTTCCATGAAGTTGAATCCACCCCCCACCCACCCTGCACCCCCCCCCCCCCACCCCTCACACGCTAACCTGCTGCTTTGTTTCCCGTTAGTCATACTTCTTGGAGTTTTACCCTTCCCTTCCCCCTCACTTTCTCGTTTAAAGTCCTATTGACCACCCTATTTACCCTTTTCGCTAGAACAATGGTCCCAGATCGGTTCAGATGGAGACCACCCCAACAGTACAGATCCCTCCTGTTCCAATACTGAATGCCAGTGCCCCATGAAATGGAACCCCTCTTTTCCACACCACTCCTTTAGCTACGTGTTTACTTCCCTTATTCTCACGTCCCTATGCCAATTTGAACATGGCTCAGGTAGTAATCCGGAGATTATAACCCTTGAGGACCTGTTCTTTAATTTCGTTCCTAGTTCCTAATAATCTCCAAACAGGTCTTCTTTCCTAGTCTTACCTGTTATTTGTCCCAATGTGGACCACAACAACTGGACCCTACCCCTCCCTCTCCAAAAATCCTTTCAAGCCGGTCAGAGATGTCCCTCACCCTGCAACTGAGCAGGCAACATACCGTGCAGGACTCTCAATCCTGCTTACAAAGGAAGCTATCAATTTCTCTAATTATAGAATCCCCTACAACTACCACTTGTATTTTTGCTCCCACCTCTTGAATGGCCTCCTGTGTCACGGTGCTGTGGTCAGCTGGTTCATCCTCCCTACAGCCCTCTTCCTCATCCACACAGGGAGCAAGTACCTCGTACCTGTTGGACAATGTCAAGAGCTGAGGTTCCTCTGTTCCTGAACACAGGATCCCTCTACCTGCCTCACTTGCAGTCACACCCTGCTGACCCTGACCACTGACCAAATTTGAGGTACTTAATCTCCTGGGTGTGACCGCCTCCTGAAACAAAGGGTCCAGGTAACTCTCCCTCTCCCGGATGTGCCGCAGCGGCCGGAGCTCGGACTCCAGCCCATCATTTTGAGCCGGAGTTCCTCCAGCAACCAACGCTTGCCACAGATATGGTCACTGCGGCTCGCAATGGGATCTGCCAGATCCCACATCATACAGCTACAGCACATCACCTGCCCAGCCATCTCGACTTAGATAATTCACTTATTAATTAGCTTTGCAGTGTTTTAATTCAAATTTGGTGCAGATTTCCTACTAACCAATCAGGTCACAGCTTTCCTGTGACGTCACTTTTTCACTTTTATCCTGTGTCTCCGCTGCTCTCCTCGTGCTCTTTTATCCTGTGTCTCCACCGCTCTCCTTGCGCTTTTATCCTGTGTCTCCGCTCTCCTCGCGCTCTTTTATCCTGTGTCTCCGCTCTCCTCGCGCTCTTTTATCCTGTGTCTCCGCTGCTCTCCTCGTGCTCTTTTATCCTGTGTCTCCACCGCTCTCCTCGTGCTCTTTTATCCTGTGTCTCCGCTCTCCTCGCGCTCTTTTATCCTGTGTCTCTGCTCTCCTCGCGCTTTTATCCTGTGTCTCCGCTCTCCTCGCGCTTTTATCCTGTCTCCGCTCTCCTCGCGCTCTTTTATCCTGTGTCTCCGCTTTCCTCGTGCTTTTATCCTGTGTCTCCGCTCCCCTCGTGCTCTTATATCCTGTGTCTCCGCTCTCCTCTTGCTCTTTTATCCTGTGTCTCTGCTCTCCACATGCTCTTTTATCCTGTGTCCCCGCCGCTCTCCTAACGCTCTTTTATCCTGTGTCCCCACCGCTCTCCTCACGCTCTTTTATCCTGTGTCTCCGCTCTCCTCGTGCTCTTTTATCCTGTATCTCCATTCTCCTCTTGCTCTTTTATCCTGTGTCTCCGCTGTCCTCGCGCTCTTTTATCCTGTGTCTCCGCTCTCCTCACACTCTTTTATCCTGCGTCTCCGCCGCTCTCCTTGCGCTCTTTTATCCTGTGTCTCCGTCGCTCTCCTCACACTCTTTTATCCTGTGTCTCCGCTCTCCTCGTGCTCTTTTATCCTGTATCTCCGTTCTCCTCTTGCTCTTTTATCCTGTGTCTCCGCTCTCCTCGCGTTCTTTTATCCTGTCTCCGCTCTCCCCACACTCTTTTATCCTGCATCTCTGCCGCTCTCCTTGCGCTCTTTTATCCTGTGTCTCTGCTCTCCTTGCACTTTTATCCTGTGTCTCCGCTCTCCTCGCGCTCTTTTATCCTGTGTCTCCACTCTCCTCACGCTCTTTCATCCTGTGTCTCCGCTCTCCTCGCGCTCTTTTATCCTGTGTCTCCGTCACTCTCCTCACGCTCTTTTATCCTGTGCCTCCGCTGCTCTCCTCACGCTCTTTTATCCTGTGTCTCTGCTCTCCTCGCGCTTTTATCCTGTGTCTCCGCTCCCCTCGTGCTCTTTTATCCTGTGCCTCCGCCGCTCTCCTCGCGCTCTTTTATCCTGTGTCTCCGCTCTCCTCGCGCTCTTTTATCCCGTGTCTCCGCTCTCCTCACGCTCTTTTATCCTGTGTCTCCGCTCTCTTGGCGCTCTTTTATCCTGTGTCTCCGCTGTTCTCCTCACGCTCTTTTATCCTGTGCCTCCGTCGCTCTCCTCGCCCTCTTTTATCCTGTGTCTCCGCTCTCCTCACGCTCTTTTATCCTGTGTCTCCGCTCTCATCACGCTTTTATCCTGTGTCTCCGCTCTCCTTGTGCTTTTATCCTGTGTCTCCGCCGCTCTCCTCGCGATCTTTTATCCTGTGTCTCCGTTCTCCTCGTGCTCTTTTATCCTGTGTCTCCACTCTCCTCGCGCTCTTTTATCCTGTGTCTCCACTCTCCTCGCGCTCTTTTATCCTGTGTCTCCGCTCTCCTCGTGCTCTTTTATTCTGTGTCTCCGCCGCTCTCCTCGCGCTCTTTTATCCTGTGTCTCCGTTCTCCTCGCACTCTTTTATCCTGTGTCTCTGCTCTCCTCACGCTTTTATCCTGTGTCTCCGCTCTCCTCGCGCTCTTTTATCCTGTGTCTCCACCGCTCTCCTCACGCTCTTATATCCTGTGCCTCCGCCGCTCTCCTCGCCCTCTTTTATCCTGTGTCTCCGCTCTCCTCACGCTCTTTTTTCCTGTGTCTCCGCTCTCCTCGCACTCTTTTATCCTGTGTCTCCGCTCTCCTCGCGCTCTTTTATCCTGTGTCTCCGCTCTCCTCGCACTTTTATCCTGTGACTCCGCTCTCCTCACGCTTTTATCCTGTCTCCGCTCTCCTCGTGCTCTTTTATCCTGTGTCTCCGCCGCTCTCCTCGCGCTCTTTTATCCTGTGTCTCCGTTCTCCTCGCGCTCTTTTATCCTGTGTCTCCACTCTCCCCGTGCTTTTATCCTGTGTCTCCGCTCTCCTCACGCTCTTTTATCCTGTGTCTCCGCTCTCCTCGCCCTCTTTTATCCTGTGTCTCCCCTCTCCTTGCGCTCTTTTATCCTGTGTCTCCACTCTCCTTGCGCTCTTTTATCCTGTGTCTCCGCTCTCCTCGCGCTCTTTTATTGTGTCTCCGCCGCTCTCCTCGCGCTCTTTTATCCTGTCTAACTTGACGGCATCTTCCTCAAACTTAAAGAGAGCTCCTGGATGGTGTTCCTTAGGCGGGCTGACCCCCCACTTAAATCGCCTTCCAGGCTGGTGAGGTGAGACTGGTGCACCTCCTGGAACCATCCCCTGGGTAAAGGACATCCTAATGTTGGTGGACTTCACAGATGAAGGCCTTTTTTCTTGGGTGCAGCCATATGAAGAAGTTTCCTGCACAAAGATGGGCTGGAGAGAGTGAATGTGTGTGCTCGGGTGGTGTTTAAATATGGCGCCCGGACCTTCAACCCCATTAGTAACAGCGAGGCAGACGAATCAATGCCCACCCAACCAGGTGATTCAAGAACTAGTCACCGATACATAATTATTTAGCTTCCGAGCATGAAATCAGGTGCAAGTTCGGAGTCCGCCACCCAGTGGGAAATGCACACTGAAACCCACCCAGTACCACACTTGGTCTCCAAAATGGAAAATTCCACTCAACATTTCAGGTCTGTGACATATCATCAAAACCTTTCATCTGTTTTTCTCTCCACAAATGTTGCTTGACCTCTTGAGTGTATCACAAAAACACATGAAATAAGAGCAAGAGTAGACCACGCTGCCCATCGAGCCTGCTGTATCATTTAATATAATCAATCATGGCTGATCTTGGCTTTCAACTCAATTTCCCACCTGCTCCCCATATCCCTTAATTCCGAGACACCAAAAATATCTAACCCTGCCTTAAATGTATTTAACGATGGAGCATCCACAACCCTCTGAGGTAGACAATTCCAAAGATTCACAATTGTTTGAGTGAAGTAATCCAGCATTTTTTCTTTTTATTTCCGATTCTAGCATTTGCATTATTTTATTTTTGCTTATTTCTGTGTACCACCGTGAAAAATAATGATATTTACTTATTTCCTATCAATAAATTCATTACACTGCCAATACAGAATCTTGCTTGGATGGGCACCCACTTCACCTACACGCTTGCTCTATACCGTACCTGCAGTGGTTCCACCAACTCCAATGTATGTTTCAGGTAAATTAAATTTGTGATCTTGGATTCAGCTGCCTGTACCTGATAAATAAATACAAGATATTCTGTAATTGCCATCACTTAGAAACAACTAGAATTAATTGAGAATCATTTACTTAAAGGAACACAAATTCTAAATCAAATATGCCTGGAAGATTTATCTACATTAAAACCAAAAAGAATTTACACTCAAGGACTGTAGGGGGCAATATGACATGATCCATATTAGAGAGTTAATCTTTCAAACCTTTAAGGTCTGTATTTTGATGGAGTGCACATGGCTAGCATGTGGGTCAGATTAACACCAACAGCTCAAAGTTCAATCCCTTTTCTAGCTCAAAGTTCAATCCCTGTTCCAGCTGAGGCAGACTCAGAGCCTGCCTCCTCATCTTACCCATGGTAAAAAAAATCACAACGCTTTGTCATGCATTATGGCTAAATAATCACAGGACCTGCTTTTAGGCAGAGAAGTGGACAGCTGGGTGCATGATAATCTTTATTAAAACTATGCACATATAGAACAAAGAACAAAGAAAAGTACAGCACAGGAACAGGCCCCTCGGCCCTCCAAACCTGCGTCGATCATATTGCCCATCAACTAAAACATTTTGCACTTCTGGGGTCCGTATCCTTCTATTCCCATCCTATTCATGTATTTGTCAAGCTGCCTCTTAAACACCACTATCGTACCTGCTTCCACCACTTCCTCTGGCAGCGAATTCCAGACACTCACTACCCTCTGCGTAAAAAAACTTGCCCCGCACATCTCCTCTAAAGTTTTCTCCTCTCACCTTAAATCTATGTCCCCTAGTAATTGACTCTTCCACCCTAGGAAAAAGCTTCTGACTATCTACTCTGTCCATGCCACTCATAATTTTGTAAACTTCTATCAAGTTGCCCCTCAATCTCCGTCGCTCCAGTGAGAACAATCTGAGTTTCTCCAACCTCTCCTCATAGCCATTAACCTCTACACCAGGCAGCATCCTAGTAAATACCCCTGCCAATGAAGGCAAGCCTGCCATATGCCTTCCTGACTACCTTATCCAGCTACGTTGCTACTTTCAGTGACCTGTGGATCTATACACCCAGATCCCTCTGCCCGTCGATGCCCTTAAGGGTTCTGTATAATTTACTGTATAATTCCTGCCTGTATTAGACCTTCCAAAATGCATTACCTCGCATTTGTCCGGATTAAACTCCATCTGCCATTTCTCAGCCCAAGTCTCCAACCGATCTATATCCCGTTGTATCCTTTGACAATCCTCTTCACTATCTGCAACTCCTGCAACCTTCGTGTCATCTGCAAACTTACTAATTATAACAGTTACATTTTCCTCCAAATCATTTACATATACTACAAACAGCAAAGGTCCCAGCACTGATCCCTGCAGAACACCACTAGTCATAGCTCTCCATTCAGAAAAGCACCCTTCCACTGCTACCCTCTGTCTTCTATAACCAAGCCAATTCTGTATCCATCTTGCCAGCTCACCTCTGATCCCATGCGACTTTACCTTCTGTACCAGTCTGCCATGAGGGACCTTGTCAAAGGCCTTACTGAAATCCATGTAGATAACATCCACTGCCTTTCCATCGTCGATCATCTTTGTCACTTCCTCGAAAATCTCGATCAAATTAGTGAGACACGACCTCCCTTTCACAAAACCATGCTGCCTCTCACTAATACGCCCATTTGCTTCCAAATGGTAGTAAATCCTGTCACGAATAATCTTCTCCAATAATTTCCCTACCACTGACGTAAGGCTCACCGGCCTGTAATTTCCTGGATTATCCCTGCCATCTTTCTTAATGCAACAACATTGGCCATTCTCCAGTCTTTCCATAGGAAAAAAAATCTCAAATAGTTTAATGAAAATAATATAGGAAACATACAGTGTCTTGCTTTGGAATCTGCACTAGGACAGACAGAAGCTGGTCAGTGTCCAAGAACCGTGAAATCACTGCAGAGATAAAGCACAAGGATACAGATAATTTATACATGCATCATTGGAACACAATCACAATGCCAACAAATAACATTAAGCTTGCATGTTAATGTCGAGAAAGCAGTCTCTCTCACATAAACAACTGCTATCCCAAAGGAGAAAAACACTATCTGTAGAAGAGGATATTTTACATGGAATTTAAAATTTTCATCCTTGTGCTTGAATCCCTCCAAGGCTCACTCTCTCCCTATCTTTGTAGTCTTCACCAGCTCTACAATTATCTGAGTTCCCTGCACTCCTTCATCTTCCTTTGCCCAACATTGGTGGCCGTATCTTCTTGTACCAAGGCCCTAAGTTCTGGAATTCCCTCCCTAAATCTCTCCACCTTTCTCTCTTCCTTCAAGACCCTCCTTAAAATCTACCACTTTGACCAACTGTCCTAACGTCTCCTCATGTGACTTGGTGTCAAACTATTTTTGATAGCGTTCTTGATACGTGCTTCTAGGTTTTTTTAAAAATTCCTACAAAAGACACTGTATAAATGTTATCAGGATCACTTCCATGTTAGAAACAGGAAAAGCAAACACATGTCTCTATCAATACTCCTCAACTCTGGCCTCATAGAACATGAAGTATTCTTCCCCCAGTTCCTCTACCCACAATCCTGTACCCTTGAGTGTGACGGCCAATTACAGGCAGTTTTCTGCTATGGTCTCGTGCCCATGAGAAACTGGCTCGAGGAAGTGCCAAGTGCATTTCATTATAGGGCTCTTACCACCACTGAACAAGAGGAGTCTTTCAGCATCCTCCCGCAAGGCTGGACTGGAGCCCAGGTACCAATAGTGAGATGCCACTCTCTAAGCCACATCACCCCCTCAAAGAGGCAGAAAATTTATCACTGTTACTGGTCTATGCCAAGCTCTTTACTGTTTCACTCTGGTTATTTTCTCAGAAAACAGAGAATGCGGAAATAATGAAGATGTTTCTCTTCAGAACACAGTTGTGAATTTCTTCTCTGTGGCGCCACTGAAGGCAGTGTTATGGAAGCTGATCCCACTCCAGAAGGGTCCATGCTGCACCAGCAACCATTTCTAGCACAGATCACGCCATCTTGAGAAGGCTGCCCGCTCGTGTATCCCCTGCACGTCATGAAGCAGTGCTATCCTGATGTCACACATCTCTACTGGCTGACGATACACCCACTGCCCTAATTTTGACCACACAAGTCCATTGTATGAATCTGTATGTCACTCACCACAGAACAGGCCTTCAGCTGCAAGAAGGGCCTAGCACTAGGGTGGAGTTTTAACCATGGCATGCTGTTCTTGATGGCAGAAAAGGAAGTGGGCTCCATATCCACACTCTTTTTTTCTCGCTGGTTCCCACGGAATTACAATTAAAATTTGAATTGCCAGCAGCGTGCACAGAGATACATGCAATCATGCATTGGGGGAAGCTTTTCAGTGGTGAAACCCACTGTCAGCTGACAATTCAGCAGATACAGGCGGGCTATAAAATATTCTCCTGAACAAAAATGAAGGCTCTTCATCATGGCCAGAACTATCCTAACCAACTCCATTGCCATTAACATAGATTTATTTAAGAGCTCAAAGGTGGCATGGGTGCTTTTCAAATTTAAATTTCACTTGTAGATATTTCACATTACATAGGTTTTATTTTATTCATATGTGTATCATTGTTATTTGTCGAGAGCCAAATGTACTGGCACACATTGATAGTTACAGGGAATTTGAGGATACTTCTTTGTTGTGGAAGAATTGATGATGTGTTTTTTGACTGACTCTTTATTGAACACAGAGTCCAGTGTTATACTCACCACTCTATGGGACATGGCTGATCTTGCAGGCTCAGCTGGCCCTCACATCTGTGCATTGTAAAGGACAATGTTCGAGATCACTCCAAGCTGGGATAATTGACATGTTGCAGGTGAACTCAAAGCCCTGTAGGGACTCTGCCAGCGAACACTCAGAGATGGACACAGATGTGGACAGTACTAACACCAGGGAGGTGATCAATGGGGACATTAGCACCCATGGGGGAAAAAAAGGACCGCCCTGTGGTGCAGAAAAATGCTGAATGATCTGCTCCACTCTGCCAGGGTAAACACAACTTCTACTCGCTCCAAACTCACACTCTCATAAGGGCATCAGGTACTCTAAGGGTTAGAGCCCACAGGGATTTCACACCCTACCAGCAGATGGGACATCAGCACTGAATGTCTGCCAGCCACTTCAAGATCACAATCTCAGGTAAGATCCTGCACAAACCATGTCTTAATCCCATACTGGGGAGGGCTTCTGAACCACGTGCTCACGGTATCCGTCTTCATGCACAACAAGATTTCCCATTACAAAAGGGAGAGAGCCAAGACCGACAGATGGAACCCCGGAGCTGAGGACACTCTTCCCCTAGGAAGAACAGACAGCAGAGTTGGCTGGAGAGGACAGGGATTGTTCCTGCAGGGAAGGCGACATTAATATCCCCGAACAAGCCAGTAAGGATGCATCCTGTATACATCAACCACATATGGACAATGATTTTGAGTGATCTATAATGTAGGAGCTTGCCTAGTTAATCACTATTCTCTCTTCTCTCTATTCTAGTACTAGTAAGAAAAGGCAGATGACTCAACCCGAGTTCCCAGACCACCTCAGATAAGGAGGCAGACCAAACATCTATTGAAGAACCATCACTGTGTTCACCTGCACCTCCACCAGCGCGCACACACACACCTCATGGGGATCTAGTTCTAGAGTAGGCTTGGTTCACAATCTGGTGATCAGCTCACCGACACGGATCCACAGCTGACGGAGGCAATGACAGCCAATGCCCCTGACACTCAGAGGGCTGCTGGGGACCAGGCCCCTGTTGAGTTAGAGTCCAATGATGAGCTTCTAGGATCACAGCAAGCACATCAAAGTCTCCATTGGAAAGGTGGCGGCCGCCTCAGAGACCCAGATCCAGGAGTTTCTGCTGGATTTGTGCTCGGACTGCACATCATTGTTCTAGACATGGGTGCGTTCAAGCATTAGCTAGGTGAGAGTGGGAGGAGGAACCTTGACCTCTCTCTAGGTGCCCCATCTCCTCAAAGAGTCAGATGGGGCCATCAAGAATCCAAAGAGAGTAGGAGCACAAGCCAGGTACCCCAGGGCCATCCACCCAGGACATTTCGCTGCTCCAACTCCTCTCTGCCAGTGACCCCATCAACTCCAACTGGACAGGCTGAGGAGGGTGCCAGAGCAGTCCCTTAGAAGGCCCACCAAAGGATGCCTGCTGAAGTCACCTCAGACAAAAGGGCATAAGCAGTCAGCAGGCTGTCTCCATCTCTGCTGGAGATGTCAGGGCTGCACCTAGACGTAGCATTAGGGTTAGAAAAATTAAGAAGTTTTGAATGCACACTGGTGGCATGGGTGTTCATTCATTGTACATGCACTTTTGTAAATATATTTTGCATTAATCCGATTCCGAGTCGGATTAATTGGGTTTGAATAGCTAATCGATGTGATTCAAGGTCCCGCGTTCAATCAAGGGTCAAAAATATACCTACCCACCCCTCTCTCCCCACTGCCAATGAACTCCACCTGGTTCCTCAGTTACATTAATTCTCACCTGTGAACATGCACTCCAAAGTCTCCCACTTCCTCAACCCCTCTCAATAACTTCCTGTTTATTGAGTACTCCCTTGCTTTGTTTGTCCTCCCCAAATGCAGGACCTCACACTTTTCCCGATTAAATTCCATTTGCCACTTCTCCGCCCACTCAACACATTTATATGATGCTGGAGTCAACAGCTATCCTCTTCGCTATCAACTATACAGCCAATTTTTGTGTCATCTGCAAATTTCCCAATCATGCCTCTCACATTCAAGACTAAATCATTAATATATACAACAAACAGCAAGGCCCTCCCAACAATGAGCCCTGTGCAACACCACTGGAAACCATTTTCCATGCGCAAAAACACCCATCGACCATTACCCTTTGTTTCCTGACACGATCTTCCCCTAAAACCATGCTGACTATCCCTGATCAATCTGTGCCTTTCTAAGTGACAGTTTATCCTGTCTCTCAGAATTGTTTCCTATAATTTAACCACCACCCAAATCAGACTGACCAGCTTAATTTTTGATGAAGCTGCCTCCTGACCTGTAAGTATCCTGCTTTGCTCCTGAACAGCTGCCTACCGGTACTTCACATCACCAATCTGTAAAGGCACTACTTGCAACTCGATATGGAATTCATTGAATGATTGTACACTCATGACTTAGGGTACACAGAAAGGAATGGCCTTTGTGAGTTGGATAATGTTGAGGTAAGTGATGCTTTTGCACATTTCCTAAGTCCTTAGCAGGGTCTATGAAGGGAAGAAGTTGTCATTGACCTCTGCGTCAATACTGACTGGAGCACGTTTCTCCCCAATGCCAAGGTCATCCAGGCCAGAAACTTGGCAAGCTTTCAACAAATGCAGGGTCTTTAGTGTTTGTAACAATCAAACCATGGTCCTGGTGAGGCACTGTCTATGAGGACAATGCAAAGAAAACTCACAGCTTTGCGTGCATGACAAAGAGTAAGAAGTCACTGCGTCCCAATGTCTGAAGGCCTTTTGCTGCTCAGTAGCAAGATGATGCCTCTGCATTATTCATCCAGACAGCTGGCATTCAGAGAGATGATGTTCTCCGGATGCTGCTCCCTCTTGAGATAGTCAAGCGCTAAATCATTGACGAATGTTCTTTCTGTTTGCTCCGCCTTGCTAAACTGGTGTCATACTGACATGTTTGCATCCATGTGTGCATTGACATTTCAACCACTAAAAGCTGCCATGCCCACTGACCAGTTGACACCATAGTTGAAAGGACTGCACTATGTGGTGTTGCTTAAGGAGGTATGCTATTGGAGTACTAATCACATTCCACAGCACCATATATTGCCAAGGTTGCTATGCCTTCCAAAGAAGAGCCCACCATTAGGGCAGGTGACTTATGCTGCTTCCAGGATCATTTTGAGATTTATGACCTTTCCTGAAATGGTCATGCTGAGAATGATGGTGTTGTTGTGTCCCCTGCATCGAAGGCTGAAGAGAACTTCGATTGTGAAAACCTGTCTGCACTTTATTCCTCCTGGAATCTTGTAGCTATGAGGCTGTCTGCTCCGTCATACCCAAGCAATGGCATCCTCATGTGGCTCGTCTGAATACTCGCCCTCTTCAGGAAACATTCTCTTCCAAGTCTCCTCGTCCAAGGAGACATCCAGCTCCTCAATGTCTCCGTCGGGCAACAGATCCCCCTTTGCAGCACTAGGTTGTGCAGGGTGCAGCAAACCATAATGATGCGGGACCCTCTGTGGTGAGTACTGAAGAACCTCGTCTGACCGGTCTAAACATTGGGAACGCATCTTTAGGACGCCAATAGTCTGCTCTATTAAGGACCCTGTGGTGGAATATGCATCTCTCCTATTATGATCCTCAGCTGAGGTTACCACAGGACAAGCACGGTCCCAGGGTGGAACACAGCTTGATGGATCCTAACTTTTATTTGTTTGTTTAGATACATGGAGAGGGGCTACTGAACAGATCGCCAAAGTCAACTAATGAATTTTTAACAAAAGTGTAAAACATTTACTAAACAAGAAAAGATTATATTACAACACTCCTTCATCCACAACTATACCTTTACAGGTATATACAGATTTTTAAGGACACAGTCTAGGTAACCCAACTGGCAACACACTCTGAAACCAAGTGACAGATGCCATCTCAACCAGATGCTATGAATCTCTCATCAACTCCCTCCAGACGTTTGTCACACTGTGAGCCAGCCAGTCTCACTGAACTCCGTCTCTCACACGAGGGTTTCCAAATTCCACTCTCGAAGGACTTGCCTTGGAATCTTTTCTCAAACCAACACTTCCTCTCAGACACCTTCCACAAGGGTTCACCTCCAGGTTTTGAACTCTCCCTGGGTCACCACAGGTATACAAGCTGTCTTCCAAGCATTCTATCTCACCAACTCAGCTGTCAACAGCACACTAGTGCTTCACATGCCCATAGCAAAGAGTTACAGACCTTCAGCCGTCTCTTTGGGCCTTCTTGCCTCAAAAAGCATGACCCTTCTACTGTTTGCAACAGGCAAGGTACAGTGCGTATCCAACCAGCCCGGGCTTGCAAAACTCAAAACATACTGTACAATATTTGATGTGATTCTGCGACTGGAGAACATTTGCTAAATAATCCTCAGGGTGCTAAAAATTACACTGACATGTCAGTCTGGCTCATGATGTGGGACATTTATGTGTACTGGAAGCTACATATATTAATACACAGGGCCCTGTTCTTTGCAGACAGAAAGAACATGTACACACCTAGTGCCTGTTTCAGCTAAACAAAATAGGCGATAGCCATTCACTGGTTCATTCCTCAGGGCAATGAATTGACAAGTCAGAGTCAAGCTGCTTGGTTTAAATTTCAAAATGTTTGGCAGTTAACTGCCAGTCACCATTAACCAGTGCATTCTCCAGAGTCCACTTGCCAACCAATAGGCACTCTCTTCTTATAAGGTATAAAGTTGTTGCTTCCCCTAACATTGGTATTCTTGCGATTGTCCCGATAAGTTTTTCGCAAGGCGAAAAGCTTCAATAAAATGTATTTTTTCAGCAATACTCAAGTTCTATACTATCAAACTAGAATTTAAAGTGCAGAAACAGGCCAACCAGTTCATATCAGTTTTTGTCCTCCACATGTGCTTCATCTTATCCCATCAGCGCATCCTTCTATACTTTTCTCCCTTATGGGTTTATTCAGTTTTCCCTTTAACTGCATTTTTGCTATTCACCTCAACTACTCCCTGTGGTAGTGAATTCCACCATTCTGAGTAAAGAAGTTTCTCCTGAATTCTCTACTGGATTTATTTGTGACTATATTTATTTTTGGCCCCTAGTTTTAGGCCCCCCAAAAGTTGAAACATTTTCTCTATGTCTGCCCTATTGAACCCTTTCATAATCTTATTGTAGACCAGCGGCAGTCAGTCAGAGCAGGAGAGATTGCTGGTCAGCCCTGTGATGGAAAGAAAACTGGAGCCTCTACCATCACTATCCATAGCTCCGGACCAGAACATACATGTAAAAGTGTGTGTTGCCACAGCAACCCCTTCGGGGTTGGTTTGCTCAGTTGACTGGACAGCTGATGCGGATCAAATTGGTGCTAATTGCACAGGGTTTTATCCATGTCCCGGCTAAGGTGAATCTGGGACCCACCATCTTGTGCTACCTGTGGAGTAGGTCGCTGTGGGTCAGACCTGCCCTCAGGCAAAGAACTGAAGAAGAATCTTATTGCTGTAAGCCCAATTTCCCCAGAAAACATCAAACAGACTGACCAGACTGAAGGCTGAAGAAGAGATCCTCATCCTCCAGTAATTCTTGGACGCAGTCCAATCTTGTGTTAATGGTCTCCACGTCAACCAGGGGCTCCAAGATATTTGAGCGAAGTCTGCGACTCCCTCCAGCTGTCTTTGTGTAGTTCAGGACCCCATACAGCGTGTGATTATTTCTGCAAAAAAACAAAACAATCAAGTGCTTTTACTTTGGAAAGAAGCAAGTGACGACTCAACAAAGCATGTATCAGGAACAAGAGGAAGCCATTTAGCCCTTTGGGCCTGAACTTTTTCTCCCAGATTTTTTCTCTTCGCAGCAGTTTCCAGAGACTAGGCTTTAATTCCTGAAGACTCGGAGATAATTTTGGGGTGCTTGGCAACCCTAACGTGGGAAGACGAAGGTTGTGGGGCTGAAGGTTCAAATCAATGACCTCTCATCAGAACCAGAAGATGGCAGGTAGGAAAGTAAGTTGTACAGAGGACATGAAGAGTCTGCAAAGGGATATAGGCAGGTTAAGTGAGGGGGCAAAAATTTGGAGATGGTGTATAATGTGGGAAAATGTGATATTGTTCACTTTGGTGGAAAGAACAGAAAAGCAGAATATTATTCAAATACTGAGGGAATGTAGAATGCTACGGTGCAGAGGGACTTGGATGTCCTTGTACATGAATCACAAACATTTAGCATGCAGGTGCAGCAAGTAATTCAGAAGGGAAATGCAAGAAATTAGGAAGGCAAATGGAATATTAGCCTCTTTACAAGGGGAATGGTGTATAAAATTAGAGAAGTCTTGCTACAACTGTAGAGGGCAATGGGGAGAACACATATAGATTACTGTGTACAGTATTCATCCCCTTATTTAAGGATTGATTTCTTGCATTGGAGGCAGTTCAGAGAAGATTCACTAGGTTGATTCCTGGAATGAAGTAGCTGTGTTATGAGTAAAGACTGAGCAGGTTGGGTTGATACTCATTGGAGATTAGCAGAATGAGAGGTGACTTTATTGAAATATGTAAGATTTAGGGGGGAGGCAGTGGCGTAGTGGTATTGTCACTGGACTACATACGAACATATGAATTAGGAAGAGAAGTCCACTCGGCTTCTCGAGACTACTCTGCCATTCAACAAGATCATGGCTGATCTGAATGTAACCTCAACCTCACATGCCTGCCTACCCCCAATAACCTTTCACCCCCTTGTTAACCATGAATCTATCTAGCCTGCCTTAAAAAATTCAAAGTCTTCCTTCATGGATGATTGCACAATGTTCAGCACCATTCACAACTCCTCAGATACTGATGCAATCCATGTCCAAATGCAGCAAGACCTGGACAATATCCAGGCTTGGGCTGACAAATGGCAAGTAACATTCGTGCCACACAAGTTCAGT
Source organism: Carcharodon carcharias (assembly GCF_017639515.1). Taxonomy (NCBI): domain Eukaryota; kingdom Metazoa; phylum Chordata; class Chondrichthyes; order Lamniformes; family Lamnidae; genus Carcharodon; species Carcharodon carcharias. Next base: position 116,678,453 of record NC_054482.1, read on the forward strand.
GCAATGATCATCTCCAACAAGAAAAAACCTAACCTTTGCCCCTTGACATTCATTGTCATTACTTTCGCTGAATCCCCCACTATCAACATCCTGGGGGTTACCATTGACCAGAAACTGAACTGGTCTAGCCATATAAATATTGTGTCTACAAGAACAGGTCAGAGGCTAGGAATCCTACAGCAAGAAAGTCACTTCCTAACTCTCCAAAGCCTGTCCACGATCTACAAGGCACAAGTCAAGAGTGCAATAGAATACTCTACACTTGCCTGAATGAGTGCAGCTCCAACAACACTCAAGAAGCTTGATACCATGCAGAACAAAGCAACCCGCTTGATTGGCGCTTCTTCCACAAACATTCACTCCCTCCAACACCGACGCATTGTGGCAATAGTGTGTACCATCCACAAGATGCACTGCAGAAACTCACCAAGACTCCTTAGGCAGCATCTTCCAAATACACAATCACTACCATCTAGAAGGACAAGGGCAGTAGACACATGGAAACACCATCTGGAAGTTCCCTCCAAGCTGCTCACCAGCCTGACTTCGAAATATATCACCGTTCCTTGAGTCGCTGAGTCAAAATCCTGGAACTCCCTCCCTAACAGCACTGTGGGTGTACCTACACCACATGGACTGCAGCAGTTCAAGGCAGCTCACCACCGCCTTCTCACAGGTAATGAGGGATGGGCAAAAATGCTGGCCTAGCCAGCGAAGCAGACATGCCATGAGTGAATTTTTAAAAATTCTGAACAATTTGACAGGGTATGAGAGAATTTTTCCCCTTGTCGGGGAGTCTAGAACTTGTGGGCAGTTTCAAAATAAGGGGTCTGCCACTGAAAATGGTGACGAGGAGGATTTTTTTCTTTCCGAGGTTGTTAATCTTTGTAAGTCTCTACACCTGACAGCAGTGGGGGCTGTGTCACTGAATATATTCAAGGCTAAGTTAGACAGATTTTTGATCTGTAATGAAATCAAGGGCTTCTACTGTCCAGTAGTAGCTGGAGGCCATTCAACTTGACATGTTTCACCATTCAAATCGGTCATGGACTGATCTATAATATAACTCTATTTATCCACCCTGGTTCCTAACTCTTAATGCACTTGTCTAAGAAAACTATCAATCTCAGTTTTGATATTTTCAATTGACCTCCATCTGTCACAATTGTTTTTTTTTGGGAAGAGGTAAGAGTTCTCGATTTCTACCACCCTTGATGTGCAGAAGTGCTTCCTGACAACACTACTAAATGATCCAGTTTAATTTTAAAGTTCTGCCCCATTGTTCTGGACTCCCCACCAGAGGAAACAGTTTCTCTCCATCTACAGGATTAAATCCTTTAATCATCTTAAACACCTTAATCAGATCACCCCTTAATCTTCTATGTTTAAGAGGACACAAACCTGGAATGTGCAACCTGTTTTCATTATTTACCACATTAGCCCAGGTATCATTCTGGTGAATCTGCACTGCAACCCTTCCAAGGCCAATATATATTTTTTGAGGTGTGTGCCCAGAATTGAACACAGTTACTCTGGAGGGGGTCTAACCAAAGTTTTATAAAACTGTAACATAACTTCCACCCTTTAAATTTCAGTTCACTTAAGATAAAGGCCTATACTCAATTAGCCTTTTTAATTATTTTTTTGCATATTTTAGTGATTTCTATATTTGGACTCCTAAACCTCTCTGCTCCTCCACAGTTCTGAGCTTCTCGTGATTTAGAAAATCCTTTGATCTAACTTTCTTAGCTCCAAAGTAAATTAACTCACACTTTTATGAAGAGTCAATAAGGAGAAATTGTTTCCACTTCCAGGAGAGGCAAGAACCAGAGAACACAGATTTAAGATAATTAACAAAAGAACTGGGGTGAAGGTTGAGGGGAATTTTATTTATACAGCAAATTTATTACGATCTGGAAAGCACTGACTAAAAAAGCAGTGGGAGCAGATCCACTCTAAACTTTCAAAAGGGAGTTGGATAAATACTTGAAGGGGGCAAAAAAATTACAGGGTAATGGGGAAAGAGCCGGGGGGTGGGACTAAATAGATAGCCCTTTCCATTGAGTGACATAGACATGATGGGCCAAATGGTCCCCTTTTGTGCTCTATCATTTTATGATTATGGGCCAGCAAAAATGCAACCAAATTCATTTTTTTCCATCCAACTTCCCTTCGTTAAAAATGGGTAGCTATTTTCACCGACAGCTTAAAGATTTCTCCTTCAGGTAATAAGCTTGGTTGTATACCTGGGATCCCTGTTGTTAATGATCAGTTCGAGCTGCTGAGCTGAAGCCGAATCTATCATCGCTGTTTGTTCGCTCCCTTTGAAGATGACTTTAAGGGATTTTGGAGCGTAAACAGTATTCTGGATAAATTCAACATACTTCAGCAAGGCTGCCACTGCTGCCAAACAATAATATCTGCAAATGCAACAGTAAAACAAATTCTCAACTGTGTCATGCCTCGATATTTCCCCTTTGTCCTTTTCACTGCAGCCACCAGGTCATTTGCAATGAGCTCAAGTTACGTGTAATTGCATAGAATCATCAGCAATAAAATGCCAAGGCACTTCACAGAAGTTTTATCAGTCAAAATTTGACACCAAGCCAAATAAGGAGATATTAGCACAGGTAACTAAAAACTTAATGAAAGAGGTAGTTAATTTGTAACTATGGCAAAAAAGGGAGACAGGTGATCTGTTTGCAAGCAGCCAGATGTCAAACTAGAGTAATTCTTACTCTGATTTGTTTACTTCTTATTGAGAAAGCAAGTGACCGCCACTCAGCTCCTCTTCATGAAGATATGGGTGAGTCAACAGACCCAGTGCTTGATGTCAGCTGCTGACTGATGAAAGCACCACCACAGGTGTGAGTACCCCATTGGGTTAGATCCAGGAAAGATTAGCCAAAGCTCCCTTTCCTGTGTGGTGTCCAGCAAGGACTTCAAGTGAGAATAGGATCAGGCTCAGCTGTGAAGCCCATGCAATTGAAAACTGGTCACTGTTAAGAACAGACACCTTGCTGAAGTGTCAAGTGCTGCCAGTGTCCATGAAACAAGAACTGCAGGAGAAAGTCACTGGGCGGAATTTTACAACTCCTCCCACTGGCAGGGTTATCTGTGCTGCGACGGGGCCATAAAATGCCATCCAATGTCTTTGGGGCTGGAGGGAATTAAATCAACAGAAAAGAACTATGCAATTCGTGAAAGCTATCATTCTCAGATTCGAGTTAGAAGATTGTGAGTTTAAGCCTCAATTCAGAGACTTGACTACATAATCCAGGCTGACGCCCCCTGTGCAGTACTGAGGAACAGCTGCCCTGTCAGAGATGCCACCTTTCTGAAAAGACATCAAACCAAGATCTTGTCTGGCCTCCCAGGAGGACGTAAAAGGTCCCATGGCACTGTTTCAAAGAACAGCAAACGAGTCCTTCCGAATGTCCCAGCCAATATTTATCCCTCAACCAATGTCATTAAAACCAATTATGTGGCCATCATCTCATTTCTGCTTGTGGGATTTATCTGGGCTCGAATTGGCTGTTTTTCCCTGTTATAACAGTGACTATATTCCAATAGGAAGTACTTCATTGGCTGTAATATTGGCTCAGGAATATCCTGAGGTAATGAAAGTTACTGCAGAAATGTAAGTTCTTTCTTTGCTTTACAAGTAACAATGCATCAAATCTTGCTGAGTATCAGGCCAACTGCCTTTAATCCTCAACTTAATTCCATACTTCAGCTGAATCTCCATTAGCACAGTGCTGAACTCGGGTGTGCAAAGCTGTTCAATGTATTCCAGTCCCTTTGTTTCATTAAAGTACTTTCTCTGAACAGTACTGAGAGCCACACTCTGTGGGAAATAGAAAGAAAACATTCAAGAGTTGGAGAGAATTCACCAGTCTTTTATTTGCAACTCCACACATTGGCATCCCTATAAAGTTTCCATCAAACTTAGCAATAACAAGTATACTCACTGTTTCCATACAAATCATTATGCATGATGACTCAATGTGATTTCATAATAACAACTGTGTAATCAATTGCAGACTAATTGCAAACACCAAACTCTCGAGGGTTTTAACTCCATCAGTTTTTTATTGTTCAGTTTCTTCAATTAAAACTGGATATATAACCCCTGATTAATTTTACTATAAAACATCAGATGCTAACATTCCTCCTGGTGCCCCTCAGTTGCCATCTCTGTAAACACCCCCAGCCCAACAATTCACTGAGATAGTTGTGCTCCTCCAATTCCGGCCTCTTGTGTCCTCCCCCATTTTAATCACTTCACCATTGGCAACCATGACTTCAGCTGTTTGGGCCCTAAATGCTGGAATTGCAGCCCATTGAGCCTGTCCCACCATTCAATAAGATCATGGTTAAACTTCTACCTCAACTCCACTTTCCAACGCCATCCCAATATCCCTCGATTCCCTTAGTGTCCAAAAACTGATTGATTTCTGACTTGAATATACTTAATTGTGTGAGCGTCCACTGCTCTCTGGGATAGAGAATTCCAAAGATTCAAAACCCTGAGTTTAGTCATTTCTCATCTCAGCGCTACGCGGCTAATCCCTTATCCTGAGACTGTGCCCAATAGCTTCTCTAGACCACAGCCTCTCAGCGTTGATGCTGTCAAGCCCCCTAAGGATGTTACACATTTCAATGAGATCAGTGCTTTCTTCTAAATTCCAGAAAATAAAAAATGTGTGTGGGGGGAAAAATCAAAAATAGCGACTTCAATCTTCTTTCTTTGGAGTTCTCCTAATAACCCACAGGTCCATTCAGGGTCATGCCATCAGCTACACTGCCAGGTTTCTTCAGGTGCTCTCCTGTTGGGCAGTCAATGGATAGGCACTGAATAAAGTACACTATGATGCCAATAACCTTCCTGAACTGGGACTAGTTGAGCAGCTCTTTCAGGGCATGATGGGCCGAATGGCCTGTTTCTGGGCTGTATGATTCTATGAATTTCAGAGATAAACAGTAATGCATAATGCAACAACAACTTGCATTAGTTAGCACCTTTAACGTTCTCACTACTCTATCGGTAAATAATTTTCTTCTGAATTCCTTATTTGATTCCTTGGTGAGCATCTGATATTGATGGTTTCTAGTTTTGCTCTTTCCATAAGCGAAAGCACTTGTAGTTAAACATCTCAAGACATGGTCAAAGAGATAGACATTATGGACCTTCTTAAAGGAAGAGAGAGATGTGGAGGGTCAGAGTGGTTTCAAACTGCTAAAGGCATGGTTCCCAATAGTGCTGTGAAAGAAGTCAGGGATGCGCAAGAGGCCATATCTGGAGGAATTCAGAGATCTCAAAGGGTTGTACAGCTATTATAAAACTGACTCTTCTGTTGTCCAAAAACCAAAACACAGTTCAAAATACTGTTTGCAAACTCTGCATCATTCTTACTTTAAAGTTTTCTGTGATAAGATTAAACAACTTGGTCCCACTTCCTTTGTCACAAGTGGTATTTGGCATTATGATTTCTAAAGGTGTTAAAATCTGCAACTTGGTAATAACCTGTAAAACAAATACAATGCAAGAAATGTCCTCATCCCGTAAAATAAATGATTCAAACCTATTTGATTTTACATAGTACAGTAGCTATTAACTTTTTTATTTCATAAATAAATATATGACATATATGAATTAATTATGAACTATGAAGCATGATAAAACAGTGCGACATAAGCAGGGGATTCCCAGTTCAGCTCTCAGTCTGTGCTCAGTTATTGCACCTGGATCATTACAATCAGCCTCAAACAAATCAGGCACGGTTCCCACTCTTAATTCTATCTAGTGAATCCTGCTGAAAAATACACGTGGACATTTGGATCAGAAAAGGATGAGACTCACCCATATCATCAAAATTGTGAGGTTACACCAATCAGAAAAGGATAAACACTCTGGGGCTCTTCACTATTGAAAAGAAAATGCTGAAAATTAACCTAAGAGAGGTCTTTAAGATTATGAAAGGTTTTGATAAAATGGCTATTTTCCAAATTGTAGCAAGACCTGGACAATATCCAGACAGGAGAAGAACAAAACCAGGGGCCATCAGTGTGAGCTAGTCATTCAGAAATTCAACAGGGAATTCAAAAGAAGCTTCTTTATGCAGAGTGTGATGAAAATGTGGAACCCGCTATCACAGGAGATGACTAACAAAAATTAAGGGGAAGCTAGACAAACACATGAGGGAGAAGATAATAGAGATTTATGCAGATAAAGTTAGATGAGGAAAAGTGGAAGGATGCTTAAGTGGAGCATAAATGCCAGTATGAACTAACTGATCAGAATGGCCTCTTTCTCTGCTTTATACACTACATAATTCTATGATACCGTTCACACTGGGTCAGCTCCCGATGTTCTTTTTCTGGAACTGCAATGGGCACTTATGTGAGGTATTTGAAGATTCCTAGTGCCAATAAGACCATTACCTCAAAGTCAGTAAGGCAGGAATTTGTATGAAGGGAGAACTGTACATTGTCTTTTATTGTACAATTTCAGAATTGAAAAAAACCTACGACTTAAAATGATTAGCTTGCATCTCAGGACATAATTCATGCACTCAAAAATGCCCTAAAACTTAATAAATATGTATTCCACAGTGTCATGTACAGGTTGTAAATGTCTATTTACCATATATTTCTGCTGTGTCTGTGGTTGTTTTATATGATTATTTAAACACATGTTCACCTAGTGGTTATGGGCGCTGGAGTAGAAAGCCAGACATCTGAGAGTTCAAATTACATCATGACAAGTTCTGGGACAGATGCATCTGGTAATTCATGGACTAGCACCAAAAAAAATCAAGCAAACTGTCAGGTTGCTATAAAAACCCAGCTGCTTTATCAATGTCCTTCGCATCTGATCTTAATGTGATTTTAGGCTTAGAATTGGACAGCACAGAAGGCAGCCTTTTTTATTCATTCATGGGATGCGGGCGCCGCTTGCTAGGCCAGCATTTACTGCCCATCCCTAATTGTCCGTGAGAAGGCAGTGCTGAGCTGCCTTCTTGAACTGCTGCAGTCCATGTGGTGCAGATATACCCATAGAGCTGTTAGGGAGGGAGTTCCAGGATTTTGACCCAGCAACAGACGTGGAATGACGATATATTTCCAAGTCAGAATGGTGAGTGGCTTGGAGGGGAACTTCCAGGTAAGGTTGTTCCCATCTGTCTGCCACCCTTGTCCTCCTAGATAGTAGTGGTTGTGGGTTTGGCAGGTGGTGTCTAAGGAATCCTGGTGAGTTCCTGCAGTGCATCTTGTAGATGGTACACACTGCTGCCACTGTGTGTGGGCAGTGGAAAGAGTGAATGTTTGTAGATGGGGTGCCAATCAAGCGGGCTGCTTTGTCCTGGATGGTGTCAAGCTTCTTGAGAGTTGTTGGAGCTGCACTCATCCAGTCAAGTGGACAGTATTCCATCACACTCCTGACTTGTGCCTTGTAGATGGGGGCCAGGGTTTGGGGAGTCAGGAGGTGAGTTACTCACCATAGGATTCCTAGCCTCTGACCTGCTCTAGTAGCCACAGTATTTATATAGCTATCCAGTTCAATTTCTGGTCAATGGTAACCCCCAAGATGTTACTAATGGGAGATTCAGTGATGGTAATGCCAGTGAACATCAAGGGGCGATAATTGGATTCTCTCTTGTTGGAGATGGTCATTGCCTGACACTTGTCTGGCGTGAATGTTACTTGCCACTTGTCAGCCCAAGCCTGGACATTGTCGAGGTCTTGCTACATTTGGACGTAGACAGCTTCAGTATCTGAGGAGTCGTGAATGGTGCTGAACATTGTGCAATCGTTAGCGACCATCCCCACTTCTGACCTTGTGATGGAAGGAAGGTCATTGATGAAGCAGTTGAAGATGTTTGGGTTGAGGACACTACCCTGAGGAACTCCTGCAGTGATGTCCCGGTGCTGAGATGACTGACCCCCAAAAATCACAAGCATCTTCCTTCATGCTAAGTATGACTCCAACCAGAAGAGTTTTCACCCCCACCTCCCCCCCACGCCCCACCCCCATCCCCACTGACTCCAGTTTTGCTAGGGCTCCTTGATGCCACACTCTGTCAAGTGCTGCCTTGATGTCAAGAGCAGTCACTCTCACCTCACCTCAGGAGTTCAGCTCTTTTGTCCATGTTTGAACCAAGGCTGTGATGAGGTCAGGAGCTGAGTGGCCCTGGCAGAACCCAAACTGGGCATCAGTGAGCAGATCATTGCTAAGCAAGTGCAACAGTGATAGCACTGTTGGCGACCCCTTCCATTACCTTACTGATGATCTAGAGTAGACCAATGGGGCGGTAATTGGCCGGTTTGGATTTGTCCTGCTTTTTGTGTACAGGACATACCTGGGCAATTTTCCACTTAGCGGGGCAGATGCCAATGTTGCAGTTGTACTGGAACAGATTGGCTAGGGGCACAGCAAGTCCTGGAGCACATGTCTTCAGTACCATTGCCGGAATATTGTCAGGGCCCGTAGTCTATGCAGTATCCAGTGCCTTCAGCCATTTCTTCATATCACGTAGAGTGAATCGAATTAGCTGTCGACTGGCATCTGTGATGCTGGGGATCTCCAGAGAAGGCCAAGGTGGATCATCCACCCGGCACTTCTGACTGAAGATTGTACCAAACGCTTCAGCCTTATCTTGTGCACTGCTGTGCTGGACTCCCCCATCATTGAGGATGGGGATATTTGTGGAGCCTCCTCCTCCAGTGAGTTAATTAATTGTCCACCACCATTCACAACTGGATGCAGCAGGACTGCAGAGCTTAGATCTAATCCATTGGTTGTGGGATTGCTTTGCCCTGTCTATTACTTGCTGCTTATGCTGTTTGGCATGCAAGTAGTCCTGTGTTATAGCTTCACCAGGTTGACACCTCATTTTTGATGCTGCTCCTGGCATGCCCTCCTGCACTCACCATTAAACCAGGGTTGATCCCCTGGCTTGATGGTAATGGTAGAGTTGGGGTATGCTGGGCCATGAGGTTACAGATTGTGTTCAAGTACAATTCTGCTGCTGTTGATAGCCTACAGCGCCTCATGGATGCCCAGTCTTGAGTTGCTAGATTTGTTTGAAATCTATCCCATTTAGCACGGTAGTATTGCCACACAACACGATGAAGGGTATCTTCAAAGTGAAGGCTCCACAATGACAGTGCGGTGGTCACTCCTACCAATACTGTCATGGACAGATGTATCTGCATTAGGTAGGTTGGTGGGGTTGAGGTCCAGTATGTTTTTCCCTCTTGTAGGTTCCCTCACCACTTGCCACAAACCCAATCTAGCAGCTATGTCCTGTAGGACTCGGCCAGCTAAATCAGTAGTGGTGTTACCAAGCCACTCATGTTGATGGACATTTAAGTCCCCCATCCAGAGTACATTCTGCACCCTTGCCACCCTCAGTGCTTCCCCCAAGTGGTGTTCAACATGGAGGAGCACCGATTCATCAGTTGGAGGGCAGTACGTGGTAATCAGCAGGAGGTTTCCACTGAGCCATCGCCTCCCCTTAAACTCCACCAAACCCTGTTGCATTAATAGAAAAGCATCATACAGTTAATCAGTTGAGGATGAGGTTTTTTTGGGATGAGTGAGATTCTCCCAAAGCTGTGTACATCACATTTATTGCTCATCCGTCCTCCCACTCTTCCTCATCTAACTTCTTCTTGAACACATTAGCAGCTGGACGGAAGACTGTAAGATGTTCATGCACAGACACAATGAACTAACTGGCCTCCTTCTGTGCCATGAGTATCTATGATTCTATGTTAACAGTTGAGTATCGTTTCGAGGGCATGGGAAGTGTAAGCAAAAGAAGAATTTTTGTTAAATTTATTACCTTAGCATATGTGGTATTGTCTGCAAACTGGGACAATGTTAGCTCAGGGCTCTTCAGGTCAATGCTTGCCATTCCTATTTCACCCCGAGCAAGTCCACGACCCTCTACTACAGCTACAATTACTGAAGCAACAACATGAGCTGAGACTGCAGAAGAAGAAGTAACTGTACAAAAGAAAATGTATTAGGACTACCATAAATATAGCACTAGCAGCACATTAACTACTGCACTGTCTACAATATTGCACTTTGAAACCTCTCATTAAAAAGTTATCACAGGAAGTGTGCCTCAATCCGCAATCTCAGGACCGAGTCCATGCCGGATTTTGGAATTTGCCCGTTTTCAGGAAAAAAAATTGGAACCCTCTTAATTCAGTGAATAAAGGACACAGGAAAACCAAATGATATGATTGTAAAGCACTTTTGGTTAATGGCCATGTCCCTACTGATATTAATTCACTTCTCACAGAATGGATTTAATAACTCTTTCATGCCTCCCTCACTTTCCTACAGGTGGGGTCAAGGTTAAACCATTTGGAGCACAGGAAAGGTCAGGTATGTAAAACTGATCCGTATCTGGCATACTAATGCAGCAACTCCCCAAATTTTTCAGAGATGGGTCAGGTGGGGGGTCAAAGTTTGCTAAGCCATTCGGAGTGCAGGAATAAAATGTCCGGCTTTTGGATAAAGCCAGTTTTCAGGTAGACATACAGGTACTCTACCTGTATGTCTGTCTGTTCATGCAGAGACAAGAAGTTCCAGATTAATGAAAAGCAAACTGAAAGGGAGAAATCTCATTTTAAATGTGGACAGTAAGCTTGACTATGGTCTTGTCTAAAATATGTTTTGCAATAAAAAGCCCTTTTTCAGTGTTTCACTGTCAGTTTAAATTTAAACTTGCATGGGATTATGGTTTTGGGTGGACAGCACATTGAAATACAATGAACCACAATTGCATGGGACAGGTTAGGTGCACCAGACAACATTTTGTCCTTTCCATCCTCACTGAATGTACTGATTAATGTAATGTCTTTCACCACCTCAGGATGGCCCAAAGCATTTAACAGTGAGGTACTTTTGAAGTGTAAGCTATGTTGTAATGCAGGGAATGCAGCCAATTTACACTTGGTAAACTCCCATGAACAGCTATGAAATAAATGACCAGATAATCTGTTTCAACTGTTGGTTAGGGGATAAATATTGGCCAGGACACCAGGGAAAACTCACTTGCTTTTCCTTTGAGTAGTGCAATGGGATCTTTCATGTCCATCTGAAAGAGTAGACATAACCTTGGTTTAAAGTTTCATCTGAAAGGCAGCATCTCCGACAGTGAAGCACTCCCTTGATACTGCACTCCTGTGAAACCCGAGTTTTGAGCTAATCTCTAGAGTGTGAGGTAGCCAAGGTCTACTGGCTCAGAGTAGAGTGGGTTACCACTGAACCACAGTTGACACTAGTTCTGTTAATTAGGAAAACTTATACCTCACTGGTTCTTCCACAGCTTAAAAACACAGGGTTTAATAAAACTGCCCTTTGCCAAACCGAATAAAACTTATAAACTATAATATGTTGGCAAGTAAACCAAATTGCTACTTGAAAATAACAAATCCAGCTGTAAAAATCTGCACTATTTACCAGATCAACCATGTGCCACTATATATAAAGCTCTGAAAAGGAAGCAAAGGAATATAGTGTGATTAAGTAATTGAGCAAAAAGGTGGCAGATTCAGTATAATGTGAGGAAATCGCATCTTGAATACTGTGTGCAGTTTTGATCTCCTTATTTAAGGAAGGATGTAACTGTATCGGTAGCAGTTCAGAGGAGGTTTACTAGAGTGATACCTGCAATGAGTGGGTTGTCTTATGAGGATAGGTTGGACAGGCTGAGCTTGTTTCCACTGGAGTTTGGAAGAATGAGGGGTGACTTGATTGAAGTATAAAATATTCTGAATGTTTTTGACAAGGCAGACGTGGAAAGGATGCTTCCTCTTGTGGGTGAGTCCAGAACAAGGGGGCGTTGTTTTAAAATTATGGGTCACCCTATAGGACAGAGATTAGGAGAATTTTTTTCTCTCGGACAGTTGCGTGACTTTGGAACTCTGTGCCTCAAAAAGCGGTGGAAGAGTGGGGTCGCTGAGCATTTTTAAGACAGAGGGAGATAGATTCTTGTTAGGCAAGAGAATCAAAGGTTATTGGGGATAAGTGATAATGTAGAACTCAAAACACAAACAGATCAGCCATGGTCTTACTGAATGGCGGAGCAGGCTCGAGGGGCTGAATGGCCTACCTCTTCTTATTTCGTATGTTCATAAAATGAAACTATTTATTTTGGCAGGAAGAATCAAAGAGCAGAATACTTTTTTAAAACATGGGAAGCTAGTAAATGGTGGTATTCTGGGGGATTTGATGGTCACTGTACATGAATCATGGAAAGTTAACATGCAGGTACAGCAAGCAATTAAGAGGGCAAATTGCATGTTAGCCATTATTGTTAGTGGGCTAGAGTATAAGGGCCAGGAATTCCTTCTGCAATTGTTCAGGGCTTTGGTGAGACCATACCTGGAGAACTGTGTGCAGTTTTAGTCCTCTTACCTAAGAAGGAAGAATATACTCACCTGACAGGGGGAATGCAATCAAGGTTCACTAAACTGATTCCTGGGATGAGAGGGCTGTCCGATGAGATAAGATCAAGTAGGCTAGGGCTATTTATGTGGAGTTTAGAAGAACAAGAGGTGATCTCTTTGAGTGCATAAAATTCTTAGAAGGCTTGATAGGGTGGTTACTGACAGGCTTTTTCCCCTAGCTCGCGAGTCTAGAACACAGGATTATAGCTTCAGAATAAGGGATAAATTATTTAGGACTGAGATGAGGAGAAATTTATTCATTCAACCAGTTGTCAGGAAGATATAATCATTTTCATAATGTTATTAGAATTTATTATAAAGTACAGTAATAGTTGGGTCTCTGTGTGTGTGTAACTTAATTGAATTAAAGGCAGCTGGTCTGAAAGCTTTGCTGTAACAGAAAACAAGTTAGGTTTGAAATGTTAAGTAGGTAAACATAGGTGTATATCATTAAGATATTAATGTATATAGTGTTACTGGAAATTATTTTAAATTGGACTTGTAGTAGGGTCTGTGTCTGTGGGGATGAGTGTGTGTGTCTTAACTGGATTAACACCAGCTAATCTAGGTGCTTTGATGTATAGTAGTTTTGAGATGTTAAACAATAAGGTTGAGAGTACATTTGCATTTTGTTGAATAAACCATTCAAAGACTGAGGATGAAATCTTGCACCTAACTAGGAGACACCAAGCATTGTGCTTATATTACTAATAAAATTGGTGCTATGAAAGGGGTTTTATTGTTGGAAGAGGTGGAGTTCAAAGGGCCTGGTGATACAATTAGAATTTGCATTCAAAGGGGAGGCTAGGTATATGCAGAAAATAATTTTGTCTGTGTAAGTCAGAGGCATGCCAATTGTAAGCCTACAATGGCGCAAAGGAGCCAAATTGAAAGGAACCTCATTTTGAATTTGTAAGGTAAAATGTGCTTTGCCTGGTGTCTAAGTTTATTGTTGTCTTGGTGAAGATTTACCTAGGAGTGATTAATTTGGGGATTTGTTTAAAAGATATTATGGTAGTAATTTGTACACGTGTAGGTGTTTAATTCCTTCTTAAATTAATACATTTTTAATTTAATTTATATAAAAACCTCTGGAGGTTTGGTGGTTTCATATCTGAATTCAGAACTCCATATCAAACATACTAATTGAAAATATAGGTTATGACATTTGTTTAAAGTTTCCCTCTGGGATTTTAAATAACTCAGCCTTTATCAATTGCTGTGTCATAACAGTGTAAAGGGAACATTTGCATTTTCAAATCAACCAGACCAGGCTGATTTCAAAGGAGGAGTGAAATATTACATGTAGCCAGGAGAAGTTAAGATACAGTAGGTTTATTTTTCTCAAAGATTACTGTCAAAAATGGTACTATGGGAGATTTTATTATTAAAGGGGTAAAATTCCAAAGACATAGGGCTGAATCTCCCCCCACCCCACCCCAGTCGGGGGTAGGGATTGTGTGGGGGCGGCTGCGAACCTGGTCGGCACCCTTGATCGGGGACACGCTGCCATTTTACGTGGGTGTGCCAATTAAGGCCCACCCAGCGTGACACTCGCCCGGAAGCACTAAGCGCTCCCAGTGCGGGCAGGGAAGGGGGGGTGAGATTCCCTGAGTCGTTCCCTACATGTGCATGAAAGAGCACAGATCTCCCTGAGGCATGGAGGTGCTTCTGGGAGATCAGTTTGACATGTGTAAATTTAAATAAAGGGAAATAAAAACTTTTAAAACATATCCCCTCATGTGACACTGTCATGATAAAGAATTGTTTTAAAATTTTTTATCGACTTTTAAAACACTTCATGAGACCTCATCCCACCTGTGGATAAGGTTTCATGAAAAATGCGAAGGCCACCTTATGGTTGGATGGACAGCTCAGCTCGGCAGGCGAACTGAAAACCTAAATGACGTGCGGTGACGTAGGGATGCCCCGCCCCAGCTCACCGACTGGAGGATTCTGCTCATAGTAAAACAATGGGAATTTGCATTCAAAGGGGAAAATATGTATAAAGGAGAGAAGGCTGTGTGTGAGGACAGGAATTCTAAGACCTAAAACAAGTGTGAGAAACCTCCAGCATCGAAGCCTCAAGCTGCTGTCTACAAAGAACTAAAGTTAAGAAAACTCACTTTGAATTGGATTGTTCAGGGTATCGTGTTTCTTTGCCTGGGTCTTTTAAAATATGTGTGTCTTACTGTTGCCTTAACGGAAGTGTAACTGAGAATTAGATTAACTAGTGGATTTAGAAGTTATCATAGTAGTAATTTGTAGATCTACGTGTGTGCTTAAAATCATTTTGTCTATTAATAAAGATTTAATTTAGTTTTGTAAGAAACCTATAAAATTCAGTGGTCTTATTACTACTGAATTCAAGGCACGCATCTCGAAATGTATACAAATTGCAAAACAGTTGTGGCAGTTGTTTCAAGTCTCCCTTTGGGATTTGAGCAGCACAGCATTTACCATCAGTTGTGCCATAACATAGTTGTAAATCTTTGGAAAGTGCTGTGACTTTTTTTATTATGGGTTGGGTGAGGTGACAGGCCCTGAGTCTACCTCAGCTGAAAAGGGGATTGAACCCCATACTTCTGGCATTAATCTGATCCACACATCAGCTATCCAGCCAACTGAGCTTACCAGTCTCCCGTACTGTACCACATCCAATAATGTCATGCAGAATCATGGAATGCTACAGCACTGAAGAAGGGCATTCAACCCACCGTACCTGTGCCGGCTCTTTGAAAGAGCTATCCAAATAATATCACTTTCCTGCTCTTTTCCCATTACTCTACAAATTTTCCTCCTTCAAAGATTTATCTAATCGTCTTTGGAAAGCTATTATTGAATCTGCTTCCCTTTCAGAATCGCATTCTATATCATAACTGGCTTCATGAAAAAAATTTCTCATCTCCCTTTTGGTTCTTTTGCCAATCACCATAAATCTGTGTCCTTTAGTTATTTACCTGCTTGCCACTGGAAGTTTTTCCTTATTTGCTCTAATCAAACATACTCAAGATTTGGAATTCCCCTATTAAATCTCCGCTTAACCTTCTATGCTCTAAGAACAGTCCTAACTTCCCCCACATAATTGAAGTCCCTCATCCCATACATCATTCTAGTAAATCTCCACTGCACCCTCTCCAGGGTCTAGCCATTTTCTATGACAATGTGTTACAGCTTTGAATAACTTCTTTAAAAGAGTTACCTTCCACATGTATAAATAATAAAAACGTAAATAAAACAATTGTAACATAAATATACTGAAAGCTGATTGGCAGCAAGTACTGATTCTCATAGGTATGCTGCTACTGATGATGTTCTAACACTTAATGTGATGTCACCTACAAGCAAAATGAGGGAACTAAAAACAAAACAAATATTGGGCAGAATTCTCCCATCCTGCCTACAGCGGGTTTCATGGTGAGCTGGAGAGAAGAATTTAGCGGGAGGACAAAAGTCAGAAACCCATAAGTGTAAAAATAGTTTGCGATTCTCCTGATGGCAGGTTAGTGGCAGTTTGGGTATCGCGCTGACCAGCGACATGAATGCCATTTGCATTCATTACTATCTCATGAATGCTCATTAAATTAGCTTCTCACCGGAATCACGTGCGGCCTCTCAATCTTACGTCACACCCGCAGGAAATCACGTCAATCTGAATCTCTTTTGAAAGGATGGCGTGCAAAGGTCTGACCCCCACTTAACGTGCGACTTCAAGGTGAGTGCAACACAAGTAGCCTACCTTGAATAACACCGCACTGCGACGGTCTCGTTGCAATGTCAGTGGGACGCCACACCGCTGGGGCTGTAGGGTTGGTGTGCTCCCACTGCTTGCTTCTGTAGTCACAAGGACATCACTGTGCAACGGTACTCAGGCAGGGCTCATCTTTCAGACACTAGCCAGTATTGCGATGAGGGAAGTGGGACATGTAGGGTCTGCAACAGTGGCATCCACCAGGAGTCCAGAAGGACATTACTGTGCAGCTGTACTCATACAGTGCTGAGCATTCAGAAACCAGTATTTATACTGGGGAAGAGGTTGGGGGGCTGGGGAAGAGGTTGGGGAAGGGGAAACACATTGGGGGGGGGGGGGGGCAATGGGGAAGGAAGGCTTTGAAGGGGGAAGGGGGCACAATGGGAGGCAGAGGGGCAGAAAGGCAAGGAGGCAGAGGAGGAGGGAGAACAATGGGAAGCAAAGGGTAAACTGAGAGGTGGAAAGTTGGAGCCCCACAAGGGTAACTGAAAAGCTGACAAACAAGAAGGTAAAAGGGATACCACATGTATGAATGGGAGGGGGTGCACAGAGAATAGGAAAAGGGGTTGGGGGAGGGTTATTAGTGTGTCACAAGAAGGATTAGACACATGCAGGCTCATAACGGGGGTGGTGTTAGGAAGGGAGATAGTATACTCTTCAGTCCTGAGGGCAATGGGGCACTCTGTGAAAGTCAAAGTCCTTGGTCTGGGGCTTGCGGTCAAGACTGAGAATAGAGATTGGGGCTCGGTAGACCTCACAGTCAACCTTCAGAGAGTGGAGAAGTGATGGGGTGCAGCTGGTACACTGCAGGAGTAATCACTGGGAGCACGGTATATTCCCGCTACAGGGAGGGGCAAGGGCTGTGTGCTCAGTCGAAAAAATGCACAGCTTGGTGTGCAGGGCAGGCTCACAGTCGCTTTCCATGGTCTTCTGTGTCTCTGTACTGGGCAGCAGATGGTATGGTGATGGTAATGGGAGGCATCTGCAGCTTCTATTTGGGGAACACAATTAAGGAGGAGGTATGTGAAGCTTTCCTAGGTGAGGGGGGTGTCACATCTCAGTAGGTGACCATGCACACAGCCTCCTGGAGGGAGGGTAGAGGTTCAGATAGGGCATGGGCACTTCAGTAGCGATGGGCTCAGTGGGAGGGCAAGAATGTCCACCATAACAACAATGGGATTTGATAGTATTGGGGGAAAAAGCTCTACCTTCACATCGTGAGATTCCAGGTATACTTCTGGGACTTGGACAGTGAGAGGGGGACCGTTGAAGCTCATTTTGAAATAGTAGTGCAAAAACACCATCTTGCTCTACTGGAGTTGTGGCCCAGTTATAAATCATAAGTAGAAGCGAATCTGAATGGGAGGGTTCTAAGGCAGTGTGGGAGGAACACACTGCTGGACTAAGGGGCCCTTTCTGGGGCACCCTCTAACTTGCAACACCAACAAGGGTGAACTGGAGTTTTATTACAGAGAAAGGAGGAAGACCGCCTTGCAAAGAAAGCCAATGGAAGTCAATGCTTTTATCAGCGCTGTCACAGGGATACTTAGTCAATAGCTTAACAACACATTTGCAGCATATCAGCATTAACACATTGGAATGTAAAATTTAGGAATACAGGCAATCGGCAAGCAGGCACAGGTGCAGTAATATGGCATTGTATCAATAGAGGTCAGTCACGTGACTCTGCTGCTCCACCAGGGGGTCCTGCTTGATGTCCAGGCTCAAGGGGAACCAGAGCAAGAATAAAAGGGTCAGGAGAGACCCAGACAACAGAGACAAATCTGCAGACCTAGGGTATAACGAAGACAACTACCCTATTCACAAATGAGTGAGAGATGATGTCAGGCACGTCTGCACTTGTCCAAAGCTAAGGTGGATTTAGGAGGAGGCAGTGGTGTAGTGGTACTGTCACTGGACAAGTAATCCAGAAATCCAGGGTAATGCTGTGGGAAGCCGGTTCAAATTCCACCATGGCAAATGGCGGAATTTGAATCCAATAAAAGTCTGGAATTAAAAGTCAAATGATGACCATGAAATCATGATCAATTGTTGTAAAAACCCAGGATAAAAGCAAAAAACTGCGGATGCTGGAAATTAAAAATTAAATTTTGTAGTCACTTTTTGGTCACAGGTGTGTTACCATTGTTAAAATGTTGCACTTCTGTAAATACATTAGATGTTTGTGAATGGCTTGGTCAACTGAAGGCATTGTGATTACGTACATACATCATACAGACTCAAAACGTTAACTGTATTCCTCTCCACAGATACTGCCAGACCTGCTGAGTTTTTCCAGGTATTTTTATTTTTGTTGTAAAAACCCATCTGGCTCATTAATGTCCCTTAGGGAAGAAAATCTGCTGGCCTTATCTGGTCTGGCCTATATAGAGATTCCATATCCACAGCAAAAGCTCTTAAATGCCCTCTGCAAGCCTAGCAAGCCACTCAGTTTCTCAAGGACAAATAGGGATGGGCACCAAATGCTGGCTTAGCCAGCAATGCTAGATCCCGTGAATGAAAGACCTGACGCCCTGTGGAATGGGAGAGTATCCCCTGCCAGTGGCTTAAAAGGTGACTATCGTGCTCATTTTCTTTCAGGGTTGTTCCAGGGATCTACAGGGGACCTGTGCAGCATCTCGCAGTCCACAACACATAGATGCATAAAGGAGGTCACAGATGCCCTTTACAGCAAGTCACATCATTAAAAGGTTAAAAATAGCCAGGCAAGTATCACAGCTTCACAACTAACTCAGGCTTCCCAAGTGCAATCAACTGTACTCATGTGACTTTAAGGGTTCCGATGCAGCACCCCCTAATGTTTAGGTAGCAATGGCAAACATTACATGAATGTACACTGGTGTGTGTTCATCAGAAGCACATAATGCATGTTTGTGCTAGGTACCCTGGAAGTTGCCATGACACATATATTCTGTCACTGCCAGGTGCCTGAGATTTTCAAAGGGCCTGAACGTCTGCAGGGATGGCTGTTCAGGGATAAGTGAAGCGCTAGCTGATGACACCAGTGCGTCGGCCTCGGAATTGTTCTGAGGAAAGGTAAACACTGCTCACAGCTCCACACACATCCTACTAGAGCAGCCCTTTGGGATTCTGAAGATGTGCTTCAGATGTTTGGACCGCTCAGGTGGCATACTACAGTACGCTCCCAATAGGGTTTCACGCATCATCATTATGTTGTGCCCTTCACAACCTGGCACTGCAAAAAAGGTGATCCTTTGCCAGAGGGTGAAATAGAGGAGGATGAGTGCTCTTTGGAGGATGAAAAGCACGAGACCCAGGAACCTCAAGAGAGTGATTAGGGTCAGTTTGAAGGAGACAACACTATAAAGACATGGGAGACATGTCCATGATACTTTAATCACTGCCAGGTTCCAGGAAGAGTAATGTGAAGGCAAGAGGAAATGGCCACAGACCTCCTGGCCCTCAATGCCATTCCCTTTCATCTCAAGGAATTTCCAACCAATCGAATTGAGAACGAGTCCAGAAGTGACACTTGCATCTTCTGGCCTCATGGTTCACCAGGCCATGATCTCTACAAAGGTCCGTGATGCCCTCTGTATGCGCTCACTCTGGGAATTGGGAGTCCACTCAACAACAAGAGCGATACGTGAAGTGACTTGAAGCAGTCGTCGCCACATAATTAAGAAACTACAGTGGACAGTGAGATGAGGACATGGTTAGGGATCTCCTCCTTCCGTCCATGTCTTGCCCTTCACAACTACCACTTCAGAGACACAAATGCCGCTAATCAATCCAGGCTGATGAGCTGCCCTCACACAATGGTCTTCTGTGAGGAAGATGGGTTAGAAGTGCTTAAATCACAAGCTTCTAATAAAGATTTTAACCCATCTCTCTGACATCATACAAGGGTGCAGAGACCATCTTCAGGGAGACTGACAACACATGGATGTGAATCTCACAGAGGGAGACTGTCACCCAGTTGGAGAATGGATAAACCTTGAAATAAGAGGGTTCAAATGTACATAATCACAATGCCTTCAGTTGACCAAGCCATTCACAAACATCTAATGTATTTACAGAAGTGCAACATTTTAATAATGGTAACAAACCTGTGACCAAAAAGTGACTTCAAAATTTCTTAATTTTCCTAACCTTACCACTATGCCTGGGTGTAGCCCTGACATCCATAGCAGAGGCGGTGGCAGCCTGCTGACTGCTATGTCCTAATGTCTGCCTCTGGTGGTCCGAAGCCTGGAGGGCCCTGACTTAATAAAGGTCTCCTGCTCAGGGGATAGATGCACCCTCCTCGGCCTGAGCAGCTGGAGTGGATGGGGTCACAAGCCGAGGGGACTGAACGACTGAACTCCCTTGGAATGTCCTGAGAGGAGGCTTCCAGGGTGTCCAGCTGACGGTCATCCTCCCGCCCTGACTCCTTGAGAAGGTTCACCTGGAGGGAGGTCAAGGTGCCTCATCCCCCTGTCACCTACATCTTAATGGTGCCCACTGGGGTATGTGACCATGGAGTCCGGGATGAAACATAAATCCAGCAGAATCTACTGGATTAAGGTGTCCATGGTAGCCGCCAACCTTCCCTTGGTAACTTCAAGACGCTGGCAAGTCAGAGCCGCGAAATTAGACAGATGCACTCCTGTATCCTTCATTCCAGTCTGGTGAGTGACTGCCGAATCTCTGCTTGATGTTCCACTGAGCCTGTTGTTGCATCTCCAGCATTGCGTTAGCAGCCGCTCACAGATGCTCATCATCTGACTCAGACTGAGCGGGTGGCTGGTCTCCAGCAGCCCTCCAAGTACCCGGGACCTGGGTGTCCCTGCCTCCGAATCCTGCGGGGCTGTGTCAGTGAGGTTTTCTCCAGTAGATGAGCCCGATCCTAATCTAGAGCTATGGCCCACTGAGGTGTGTCTCTACACTGGTAGAGGAAGTGGGTGAGCGTCCTGATGGTTCTTCCTCAGCTTCCTCTTCAGGCATGGTCTGGGGGCTGGGACTTCTAGTGGGCACCCCTATAGGCATCAGCAGATCAAGGCCAACAAGACAGAGAATCAAGTTTTAGTTGATGAGCATGAGGAATATAAGACTGCATGTCAAACACTATGATTGTCAGGATGCGATAAACTGATGCAGTTGTGATCCATACTAGGTTGCTGAGACAATCTGATCTCCTCTTCCCCACAGGAGCGATCCCTGTCCTCCCCAGCGATCTTGGTTACATCCTCCCAGCCTCTTCAAACTCACTGAGGGCAATGATGCCGGCTGTGTCCCCCCATCATCCCCCAGTCTGTGCTCTTTCCTGCTTATGGACAAACTTGCCCTAGATAAAATCAAAAGAAAGGCTGTGATGAGAAGGAATGGAACATAGGTTGGGAAAGGCATATGGCCCCTGTTGGATCCTGTGGATCCTCGTTGCATGTTTGTTGTGAGCGGTGGCCAAGTTAGTACTATTGATGGAGTTGATCAGTAGAGACTTCTTAGGTGAAAACTCTTGGTTCATTTACAAAGTTACTCAGCAGCGACTAAACTTGTGCTTTCACTTCAAAATCTAACTCTACCCAACTGACTACTAATTACTGAGGTAGCCCACACTACTCTACTATTGGATACTAAGATCATGTGATCTTCCTTCATAACATTCTTCTTAAAGGTATATTACACATCAGATAAATCCACAATTACCACATATCTCCCCCTTTATTCATAAATACATTTTATATATACAATTACAATTTTCTCATAATAGCAAAATATTTACACACATAAGCAATTTACAAATTCTGTCTTTCTGGGAGTTTCCTTATGCATGTAGAGTGCCTCAGTTCTACAAATTCAGATGCCTTGTCAGGAACCTCCATTTCCGGAGTTGTCTGAATGTCAGGTGCTTCCGTGGGCGCCTGCTGATCAGTATCCTCCACTCTTGAAGGAACATCAGATATGTCTGTACTGGGTTGAGTTCTCTCAAAAGGAAATGCTGACCCGGTCGTGAACACTGGTGGAATCATTTCTTGGTGCATAGTTTATTTCTTCCTTAGATGATCCACATGTCTCGGCCTTCCACCTCCAGGTGATGAGGCAGAAGTACAGTCAACCGCACTTATTTCACCCGGTAACCACTTTGGTCCTTCTCCGAAGTTCTTCACATATACCGTTTCTCCCACGGTAAATTTCCTCTCACGACCATGCCCGTCATGTCTAGTTTTCTGACTTCCCTGACTCCTTCTCACCCCACCACCCCCCGGCAAATTTGGCATTATTAAGCTCGATTTCGTCCTGAGACGGCGTTTCATAAATAACTCTGGTGTGACACCTGTTGTTGTGAGGGGTGGTCCTACAATGAAAAAGAAAGCACGCTAGCTTGGTGTTAAGGAATCTCCAGTTAACTTCATGTCTGCCTTGAATGTTTGAACCACCCTCTTGGCCAGTCCATTTGAGGAAGGGCGGTACGGTGAAGTTTTTGCATGAGTGGTACCGTTGAGGCTGATAAACCGCTGAAACTCAGCACTCGTAAGTGCTATGCTATTGTCAGAATTGACCACTCCTGGCAGTCGTTAACAGTAAAACTTTGACATAACTTCTCAATTGTAGCAGAAGACGTTGGTGACTTCACCTCATATATGTCCATCCATTTTGAGTGGGCACCAACAATGAGCAGAAACATTGATCCCATGAGAGGTCCCACATAGTCAATGTGTAACCACATCCATGGTCTCCCTGGCCACCCCCAAGGCTGTAATGGAGCTGTTGGAGCTAACTTTTGCAGTTGCTGACGTTACACACAATTCTTCACTAAACTCTCTATTTCATCATCCACCCCAGGCCACCATAGGTAGCTGAGAGTTATGGTTTTCATTCAGGATATTCCTGAATGTGCGCTGTGTAATTCAATTAGGAATGGCTCTCTTCCCTTTAGAGATACTATCACTCATGCTCCCCATGATAAGATCCTGGCTGGTTATTTCATGTTATCTGTTGATGTACTGTTTCATTTAGTCAAATATAGGCTCTTGTGACCAACCATGAAGCACTTGTTCTCATACTTGAGGTGGGACGGGTCCTTACTTGTCCAATACCGGCGAGGAATCTAAGAAATTTAACAAATTTAACAAAGCAAGTTCTTGTGGAACTGATACTTCCTCGTTATTTTCATGTAAAAGCAAATTACTAAGTGCATCGGCATTTGCGATTTGATTGCCAGGCCTATGTATGCAAGTATACTCTTATGCTGCCAGGATTAAAGTCTTGTTTGTGTTTTGTGTCTTCTTTCTGCACGCTTTTTTCTTTCTAGTGTTGACTTTAATCTCGACTTTCTTTTCAGCAATG
The DNA here is from genome assembly GCF_017639515.1 of Carcharodon carcharias. NCBI lineage: Eukaryota > Metazoa > Chordata > Chondrichthyes > Lamniformes > Lamnidae > Carcharodon > Carcharodon carcharias. The sequence continues at coordinate 116,701,986 of NC_054482.1, forward strand.
GTTTCATGGTCATCATTGCACTTTTAATTTTTTATTAAATTCAAAGTTCACCATCTGCCATGGTGGGATTCAAACCCAGGTCCCCAGATCATTACTCTGGATGATCAGTCCAGAGACAATACCACTACGCCAGTGCCTTCCACATTAAATAAATAAATATTTTTTTCACAGTTCATAAACATGTCCCAGCTTATGTGACACTGTCACATGAGGGGTCATATCTAAACAATATAAACAATGGCAAAGAATGACTAAAAGGTTAACAAGGAGGAGGATATTAGGGTATAAGAGGAAGTTAGCTAGAAATGTAAAAACGGATAGCAAGAGTTGCTACAGGTATTTAAAAAGGAAACGAGTGAGTGAGTGTTGGTCCTTTAGAGAGTAACAGTGGGGTGTTAATAGTAGATAATAAGGAAATGGTGGAAGAAATGAACAAATATTTTACTCCTGTGTTCACTACAGAGGATACAAAAAACATTCCAATAATAGCTGCAAATCAGGTGAAAGGGAGAGGGGAACTTGGTGAAACTGAAATCACTAGGGAAACTGTACTGAGCAAATTGATGGAGCTGCAGGGTGGTAAGTCTCCGGATCCCAATCCTAGGGTCTTAAAAGAGGTGGCTAATGAAATAATCGATGCTCTGGTGTTAATTTTCCAAAATTCGCTAGATTCTGGAAAGGTTCCATCTGACTGTAAAGTAGTAAATATAACCCCTCTATTCAAGAAGGAAGGGAGGCAGAAAACAGAAAACAATAGGCCAGTTAGCTTGACATCTTTCATGGAGAAGTTGTTAGAATCGATCATTAAGGAGGTTATAGCTGGGCACTTGGAAGAGCTCAAGGCAATCAGGAAGAGTCAGTATGGTTTTGTGAAAGGGAAATCATGTTTAACAATTTATTGGACTTTTTTTTGAAGGAGTAACATGCGCAGTGGATAAAGGAGAGCCTGTAGACGTACTGTAATTGGAATTCCAGGAGGCACTTGATAAGGTGCCACACCAAAGGTTATTACGGAAAATAAAAGCACATGGTGTAGGGGGTAACATATTAGCATGGATAGAAGATTGGCTGGCTGGCAAAAAGCAGGGAGAATGCATAAATGGGTCTTTTTCTGATTGGCAGAATGTGATAAGTGAAGTCCCACAGGGGTCTGTGTTGGGGTCTGTGTTGGGGTCTCAACTTTTTACGATTTACATCAATGACTTGAATGAGGGGGGTAGCTAAATTTGCAGATGACACAAAGATAGGTAGGAAAGTATGATGTGAAGAGGACATGAGGAGGTTGCATATGTATACAGATAGGTTGAGTGAGTGTCAAAGATCTGGCAAATTGAGTTTAATGTGGGAAAATGTGAAGTTGTTCACTTTGGCAGGAAGGACAAAAAAGCAGAGTATTACTTAAATGGAGAACGGCTGCATAATTGAGATGCGGATAGATCTAGGTGTTCTACTACATGACTCACAAAAAGTTAGTATGCAGGTACAGCAAGTAATTAAGAAGGCTAATGGACTGCAATCCTTTATTACGAGGGATTGAACATAAAAGGATGTTATGCTTCAGTTATTCAGGGCATTGGTAAGGCCGCATCTCGAACACTGTGCAGTTTTGGTCTCCTTATTTAAGGATGTAAATGCATCGGAGGCAGTTCAGAGGAGGTTTACCAGATTGATGCCTGGGATGATTGGGTTGTCTTCTGAGTAAAGGTTGGACAGACTGAGCTTGGAGTTTAGAAGAGTGAGGGGTGATTTGATTGAAGTATACAAGATCCTGAACGGCCTTGGCAAGGTGGATGTCGAAAGATTGTTTCCGCTTGTGGGTGAATCCAGAACTAGGGGGCACTGTTTTAAAATTAGGGGTTGCCCTTTTAGGACAGAGATGAGGAGAATTTTTTTCTCTCAGAGGGTTGTGCGACTTTGGAACTCTCTGTCTCAGAAGGCAGTGGAGGCGGGGTCAATGAATATTTTTAAGGCAGAGGTAGATAGATTCTTGTTAGGCAAGGGGATCAAAGGTTATCAAGGATAGATGGGAATGTGGAATTCAAAACACAAGATCAGCCATGATCTTATTGAATGGCAGAGCAGGCTCGAGGGGCCAAATGGTCTACTCCTGTTCCTATTTCTTATGTTTTTAAGCCATTCGACCCTCTGCTGAATCTCTGAAAGAGCTATCCAATTGGTCCTACTCCTCTGTTCTTTCCCTATAGCCCTCCAATTTTTTCCCCTTCAATATATTTATCCAATTCTCTTTTGCAAGTTGTTATTGAATCTGCTTCCATCACGCTTTGAGGTAGCATATTCCAGATTACAAGGAAACAAAATTTTCCTCAATAACCAGTAAATTCTGTAATCTGGTAACTGACTCTCCTGTGAAACAATGGAATCAGTTTCACCCCCTCTACTAGCTGTCGAGAAGGTGTTGTCAACTGTGCAGGGAATTCAAAACTAGCTGCCATCAACATAAGACAGTCACTAATAAATCCAATAGGGAATTCTGGAAAGGTAACAATGTGGAACTCTCAACCACAGGGAATAGCCGAGATAAATAAATGTATTTAAGGGGAAGCTAGGTAAACATAGGAGGGAGAAGGGAATTGAGGATTATACTAATAGTTAGAAGAAGGATTAGGGAAAGGAATAGAAGGAGCTGCTGAAAGGTTGAGATAAGTAGAATGGGGGAAGGGAAATGATCAAAAGTCTCCATCGTTCGCTGTACATTTTTGCTTTGATAACAATGGTAATTTAGAAAATCACAGCTAACTACTACAACTGAAAAAGAATATGTTTCAATTGTTCTTTGATGAAAGATCAAAGTAAGATCGTTATCAATGAACCTGAATGACCGGTTTGAGGAGTACGAAGTTTGCAGGTAGGTCTTGCATTGCGACTGCTGCTGGTGGTTGACACAGGCGTTTTCCCTATTCTGGTATCTTCCAAATCCTTCAGTGAAGAACTGCTCTGCACTGAGGCAGCAGTAAACAGGCTTCGGTTCCCTGCATTTGAACTTTTATCACCAAAGTATGATTCTGCCAAAACAAACATTAAGGTGGATTATGATGACTAAAATATCCACTAACAACTTATATTTATATAACTATCAGCAAGCCACTCAGTTCTCAAGGGCATTTAGATAACAGGCAATAACTCTAGCCTAACCAGATGTGTTTCCCCACCTCCCCCCATGAGAAGACGCTGGGGCAGTTTTGGTTTTAAGGACTATCATCGATGACATTAAGAAAGCATATGGAACACCTGGCTTTGACAACTTTAAGGTACTAGTAAAGCATGTTTTTGGTCAAACACTTACAATTTGATTAGGGACCATTAACATTTCAAAAAAAAAATCCAAATAACTTGTTTTAACCAATTGAACTACAGCATAAGGTTTTATTTTTATTAACAAACACTTTATTGTAGATAAAAGAGTTAAACAAAATAACCATTATTAACAGTATGGTTTATAGCTACATATGTGTTATGCACTCAGGTTTGCTTCTACTTTCCCAAAGAATTCTCTTATAACTATTTACTTCAATAGGGACTACTCCTTACTATTCCACAGTCCTCTGGAGAATTTTCCTCAGCTCCAGCTATTCTCAGAGGTGAAACTTTCATTTACTCTGGCAATGACCAGCATTTGTTGCCTGTTCTTAATTGCCCATGAACTGAGTGGCATTTCAAAGGACAGTTAAGAGTCAACCACATTGCTTGGGTCTGGAGTCACATGTAAGCCAGACCAGGTAAAGATTGACAAATTTCCTTCCTTAAAGGACATTAGTGAACCAGATGGGTTTTTACAACAATCGATGAAAATTTCATGGTCACCATTACTGAGACTAGCTTTATATTCAAAATTTATCAATTGAGTTTAAATTCCACCATGCATTCACAAATTCAAAGCACCTGAAACCTTTTAGTCACACATCTATCCAAACACCCAGGCACCAAGGTTCGTAAACAAAACCTAAATTAAACTGAAACCATTTTTACCTTTAACACACAAATACCTATAGAAATTCAACTTAAAATTATACATTGTTCATAACACAACTCTTTCAAAGAACCAGCCTGTTGTGCCAAATGACACAACTTTTCTGCTGTATGATTCTGATTCTCTATGAAAGATGTAAATGAGAGGATTAGGGCAGGAATTCCAGAAGTTAGGACCTAGATGGCTGAACAAAAATGGAATGAAGGAAGTGCAGGATGCATAAGTTCTCATTATGTTATTAGAATTTATTGTAAAATAGAATAATAGTGGGATGAGTCTATATGTGGGTGTGTGTGAGACTTATTTGAATTAGAGGCTGCTAGTCTGGGTGCTTTGATGTAAGAAGAGGGGTTAGGTTTGAAATGTTAATTAGGTAAACATGGGGAAGTTTACCATAAGACCATAAGACATAGAGGCAGAAATTAGGCCATTCGGCCCATCGAGTCAGCTCCACCATTCAATCATGGCTTATAAGTTTTTCAACCCCATTCTCCTGCCTTCTCCCCATAACTTTTGACCCCTTAACCAATCAAGAACCTATCTATCTCGGTCTTAAATACACTCAATGACCTGGCCTCCACAGCCTTCTGTGGCAATGAATTCCATAGATTCACCACTCTCTGGCTAAAGAAGTTTCTCCTCATCTCTGTTCTAAAAGGTCTTCCCTTTACTCTGAGGCTGTGCCCTCATGTCTTAGTCTCTCCTACTAATGGAAACATCTTCCCCACTTCCATTCTATCCAGGCCTTTCAGTATTCTGTAAGTTTCAATCAGATCCCCCCCTCATCCTTCTAAACTCCATTGAGTATGGATCCAGAGTCCTCAAACGTTCCTCATATGTTAAACCTTTCATTCCTGGGATCGTTCTCCTGAACCTCCTCTGGACCCCCTCCAGGGCCAAACATCCATCCTGAGATACGGGGCCCAAAATTGCTCACAATATTCTAAATGTGGTCTGACCAGAGCCTTATAAAGCCTCAGGAACACATCCCTGCTTTTATATTCTAGTCCTCTCGAAATAAATGCCAACATTGCATTTGCCTTCCTAACTACCGACTCAACCTGCAAGTTAACCTTAAGAGAATCCTGGACTAGGACTCCCGAGTCCCTTTGCACTTCAGATTTCTGAATTCTCTCCCCTTTAGAAAATAGTCTATGCCTCTTCTTCCTACCAAAGTGCATGACCTCACACTTCCCCGCATTATATTTCATCTGCCACTTCTTTATCCATTCTCTTAACCTGTCCAAATCCTTCTGCAGCCTCCCTGCCTCAATACTACCTGTCCCTCCACTGATCTTTGTATCATCTGCAAACTTAGCCAGGATGCCCTCAGTTCCTTCATCTAGATCATTAATATATAAAGTTAAAAGTTGTGGTCCCAACACTGACCCCTGCGATATTCCAATAGTCACCGGCCACCATCCTGAGAAGGACCCCCTTATCCCCACTCTCTGCCTCCTGCCAGACAGCCAATCTTTTATCTATACTAGTACCTTGCCTCTAATACCATGGGCTCTTATCTTACTGAGCAGCCTCCTGTGCGGCACCTTGTCAAAGGCCTTCTGGAAGTCCAAGTAGATAACATCCATTGGCTCTCCTTTGTCTAACCTACTCGTTCCTCCTCAAAGAATTCTAACAGATTTGTCAGGCATGACCTCCCTTTGATGAAACCATGCTGACTTGGCCCGATTTTATCATGCACTTCCAAGTATTCTGAAATCTCATCCTTAATAATGGACTGTAAAATCTTACCAACGACTGAGGTCAGGTTAATCGGCCTGTAATTTCCCGTCTTTTGCCTCACTTCCTTCTTAAACAGGGGGGTTGCATTAGCGATTTTCCAGTCCTCTGGGACCCTCCCTGACTCCATTGATTTCTGAAAGATCACCATTAACACCTCCACTATCTCTTCAGCTATCTCCTTCAGAACTCTGGGGTGTAATCCATCTGGCCCAAGTTTAGAAACATAGATGTCAAGGGAACATTTGCATTTTTAAGTAAACCAGACTAGATTGTTTTCAAAAGGGAGTAAAATGTGTCACCTAGCCAGGCGAAGTTTAGAAAGTGTTTATTTTTCCCAAAGATTACTGGTACAACTTAGTGCTACAAGATATTTTTATTATCAGAAAGATAAAGTCCAAGGACATAGTGAAAGTTTGCATTCAAAGGGAAAATTATGTATAAAGAATGAAGGCTGCGTATAAGGGTAAGCATCTTGATATCTAACAAGTACGAAAAGCCTTCAGCATCTATGCCTCAAGCTGCTGTCTTCAAAGGATTGAAGTTAAGAAAACTTACTTTGAATTAGACTTGTTCAGGGTGCCATTTTTCTTTGCCTGGGTCTTTTAAGATCTATATGTCGTACTATTGCCTTAACGAAAGTGTAATTGGGAGTTAGATTTATTAGGGGATTTAGAAATTATCATAGTAGTAATTTGTAGATCCATGTATCCATTTAAAATCATTTCTCCTACTAATAAATGTTTAATTTAGTTTTATAAAAACCTCTTGACTCGGAGGTCTTATTACTGAATTCAAAGCCTGCATTGCAAAACATACCAATTGAAAATTAGCTGTGACAGTTGTGTTTCAAGTTTCCCTCTGGGATTTGAACAGCTCAGCATTTGCCATCTGCTGTGTCATTACAGAAGGAAATAGTGACATATTAGAAGCAAAGTAAGGACGGGGAGGCAGTGGCATTGGCACTGGACTAGTAATCCAGAAACCCAGGGTTCAAATCCCACCACAGCAGATCAATAAAAATCTGGAATTAAAAACCTAACAATGACCATGAAACAATAGTTGTAAAAAAAAAGCCATCAGGCTCACTAATGCCCTGTAGGGAAGGAAATCTACCAGTTGGATGGACCACTAGGCACCTCACCCCTACAAAGCCTTCTTATTAATTTGTGCCAAAATTGGGAGAGCTGTCCCACAGACTAGTCAAGCTAACAGCCTTACAGATCATGTCCCCAACACCAACAACACCACCCCTGGGTATGTCCTGTCCTGGAGACCGAGGTGGTGGCACAATGGTATACAGTTGGGAGGGTGTTGCCCTGGGAGTCTGCAATATCAACTCTGGATGAAGTTTCATGGCATCAGGCCAAATATGGGCAAGGAATCCTCCTGCTGACTACCATCAGCTGATGAATCAGTACTCCTCCAGTACTGTTGAAGCAGTGAGGGTGGTAAGGACAGAGAATATGGGGGACTTCACTGTCCATCACCAAGAGTGGCTTGGTAGCACCCGGACAGTATGGACCAAATTAGCCAAGCCCTAAAGGACTAGGCTGCTAGACTGAGACCACATTTGGAGTATGTGTACAGTATTGGTCACCTTATTTAAGGAAGGATGTAAATGCATTGGAAGCAGTTCATAGAAGGTTAACCAGACTAATCCTGAAATGGGTGGGTCCTCTTATGAGGAAAGGTTGGACAGACTAGGCTTGTATCTGCTGAAGTTTTAAAGAGTAAGAGGCGACTTGATTGAAACATTAAAGATCCTGAGGGGGCTTGGCAGGGTGAATGTGGAGGGGACGTTTTCTTCTTGTGGAAAAATCTAGAACTGGGGTCACTGTTTAAAAATAAGGAGTCACTCATTTAAAACAGAGGTGATATGAATTTTTTTCAATCAGAGGGTCGTGAAACTCTCTTCTTGAAAAGGTGGTGGAAGCAGAGCCTTTGAATATTTTTAAGGCAGAGGTGGATAGATTCTTTGTAAGCAAGGGGGTGATTGGCTATCGGGGGTAGGTGGGAAATGAGGTTACTATCAGATCAGCCATGATCTTATTAAATGGCGGAGCAGGCTCGAGGGGCTAAAGGGCCTTCTCCTGCTCCTTGTGCGCATGTTCATATTTAAAGACAGCTGTGGTTATTGGAGGTTAATCATCTCAGTTCCAAGACATCACTGCAGGTGTACTGCAGGGTAGTATCCTAGGCCCAACCATATTCAGCTGCTGCACCAATGACCTTCTATCGTCAAAGTGAGGTTGTTCGCCGATGATTGCACAACGTTCAGTACCATTTGTGACTCCTCAGATACTGAAGCAGTCCAAGTTCAAATGCAGCAAGACCTGTACAATATCCAGGCCTGGGCTGACAAGCGGCAAGTAAAATTTGTGCCACACAAGTACCAGGCAATGACCATCTCCAATAAAAGAGAATCTAACCATTGCCCCTTAACATTCAATTGCATTACTATCACTGAATCCCCCACTAACAACATCCTGGGGGTTACCATTGACCAGAAACTGAAGTGGACAAGCCATATAAATGCTTCAGCTACACGAGCAGGTCAGAGGCTAGGAATCCTGTGCCATTCACTCTCTCCATCACCGACGCACAGCTGCAGTAGTGTGTACCATCTACAAGATGCACTTTAAGAACTCACCAAGGGTCCTTAGAGAGCACCTTCCAAACCCATAACCACCACCATCTAGAAGGATAAAGGCGGCAGTCAGGTGGGACCATCACCACCTGCAAGCTCCCCTCCAAGCTACTCACTATCCTGACTTGGAATAGATCACTATTCCTTCACTGTCACTGTGCCAAAATCCTGGAACTCCCTCCTTAACAGTATTGTGAATGTACCTACATCACATGGATGGCAGTGTTTCAAGAAGGCAGCTCACCATCACCTTCTCAAGGGCATTCAGGGATGGGCAATAAATGTTAGCCTAGCCAGTAATGCCCACATATCATGAATGGAAAAAAAAATTATAATAGTTGCAGATTCGACAGACCAAATGGCCTACTCCCACTCCTAAGTCCTGTGTTCTTATGAATGCAGACACATTTAGAGTGCATGCATGTAAACACAATTTGGTGGATATGATATATTTGGTGAGCTACAAGCACAATTAGAAGCATGGGAATATCATGCAAGGGCAATAACAGAAACATGGCTTACAAATGGTAAGCACTGGGTGGTTAATATACAAGGATATAAAGTGTTCAGAAAAGATAGGGAAGGAAAAAAGGGATGTAGGGTGACAGTACTACTTAGGGTAAATGAAGTGTTGGAAAGAAAGGATGTCCCTGAGAGGGCAAGGACAGAATCCATTTGGTTAAAGTTGAGAAGCAATCACTGAAGGTAAGATCACACTACTTGGGGTATTCCATAGACCTCCAAATAGTGAGAAAGAGATAGAGGAACAAATCTGCAAGGAAATCACAGAGATTTGCAACAACTATAGGTGGGTTCTTGGCAGTAAAGAATTTGACTACTCCTGAAAAGAGACATGCTGTTGAAACTTTTCAGCTTGCACTCATCAGAACAGAAACACAAGAATACCAAATTTCAAAGGGAACTACAATTTTACTGCGTGAGAAGAGGGTGCTGATTGGTTGACAAGTGGACACTGATTGGTAGAAGCAATGCCATGGCGAATGCGCCAGAAAATGGTGCATTCTGCACGGCCACTCAAGCTTTTGATTAGTTGAAAACGGCTCAATGCATGGACAGGCTCTCACTGTTTGCAAAAGTCACACCCTGAGTGTAAATACACCTAGCTTCTGGCACACGTAAGCGAGCCACACTGCAAGCCCAAATAAATCTTAAATAGGTTTGGTGTAATTCTCAGCACAATCGAGATTGTTTATCAAGTGCTGTCCAATCGCAGAATCACATCTAATGCTGGACACTATGTTCTGAGAACATAAGAGAACTCTATATTCTGAGAACTTCCTGGATCAGTATGTTCTCAGTCCTAAAAATGAGGCAATGCTAGATCTGGTACTGGGAAATGAGGTGGGACAAGTGGACCAAGTGTCTGTGGGTGAACATTTGGCTAAGGGTGATCACTGTATCATAAGTTTTAGATTAGTAATGGAGAAAGGCAAGGAACAATCTAATATAAACCTTCTAATTTCAATGTGATGAAAAATGACCTAGCCAGGGTGAAATAAACCCAGAGGCTGACAGGAAAAACTGACAGAACAACGGGTGATTTTTAAGGAACTAATGTTTGAGGTACACGCTAGGTACATTCCAAAAGGGATCCAAAAACAGGGCTCCTTGGATTACGAGGGAGATAGAGAATTTTTTTAAAAAGAGGGTTTATGATGCATGTGAAGTGACTGATGCACGTCAGGCAACTTATTCAATTGAGAACCAGGTCAAATGCAATAGGTTGAAAAGGGAAGTGAAGAAGAAAATAAGACTAGCAATGAGAGAATATGAGAATAGAATCGTTCTTAGAGTGAAAGGGAACCCCAAAATCTTCTACTGGCATTTAAATGCTAAATGTGTAGTAAGAGGTGGACTGAGTCCCATTAGAGACAAAGAAGGTGATATATGCTTAGAGGTACAGGGCAGGGCTAGAATACAAAATTATGTTTACCAAGAGGAATCTGATAAAACATCAATGGAAGTGGAGACAGTGGAAACAATGTATAATTTGAAAATTAAAAAGGTGGTGGTACTGGAAAGGCTGGCTGTGCTTAGGGTAGATATGTCACTTGTCCTGATGGCTTGCATCCAGGTTGGAAAGGATGGGAATGGAGGTAGTGATAGGGCTTTCAAGGTTCCCTAGATACAGGGGGAGTGTCACATGATTGGACAGTAACGAATGCAACACCTTTATTCAAGAAAGGATGCAAGGGCAGCCATATTAACGACAGGCCAATCAGTCTAACATGCGTGATGTCTAAGATTTTTCGAATCCATAATCAGAGGAAAAATAATTCACAGGCACTTGGAGAGGTTTCAGTTAATCAAGGAGAGCCAGCACAGATTTGTAAAAGGAAGCTTGTGCTTGATTAATCTGACTTTTTTGGTTAGGTAACAGGGGTTGACGAGGGCAATGTGATGAATGTTGTTTATATGGATTTTAATAAAGCATTTAACAAGGTACCACATAAAAGACTGGTTAACAAAATTGAGGTTTATGGACTAGGACGACCGGTGTACAACAGGATGAAAAAAATTGGCTTAAGGACAGGAAGCAGCAACTTGTGGTAAATGGTTGTTTTCTGTTTTTTGGACCGGAGGGTGGTGTTTCCCAAGAGTCTGTGCTAGGGCAACTTTTTTTTTGCTTTCTCTCTCTCTTGGATCTTGGAATACAAAGCAACATTTCAAAATTATGGGGAGATTGATAAAGGTGTACAAGAGGTTTGCATAAGGTAGACAAAGAAAAATTCTTCCCATTAGCTGATATCACAGATTTAAAATTCTGAACAAGAAATACAGGGGGAAGGTGAGGAAGAAAGTTTTTGCACAGAGAGTGGCAATGGCCCAGAACTTGCTGCCTTTGAGGGTGCTAGAAGCAGAAACAATGAATATTTCAAAAGGAAATTGGACGGCACTGAAAGGAGATACACTTATCGGGCTACAGGAATTGAGCTGGGAAGCAGGAGTGACTGAATTGCTCTGCGGGGAGCTGGCATGGAATTGTTGGGCTGTGCCGTAAATCACTATGACTCCAAAGCAAACCAAGGTGCTTCACAGAAGCGTTATCATACGTTAGGTGACAACAAGCTACAGAGGAGATACCAGATGTGACCAAAAACATAGTTTTATGCAGTGTCTTAAAGCACAGGGAGAGGAGCAGAAAGGTTTAGGGAGGGAATTCTAGAGCCCAACCAGTTGAAAATATGGCCAGCAATGGTGAGGTGAGCAAGTGAGCTGACAGAATTTGAGGACTGCAAGTATCTTGGCAGGCTGTGGAAGAGGTTACAGAGCTGCAAGGGGCGAGGCCATAGATGGACTGAAAAAAAGTCTGCGAATTTTAAAATTGGATGCGCTATTGGGCTCAGAGTAAACAAGACTTCAAAGCTGTGTTGGGGTGGTGAAACTTTATCATCTTCCAGGCGGGCGAATGAACATTGTGGGAATGAGGAAGGAGCAGAGGAGATGTGGAGATGGAGATGGGGAGGGGTGGGGGCAGTGGGCACTCAGCTTCTCACCACCCCCAGCCCCTTCTCAACTCGCCAACCCCCTTCTCACCCCAACCCTTCCCCACCTTCTCACCACCCCCCACCCCAAACCCTCCCTATCCTCCTCTCACCACCCCCAACCCCACCCCCTTCTCACCACCCACCACCCCACCCCCTTCTCACCAACCCCCACCCCAAACCCTCCCCATCCCCTTCTCACCATCCACCACACCAGCCCCCTCCCCACCCCCTTCTCACCACCCACCCCACCCCCATTCTCACCACCCCCACCCCCTTCTCACCACCCCCCACCCCAAACCCTCCCCATCCCCTTCTCACCACCCACCCCATCCCCCTTCTCACCACCCCCACCCCCTTCTCACCACCCCCACCCCAAACCCTCCCCACCACCTTCTCACCACCCCCAACCCCCTTCTCACCACCCACCCCATCCCCCTTCTCACCACCCCCACCCCAAACCCTCCCCACCCCCACCCTTCTCACCACCCCACACCCCCACCCCACAACCCCCCCTTCTCACACCCACTCCCCTCCTTCTCATCCCCCCTCCCCTTCTCACCACCCCAACCCCCTTCTCACCACCCCCACCCCAAACCCTCCCCATCCCTTCTCACCACCCACCACCCCACCCCCCTTCTCACCAGCCCCCACCCCCTTCTCACCAACCCCCACCCCAAACCCTCCCCACCCCCCTTCTCACCAGCCCCCACCCCCTTCTCACCAACCCCCACCCCAAACCCTCCCCACCCCCACCCTTCTCACCACCCCACCCCCCTTCTCACCAACCCCCACCCCCTTCTCACCAACCCCCACCCCCTTCTCACCAACCCCCACCCCAAACCCTCCCCACCCCCACCCTTCTCACCACCCCACCCCCCTTCTCACCAACCCCCACCCCCTTCTCACCAACCCCCACCCCCTTCTCACCAACCCCCACCCCCCTTCTCACCAACCCCCACCCCCTTCTCACCAACCCCCACCCCCACCCCCCCACCCCACCACGCCCTTCTCACTCCCCCGTCCCCCTCCTTCTCACCCCGGGTGAGGCCCTTGTTGCCGCTCGAGCCATCGCTCGGGGTGAAGCCGCTGGGAGCGCGGTGGCTCGGGGCCGGCTCCGAGTCCGTGGCCGGCCTCCCGGTGGAGGAGCTGGTGCTCCTGCCTCCTCCTCCTCCTCCTCCTCCTCCTCCTGCGCTGCGAGGAGTCTCCAGCAGCCCGAAAGCATAGCGCAGAGGTCGGGCTGGGGTGGCGGCGACGGCCGGCGGCTCTTGAAACATCGGGCGGGAAAAAAAAGCGCCGGCGACCAAAATGGCGCCGGCTCCCCGCCTGCTCCCTGGGACTGCGCAGGCGCGGCGCGCCCCACGTGGCCACCGACCCGCCGCATGCGCGCCTCTGGTCCACGTGTCGGTCTCTCCTGTGTAACAACCCTGGGGGAATGGTCTAAGTGTTTGCAAGAAATTTGCAATCCAGCCTATCTGCAAATTTGCCGCTCTGCTCATGGCTTCCACTGTACTGATTGCTTCTGTATATTGGGTCTCATAGCAAATCAATAAATTATAGAAACTTTAAAAATAAACTGGAGGGGGAATCCCAGGCACATGACCCCTGTGTAGGTGTAATGTGGATGTACCAGACAGGTTTTCTACTTGAAACAGATAACTTTATCACAAAGAGCTCTTTTAGATGCTTGAACCAGGTCCACGACAAGAAAGCTCTGCCCCGCCACCACCCCCCCCCCCCCCCCCACCACCCCCACCACCAACCCTGGATTACTGGCACTTAGGGCTCAATCATCAAGAACAATCATATAATCCCTGATAGGAATCACTTAATTTCCTCCCCCTTTAGTTTAGTTTTTTTTTTACATTTCCTATTTACAAAGAACATTTTAATCCTCAACATATACATATATACAGGTCAGGTGGTTAAAGATTGCGTCTCTGAGGTGGTTTCCATATTCGATTAGAGCGGTGTAGCTCTATTACTTTAGGTTCTCCCACTGGATCGACATGATCTGAACTGCAGCATCAGATACATCATTAGAAAGTGGCAGTTCAGGTTTTGGCAATTCTACAAAGATATTAGGTATGTCTATTCCATGTCAATCTGTCACCCCAGGGATTTATGGTTCAATATTGACCAGAGGCGGAATAGCTAGATGTTGGAATGGCTTTCTACTCCTTAGATGATCCACATGTTTTCAAAGAATCTGGGCTTCCACTTCCATCTGAAATGACAAAGGTACATTTTCTGAGACAATTATACCAGGAACCCAATAAGGTCCACTTCCGAAATTCCACACAAAAATTGTATCTCCGACAGGAAATCTTCAAGCTTTGCTATGAATGTCGTGATTCAATTTCTGACTACTCTGATTCTTCTCCACCTTCCCCTCTAAGTTTGAAAACACCAGACTCAGTTGTGTACAGAGGCAGCTCTTCATCAATAATTGAGACTGCGTTGAACCTGTAGTTGCATGAGGAGTCATACAATAATTAAAAAGAAAACGTGGAAGTCGAGTTTCTAGAGTACCTTCAGGTAACTTCTCCATTCCTGATTTGAAAGTTTGCACAGCTCTTTCTGCTAAACCATTGGATGAGGGATGATATGGTGCTGTTTTAAAATGTTTAATTCCATTTAAACTCATGAATCTCTGAAATTCTGCACTAGTAAAGACTTTACCGTTATCCAAAACAATGACTTTTGGTTGGCCATGTTCACTAAATCATTGGTGCAGCTTTTCAATAGTTGCACACGATGTCAGTGATCTAACTTCATACACATCCATCCACTTAGAATGTGCATTGACAATCAATAAAAACATGGTACCTAAGAATGGACATACATAATCAATATGTAATCTAACCAAGGGTCAACCAGGCACTCCCACAGATGCAGTGTTGCTGAAACAGGCAACTTCTGTTGTTGCTGATACTGGAGACAGTGCTTGACCGTATTTTCAATGCCTAGCCACCAGATATAGCTTCGCACAAGCATTTTCATCTTCAAAATGTCTGGGTGCACGCTGTGAAGCTCTGTCAAGAGTGGTTCTTTTCCTTGCAAAGAGAAGACGACACTTGATCCCCACAACTAGAATCCATCTTGACAACTCGACTCTATTTTATGGGCATAGAATGGTCTTATCTATTCAGACACTGGTGAATTCAACCACCCTTGCAATAAAAGGTCTCGGACTTTTGACAAATTTGGAACTCTGTTTGTCCAATTCCTTATTTGCTTCGCACACCCAGGCGAAGAGTCCAAGAGATTCAGTACAAGCACAATTTCTTGTGGCACTGGATCGTGTACAATGCTATCTGGTAATGGGAGACGACTGAGTGTGTCCACATTTGCAATATGGAAGCCAGGAAGGTGCACAGATAATATCAAAGTCCAACGTTGTATTCTTGCTGGTGATATTGGCAGAAGGGCTTTACCCTCACTGAATAAACCCATTAATGGTTTATGGTTGACACGATGGTGAAATGTCATCCATGCAGATACTGATGGAATTTCTTCACTCCGAATACCATCAATAAACCTTCCTTTTCCAGCTGGGAATAACCCTTCTCGGCTGCAGAGAGGGTTCTGAAGACATGGCCGATTGGCTTTTCTGATTTGATTTCTTTCTTTTCTTTCTCTGCTTGCTGCAGGGTTTTGTCTCTTCATTTTGATTTCACAATTGGCCAATTTTCTCTGTGGTAAAATCTTAACTTGGATCATTTCAGTAGTTGAGCTACCCATGGCTTCGTTACCCACTTGCATCTTGGAAAGTTCTACAACTTTTCCCTCTAATGCCTCTTTTGTTTCATTCAGCTGATTCTTCAGCTCTTCTGCCTCCTTCTTGTATCTCTTGGCTTCCTCCTGGAACATTGAATATTGTTGAGTCTTCTCTATCAACCAGTTCTTCAGTTTGTTTCTCTTCATTATTTTCCAGTGGAACCAGCTCTGACCTGTGGGATCCTTGCATCCTGTGAAGGTCCTTCTATTCTCCTAACTCATTCCAAAATACACTGTCATATTCCCTTAACAACTCAGGAACTTCTCCTGTTCTCACTTGAAAGATATCAGACCAGTTGAGCTTAATTTTTTGTAACCAGTAGCATCTCAGGAGGCTGGGTCCTTCACCTGTCACTATGATCACAGGAAGCTGGGCTGCCTGTTGCCTATAGGACACGGGTACTGTGGCAATGCCCTTTACTGTATGGACTCTACAGTATATGTCTTCAACTGAGCCATGGTTTGCTCCAAGTTCAGTGGCTGGGTTCCTTCATTTAGGTATTTAAATGTGTGTTCTCCCATCACTGAAGTTGAGGCTCCTGTGTCTACCTTCATGACTAGTGGCTTCCCATTCATTTGAAGAGTGACAGTTATTGGCTCAGTTTTTATTCCTTTGACAATATCAGTATTGGCAGCTTCAGGTTCTGTTATAAAATTCACTTCAATCATTATGGTCTGTTGTCATATGAGCTGTCTCGATTTCACCCTGTATTGCTTTATTATGTGCCCTTTCTTGTGGCAGTAATGACATTCTGCCTCCTTGAATCTGCAGGTGTCTGGTACATGGTTACCCCACCATCTATAACAGATCAACTTCAGAGTTGCTGCTGAAATACTTCCACTAAGCCTTTTCGTTTTCAAACAGCAGAGACTGTGTCTCTGGTTTTCGCACTGTGCCTGGTGGTAGGTTCCCACCCCAACTGAAGAACGACGCCATGTTGCACATTCTGTAAAGCCTGCGAGTCCCTTGCAGCACTTTCCACGGTGAGCGCTATTTCCATGGCGCGCTTCAAATCAATGTTAACTTCTGCAAGTAAACAGCTCTGAATGGCGTTGTCGTTAACGCCACAAGCCAAACAATCCCGCAACATGTCATTGAGTGTGTCTCCGAGGTCACAGTGCTCAGTCAACTACTTCAACTTCACTATATAAGTTACGATGGACTCTCCTGGGGCCCTTACTCCAGAGTTAAACTTAAACCTCTGCATTATTACCAATTGCTTCGGCTGAAAACGTATCTTCACGAGGTCTACCAATTCGTTAAAAGATTTAGAATTGGGCGTGTTCAGGGCCTTCACATTGTGGATGAAGTTATAGGTCTTGCTACCACAAACACTCAAAAGGATTGCTTTCTGCTTCTCCTCTGTGGTAATTCCATTAGCTGTGAAATAAAATCCATGGCGCTCTACATATTGGCTCCAGTCTTCCATAGACGTGTCATAAGAGTCGATTTGGCCAAAGAGTGGCATGACTGGTGAGTATACTTTTCTTTTATTTCTTAAGAACTGATGTACTCACATTCACAAGGTGAGGTGCAGTGTCAGAGCCATTTTACCCTCATCGCCAAGTGTAATGACTTGACGTACTAGACAGGTTTCTACTTGAAACAGATAACTTTATTAGTCAGTCATTGAGTCATAGAGGTCTGCACAGAAAAAGGCCCTTCAGTCCATCGAGTCTGCGCCAAACAAGTACCTAACTATTCTAGGTACTATTACAAGGAGCTCTTTTACAGTTTACATGCTTGAACTAGGTCTACGACTAGAAAGCTCTGCCCCCGGATTACCTGCGCTTAGGGCACATTCGTCAAGAACAATCACGTGACCCCTAACAGGCAGTACGAGAAGCTATACCTTCAATCACTACAGCAGGGGAGCACAAATCCTGGAGGGGGAATCCCAACCACATGACCTCTGTGCAGGGGGACAAAATTCCTGGAGAGGGAAACCCATCCAGATGAGCCCTGTTCCTGGAAATAATCCATGCTACAGTAAGCCTCCTAAGCAACACCAGGTGTTGCTTAACACAGAGTTGACCACCACGGCATTTACCATCATCTAATGAGATGGAAGCTGGCTGCCACAGAACAATAGGGCGATTATAGAGTTATTGAGTTACTTTCCTGAACTGTACAGTTCAATCCTTTATTCTCAAAATAAATGTTTACTCTTATAATTATGAAACTCGCTACCACAGGGAGTGGTTGTGGTGAATAATATAGATACTTGTAGGGAGAGGCTGCATAAACACTTCAAGGAGGAAGGATTTGATGGGTGTAGCGATAAGGTGAGATATAATGCAGTGTGTTATGACCACAGTAGATGTTAATTGCTGCGCTGACCAAATCCCAGGGGGGAAACTTGGCTTACAGGTCATATCCATTTTTTTGTATTCTGAAAATGAGAAGAAAACACACTGATCTCAGCAGCAAGAAATCCAGTAACATCTTTGGGATTTTAAAAATTAAAAGTAAAAGTTTTATGAACAAGAAGAAAAGGAAACTTAAGCACACAAGATTACAGTTACACAGTTAGAATTAGTCTTACAAAATGTTCCCCCAAAAGACTCCCTACTAGGTCAGCTCCACAAGTAAGTACCTCCCAGGCAACATTCCCTTATAGATATTTAACTATACAAATCCATTAATATTACCCAAGGCAAACTGCTGTAGCTTTAATAAAGGCATACCACATGACCTCAAACCCTCTCCCCAAGACTTTAGGACAAGTTTGCTTTTTGCAGCCCATGACTTTTCTGTCTTGACTGGATGGCTAATTCAAACTGCACCTTCTCCCAGCCTAGAGCTAACAACTCCAGTTAACAGCCAACAGCTATTTTAAGCTTGCCACATTAACTCTAAAATAACACACACACACACACACACACACACACACACACAGGCACACAGCCTGCTTCACAATATAACACGATATCCCAAAAATATTTTTAAAATAACATCCATTCTCACAGCTGGGAGGAGGCTCATGTGGAACATGAACTCTAGGACCAGTTGGGCCGAAAAGCCTGTCTCTGTGCTTTATTAATACTACCTCTGTATTTGCAGCACAGACGGAGGCTATTGAGCCCTTTTGTAAAGTCTAGGGCAACTTGTTTATCTTTGGATGTTTAGAAACTACCTCGTGACCCACACCAGATTCCAACAAATGGTGTGTTACTCATTAGGTTTATTAACCAAACGGTGCAGTTTCCTGGTTAGTAAGAACTATAAAACTCTGTTGTTCATTAACAGGGAGGGAAATTCTGTAGATATGGTTAGGGTGAATTGCTTAAATGCTATAGAACTGCAGGACCTATACGTAGTAAAGCTTGGGTGTGAACCATAGCAATGGAATTAATGTGAGGTTCCAATAGCAACTAAGGAATATGAAATAACCATTCAACTTCTTGAGTCTGTCCTTCCATTCAATGAGATGAATGTTGCTCTCTACTTTAACTCCTTTTAGCCATATCTGTTCCATATTCTTTAATACCCTTAATAGATGTCAGTCTTATCTCAGCGGATAGCGCTCTTATCTGAGTCAGGAAGTACTGAATTCAAATCTCAATCCAGAGATGTGAGTACACGTGGGAAGGTGACGGCATAGTGATATTGTTGCTGGACTAATAATCCAGAGACCGAGGGTAATGCTCAGGGGACCCAGGTTCGAATCCTGCCATGGCAGATGGTGGAATTTGAATCCAATAATTATCTGGGCTTAAAAGTCGATTGATGACCATGTCAATTGTGACCCACCTGGTTCACGGGAAATCTGCCATCCTCTCACCTGGTCTGGCACACATACATGTGACTCCAGACCCACAGCAATGTAGTTGATTCTTAAATGCCCTCTGAAAGCAACTGAGTTGTAGCAAAGTCACAAAAAAAGGAATGAAACTCAACTGACCACCTGGCATCAACCTAAGCACCTGAAGCGACAATCTCAGCCCTGTTGACCCTGCAAAGTCCTCCTTACTAACATCTGGGGGCTAGTGCCAAAATTGGGAGAGCTGTATCACAGGCTAGTCAAGCAGCAGCCTGACATAGTCATCCTCATGGGATCGAACCTACAAGTAATGTCCCAGACATTATATCCCAGCAGAGGTGGCAACACAGTGGTATGCAGTTGGAAGGGAGTTTCCTTGGGGGTCCTCAACATAGACTCTGGACCCCATGAAGTCTCATAGCATTAGGTCAAACATGGGCAAGGAAACCTCCTGCTGATTACCACCTACTGCCCTCGCTCAGCTGATGAATCAGTGCTCCTCCATGTTGAACACCACTTGGAGGAAGCACAGAAGGTGGCAAGGGGGCAGAATGTACTCTGGGTGGGGAACTTCAATGTCCATCACCAAGATTGGCTCAGTAGCACCACTACTGACCCGAGCTGGCTGAGTTCCAAATGACATAGCTGCCAGACTGGGTCTGCAGCAGGTGGTGAGGGAACCGACAAGGAGGAAAAACATACTTGACCCCAGCCTGCCTGCTGCAGATGCATCTGTCCATGACAGTATCAGTAGGAGTGACCACCACACAGTCATTGTGGAGGTGAAGTCCTGCCTTCACACTGAGTTCCATTGCGTTGTGTGGCATTACCACCGTGCTAAATGAGATAGATTTCGAACAGATCTAGCAACTCAAGACTGGGCATCCATGAGGTGCTGTGGGCCATCAGCAGCAGAGGAATTGTACTCGAACACAATCTGTAACCTCATGGTCTGGAATATCCCCCACTCTACCATTACCATCTACCCTGGTTCAAAGAAGAGTGCAGGAGGGCATGCCAGGAGCAGCACCAGGCATGCCTAAAAATGAGGTGTCAACCTGGTGAAGCTATAACACAGAACTACTTGTGTGCCATACAGCATAAGCAGCAAGTAATGGACAGAGTTAAGCGATCCCACAACCAACGGATCAGATCTAAGCTCTGAAGTCCTGTCACATCTGGTTGTGAATGGTGGTGGACAATTAAACAACTCACTGGAGGAGGAGGCCTCACAAATATCCCCATCCTCAATGATGGGGGAGCCCAGCACACCAGTGCAAAAGATAAGGCTGATGCATTTGGTACAATCTTCAGTCAGAAGTGCTGAATGGATGATCCATCTCGGCCTCTTCCAGAGGTCCCCAGCATCACAGATGCCAATCTTCAGCTAATTCAATTCACTCCATGTGATGTCAAGAAACAGCTGAAGGCACTGGATACTGCAGAGACTATGGGTCCTGACAATATTCCGGAAATAGTCCTGAAGACTTGTGCTCCCAGACTTGCCGCGCCCCTAGCCAAGCTGTTCCAGTAGATCGATAACACTGGCATCTAGCGGCTATGTGGAAAATTGCCCAGGTATGTCCTGTACGCAAAAAGCAGGACAAATCCAACTGGCCAATTACTACCCCATCAGTCTATCTCGATCATCAGTAAAGTAATGGAAGGGTCATCAACAGTGATATCAAGTGGCACTTGCTTAGTAATAATCTGCTCACTGATGCCCGGTTTGGGTTCTGCCAGGGCCACTCAGCTCCTGAACTCCAAACAGCCTTAGTTCAAACATGGACAAAAGTGCTGAACTCCCGAGGTGAGGTGGGAGTGACTGCCCTTGACATCAAGGCAGCATTTGACCAACTGTGGCATCAAGGAGCCCTGGCAAAACTGGAGTCAATGGGGATGGAGGGAAAGCTCTCCCCTGGTTGGAGTCATACCTAGCACAAAGGAAGATGGTTGTGGTTGTTGGAGGTCGGTCATCTCAGCTCCAGGACATCACTGCAAGAGTTCCTCAGGGTTGTGTCCTCGGCCCAACCATCTTCAGCTGCTTCATCAATGACCTTCCTTCCATCATAACTTCAGAAATGAGGATGTTCATTGATGATTGCACAATGTTCAGCACCCTGCATGGCTCCTCAGATACTGAAGCAGTCTATGTCCAAATGCAGCTAGACCTGGACAATATCCAGGCTTGGGCTGACAAGTGGCAAGTAACATTTGTGCCACACAAGTGTCAAGCAAAGATCACCTCCAACAAGAGAGAATCCAACCATTGCCCCTTGATGTCCAATGGCATTACCATCACTGAATCCCCCACAATCAACATTCTGGGGGTTACCATTGACCAGAAACTGAACTGGACTAGTCATATAAATGCTGTGGCTACAAGAGTAGGTCAGAGGCTAGGAATCTTGCGATGAGTAACTCACCTCCTGACTCCCCAAAGCCTGTCCACTATCCACGGCACAAGTCATGAGTGTGATAGAATACTCCCACTTGCCTGGATGAGTGCAGTTCCCACAACACTGAAGAAGCTGGACACCATCCAAGACAAAGCAGTACACTTGATTGGCACCACATACAATAACATTCACTCCCTCCACCACAAATGCACAGAGCAGCAGTGTGTATCATCTACAAGATGCTCTCCAGGAATTTACCAAGGCTCCTTAGGCAGCATCTTCCAAACCTACGACCGCTACTATTTAGAAGGACAAGGGCAGCAGACACATGGGAACACCACCACCTGGAAGTTCCCCTCCAAGTCACTCACCATCCTGACTTGGAAATATATCGCCGTTCCTTTACTGTCGCTGGGTCAAAATCCTGGAACTCCCTCCCTAACAGCACTGTGTGTGTAGGTTGGGTCAAAATCCTGGAACTCCCTCCCTAACAGCACTGTGTGTGTACCTACACTACATGGACTGCAGCAGTTCAAGAAGCAGCTCACCACCACCTTCTCAAGGGGCAATTAGAGATGGGCAATAAATGCTGGCCCAGCCAGCGAAGACCACGTCCTGTGAATGAATAATAAAAATAATCCAGGTTGGTATTTGTTGTTGCTTTGATCTGTCAGCTAGTCAGGAGTACCATTGTTTGGATGACCAGGTTAAGTGAGTGGGCAAAAATTTGACAAGTGGAGTATAATGTGGGAAAAAGTGAATTAGTCCATCTTGGCAGGAAGAATTAAAAAGAAGCATATTATCTAAATGGTGACAGATCTCAGAGCTCTGACATTCAGAGGGATCTGGGTGTCCTAGTGCATGAATCACAAAAAGATGTGCAGGCAGGGGTGGTCCTCAAATATGCAAGTACACCAGGTAATTAGAAAAGCTAATAGAATATTATTGTTTATTGTGGTGTGAATTGAACATAAAAGTAATGGGACTATGCTTCAGTTATACAGGGTACTGGTGAGACCACATCTTGAGTACGTGTACAGTATTGGTCTCCTTATTTGAGGAAGGATGTAAACGTGTTCAAAGCAGTTCAGAGAAGGTTTACTAGACTAATATTAGGAATGGATGGGTTGTCTTATGAGGAAAGGTTGGGCAGGCTAGGCTTGTATCCACTGGAGTTTAGATTAGTAAGGGGCAAGTAAGAGTAAGACCCTGATGGGTCTTGACAGGTTGGCTGCGGAGAGGATGTTTCATGTTGTGGGAGAATCTAGAACTAGGGGTCAATGGTTTAAAAATAACGGGTTGTCCTTTGAAGATAGAGATGGGGAGGGTCGTGAGTCTTTGGATCTCTCTTCCTCAAAAGGCGGTGGAGGCAGAGGTGGATGGACTCTTGATAAGCAAGGGGGTGAAAGGTTATGATGGGTAGGTAGGTATGTGAAGTGAAGGTTACAATCAGATCAGCCATGATCTTACTGAATGGTGCAGCAGACTTGTTGCACTGAGTGGCCTATTCCTGTTCCTAATTTGTATATTCATATGTATCTTTGTATGAACTGGATAAACAGAGATGGATAAACAGAGATGGATAAACAGAGATGGATAAACAGAGATGGACGTAAAGACCTCTTGGCAATATTTCAAAGACAAGCTTTGTGAAAGAAACTGTAAGTTATCTTTACACTCCAGGATGACACTAGCATATTGTATGGTTTTAGCAGAGGAGACAGAGGTCTGGTAGCTTGATGTGGTCCAGTTAGTATCCTGCTTGATCTCTTGACAATGATAATTCTCACAGTTTTGCTACTCAAAAGGCGATGCAACATTTTAGGCACACAAGTGTTTTGAGATTTTTTTTTCCCCTTGCCAGATGGCTAAATTCTTTATGAAAAGCTTTGCAAAGGTCAAATTCCTCAGGAATGCAGAAATTCAAATCCGCTGGGGAATCATTTATGGGCATTCTAGTAATACAGCTGTAAATCTCTTTCTTCACTTGATAAACAGAAGCTCACCAGCACATAGTTCCCACTTGGATTGATTCCAACTGGCAGATCCAATCAACTACTCACAACTGTTCCATTCAGCAATTTTTAATCCAAGTGTCCAATTTCTACACACATACCTCAATTTTGGCATAAATGGTTAGAACATAAGAATAAAGGAAGTAAGAGCAGGGGTAGACCAGAAGTCAAAGTTGCTTCACCATTCAACAAAGCTGATCTTCCACCTCAACTCTACTTTCCTGTCCTATCCCCATATCCCATGGGTGGCATTTTCCCATCGGTGAGTAGAGGGGAGGGCCCGCTCGCCGACGCGCAAAATGACACGCAGTGTCGTCGGGCGGGCATCCCAATGTTACCGCACGTCATTTAGATTTTCAGGTCGGCGGGTGCGCTGTCGACTCAGCTGTGTGCCCGCCGCACTGTCAAAGGCCTATTAAGGCCATTTAAAACCTAATTAAATCAACTTAATGAGCTGCCCGTCCAATCTTAAGGTTGGCAGGGAGGGCAGGCGAAGAGCCCAAGCGGCCTTCGCATTTTTCATGAAACCTCATCCACGGGCGGGATGAGGTTTCATGAACTGTTTTAAAATCTAATAAAAATTTATACATTTATTCTTTGACATGTCCCAGCTGATGTGACAGTGTCACATGAAGAGACATGTTTTGACAGTTTAAAAATCTGTTATTTGAAAGTTTAACACTGAAACAAATCTCCCTGAGGCACGATCTCAGGGAGATCTCTGCGCTCTTTCGTGTGCATGCGTGAAAGAGCACAGGGAACCTCTCAGGGAATCACCCCCTCCCACCCGCACAGGGAGCGCTTAGCGCTCCCGGGCGCACATCACACTGGGCGGGCCTTAATTGGCCCGCCCACGTAAAATGGCAGCGTGGACCCGATCAGGGGCACTGATCGGGTTCATACCTGGCTTCACCCAACTCCCCCCCCGACAGGGTGTCATTTCTGTCCCTTGATTCTTTCTGTGCCCAAACATCCGTCAATCTCAGTCTTGAATATACTCAATGACTGGATATCCACAGCCCCCTTGGGATAGAGAATTAAAAAGATTCACAGCACTCTGAGTAAATCAAAATCTCATCTCAGTCCAAAATCTTATTGATGTGGTCACTTTGACAAATGGACCACAGGAGTCTTAGGTACAGGTCATGATTGTTTATTTGAGCAATTGCAAGGAGAGAAACATCCCAATGCAGCTTGAGATAGCACTCTGTTAAATTACAAGCGTTCACCATATTTATACGTTATTGGTCATGTACAAGAACATTCTCCAGATTTTGATCTCATCAACATATATGTTTACATTAAACAGACATCTCTGGTAACAGGTACATGCATCGTATGTCCCTATTTTCACCCAGGCAGAGACCTTCCCTCCTATCTAAGCTGGGACCATTGTTCTTCCCCAATCTGTTGATATGGGCCAAAGCTCTGACTCCAGTCCAGCTCCCAAGGCCTTTCTGTGGTTTGCAGGCCCTAAGCCTGTGCAAGGTTCATCTGGTGATCTTTAACTGCCAATGTGCTTCATAGCACTGGCTGCTTGGAGATTTTAAGTAATTAATTCACTTTCAATAAGTTCTTACTGTACCCCTATATTTCCCCCTGACATTGTCCTAATATTATGCTCAAGTCTGAGAACTGTAAGCCAAGATAATCAGTTGAGTTTGTAACTTGGCTCAGTTACGCTAGCTAGAAGTGAAAAAAAAATCATAAGCAGAGATCCATTCACTGCAAACAAAAGGAATATGTTCACCTTTTTGGAATTACCTGGGAGCTTGGAGATTAGCCGAAAGTCTGTGGCTTTCTCCATGGCAAGACCCCAGTGAATCTTGTCAACCAATCAGCTCCCTTTTCTCCTGTAGTCCAAATTGTTGTGATTGTTTGAAATTTGGAATTCTTGCACTTGTCCTGATTGCAAGAGGAAAAGCTTCAGTAATGTGTCTCTCTTTTCAGCAGTGATGAAGATGGAGTTATTGACCAACCACAATGATCAACCTCTCTCAATGCGCCCACAACAACCCCAGACACGAGGTGAGGTGGTGGGGGGCGGGTGGTGCTTTGGGAACCATGGGTCCATAATCACCTGTTCCTCCCAAACTGGCCCCATTCACCACATGTCGTGTTTCCAATTACTCAGATACTGGAGCCCAAAATGCTATTCACTAAAAGAAATCTAATTTGGATTAGAATGAACCATCAAACCATAGAACCATAGAAAAGTTACAGCACAGAAGGAGGCCATTCAGCCCATCTTGTCCATGCCAGCCTGAGGACACCCAGGTGCCCTTTCTAATTCCACTTTCCTGCACCCGGCCCATAGCCCTGCAGCTTACAGCACTTTAAGTGTAGATCCAGGTACTTTTTGAAAGAGTTTAAAGTTTCTGCCTCTACCACAACTTGGGCAGCGAATTCCAGACATCCACTACCCTCTGTGTAAAAAAGTTCTTCCTCATGTCCCCCCTACACCTTCTGCCACTTATCTTGAATCCATGTCCCCTGGTTCTAGAATTCTCCATCAAGGGAAACAATTTTATCCTGTCCACTCTATCTATAATTTTGTACACCTCAATCAAGTCACCTCTCAGCCTTTTTTGTTCTAAGGAAAATAACCCCAACCTATCCAATCTCTCCTCGTAGCTACACTCTTATAAACCTCCTCCGCACTCTCTCCAGCTATTACATCCTTCCTGTAATGTGGTGACCAGAACTGCACACAATACTCCAGTTGTGGCCTCACCAGTGTTTTATACAATTCCAACATTATATACTTACTTTTATATTCTATACCTCTGCCAATGAAGGAAAGCATTCCATATGCCTTCTTTACAACTTTGTCCACTTGAACTGCTGCCTTCAGGGACCTGTGTACTTGTATGCCAAGATCTCTCACTTCATCTACCCCGCTTAGTATATTCCCATTTATTTTGTAATCCCTGTAATTGTTTGACCTCCCTAAATGTATGACTTCACATTTCTCTATGTTAAAATCCATCTGCCACTTTACCGCCCACTCCAACAACCCATCTATATCGTTTTGGAGATTATGGCTATCATCTACACTATCCACTACTCAGCCAATCTTTGTGTCATCTGCAAATTTCCCAATCGTGCCCCCCACATTCACGTCTAAATCATTAATATATAACACAAACAGCAAGGGTCCCAACACCGAGCCCTGTGGAACATCACTTGAGACAACTTTCCATTCACAAGGGCATCCATCGACCATTATCCTTTGTTTCCTGTTACAAAGCCAACCTTTTATCCAGTTTGCCACATTACCCTGAATCCCATGGGCTTTTACTTTCCTGACCAATCTGCCATGTGGGACCTTGTCAAATGCCTTGCTAAAATCCATGTACACAACATCCACTGCGCTACCTTCATCAACCCGTCTTGTCACTTGCTCCAAGAATTCAATCAAATTTGTGAGGCAAGACCTTCCTTTAACAAATCCATGCTGACCATCCCTGACTAGTCCATGCCTTTCCACATGACAGTTAATCCTATCTCTCAGGATTGATTCTACTAATTTGCTCACCACCGATGTAAGACTAACTGGCCTATAATTGTTGGGCATTTCCTTTGATCCCTTTTTAAACAATGGAACTACATTTGCATTTCTCCAGTCCTCCAGTACCTCCCCTGTATCTAGTTAAGATTGGAAAATCATCCTCAAAGCATCTGCTATCTCCTCCCTGACTTGCTTCAGCAGCCATGGAAACAATCCATCTGGCCCTGGTGACTTATCAACTTTCAAGGATTTCAAGCCTTCTAGTACTTCCTCTCTCTTTATGACTATCCTGTCCAATATCTCACAGTGTTCCTCCTGGACTACTGTATCTACATCATCCTTTTCCTTTGTAAACATGGAGACAAAATATTCATTCAAAACCCTTCCCACAGCCTCTGCATCTACACACAAATTTCCATCTTCATCTCTGATTGGTCCCACTCTTTCCTTAACTAACCTTTTAGCATTAATGTATTGGTAAAACATCTTTGGGTTATTTTTAACTTTACTTGTTAATTTTTTTTCATGCCCTCTCTTTGATTTCCTTATTTCCTTCTTTACTTTGTCTCTGCACTTCCTATATTTGTCTAGGCTATCTGCAGTGTTTAGTTCTTTGTGACTATTGAATGCTTTCTTTTTCTGTTTGATCTTCCCCTGTATTCCTCTAGACAACCAGGGAGGTCTAGATTTGGCAGTACCACTCTTATTTTTGTAGGGGACATGTCTACCTTGTACAATTAGGATCTTGCTTTTTAGTGCTTCCCACTGGTTTTCCACTGTTTTATCCTCCAGCAGTGCTGTCCAGTCCACCTCAGCCAAGTCCCTTCTCATTTCTGCAAAATTTGCCTTCCCCCAGTTCAAGACTTTTACTCCTGCCTTATCTCTGTCCTTCTCTATGGTAATGCTAAATCTAACTGAATTGTGATCACTGTCCCCGATATGGTCGCCAACTATCACTTCACCCACTTGTCCTTCTTCGTTCCCCAAGACTAGGTCTAGAATTGCATCTTCTCTCGTTGGGTTTGTCACTAATTGTTTGAAAAATATTCCTGGATGCACTGCATGAATTTTTCTCCCTCAGTGCCCCATTATATTGTTTGAATCCCAGTTGATATTAGCTGCTTCCACTGTCTCCCTCGGGGCCTGCTCCATAGATTGTGGTCATAGTGGTCATGTTACTGGATTAGTAATACAGAGGACCAGATTAATGTTGCAGAGACATGAGTTCAAATCCTGGGCAGATAGGAGAATTTAAGTTCATTTAATAAATCTGGATTAATTGCTAGTCTCAGTAATAATGATCTCGAAACTATAAGATTGTCATTAAAACCCATCCGTTTCACTAATGTCCTTCAGGGAGGGGAATCTGCCATTCTTATACAGCCTGGCCTTCAGGTGACCCCAGATCCACAGCAACATCATTGATTCTTAACTGTCCCCTGAAATGGCCCAGCAAGCCTCATTCAGAAAGGGCAACTAGGGATGGGTAATAAATACTGGCCTTGCTAGTGAGACCCACATCCCAAGGAGAAATCAAAAAAAAGATTGACCCCTTGCTCACTGAAATATTGGGCCAAATCTCCCCATCTCTGGACCACCAGACCAGGAAATGTCCGGAAGTTTAAACTTCTGATGGCCAATCCTCCTGCTCCCCAGGACCCTCCACAAATTCGGACAATTCCATGGTACGTACCTGTGTTAGACAGATTAAATCTTAGTCTAACACCAGGGTAAACCCACAACTGATCTCCCAACTACCTCCACAATCTGACTCCGCCCCCCCACCTACCCACCCCCCGCAATTGCACCTGACCAGCCCCCAACCATCCTGATTCAACCCAACTAGCCCCTGGCCACCGGACTAACCCCACCCCGCCCATGGATTCCTGTACGGAGCAGCTTCTTCGGGATGCTGCATTGGAGGTTGGACCCTTTTAAACAAGGTAAGTGCGCAGTTTTCTGACTGATCAGCATCAGACGCAGTTGTTCCGACACTGCTCAGGAGATTTGGGCTATTGTTTCCCCAAACAGTAAAATACTATTCTGTGGGGTGGATAAAGGTTGGGAACAGTATGTTGAAAAGATGTAGAAAACAGGTTTCAATTTACATGGGCTAAACACATGAACCAGTGTGTGCGCTACTGCACGCCAAGATTCAAGGGATCGTTTGCAGTTTACAGAAAAGATTTTTGTTTTCTTTTTATTCATTCACGGGATGTGAGCTTCGCTGGCTGGGCCAGCATTTATTGCCCATCCCTAATTGCCATTAATGAGGTGGTGGTGAACTGCCTTCTTGATCTGCTGCAGTCCATGTGGTGTAGGTACACACACAGTGCTGTTAGGGAGGGAGTTCCAGGATTTTGACCCAGTGATAGTGCAGGAACGGCGATATATTTCCAAGTCAGGATGGTGAGTGGCTTGAAGGGGAACTTCCAGGTAGTGGTATTCCCATGCGTCTGCTGCCCTTGTCCTTCTAGATGGTAGTGGTCGCTGGTTTGGAAAGTGCTGTCTAAGGAGCCTTGGTGAATTCCTGCAGTGCATCTTGTAGACGGTAATGGTACACATTGTTGCTACTGTGCATCGGTGGTACATTTCAAATAAAATACTCATTAATAGAATCTAACTTTGCCACAGTTGAAAAGATTATTATTTTCCTTATTGAAATAGACTTGATGATAAAATCAAATTGAAAAATTTTAGATGTTGACATGAAAGCCATGTTTACCTGTGCATCCCTGTGTGCTAAATTAGTGGTCTGCGGAGATTGTAACATTTAAGACACGGGATGTTGAAAAGCTTGTTACATTGGTTCCTGCCCAGTAACAAGGTTGGGACCCTCTTGGAGTGTTGCGATAGGTCACTAGATCAGTCCAAGCGTCAGTGAACTGCAGGTTGGAGGCAGTCCATGTCAGGGACTCAGCCAGCAAGTGTGACAGAGACAGGAACAGGTAAAGGTCCTAGCTAAGTTAAAGTAAAGAAAGATCTGCAGGAAGCAGAATTTAAGTAGAGAGGGCCATTGGAACAAGGGTACCCCTTTGGAGCTGTGGTGTTCTGCTTGGCACTTCCGAAGGTATGAAAGTGTGCTTGGATGGTGAAGCTTGAGGGTACTTGGAGACTTGGTGAAAGGAATCCCGGAAGGCAAGATTGAAACCCTGCGAGATGGGCCATTGTTGAAGCTGGCTGAGTGGGAACTACTTTTGGAAAGAATTCCAAGGACAGATCTTCAAATGTGGAGGTTGGAAACCCGCTTGAGAAAGGCAAAGTTTCAGTGAGATTGGTTGGGTCACAACATCTGAGTGGGTTGTTGAGAAATCCATGGATTCTGTTTTAGTTGCATCTGTCATCTACTCTGCAGCATGGTCTGTCTGTCCACAGTTCATTTGTTAATTCACATGTACCTCATGCTTACTCTGAATGTTAGAGCATGGGGTTACATGGGGAGGTGATGGCATGGTGTTATTGTCACTGGACTAGTAATCCAGGGTAATGCTCTGGGAACCCGGGTTCGAATCCCACCATAGCAAATGTTGGAATTTGAATTCAATTAAAAAATTGGCATTAAAAGTCCATGAATCGATTGTTGTAAAAACCCATCTGGTTCACCAATACCCTTTAGGGAAGGAAATCTGTCGTCCTTACCTGGTCTGGCCTATATGTGACTTCAGAACCATGCAATGTGGTTGACTCTAAAATAACTTAGTAAGCCACTCAGTTGTAACAAAGTCCCAAAAAAGGAATGAAACTGGACGGACCACCCAACATCGACCTAGGCACCGGAAACAACAGCGGCAATCGCAGCCCTATCGACCCTGCAAAGTCCCTTCTTAACATCTGGGGGCTTGTGCCAAAATTGGGAGACTAATCAAGCAAAAGCCTGACACAGTCATCCTCATAGAATCATACCTTACAGATAATGTCCCAGACACCACCATCACCATCCCTGGGTGTGTCCCACTAGCAGGACAGACCCAGCAGAGGTGGCGGCACAGTGGTATACAGTCGGGAAGGAGTTGCCCTGGGAGTCCTCAACATCCACTCCGGACCCTATGAAGTCTCATAGCATCAGGTCAAACCTGGACAAGGAAACCTCCTGCTGATTACCACATACTCCACCTTCCCTCTGGGTGGGGACTTCAATATCCATCACCAAGAGTGGCTCAGTGGCACCACTGCTGGCTGAGTCCTAAAGGACATAGCTGCTAGACTGAGTCTGCGGCAGGTAGTGAGGGAACCAACAAGAGGGAAAAACATCCTTGACCTCATCCTCACCAACCTGCCTGCCACAGATGCATCTGAATGTGACAGTGTCGGTAGGAGTGACCACCGCACAGTCATTGCAGAGATGAAGTCTCGCCTTCACATTGAGGCTACCCTCCATCTTGTTGTGTGGCACTACCACCGTGCTAAATGGGATAGATTTCGAACGCATCTACTCAAGACTGGGCATCCAGTAGGTGCTGTGGGCCATGAGCAGCAGAATTGTACTCGAACACAATCTGTAACCTCATGGCCTGGTATATCCCCCACTCTACCTTTACCATCAAGCCAGGGGATCAACCCTGGTTCAATCAGGAGGACATGCCAGGAGCAGAACCAGGCATACCTAAAAATGAGGTGTCAACTTGGTGAAGCTATAACACAGGACTACTTGTGTGCCAAACAGCATAAGCAGCAAATGATAGAGCTAAGCCATCCCACAACCAACACATCACATATAAGCTCTGCAGAGCTGCCACATCCAGTCGTGAATGGTAGTGGACAATTAAACAACTCACCAACAAGAAAGAATCCAACCATTGCCCATTGATGTTCAATGGCATTACCACCACGGAATCCCCCACTATCAACATCCTGGGGGATGTTGATCATTGAACAGTAACTGAATTGGATAAGCCATATAAATACTGTGCTACAAGAGCAGGTCAGAGGCTGGGAATCGTGTGACGAGCAACTCACATCCTGACTCCCCAAAGCCTGTCCACCATTTACAAGGCACAAGTCAGGACTGTGATGGAATACTCCCCACTTGTCACCTCAAGCCTGGATATTGTCCAGGTCCTGCTGCATTTGGACATGGACTGCTTCAGTGTCTGAGAGTCATGAATGGTTGATCTCTGGGTTTGTCCAGTCATTCCTGAGCAATCATTGTGCAATCATCAGTGAACATCCCCACTTTTGACCAAAGGAAGGTCATTGATGAAGCAGCTGAAGGTGGATTGAGGGCATTGAAGAGTATGACTCACATTGCTGTGAGTCATACGTGGGCCAGACCAGATAAGGGCAGCCTTCCTTCTCTAAAGGACATGAGTGAACCAGATGGGTTCTTACAACAATCGACAATGGTTTCATGGTTATCATTAGACTTTTAATTCCAGATTTTTTATTGAATTCAAATTCCACCATCTGCTGTGGTGGGATTCAAACCTGGGTCCCCAGAGCATTACCCCAGGTGTCTGGATTACTAGTCCAGCGACAATACCACTACACCACTGCCTCCCTTAAAATTAACGTAGACAGCACAATGAATGCATTGATTCAAAGAGGTCTCCAAATAAAGAGTTTCCTGGTTTATTTAATCAAATTGAAGTGCTTTCTGAGCGGACTCTACAAGTCATGCGTAAATAGCAAAAAGACAGACCTCAGAACATCCCAAAGCATTTACAACCAAGTCAATATGTCAAGTGTAGTCACTGTTGTAATATAGGAAACACAGGAGACAACTTGTACATAATAAGTCCCACAAACAACTATGAAAATGAATGACCTAATCTTCCTTTATCGGTATTGGCTGAGGGTTGAGCAGAAATTTCCCCTATTTAAACACTGGGAAGACTGAAGCCATTATTTTTGAACCCTGCTCCAAAATCCATTCCCTAACTACCAACTTCATTCCTGTCCCAGGAAACAGTCTGAGATTAAGCCAGTCTGTTCATAACAGACATGAGATGAGATTGACATCAAGGCAGCATTTGACCAAGTGTGGCATCAAGGAGCCCTAGCAAAACTGGAGTCAATGGGAATCAGAGGGAAACTCTCCCCTGGTTGGAGTCATACCCAGCACAAAGGAAGATGGTTGTGGTTGTTGGAGGTCAATCATTTCAGCTCCAGGACTCACTGCAGGAGTTCCTCAGGGTAGTGTCCCAGGCCCAACCATCTTCAGCTGCTTCATCAATGACCTTCCTTCCATCATAAGGTCAGAATGAGGACGTTCATTGATCATTGCATAATGTTCAGTACCATTCACGACTCCTTAGAAATGGAAGCAGTCCATGTCCAAATGCAGCAAGACCTGAACAATATCCAGGCTTGGGCTGGGAAGTGGCAAGTAACATTCACGACACACAAGTGCCAGACAATGACCATCCCCAACAAGAGAGAATCTAACATCACCCTTAGACATTCAATGGCATTACCATCGTTTAATCCACACACTATCCACATCATGGGGGTTACCATTGACTAGAAACTGAACTGGGCTAGTCATATAAATACTGTAGCTATGATAGCAGGTCAGAGGCTCGGAGTCCTGTGACGAGTAACTCACCTCCTGGCTCACCAAAGCCTGTCCACAATCTACAAGGCACAAGTCAGGAGTGTGACGGAAAGTCCCCACTTGCCTGGACGAGTGTAGCTCCAACAACACTCAAGAAGCTTGACACTATCCAGAACAAAGCAGTCCGCTTGATTGGCACCACATCCACAAACATTCACTCCCTCCACCACCGATGTACAGTAGCTGCAGTGTGTACCATCTACAAGATGAACTGCAGAAACTCACCAAGGCTCCTTAGACAGCACCTCCTAAACCCACGATCACTACCATCTTGAAGGAGCTGCAGGTACATGGGAATACCACCAATGGGAGATTCCCCTCTAAGCCACTCACCATCCTGACTTGGAAATATATCGCCATTCTTTCAATGTCGCTGGGTCAAAATCCTGGAACTCCCTCCCTAACAGCACTGTGGGTGTACCTACACCACAGGGACTGCAGCAGTTCAAGAAGGCAGCTCACCACCACCTTCTCAAGGGAAATTAGGATGGGCAATAAATGCTGGCCTAGTCAGCTGACATCCCATCAATGAATAAAACAAAATCTTGGTCTCACATTTGACCCCCAGATGAGCTTCTGACCTCATGTTTGTGCCATCATTAAGGCCGCCTATTTTCACTTGTGTCACATCACCTGACTCTGCCTGTCTCAGCTCATCTGCTGCTGAATCCCTCAATCACACCTCCATTCTCTGTAATCTCCTCAATCCCCACAATCCTCTGAGATCTCTGGGGCTCCTCTGTTCCTGGCCTCTGGAGCATCCCCAATTTTAGTTGCACCACGATTGGTGGTCATGCCTTGGGCACTAAACTCTAGAATTCCCTCCCTACACCTCTCCATCTCTTTTTCCTCCTGTAAGACAGTACTTAAAATTTACCTCTGTCGAAGTTTTTAGTTATCTGACCTTATGTGGCTCAGTATTATATTTTGCTTTATAAATGCTCCTGTGAAGCATCTTGGGACATTTTATTACACTAACGTTGCTATACAAACATTACATAAATGTGCATTGTTGTTAAAAGTTGGCCTGGACATCAGTGAGAACTTCCCTCTCTTCTTCAAAACAAGGCCATGGGATTGCCACTTGAGGGGCCAGACTTAATTTAAGGTCTAATCTGGGCACTGAAGAATCAGTCTTCATGTTGGATTATGCGCTCAATTCTCTGGTGTGGGACTTGAACCACAACCTTCTGAGTCAGTGGCGGGGGTGCTACCACTGAACCACATCTAACACCTATTACGTACATCAACTCTCGCTCTAAAACACCTACTTTCCAGAACTCTGAGGGCAAACTGTCAGTGCATCCATAGTGCAACCATCTTTACAGGATGGTGTGTGGCTTGGCGGGGAACGTGCAGATGGTGGCATTACCATGCAGCACCCGTTCCCCCTTCTGGATATTAGAGGGTTTGGAAGGTGCTATCAAAGGGGACTTGATCAGTTGCTGAACTACATCTTGTAGATGGTACACACCGCTGCCACTGTATGTCGGTGGTGAATGGAGTGCCCATCAGACGGATTGCTTTCTCCTGGAGACTGTTGCGTTCGAGTTTTGTTGGAGCTGCACTCATCCAGGCAAGTGGGGAGCATTCCATCACAGTCCTGACTCATACCTTGTAAATGGCTGATGGGCTTGGGGAGTCAGGAGTTACTGCTGCAGAATTCCCAGCCTCAACAAATAATAGGCAACAAAAACCTCAGTAGTTATGGCGCTGGTCCAGTTAAGTTTCTGGTCAATGGTAACCCCTAAGTACGTTGATGGTGTGAAATGTCGGACAAAAAAAAAATGATGTTTCAGATCTGTAACTTTTCATCAGAACTGGAAAAAGTTAGAAACATAACAGGGTTTGGAGAAAGTGAAAGGGAGGGTGGGAAGGAGAGTTTTGGTCAGTGATAGGATAGAGGGCAGGAGAGAGTAAATGACAAAAGCTTACACAGGCTGGAGGGAATGGTGAGGGGGCATTAACTCCGCTTCTCTCTCCACAGCTGCGGCCAGGCCCGCTGAGTGTCCCCAACACTCTCTTCTTATTCCAGATTTTCAGGCATCCCCAGAATTTTGCTTTAGTATTTGGGCTTTCGCCAGAACCGAAGACAGCTGCTGAGGAAAGAGATGTGGCTGTAAAAGCAAGTTTTAGCAGACAACAGGGTCAGAAAGGTCATTAACC
Source organism: Carcharodon carcharias (assembly GCF_017639515.1). Lineage (NCBI taxonomy): Eukaryota > Metazoa > Chordata > Chondrichthyes > Lamniformes > Lamnidae > Carcharodon > Carcharodon carcharias. The sequence continues at coordinate 116,738,058 of NC_054482.1, forward strand.
CAAAACGTTAACTCTGTTTCGCTCTCTCTTATGTTCTTCTGTTTGACTTAATAATACCAATTACACACAAGGATTGGTGAAGCAACATGGGTTCTTTATTTGAAAACTATGTAAAGATAATGTTCACTAGTCCATCACATCCTACCAGTCAATGATATTGATTGATAGCAGTTTAAGATACATATCACAACGTCTTCCTTTTTCTGAAACTAAAGATTTACCTTTAAAGAATTAAACTATTCACATGAAAAGGAAAGGAAGGAACCTTGAGACTCAATGTACTTTAACATAGAGCAATAAAAGTACAAGTCTCTGCAACGTGTCGGCGGTTTGCTTATCCATCAGCTTTAGTTATGGTGATGCTTGCTGGAGGCTGCTGTACGTTTTCAGAATGCTGGTTAGGGTGCTCTGTGTAGTGTTGTGTCTTAGATCATGTTCTAGTCACAACAGGGTTACTCGGTGTTTCTGGCTGTGGGATTTTCCCGATTTGGCATTTGTTTCATCACATTGTCATGCCATCCAATGTTCAGTGAACTGGACTAGCTATATAAATAGTGTCTACAAGAGCAAGTCAGAGGCTAGGAATCCTGAGGCAAGTAACTCACCTCCTGACTCCCCACAGCCTGTCCACCATCTACAAGGCACAAGTCAGGAGTGTGATGGAATACTCTCCGCTTGCCTGGATGAGTGCAGCTCCCACAACATTCAAGAAGCTTGAGTCCAGGACAAAGCAGTTCGCTTGACTGGCACCACATCCACAAATATTCATCCCCTCCACCACCGCCGCACAGTAGCAGCAGTGTGTACCATCTACAAGATGCACTGCAGGAATTCACCAAGGCTCCTTAGACAGCACCTTCCAAACCCACAACCACTGCCACCTAGAAGGACAAGGGCAGCAGATAGATGGGAACACCACCACCTGGAAGTTCCCCTCCAAGTCACTCACCACCCTGACTTGGAAATATATCGCCGTTCCTTCACTGTCACTGGGTCAAAATCCTGGAACTCCTTCCCTAACAGCACTGTGGGTGCACCTACACTCCAGGGACTATAGCAGTTCAAGAAGGCAGCTCAACGCCACCTTCTCAAGGGCAACTGCAATAAATCCTGGCCCAGCCAGTGAAGCCCACATCCCATCAATGAATAAAAAGAAAATCATACTTGATGCAATTACTGACCATTTCCGCTGAATCCCAGGTACCATCAGTCAGGTGTTGGACTCAAACTTTCTGTTCGATGTTCAGGCTGGGTAATTCATTAACGCATGCAAGTCGTGGGCATCTTTCACCTTCCCCTGTTTTTTGAGGAATACACTGCAGACTCCTGAGAGTATCAACAAGTGATGATTGGAGAGGTTTGGCTGACCTTGTCTGCCAAATAGTAATTGCACATTGGTTCCACAGCACTATAAAATGTAATCCTTCAGAATGGGTTTACATATTCAGTTCAAACTGTGGCGCAAATCCAATTGGCTGATGATCTACGTTGCAGAGTCAGGCAGTCTTCTCCCAGTTTAGGCAGGGAGTTTCCGATGATGCTCCTTGTGATTTCTGATCCTCATCATTATCTTGACGATGCCATAGACACTGACCAAGGACAGGTTCATGCACACCGGTAACACTGGAATCATTGGACCTCTGGTGTCCACACTAGAAAACATCTGGTTGAGTTTTGGTAGTGACACTTGCGTGTATGGGATCCCAGGAATGAAATCATTGAGCCATCAAACACAGTGAGTTTGGAATTTGCTGTTTGAATTGTTGGTTGAGTCATTGGGTGACAAGAAGTTGCCACTTCTGTGACTTCTTACATTCCAATGTGTGAGAGGTGGAAGGATCTTTGCACCTACACTGATATCCAGTTTTGCATACAGGCTATGCTGACCCTGCATCTGTGGCCATATAATCTGGACAGTGGTAAAGGCTTCTGTAGGTACCACTGTGCCAATACATTGTTTGGTGTTCAATGTGTTGAACATTGGCTCACTTTGTATCCATGGTTTGGTCATCCACATCAGCTGATCATATAGTTGGCTAGACATTTCATGGATCTTGCCTTGACACTGTCTGGTACGGGCTCTAAGTTGGTTGAAATGCTGTACCTCTCTGGCCTTTGTTTGTAGTTTCTCATGATGTTGAGCCACTTATTATGGGCTTTGCTTTCTGCATTGGCTCTGCCAATGTGCTCTGGTGCCACATGCCATGCATACCGTGTTAAAAGCTGGGTAATTTCTGGGTGCGTGCAAGAGGCTGCAACACCCACATTGCTCACTAGGCTTGCCTCTATTGACTATCGTGTCAATGGTGGATGAATTATGCAAAGCCTGTTGACTCTGTCTACCCAGTCGTTTGGCTTTGTACTTGCATCTGCTTCGTAATAGTGTTTCCATGGTGTAACCTTTGGGTTGGTCCAGATTGTCTTTTTTGGAAAACTTCTATTGGGGTAAACGCTATCACAAGCTCAATTATTCTGTTGGTGAGGTCTGCCACTGTGATTGGATAATGAGGGGGGTACTTAAAAATTTAAATAGAATATTGAGTTACCTGCCAGATTAAGTGTCAAAGTAATTTGGAGAAGCTATTGCAGTCACACAAAGCTATTCATGGGGATAAGCTGTGGAGGCCAAATTTAGCTATACATGATGCGAATGCAGAATGTTCATCTTCAATAAGGCAACATCCTTATAGATTAAATCCAGCAAAGTTATCACAAGTACAGAAAGAATTTGAATTCATGCTTCAAAATGACATAATTGAGTCTAGTTGCAGTAACTGGAGGCCACCTATTGTGATGGTACCGAAACTAGATGGAACACAGAGTGTGTGTGTGGACTATCGAAAGGTGAATGCAGTGACAAAAGCAGATTCATATCCCATACCACAGTTGAAAGATTGCATTGAGAAAGTGGGACAATCAAAGTTTATCACAAAGGTTGATTTGCTGAGAGGATATTGGCAAATGCCATCATCAGGGAGAGCAAAGGAGATATTGGCTTTTGTAATGCCAAGTGGACTACATCAGTATGTAAAATGCACTGCAACATTTCAAAGACTGACAAACAAAGTAATTGCAGGATTAAGCAATTGTGCTGTTTATAATGATGACTTGATAGCTTTAAATCAAACATGGGAGGAGCATTTACAACATTTGGAAGAGTTATTTAGTTGACTACAAGAAGCAACTTTGGTGATGAACTTGGCTAAAAGTGAATTTGCAAAAGTGCAAACTACACATCCAGGTCATTCATTGGACATGGTAAGATGGCTTTGAGAGATGTGAAAGTCAAAGCTATTGTGGATTTCCCTTTGCCTACAACAAAAAGAGAAATTTTGAGATTTCTGGGCATGAGTGGGTTTTACCGGAAATTTGTACCAAATTTTAGCCAAGTGGTTGCTCCATTGATTGAACTATTAAAAAAGAACAAGAAGTTTCAATGGACAGGGGAGTGTCAGAAGGCATTTGACAGTTTGAAAACTATTGATTATGACACCAATTTTGGCAGTATCCAATTATGCCAAACAACTTAAGTTGGCATTGATGCAAGTGATATAAGCATTGGGGCCATACAGTTGCAAGATGATGGAACTGGAATGGAGAAACCAATAGGATATTTTTCACAGAAGTTGAATGTACAACAGGGAAAATATTCAACAATCAGGTTGGCAAGATGTAACGATCGGTGTGCCACAACGATCAGTGCTGGAACCTCAACTGTTTACAAGTTATATAAACGACTTGGATGAAGGGATTGAAGGGATGGTTGCCAAATTTAATGACACAAAGATAGGTAGGAAAGTAAGCTGTGAAGAGGACATATAGATATGGACAGGTTAAGTCAATGGGCAAAGATCTGGCAAATGGGAGTATAATGCGGGAAAATGTGAAATTGTCCATTTTGGTAGGAAGAATAAAAGAGAGGCATATTATCTAAATGGTGAGAGATTCCAGAGCTCTGAGGTGCAGAGAGATCTGGGTGTCCCTGTGCATGAATCACAAAAAGCTAGTATGCAGATACAGCAAATAATTAGGAAAGCTAATAGAATGTTATCATTTATTGCGAGGGGAATTGAATACAAAAGTAGGGAGGTTATGCTTCAGTTGTACAGGGCACTAGTGAGACTACATTTGGAGTACTGGGTACAGTATTGGTCACCTTATTTAAGGAAGAATGTAAATGCATTAGAAGCATTCAGAGAAGGTTTACCAGACGAATACCTGGAATGGGTAGGTTGCCTTATGAGGAAAGGTTGGACAGGTTAGGCTTGTATCCACTGGAGTTTAGAAGAGTAAGAGGTGACTTGATTGAAACATAAGATCCTGAGGGGTCATGACAGGGTGGACATGGAGAGGATGTTTCCTCATGGAAAACTCTAGAACTGGGGAACTAGAAATAAGAGAAGAAAGAACATGCACATATACAGCGTCTGCTTCAGTAAAACAAGTGGCAGTCACCTGCTGACTTATTCCTCAAGGCAATGCCTTGGCCAATCAGAGTCAAGCTGTCTGGTTTAAATTTCAAACAATGCTTTCAGTCACCATCAGTGGTATATTCTTCATGGCAACACTACTTGCCAATCAATCAGCACTCTCTTCACATACAGTATAAATTGTTGTTTTCCCCCTTATATTGGTATTCTTGCGAGTATCCTGATGAGTGCAAGAGGAAAAGCTTAGATATATGTCTCTTTTTTCAGCAATACTGAATCAGATACGAGATCTGCTGCCTTCCAGTTGAGTGTTGGAAACTTTGTGGTTGTCTTTTAGCTTTCTGCAGGATTTTTAATGCTATCTGGAACTTTTAACAGCTATGCAAATTTCCTCCAGCTTTTTTATGGTTAATTTAGCTCTGACTTGCAGTACATTTAGTGGCCACTGCCTTAACAGTCAAGTTACTGCTTGACTGCAATGGTGGCACTGTTGAGTTCTTTTTTCCCCCCAGCTTTTAGCTCTGAGACCCACCCAAAAAACAGGGATTTTGGCAAGAAAATGGCTGCAGACTTCAAAAATGAAAACAAAGTGAAAAAAAAACCTTTTTTTAAATTTTACAAGCTTCTTCTGATTGTTAATGGATGGATTCTTCTTTTTAATGCACAGTGTAGTATTTATTTGCCCAGAAGCAGCAGTAATAGATTCTCTCCTGCCTGTAAGTTCTCCTTAGTGAGACCCTTCAGACTCTGCTATTTAATTTCTGTCCCTGTCTAAGCTTCACAGCAGATAGATTTTTACAATTTGAAAACTCCCAAAATTGAACTAATTTACTGGGACTCGGTGCCTGCTGCCTGAAGTGAGGTGCAATCCCAGAAAGAATGTATAGAATTCCTACAAAGCTGCAGAATCCTTACACATGGGTGAGTTTTGATGGTTGTTTCACTGTTACACCAGTTGTTCTCTGCATGTGAAGGGTTGATCCTTCAAATCCTCAAAAACTGCGATGCCACCATTCTGCTTCAGTTTGTCATAAATGTACCAATCAGACAAGGATTAGCGAAACAATAATATGGGTTCTTTACTTGAAGATAAGATTATATACAGATAATGTTCACTGGGAGACAGAAGCACAAGTCTGACTTCAAGCACTTGTTTCCAGACTGACTACAAGTCCTGGGACTGACACATCACATCCTGTTGAAATGGGTAATGAGTGACAGTAATTTAAGAATCGCACCCTTTAGAGCATATGCACATCACATCACAACACATTCCACATATGTCACCTGACCCGCAGTGTATTTCGGGCAGTTGTTTTTAAATTTATGATTACATGTCATATCCACCACATATTGGAGGAATGTTAGTGATGTTTCCCTTATGCACTAAGGAACGGTGTGGATTTATTTTTTTAATTTTTGTATTTCCAAGATTGAGATTAGCTAGCCATCAAGAACAAATTTAGTGACGAAGAGCACGACAAGTGGGGGGGGAAAGTGAGACAGAAAGCAAGCAAGAGGGACAGCGAAAGAGCACACACAAGTGAGCATTAGTCCCACAATAATCAATCTGTTTCTCCTTTGAGAGCCAGGGAAGAAAAATCACCTGCAACTTTACTTTAAAATTACTTCTGTACAACACAGGATGCTCACAATCACAGCAGTTGTGTTTTCCTGAAACACTCAGGTAAAATTAGCAAATACATTCTCCCAATGAGACATTTGCTAGTTTTAAATCCTCTTCACATTACTGCAAATAAATCATGACAAATATGCATTCTTTACTCTGAAATAAATATATTGAACGGAAATAAAGTTGGCAAAATTAAAAGCAGAATTCTTTACATTGGTCATTGTAGGATTACAGCATATCACACAAAACATTACAATTTTTCAGTTTAACATGACTACCCATATGCTCTTCCACTTCTATTGGGTATTATTCAAGTTATGAACATGTATTTTTCCAAGAGTTTACAAAGAAGAGCAGCTCCATTCCAGTGGCTCAAAGCTGCAAAGGGAATATGGGCCTCAAAAGAATTATTTGTAAAAAGAAATATCAACTTTCGTGGAAGAGCACTGTGTTATTTTATTTGTTTTAAGACTCAGCAATCAGAAATATTTCCCATCCCAGGCCAAAAAAGAATAAAAACACAAAATACCAGTAGACTGTAAAATGATTAAACTGCAAGTTCCCCCTCTCCTCCCCTAGCACCAATGTTATAGCTTAACTGTTGTCCCCGCTGCTTTAGGTTTTACTTTAGTGCCTCCAATGGTATTTTCAGTTCCTCCCATGGCACATTTCACATTTCCTGTTTTTGTTTCCAGTTTAACCTTCTAGCTCCTTTCAATTCCTTTATTATCCTTTCAATTAGACTATTCAAACGCTCCCCATTATCCCTTCTCCCCTGCAGCAACAGCTGCTTTTCCTCCTATCTGCTACCACATTTTATTTGACATTAGCTTGCCCAGACCTCTCTTCACAATCACCTAAGCCAGGGGCAGAAAAACAAACAAAAAGAGATTTTTAATAAGAAGCTGCACTGTAAACATGGTATCGTACCTCAATAGACTAACTTTCTTACAAAGGTTTAACTGATCTCTGGACTATAGGGCTTTATTCATAATATGCAAAACAACTACAACTTGAAATAAAATGTACCGCCTGCCAATTTGCATTGTCAGTATTTGGACAGTGTTATAGAACAAAGTAACTCATTCGTATAGAAATGGAAAAACATATTTCAACATTTTCCACCAATGCAGAGACTTTTAAACATTTCTTAAAATTAATAAAATGTTCCGCTCACCCACTCCTCTCCAGATGTTCTTGGGGAGCACTGAAAGTTAACTGCAGCTTGACAGCCAGGTCCACATTGCTAGTTTGATAGCAAATAAAGTAGCTGTGTGTTTATCTTATAACCAAAAGTCTCAAGGCTAAACCAAAATTTCACAAGAAAAAATTTCTACAGCACGTTCCATGGACTCAGGATATCCCAAAACACTTCACTGCAAATGAAGTACTTCTGAGAAGCTGTAGTGTCAGAAAACACAACTGCCAATCCACACACAGCAAGGTCCTGTAAACAGCACTAATAACCAGACACACTGTTTTAGTGACAATTGGTGTACAAAGAAATATTGGCCAGGACCACAGGGATAGCTCCCCTGCTCTTCTTCCAAATAGTAACTGTGGAACGGGGTCGGTTAGCTCAGTTGGCTGGACGGTTGGTTTGTGTTGCAGAGTGATGCCAACAGTGCAGGTTCGATTCCCGTACCGGCCGAGGTCATCCATGAAGACCCTGCCTTCTCAACCTTGCTCCTCACCTGAGGTGTGGTGATCCTCAGGTTAAACTCAACACCAGTCATCTCTCTCTGATGAGAGAGCAGCCTATGGTCCTCTGGGACTACAGCGACTTTCGTTAACTGTGGATCTTTTACATCTACCTGACAGGACAGAAGGGGCCTCAGTCTAACGTCTCATCTGAAAGACTGTACCTCTGGCAGTCCAGAGATTATGTGCTCATGTATCTGGATTGGGGCTTGAATCTTCAACCTGCTGAATGGGCGAGAGGGCTATGAACCAAGGCTGACTAATAGCTCACAAATTAAAACTAATTTATTAAAATTTGGATGTAAAATAAAACAAAACCACAATCCTACCTCAAGGGTCTTTGGCTTTCATTTTGCATTAGAGCCCCGTGCAATTCAACAGTGATTTACACACCTCTGTAATTATAATATTGTCCAGAGACTACCTCTTCTCTATAGATCACCAATAGAGAAAACGTAAGCATATAAATAATATATATTTGTATATATGTATATGATTATATATATATATCACACAGAACAATTTAAAATAGGAAAAAGGGCATTAGTGTGTGTAAGTCAGCAGGTATGTCACAATGACCACCTGGAAATGCAACTGGTTGCCATGATTGAAGTTAAGTGATCGGTGAAGTGCAGTGTTACACATCCACCATCCCATGGAGCAGTGATACAGGGTAGAAACCATGCCATTAACAAACTGATTCCACTTAACAGATAAAACCTACAAATTATTGCCAAACCCAGAATGAAATGGTGGGTGTTGAAGTACCCTCTGTTAAACATTGATCAGGATCTGTCCATATTAGCATTCAAACAGCACCGAGAAGAGACTTTTGATTCCTTTTAGCACAGCAGCTCAGGCTGGATGCCAATTCTCCGCAGGGTATCCTCTGGCATGCAAAACACTGGGTTAACAGGCTTAATCTGCTGGTCACCCAGCAGGGAGAGGCCTGCCACTCCAAACAACGTGTGGAAGGGATCAACCTAGGAACAGAGAAAAAAAACTATATTTGAGAATATAATCCCAAAGAAACTATTGCCCAACAATTATCCTCCGTGTAAAGTTACTAATAAACTTCTGTATTCTTCCACCTAAACAAAAACACTCAGACAGTAATATATGTGCTAAAACGTGTATTAAAATAGTAGACGGAAGAATGTCAAAATTATGAAAGGGGTATGACAAGAGTGAAAAAGGAGAAACTGCTTCCGATGGAGGAGGGTCAATAAAAGAGAACAGAGATTTAAGACAATGATCTGAAATGTGCTCTCTGAAAGATTCAAAAGTAACTTTCAAAAGGCAATTCAGTAAATACTTAAAAAGGTTATGGGGAATAATTGGACCGCTCTTGCAAAATGGTTTTCGTCTGTGCCCATATTACAAAGGCTATGGGACTCAACAACATTCCAGCAGTAGTACTGAAGACTTGTGCTCCACAACAACCACCCTACTAGCCCATCTATTCCAGTATAGCTACAACACTGACATCTACATGGCGATGTGGAAAATGTCTACAAAAAGCAGGACAAATCTAACCCAGCTAATTACACCCCATCAGTCTACTCTCAATCAGCAAAGTGATGGAAGATGTTGTCAACAGTGCTAGTAAGCGGCACTTACTCGGCAATAACCTGCTCACTGACAGTCAGTTTGGGTTTTGCCGGGGTCACTCAACTTCTGACCTCACTACAGCCTTGGTCCAACCATGGACTAAAGAGCTGAACTCAAGAGGTGAGGTGAGAGTGACTGCCCTTGACATCAAGGCAGCATTTGACCAAGGGTGGCATCAAGGAACCCCAGCAAAACCAGAGTCATTGGCGGGATGGGGGAACTCTCCACTGTTTGGAGTCATATCTAGCTCAAAGGAAAATGGTTGTGATTGTTGGAGGCCAATCATTGCAGTCACTGGAGATCGCTGCAGGAGTTCCTCAGGGTAGTGTCCTAGGCCCAACCATCCCCAGCTGCTTCAATGATCTTCCCTCCATCATAAGGTCAGAAGTGAGGATGTTCACTGATGATTGCACAATGTTCAGCACCATTTGCGACTCCTCAGATACTGAAGCAGTCCATGCCCACATGCAGCAAGATCTGGACAACATTAGGCTTGGGCTGACAAGTGGCAAGTACCATTCATGCCTCATAAATACCAAGTAATCTCCAACAAGAGAGAATCTGTTCACTTCCCCCTGACATTCCCCTTATCATCGCTGAATCCCCCACTATCAACATCCTGGGAGTTACCATTGACCAGAAACTGAACTGGGCTAGCCATATAAATACTGTGGCTACAAGAGGTCAGAGGCTGGGAATTCCATGGCGAGTAACTCACCTCCTGACTCCCCAAAGCCTGTCCACCATCTACAATGCACAAGTCAGGAGGGTGATGAAATACTCTCCACTTGCTTGGATGAGTGCAGCTCCAACAACACATAAAAGGCTTGACACCCTTCAGGACAAAGCAGACCGCTTGATTGGCACCCCATGCACCACCCCAGAGTGGCAACAGTAAGTGGCACCCACAAAATGCACTGCAGAAGCTTTCCAAACCCATGATCTCTTGCACCTGGAAGAACAAGGGCAATAGATGCAGGGGAACACCACCACCTGCAAATTCCCAAGTCATTCAACATCCTGACTTGGAAATATATTGCTGTTCTTCCACTGTCGCTCGGTCAAAATCCTGGAACTCCCTTCCGAACAGCGCTGTGGGTGTACCTACACCGTATGGACCGCAGCGGTTCAAGGCAGCAGCTCACCACCACCTTCTCAAGGGCAACCATGGATGGGCAATAAACACTGGCTTAGCCAGTGACGCCCACATCCCATGAACTAATTAAAAAAAAAAATCAGCCCACGATTTGTGTCTTTCTTGATTTGTAAACGAACTCTTTGGTTCTGGATACAGCAACACTTCAAAAATGTAAGCTTCCAATTACAATACGCGGACCATGGTACAAGACAAAATGAGCACCTCCCTACCACTGCCCCAGTGCAAGTCACGGGCACTTACCACATCTCCAGGCCGGTCTGCAAATCCACCAGTCTCCTCATCTTGACAGGCCAAGATAAATCGGCTCAATTTATCCTTGTCGATCCAGTGCAGTCGCCCAATGATTTTCAGAGAGGCCAGCACCCACCATGAGTAACAAACATCTGGCAACTGTGGGAAGGCAGGACACAGCACTGACATCAAGGAGTACAATGACAAAACTGTTCCCATTCAGCTAACGAAACAAACTCATCACTTACGCATACTTTCTCAAAACTTGGGTTAAAGATTCCATAGATTCCTCTGGACACTATAATCACTAGGAAGTCTAGTTGGGCTGAATGTCCTGTTTCAGTGCTGTATATTCTATGTAATTCTCTGTCACCCACTAATCTCAGTTCTTTTCATTTAAAATGCTGAATGATTTTCATAGATTTTTGTTTTAAAGCAATGGGTGATACATGTAGGGGAGGCAGACACAGGGAAACTTGAGGTCAACAATACAAGGGACCTGTGGTAACGTTCTCAGCCCCAAGCAAAACATTCTTGACCTTCATTGCTAACTCTAAATAAAGCATCCAGTTCTTGAGAACACTATTCAGGAATTTCTCAAATATTTAACACTAATATCAAAAGCTTGTTTAAAACAAATCAAAGCCACATCTGGAAGTTCCTGAATTTTAAAATAGTGATGATGCAGAAATGGCCAAATTATATCCAAGTTGGAATAGTGAGAGAGCCTTGTAGGTGATGGCATTCCTTTACACCTGCGGCCCTCACCTTCGGTGGAGGTTGGGGGTTTTCAGGGTGCTGTTGAATCTCACTAGCCCGCCCTCCCTCAGCTGATGAAATAGTACTCCTCCATATTGAACACCACGCAGAGGAAGCACTGAGTGTAGCAAGAGCACTAGAATGTAGTCTGGGTGGGGAACTTCAATGGCTCGTTAGATCACTAATGACTGAGCTGGCCGAGTCCTAAAGGACATAGCTGCTGGACTGGGTCTGCGGGAGGTGGAGAGGGAACCAAGAGGGAAAACCAAACTTGACCTCAGCCTCACCAACTGGCCTGCCGCAGGTGCATTTGTCCATGACAGTATTGGTAGGAGTGACAATCACATAGTCGTTGTGGAGATGAAGTACTGCCTACACATTGAGGATACCCTCCATCATGTTGTGTGGCAAGATCATTGTGCGAAATGGGATCGATTTCAAACAGATCTAGCAACTCAAGACTGTTTCCAGGACTGTCACTGACCTCATCTCCTCTGGAGATCTTCCTCCCACAGCTTCCAACCTGATAGTCGCCCAACCTCGGACGGCCCGCTTCCACCTCCTACCCAAAATCCACAAACAGAACTGTCCCGGTAGACTGATCGTGTCAGCTTGCTTCTGCTCCACGGAACTCATTTCTCGTTATCTTGACTCCCTTCTCTCTCCCTTTGTCCAGTTCCTTCCCACCTACATCCGTGATTCCTCTGACACCTTACGTCACATCAACAATTTCCAGTTCCCTGGCCCCAACCGCTTCCTCTTCACCATGGACGTCCAATCCCTCTACACCTCCATCCCCCACCAGGATGGTCTGAGGGCCCTTAGCTTCTTCCTCGAACAGAGGCCCGAACAATCCCCATCCACCACTACTCTCCTCCGTCTGGCTGAACTTGTTCTCACACTGAACAATTTCTCCTTCAACTCCTCTCACTTCCTCCAAATAAAAGGTGTGGCTATGGGTACCCGTATGGGCCCCAGGTATGCCTATCTCCTTATGGGGTATGTGGAACATTCCTTGTTCCAGTCCTACTCCGGCCCCCTTCCACAACTCTTTCTCCGGTACATCGATGATTATTTCGGTGCCGCTTCATGCTCTCGTCGGGACTTGGAAAAATTTATTAATTTTGCTTCCAATCTCCACCCCTCCATCATTTTCACGTGGTCCATCTCTGACACTTCCCTTCCCTTCCTTGACCTCTCTGTCTCAATCTCTGGTGATAGACTGTCCACCAATATCCATTACAAGCCTACCGACTCCCACAGCTACCTCGACTACAGCTCCTCACACCCCGCTTCCTATAAGGACTCCATCCCATTCTCTCAGTTCCTTCGCCTCCGTCGCATCTGTTCTGATGATGCTACCTTCAAAAACAGTTCCTCTGACATGTCCTCCTTCTTCCTTAACCAAGGTTTTCCACCCACGGTCGTCGACAGGGCCCTAAACCTTGTCCGGCCCATCTCCCGCGCATCCGCCCTCACGCCTTCTCCTCCCTCCCAGAAACATGATAGGGTCCCCCTTGTCCTCACTTATCACCCCACCAGCCTCCGCATTCAAAGGATCATCCTCCGCCATTTCCGCCAACTCCAGCATGATGCCACCACCAAACACATCTTCCCTTCACCCCCCTGGCGGCATTCCGTAGGGATCGTTCCCTCCAAGACACCCTGGTCCACTCCTCCATCACCCCCTAACTCTTCAACCCCCACCTATGGCACCTCCCCATGCCCACCCAAAAGATGCAACACCTGCCCCTTCACTTCCTCTCTCCTCACCGTCCAAGGGCCCAAACACTCCTTTCAAGTGAAGCAGCATTTCACTTGCATTTCCCCCAACTTAGTCTACTGCATTCGTTGCTCCCAATGCGGTCTCCTCTACACTGGAGAGACCAAACGTAAACTGGGCGACTGCTTTGCAGAACACCTGCAGTCTGTCCGCAAGAAAGACCCAAACCTCCCTGTCGCTTACCATTTTAACACTCCACCCTGCTCTCTTGCCCACATGTCTGTCCTTGGCTTGCTGCATTGTTCCAGTGAAGCCCAACGCAAACTGGAGGAACAGCAACTCATCTTCCGACAAGGCACTTTACAGCCTTCTGGACTGAATAATGAATTCAACAACTTTAGATCTTGAACTCCCTCCTCCATCCCCACCCCCTTTCTGTTTCTTCTCCCTTCCTTTCATTTTTTCCAATAATTTATAGATTTTTCTTTTCCCACCTATTTCCATTATTTTTAAATCTTTTATGCCCCCCTACCCCCACTAGAGCTATACCTTGAATGCCCTACCATCCATTCTTAATTAGCACATTCGTTTAGATAATATCACCAACTTCAACACCTCTGTGTTCTTTTGTCTGTGACATCTTTTGATTATCTGCTCCTATCACTGCTGGCTTGTCCCTACAACCATACCCCCCACCCCCCTCCCCCACCTTAAACCAGCTTATATTTCACCCCTCCCCTTGGATTCACCCAGTTCTGTTGAAGGGTCATGAGGACTCGAAATGTCAACTCTTTTCTTCTCCGCCAATGCTGCCAGACCTGCTGAGTTTTTCCAGGTAATTCTGTTTTTGTTTTGGATTTCCAGCATCCGCAGTTTTTTGTTTTTATAACTCAAGACTGGGATTCCATGAGGTGCTGTGGGCCATCAGCAGCAGCAGAATTGCACTCAAGCATAATCTGTAACCTCATGGCCTGGTATATCTCTCACTCTACCATTACCATCTAGCCAGGGATCAACCCTGGTTCTATGAAGAGTGCAGGAGGGCATGTCAGGAGCAGCACCAGGCATACCTAAAAATGAGGTGTCAATCTGGTGAAGCTATAACACAGGACTACTCACGTGCCAAACAGCATAAGCAGCAAGTGATAGATGGAGCTAAGTGATCCCACAACCAAAAGATCAGATCTAAGTTCTGCAGTCCTGTCACATCTAGTTGTGAATGGTGGTGGACAATTAAACAAATCACTAGAGGCGGCAGCTCCACAAATATCCCCATCCTTAATGACGGGGGAGCCCAGCACATCAACGCAAAAGGTAAGGCTGAAGCATTTGCTACAATCTTCAGTCAGTAGTGCCAAGTGGATGATCCATCTTGGCCTCCTCCAGAGATGCCAGCATCACAGATGCCAGTCTTCAGCCAATTAATTTCACTGAACAGGATATCAAGAAACGGTTGAAGGCACTGGATACTGCAAAGGTTATGAGCCCTGATAATATTCTGGCAAGACTACTGAAGACTTGTGCTCCGGAACTTGCCATGCCCCTAGCCAAGCTGTTCCAATACAGCTACAATACTAGCATCTACCCGGTTATGTGGAAATCTGCCCAGGTATGTCCTGTACACAAAACAGGACAAATCCAACCTGGCCAATTACCGCCCCATCAGTCTACTCTCAATCGTCAGTAAAGTAATGAAAGGGATCATCAACAGTGCTATCAAGTGGCACTTGCTTAGCAATAACCTGCTCACTGACGCCTAGTTTGGGTTCTGCCAGGGCCACTCAGCTCCTGAGCTCATGGACCTGAGCCCTGGTTCAAATATGGACAAAAGAGCTAAACTCCTGAGGTGAGGTGAGAATGACTGCCCTTGACATCAAGGCCACATTTGACAGAGTGTGGCATCAAAGTTGGAGTCAATGGGAGTCAAGGGGACAACTCTCCACTGGTCAGAGTGATACCTAACACAAAGGAAGATGGCTGTGGTTGTTGGAGGTCAGTTATCTCAGCTCCAGGACATCAATGCAGGAGTACCTAAGGGTGGTGTCCTAGGCCCAACCATCTTCAGCTGCTTCATCAATGACCCTCCTTCCATCATAACGTCAGATGTGGGGATATATGCTGACGATTGCACAATGTTCAGCACTATTCACAACTCCTCAGGTACTGAAGCAGTCCATGTCCAAATGCAGCAAGACCTGGGCAACATCCAGGCTTGGGTTGACAAGTGGCAAGTAACATTGGCACCACACAAGTGCCAGGCAATGCCATCTCCAACAAGAGAGTGTCTAACCATCGTTCCTTGACTTTCAATGACATTACCATCGCTGAATCCCACACTATCACCATCCTGGGGGGGTTACCATTGACCAGGAACTGAACGGGATGGGCCATATAAATACTGTGGCTACAAGAGGAGGTCAGAGGCTAGGAATCCTGCGATGAGTAACTCACCTCTTGACTCCACAAAGCCAGTCCACCATCTACAGGGCACAAGTCAGGAGTGTGATGAAATACTCCCCATTTGCCAGGATAAGCGCAGCTCCCACAACATTCAAGAAGCTTGATACTGTCCAGGACAAAGCAGTCTGCTTGACTGGCACCACATCCACAAACATTCACTCCCTCCACCACCAATGCACTGTAGCAGCAGTGTGTACCATCTACAAGATACACTGCAGGAATTCACCAAGGCCTCTTAGACAGCACCTTCCAAACCCATGACCACTACCATCTAGAAGGACAAGGGCAGCAGACACATGGGAACACCACCACCTGGAACTTCCCCTCCAAGTCACTCACCATCCTGACTTGGAAATATATCACCGTCCCTTCACTGTCACTGGGTTAAAATCATGGAGCTCCCTCCCTAACAGCACTGTGGGTGTACCTACACCACATGGATTGCAGCGGTTCAAGAAGGCAGCTCACCGCCACCTTCTCAAGGGCAATTAGTGATGGGCAATAAACGCTGGCCCGGCCAGTGAAGCCCACATCCTGTGAATGAATTTTAAAAAGTAATACGTTCCTTTCTTTTCCTAATAAATCGAGCAAATGGAGTGATTTTCATGCAACAACTAATAGGGGATTCTTTTATGTCATCAGGTTTTGCAAGAAAAGTTTGAATCATCCTCGAAATAGAAATGTTTTTCTTTTTTGCCAAGTACCTTCTCAGGTCGTCCATTGAGGCCCCCAGATGGTAATTGCCGCTCACAGAGCCACCAGCCCAGCAAGTCAGCATTAACTTGGTGCAACTGGCCTGTGATAGCCAGAAACCCCGTGCAGCAGTAAATCTAGAAAGGAAGAGAAAACAACCTGCTTATGAAAACACTCCCACAATTCCTGCCTTGAAACAGCGACTCTCCACCCAGTTTGCCATAGAAAGAATGCAACCTGCAAAAATTTCTGCGGAATGGCCAACGCATGCTGAGCTTTCATTACTAACATCTAAGATTTTTTGACAAATTAGTGGGAACTTTATGTATAAAACGTATGTTTCTGTAGTTTCACTAAAATAACAGATGTCCATCTTAAGTCAAAATGCACAAGCAGTTACGAATTGAAACAAAAATTGTTGGAGAAGCATGGTAAACTCATCATTCGAAAAGACAGATCGCTTTGAGTGCAAACCATTCAACAGTTCTCCACAAAAATTCTCATTCGCGAGGCTGTAAAGCAGATTGATGTCAGCAATGGATCAGTGGGGAGGGCTAATGGCTCTAGAAAGAGGTTGTGGGTTCAAGTGTCCCCCTCCAGAGACCTGAGCACATAAACTGGGTGCTGCGCTGCCCAGGGCTCCGACGTGAGGAGGGGAGGGGGGAGAGAGACTGCATTGTTGGAAGAGCAGTATTGTCGGAAGGGCAGTGTTGTATTGTTGGAGGCTCATTACTGAGGGAGCGCTGCACTGTCAGAAGTGTCCTCTTTGGAGATGGGGCAGAGATCCCATTGCTCTTTTGAACTAGAGCCGGATGGAACTCTGCTGATCCTGACCAATATTTCTGCCTCAACCAATATCACAAAGAAGAGTTTACCTGATATTATTGTACTGCTATTTGTGGGACCATGCTGTGTGCAAATTGACTGCTTTATTTCCCCAACTACAGTGACTAAACTTCAAAAATTACTCCACTGATTTAGAAAACATTGGGAATCCTGAGGTGGTAAAAGTCACAATTTAAATGCAAGCCTTTTCCTTATAAAGTTAGACAGCAAAATTGAAAAGCCTGTTTGTCCAAGTGCAGAGATGTCTGGTAAGATTGATGGTACTCTTTCTTTACTGTGTAATCCAGCATTAATATCCTGTATCAGAAACCAATTAATACCTCAGAGCTGAGTTTCAATAATTAAAAGCTTGGACCCTTTATAGTGCAAACAAATGGTGCCTTGCCTGTCCAGCGTGAGATTCAGAACCTGGTCGGCATCCAAATCCTCCATCAAAGTTCATACAGGATAAAACAAATTCTGCTGCTGAATCCAGATTGATGGCATCAAGTCTTCCCTGGAAAACAACCCGGCACTTCCATTACGGTTCCGCTACACAATATAGTAGATTGATGGAGGGTTTTAGAAACTCAGAAACAAGCAGCTGAAACCACCCGATTAAAACAGCCCTCTCACCAATGTTTAAAAAGGCTTCCTCTCCTCCTCAGTTCTTTTGAAGACACTCATGCTGAGATACTATTATATTGCCCCATAAGCACCACACCTGGTGGTCACTTTTCACATGGCAGTTTAAATGGTGCCAGCTGTGGCTCAATTAGTAACACTCTAACCTCAGTAAGAAGGTAATGGGCTCAATTCTCACTCCAGAAACTTAAGAACCTAATCCAGGCTGACATTCCCTGGTCGGGGCAGCACTGTTTATGCATGCGTTTCCTACATCGCAACAGTGACTACAATTTTGAAGCAGCTGTAAAGCACTGTGGGACCCCTTGAGCCACAAAAGAAGCAAACAGAATGAGTGTCTTTCATTTCCTTTGTTTGAGTGAAAATGGATTACTGTGGGCATTATGACCAGGTCCATTCTGGCTTCATTTGACATCTGTTCACATCTGTCATCCAGCAGAGCCTTCTTTAAATATATTCATTAGTAGAATGAGGGCATCGCTGGCTAGGGCAGTGTTTACTGCCCATCCCTAATTGCCCCTTGAGAAGATGGTGATGAGCCGCCTTCTTAAACCGCTGCAGTCCTTGTGGTGTAGGTACACCCACAGTGCTGTTAGGGAGGGAGTTCCAGGATTTTGACCCAGCGACAGTGAAGGAACAGCGATATATTTCCAAGTCAGGATGGTGAGCGGCTTGGAGAGAAACTTCCAGATGGTGGTGTTCCCAAGTTTCTGCTACATTTGTCCTTCTAGATGGTAGTGGTTGTGGATTTGGAAGGTGCAGTCAAAGGAGCTTTGGTGAATTCCTGCAGTGCATCTTGTTGATGGTACACACTGCTGCTACTGTGCGTTAGTGATGGAGGGGGTGAATGTTTATTGTGGTGGATAGGGTGCCAATCAAGTGGGCTGCTTTGTCCTGGATGCTGTTGAGCTTCGAGTGTTGTGGCAGCTACACTCATCCAGGAAGTGGAGAGTATTTCATCACACTTCTGACCTGTGCTTGTCAGGAGATGAGTTACTCACCACAGGATTCCCAGCCCCTGATATAAATACTGTGGCTACAAGAGCATATGACTGGTCCAGTTCAGTTTCTGGTCAATGGTAACCACAGGATGTTGATTATGGGAGATTCAATGATGGTAATGCCATTGAATGTCAAGGGGCAATGGTTAGGTTCTCTCTTGTTGGAGATGGTCATTGCTTGGCACTTGTGGCACCGATGTTACTTGGGCCTGAGTGGCAAGCTGGAACATTGTCCGGGTCTTGCTGCATCAGACATGGACTGTTTCAGTATCTGAGGAGTCGCAAATGGTGCTGAACATTGCGCAATCAGCGAACATCCTCACTTCTGACCTTATGATGGAAGGAAGGTCATTGATGAAACAGCTGAAGACAGTTGGGCCAAGGACACTAACCTGAGGAACTCCTGCAGTGATGTCCTGGAACTGAGATGATTGACCTTCAAGAACCACAACCATCTTCCTTCGTGCTAGGTATGACTGCAACTAGCAGAGAACTTTCCCCTGATCCCCAATCAGTTTTGCTCGGCTCCTTCATGCCATACTCGGTCAAATGCTGCCTTGATGACAAGGGCAGTCACACTCACCTCACTTCTTGAGTTTAGCTCATTTGTCCATGTTTGGGCCAAGGCTGTAATGAGGTTAGGAGCTGAGTGGCCCCAACGGAACCCAAACTGAACGTCAGTGAGGAGGTTATTTTCGAGTAAGTGCCACTTGATAGCACTGTTGACGATACCTTCCATCACTCTGTTGATGATTGAGAGTAGCCTGATGGGGCAGTAACTGGCTGGGTTGGATTTGTCCTGCTTTCTGTTTGTGTTTTTTTATTCGTTCATGGGATGTGGGCATCGCTGGCTAGGTCAGCATAAATTGTTCATCTCTAATTGCCCTCGAGAAGGTGATGGTGAGCTGCCTTCTTGAACCACTGCAGTCCCTGTGGTATAGGTACACCCACAGTGCTGTTAGGAAGGGGGTTCCAGGATTTTGACCGAGTGACAGTGAAGGAACGGCAATATAGTTCCAACTCAGGATGGTGAGTGGCTTGGAGGGGAACTTCGAGGTAGTGGTGTTCCCATGTGTCTGATGCCCTTGTCCTTCTATATGGTCATGGTCGTGAGTTTGGAAGGTGCTGGACAGGACATGCCTGGGCAATTTTCTACATTGTCAGGTAGATGCCAGTGTTGTAGCTGTACCAGAACAGCTTGGCTAAGTGCATGGTTAGCTCTGGAGCACAAGTCTTCAGTACTACTGCCGGAATGCTGTCAGGGCTCATAGCCTTTGCAGCATCCAGTACCTTCAGCCATTACTTGATGTCAAGTGGAGTGAATCAAATTGGCTGAAGACTGGCATCTGTGATGCTGGAGACTTTCGGAGACAGAGATAGATCGCCCACTTGGTACTTCTGGCTGATGAAGGCTACAAATGTTTCAGCCTTGTCTTTTGCACAGATGAATAGGAAATAGGAATCCTGCTGAGTTAGGCAAGAGATTATGCAGCAAAGGTAGGTAGATGAAGTAAAGGTGCAGATCGGCCACAATCTAAATGAGTGGCAGAAAGGACTTGAAGGGCCGTTGGGTCAGACTGTTGCATCCTGGCCAGAGCTCAATGAGAGATGACCTATGTTAGCATACACCAGGAATGTGGTCCTGGGCCTTCTGGATGATGTAGTAGAGCACCATACAGCCAAACCACCAGGAGGCACATTGGTATTCTTATCTCACTGGCACATTGCATTTCCATTGTTTACAGCTTTAAACACTCGTGAAATCCCATGCATTGGTGGCTATTTACAGTATAATCATCACAGACCAGGCCCTATCTTATCCTAGTTAATTATGAAATTACACAGTCACAACAAATATCAGGTACTGTGACAGCTAACATTCTTACCAAAAGTGCCAGCGTTGCTACAGCACAGAAGGAAAACCTGGTGTCTATCTCACCTAGAAAGAGAAGAGATTTTTCAGTGACATAAAGCAGTGCATTCATCCTCCCAGAGTATACACCTGTAAACTCCTTTGAGGAGAGCAGTAGGAAACTAACGGCTCATGACTAAAGAGTTCTCCCCCACTCTGCAAATTGCAACTCCCCAATTTGCCCTTAAAGGAAACACATAATGAGGATTTGCATTGTGAAATCTGAAGAGGTCAGTGCAAAGAGGGGCAATAACCTACTTCAAATCTTTTGTGCACAATGCGAAGGGTTTAATTTGTATCCCAGCTGTGTAGGTTGCTGGATGCCAGCAACACTGTTCATTGGATGCCACAGTGTTTGACATCAATGCTCGTTTAGTTTCTGGAGGTGGGGGGATTAATATCAGAGAGTTGGCCCCCTGGTTCAGCTGCTAAGTTTGACTCACTTCCCTGGCTGACAGAAATTGTAATAAATTATAGTTTCTATGACCAGCATATTAGGACTGCATCTGATCACATAGCAAGCAACACTAATTTTAATAAGATCCTAAAAATTAGAAGTAAGCCATTCACCTCCTCGAGGCTGTTCTGCCAATCTATAAGATCATAGCTGATCTGATTACGCCTTAACTCCACTTTCCTGCCTGTCCCCCATAACCCTCGACTCCCTTGTAGATCAAAAAAGTGTCTAGCTCAGCCTTGAATAAATTCAATGACTCCGCCTCAACTGCTCGCTTTGGAAGAGAATTCCAAAGACTAACACACTAATGAGAGAAGAAGCTCCTCATCTCCATCTGAAATGGGAGACCCCTTATTTTAAAACCCGTGGTTCTAGATTCCCTTACAAGGGGGGATGCCCTCTCAGCATCCACCCTGTCAAGCCCCCTCAGGATCTTATATGTTTCAATAAGATCGCCTCATTCTTCTACACTCCAATGAATATAGGCCCAATCTACTCAATCTTTCCTCTTAAGACAAACCCCTCATCTCGGGAATCAGCCAGTAGGCAGAATCTTACCCATGCCAGAATTCAAACTAAATCGACAAGCGAATGCACCATTAAATAGCCCATTAGAAACATGTGAAAATTAAAGCTAATCTAGCTCGCCTTCTACCGTCCTGGCAGTCACATGATATAACATTATTAATCTTTCAATAAATCTACAGCACCCCAGACATGAGGTGAGGAAAACCCCCAGTCGGGGGGAGCATTGGGAACCAAGGGTCCAAAGTCATCTGTTCCTCCCAAATTCGCTCCATTCGCCACACGTCAGGTCTCCAATTACTCAGATACTGGAGCCCAAAATGTTATTTTCTGGGAGAATCTCTCATTTCCATTTGAATGAATCTAACACTAACAGCTTCCATTGTCTCCCTAGTGAACCTGTTCGATAGGTTAATCACTGAAATATTGTTTCCCCAGATTAGTTTTGAATTTCCCCCATCTCAGGCCGTGTTCTCTGGATCGACTGTTCTGGACACAGTGAGACAGCTGCTCATGGCCGACATTATCTAATCCCGTAAAACTCATCATAATTAACAATTAAAAATCACCACTGTAAACAGAAACTCACATTCAATAGCCACTGCACTGTATTAAATAAAATATCACTGACTCGACTAAACACAGAGTGACCAAAAACTGAGCATTTATACCAGCAGTCTCTAGTTTCATTCTCAGTGGTCTTTTCAATTAGCAACTAGTAAACAGTTTTTTTGTTTATAAAAACAACACAAATTTGCAGTGGGTGCATACTGATACACCAGCTGACCTCACAATTCTAAACATTTCAAGTGGCAGTGACTGGGACACAAGAACACACAATAACACACAAGAGTAGAAATAGGGCAAGCAGCTCCTCCAGCCTGCTCCACCATTCAATAAAATCACGGTTAATCTTCTACCTCAACTGCACCTCCCCCCAAGCCCTAGTGTTCATTTCTTCAGGGACAGGCCAACACAATTTAGCCTATGTCATGGCTTCATGACAGGCCCAAATTTTTATTTATTTGTTCTCTCTCAGAATGATGAGGTGGGCATTGTCCATTCCTAGCTGCACTGAGAAGGTGTTGGTATTGAGCCTTCCTGAGCTGCTGGTGGTGTCTCAATATAACTGCTTCAGAGGGCAGTAATAGAGTTAAGCACATTGCTGTGGTCCTGGAGTAACATAAAGGTCCAGGCCAGGTAAGCATGGCAGATTTCATTCTGCTAAGTGAACCGGATGCTTTTCTTTAAATTTACAGTCCAACAGTTTCAAGAGCGCTTTTTATCCATACCAGACTTTTACTTCCAGCTTATATCAAAACTGAATTTAAATTCTCAAACTTGGATGAGGGATTTGAATATTTGCTCTCTGGGTTTTTAATCCAGGTCTCTGGACTGCTAGTCCAGTAACATAACCACTGCATGACTAAATTGTCCTTGTGAGTAATGAAACTATGATGTAGTGACTGATCAAACCAAATGTCTACTAGATCTAGGAAGACCAGTAAGAGTTAAAATGAAACTCTCAGGGCTTCCCAACTTCCAGCTTCAACAACATATTACTGTGCACCGTCACCAGATCAGTGAGAACCACAGTCTGAAAGATAGTGACTGGCAAATATATGAAAGTAGTTAATGAGCACTTCTGACAACATAACCCAGACATCAGAACTTTCTTTCAATTCACACAGGCCTTACTATGTCTACAAGTTAAAGAAACCAGCAAGTATCACAAGATAACACAACATAACTTGGATCACACAGCAAGTTACAGCATGGACATGTTGGATCGATGGCTTCTTTTATGCTGTAAATATTGTAGAAGTCGTTTCGTTCCCACATCGACAACTACATAGGCACATCAAAAACACATCCAAATGCAGTCTTGGTTCAGAATATTACACTTCATATAAACAAATGTGTGTTAGGAGAAACTTACCCCATTTGTCACCAGCAAAGGAACCATCTTCTTGTTGGAGGCCTTTAACATATTGAACAACTTTGTCAACATCAATGACATGAAGACTATCATAGAGAGAAAGGATCTAGATGAAAAGAAGCACATCATATAGACAAAAAGAACTAACAACAGCTGGCATTTATACAGTGCTTTTTAACACTGTAAAATATCCAAGGTGCTTTAGAGTGCAATCATACAAATAATTGGCACAGGTTATCAGGGTTAGGCAGGAACATGAGGCCACAATCAGATTAGCCATGATCTTATTGAATGGTGCAGCAGGCTCGAGGGCCAAGTGGCCTACTCCTGCTCCTCATTTGTATGTGGATGACCAAAAGCAGGGTTAGAGGGGTAGCGTGAGGGGGTTTCTCAAAGGGGGACAGCTTAAGGCCTAGGCAGCTGAAGCTGCTTCACAGAAACAGAATGGAACATGCATTCCACCTTTCTGAGATAAGCAAACCTTCAAGGAAGGTGGTGGCAAAGTGGTATTGTCATTAAACTAGTATTCCAGGGACCCAGGGTAATGCTCTAGGGACCCGGGTGAAATTTGAATTCAATAAAAATCTGGAATTAAAAGTCTGACCACAAAACCTTTGCTGACTGTCGTAGAAGCCCACCTGGTTCACTAATGTCCTTTAGGGAAGGAAATCTGCAGTCCTTACCTGCTCTGGCCTACATGTGACTCCAGACCCACAGCAGTATAGTTGACGTTTAAATGGCCCTTGAGCAAGGGCAATCAAAGATGGACAATAAATGCTGGCCTAGCCAGAGACACCCACACCCCATGAACAAATAAAAAAAAGCTGTCTCACAGCTTGTCAAAGAGGCACATTTTCAGGAGGCTTTTTCAAATGTCAAGCATTGGGTGAGGCTGCTGAGTTTGGGGGGTTGGGGGGTGGGGGGGATGGAGGAAGAAAAAATTCCAGGGCAGGGTTTAGATGGCTCAAAGCCCTGTCACTAAAGTACAGCAGAGAGAGAGGGTACATGGAAGGCCAGGACCAAAGAGCATTCAAGACTGGAGCAGGTTGTAGAGATGGGATGGGAAGTAGGAATGGGTGGAGGTGGGGGAATTGTTGGGGAAGTTGGTTCTGAAGAGAATTATAGATAAGGACGAGGATTTTAAATACAACACATGGATGTGGCATATGTGAAGGAGAGAGGAAGAGTCTAGACAAGCCAGGGCTATATTAATGGGAAGCTAGCTGAGTAATTTTAAAGGTTGGGCATGATGACAGGTTTGAAATGTTAACGCTGTTTCTGTCTCTACAGATGTTGGCAGACTTGGTGAGCATTTCCTATTTCATTACAGTAGAATTCAATTACTTTTTAAAACATAGATCACTGTTTTGTAGAGTGAGCAGATACCATTTCAAAAGTCTCTGCCTTTTATACCATCAGTAAGTGAAAACTACACCATTTCACTTGTGCTGCACTCTTTATTGTGGTTCAGAGCGAAGCATCTCGCTTTGCCTGTCCAGTCATAAATTCTTCGTTTTATGTTTACTCACCTGCTCTGCACAATAACTCTCCTGCTGTACTGAGTCGCTGGGCGGAGCGAGTCGCAAGCAGGTTATCCTTAAGTTCTCCAGCATTCTCAAGATTCCCCCAGACAATAAACACAAACCAGAGTCCGTTTTTGAAGGCATTTTAGCTGTTCTGGGGATTTGAGCTGAACTTCAACTTTCTGCCTTTTGTTTTTCCAGCATTCAGTTCCCTGAACATCTCCCTAACACCTGCCATGCCTGGACCAAGCCTGACATCATATTGGCTCAGCAATTTGTAGCTGTCCAGGGCACTCGCTGGAAACTGGCATCAGCCTACAGAAATCTGAAAATCTGGGTGCTGTGTAGGACCCTGAATCATTGGACAAAGAGACACAAGTTAACAAATCAGGTGGGAATAGCTCAGGACAGGGGGGCATAATCTGTATGTTAGAGTAAGGTCGTTCGGGGGGTGATATGAGGAAACATTTCTTAATGCAGTGGAAAACTGGAACTCTCTTCCCCAGAAAGCTGTCGAGGTTGGGAATCAATTGTAAATTTCAAAACTCAGATTGATAGATTTTTGTTATGGAAGGGTATTAA
This sequence comes from Carcharodon carcharias, assembly GCF_017639515.1. Lineage (NCBI taxonomy): Eukaryota > Metazoa > Chordata > Chondrichthyes > Lamniformes > Lamnidae > Carcharodon > Carcharodon carcharias. Next base: position 116,763,867 of record NC_054482.1, read on the forward strand.
GGATTATAGTACCAAATTGGAGTTAGGCCAGAAATATCAGCCATGATCTCATTGAATAGCAGAACAAGTTTGAGGGGGGTAAATGGCCTACTCCTTTTCCTATGAACATGCAATTCAGGTACAAAAGAAAGGTCTGCCAAGGCATGGAGTGACCTAATGCAGAATCCATAAAGAGGCATCTCACAAAACATCCAAGAAATCACACTGGAGTTTCAGCACAGAAACCGACCTTTCAGACCAACTGCACCATGCCAATGTTTATGCTCTCCATGAGCTTCCTTCCATTGCCCTTCATCTCCTCCTATCCCTTTCTCCCTCACATGTGTATCCAGCCTTCCCTTAAATGTATCTATATTATTCACCTTAGCCAATTCACAAGTTCCACATTCTCACCACTCTCCAGGTAAAGAGGTTTGCCCTGAATCTCTTATTGGGTTTATTAATGACTATCTTATATGTGTGGCTCCTCATCATTAGTGGAACCAGAAAAAGTGATGGTGCTCCTACTGGACTTACTTTAAAAAAAAATCATCCCAATGCCCACACCCAGACACCTCTTCTTCCTCCCTCTGACCAATGTCGGAGATGGCTGATTTACCACCATGCCCAAGAAGTCCATTTGGCACCTACAACTCATCGGCTGTATTTAAATTGCCTGGTCCATGGAATCATTAATCCATCCATTCTGGACACAAGGCAACAACAGTTGTGTCAATTTAAAAAAAATTTTTTTTAAAAAACACCTTCCCTCAGGAATTCTCTAAAACTTAGTTAGTCCATACTAAGGATTTTGGGCAAGTGGGTGCGGAGGAGGGGCTGGAGAGGAGAAAGGTTGGCATAGGCTGCTAGAAAACACAGCAATGAGCAGTTACAGCAAGGGGTGCATGGACAGCGTCAGCACAAACTAGATGTTTACAGTCATAAGCAACTGACAGCGAAGAATATCATCTGCCTTGAAGGCAGAGTTGGAAGAACGCAATAACGTATCTATTATTTATACTTGGCTAAATGTGATACAGACAAGCAAAAGCAGAACAGCATCACACAGGAAGTGTGACACTTACAGAAAGGTCTTTAAAATACACAAAGGTTTGGTAGAGTAGACACAGAAAAGATGTTTCCAACCGTTGGGGAGAGCAAACTAGGGGCCATAGAGATAGTCAGTAAGAAATCCAATAAGAAGTTTAGGAGAAACTTCTTTACCCAGAGATTGCTGAGAATGTACAATTCACTAAGTGATTGAGGTGCCTTGTATAGATACATTTAAGGGGAGCCTGGATAAAGATGACGGGGAAAGGAATAAAAGGTTATGCTGGTCGGGTAGGATGAAGAGGGGTGGGAAGAGGTTCATGTTATGCTGTGGAATAGAGCTTTAGTCAGCTAAAATGTCTAATGGGTAAAATGGTCTAAAAGTGATTATATTGCAGTAAGGAATGATGTAAACTAATCAAGCAGTGTAAAACTAATTATTCGGAGTATCTTTGAAAAGTTTGTGGTTACAACGGCATCCTGTTATGTGCCAAACGAAACAATGGTGCCCTGATTAAAGTCTGCTAATATGGTAATTTATGTAATCTTTATCTAACATGAGTTGTAGTTAAACTGTCTCCTGTCTTATTGTGAAATGTACCATCTGTTTGTAATATTACTGTGTTCTCCCTTTGATCGTGCTAACCATGACGTAATTGATTTTTTGATGTACGGACCGTGTATGGTATGAATTTCCTGTTATGAGGGATATAAACGATGCTGGATTCTCTGTTCAGGGTAGTAGACTAGACTAGGAATCACGTACGGTGTCCTGAGCAGCCTACATGCTTGAATAAATATTGTTTTGCTTCTAACAAATCAGTGTTCTTGTAGTTGTGTCGCGATTCGACAATGCTTAAACTCTAGCTAAAAGATCTGTTGGGTCAAATGGCCTGTTTATATCTGTAAGTGAATAGCATAATAAAGAACCACATAGTTTTTTAATTAAACAATATATAAATTATGAACCCTTTTCAATTATATTCGCAATGCAACACAAGAATCACAAGACCAACTACATTTCTGCTACAACAAAAACAAAAATACCTGGAAAAACTCAGCAAGTCTGGCAGCATCTGTGGAGAAGAACACAGTTAACGTGACCCTTCAACAGAACTAAGTAAAAAATAGAAAGAGAGGGGAAATATAAGCTGGTTTAAGGGGGGTGGGACAAGTAGAGCCAGTGATAGGTGAAGATAACCAAAAGATGTCACAGACAAAAGGACAAAGAGGTGTTGAAGGTGGTGATATTATCTAAGGAATGTGCTAATTAAGGATAGAAAGCAGGACAAGCAAGGTACAGATAGATAAAAACAAAAAACTGCGGATGCTGGAAATCCAAAACAAAAACACAAACAGAAACACCTGGAAAAACTCAGCAGGTCTGGCAGCATCGGCGGAGAAGAAAGGAGTTGACGTTTTGAGTCCTCATGACCCTTCGACAGAACTGATTGAATGTTAGAAGAGGGGTGAAATATATATTTCACCCCTCTTCTAACATTCAAGGTACAGATAGCCCTTGTGGGGGTGGGGTGGGGTGAAGGAATCGAAAAAGGCTAAAAAGTAGAGATAAAACAATGGATGGAAATACATTTAAAAATAATGGAAATAGGTGGAAAAGAAAAATCTATATAAATTATTGGAAAAAAAGGGGGGGGAATCGGAAAGGGGGTGGGGATGGATGAGAGAGGTCATGATCTAAAATTGTTGAACGCAATATTCAGTCCAGAAGGCTGTAAAGTGCCTAGTCGGAAGGTGCTGTTCCACCAGTTTGCGTTGAGCTTCACTGGAACAATGCAGCAGGTCAAGGACGGACATGTGAGCATGATAGCAGGGTGCAGTGTTGAAATGGCAAGCAACAGGGAGGTCTGGGTAATGCTTGCAGACAGACTGAAGGTGTACTGCAAAGCGATCATCCAGTCCGCGTTTGGTCTCTCCAATGTAGAGGAAACCGCATTGGGAGCAACAAATGCAGTCGACTAAGTTGAGGGAAGTGCAAGTGAAATGTTGGTTCACTTGAAAGGAGTGTTTGGGCCCTTGGACAGTGAGGAGAGGGGAAGTGAAGGGGCAGGTGTTGCACTTTCTGTGGTTGCATGGGAAGGTGCTGTGGGAGGTGGTTGAGGTGTAGGGGGTGATGGAGGACTGGACCAGGGTGTCCCAGAGGGAACGATCCCTGCGGAATGCCGCTGGGGGGGGTGAAGGAAAGATGTGTTTGGTGGTGGCATCAGGCTGGAGTTGGCAGAAATGGTGGAGGATGATCCTTTGAATGCGGAGGCTGGTGGGGTGATAAATGAGGACAAGGGGGACCCTATCATGTTTCTGGGAGGGAGAGGAAGGTGTGAGACAGAGGTCAAGGGAGGGAAGGGAAGTGTCAGAGATGAACCATGTGAAAATGATGGAGGGGTGGAAATTGGAAGCAAAATTAATAAATTTTTGCAGGTCCAGACGAGAGTATGAAGCAGCACCAAAGCAGTCATCAATGTATCGGAGAAAGAGTTGTGGAAGGGGGCCGGAGTAGGACTGGAACAAGGAATGAACCTTGGCCTGCTGCAATGTTCCAGTGAAGCTCAACGCAAACTAGAGGAACAGCACCTCATCTTCCAACTAGGCACTAGAACAGCCTTCCGGACTGAATATTGAGTTCAACAATTTTAGATCATGAACTCTCTCATCCATCCCCACCCCCTTTCCGATCCCCCCCTTTTTTTTTCCAATAATTTATATAGATTTTTCTTTTCCACCTATTTCCATTATTTTTAAATGTATTTCCATCCATTGTTTTATCTCTACCTTTTAGCCTTTTTCGATTCCTTCACCCCACCCCACCCCACTAGGGCTATCTGTACCTTGCTTGTCCTGCTTTCTACCCTTAATTAGCATATTCCTTAGATAATATCACCACCTTCAACACCTCTTTGCCCTTTTGTCTGTGACATCTTTTGGTTATCTCCACCTATCACTGGCCCTCTATCCAGCTCGACCTGTCCCACCCCCCCTTAAACCAGCTTATATTTCACCTCTCTTCTATTTTTACTTAGTTCTGTTGAAGGGTCATTTAGACTCGAAACGTTAACTGTGTCCCTCTCCGCCGTTGCTGCTAGACTTGCTGAGTTTTTCCAGGTATTTTTGTTTTTGTTTCGGATTTCCAGCATCCGCAGTTTTTTTGCTTTTACATTTCTGCTATACTGCAAGAATTAGTTATCAATTGGGTGACTGGCCCAATTGTCACACAATAACTCACACCGTGGCAACCAAATAAAATCAGTGACAAATCGACAAACATGTAACGTGTATCTGAGCACACAGACTTACCTGCACAGCGCTCAGGGTATAGAGAAGGTGAGGATCATGGCCTATGCTGGCTCCAACTCCCCCACATTCGTGCTGACACGACTTAACAAACTGTAGGATTTCCTCCTTGTTCATACAGTGCAGCTGCCTCATCAGATCCATCACTGTCAGACCCCAGTAGATTCCACTCATCCTCAAGTACTCCGACATGCAGTACTCCTAACAGCAACAAATAACATTAACGGTCAATCTGCAAGCCCAATGCCTTCACTTAGACACCAGGTTAACACTCTCAAGTCAGATACTTAATAGGTCCTGGGCAAATTTTCTATACCTCATCTCAACTGACTGTTGAAGTGGTGAAAGAGTTAGACCAGAAAAAGGTGTCTCACTATGAAATGTACTTAATACTAAAGCAGAGTTACTGATTTCTACTGAAAAATAGGAACGTGAAAAACAGAGAATTCCATATGATGAAAAGTTAATTTTGATTTAATCAGTCATCATTTAACCAAGTGTCCTGATGATAGGGAACAGCAGTTTCTGTATATGATCTTTTACTAAATTATTTACAGGATGTGGGCACCATTGCAACAACTGGCATTTATTGCCTATCCCTAGTTCCTCTTGGAAAGGTGGTGATGGGCTTTCTCCACGCGCTGCTGCAGTTAACATGGTGAAGGGACTTCCTCGATGCTTTCAGGTAGGAAATTCCATGATTTTGACTCAGCGAAACTGAAGGAACAACTGATACATCACAGAATCACACAGTGCAGAAGAGGCCCTTCAGCCCATCGAGTCTGCATCGACACGAGAGAAACACTACATGCCCAAGTTGTTATGGTGTGGCGACTTAGCAGTGGAATTTGGGAGGTGATGGCATTCCCCTGCACCAGGGGAACACCATCACTACACCACTGCCTTACAGGGGAGGTGGTGGTGTAGTAGTAGTGTCACAGGACTGGTAATCCAGAGACTCCTCTGAACACGGGCCATTAGGGATGGGCAATAAATGCTGGCCTAGCGCAAGATGCCCACATCCCATGAACGAATATTCAAAAAAAAAAGTTGCTCTAGTCCCTGTAGGTAGTAGAAGTTGCACTTTTTGCTCTGTGTATGTCAAATCAATCAATGGATTGGAATTCCCCAAACTCCGGCAATAATTCTGGAACCTCATGCAATGAAAAGAGGACATTGAAATGAGGAATACTGAGGATGCTGGAAATCTGAAATAAAAACAAAATGCTGGACACACTCAGCAGGTCAGGCAGCATCTGAGAAGCATCTCAATGTTTCAGGGTCAATGACTTTTTCAGGGTTAGAGATCTAATAGGTTTTGAGCAAAGGATGATGGAACAAGGACAAAAGGAAGGTCTGTGGTTAGGTGGAAGACAGAAGAGATTGAGTGACAGAAGAGTTATTCTAGGGACAAAGAGAACGGAGATGGAGTAAGAAAAGAGACAAAGGAATATAAGGTGTGCTGCTGACTGGAAGCAAAAATTAGTGGAAAACTAAAACACGCAAAGAAAAGAAAACAAAACAGAGGAAAGAGGTCATCGTCTGAAATTACTGAACACAATGCTGAAACTTCCAGACTCAGCATGGAGTTCAAAAATACAACATGGTTTAATCATTCACTAAACCAGTGACCCTGACCATGACTCATCCCTCAAAGTTGCCCAGACTATGGTTATCAGTAACATCACATTTCCTATGGGTATGCATATTATAAAATCATAAATGAGACATGTCTGATGGAATCTGCATGTCTACTTAAGAAAAATTGAACAACTAGCATTTTTATATCACCTTTAACTTAGCAAAATGTCACAAGTTACTTTACAAGAGCACTTCAAACCTACTTTGATCCAAGTTGTATTTTGTCAACCCCTTGTCTGGTTTTAATTTCCTACATTCTAACAGTGAAAAAGCTTAAGGTATTTCTTTGGCTGTAAGGTGTTTTGGGAGGACAAGAGATTGTGAAAGCCACTACAGAAATGCAAATCAGTCTATTTTGGGATTGCAAACTCTGTTTGAAAATACTCCTGTGAAGGGCCTGGGATGTTTTACAATGTTAAAAGTGCAATATAAATGAAACTTATCAAACTAAATTTGACAGCTTATTTGTAATCCTCAATTGTTATGAGATGTTGGGCCATTAATCTTGCTCACAAAGTTTTATGACCAATTAAAAACGTTACGTATTGAAATAAGTAGCAGCAATTTTACAGCTAGCGGATGTGAAAAGCAAGATGTGTTCAATAGCATGTGGTTAAATGATAATACAAGTAATTTTTTTGCAATGGGTTTTCTTGGACTAATGACTCAATTTGTGGTCGTCTTGCAACTCATGGTCAATACGCCTGCATTGCCTGCAAGTCAGAACATAGTATGCTCAAGCCCCACTACAAACTGCGGGTGGGGGGGTGGTGGTCAGGGTCCATGCTATGGGAGCGCTGCACTGCTTGGTGGTGTTGGGGGGGGGGGGGGGGGGGGGGGGGGGGGGTGGTTCGTGCCAAGAAGGCGTCGCACTGCTGGGGGTGGGGGTCCACACCAAGGGGGTACAGCACTGCCCGGGGGGTCTGCACTGCACCCCCGCACCCCCTCAGCGCAGACCACCCCCTTCCCTGCCCCAGCAGTGCAGCACCCCCTCGGCGCGGACCCCACCCGCAAGTGCAGCGCCCCCACCACTCAGCGCAGACCCCCGCCCCCTGGCAGCGCAGCGCCCCCTCAGGACAGACCGCCCCCCCCAATCAGTGCAGTACCCGCTCCGCGCCAAGGGGTTATTGTTTCAGGTCAATGGCCTTTCATCAGAACTGCCTGCTTAGAGAGTCACGGCAAGTTAGCGCATGGAGTTAAGGTACTTAATGGTGCAACAGGCTGGAGGAGCTAAATAGCCACCTCCTGGTCCCAAAGGATATTTTTTGTACCTACATAATCATCCTTCTTCGATCCATATGAGGCGATGTAATCAGAATGTTTGTCCAGTAACAGAACTGCGGGAGCATCAGCTTTGAGAACCACATCTTTCACTGGGGTGCCCTGGAAAGAAACAAATTAACCAGAGGTGTAAAGGTAAGAAAATACTGCAACAATTCACCAAGGCTCCTTCGACAGCACCTTCCAAACCCACGACTACTACCATCTAGAAGGACAAGGGCAGCAGATAGATGGGAACACCACCACCTGGAAGCTCCCCTCCAAGCCACTTACCATCCTGACTTGGAAATATATCGCCGTTCCTTCACTCTGTCTCAGGGTCAAAATCCTGGAACTTCCTCCCTAACAGCGCTGTGGGTGTACCTACACCATAGGGACTGGAGTGGTTCAAGGTAGCAGCTCACAACCACCTTCTCAAGGGCAACCAGGGATGGGCAATAAATGCTGGCCCAGCCAGCGAAGCCCACATCCCATGTGCGAATGAAAAAAACATGCGCACATCTGAACAGGAAAGAGACAGGTTAAAATGAGTCAAAATGGCTGTAGAGGTGCCACAGTTTGCCCAATGTCTGGGTTAGGAAATGGGTGGGGACAGTGGAGTGTGACACAAAATGAAATTGGTTTCACTCTTGCTGCAACTTGTCCTCACTTTGAAAATGTCAAAATTTGCCTAAGTCTGATCATCTTGCATGATTTGCTTTTTCTCCAGAAGCTAACAGGGTCTATATTGACTGGTTCTACATAAACAAAGGGATTATTTAAACAAAGCTGGCAGAGAAATCTGATAAAAACAAAAAACTGAGGATGCTAGAAATCCAAAACAAAAACAGAATTACCTGGAAAAACTCAGCAGGTCTGGCAGCATCGGCGGAGAAGAAAAGAGTTGACGTTTCGAGTCCTCATGACCCTTCGACAGGAAATATGATACAAGTTCTACAACTCTCCTATTCAAACATTCTTAGTCATACATTTCATGCCTAGTTCTTTCCATTGTGTAGCCTGGTCTTGGTTATGACTACCATATCGTAATCTTTAAGCTGAATTTGAGATTCTACTCCATACTACTGTAGGAATAATCAAAGATTTGATTAAGGATTTTGAAAGGAATTGATGAAACTTTGCCCACCAGTCAGAGCCAGGCCATACAATGAAATGTCTCATTCAAAGCAAGGTACCTTCAGTAGTGTGAACCAGGATTCTGCGCTCAAGTGCTTGAAGTGGGGCTTAATCCTTAGATTTACATAAAGCTTACAGCACAGAAACAGCCATTTGGCCTTAACAGCCAATGCCAGTGTTTATTCTCCACATGAGCCCTCTCCTAACCTTCTCTAATTTCATCAACATATCCTATACTTTTCTCCCTCATGTGTTATGCAGCCTCCCTTTAAATTTATCTTCCCCTTAAGTCTATCTATACTACTCAGCTTAACCACCCCTGTGGTAGCAACTTCCACATGTTTTTCTTCTTTCACGTGGAAGTCACCGGTAACGCCAGCGTTTGTTACCGATCCCGTCCCGCCCCCCCCTCTGGGTTAAGTACATAAGAAACGGCCCCTCGACCCTGCTCTGCCATGCAGTTAAGTCACCGATCTCCTTCCTAATTTCAAAAGAACTCTATCTGGTCACCCCAGCCTGTTCAGTCATTTTTGACCTGCAGCAGAATGCTACCAACTGAGACAAATCTAACACCTCAAAAATAAATGGGAGTGTTCAACATCATTATAGGATTGGAGAACAGTTCATAAAAACAGCAGTCATGAAATCATTATGTATAGACTCTTATTAAAATATAAATTACTTTTGTCTTGGTGTGAAACCTGCTACTCTCAAACTGGTCTGCACAGTCCAACCTGAGAGAATGTTTCTCTGAGCTGCCAAGCAAATACGATACAGACTCTGGGGGTGGAGGGAAAGATAAAACTCCAAGAAGTATGACTAATGGGAAACAAAGCAGCAGGCTAGAGTATTGGGGGAGGGGGGAGTGGATTCAAATTCATGGAAAATTATGAAAAAACTGAAAAGAAAGGAGAGCTCAGGAGAGGCTATTAAAGTCTCCAGAACACAAAATAGGACAGTGTTGGAAAGGGCTAGGAATCTAACTTCAAGCACATCAGATAAAGGGACGACAATGAGAAATACAGGACTGAAGGTGTTGTAGCTGAATGCACGCAGTATATGAAATAAGGTAAATGAGCTTGTGGCACAGATTGAAATTGGCAGGTATGATGTGGTGGGCATCACAGAGACATGGCTGCAAGGGGATCAGGACTGGGAGCTAAATATCCAAGGATATACATCCTATCGAAAAGATAGGCAGGTTGGCAGAGAGGGTGGGGTTGCTTTGTTAGTAAGAAATGAAATTACATCGATAGCAAGAAATGACGTAGGGTCAGATGATGTAGAATCTATGTGGGTAGAGTTGAGGAACCGCAAAGGTAAATAAAACCATAATGGGAGTTATGTACAGGCCTCCGAACAGGAATCAGGATGTGGAGCACAAAATACACCAGGAGATAGAAAAGGTGTGTAAGAAAGGCAAGGTTACAGTGATCGTGGGGGATTTCAATATGCAGGTAGACTGGGAAAATCAGGTTGGTAGTGGATCCCAAGAAAAGGGATTTGTAGAATGTCTACGAGATGGTTTTTTGGAGCAGCTTGTGGTGGAGCCCACTAGGGAACAGGCAATTCTAGATTTAGTGATGTGTAATGAGGCAGATTTGATAAGGGAGGTTAAGGTGAAGGAACCCTTAGGAGGAAGTGACCATAATATGATAGAATTTACCCTGCAATTTGAGAGGAAAAAGCTGGAATCAGCTGTAACAGTATTACAGTTGAATAAAGGCAACTACAGAGGCATGAGGGAGGAGCTGGCCAGAATTGACTGGGAGATAAGCCTAGCAGGAAAGACAGTGGAACAACAATGGCAGGAGTTTCTGGGAGTAATTTGAGAGACACAGCAAAAATTCATCCCTAGGAAGAAGAAGCATACTGAAGGGAGGATGAGGCAACCATGGCTGACAAGGGAAGTCAGAGACAGCATAAAAGCTAAAGAGAAAGCATACAATGCAGCAAAGAGCAGTGGATTGGGAAGCCTACAAAGACCAACAGAAGACAACTAAAAAAGAAATAAGGAGGGAGAAGATTAAATATGAGGGTAAACTAGCCAGTAATATAAAAGAAGATTGCAAGAGTTTTTTCAGATATATAAAGGATAAGAGAGAGGCAAAAGTAGACACTGGGCCACTGGAAAATGACGCTAGAGAAGTAGTAATGGGGAACAAAGAAATGGCGGAGGAACTGAATTGGTACTTTGCGTCAGTCTTCACAGTGGAAGACACGAGTGACATCCCCAAAGTTCAAGAGAGTCAGGGGGCAGAGGTGAGTATGGTGGCCATTACGAAGAAGGTGCTAGGAAAGCTGAAAGGTCTGAAGGTGGATAAATCACCTGGACCAGATGGATTACATTGCAGAGTTCTGAAGGAGATAGCTGAAGGATAGTGGAGGCATTAGTGGTGATCTTTCAGGAATCACTGGAGTCAGGGAGGGTCCCAGAGGACTGGAAAATCGCTAATGTAACCCTCCTGTTTAAGAAGGGAGTGAGGCAAAAGACGGGAAATTACAGGTTGATTAGCCTGACCTCGGTCGTTGGTAAGATTTTAGAGTCCATTATTAAGGATGAGATTTCAGAATACTTGGAAGTGCATGATAAAATCAGGCAAAGTCAGCATGGTTTCATCAAGGGGAGGTCATGGCTGACAAATCTGTTAGAAATTCTTTGAGGAGGTAATGAGTATGTTAGACAAAGGAGAGCCAATGGATGTTATCTACTTGGACTTCCAGAAGGCCTTTGACAAGGTGCCGCACAGGAAGCTGCTCAGTAAGATAAGAGCTCATGGCGTTAGAGGCAAGGTACTAGCAGGGATAGAAGATTGGCAGTCTGGCAGGAGGCAGAAGGGGGTCCTTCTCAGGACTGTGACTAGTGGAGTTCTGCAGGAATCGGTGTTGGCACCCACAACTTTTCACTTTATACATTAATGATCTAGATGAAGGAACTGAGGGCATCCTGGCTAAGTTTGCAGGTGATACAAAGATAGGTGGAGGGACAGGTAGTATTGAGGAGGCAGGGAGGCTGCAGAAGGATCTGGACAGGTTAGGAGAATGGACAAAGAAGTGGCAGATGGAATACAACGTGGGGAAGTGTGAGGTCATGCACTTTGGTAGGAAGAATAGAGACAAAGACTATTTTCTAAATGGGGAGAGAATTCAGAAATCTGGAGTGCAAAGGGACTTGGGAGTCCTGGTCCAGGATTCTCTTAAGGTTACCTTGCAGGTTGAGTCGGTGGTTAGGAAGGCAAATGCAATGTTGGCATTTATTTTGAGAGGACTGGAATATAAAAGCAGGGCTGTGCTGCTGAGGCTTTATAAGGCTCTGGTCAGACCACATTTAGAACATTGTGAGCAATTTTGGGCCCCATATCTCCGGAAGTGTGTGCTGGCCCTGGAGAGGGTCCAGAGGAGATTCACGAGAAAGATCCTAGGAATGAAAGGCTTAACATATGAGGAACGTTTGAGGACTCTGGGTCTATACTCGATGGAATTTAGAAGGATGAGGGGGGATCTGATTGAAACTTACAGAATACTGAAAGGCCTGAATAGAGTGGACGTGGGGAAGATGTTTCCACTAGTAGGAGAGACTAGGACCTGAGAGCACAGCCTCAGACTAAAGGGAAGACCTTTTAGAACAGAGATGAGGAGAAACCTCTTTAGCCAGAGGGTGGTGAATCTATGGAATTCATTGCCACAGGAGGCCAGGTCATTGAGTGTATTTAAGACCGAGATAGACAGGTTCTTGATTGGTAAGGGGATCAAAGGTTACGGGGAGAAGGCGGGAGAATGGGGTTGAGAAACTTATCAGCCATGATTGAATGGCGGAGCAGACTCGATGGGCCGAACGGCCTAATTTCTGCTCCTATGTCTTATGGTCTGTCAGGTACCTAAGTGCGTTACAGAAATACACCACAACTAGAGGGCATAGCAACCAGCAAGGTGGGGGTGAGAGCAGGGATGGGAAGGCTAAAGTGAAGCCAACACAAACATTGCCTTGATAAAAGCAGATGCTGGAAATATGAAATAAAAACAGAAAAACTCAACAGATCCAGCGGCATCTGTGGAGAGAGAAACAGAGTTAACGTTTCAGGTCCGTATGACTCTTCTTCAGAGCTAAAAAGTAGAAATGGAAAGCAATGAAGGTGAACAGGGTGAAAGAAACAAAGGGAAATCCTGTCGGAGAGAAGAGGAGGACTTCTTCAGGGTAGGTGTTCTTGGAAGAGAAGTGGCAGTGAAATAAACACTGAGGTGAAACAATGCCTTTCCCCTTAGCCGATGCTGTCCATCATATGGGCACTGCAATCTTAAAGAGACACACTTTCTTTCCTCCTGCCCCAGACCTCATCTACACCATCTCCACATAATCCAACACCTCTTTTGAAGGTCAAAGTGGATAAAGGTCAAAAAGCCAGCATTACCCTAATTATCTGAATGTGTAGACAATCTGTAACACTCAGCAGCATCACCTCCCTAGGAGGTTTTCAGCAACTCTGTGGATCTCGCTGCAGCCAGTCTGTTTTCTGTACTCATGGCTTTTCTCTCTCACACAGCACCATCCAAACTAGAAGCATCGCTGGGGTTCGGCAGGGGCAGGGGTTAGGGGTGGGAGTTGGAGAGTGGGCGTCTGGACTTCGGGGAGCAGGAGGAGGTCACCAACCCCTCTTACAACCCCCCACCCTTCCATCAGTCGTCAACCCCCTTCCCTCCCCAACCCTCCTCCCCCTTCCCTCCACCCCACCTCCCCTCCCTCCAACCCTTCCCTCCAGCCCCCTCCCCTTTCCCCCTTCCCTCCAGCCCCCTCCTCTTCCCCCCTCCCCTTTCCCCTGCCCACCACCCCCTCCCCCTCCCCCCCATCCTTTCCGCCCACACCCTCCCCTTTCCCCCTTCCCTCCAGCCCCCTCCCCTTTCCCTCCAGCCCCTCCCCCTCCTCTTCCCCCTCCCCTTTCCGCCCACCCCCTCCCCTCCCGCGCCCACCCCCTCCCCTTTCCCCCTCCCCTCCCCTTTCCCCCTCCCCTCCCCTTTCCGCCCACCCCCTCCCCTCCCGCGCCCACCCCCTCCCCTCCCCTTTCTGCCCAGCCCCTCCCCACCCACCCCCTCACCCCCTCCCCTTTCCACCCCCCCCTCCCCTTTCTGCCCAGCCCCTCCCCTCCCCTCTCACCCCCTCCCCTCCCCTTTCCACCCCTCCCCTTTCCCCTCACCCCCTCCCCTCCCCCCTCACCCCCTCCCCTCCCCTTTCCACCCCCTCCCCTTTCCCCTTTCCCCTCACCCCCTCCCCTCCCCTTTCCACCCCTCCCCTTTCCCCTTTCCCCTCACCCTCTCCCCTCCCCTTTCCACCCCTCCCCTTTCCCCTTTCCCCTCACCCCCTCCCCTCCCCTTTCCACCCCCTCCCCTTTCCCCTTTCCCCTCACCCCCTCCCCTCCCCTTTCCACCCCCTCCCCTTTCCCCTTTCCCCTCACCCCCTCCCCTTTCCCCTTACCCTCACCCCCTCCCCTCCCCCCTCACCCCCTCCCCTTTCCACCCCCTCCCCTTTCCCCTTTCCCCTCACCCCCTCCCCTCCCCCCTCACCCCCTCCCCTCCCCCCTCACCCCCTCCCCTTTCCACCCCCTCCCCTCCCCCCTCACCCCCTCCCCTCCCCCCTCACCCCCTCCCCTTTCCACCCCCTCCCCTTTCCCCTCACCCCCTCCCCTCCCCCCTCCCCTCCCCTTTCCCCTTTCCCCTCACCCCCTCCCCTTTCCCCTCACCCCCTCCCCTCCCCCCTCACCCCCTCCCCTCCCCTTTCCACCCCCTCCCCTTTCCCCTCACCCCCTCCCCTCCCCCCTCACCCCCTCCCCTCCCCTTTCCACCCCCTCCCCTTTCCCCTCACCCCCTCCCCTCCCCTTTCCACCCCCTCCCCTTTCCCCTTTCCCCTCACCCCCTCCCCTCCCCTTTCCACCCCCTCCCCTTTCCCCTTTCCCCTCACCCCCTCCCCTCCCCTTTCCACCCCCTCCCCTTTCCCCTTTCCCCTCACCCCCTCCCCTCCCCTTTCCACCCCCTCCCCTTTCCCCTCACCCCCTCCCCTCCCCTTTCCACCCCCTCCCCTTTCCCCTTTCCCCTCACCCCCTCCCCTCCCCCCTCACCCCCTCCCCTCCCCTTTCCCCTCACCCCCTCCCCTCCCCTTTCCACCCCCTCCCCTTTCCCCTCACCCCCTCCCCTCCCCTTTCCACCCCCTCCCCTTTCCCCTTTCCCCTCACCCCCTCCCCTCCCCTTTCCACCCCCTCCCCTTTCCCCTTTCCCCTCACCCCCTCCCCTCCCCTTTCCACCCCCTCCCCTTTCCCCTCACCCCCCTCCCCTCCCCTTTCCACCCCCTCCCCTTTCCCCTTTCCCCTCACCCCCTCCCCTCCCCCCTCACCCCCTCCCCTTTCCCCTCACCCCCTCCCCTTTCCCCTTTCCCCTCACCCCCTCCCCTTTCCCCTCACCCCCTCCCCTCCCCCCTCACCCCCTCCCCTTTCCCCTTTCCCCTCACCCCCTCCCCTCTCTCCCTTCCCTCTCCTTTCCACCCACCCCCTCCCCTCCAACCCTTTCCCCCTTCACCCCCCTCCCTTCACCCCGCTCCCCTCCCCTTTCCCCCCTCCAGGCCCCTCCCCCTCCCCTCCCCCTCCCCTCCCCTCCTCACCCCCTCCCCTCCCCCTCCTCACCCCCCTCCACAACTCGCCCCATTCACGCCCTCCCTCCTCCATTCCCTCTACTTCTCTCGAACCCTCCCCTCTCCTCTCCCCCGATCCCGATCCCGATCCCGAACCCGACCTTCCAAAACATTCCCCCCCGAACACGGTGATCCGCCGCCGCTGCCCCTCTCTCTTACCATCCCGGCTCCCGCCGTCCGACTCCCGGCTCTGGCTCTGGCTCTGGCACTGCCCCGCTCTCAGGACCCCAGCAGCAACTGTCCACCGCGGGCCTGCGCCGTCTCCTGCCCCGCACTCAGGTCCCCGACACCACCCCGCACGCAGAGCTGTCCTTGTCACTGCCTGGAAAACCCAACCCAAAGAACAGTGCACTGCGACTGCGTGGAATCCGACTGCCCCTAGTGGCCGGACTGGAGCAATGCAGGGCGGCTCTGGTTCACCTGAGCAGGTCGCAGCACATCTAATAATGCAAACCTGTGAACACCAGGGAAATGTCAGGGGTGAAAAAGCAAGACTTACATTTATATGCTGCCTTTCACCACCTGAGGAGGACCAAAAATGGAAAAAGGAGGAGTATAACAAAAGAAATCAAGTGAGAATCAGACTGAATGTAGATCTCGGGATTAGAGAGTTGTTACAGAGCAGAAGGAGGCCATTCTGCCCATTGTGCCTGCACTGACTCTCCGAATGAGCAATTTGGTCTGTGACGTTCTTCCACCTTCTCCCCGTAACCCTTATTTAGAAATGTGGATGGTGGCTACTGAACACAGTCACAGGAGTCTGCTGATGAACTTTTAACGAAAGAATAAAACATTTACTGTATGTCCTAGGCCCACACATCAGCGCTGGTCTCCATCTCAGACCCCCTTGCCATTGGACCAAGGCCTTGCTCCGTCAAGCCCACGTGGTAGCTGGTGTGCAACAGCCAGCCCACATTAAAAGAACTCACGCAAAAGCATCTTCCACCTCCTTAAAATTAAGTTCAAGATCTGGATTGTAAGGAGCCTCAAGGACCACCCCAACTGCAGCGGACTAGAACAGCTCAGATGTTTCGCCAATGGCATCGCTGCCCTTAGTGAGAACCGGCAGGCAGGGGAAGGCCAGTTCAAAGTGGTAGTTACACCTTCTGGAAAGGTAAACCAGTAGAAGATTGCTGCCTCCATGGGGTTGTCTTTGCCATTAAAAATAAACTAGTTGGCCGTCTCAAAGACACTCTTTGTGGGATAAATGAGCGGCTCATGGCACTTCGGCTCATCCTAGCCCAGAATCAATGTGCTCCAGCCCTCAGCGCATTCGTCCCAATACTGGATGCTACAGATGAGTCCAAAGAGGAATTTTGCTCCAGCTTCGAACAATCCCAGGCTGGAGTCCCAACAGGCGATAAGCTGATCCTCGCTGGTGACTTCAACGCCAGAATTGGGAAGGACACAGACCTCTGGGGAGATGTAACTGGCAGAGAGGAGGCAGGGAAATCCAACAGCAACGGTGCCCTGCTCCTGACAAAATGCCGAGTACACGGCCTTGTCATGGCCAACGCCTTGTTCCGTCAGAGAGACAAGTACAAGGCCTCATGGCAACACCCTCGCTCCAAGCACTGGCACCTGCTCAACTATGTCATTGTCCTTCCGAGTGAGGGACTGCAAGGACATGCATATCCCTCGCACCAAGACAGGAGTTGATGACTGCTGGATGGACCACCGCCTAATTCACTATGTCATCAACATCAACGTAACCCAAAGCAGCGAGGGCAACAGAAACAATGCTGCAGGAAAATCAACACTGAGGCACTGGAGGATCCTGATAAGAGATTCCTATTCAGCCTGTGCCTCATTGCCAACCTGGTGACCCAGACACGCAGAATGTCCACAGCATCCAGTCTGCCCTCAAGGCCTCCATCATCAACACCTGCGAAGAGACACTTGGTCATTCGACCAGGAAACACCAAGACTGGTTCTAGGAGAATGACCAGGAGATCCAGGAGCTGATAAGCCATTAGTGCAAGGCATTCCTGAACCTGAAACAGCAACCCAACTTGAGAGCAAGAAGCAACTCTTCAGCGAACTGAAGGGTGAGGTCCAGCAAAAAACCTGTGATCTAAAGAACAGATGGTGGGTGGAGAAAGCGCAGGAGATCTAAAAGTGAGCCAACAACCATGACATGCAAGGTTTCTTTAGCACAGTCAAGACCACCTATGGCTCATGCCGTAGGTGGTGTAGTGGTATTGTTGCTGGACTAATAATCCTGAGATCCAGGGTAAAGCACTGGGAGCCCAGGTTCAAATCCCACCACCGCAGATGGTGAAATTTGAATTCAATAAAACCCTGGAATTAAAACCCTGAGAAACCATTGCCGATTCACTAACGTCCTTTAGGGAAGGAAATCTGCCGTCCTTACCTGGTCTGGCCTACATGTGACTCCAGACCCACAGCAATGTGGTTGACTCTTAAATGCCCTCTGAACAAGGGCAATTAGGGATGGGCAATAAATGCTGCTCTGGCCAGCAACACCCACATCCCATAAATGAATAAAATAAAAGCATCCAAGGCCCCACTCTACTGCTGGTCAAGAACAGAGAGGTGTTCAACAAGGTCAGAGGCAGTCAGTGCCCGCTGGAAGCAGCATTTCGAAGATCATCTTAACAGAGACTCAGTCTTCATACGTGAGTGCCCCTGACTCCAGCCTGCAGCCTGCTACCCGCCACCATCTCAGCACAACCCCAACCCGGCACATTCGGTGCAAAGGTCCATTCGACAGCTGAACAGCAACAAGGCATTAGTAGATGGAATCCCCACTGAGGCACTAAAGCACAGCAGAGAAACACTACTGGCTCGAATACATAGCCTCAGCTCCCTTATCCAGAAGGAGGAGAGCACGTCAGGAGTTCTCAGAGATGCCGTAATTGTGACCATCTTCAAGAAAGGTGACAAGTCCGACTGTGGTAACTGTGGAGGAATCTCCCTGCTGTTGGCCAAGGGAAGGCCTTTGCAAGAATCCTCCTCAATTGCCTTCACCCTGTGGCTGAAGAGCTCCTCCCAGAGTCGCAATGCAGATTCCGCCCACTAAGGGGCACCACAGACATGATCCTCACCGCACAGCAACTGTGAGAGAAATGCAGGGAACAGCATCAGCCCTTGTACATGGCCTTCTTTGATCTCACAAAAGCCTTCGACACTGTCAACCGCGAAGGATTATGGAGCATCCTCCTCTGTTTCGGCTGCCATCTTCTGCCTACTCCACGATGACTTGCAAGCTGTTATCCTGACCAACGGATCCAGCACAGACCCAATCCAAGCTCGGACTGGGGTCAAACAAGGCTGTGTCATCGCACCGATGCTCTTCTCAGTCTCCCTTGCTGCAATGCTCCACGTCACCCTCAGCAAGCTCCCCGCTGGAATGGAGACAAACTACAGAACAAGCGGGAACCAGTTCAACCTCCGCTGCCTGCAGGCCAGATCCAAGGCCGTCCCATCCTCTGTCGTTGAACTCCAGGCTGCAGACGATGCTTGTGTCTGTGCACACTCAGAGGCTGAGCTCCAAGCCATCGTCAACACCTCCACCGAGGCGTACGAGAGCACGGGCCTTACACTAAACGTCCGTAATAGGAAAGTCACTGCCCCCTCCACCCTGCACTGAGCTCCAGTTATCAAAATCCACGACAAGGCCTTGGACAACTTCGATCACTTTCCACACCTTGGAGGCCGACTGTCAACAAGGGCAGACATCCACGACGAGGTTCAACACTGCCCTCAGTCCGCTAGCACAGCCTCAGCTGCCTGAGGAAGAGAGTGTTTGAAGACCAGGAGCCCAAACCCAGCACCAAGCTCACGGCCTACAGAGCAGTGGTGGTACTTGCCCCCTGTAAGGCTCAGAGACTCAAATCTCTGGAGAAGTCCCACCCCAGCGCTGCCTCCGCAAGATCCTGCAAATCCATTGGCAGGATAGATGCACCAACGTCAATGTCCTCGCTCAGGTCGACATCCCCAGCATCGACGCATTGACCACACTCAATCAGCTCCGCTGGGCGGCCACCTCGTCCACAGGCCTGACACGAGGCTCCCGAAACCAGCGCTCTACTCGGAGTTCAACTCGGCGAGCGAGCCCCAGGGAGGGCAGAGGAAACGTTTCAAGGACACCCTCAAAGCCTCCTGGAAAGAGTGCAACATTCCCACCGACATCTGGGAAGCCCTGGCCCAAGACAGCCTGAAGTGGAGGGAAAGCACCTGGGAAGGAGCTGAACACCTCGAGTTTCATCGCCAAGGGCTGGCTGAAGCTGAGTGTCGACAGTGGAAGGAGCGTCTGGCAACTCGGGCACCCCACCCACCCATTCCCCCTCTACCACCCTCTGCCCCACCTGTGACAGAGACTGTAGGCCGTGAATTGGACTCTTCAGCCACATGGAAACTTATTTTTCATGTGGAAGCAAGTCATTCTTGACCGTGAGGAACAGCCTAAGAAGAAGAAAACATTTATTGAACAAGAAAAAGGTGAACTATATTACAATACTCCTTCACCCACAACCACACCTTTACAGAGATATACCAATTCATAAGGATAACACTAGTTAAAAAATGTATCTTATACTCTAATGTTCACAGTAAGTACACAATCCATGTAAACCATTAGGCAACACCACATTCTGACACCCAAATCAGCAGCTATGGATCTCTCATCAACTCCCCCCCCAGACTCTCTTCACACTGTGAGCCAACTGGTCTCACGGAAACTGTCTTTCACACGGGGGTTTCCAATCTCCACTCTCAAAGAACATGCCTTGGGATCTTCTCCCAAATGACACTTTCTCTTGGTCTTCAACAAGGATCCACCTCCAGGGTTTCGATCTCTCCTCCCGATGTTCTTCTCTCCTGGATCGCCGTGTGCATTCAAGTTTCGCCTTCCACACACTCTCTCTCTCTCAGATACTCAGCCGTGCCAGCGGAACACCACTGCTTCACATGCCCATAGCAAGGTGTCACCAATCTTGGCTGGTCCTTGGATCTTCTGGCTTCTCGCAAGCCCACTTTGCCTTAATTCTGCTCCCCACAGCTTTCTCCCTCTCTAATTTGGAGCCTTTTCCTCTGCTCCTTACTTTAACTTCACTAAACAAGATCTGTTCCAGATTCCAGTCCGCATTCTTTGACTTAACTCATCTTGGGACCTTTCTCTGTCCCACTCCCTGGCTGCGGGACTTTCTTTTTTATTTGAGACTCGCTCTCTGTGCCTTTCCCACCTCCGGCTTCTTCCGAAAGATGTTCCCTTCTGGGTCGCCTGACTCTCTTTTCACGCTGTTTCCCTTTCATTTCCCTTCCTTCTGCCCTGCAAGTGCAGAACTGGCTTTCAATCCTTTTGTGAAAATCCCAGAAAGAGCAAACTGTGTCCGTGCGCGGGGATGTCCACTGGCCTGAAGCCCCAGCTGCACGTGCGTGGCTATCCTCTGGCCAACACCTGCGCAGAGCCCTGTAAAGATCGTAATAAGAGAAGGGTCTGCGCGAGGGCAGCCAGTCCAGGCTGGCACACACGCGGGAACCACTGAGACCCCCTCGGGAACCGTACTTCCCAACTTCCCAGGGCCTGACATTTACTTTTGAAAAGGTGAGTTTTCCTCTGTTTCTATCTAGGGGTTCCCTAACACCCCTGCCTATTCTTCCTTTTCAGGATAGCAGCCTAATTCCCTTTGGAAAGCTTCAGTCGAAGCTGCCTCCACCACACTCTCAGGCAGCGCATTCCAGCCTTTAACCAGTCGCTGCATATAAACAGTTTTCATGTTGCTTTTGTTTCTGTTATCAATTACTTTAAAGCTGTGCCCTCTCTTCTTCATCCTTTCAAGAGTGGGAACAGTTTCTCCCTATCTACTCTGCCCAGGGCCCTCACTTTTTTGAATACCTTTATCAAATCTCCCCTCAGCCTTCTCTACCCCAAGGAAAATAGTCCTAATTTCGTCCATCTTTCTTGATAACTGAAGCTCAGAGGACAAAGTGAAAAAACAAACAAGAGAAGAAATAAGACAGTGCAGCACTCCCTCAGTACTGACCCTCCGACAGTGCAGCACTCCCTCAGGACTGACCCCCTGACAGTGCAGCACTCCCTCAGGACTGACCCCCTGACAGCGCAGCACTCCCTCAGTACTGACCCTCTGACAGTGCAGCACTCCCTCAGTACTGACCCTCTGACAGTGCAGCGCTCCCTCAGTACTGACCCTCTGACAGTGCAGCACTCCTTCAGGACTGACCCTCTGACAGTGCAGCACTCCTTCAGGACTGACCCTCTGACAGTGCAGCACTCCTTCAGGACTGACCCTCTGACAGTGCAGCACTCTCTCAGTACTGACCCTCTGACAGTGCAGCACTCCCTCAGTACTGACCCTCTGACAGTGCAGCACTCCTTCAGGACTGACCCTCTGACAGTGCAGCACTCCTTCAGGACTGACCCTCTGACAGTGCAGCACTCCCTCAGTACTGACCCTCTGACAATGCAGCACTCCCATAGTACTGACCCACTGACAGTGCAGCACTCCTTCAGGACTGACCCTCTGACAGTGCAGCACTCCCTCAGTACTGACCCTCTGACAGTGCAGCACTCCTTCAGGACTGACCCTCTGACAGTGCAGCACTCCTTCAGGACTGACCCTCTGACAGTGCAGCACTCCTTCAGGACTGACCCTCCGACAGTGCAGCACTCCCTCAGGACTGACCCTCTGACAGTGCAGCACTCCTTCAGGACTGACCCTCTGACAGTGCAGCACTCCCTCAGTACTGACCCTCTGACAGTGCAGCACTCCTTCAGGACTGACGCTCTGACAGTGCAGCACTCCCTCAGGACTGACCCTCCGACAGTGCAGCACTCCCTCAGGACTGACCCTCCGACAGTGCAGCACTCCCTCAGTACTGATCCTCCGACAGTGCAGCACTCCTTCAGGACTGACCCTCCGACAGTGCAGCACTCCCTCAGTACTGATCCTCTGACAGTGCAGCACTCCCTCAGTACTGATCCTCTGTCAATGCAGCACTCCTTCAGGACTGATCCTCCAACAGTGCAGCACTCCTTCAGGACTGACCCTTCGACAATGCAGCACTCCTTCAGGACTGATCCTCCGACAGTGCAGCGCTCCTTCAGGACTGACCCTCCGACAGTGCAGCACTCCCTCAGTACTGATCCTCTGACAGTGCAGCACTCCCTCAGTACTGACCCTCTGACAGTGCAGCACTCCCTCAGTACTGATCCTCTGTCAATGCAGCACTCCTTCAGGACTGATCCTCCAACAGTGCAGCACTCCTTCAGGACTGACCCTTCGACAATGCAGCACTCCTTCAGGACTGATCCTCCGACAGTGCAGCGCTCCTTCAGGACTGACCCTCCGACAGTGCAGCACTCCTTCAGGACTGACCCTCTGACAGTGCAGCAATCCCCCAGGACTGATCCTCTGACAGTGCAGCACTCCCTCAGTACTGACCCTCTGACAGTGCAGCACTCCCTCAATACTGACCCTCCGACAGTGCAGCACTCCCTCAGTACTGACCCTCTGACAGTGCAGCACTCCCTCAGTACTGACCCTCTGACAGTGCAGCACTCCCTCAGTACTGACCCTCTGACAGTGCAGCACTCCCTCAGTACTGCCCAGTACAGTTTCAGAATAAAGGGTCTCCCATTTAAGATGGAGATGAGGGGGAATTCCTTATATCAGAGGATCATTAGTCTTTGGAATTCTATTGTGCAGAGTGCAGAAGAGATCATTGAATACATTCAAGGGTGAATTAGACAGATTGTTGATCGATAAAGGAGTCAAGGGTTATGAGGTTGACTGGAGGGCGGAGTCAAGGCCACAATCATATTGCCCATGATATTATTGAACGTAAAGCAGGGTCGAAGGGCCAAGTGGCCTACTGCTGCTCCTATTTCTGATTTCTTAAGAAAAATAGACACTGAGCTATGTGGGAGATGTTGGGGCAGGTGAGAAAATTCTTGGCCAAGGAGATAGGTTTTCAGGGAGAAAATGCACTGAGGCAGCAGCCAGGCTTTCAACGTAGCAGGACCGTGTGGTGGAAAGGAATGTCTATTCCTGAAACAGACTCCAGAGTGTTGTTCACGCAATAAAGATCGGATGTGATAAAACTTTAAAGACAGGCACCATAAATGCTGGGAGCTAAACCATGATGTCGGAGGGTTGCAGCTGTAACAACAGGATGCACACGGATAATGACATATGGCACACGCAAGTGCTCTGCAAGATTTATGGCAATGTCCGATAATAGCCCCGTATCATGAAATTCCATATAAACCCAACACGTGGAAGAGTGTAGTAAACCAGCATTCCAACCAGCGAATCCTAGTTTCATATTTAAGTTGAGTTACAAAGGAAGGTTTGAAAAGGAAGTCCCTGAGGGGATTGGCAGAGGTATTGAAATGCAAAACCCTTCTTCAAAATTAAACTGACTCAGCGGTACGCAGTGAGACTCGGATTCAAACAGGTTTGTAAACGGGAAAGTTGAGAATAATGTTACCATGCTGCAGAAGTGGTCAACATATTTAATAGTTTCTGATGGGTTAAAAGATCTGGAATCATTGGAGAGACAGTAGATGCAGTGATACGGAGGGAAATTTATGCTAAAATCGAAATACGTCAGTTAAATTGGGCCAAAAATCCTTCTTTATCTGTTCCCATATTGTACCGCGAGCAGGAGGAGGTCATTCAGCCCCTCGAGTCTGCTCCATCATTCATCTGGATCATGGTTGATCTGCACCTCAATTCCACTTACCCATCTGCTCCGTATCCCTAATACACTTACCCAACAGAAATCTACCAAAAATAAAAAGCAAAATACTGCAGATGCTGGAAATCTGAAAGAAAAACAAAAATTGCTGGAAAAACTCAGAACCGAGGAGTTCTGAAGAAGAGTCATATGGACTCGAAACGTTAACTCTGTCTTTCTCTCCACAGATGCTGTCAGGCCTGCTGAATTTTTGTTTTTGTTTCATCAATCTATCAACCTCAGTTTTCAAATTTCAACTGACCCCCCCCAGCATTCAGAGCTTTTTTTGGGGGTGGGGGGGTGGGGTGCAGAGATTTCCAGATTTCTACTATCTTTTGTGTGAAGAATCCTTTCTGACATCACCTAGAATCGCCTGGCTCTGAATTTAAGGTTTTGCTTCTTGATTGAACTTGCCTGCACCATACCCTTAGGCAGTGCATGCCAGATCCTAACCACTTGCTGCGTAAAAAAGCTTTTCCTCAGATTACTTCCAGTTCTTTTGCCTTAAATCAGTGCCTTCTGGTCCTCAAACCTTCTGGGGAGATTTTAAACACCAATTTTTACTTAGTTCTGTTGAAGGGTCATGAGGACTCGAAACTTCATCTGTGCTCTTCTCCGCCGATGCTGCCAGACCTGCTGAGTTTTTCCAGGTATTCCTGTTTCTGTTTTTGTTTTTTAAACAAATTTGGCAGAGATGTGTGAACCAGGAGTTAATATCTGAGGGGAATACCAAGGCGCATGGAATATCGGCAAAGATAGATAGCACAAAGTGCTCTCTTTTCATGAAGTATGAATTGTTGTTCCCTTTCCATTTGGTATTCTTGAGTTGTCTTGATGAGTGCAAGATGCAAAGCTTCGACAACGTGTCTTTTTTCAGCAATATGCAAGAGGAAGGAATACTAAGTTAATAAGCGGGGTCAGTGTAAAAGAGGAAGTAAGTGCATGTATGTGGATGCACGGAGTGGTAACTAAGATTGGTGAATTATAGGCACAGATTGCCAGGTGGAAATACGGGCTTGAATTTTAGGTCAGCAGGTGGGAGCGATCGGCCGGCCTGGGATCGGCAGGGAACAGACCACTGACTGCCATCGGCCCTCGACTGCTATTTCACACCGGCTGGCCAATTAACGCCAGCCAGCGTGTAGCGCGCGCTGAGAAGCTCAGCACTGCTGAGTGGGGGGGGGGGCGAGCAATGACATCAACGTGGTCCAGCGCTGACAGAAAGCTCCCTGAAGGCAGAGAGCTGCCTCAGGGAGCTGAAGACCTGAAAAATCAAGGATATACGTTTCAGAAGCTGAAAGAAAGTGTCCATGCATCATAATCAATCACCTGAAAATTTAGCTACTGAAGAACACTGCCCATAGAAATTTATTTATATTTCATTTCATCACGGAAACCTCATCCCGCCCATGGGTGAGGTTTGATGAGAAATGTAAAGGCCGCCTGGTTGATTCACCTGTTCGCCAACCGTAAGGTTGGATGGGGAATGAAAACTTGCAAATGATTGCGCAGTTAACGGGCTTAATTGCCCTTTTAATTGTTGGTGGGCGGGCTTCCGAATTTAGCGCATGCCCGCCAATTGAAATACCGCGTGAACGCGGGATGACTTCGGGATGCTCACCTGATGTCAACTCGGGTGATTTTAGGCTGAATTGAGTTGGCTGTGCGCCTGCCCACCGAGCTAAAAATTTTAACCATGATGTTGTGGCTATAACAGAGACCTGGCTCAAAGAAGGGCAGGACTGGGTTTTAAAATTCCTGGATACTAGGTTTTCAGGAAAAGTAGGAAAGGGAAAGAGAGGAAGGGTGGAGTTTTTGATTAATTGCAGTGCTGGAGAAAGAGGATGTCCCAGAGGGGTCAAGGACAGAATCTATTTGGCTGGAGTTAAGGGGCGAAAAAGATGCAATTCCATTGCTCGGTGTAGTCTATAGACCACCAACTAGTGGGATGGATGTAGAGGAACAAATTTTCAAGAAAATTACAGAGTTGCAAAAACTATACAGTACTTAAAAGAGAGTGTCAAGAGTTCCTAGAGTGTGTTCAGGAGAATTTTCTTCAGCAGAATGGTTCCAGTTCAATGCGGAAGGAGGCACTACTAGACCTGCTTCTCGGGAGTAAGGCAAGCCAAGTAGATCAAGTGTCAGTGGAGGGGACGGTGATCATTGTATCATAAGATTTAGGCTGACTTTTGAAAAGGACAAAGAACAGTCCAGAGTAAGAGCAATTAACTGGAGGAAAGCCAACTTCAATGGGATAAGGGCAGATCTAGGCTGAATAAATTAGAGTAAAATGTTAGCAGGAAAAATGGTCGCTGATCAATGGGTTACCTTCAAAGAAGAGATCATTTGGGCACAGCCAAGGTGTATTCCCTTGAAAGGGAAAGGAAGGGCAAACAAATCCAGAGCTCCCTGGATGACAAAGGGAATAGGAATTAAGATAAAGGAGAAAAAGTGCGCTTACGATAGGTGTCAGGTAGAAAATACAATTGAGGACCAGGCTGAATATACAAGGTTCAAGGGGGAGATGAAGAAGCAAATAAGAGAAACAAAGCGAGAGAATTAAAAGAGACTGGCAGCTAACATAAAGGGGAATCCCAAAGTCTACTATAGACATATAAGGGTGGCAAAAGGAGGAGTGGAGCTGATTAGGGACCAAAAAGGGGATTTACACATGGAGACAGGGTCATTGCTGATGTATTAAATGATTACTTTGCACCTGTCTTTACAAGGAAGGAGATGTTACCCAAGCCACAGTGAAAAAAGAGATAATTCAGACATTAGAACAGTTTAAAATTGAAAAGGAGGAGATATTGGAGGGGTTATCTGCACTTAACTTTGATAAAGGCACCAGGACCAAATGAGATGCAACCAAGGATACTGAGGGAAGTGACAGTGGAAATTGCAGAGGCGCTGGCCCTTATTTTTCAGTTTTCCTTCGACTCAGGGATGGTGCCAGAGGACTGGAGAATTGCAGATGTTCACAAAAGGGTACAAGGATAAGCCCAGCAACTACAGGCTAGCCAGTTTAATGTCAGTGCTGGAGACACTTCTAGAAACATTAATTTGGGACAGAGTTAGTAGTCACATGGACAAACACAGGTTAAATAAGGAAAGCCAGTATGGATTTGTAAAGGGGAAATCATGTCTAATTAACTTGCTGGAGTTTTTTGAAGAGGTGACAGAGAGGGTTGACGAGGGCGATGCGGTTGATGTGGTGTACATGGACTTGCAAAAGGCATTTGATACAGTGCCACACAACAGGCTTTTGAAAAAAAATTATAGTCCATGGAATAGAAGGGACAGTAGCAACGTGGATACAAAAATGGCTAAGTGACAGAAAACAGAGAGTAATGGTTAATGTATGTTTTTCGTGCTGGAGGAAGGTTTGTAATGGAGTTTCCCAGGGACAGTTTTGGGACACTCACCTTTCCTGATATATATTAATGACCTAGAACTTGGTACACAGGGCACAATTTCAAAGTTTGCCGATGATACAAAATTCGGAAGCATTGTGAACTGTGAGGAAGGAAGTGTAGGACTTCAAAAGAACATAGACAAGTTAGTGGAATGGGTGGACAGGTGGCAGATGAAATTCAATGCAGAGAAATGTGAAATGATTCATTTTGGTAGAAAGAACTAGCAGAGACAGTATAAAATGGGGTGTACAACTATAAAGGGGATGCAGGAACAGAGGGGCCTGGGTGTATATGTACACAAATCACTAAAGGTGGCGGACAGGTTAAGAGCACAGTTAATAAAGCATACAGTATTCTAGGCTTTAATAATTAGTGGCATAGACTACAAGAGCAAGGGGGTTTTGTTGAACTTTGAAGTATATAAGATCCTGAACGGTCTCAACAAGGTGGACATGGAAAGGATGTTTCCTGTTGTGGGTGAGTCCAGAACTAGGGGGCACTATTTTAAAATTAGGGGTCACCATTTTAGGACAGAGATGAGGAGAATTTTTTTCTCTCAGAGGGTTGTGCGACTTTGGAATTCCCTGCCTCAGAAGGTGGTGGAGGCGGGGTCACTGAATATTTTTAAGGCAGAGGTAGATAGATTCTTGTTAGGCGAGGGAATCAAAGGTTATTGGGGGTAGATGGGAATGTGGAATCTGAAACACAAACAGATCAGCCAAGATCATAATAAATGGTGGAGCAGGCTCGAGGGGCTGAATGGCCTACTCCTGCTCATATTTTGTATGTTCGTATGACACTAGTTCGGCCTCAGCTGGAGTATTGTGTCCAGTCCTGGGCACCGCACTTTAGGAAGGTTGTGAGGGCCTTGGAGATAGTGTGGAAAAGATTCACGAGAATTGTTCCAGAGATGAGGAACTCCAGTCATGAAGATAGTTTGGAGAAGTTAGGACTGTTTTCCTTGGAGAAAAGAAGGCTGAGGAGAGATTTGATAGAAATGTTCAAAATCATGGGGGGGGCAGGACAGAGTATATAGGGAGAAACTGTTCACACTCGGGAAAGAATGAGAGGGCACAGATTTAGAGTAATTGGCAAAAGAAGCAAAAGTGATATGAGAAAAATCTTTTTCACATAGTGAGTAGTTAGGGTCTGAAATGCACTGCCTGAGAGAGTGGTGGAGGCAGATTCAACTGAGGCATCCAAAAGACAATTAGACTGTTATCAGAAAGGAACGAATGTGCAGGATTACGGGGTGCAGATGGGAGAATGAGACTTAGTGAATTGCTCATTCGGAGAGCAGGTGCAGACACGATGGGTTGAATGGCCTCCTGTGCTGTAACAATTCTGTGGTTCAATGGGAACAGTTTCTCCCTATCTGCTCTGTCTAGATTCCTCATGATTTTAAACACCTCAATTTGTTCACCCATTCATCCTCTAAACTCAAGGGAATATAAAAACAAAAAAACTGCGGATGCTGGAAATCCAAAACAAAAACAGAATTACCTGGAAAAACTCAGCAGGTCTGGCAGCATCGGTGGAGAAGAAAAGAGTTGACGTTTCAAGTCCTCATGACCCTTCGACAGAACTTGAGTTCGAGTCCAAGAAAGAGTTGAAATATAAGCTGGTTTAAGGTGTGTGGGGGGGCCAGAGAGAGAGAGAGAGAGAGAAATGGAGGGGGGGGTGTGGTTGTAGGGACAAACAAGCAGTGATAGAAGCAGATCATCAAAAGATGTCAACAACAATAGAACAAAAGAACACATAGGTGTTAAAGTTGGTGATATTATCTAAACGAATGTGCTAATTAAGAATGGATGGTAGGGCACTCAAGGTATAGCTCTAGTGGGGGTGGGGAGAGCATAAAAGATTTTAAAATATTTAAAAATAATGGAAATAGGTGGGAAAAGAAAAATCTATATAATTTATTGGAAAAAAAAGGAAGGGGGAAACAGAAAGGGGGTGGGGATGGGGGAGGGAGCTCAAGACCTAAAGTTGTTGAATTCAATATTCAGTCCGGAAGGCTGTAAAGTGCCTAGTCGAAAGATGAGGTGTTGTTCCTCCAGTTTGCATTGGGCTTCACTGGAACAATGCAGCAAGCCAAGGACAGACATGTGGGCAAGAGAGCAGGGTGGAGTGTTAAAATGGCAAGCTAATTTATTAATTTTGCTTCCAATCTCCACCCCTCCATCATTTTCATGTGGTCCATCTCTGACACTTCCTTTCCCTTCCTTGACCTCTCTGTCTCAATCTCTGGTGATAGACTGTCCACCAATATCCATTACAAACCCACCGACTCCCACAGCTACCTCGACTACAGCTCCTCACACCCCGCTTCCTGTAAGGACTCCATCCCATTCTCTCGGTTCCTTCGCCTCTGTCGCATCTGTTCTGATGATGCTACCTTCAAAAACAGTTCCTCTGACATGTCCTCCTTCTTCCTTAACTGAGGTTTTCCACCCACGGTCGTTGACAGGGCCCTCAACCGTGTCCGGCCCATCTCCCGCGCATCCGCCCTCATGCCTTCTCCTACCTCCCAGAAACATGATAGGGTCCCCCTTGTCCTCACTTATCACCCCACCAGCCTCCGCATTCAAAGGATCATCCTCCGCCATTTCCACCAACTCCAGCATGATGCCACCAGCAAACACATCTTCCCTTCACCCCCCCTACTGGCATTCCGTAGGGATCGCTCCCTCCGGGACACCCTGGTCCACTCCTCCATCACCCCCTACTCCTCAACCCCCTCCTATGGCACCACCCCATGCCCACGCAAAAGATGCAACACCTGCCCCTTCACTTCCTCTCTCCTCACCGTCCAAGGGCCCAAACACTCCTTTCAAGTGAAGCAGCATTTCACTTGCATTTCCCCCAACTTAGTCTCCTGCATTCATTGCTCCCAATGTGGTCTCCTCTACATTGGAGAGACCAAACGTAAACTGGGCGACCGCTTTGCAGAACACCTGTGGTCTGTCCGCAAGAATGACCCAAACCTCCCTGTCGCTTGCCATTTTAACACTCCACCCTGCTCTCTTGCCCACATGTCTGTCCTTGGCTTGCTGCATTGTTCCAGTGAAGCCCAACGCAAACTGGAGGAACAACACCTCCTCTTCCAACCAGGCACTTTACAGCCTTCTGGACTGAATATTGAATTCAACAACTTTAGGTCTTGAGCTCCCTCCCCCATCCCCACCCCCTTTCTGTTTCCCCCTTCCTTTTTTTTCCAATAAATTATATAGATTTTTCTTTTCCCACCTATTTCCATTATTTTTAAATATTTTAAAATCTTTTATGCTCTCCCCACCCCCACTAGAGCTATACCTTGAGTGCCCTACCATCCATTCTTAATTAGCACATTCGTTTAAATAATATCACCAACTTTAACACCTATGTGTTCTTTTGTTCTATTGTTGTTGACATCTTTTGATGATCTGCTTCTATCACTGCTTGTTCGTCCCTACAACCACACCAACCCCCTCCACTTCTCTCTCTCTCTCTCTCCGCCACCGCCCCCCCCCCCCACCACCCCCCCCGCACACCTTAAACCAGCTTATATGTCAACTCTTTCTTGGACTCGAACTCAAGTTCTGTCGAAGGGTCATGAGGACTCGAAACGTCAACTCTTTTCTTCTCCGCCGATGCTGCCAGACCTGCTGAGTTTTTCCAGGTAATTCTGTTTTTGTCAAGGGAATATAAGCCTAGTCTGTCCAATAAAAACAGAAAACGCTGGAAAAACTTAGCTGGTCTGCCTAAGTTCCAAAGTTGCAAAAAAGAGTCATATTGCACTCGAAACATTAACCCTGTTTCTCTCTCCACAGATGCTGCCAGACCTGCTGAAGTTTTCCAGCATTTTGTTTTTATTTCAGATTTCCAGCATCCGCAGTATTTTGCTTTTACTTATCCCAGTCTATACAATCGGTCCTCATAATTTAACCCTTTCAGCCCTGGTATAATCCTGATGAGTCTGCTCTGCATCCCCTCCAAGGTCAGTATTTCTTTCCTGAGGTGTGGTACACTGAGAACTGAATGCAATGTTCAGATGGGATCTGACCAAGGCTCCATAAACTGAAGCTTCACTTCCTCCTCTTTGCATTCAAGGTTGTCATGAAGCTATTAATATATATAATGTTGTTGGAAGTTATTATTTTTAAATAGAGGTTTAGACTATGTGTGTTTTAATTGGATTAAAGCCAGCTAGTCTGTGTGCTTTTGTGTATAGTAGTTTTGAGGTGTAAACAGAAGGTCGAGGGTACATTTGCATTTTATTGAATAGAGAATTCAAGAGTGGGAGTGAAATCTTGCACCTAGCTAGGAGACACCAAGCAATATGTTTATATTACTAATAAAATTGGTACGATGAAAGGGGTGTCATTGTTAGAAGAGGTGGAGTTCAAAAGGGGCTGGTGATACAATGAGAATTTGCATTCAATGAGAAGTGCTGGGTATAACAGAAAGCAGTTTTGTGTGTGCAGGGCAGAGGCAATGTAAGATCAAAGCAGCTGTAAGCCTACAACTGTCTGCAAAGGAACCAAATTGAAAAGAACCTCATTTTGAATTTGTAAGGTGACAATTCTTTGCCTGGTGCCTGGTTAAAGTCTATGGGTTGTTGTTGCCTTAATGGAGATTAGTTTGGGAACTTGTTACAAAGCTATGATAGTAATTTGTAGCCATTTGTATGTGTTTAATACCTTGTTGCAAATTAATAAATGTCTCATTTAGTTTGATATAAAAACCTCTTGAGAACTGGTGGTCTCATTCCTGAATTTAGAGTTGCATCTCAAATCATTCCAATTGAAAATATAGGTTATGACAGTTGTTTAAAGTTTACCTCTGGGATTTTAAATAACTCATCTTTACCAACTGCTGTGTCATAACAGAGACCCCTTCAGGTAAAGGGAAAAATTAGGCCTTTCCGATTATTATCTGTTCCAGCTTAGGTTAATCTTCAATCTATTGATCAGAATTATTGAATTCTGATCTCAAGCACTGTAATGCTTTGCAAGATCTGAGAGGTTTGTTGGAGAGAGAGGGTGGAAGGGAGAGAGAGGGAGATGGGGAGAGAGAGACATAGAGGGAGACAGAAAGGGAGGGAGGGAGACAGAGGGAGGGGGAAAAGGTGAGAGGGAGAGAGAGAGAGAGGATGAGGCAGGTGGAGAGAGAGAGAGAGAGAGACAGGGTGAGGGAGTGAAAGAGAGAAAGAGGGAGAGAGAGAAGTTGAGAGAGGAGAGAGGGAGCAAGAATGGGAGTGAGAGAGAGGGAGAGAGGGAGTTGGACGGAGAGAGAAGAGGGACAGAGATAGGGAGAAAGGAAGGGAGAGGGAGAGAGAGAGGGAGAGGGAGGGATGGAGAGTGGAGAAAGAGTGTGTGTGAGAGAGAGAGAGAGGGAGGAAGATGGAGAGAGAGAGAGAGGGGGACAGAGAGGGTGAG
Organism: Carcharodon carcharias; assembly: GCF_017639515.1. Lineage (NCBI taxonomy): Eukaryota > Metazoa > Chordata > Chondrichthyes > Lamniformes > Lamnidae > Carcharodon > Carcharodon carcharias. The sequence goes on from NC_054482.1 coordinate 116,796,476, forward strand.
AGAGAGAGGGAGGGAGGCAGGGAAATGGAAGGAGAGAGAGGCAGAGACAGAGAGCAAGTAAGGCTAATGGAATATTATCTTTTATTACGAGAGGAATTGAACATAAAAGTAAGGATGTTATGCTTCAGTTACACAGGTGAGATCACATCTCGAATACTGTGTGCAGTTTTGGTCTCTTTATTTAAGAAAGGATGTAAATGCTTTGTGGGGCGGTTCAGAGGAGGTTTACTAGATTGATACGTGGAATGACTGGGTAGTCTTATGAGGAAAGGTCGGACAGACTGGGCTTGTTTCCACTGGAGTTTAGAAGCGTGAGGGGTGATTTGAATGAAGTATACAAGATCCTGAATGGCCTTGACAAGGTGGACGTGGAAAAGATATTTCCTCTTGTGAGTGACTCTTGAACTGGGGGGGCACTGATTTAAAATTAGGGGTCGCCCTTTTAGGACAGAGATGAGAAGAATTTTTCTCCCTGAGGGTTGTGCAACTTTGGAACTCTCTGCCTCAGAAAGTGGTGGAGGTGGGGTCAATGAATATTTTTTGAGACAGAGGTAGATAGATTCTTGTTAGGTAAGGGAATCAGAGGTTATCGGAAATAGATGGGACTGTGGAAATCGAGACATAAACAGATCAGCCGAAATCTTATTGAATGGTGGAGCAGGCTCGGGGGGCTGAATGGTACATTTCTGCTCCTATTTCATATGCACGTATGTATGTTCGTGTGTTAATTTTCACTGTTTAGAATTCAAAAGCCAACAGTTGGTGCAATATCATCATGTGCCACCAGATGTCCTGTTGCGCTCTATAACCGTATTGTTACATGTGTGAGTTGACATATTGCACAAGTTTACATACAAACATTACGAATTAGGATCAAAAGTCGGCCATTCGGCCCCTTGAGTCTGCTCCGTCATTCGATAAGATCATGGCTGATCTGATTGTGGCCTCAACTCCACATTCTGCCTGCCCCCGAATTAAAGTTTTATTTTATTCATTCACAGGATGTGGGCGTCACTGGCTGGGCCAGCATTTATTGCCCATCCCTAATTGCCCCTTGAGAAGGTGGTGGTGAGCTGCCTTCTTGAACTGCTGCAGTCCATGTGGTGTAGGTACACCCACAGTGCTGTTAGAGAGGGAGATCCAGGATTTTGACCAGCGAAGGAACGGCGATATATTTCCAAGTCAGAACAGTGAGTGACTTGGATGGGAACTTCCAGGTGGTGATATTCCCACGTCTGTCTGCGTGGTAGAGGTTGCTGGTCAGGAAGGTACTGTTGAAGGAGCCTCGGTGAGTTTCTGCAGTACATCTTGTAGATGGTACACACTGCTGCTACTGTGCGTTGGCGGTGGAGGAGTGAATGTTTGTGGATTTGGTGCCAATCAAGTGGGGCTGCTTTGTCCTGGACGGTGTCCAGCTTCTTGAGTGCTGTTGGAGCTGCACTCATCCGGGCAAGTGGGGAGTATTCCATCACACTCCTGACTTGTGCCTTGTAGATGGTGGACAGGCTTTGCAGAGTCAGGAGGTGGGTTACTCATTGCAGGATTCCTAGCCTCTGACCTGCTCTTGTAGTCACAGTATTTATATGGCTGGTCCAGTTCAGTTTCTGGTCGATGGTAACCCCCAGGATGTTGATAGTGGGGGGTTCAATGATGGTAATGCCATTGAATATCAAGGGGTGATGGTTGGATTCTCTCTTGTTGGAGATGGTCATTGCCTGGCACTTGTGTGGTGTGAATATTACTTGCCATTTGTCAGTCAAAGCCTGGATGTTGCCCAGGTCTTGCTGCATTTGGACATGGACTGCTTCAGTATCTGACGGGTTGTGAATGGTTCTGAACATTGTGCAATCGTCAGTGAACATCCCAACCTCTGACCTTATGATGGAAGGAAGGTCATTGATGAAGCAGCTGAAGATGGTTGGGCTGAGGGCACTACCCTGAGGAACTCCTGCAGTGATGTCCTGGAGCTGAGATGACTGACCTCCAGCAACCACAACCATCTTCCTTTGTGCTAGGTATGACTCCAACCAGCGGAGAGTTTTCCCCTGATTCCTATTGACTTCAGTTTTGCTAGGGCTCCTTGATGCCACACTCGGTCAAATGCAGCCTTGATGTCAAGGGCAGTCACTCTCACCTCACCTCAGGAGTTCAGCTCTTTTGTCCATGATTGAACCAAGGCTGTAATGAGGTCAAGCGTTGAGTGGCCCTGGCGGAACCCAAACTGGGCATCAGTGAGCAGGTTATTGCTAACAAAGTGCCGCTTGATAGCACTATTGATGATCTCTTCCATTGCTTTACTGGTGATGGAGAGTAGACTGATGGGGCGGTAATTGGCCGGGTTGGATTTGTCCTTGTTTTTGTGTCCAGGACATACCTGGGCAATTTTCCACATAGCCGGGTAGATGCCAGTGTTGTAGCTGTACTGGAACAGCTTGGCTAGGGGTGCGGCAAGTTCTGGAGCACAAGTTGTCAGTACTATTGCCAGGATATTGTCAGGGCCCAGAGCCTTTGCAGTATCCAGTGCCTTCAGCCGTTTCTTGATATCATATGGATTGAATTGAATTGGCTGAAGACTGGCATCTGTGATGCTGGGACCTCTGGAGGAGGCTGAAATGGATTAACCACTTGGCACTTCTGGCTGAAGATTGTTGCGAATGCTTCAGCCTTATCTTGTGCACTGCTGTGCTGGGCTCCTCCATCATTGTGGATGGGAATATTTGTGGAGTCTCCTCCTCCAGTGAGTTGTTTAATTGTCCACCACCATCACAACCAGATGTGACAGGACTGCAGAGCTTAGATCTGATCTGTTGGTTGTGGGATCGCTTAGCTCTGTTTATCACTTGCTGCTTATGCTGTTTGGTATGCAAGCAGTCCTGTGTTATAGCTTCACCAGGTTGACACCTCGTTTTTAGGTATGCCTGGTGCTGCTCCTGGCATGCCCTCCTGCACTCTTCATTGAACCAGGGTTGATCTTCTGGCTTGATGGTAATGGTAGAGTGGGGGATATGCTGGGCCATGAGGTTACAGATTGTGTTTGAGTACAATTCTGCTGCTGCTGATGGCCCACAGCTCCTCATGGATGCCCAGTCTTGAGTTGCTAGATCTGTTCGAAATCTATCCCATTTAGCACGGTGGTAGTGCCACACAACATGATGGAGGGTATCCTCAATGTGAAGGCAGGACTTTGTCTCCACAATGACTGTGCGATGGTCACTCCTACCGATACTGTCATGGACAGATGCATCTGTGACAGGCAGGTTGGTGAGGATGAGGTCAAGTATTTTTTCCCTCTTGTTGGTTCCCTCACCACCTGCTGCAGACCCAGTCTAGCAGCTATGTCCTTTAGGACTCGGCCAACTCAGACAGTAGTGATGCCACTGAGCCACTCTTGGTGATGGACATTGAAGTCCCCCACCCAGAGTACATTCTGTGCCCTTTCTACCCTCAGTGCTTCCTCCAAGTGATGTTCGATGTGGAGGGGCACTGATTCATCAGCTGAGGGAGGGCAGTATGTGGTAATCAGCAGGAGGTTTCCTGCCTATGTTTGACCTGATGCCATGAGAATTCATGGGGTCCGGAATCAATCTGGAGGACTCCCTGGGCAACTCCCTCCCCACTGTATACCAATGTGCTACAGGTGGGACAGGACATACCCAGAGATGGCGATGGTGGTGTCTGGGACATTATCTGTAAGGTATGATTCCATGAGGATGACTATGTCAGGCTGTTGCTTGACCAGTCTGTGAGACAGCTCTCCCAAACGTTTGGCACTAACCCCCAGATGTTAGTAAGGAGGACTTTGCAGGGTCAACAGGGCTGAGATTGAGATTGTCGCTTCCGGTGCCTAGGCTGATGCCGGGTGGTCTGTCCGGTTTCATTCCTTTTTTGTGACTTTGTAGCAGTTTGATACAGCTGAGTTGCTTGCTAGGCCATTTCAGAGTCAACCACATTGCTGTGGGTCTGGAATCAGTTGGCAGCGGCCAGACGACAGATTTCCTTCCTTAAATGGGTATTAGTGAACCAGATGGGTTTTTACGACAATGGTTCCATGGTCATCATTAGACTTTTAATTCCATATTTTTATTGGATTCAAATTCCACCATCTGCCGTGGTGGGATTTGAACCCAGGTCCCTAGAGCATTACCCTGGGACACTGGATTAGTAGCCCAGTGACAATATCACAATACCATCACCTCCCCTTAATCTGAAACTTTGATATTATGGTAGGGGTTTTATTGTTAGAAGAGGTGGAGTTCAAAAGGGCTGGTGATATAATGAGAATTTACATTCAATGAGCTGTGTTGGATATAACAGAGGGCAGCTGTGTGTGTGCAGGACAGAGGCAATGTAACATCAAAGCCTGTAAGTCTACCACTGTGTCTGCAAAGGAACCAAAGTGAAAGGAACCTCATTTTGAATTTGTAAGGTGAAAATGCTTTGCCTGGTGTCTACTTAAAGTCTATGGGTTGTTGTTGCCTTAGTGAAGGTTAGTTTGGGAATTTATTACAAAGCTATGATAGTAATTTGTAGCCATGTGTATATGTTCAACTTGTGTAAATTAATAAACGTCTTGTGTGGTTTGATATAAAACCTCTCGATGGTGGTCTGATTCCCGAATGTACAGCTGCGTCTCAAACTTGAAAATATAGGTTATGACAGTTGTTTAAAACTTCCCCCTGGGATTTTTAAGCAACTCGGTTTTACCAAGTATTCCTGGAATATTATCCGCCTTGATACAGAGCCCTCAGCCATTTCTGGATATCAGGTGAATTGAGACTTTGTAGTAGTTTGATACAACTGAGTGGTTTGCTAGGCCATTTCAGACAGCACTTAAGAGTCAACCACTGCAGGGTTGCAGTCAGGTAAGGACAGCAGATTTCCTTCCCTAAATGACATTAGTGAACCAGATGGGGTTTTACAACAATGGTTTCATGATCATGATGAGACTTTTAATTTCAGCTTTTTATTGCCTTAGAGCTCAGGATTTGAACCCCAGGCCATTACCCTGGTTCTCTGGATTACTAGTCCAGTGACAGTACCACTGTGTCATCATCTCCCCTTGAATTCACCATGGCTCCTTAGACAGCACTCCCATTTAGAAGGACAAGTGCAGCAGACACATGGGAACACCACCATCTGGAAGTTCCCCTCCAAGTCACTCACCATCCTGACTTGGGAATATATCGCCGTTCCTTCACTGTCGCTGGGTCAAAATCCTGGAACTCCCTCCCTAACAGCACTGTGGGTGTACCTACACCACACGGACTGCAGCGGTTCAAGAAGGCAGCTCACCACCACCTTCTCAAGGGCAATTAGGGATGGACAATAAATGTTGGCCAGCCAGCTGAAATCTATCCCATTTAGCACGGTTTAGCATGTATCACATGATGGAGGGTATCATCAATGTGAAAACAGGATTTCATCTTCACAAGGACTGCGTGGTGGTCACTCCTACCAATACTGTCATCAACAGATGCATCTGCAGCAGGCAGATTGGTGAACGTGAGGACAAGTAGGATTTTTCCCTCTTGTTGGTTCCTTCACCACCTGCCTCAGACCCAGTCTAGCAGCGATGTCCTTTAGGACTCGGCCAGCTCAGTCAGTAGCAGTGCTACCGAGCCACTCTTGGTGATGGACATTGAAATTCCCCACCCAGAGTACATTCTGCGCCCTTGCCACCCTCAGTGCTTCCTCCGCGTGGTGCTCAACATGGAGGAGCACTCATTCATCAGCTGTGGAGAAGGTGGGCTGTATGTTTTCTTGCCCATGTTTGATCTGATGCCATGAGACTTCATGGGGTTGAGAGTGAATGTTGAGGACTCCCAGGGTAACTCCCTCCCGAACGTATACCACTGCAGCTCTTGTGGGTCTGACTTCTCGGTAGGACAGGGATGGTGACGACTGAGATACTGTCTGTAAGGCATGTTTCAGTATGACTATGTCAGACTGCTATTTGCCTAGTCTGTGGAGCAGTTCTTTAGGCACCAACCCAGGGAGGGCATTAGGGAACCAGATGCATTTTTGTGACAATGTTTTCATTGTCACTATTAGTATTAATTCCAGATTTATTAATTTAAATTCCACCAGTTACTGTAGTGGGATTCGAAACCCATGTCCTCACTTGCTTACTACTCTCGTGACATTACCACTACGCCAACGCCTTCCTCCTCATTCAAGTAGTTTGGGGGGGGGAGGGGCAGTGGTGGTGGGTGGGAGAAGAGGGAGTTAAAAGGAACTTGTGGTAGTTGGGGACAGTATAGTCAGGGGGATAGACACTGCAGCTGAGAGCAAGAATCCAGACTATGTTGCCTGGCTGGTGCCAAGGCTTGGAACATTTGATCAAGGCTGGAGAGGAACTTTAGCCACGTACAAATTGGCACAGGGTAAATAAATAAGACTGGTATCAGAAAAGTGGATTACAGCACCAGTTCTGGGGAAAGTGGGGGCTGTAGCTCTGGGACACGCTTCACCTGAACAGTGCTGGGACCAGTGTTCTCGCCAGTCATACACTTAGAGAAGTAGAGATGGATTTAACCTAAACAAAAACAGAATTACCTGGAAAAACTCAGCAGGTCTGGCAGCATCGGCGGAGAAGAAAAGAGTTGACGTTTCGAGTCCTCATGACCCTTCAACAGAACTGCTGAGTTTTTCCAGGTAATTCTGTTTTTGTTTTGGATTTCCAGCATCCGCGGTTTTTTGTTTTTATCTCATGGATTTAACCTAAATGGGTGGGGATCATGTAGGGAAGATTGAGTAAATTAAAGTGAAATGACAGAGTAATAGATCAAGGTAGCAGATCAGAGTATGGCAGGAAGGGATGGTGATTGCAAACTGTGTCAGCAGATGGGGCTAGAGTTTACAAAAACAGTAAAAAAAACAAACAAACTGAACTAAGGGCTCTCAATCTGAATGCCCGCAGCATTCAAAATAAAACAGATGAATTGTCAACTCAAATACAAATTCACATGTATGACCTGATAGCCATTACAGAGACATGGTGTCATAAACGCTTTAATCACAGAAAATAGTTCATCTTCTAGGACTAACAACATTGTGGAAGTGTGTGTGTTTTTTTTAAAGGACACTGACCCTACTCTGAAAGGGTTAACAGCAGGACGCCGATTGCTATTCCGGGGAACAGACAGCACTTTACACGAAAAGGTAATTAAGCAGTTTTAAAGAAGTTGGAAACCTCTTGACCCTGGTGGACAGTTTACAAAAGGATCACGTGGTGGTTTATGTCTTTGCCTGGAAAACTGTGTTTAAAAGCTGGTTTAGGTTTGGCTTCAGGGAGAAAGGGAGGATCAATTCCTTGTGAAAAGAAGACCACTGCTCTTTACAGTTGGAAGTGAAGAGAAGATGCTCCTAAGTTACTCCATGTGCTGGAATTGAGTATCTGCGAGTTTTCCTCGAGTCCACAAAAGTCTTGCAGACCAGTGCTGAGAAATCAACCATACAGCCCAGATGCCATTTCAAGGAATCCTCTTCCCTTGAACTATTGACTTCTAATTTTCTGACGGAATTCCTCTTTTATTTTATTATTTTTTGTTTGGGTTTTGTGTGTGTGTGTGTGTGTGAGAGAGGCGGGGGAAGAGAGGGTATTTAGAAAGAGTAATTATTATACTTTCATATTTCAAACAGTAAGCTAATAAACTTTGCTTTTCTACTTGACAAGTCTGGTTTTATAGTAAACTAATAATTTTGTTGTTTATTGAAGAAACCTGGTCATTGAGTGGTCAGTTTGAGATTAATGGGTAAAGTACATATATATATTTGTACAGCTAGTTGGAAAGATCATTTAAATAAACATTGTGACCTACAGAGTAGTGGAACTAGAGACAGTGCACTCCTCCCACCTCGGTTGTAACATTGGCTACAAGGAAACCAAAGCTGGGACCTGAATATCCAAGGGTATGTAACATTTAGGAAGGATGGGAAGCAGGGAAAAGGTGGTGGGGTAGCTCTGTTAATTAAAGAGGGCATAAGTGCTGTAGTGCGAAATCATCCTAGTTCCTTAGTTATAAAAATCAAGACATGGAATCTGTTGTGAAACTAAAAAAAACGCAAGCTGCAGAAAACATTGGTAGGATTGTTTATAGGCCACCAAACAGCAGTGGTAATATAAATCAGGAAACGAGAGCTGTGTACAACAAGGGTAATACAGTAATCATGGGAGATTGCAATCTACATATAAACTGGGTAAACCTAATTGGTACTAATGTTGTGCAGGACGAATGTTTGGAATCTATACGAGATGGTTTTCTAGAGCAGTACATTGAGGAACCAAATAGGAAATGGGCTATTTCAGATCTAATATTGTGCAATAAAAATGGGATAATTAATAATCTTGTTGTAAAGGAGCCTTTAGGAAAGAGTAACAATAATATGATAGAATTTTACATTAAGTTTGAAAGCTATATAGTTCAATCAGAAACTAGGGTCTTGAATCTACACAGAGGAAACTATGAAGATATGAGGGGCAAATTGGCCATGGTGGATTGGGAAACTACATTAAAAGGTGTGACTTGGATAGGCAAGGGCTAACGTTTAAAGAACTAATACATAGTTTACAACAAAAACACATTCCTTTAATGCACAAAAAACCCAGCAAGGAAAGTGTTCCAACCATGGCTAACAAAAGAAATCAAGATTTCTAATCTAGATTATATCAAAAGAAAAGGTGGAGGAAAGTTGCCAAAAAAAAGTAAGCCTGAGGATTGAGAGCATTTTAGAATTCTGGGGGACCAAGAAAAAGATTACGAAAGGGGAAATAGAATGAGAGTAAACTAGCAAGAAACAAAAACGGACTGTAAAAGTTTCTTTATGTAGGTAAAAAGGAAAAGATTAGCAAAGACAAACGTGGGTCCATTACATGTTGAGTCAGGAGAATTTAAAAAGGAGAATAAAGAAATGGCAGAGAAATTAAACAAGTACTTTGTGTCTTTCTTCATGGTAAAAACCTCCCAGAAATAATGGAGAATCAAGGGACTAGTGTAAATGATAAACTGCAAAATATTATCAAAAAAATACTAGAGAAATTAATGAGGCTTAAAGTAGAGAAATCTCCTAGACCTGATGATCTACATCCCAGGGTGTTGAAAGAGGTGGCTGTAGAGTTAGTAGATGTATTGGTGGTCATCTTTTAAAATTCAATAGACTCTGAAATGGTTCTGCAGATTGGAAGGTGGGAAATGTAACCCCACTGTTTAAGAAAGGAGAGAGAAAATGGGGAACTACAGGCCTGTTAGCCTGACATCAGTAGTAGGGAAAAAGCTAGAATCCATAATCAAGGAGGTGATAATAGGACACTTAGAAAATAATGGTAGGATTGGGCAGAGATTTTATTAAAGGGAAATCATGTTCAACAAATCTGTTGAGTTTTTTTTTAAGATATGAACAACAGAATAAATAAGGAGGGACTGGTGGATATTAACAAAATTAAAGCACATGGGATTAGGAAGAATATACTGGCATGGACCGATTAATGGGCAAAAAACAGAATAGAAATTAATGGGTTATATTCAGGTTGGCAGGCTGTGACTAGTGGGGTACCACAAGGATCAGTGCTTGGGCCCCAGCTATTCACAATCAATATCAATGATTTGGATGTGGGGATTAAATGTAATATCTCCAAGTTTGCAGATGACACAAAACGAGGGGGAGCTGTGAATCGTGAGGAGGATGCTAAGATGGTTCAAGGAGATTTGGAGAGGCTAAGTAAATGGGCAAAAAATTGGCAGATGAAATACAAATGGTGAAATGTGAGGTTATCCACTTTGGTAGGAAAAACAGAAACAGTATTTCTTAAATGGTGAGAGACTGAGAAGTGTTGAACTTCAAAGGGATTTGGGTGCTCTTGTTCATGAGTCATTGAAAGCTAACGTGCAAGTACAGCAAGGAATTAAAAAGGCAAATGGTATGTTGGCCTTTATTACAAGAGGATTTGAGTGTAGGAGTAAAGATGTCTTACTGCAATTAAATAGATAAAAGCAAAAAACTGCCGATGCTGGAAATCCAAAACAAAAACAAAAGTAAAAATAAAAATACATGGAAAAACTCAGCAGGTCTGACAGCATCTGCAGAGAGGAGCACAGTTCCTCTCCACAGATGCTGTCAGACCTGCTGACTTTTTCCAGGTATTTTTATTTTTGCAATTAAATAGAACAATGCTGAGACTGTACCTGGAGTATTGAGTGCAGTTTTGGCCTCCTTACCTAAGGAAAGGTATACTTGCTATAGAGGGAGTGCAATGTAGGTTCACCAAGCTAATTCCTGGGATGGAGGGTTTGTCCTATGAAGAAAAGTTAAATAGGCTGGGCCTTTATTCTCTGGAGTTTAGAAGAATGAGAGGTGATCGCATTCAAACATACAAAATTCTTACAGGGTTCAACAGCATAGGTGCAGGAAGAATGTCTCCCCTGGCTGGGGGTGTCTAGAACCAGGGGACACAGTCTCAGAATAAGAGGCAGGCCATTTTGGACTGAGACGAGGAAGAGTTTCCTCACTCAGAGGGTGGTGAATTCTCTGCCCCAGAGGTCTGTAGTGGTTCAGTCATTGAGTCTGTTCAAGGCTGAGATCGATAGATTTCTACATATTAAAACATTAAGGGATACAGGGATAGAGCAGGAAAATGGTGTTGAAGTACATGATCAGTCATGATCTCATTTAATGGCGGAGTGGGCTCAAAGGGCTGAATGGCCTCTTCCTGTTCCTATTTCTTATGTCCTTATATGCTGAGATGGTGAGATGAAGGTGGGTGGGAGGGGGCTCGTGTGGAGTATAAACACCAGTATTGACCAGTTGGACTGACCTGTTTCTGTGCTGTACATCGATATAAAATCAAGTCTTGCACGTGGACAGCATGGGCTAGGTAACAGAGGCCCTTGGTGAGATATTTCCCAGTTAGCAGGTAGGGGAGAATGGCAGTGAAATAAATAGCTCAACCACACATTTTACTGAATTGATTTTATTTTTAAACAAATTATTTGTTCATCTCACTGGGTGTACAATATATTTGATTGCAGTCCACCCCCCAGCCTTCACGTGGTTCCAAAAACCCGAGTGCCCTATCTCAGTCAACCGGCTAGGCAGCTGCCGACAATGTTAGTAGATATATGTATATAAAAAAAAGGTTTTGTTCTTGGACAAAGTAAACCTCAATTGGGTGACAATGGGTTTAACGCTTTAGCCCCTTTCCCCGTTGCATAGAAAGAAAAGTGGGTGGGGTAGGGTGCGTAGGAACTGGATTTGCATTGTTAACGATTGAAATGATATGTCGTTAGATTACAGTATTGCCACTGGACTCTGAACAGACACGGATCCCTCACTGCTTATATTTCTCAATATGTTCCCGTGCAATGATCAGTCTCTGGATCTGAGCAGTGCCTTCATAGATCTGAAAAAGAAGTCGCATTTAAAAAAAAATGACCAGAAATTGCAGCAAGATGATTTACTTCATACAGTGGAACGGAAACAATAATGACCAAAACAATAAATGATAAATTATAATGGTTACAATTAAATGTACAATTAGCAACAAACAACCATAAACAACTTGAATTTATAGAAGCACCTTAAATGCAGTGAATCGTCGCAAGGTGATCCACTGATAAGTAAATCAGGCAGAATTTGACTATAAAACACAGATTAGGTGTCAACAGAAGTACAGTTTTTTTTTAAAACAGTTCACTCTTTTTTTTTAAAAGCTGATATTTACCAGTCAAATAACTATAATTTGAATGCCCAAATCCTACATGTGGTGCTGCAATGGTTGAGGTGTTGAGCCGACGATCTGTCTGACCGCTGCCTGATGTTACGGTCAATATTTATTGGAACTGTCTGTCCACCACATTTCAGGAAGGCAGCAGAGGTTATTTACTCGAATGAGAACAGGGATGAGGGACCTCAATTATGGAGGCGCTGGAGCAGATATAAATCAGGAGAGGAGCAGGGACGATCAGCTATAAATCTGGAGAGAGGCGGCTGTGAGGAGCTGGTCTCCCTGTGAAGCAGGCAAGAACCGAACAAGAAAATCTAAAGTCGAAAAAGATCCATTAGGGGAGCGGTAGAACCGGAGAAAAACTCCAGCTTAGCGGGTGATTTACTGTGTAACAATCCAGGGTTATAATTTATTAAATAATTAAGCATTGTGTTTAATCAATCAAATCCGGGGAGACAACATTAAAAATAACTTTAATAGCAGGTACTAACTTTTAAGGGCTCCAAATTTTTATAAAGCTCCAGTGTCTTCACGTTAACTGAAGCCCCTCATCCCTGGAACATTCTAGTACATCACCTCTGCACCCTCTCCCAGGCCTTGACATCCTTTTAAGTTAAGATTTGACATGTATAAATAATAAACAGATAATAAAGGAAGTGATAAACAAAAATAAGGATTGGAAGTGAGGCAGTGAAAACCAGAGTAATTTAAAAAAGGGTCCCTAAGTGTGAATTTGTGGTGCACCACAACTGCAACATGTAGGAGTTTGTGGACAGCATTATGATCCCTGGCGACCACATCTGTGGTAAGTGTCTGCATCCCTAGGACCTTCAGCTCAGAGTTAGAACATAAGAAATAGGAGCAGGAGTAGGTCATTCGGCCCCTCAAGCCTACCCCACCCCCCCCCCCCCCCCCCCCCCCCACCATTTAATAAGATCACGGCTGATCTGCCCCAGGCCTCAACTCCTCTTTCGTGCCAGCTCCTCATAGCCCTCAGCTCCCGAATATTTCAAAAATCTATCTGCCTCCTCTATAAATACTTTCAGTGATCTAGCCTCCACAACTCTGGGGTAGAGAATTCCAGACATTTACTACCCTCAGAGAAGAAATTCCTTCGCATCTCAGTTTTAAATGAGTGTCCCTTTATTCTGTAACTATGTCCCCTAGTTCGAGATTCCCCCACTAGTGGAAACATCTTCTCAACACCTACCCTGTCAAGCCCCCTCAGAATCCTGTACATTTCAATCAGATCACCCCTCATTCTTCTAAACTCTAATGAATAAAGGTTTAACCTGTTTAGCCGTTCTTGATAAGTCAACCCCTTCATCCCAGGAATCAGCCTAGTGAATCTCTTTTGAACTGCCTCCAATGCCAGTATATCCTTTCTTAAATACGGGATCCAAAACTGTACACAGTACTCCAGGTGTGGCCTCACCAACACCCTGTACAGTTGTAACAAGACTTCCCTATTTTTAAACTCTAACCCCCTAGCAATACAGGCCAAATTTTTATTTGCCTTCTTAATTACTTGCTCCACCTGCATGCTAACTTTTTGTGTTTCATGCACAAGAACACCCACATCCCTCTGTACTCCACTTTTTTGGAGTCTCTATTTAAATAATAGTTTGCCTTTTGATTCTTCCTACCAAAGTGCATGACCTCACACTTTCCTACATTAAACTCCATCTGCCAAGTTTTTGCCCACTCACTCAACCTGTCTATATCCCCTTGCAGATCCCTTATGTCCTCATCACAACATGTCCTCCCACCTATTGTTGTATCATCAGTAACTTTGGATACGTTACACTCTGAGCCCTCCTCCAAGTCGTTAATATAGATAGTAAATAATTGGGGCTTCAGGACTGATCCTCGTGGCGCTCCACTAGTTATGTCTTTCCAACATGAAAAAGACCCAATAATCCTGACTCTCTGTCCTCTGTGTGTTAACCAATCCTCAACCCATGCTAACACATTACTCCCAATACCGCGAGCTCTTATCTTGTGCAATAGCCCTTTATGTGGTACCTTATCGCGTGCCTTCTGGAAATCCAAATACACCACATCTACTGGTTCCCCTTTATCAACTCTGCTTGTTACATCCTCAAAGGACTCTAGCAAATTTGTCAAACCTGATTTCCCTTTCACAAAACCATGCTGACTCTGTTTGATTGCATTAAGCTTTTCTAAATGTCCTGTCATTTCTTCCTTAATAATGGACACTGCCATTTTCTCAACAACAGATGTTAGGCTGACTGGCCTCTAGTTTCCTGCTTTTTGTCTCCCTTCCTTCTTGAACCGGGGCATCACCTTGGCAGTTTTCCAATGCACTGGGACCCTCCCGGAATCCAGTGAGTTCTGGAATATTTCGACCAAAGCTCCACTATCTCTGTAGCCACTTCCTTTAAAACCCTTGGATGCAGGCCACCAGGTACTGGTGACTTGTCTGCCTTTCCTCCCATTAGCTCCTTGCTTATCTGATATCTTAAGGATGTTTATAGTGTCCTCCATCCTGAAAACCGATGTAAAATATTGATTTAAATTATCTGCCATTTCCATGTTCCCCATTATCAATTCTCTAGTCACATCCCCCAAGGTTCCAATGCTCACTTTAGCCACTCTCTTTTTGTTATATAATCATAGAAGCTCTTGCTGTTTGTTTACATATTTCTTGTCAATTTACTTTCATAATCAATTTTCTCCCTTTATTAGATTTTTAGTTATCTGCTGCTGGTTCCTAAAAAATTCCCAATCCTCTGGCCTACCACTAGTTTTCTCCGCTGTGTATGCCTTAGATTTTGATTGGATAATCTCCTTGACCACCTTTGTTAACCATGGGTAGTTCATCTTCCTCAGCGTCTTTTTGACCAGGATAATTTTTTGCTGAGCTTTATGAAATATCTGCTTAAATGTCTGCCACTGCTCATCCACTGACCTTCACCTTAGTCTATTTTCCCAGCCTGCTTTAGACAACTCTTTCTTCATAACTCTGTAATTGACCTTATTTAAGTTGAGGACACTGGTTTGAGACCCGAGTTGCTCGCCCTCAAACTGAATTTGAAATTCTACCATGTTGTGGTTGCTACCCCCTAGAGGATCCTCAACTATGATATCTCTTGTTAACCCTACCTCATTACACATTACTAGATCTAAAATAGCCAGTTCCGGGTAGGTTCTGCAACATATTGCTCTGATGCACTCTACAAATTTGTCTTCCATGTAACCCCTGCCAATCTGATTTGTCCAGTCAACATGCAGATTAAAATCACCCATGACAATTGTAGCGTCCTTCCTACACACCTCCATTATTTCCCGATTTATACTTTGTCCTACAGCGAGGCAACTCTTCGGGGGCCTATAGACAACTCCTACCCATGACTTCTTCCCCTTGCTATTCCTTATTTTCACCCAAACTGATTCTACATCACGATCTATTGCACCTATATCACTACTCACCACCGCACTGATACCTTTCTTTACTAACAAAACTACCCCACCTCCTTTTCCTTTTTGCCCATTTTTCCGGAACGCTGAATACCCTTGAATATTGAGTCCCCATCTTGGTCACCCTGCAACCACTGTAACAGCTATCAAGTCATATTTCTTTATTCTTATTTGTGCCATCAACTCACCTATCTTGTTATCTGAATGCATGCAGCATTTGTAAAGAGCCTTAAACTTTGACTTTTTACCATTATTGCTCATTCTGGTTCTGATTTCTACTGCACTCTTCTGCTTATATTTTCTGCCCCTTCCTGTCGCACTTTATCATTTGCCTCCCAATTACGCTGCACCTCTGCTCTCTCGTTGCCTTTTGATTTTTTTAAACTTCCTGTCAATTGAACCCTGCCTCTCACTAATTAGTTTAAAGTCCTGTCTACAGCCCCAGTTATACAATTCTCCAGGACACTGGTCCCAGCATGGTTCAAACGAAGCCCATCCCACTGGAACAGCTCTCTCCTTCCCCAGTACTGGTGCCAGTGCCCCGTGAATCAGAATCTATTTCTCCCACACCAATCTTTGAGCCATGCATTTACCTCTCTTATCTTAGTTACCTTACACCAATTTGCACATGGTTCAGGTAGTAATCCGGAGTTTATTACCTTTGTGGTTCTGCTTTTTAATTTAGCCCCAAGCTGCTCGTAATCCCTCAGCAGAACCTCTTTCCTAGTCTTATCAATTTCGTTGGTACCTATGTGGACCACGACAACTGGATCCTTCTCCTCCCACTCCAAGTTCCTCTCCAGCTCAGAAGAGATGCCCTTAACCTTGGCAACAGGTGGGCAACACAGCCTTCAGGGCTCCCTGTCTTTGCTGCAGAGAACAGTATCCATTCCCCTAACTATGCTATCCCCTATTACTACTACATTTCCCTTTCCTCCCCCCCACTTGAACGATGCTCTGTACCACAGTGCTGTGGTCAGGTCATTCATTCTGCCTGCAGTCTGTGTCCTCATCCACACCAGGAGCAAGAACCTTGTACCTATTGGACAAGGGCACAGGCTGAGGCTCCTCCAAAGCTAAATTTTGGATCCTCATACCTGCCTCATTCAAAGTCACACCAGGGTGTTCTTGACCACAGTCCAAATTTGATGTAATTAATCTAAGGGGTATGACTGCCTCCTGAAACACAATGTCCAGGTAACTCTCCCCCTCCCTGATGTGTCATAGTGTCTGCAGCTCAGACTCCAGCTCATCAACTCTGAGCCGAAGTTCCTCAAGCAGCCAACACTAGTGCAGATGTGGTCACCGTGGATCACACCGGCGTCCACCAGTACCCACATACTGCAGCTGCAACACATCACCTGACCAGCCATCTCTACTCTATTTAATTAATTTGGATGTTAAAGATTTTAAAAGTGAATTTCTTAACTGTAGTCAGCTGTAATAACGTGTCCTGATTTAAACCATTTGGCCAATCAAAAGAGACATGGAATCACCTCCCTGTTTTCCTTTGAAGTCACATTTCAACTCTGACAGGTAGAAATAGGTCCTCCTCTCACAATCTCCTCTAGATGCTGCTGACTGCTTGGCTCGGGGAGTGGGGAGGGTCCTCTCGCACTCTCCTCTAGGTGCTGCTGACTGCCTGTGTAGGGTCCTCCTTTTGCACACTCCTCTCATTGAGCCGGACTCTGAAATGCAGACATCACTGTGTACCAGGGAGGGGAGATTTACCTGAACACTATGATCCAGGAGGCAGTCATATCCCTTAGGTTAAGTAGTGGTACTGGTCCGGTTAGTGATCAGGGACAGGAGGGCGTGACTGTGTGTCAGGCAGCTGGAGGAACCACAGGTACATTAGTGCAGGAGCCTTAACCTTTGCCCTTATCCAACAGGTACAAAGTTCTGGCTGCTTGTGAAGGTGAGGGCAAAGTCTGGAAGGTGGTACAGGAGGCCATTCAAGCATGGCAGCAAAAAGCAATGTTTCAGTGTTAGGCGGCAGTATAGACAGAGGGATAGATATTGTTCACTGCAGGCACAACCGGGAGTTCCAAAGGTTGTGTTGTGTTTGTTGCAGTATTACAGGATATTTAACTTTGATAAAAGATAGTCAAAATGGAAAAGGAGGGGTGGTTGTGCTGATAATAGAGAAATGGATAAAGACAGTAAAGAAAAATAATCTTAGCTCCACCCAAACTGATTCTATTTGATTTTCTCAGCTAAAAAACATTGGCAGGAATTGTTTACAGGTCCCCTAACAGTGGTGGTAGAGTAGGGCAGAGTGTAAATCAGGAAATTAGTGGCAGATGTAACAGGAGAATAGAGCAGTTATGCAGACTCTAATGTTTATATGGGTTAGGCAAACCAAATTTGCAATAATAGTGTGGAGGACAAGTTCACAGAATGTATTCAGGGTAGTTTGCTGGAGCAGAGTGTTAAGGAACCAATTAGGAAGCAGACTATTTTGTATTTAGCATTGTGCAGTGAGACAGAGTTAACGAACAACCTTGTCGTAAAGGACCCTCTGGGGAAGATTGATCATCATATGAAAAGATGTTATATTGAATTTGAGAGTGATATAGTTAAGCCCAAAATTAAGGTTTTAAATCTGAACAAATCGAGTGACGTAGGGAAAAGGGGTGAGTTAGCCAAGGTGGACTGGGAAATCACATTAAAAGAGATTATGGTACATAAGCACTGGCAACCATTTAAAGAATGAATTTATAGTTTGCAATAAATATACATTCCCTTAAGGAACAAAAACCCAGTGGGAATAGTGATCCAACCATGGATAACAAGAGAAGTTAAAGATAGGAAGAGGCTTATAATGTTGCCAAAAAAAATGTAATTTTAAGGTGATGGTGTGCTGCCTTCTTGAACCACTGCAGTCCATGTGGTGTAGGTACATCCACAGTGCTGTTAGGGAGGGAGTTCCAGGATTTTGACCCAGTGACAGTGAAGGAATGGCGATATATTTCCTAGTCAGGATGGTGAATGGCTTGGAGAGGAACTTCTAGGTGATGGTGTTCCCATGTGTCTGCTGCTCTTGTACATGTTTTGGGTTCAAGGGTACCTTGGTCCCTCTGAATACCAACATTTTCTAATCCCCATATTATATTCTATGTGTCGGCCATGGCTCAGTGAGTAGCACTCTCTTCTCTGAGTCACAAGTTTCTAGGTTCAAGTCCCACTCCAGGACTTGAACACAAAAATCAATGTTGACATTTTCAGTGTTAGTCTCCTTGATGTTGTGTTACTTGGGTTTTCAAAAAGCACTCAAAAAGGTGCCACACAAGAGGTTATTATACAAAAGTAGGGCTCGTGGGATTAGGGTAATACCTTAGCATGCATAGGGGACTGTTTAATGAACAGAAAACAGAAAGTAGGAATGAATGGGTCATTTTTGAGTTGACTAGTGGCATACTGCAAAGATCAGTGCTTGGTCCTCAGCTATTTACAATCTATATCAATGATTTAAGAGGTTGAGAGACACAGTGGGTAGCGTCCCTGCCTCTGAGTAAGAAGCTCCAAGTTTAAGTCCCATTCCAGGACCTGACTGCTGAGGAAGATGTGCTCATAACATGGCCACAGAGTTTTGAGTATTGACTTTTAAATCCTTCCAACACACACCAATGACAGGTGGTAAATGTGGGAGAGATTCCCAATCAGCAATGTGATGGAAAGAATGTTGGAGCCCCTACTATCACTATCCGTAGTTCCAGACTACAACGTGCAAATTGCCACAGTAACTTGGATTCCATGGGGACCTGAGTGGCTGGATGGCCCGTTTAGATCAGGTTAGCGCCCAACAGCTTAGAGTTCGGTCCCTGTTCCGGCTGGGGTGGATTCGGGTCCTGCTTTGCCCCACCCGCGGTGGAGATCGCAGTGCTGTGGGTCAGGCCTGCCTTCGGACAGAGAACTGATGATGATCATTAATGATTTAGATGAGAGGACCAAGTACAATGTATCCATGTTTGTTAATGATACAGAGTTAAGTGGTAAAGTAAGCTGTGAGGAGGACGTAAAGGGGCTGCAAAGGGATAAGGTTAAGTCAGTGGGCAAATATGGTAAAAGAAAAGACAGACTTACATTTAACATCTCAAAGCATTTTACAGCCAACGAAGCACCTTTGAAAGGTAGTCAGTGTTGTAATGTAGGAAACGCGGCAGCCATTTTGCACACAGCAAGCTCACACAAACAGCAATGTTATAATGATCAGATAATCTGTTTTTATGATGTTGAATGAGGGATTGGCCAGGACAACAGGGATAAAGCCACTGCTCTTCTTCAAATAATGTCATAGGATCTTTTACATCCACAAGAGAGGGCAGGTGGTTTCTCAGTTAACATCTGATCCGAAAGGTGGCACCACCAACAGTGCAGCACTCCCTGTGTACTGCACTGGAATGTCAGCTTTGATTCTTGTGTCCAAATTCTGGAGCGGGACATGAACTCGGGACCTTGTGGCTCAAAGGTGAGAGTGTTACCAACTGACTTACTTAGGCTTAGCTCCTCTGGGCCTGTGTGGGACAATGGGCAGCAAGACTACGCCATCAGGCCCACCAACCGAGCCATGACTAAAACAGAGTATAATAAGGGGTAAGTGTGATTATCTACAATAGCAGGAAAAATAGAAAAGCAGAATCAATTTTAAATAGTGGAAGATTAGTAAATGTTGGAATTCTGAGGGACCTGGGTGTTCTTGAACAGGAATCACAAAGTTAACATGAAGGAACAGCAAGAAATTAGGAAAGCAAATGCATATGTGAGCCTTAGTTACAAAGGTATTGGAATATAAGAATAAATAAGTCTTACTAAAATTATAAGGGGCTCTGGTGAGGCCACAAATGGAATATCTCTACAGTTTTGGTCTCCTTACCAAGGCAAGGACATACTTACCTGAGAGGAGTGCAATGAAGAATTAGATTGATTCCTGGGATTGAGGTGATTGTCCAATGAGGAGAGATTGAATAGACTAGGCCTATAGGTGGTCAGCCATTTAGGACAGAGATGAGGAGAAAATTCTTTACTCTAAAGGGTTCTGAATCTTTGCAGTACTCTACACCAGAGAACTATGAATGAATATATTCAAGACCAACAGATGTTTGAATGCCAAGGGATATGGGAATCATACAGGAACATAGAGATGAGGTTGAAGATCAGTCCTCACTTTACTGCATGGCACAGCAGGCTTAAAGGGCCAAGTGGCCTGCTGCTGTTCCTATTCATTATGTTGTTATGGGCTGGGGTTGTTCCCCTTCAGCCAGCGATAGTTCAAAGTCATGAGGGGGTTTGACATGTAAATAAAGAGAAACTGTTTCCACTGGCAGGAGGGTCTCTAAGGAGAGGGCACAGGTTTAAGATAATTGGCAAATAAGCTAGAGGTGAGATGATGAAAAAAATTGCTGATACAGCAAGTTGCTGTGATCTGGAACGTGCTGCCTGAAAGGGAGGTGGAAGCAGATTCAATGGTAACTTTCAGAAGGAAATAAGAATGAAGACTTGAAAAGGAAAAATTTGCAGGGCTACGGGGAAAGAGCAGGGGTTTGGGACTAATTAGATAGTCTCCTCAATGAGCTAACACAAGATACAATGGGCCGAATGGCCTCTTGTTGCAGCATCATTCTGATTCTGAGGTTTTGCAGTAGCTTCTTGTAAAATTCAAGAATATAACAATGCAGCTCCAAACCCAATAAACAGCAGGGGCTGAATTTTCCGTTTGTTGGGTGGGCAGGGCTGACCCAATTGCAGGTGGGTGCGGACCCGATCCCACTGGTGATCGGGGCCAGGGTGCCATTTTGCGTGGGCGGGCCAATTAAGGCCCACCCAGCCTGGTGTTCACACAGAAGCGCGATGCACTCCCTGTGCGGGCAGGATGCGTTGGTGGGGGGGGTGGGGAATCCCTAAAATCGAGTGTGCTCTTTCGCGCATGCACATGAATGAGCGCACTCATCTCCCTGAGGCTAAGTGCTGCCTCAGGGAGATCGCCTCTACTTTTAAAAATGTTAACAATAGAGAAAAAAAAAACCCCTCTACATGTCCCCTCATGACAATGTCACGAGTTGGGATATGTTCATAATTTCCATAACAACTTTATTAGAATGTTTAAAACCCTGCATGAAACATCATCTCGCCGCTGGATGAAGTTTCATGTTTTCTCTATTTGCCACAGGGGCTCCTGGCCGACTCGCCAACGTTATGGTTGGACGGGCAGGTCCTTTAATTGTATAATTGATCCTGTGAATGGCCTCAATTGGCCATTGACAGGTCGGCGGGCCCACTGCTGATTTTGCTGCACCCCCGCCTTCCTGAAAATTTAAATGGGGGGGGATGACGTCGGGGGTTCCGCCCAACGTCACCACGCGTCAGTGAGTGGGCCCCGCCCCCCGCTCGCCGACGGTAAAATCCAGCCCCAGGTAATCAGTGACATAAAAGGAAAATACTGTGGATGCTGGAAACCTGAAATAAGAACAGAAAATGGGAGAAATAATCAGCTGGTCTGGCAGCTTCTGTTGAGAGAGAAACAGGGTTAACATTTCAGGTTGACGATCTTTCAGTGGCCAATATTCATCCTTTATCCAAGGTCATTTTAAAAACAGGTTATCTGGTCATCATCTCATTGCTGCTTATGAGAGCTTGCTGTGTGCAAATTGGGCTGCCAAGTTTCCTACATTACAACAACGAATACGCATCAAAGAAAGTATTTCACATCAGTAAAATGCGTTGGGGCATCCTGAGGTTGTGAACGCCACAATAGAAACACAAGTATCAGTGTAATTTCAGTCAATGTAAAGGTTGGGCATCGTCCTGCTTACCTGGTAGATTTTAGCATCTCTCATCAGCTTCTCCACAGGATATTCGCTGTTGAACCCGTTGCCCCCAAAGATCTGGACGGCATCACTGGCAACCTGATTGGCCATGTCGCCAGCAAATGCTTTTGCTATGGAGGCATAGTAAGTGTTCTTCCGCCCTTGGTCCACTTCCCAGGCCGCCCTTTGGTAACTTAGCCGGGCCAATTCCACCTTCAGAGCCATCTCCGCCAGCAGGAACGAAACTGCCTGATGCTACACATACACACACGACAGAGAAATACAGCAGTGAGACAGGAGGTGGGACAGTTGAGGTTCCCCAGGCCCATATTTGTGGGATTACAGAATCTTACAGGATGGGGAGGCCATCGTGTCTGTGCCTGGTCTTTGAAAGAATTATCCAATTAGTTGAACTCTCCCCGCTCTTTGCCCAAAGCCCGGCAACATTTTCCCCTTCGAGTACTTATCCAATTCCCTTTTGGATGTGACAATTGAATCTGCTTCTACTGCCCTTTCAGACAATCCATTCCAGATCTTAACTTGCTGCACTGTTCTCATCTCTCCCTCTGGATCTACTGCATTCGCTGCTCCCAATGCGGTCTCCTCTACATTGGAGAGACCAAACGCAGACTGGGTGACCGCTTTGCGGAACACCTTCGATCTGTCCGCAAGCATGACCCAGACCTTCCTGTTGCTTGCCGTTTCACCACCCTGCTCTCATGCCCAAATGTCTGTCCTTGGTCTGCTGCAATGTTCCAGTGAAGCTCAACGCAAACTGGAGGAACAGCACCTCATCTTCCGAAAAGCACTTTACAGTCTTCCGGACTGAATATTGAATTCAACAACTTTAGATCGTGACAAAAAACAAAAAACTGCGGATGCTGGAAATCCAAAACAAAAACAGAATTACTTGGAAAAACTCAGCAGGTCTGGCAGCATCGGCGGAGAAGAAAAGAATTAACGTTTCGAGTCCGTATGACTCTTCAACAGAACTAAGGAAAAATAGAAAAGAGGTGAAATATAAGCTGGTTTAAGGTGGGGTAGGACAAGTAGAGCTGGATAGAGGACCAGTGATAGGTGCAGATAACCAAAAGATGTCATAGGCAAAAGGTCAAAGAGGTGTTGAAGGTGGTGATATTATCTAAGGAATGTGATAATAAAGGTATAGATAGCCCTAGTGGGGATGGGGTGGGAGGAAGAGATTGAAATAGGCTAAAAGGCAAAGATAAAACAATGGATGGAATTACATTTAAAAATAATGGAAATAGGTGGGAAAAGAAAAATCTATATAAATGATTGGAAAAAAAGGGGATCGGAAAGGTGATGGGATGGAGGAGAGAGTTCATGATCTAAAATTGTTGAACTCAATATTCAGTCCGGAAGGCTGTAAAGTGCCTAGTTGGAAGCAAATCATGATGTCAGTCAGTGTGCAACATTGATTTGACACCAGTGCTGCCATTTTGGAGTTCTATGCTCCAGCTATTGCCCTCTCTCCCCATATAGCTAAACATGGAAAGGATCTCTAACTGTGCTATTCAAAGAGATCATCAGTTAATGTATTGTTAGTTGATGGCTGGTGAGTTCTGATTCAAGTTGCAGAAGTCTACAAGGGGTGGTGTGGTAGATCCTGAAGTGTAAAGCACTCTCTTGTGGCCATTTGTGTATGTATGTATAAGTAGTCAAAATGGAATAAATCGTGTTTCAGTTGGGCTCTTTGAACTCATGTGCTGCACATTGTCTCTTTTCTGCTCTGCAGAGGTTTCACATTCTGACAATGAAGGGAGATTGATCCCCTAGCTGAACAAATCCCTTCGTTGTCAGAATGTGAAACCTCTGCAGAGCAGAAAAGAGACAATGTGCAGCACATGAGTTCAAAGAGCCCAACTGAAACACGATTTATTCCATTTTGACTACTTATACATACATACACAAATGGCCACAAGAGAGTGCTTTACACTTCAGGATCTACCACACCACCCCTTGTAGACTTCTGCAACTTGAATCAGAACTCATCAGCCATCAACTAACAATACATTAACTGATGATCTCTTTGAATAGCACAGTTAGAGATCCTTCCCGTGTTTAGCTATATGGGGAGAGAGGGCAATAGCTGGAGCATAGAACTCCAAAATGGCAGCACTGGTGTCAAATCAATGTTGCACACTGACTGACATCATGATTTGCTTCCAACTAGGCACTTTACAGCCTTCCGGACTGAATATTGAGTTCAACAATTTTAGATCATGAACTCTCTCCTCCATCCCATCCCCTTTCCGATCCCCTTTTTTTCCAATCATTTATATAGATTTTTCTTTTCCCACCTATTTCCATTATTTTTAAATGTAATTCCATCCATTGTTTTATCTTTGCCTTTTAGCCTATTTCAATCTCTTCCTCCCACCCCATCCCCACTAGGGCTATCTATACCTTTATTATCACATTCCTTAGATACTATCACCACCTTCAACACCTCTTTGACCTTTTGCCTATGACATCTTTTGGTTATCTGCACCTATCACTGGTCCTCTATCCAGCTCTACTTGTCCTACCCCACCTTAAACCAGCTTATATTTCACCTCTATTCTATTTTTCCTTAGTTCTGTTGAAGAGTCATACGGACTCGAAACGTTAATTCTTTTCTTCTCCGCCGATGCTGCCAGACCTGCTGAGTTTTTCCAGGTAATTCTGTTTTTGTTTTTAACTTTAGATCGTGAACTCTCTCCTCCATCCCCACCCCCTTTCCGATCCCCCTTTTTACCAATAATTTATATATATTTTTCTTTTCCCACCTATTTCCATTATTTTTAAATGTATTTCCATCCATTGTTTTATCTCTACCTTTTAGCCTATTTCGATCCCTTCCCCCCACCCCACCCCCACTAGGGCTATCTGTACCTTGCTAATCCTGCTTTCTACCCTTGATGTCCCCATTAGCACATTTCTTAGATAATATCACCACCTTCAACACCTCTTTGTCCTTTTGTCTATGACATCTTTCGGCAATCTCCACCTATCACTGGCCCTCTATCCAGCTCTACCTGTCCCACCACCCCCCCTTAAACCAGCTTATATTTCACCTCTTTTCTATTTTTCCTTAGTTCTGGTGAAGAGTCATTCAGAATCGAAACGTTTACTATGTTCCTCTCCGCAGATGCTGTCAGACCTGCTGAGTTTTTCCAGGTTTTTTTGTTTTTGCTTCGGATTTCCAGCATCTGCAGCTTTTTGCTTTTATCTCCCTCTGGATTGTTTGACAACCATCTTAACTCGGTCTTCGCTGGTTACTGGCCCTGCAGCTACTGGAAACAGTTTCTCCTTATTTACTCTATCAAAATCCTTCATGATTTTGAACACCTCTATTAAATCTCTTCTCTGCTCTAAAGGGGACAACCTGAGCTTGTCCAGTGTCTCCACATAGCTGCAATCCCTCATTCCCGGGATTCCTGCTCCAGTGACTCGGGCATTGACTAGTTTGTCTCACCAAATTAGCATTTGCAGAAGTTGTAACAGTTACACTGGATTTAAATATTTGTTCTCAAGATGTGGGTGAAGGTGCCAAAGGTCACTCAAACAATGTGCTATGGCCTTCTCCTGTGCGTCACGTACTGAGTGAGCCTTCAGAGGGCACTGGGGGGTCAACCATGTTGGGAGAGCTGGAGGCCCAGGCCAAGCAAGGACAGCAGAATCCCTTCCCTGAAGGAAAATGAGTCAAGTTATGTTTTCAGAAACTTTGTCAGAGGATCCTACAGCAGAGGAGGCGGCCATTCAGACTAATGCACCTGTGCCAGCTTTTTGAAAGAGCTATCTAATTAGTCCAACTCTCTTGCTCACTCCCCTCAGCCTGCAAAATGTTCCATTTTCAGAATTTCAGCATTCCAGATCACAACTTGCTGTGTTTAAAAAAAAGATTCTCATCTCCCCCTTTTGCCAATTATCTTAAACAGGTGCCATCTGGTTACCCACCCTCCTGCCACTGGAAACAGATTCTCCTTATTTATTCTATCAAAATCCCTCACAATTATAAATACCTGTATCAAATTTCACTTTAGCCTTATCTGTAAAGAAGGAGATTTCGATGCACAGGAAGGGCTGAGAGCCAGCACCATTAATACTCATGGAGTTACCAGCCCAGGCTTGCTTCTGCTGTATTGCAGCAGCTTGCTATCTTAATGCATCAAATCTCTCAGGACAGCTTACACATGTTCTATTTCAGGCGCTGGTAGTTAGAACTGGAGCTTAATCTTTCCATACTTAGAAGCCTTTATTTGTGGAGACATGTGTTACCTCCAATCCCAACAATCACAGTTTCAGTTTGCTCCTATATATAGGAACACAAGTGAATCCCCAATCAATACAACTGAACACAGCCAATATAACAACTAAGAGAAGGCTCTTAGTGACCAAAGATGGAAGCTTGAGAATCTGAGGGAGAGGGGCAGGGTGAAGCAGAGGGGTTTCAGAGAGCAATACACAGTTCAGGCTGAAATGGTTCTCCTCAAGCCACACACCATCCTGACTTGGAACTATATCGCTGTTCCTCCATCCCTGACAACATTTGGACCATTTTGGTTTGGCAACCTTATGCAGTATTTATATTACTAGACCAACAACACATTGGTCGTGGAGTTCAAATTTCAGGGTGGTGAATTGCTCAGCTGAATTCAATGGTAATTTGTGGTTTGGAGCCTGGAAAGGAATGACTATAAAAGCTGTCAGGCCGATGCAATGTCCAATCTCTTCTGACCCCAGGTCGCATCCACCACTTTGCTGCTTCTGGCCTCCTGTGAATTCTCACTGCATCACCCCGCCCGTGGGCCCTTGCAAATCAAATCAGAGCTTTGGAGAGTCATAAGGACTCGAAACGTTAATTCTGTTTCTCTCCCCATAGATGCTGTCAGGGTCGCTGAGTCTTTCCAGTATTTTCTGCTTTTATTTCAGCTTAAGGCATGGCCACCAATGGTAGAGGTATTAATATCAGGGGATGCTCAATAAGAGGGCTGTAGGAATTTAGAGGGATAGGGAGGGGCAAGGCCATGGATGGATTTGAACACAAAGATGAAAATTTTAAATTTGAGGAATTGTTGTCATTCTTAGCCTTACCTCTGCAAGTAATTTTCCAAAGGTTTTCCTTTCCAGTGCATACTTGGTAGCTTCATCCAAAGCTCTCTGGCCTAAACCAACAGCTCCAGCAGCTACCTGTAATTACATTCATATTTATAGAAAGCAGAGTTCAGTAATAGACTCTAAATACCAAGCACCGTGGGAATAATTACCACATCATTTATTGCACTTTGTGAGTCATCATGTATCTTAACTATGTTTGACTCAATGAGCAGCACTTTCATCACTGAATCAAATGATCATGGGTTTAAGTCATGCTCCAGGGACTCGAGCACAAGATCCAGGTTCCCTCAGTGTAGTACTGCACTGTCAGAAGGGGCGGTACTGAGGGAGCACTGCACTGTCAGAGGGAGCAGTATTGAGGAGGCATGCACTGGCAGTGTGGGTGATAATGAGGGAGAGTTGCATGGTCAGAGAGAGTATTACTGAGTGAAAGTTGCACTGTTGGAGGGAGCAGTACTGAGGGAGGGCTGCGCAATTGCAGCACGTGGTACTGATGGAGTACAGCACAAAGGCACCAGCTTTTGGATGAGCATTAAACTGAGGTCTCATCTGCTATCTAAGGCGGGGGGGGGGGGGGTGTTGCGTGCGTAAAAGACCCCACAGCCACAGTTTCAAAGAAGGGCAGGTGAGCAAATCATTGAAAATATGTTGCAGCTTTTAAAATGGATAGACAGTGTGGGGATCTTGTGTGGTGATCTTCATATTGCGCATAAGAATCTTTGCTTCAGAATTGGACTGATGCTCCCATCATACATAAGTGGTGACCTTGCTCCAACAACAATTCAACCCAATAGACAAAACTTCACATATAGCTCTGTCAAAGTGTCAAACATGTCCTCAAATGACCCACCCCAACGCCCCAAAAATTAAACTCAGCAGTAAACTTCACTCACCGGTGGTCTGGTTTTATCGAATGCTCCCATTGCAATTTTGAAGCCAGCGCCCTCTCCAATGAGGACATTTTCCTTGGGCACTCGCACATCTTCAAAGACAATACCTCTGGTATCTGAGCACCGCTGACCCATGTTCATCTCCTAGCTCAACAACATATACATCATGATTAAAAAGGCTCGAATTTTCTATTGTCCCAACTTATGGCCACGTTTCTTTGTCAATATTTAAAATTGTTAATGAAATGGACAAGGGGTGTAATGGGAGGATGGTAGAAGTTTAGAATTCTGGAAGGGTGAGTTCAAAGGTGTTGAAAGGCCTCATGATTCAATCCCGGCTTGTAATTGATCTACATATACACACACCCACCAATTACACAGCTCAGGTCATGCAACAAGATTATTAAAATTTCACTGCATAAGAGCATGCACCAAATTTAACCAAATACCTTTCTTCCAGTCTGGATTCCAGGGGAATCAGCATCTACAATGAACCCAGTGAAGGCCTTGCCTGCAGAGGCTTTGGGATCTGGATTCGACCGGGCCAGGAGAAAATACCTCGAGTGAAACAAATGTTTAAAAGTTACTGTCCACTTGCAAAAATTATTAACTTACAATTTTTCAGCAAGTTATCTTCCTCAGTTATGAAATGTATTTTTCCTTTTTTAGTCTCCCAAATGCTACAGGACACCTAGCACCTGCTTTAGGCCTCAGTCAATCCTCTCCTCTGCCGGTTGCTAAGAGATGCAGCAATGACCCTTGCGATGGTTCAGCCTCAGATTGTTCACTTGTCCCTTAGATCCCCGTGCCACCAGCTACCTCCACCCACTTCCAATTGGGTGATGCCAGCCTACCAGCTCCCAAATAGACTATTTGATGTTATAATTGTAAATACAGGCTGTCGTTTAATTTGGGGCCCCATAAACTCTCTTTAAAGTTATCCCAGAAATTTAAACATTTATAAACCACTGGTTAGGCCCTAGCTGGGGTATTATGTTCAATTCTGGGCTCCACACTTTAGGAAGGGTATCAAAGCCTCGGCGAGGGTGCAGAGAAGATTTACTAGAGCCTCTAGAATAATTCCAGGGATGAGGGACTTCAGTTGATGTGGAGAGCCTGGAGAAGCTGGAATTGTTCTCCTAAGAGCAGAGAAGGTTAAGGAGATTATTAATAGGGGTGTTCAAAACCATGAAGGGCTTTCATAAGAATAAATAAGGAGGAATTATTTCCATTGGCAGAAGGGTCAGTAACCAGAGGACTCTGATTTAGTTGACAAAAGAGCCATAAGAGGAATTATGATTTTTGTTTAAACTCAGTGTGTTCCGGTGATCTGGAAAGCACTGCCTGAAAGGGTGGGGGAAGCAGACTCAATAGGAACTTTAATAAAGGAATTGGGTAAATACTTGAACAGAAATTTACAGGGCTATGGGTAAGATCAGGGGAGTGGGACTCAGAAACTTGCATCACAGAAGGAGGCCAGTCAGCCCATCATGCCTGTACTGACTCTTGGAAAGACCAGTTGTGCTTAGTCCCACATCCCTGCTATTGTTCCACTTCAAGTATCTGCCCAACTACCTTTTAAGTTACTTTTAGAATCAGCTTCCACCACCTTCCCAGGTAGTGTTCCAGATCCCAGCAATTGTGTAACATTTCTCTTCCTCTCTCTCTCCAATGATTTTAAATCTATGACCGCTGGTTACTGACTCACCAATGGGAACAAGTTTTCCTTAGTTACTTTATCAAAACCTCTCATGTTGGAAACCTCTATGGGGACACCTCTTAATTTTCCCTGATCCAAGGAGAACAGTCCTAACTTTTTCAATTTCTCATCTCTGAAGTCCCTCAACCCTGAAAACACCCTGGTAAGACTCCTCTGTAGCGTTCGTGATGTCTTGGGCTAACTGAACAGCCCTTTCAAAGAGCCAGCACAGACACGATGGGCTGAATGGTCTCTATGTTCATGATTCTATGAAACAAACTCGAAGGTGGCGTTTCCAAGTTGCAGATGATTAGAGACAAACCAAAACTGTGATGGGAGTTGGTGGCCTAGAAGCTGTGTCTTGTTAAAAACAAACTTGCATTTGCATAGCGCCTTTCTTGAATTCAGGATGCCCCAAAGCACCTTACAGCCAAAAAACAATTTTTAAAGTGTAGCCACCTTTGTAATGTAGGAAACATGGTAGTCGATTTGCAGACAGCCAGTTCCCACAAACAGAAATGAAGGAACAAAGGAGTAGATAATCTGTGTTTTTTTAAGTGATATGGATTGAGGGATAGACTCCATGACTCTTGTTCAAGATAATGCTGTGGGATCTCTTGCGTTCACCGTTGCATCAGCATCTAATCTAAAAGATAGCACCTCCACCAGTGCAGCACTCCCTCAGTACTGCCTCTCCGACATTATGGCAGCTGTGGGCGGAGAGCAAGAGAGGGAAAGAGAACAAGAAGGGAGGGAGAGGGTAGAGAGGAGGGAAAGAGAAGAGAGGGAAAAGGGAAGAGGGGAGTGGGGAGAGGCCGAAATGGGGAGGGAGCAGGGAAAGTCCAAGAGGGGGCAATTGAGAGACTGGTGGGGGCTGGGGGCAGGAAAGAGGAGGAGGGGAGGAGGGTGATGGAACAAACATGCAGAGGGATAGACAGTGGAACAGCGAGATAAAGAAAGATAGTTAAAGAAATGGGGGAGAGAGTGATCAAGACAGATAGATGGAGCAAAGGAGAACACACAGTCACTGACATCCCCTCTTCCCTTGGAGGTTGATTAAGTAATTTTAATATGAGGGGAACAAATTTATACATTTATTTTCCTTAAGTAGTTAAGTATTTCCATATAATACATTTCTAGGAGTCAAAGGAGAAGCTTTTTTGGAACTGTCTGAAAGAAATCGTACAAGTTTCTCTTTGCATTCGCTCTCTCGGCAACAGCCTCACTTGTCACTCACCACGGACAATTACATTTCTGTATTTCTAACCATACTGGAGTTGGGTTTGATTATATTCCAGGCTTTTGACTCTGGTCTGGGATAAGAAGTGGAGAATAGCTTCAATGGCAAGTGTCCTTTCAGTCCCTTGATGGATTGTGCCATTCCCACAGTAATTGGTAATTTAAACACTGTTAGTAAACTGGGAAATACTGTACAGTTTGTACTGAATATCTTTGTACCTGTGGGAACCTTGTTACTTTCCAATTTTATGCAATAAATACATTAGTACATATTTCTGGTGGGCGGGGGTGGGGTGGGGGGGGAGGATTACCCAATTATTGTGATAATTTAACAGTAAAAACAAAATCTTCTGGAGAAAATCTTCACTTTGATAGACAAGTTCTGGCAAAATAAGAACATAAGAAATATGAGCAGGAACCCCTTGAGCCTGCTCCTCCATTCAATAAGATCATGGCTGGTCTTCCATCTCAACTCCACTTTAGGCCCTGTACTCAGACTCCCAGAGTGTCCAGTAGTCTATCAATCTCTGGAATTCTAGACCAGCTCACTCAGTATGTTCAAGACAAAGATTCACAACTAAAAGGGAAGCGGAAGCAGATTTAAAATAAAAGCAAAATACTGCAGATGCTGGAAATCAAGGACAAAAACAAAAATACCTGGAAAAACTCAGCAGGTCTGACAGCATCTGCAGAGAGGGTCATATGGACTCAAAACGTCAACTGTACCCCTCTCCGCAGATGCTGTCAGATTCAAAGTAACTTGGGAATTTGAATAAATGTTTGAAAAGGAAACAATTTGCAAGGCTGTGGTTGGGGGTGTGGGGGAGCAGGCACAGAGAATACCAGGGGTACAACTGGCTTGCCCTTTCAAAGAGCTGGCACAGACACGATGGACTGAATGGCCTCCTCCTCTCCTATATCATTCTATGATGGTATCACAGAATCACACAGTGCAGAAGAGGCCCTTCGAGTCTGCACCGACACGTGAGAAACACCTGACTTACCTACCTACCTAATCCCATTTACCAGCACTTGGCCCATAGCCTTGAATGTTATGACGTGCCAAGTGCTCATCCAGGTACTTGTTAAAGGATGTGAGGCAACCCACCTCCACCACCTTCCCAGGCAGCACATTCCAGACCGTCACCACCCTCTGGGTAAAAAGGTTTTCCCTCACATCCCCCCTAAAACTCCTGCCCCTCACCTTGAACTTGTGTCCCCTCGTGACTGACCCTTCAACTAAG
Source organism: Carcharodon carcharias (assembly GCF_017639515.1). Classification (NCBI taxonomy): domain Eukaryota; kingdom Metazoa; phylum Chordata; class Chondrichthyes; order Lamniformes; family Lamnidae; genus Carcharodon; species Carcharodon carcharias. The sequence goes on from NC_054482.1 coordinate 116,828,635, forward strand.
GGGAACAGCTGCTCCCTATCCACCTTGTCCATGCCCCTCAATCTTGTACACCTCGATCAGGTCACCTCTCAGTCTTCTTTGATCCAACAAAAACAATCTTTGTCTATGCAACCTCTCTTCATAACTTAAATGTTTCATCCCAGGCAACATCCTGGTGAATCTCCTCTGCACCCCCTCCAGTGCAATCACATCCTTCCTATAATTTGGCGAACGGAACTGCACACAGTACTCCAGCTGTGGCCTCACCAAGGTTCTATACAACTCCAACATGATCTCCCTACTTTTGTAATCTATGCCTCGATTGATAAAGGCAAGTGTCCCATATGCCTTTTTCACCACTCCACTCATATGCCCCTCCGCCTTCAGAGATCTATGGACATACATGCCAAGGTCCCTTTGTTCCTCAAATCCTCCTAGTATCATGCCGTTCATTGAATACTTCCTTGTCAAATTACTCCTTCCAAAGTGCATCACCTCACACTTTTCAGAGTTAAATTCCATCTGCCACTTATCTGACCATTTGACCATCCTGTCTATATCTTCCTGTAGCCCAAGACACTCAACCTCACTGTTAACCACCCGGCCAATCTTTGTGTCATCCGCAAACTTACTAATCCTACCCCCCAACATGGTCATCTCTGTCGTTTATATAAATGACAAATAATAGGGGACCCAGCACAGATCCCTGTGGTACACCACTGGGCACTGGCTTCCAGTCACTAAAGCATCCTTCTGTCATCACCCTCTGTCTCTTTCAACTAAGCCAATTTTGAATCCACCTTATCAAATTACCCTGTGTCCCATGTGCATTTGCCTTCTTTATAAGTCTCCCATGTGAGATCTTGTCAAAGGCTTTGCTGAAATCCATATAAACGACATCAACTGCACTACCCTCATCTACACACCTGATCACCTCCTCAAAAAATTCAATCAAATTTGTTAGGCATGACCTCCCTCTGACAAAGCCATGCTGACTATCCCTGATCAAACCTTGCCTCTCCAAGTGGAGATAGATTCTCTCCTTCAGAATTTTCTCCAATAATTTTCCTACTGCTGACATGAGACTCACTGGCCTGTAGTTCCCTGGCTTATCTCTACAACCCTTCTTAAATAGCGGAACCACATTAGCTGTTCTCCCCTCATGGCCAGAGAGGAACTAAAAATTTGGGTCAGAGCCCCTGTGATCCCCTCCCTTGCCTCCCTCAGCAGTCTGGGAAACAAATTATCCGGACCTGGAGATTTATCCACTTGTAAGCCTGCCAACACCTCCAATACCTTGTCACTCCCTATATCAATTTGCTCAAGAACCTTGCAGTCTCTCTCCCCGAGTTCGATAACATCATCCTCATTCTCTTGGGTGAAGACGGATGAGAAGTATTCATTCAACACTCTACCGATGTCCTGTGGCTCTGCTCATAAATTGCCCCCTTTGGTCCCTAATGGGCCCTACTCTTTTCCCTGATTATCCTCTTCCCATCGTTATACTTATAGAATATCTTGGGATTTTGATAATGACGAAAGTTACCACAATTTGGAGAACTCAATGGTATCAGAAACATACCAGTCAGCCTTGCCTCCATTTGTGATCCACATTTTCTGACCGTTAATAATGTACTCATCACCCTTTTTCTCTGCTCTGGTCTTGATGCCAGCCACATCAGAGCCAGCACCTGGTTCTGTCACACAATATGCCTGAGTAGAGAGAAGAGCTCCATTAAGTACAGCTGCTTGTTGTGGTGTTTTGTTTCCTTTTTTTGCAATGATCTTGTGAACCATTTCATTTAACTACACTCACACACATCAGCGGAGCCTCAGTCATCCGTCCCAGGTATTTCTTCTGCTGCTCCTCAGTGCCTGCAAGAATGACTGGCATTTGCTTGAAACAAGAAAGGGTACAAGTTAAAGGTGGCAGTGTGCCACAATATCAAAGAAACAGAATCGCTGCTGAGCCAACTAAAGTCACTATCAGAGAGGAGAAAACAGGCCATTCGAAAAAATCTCAATATCATTTCATTTAATCACCCATAACCAGAGAACATCAGTTTTTTCCATTCCCAGGATATGAATGTCGCTGACAAAGCCAGTATTCATCACCCATCTCTTCAACAGGTGATGAGCTGCCTTCTTGAAACGCTGCAGTCCATGTGGTGTAGGTACACCCATAGTGCTGTTATGGAGGGAGTTCCAGGATCTTTCCAGTGACAAGGAATGGCCGATATATTTCCAAGTCAGGATGGTGAGTGGCTTGGAGGGGGACTTGCAGCCCTTGGTGGATTTGGGAGGCAAGATAATTAGCAAAAGACTGGGGGGCATTGGGGGGTAAGGGAAGAGGAGAATTTTTTTGCCTAGTGAATTTATGATCTGGAATGTGCTGCCCAAACAGGTGATGGAAGCAGATTCAATAGTAACTTCCAAACAGAATTTGAATAGCTAGTTGAAAAGGGAAAAAAATGCAGGGCAATGGAGAAACAGCAAGAAGGATAGCTGGATAATTCTATCAAAAAGCTAATGTGGCATGATGGACTGAATGGCCTCCTTGTGTGCTGTTAATCCCCTGATAGCTCAACTGGTGAAAGATGGGTTTTATAGAAGGGTCAAAACCAGATTGCCAATCTGGGCTGATAGGAATCAGCTGGACAGGTGTAAAAATTGCCCTTGGCTTCAGAATTTTGGAAAGAGGAATTAAATAAAGAGATAAGGTTCCTGCTCTCAATGACCATCCAGTGGCTCTTGCTGGAACAAGCGCAAGTTTGGACATCCAGTGTAGCTTCGGTATTCCCTGCAGCCTCCTGATATTCAATGCCAAAGCTCCTACCTCTCAAACCCTCAACCACGTAGGAGGAGCATGGGAACATCACCACCTCTAAGATCCCGAGACCTACACCACCCAAATTGGTCTCTACATTTAAGGACATATACTTGCATTGGAGATGCGGCAAAGTTTCACAAGGTTGGCCCCTGTGATGAAAGGGTTGCCCTATGATGAGAGGCTCAGTAAATTTGGTCTATATTCTCTATAGAGTTTAGAAGAATGAGAGGTAATCTCATTGAAACCTACAAGATTCTGGAGGGGCTTAATAGGGTAGGCACCGAGAGGCTGCTTCCCCTGACTGGAGAATCTAGGCCACAGAGGCACAGCCTCAGGAAAAAAGCTAATCATTTAGGGCTTAGGTGAGAAAAAAAATCTTCACTCATAGGTTTGTGAATCTTTGGAATTCTCTTTGGAATTGTGGATGTTCCATTATTCAATATATTTAAGGATTTAAGGAAATCAAAGGCTATGAGAGCAAAAGGGAAAGTGGAGTTAAAGGCCAAGATCAGCCATGATCGTAGTGCAAGGTGGAGCAGGCTCAATGGGTCTTGTGGTCTACTCCTGCTCCTATTTCTTATTTTATGTTCACCCTGGCTTGGAACTACATCACCGTTCCTTCATTGTCGCTGGATCAAAGTCCTGGAATTCTCTTCCTATCAGCACTATGGATGCATCTACAGCACATGGACTGCAGAGGTTCAAGACGGAAGTCCACCATCGCCTTCACACAACTACAGATGGGCAATAAATGGTCACACCTAGGAAATTAATTTTTAAAAAGCACAAAAAGAATGTTCACTTGCTAAGGTACTGAAAGATGCCCTGTATTTGTGATACTCCTTTCGGGAAGCAATGCTTTCAGGAATCTGGAAGAACAAGTACAAAGAATTGAAAATAAAAGGGCTGCACATAATCTCAGCACAACTCCCAGCCAGAATGGAAATGACAGGGTTATTTATGCCAATGTCTCACACCTACAGGTTACTCTAAGTGACTGAGATTGATTTAATGCATCATATCAATTGTTTGCATTATGTAATTATTCTCCGCTCATTGCATTTTGGTGGAGAAACATACCTGCTGAATTTGTGAAACTGGTTCCCGTCGTTTTGGTCCAGAGTTCAGATAATCTGCCTGCTGTAGTCCATCAATAAGTTAGGACCTCAAGTCCTGCCCCTTCTCCAATTCGTTGGGTGACACAGCAGTGTCTCTTAGCACTTTGCTAAGAAAAATCATTTTATGGCGTTATGACCAAGTGAGAAGGGGTGAACTGGTTCCCCCGCTATTCAACCTCCTCAGCTGGTCACAACAAAGGTTTAAGTTTCTTTTTCACAGGGATATACCTTTTCCAATTCAGAATGTAGTTAACGATTTTAGTTGCGGGCAATAAGGAGCCAATCAAACAAGATTTTCTTCGAGTCAAAGAGCGAGCAAACATATAAACCACTAAGTCTGAGAAAAATTATAAAAATGCGACTTCAAGCATTCTGCTCTCATGCAGTCATTCGGGCTCTCACACACACAGGTATCAGGGGATAAGGGGAGTTAGAGTCCAATAAAAGAAAAGGGTAAAAGAATACACAGTTAAGCATCCTTTGATTGACCTTGAGGCATAGATTTTAAACACTACAGCCGATTTTATTCTTTTACCTTTTTTAATTGAATTCTAACTCCTTTCTGAGACTTGCGTGTGTCTGAGCCCGAATCACTGCATGAGGGCAGAATGCTTGAAGTTGCATCATTATTATTTTTCTTTGGTTTATTGGTTAATAAATTTGCTCTTTGGCTCAAGAAAGCCTTGTTTGATTGGTTTCTTGGATGCGGTCAGATGTAGGAGATGTTGCAATTATCACAAGATCTCGGTTTGCTGAAACGTTTATGGTAGAGTCGGCTTCTCAAACCAGGTGACATCCTTATTCCAAAAGAGATAGAGAGCAGCCTTGAGTCTGTTTCTTCTGAAGGCTTTCTTGTCTCTGTCTGTGTCACTTACAATTTCTAGTGGCTGGGTAGCCTTGCCTTGGAATTACACAATGGGTGAAGTATTTCAAGAGGTTTTGGGTGTGTCTGTCTGTAGCAGCCATTGTTTCAATTTCTAGTATTTTGCATTTTTGATGTCTCTTCCTTAGACAGTTACAAGTTTCAATGAATGTTTGATTTATAGGAAATGTCTCTCTCTTCACAATCCCGAGGGTGTTTTGTTTGTTTCGCACCTTCACCTTGGAATATGGCCCTGCATTTTTCAGCAGTTTGCTCTGTCTCAGCTCAAATTGCAAAATTTTCAATCAGTTGAAAAATCATTTTTGAAAATAAACGGACACAGCCTCATGTCAATGGACCATAAATTAAACAATGCAAACCTACCCCCAATGAGTTGGCCTCGATTGCAGTCTGAATGCCGGTACAACCATATGCTATTTCCTCAGTAATTAGACAGGAATCAAAGATGCCTAGCCCCATTCCACCTATTGTTTAAACAAAAAGTAGAAAGAGCAAAAATTAATGAGGCAATTTTAAACAACAGAGAAGAGGCATAGTGCCATTACGACACAGAACGAGGCCACTTGGCCCATTAAGTCCATTCCGTATCTCTGCAGACCAATCCATTCAGTCCCATTTCCCTGCTCTATCATAGTAGCCCTGCAACTTTATTTCCCTCTGGTGTCCTTCCAATTTTGAAATCATTTATTGTTGTATCCACCACCCTCTTGGGCAGTGAGCTCCAGGTCATTATTACTCACTGCATAAAAAAACTCTTCCTCAGCTAATGGGAAGAGTTTTTCTTTGTCTACCTTATCTAAACTAGTCAATCTTGTACACCTCTATCAAATCTCCCCTTAATCTTCTTTGCTCCAAGGAGAACAACCCCAGCTTCTCCAACCTAACCTTGTAACCTTCAGCCATGTAACCATTCTGGTAAAAGAGAACTGGATCAATACTTGAAAAGGAAAAGTCTGTAGGGCTACATGTGGGACTAACTGGATAGCTCTTGCAAAGAGCCGGAACAAACACTCCTCTATTAAACACCTCAAGATTCCAGGCCTGGGAAAAGATTCCAGGTCCAACACCCAGGAGAAGAAGTGGGAGTTATATCACATGATCTCCCTCAAGCTGCTAGAACCTGTAATATTATCGTGTGGAACTGAACCCAGGCAGTCTACCATTTTATCATCCAACAGGCAGCAGCAGAAAAAACTCTTTCCAGGTGAAATGCCTGGCCCTCATTTTTTAAATTCATTTATGGGATGTGGGCATCGCTGGCTGGGCCAGCACTTATTGCTCATCCCTAGTTGTCCTTGAGAAGGTGTTGATGAGCTGGTGGTGATGGTCTAGTCTGTGAACTACTGTAACATTGGAGCTCCTGGATCTATGCGTATAAGACTCTTTCATCTCTACATGCCTCCTTCCATCGGGGAAGTCAGCACTTCTGGGAAGACGGATCACCCTGCAACAGTTTCAGCCTGCTAACATCTGAAGGAATACACCACAGGACTTTTGATTCTGGACTCACGTGAAACCATAATTCTTATTTTTATCGTGGTCTTGCCCTGTACCCCTTTTTTTCCCCTTATCCCTCTTTTATTGTATGAGTGCGAAAAGAGGCAGACGTTGTAAAACCCCTTTCTGGCGTTGTGTGCGTGTAAAATAAACCAACCCGCTGATTTTACATCACATCGAGTTTGATGTGGGGTTATTAATAAGAGGATTGGATTACTCTAAAACTGAAGGATTGGGGAAAACATGTCACCGCTTATAAAGGGGGAAATCAGAAATGAAAAACACCTGTTTGTGGGCAGGGAGCGAGCAGAGAAATCAGGGCTGTTTAAATTAATCCTCCTCCTGTCCGTAACAGAAATTGGGAGCTCAAGTCCTGGATGAATCTAATTTGAACTTGACCAGAGTTCAAATTAGAGATAAGAAGCAATTGGAAGTCAAAAGAGGGAAGATTTGGTGGCTAGAATTAATCTTAAAATAAGTAACTTTTACCACAGCAAATTCCTTGACCTAGCTTTAAGAAAATGACAACATTTGATGCTCGAATGTTTATTCAGCAAGAGAATGTAAACGGGGAAAGTTTGGAGACCCTGAGCACAGAACAAATTAAAGCTGGAGCTAGGGAGATACAGTTCAAATTACCCAGCGAAATCAAAAGAAAGGAATTAAACCTGGTGTTGGTAGAACGCCTGGATCTAACGTTAACAATACAGCTGTCAGATGAAGAGCTCAATCATGACTCCAAATCCCCTCCCATAGCCAAATTCAAGCTGCAAAAGCTTAAATTGAAGCTGGAATTCAAGGAGAGGGAAAGAGAGGGAAGCTCAAGAAAGGGAAAGAGAGAGAGGGAAGAGCAAGGGAACAAGAAAGGGAAAGAGAGAGAGGGAAGAGCAGGGGAACAAGAAAGGGAATGGGAATTCCAGCTCTGAAAATTGGAAATGGAGTTAGGAACTCAAAGGGAGAGAAGGGAGCAGACAACTAGCCGCTACCAGGGAAAATCTCTCTTTACCCGGCAGCGTCCCTTATCCCCTTAACACAGAACCACTCTCCAAGGCCCTCAAGTACGTGAGATTCCTTCCCAAATTTGAAGAGAGTGATGTGGAGTCATTTTATACCACCTTCAAGAAAATAGCAGGACAGCTGAAATGGCCCTGAGAGACCTGGACATTTTTAATTCAAGAGCAGCTGTCAGGGAGAGTTCAAGAGGGCGACTCCATGCTGCCTTCTGAGGTGTCCCTGAAATATGAGCAGACTAAGGCTGCCCATCCTAAGTGCCTAGTCCCAGAGGAAAACAGCCAACATTTCCAGAATGCTTGTAAGAAGCCAACTCAAACCTATATCGAGTTTGGACAGCTGAAACAAATCGCATTCGATCGATGGATAAGGTCCCTAAAACTCCCACGCATCTATGAGCAGTTGCACGAGCTAGTGCTGTTGGAGGGTTCAAAAATTGCTTACCCTCCAACCTGTAAATACACCTAAAGGAGGAGAGAATCTTCACAGCCAGGGGTGCGGCCATCACAGCAGGCAGCTACGACCTCACCCACAGGCCTGTAAACTCAGGCAAACCCTTTCCAAACTACACCCATGAGCATTGGAAAAAGAAGCAGTGACTTAGTTGGAAAAGAAAAGAAAACACTAAAGGGGGTGCAAGAAGACTGAGAGGAGAATTCCTGGAGGCCAGTGTGCTCTCACTGCAACAAAATAGGCCATTCCAGACCTGAATGCTGGAGATTGCGAGGCAAGCCAGTTGGCCTGGTAGGGCTTCACAGGGGTAGCCTCCGAAGGACTGGGTAGTCTGTAGCCTCTCGCTACAGAAACTTACCCATTGGAGGGCATGGCACTATATGTATCTGAGCCCATCAAACTCCCATAGAGTTTCTGCAGTTTTGTCCTTTCAGGAACAGTGTGCCCCTACTCAGCCCAAAATGTGAACAAGTGCATGATACTGCTCCAGAACACAGAAGCCACCCGGCCCTTAATGTTAATGGGAAACCTAAACCTACCCACTGAGTATTCCCTGAAGGCCAAAGCCCTGATCAGTGGAGTGGGAGGAGGATCTGTGTTTGCACCCCTCCATAGGGTCCACCTAGAACGTGACCTTGTTTCAGGCTCTTTCACAGCAGTGTTATGGACCAGAGGGGGATTAATTTAAACAGCTTTTGTTTCTCCTCTCACTAAACAGAAACGTAATTTTGATTTCCCCCTTTATCAGTGGTACTGTATTTTCCCCAACCCTTCAGTTTTGGAGTTATCCAATTCTCTATTAATAACTCCACAGCAAACTTGAGATAAGGTAAACTAAGAGGGGTAGTTTATTTTACACACACAAAAAATGCAGGAAGGAGTTTTGCAACCTACCCCTTTGTGCATTCATACAATAAAAGAGGGATAAAGGGAAGAAAGGGGTTCAGGGAAGAGATTATAATAAAAATAAAAATTATGGTTTCACATGGGTCCAGAGTCCAGTAAGTCAATGTCCAATGAAGGTTCTTCCAGGTGACTTTGTCTGGCAGGATTCCTGGTCTTGGTCCTAGGAACTCGGTTGCAGGTTGAGTCCGTTGAAGATGCAGCAAAGCATTCTTGTATCCTGGGTATTAGCTCACTCTGTAGGTGAAATACAAGGTTCTTTCTGGAAATCAGACTTGGAGAGAGATGGAGGTCAAATGCAGGCCGGTCTTGTCTTCAGAGGTTAAACCGCAATTGAAGACAAAATTCAAGAGCTGTATGATTAAACAAATTCAAACAACTTAAGTCTCAGTCATGTGAACGGGTGGTTTTGGGTCGAACTAATCAGCTAATGAGGTACCTGGTTGAACCCCATTGTTTTTATGGAGCAGATAATGATGGGGCTATTAGCACAACATTGGAGATTAGGAGTCACGAGTAGCTCCACCTTTGTCCAAAGGTGGCTGGTATAGACTTATTATCTATGAATCCTTTGTGTTGGCTTTGCTGGAATGTTTATATAATACATGTCACATTCCAGGAGGATGACGAGGTGGCCTTTGTCCATTGGAATAGTTTAGACTCTTCCAGAACTATGAGCAGGTGATCAGCTGCAGCCATCTTTATCAGCCCAGCAATTGTACATTTTGAAAAACAGAAAAAATACCATAATTTTATGAAGTAGCCAGGCTGATGTAGAGCAATGTATATTTTCCCTTCCTGGCTTCTGGCCAGGACAGTAGGAATTGTCCCTAAGCTACCAGTAACAAGAATCTATTTCCTCCTTGGGAACAATTTGGCTGACAGCCAGGTGCTCACCAGCGAAAGAAAAGGGGTCAGGATCAAGCAGCCAATATCTGCAGAAGGACAGAAAGCTGGAGAAGGCCCAGAAGTCCATAAGGGTGGGACAGCATCTATAGACCTTGAGAAAGAGCTGCTCAAGGGTAACAAAGCAAAAGTCAGGCCAGTAAAATTAAAGGGGGTCCAGAGAAGGCCCCTAGAATCTAAAATAGATAACTTAAATATCCCCAAATTAAATAGGGATTAGAGAAGTCCTAAGCAGGGAAGGAAATATTGGGGGTGGGGTGGGGGTGGGGCAGTGACGTTGTGGTATTGTTACTGGACTAATAATCCAGAAAGCCAGTAAAATGCTCTAATGATGACCATGAAACCATCATCAATTGTTGTAAAAACACATCTGGTTCACTAATGTCCTTTAGGAAAGGAAATCTGCTGTCCTTACTTGGTTTGGCCTACATGTGGCTCTAGACTCACAGCAACATGACTGACTCTTACATGCCCTCTGAAATGGCTGAGCAAACCCCACTCAATTCTCAAGGGCAATTATGAATGGGCAATAAATGCTGGCCTAGCCAGCGATGCCCCATCCCATGAATGAATAAAAACAAAGTAGCTGAAGAGCTTGAAAGAAGGTAGGTTATTAAGGAGGAAGGGAAAAGGACTTGCCTGAAGTATGGCTGACAGAAACCTTCTTTCCAGCATTAAATAGGAACAGAGGTGGGGGGGGGGGGTTCCCAAACCAATAAGCAGTCAAAAAGCCACCAGGAAGGGTAGCTGGAGCTGCACCTCCACTTGAGGGCAGTGGTGTTCAACAGGATGTGGAACATGCTGTCCGTAACAACAGATTTATAGACTGAGCCAGTTATTCACCCTGAATCTGCTTACTGATACCCAGCTTGGGTTATAGTCATGCTGAAATATTGGAACAGTCTATCAAGTTTATTCCGCCATTCAATTAGATCATGTTTGACCTGTATCTTATTGCACTGGCTCCATAACCTTTAACACTCTTACTTAACAATAATCTATCAATCACAGTTTTTACATTTACAATTGTCCCACACCCCCCAACAGCTTTTTGGGTGAGGAAGTTCCAGATTTCCATTACCCTTTGCTTCCTATCACACTGAATGGCTTAGCTCTAATTTAAGATTTTGTCCCCTTGTTCTAGACCACCCCACACCAGAGGAAATACTTTCTATCTGATCTATCAAACCCTTTACTCATCAAACACCTCAATCAGGTTATCCTTAACCTTCTATACTTAAGAGGATTGAAGCTTAGTCAGTGCGACTATCCTCATAATTTAACCCAATTAATGGAGCCAAACAATCTCCTTATGATGATAAATTTCCTCATGTGACAGATGTATAGTACTTACAGCACAGACTGCTCGGCCCAATATACCATGCAGCGTTGATGTTCCACACAAGCCTCCTCCCACCTCTCTTCATCTAAACTTATCAGTATCCTTCTATTCCTTTCTCCAAAACACATTCAGCTTCTTGATAAATTCATCCATGCTACAGGAAGTCCTCATTTTAAGTTGCCCCGCTTTAAGGAGCTTTGCTTTAAAGTAATTATTGTTTTAGGTCCGTTTTCGTCGATTTAAGTCGTGCTTTCCACTTCAGAGTTGTTTCGTGTTGGTGCCTTCCTCGTGCCATCACCGCCTCTCTTCATTGTTGTCCGTCTTCACTGGCACATCATCACCGCCTCTCTTCATTGTTGTCCGTCTTCACTGGCACACCATCGCCGCCTCTCTTCATTGTTGTCCATCTTCACTGGCACACCATCACCGCCTCTCTTCATTGTTGTCCGTCTTCACTGGCACATCATCACCGCCTCTCTTCATTGTTGTCTGTCTTCACTGGCACATCATCACCGCCTGTCTTCATTGTTGTCTGTCTTCACTGGCACATCATCACCGCCTGTCTTCATTGCTGCCTGTCTTCAATGGCACATCATCACCGCCTGTTGTCACCGGCTCCTTTCTGATCGATGCCATTGTTGAGAACGCTGTTCGTACTGTTTTCGAGCAACATCGATTTTTTTCCTCTAACTACCAGAGGCATCTAAAGCCAGGGTTGCTTTGTCAAACAAAAAGTTGGATATAAATTTGATTTAAATTTAGGGGTTTCAGGAGTGTCTGCTGTGGGTGAGACTTTTAGATTAATTTAAAACATGAGTCAGAAACGCCCAGTAAAGTGCTGCTGGTGTGCCTGATGCTGCAAGGAAAGCACAAAAAGCCATCAGCCGAGCAGTGAAATTGGGTGTTTTAAAGCATCTTGAGGCTGGCAAGTGTTATCTAATCTGAATTTACACAGGATTTCTTTTATATTTAGTTAATTACTTTATTTTGCAAGTTATTTCAGCTAGAAATGCACAGGCTGCACACGTATGGTACAGTACTTCAACTTGTACATTGTTTTTCTCTGTGCGAGAAATGTCCGAAGGAACCTAACTCCAGCTTTAACATTGATTCCTCTGGGAACCCATAATTCACATAAAGTTGTTTTCCTTAAAGTCGCAATTTCCAGGAATGCAACTGCAACTTAGAACAAGGACTTAGTGCATTTGTCTCAACAAACTCCTGCGGTAGAAAGTTTCACCATTCTTTGGGAAAGGAGTTAATTCCCTATTGGATTTATTAGTGACTATACTATATTTACAACTCCTAATTCTGGAACCTCCAACAAGTGGAAACATCTCTACACCTACTCCATCAAACACTTTTATAATTTTAAAGCCCTCTATAAGGCCACCCCTACAGCCTTCTCCTTTTTGGGGAAAAGAATTATGGTCTGCTCAACCTTTCCTGATAACTCTTCAGTTCTGCTATCATCCTTGCAAATCTTTTTGCACCATCTCAAGTGCCTCTACATTCTTTTTATAATATGGAGACATTTTTAGGTGACTCTTGACTATTAACTATTTATTCCTCTCCTCCCCTCCGGTTTATAAAGAGACTCACTCATCTCCCACTTTAAAGGGAACAATATGTTAAAGGTTTGAGTGTAGAGAAACTACGCTACTGTTGTGCGTTCCCAATAGTTTCCACTTTTTACAATTTCACATCCCTCTTCCATTCTCTGCTTACCGCAACTCACAGGAATGTGTGTGTTCATCAGGCCCAGCTCCCAAGCTCGCTTGATAAGTGGAACAGGATACTGAAAAGAAAGAAAAGTATCATTGACACAGTGGATGTCACTTGCAGAACCGCACCCACCACCCCCCCATCCCCCCCCACGCCCCAACCACCAAGATCACAACAACTCACTTCTCCTTTACATAAAAAATGTAGTATCCCCTTACAATTACCAATGCTTTCTAAAGCCTTGTTGTGGAATCATTCTGCCATTTGCATTAGCCATTGACTTCCATTGATATTTCCCAGTGAGATAATCTAACACCTTCATGAGCTTCAATGTACATCAACTGGAGTTCTCCGTTCTTTATCTTGAGTCAAATCTTTACACCGTTCAGTAATGATCTCACTTTGTAAAACCACACTGGGCTCATCAATCTTTCGAAAAGGCTTGGGGCTTGTTTCCCCAGAAAGAAGGCTGAACGATGACCTGATAGAGGACTTTAAAGTTAAGAAAGGATTTGATAAGGTAGATGTAGAGATGATGTTTCCATTTGTGGAGGCACCCAGAACTAGGGGCCTAAATATAAATTAATCACTGATAAATCTAATCGGGAATTCAGGAGAAACTTATTTACCCTGACAATGGTGAGGACATGGAACTCACTACCACAGGGAGTGGTTGAGGTGAATAGTAAACTGATTTAACGGTAAGGTAGATAAACACAGGGGCAAAGGAATAGAAGGATATGCTGATAGGGTGAGATGAAGAGGAGTGGGAGAAGGCTTCTGTATGGCATAACACCAGCATGCACCAGTTGTATTGAATGGTCTGTTACTACACTGTGAATTCTATGGAATCATTTTAAAGAGCAGGTGACTTGCCCAAAGTTCATCCCTTTTACTATCCTTTCTTTTGTGTTAACATGAAGGGAGAGGGGGTGCAAACAGGGATGGGCAGGGGAGGGAATGCAAATAGGGCAGATGTGGGGTAAGGGGGCACCAGGAATGGAGTGATTGAGGAGTGGAAGCAGGATTGAGAGTGAGGAGATGCTGTATTCTGCACAAGTGAGTGATGCAGGTGATGAACTAACATCAGAACAGATCACTGACCTCTCCACTCTTGTCATACTCAGCAGCTGCAGGAATCACCTCCTCCCGAGAAAATTTCCGTGCTGTGGCCTGGAACTCTTTCTGCTCATCTGTGAGTTCTGTAAAATTTGAGGAAAGAAGTGATGGGTCATCTCACTTTTCATAAACAATACAAAGAAAAGTTTCCTTCACCCTTAACAAAGTGCATTCAAATAGCATAATAAAACATCCCAAAGGGTTTCACAGGAGTGCAAAGCATCAAAAACTGACAGCAAGCCGCATGACCATAAAACCGAAGACATAGGAACAGAAGTAGGCAACTCGGCCCATCGAGTCTGCTCCACCATTCAACGAGATCATGGCAGATCTGATAATCCTCAACTTCACTTTCCTGTATTTTCCCCATAATCCTTGGGGAAATTCCTTACTGATTAAAAATCTGTCTGTCTCAGCCTTGAATATACTTAACCAGCCCTCTATGGTAAAGAATTCCACAGATTAACAACACTCAGAGAAGAAATTCCACCTTTTCTCGGTCTTACATGGGGAACACCTCACTCAGATAATGCCATCTGGTCCTCGACTCTCCCACAAGGGGAAATAATCTTTCAGCATCTACCCTGTCAAGGCCCCTAAGAATCTTATATATTTCAGTAAGGTCGCCTCTCATTCTTCTACACTCCAATGAGTACAGGCCCAACCTACTCAACGTCTCCTCATAAAAAAATCCCTCCATACCCGGGATCAACCTAGTGAACCTTCTCTGGACTGCCTCCAATGCCAATATATCTTTCCTTAGATAAGGGGACAAAAACCGTTGACTGTATTCTAGGTGTGGTCTAACTAGTGCCTTGTATAGATTTAATAAGACTTGCCTGTTTTTATGCTCCATTCCCTTTGAAATGAAGACCAATATTCCATTTGCCTTCCCTATTACCCGCTGAGCTTGTATGTTAGATTTTTGGGATTCATGCACAAGGACCCCAAATCCCTCTGTGCTGCAGCTTTCTGCAGTACTTCTTCATTTAAATAATATTCAGCTCCTCTATTCTTCCTGTGCATAACCTCATATTTTCCCATATTATATTCCATCTAACAAGTTTTTGCCCGCTCACTTAACCTGTCTATATCCCTCTGCAGACTCTGTATCATCCTCATCACTTGTCTTCCCAACTATTTTTGTGTCATCTCCAAACCTGGCGATAGTACATTCATTTCCCTCATCCAATTATTTACTATATATTGTAAATAATTGTGGGCCCAGCAGTGATCCCTGTGTCCTTCGACAGCACCTTCCAAACCCATAGATATAAAATAAAAAACTGCGGATGCTGGAAATCCAAAACAAAAACAGAATTACCTGGAAAAACTCAGCAGGTCTGGCAGCATCGGCGGAGAAGAAAAGAGTTGACGTTTCGAGTCCTCATGAACCTTCAACAGAACTAGGTGAATCCAAGGAGAGGGGTGAAATATAAGCTGGTTTAAGGTTGTGGGGGGGTGGGGTGTGGTTGTAGGGACAAGCAAGCAGTGATAGGAGCAGATCATCAAAAGATGTCACAGACAAAAGAGCACAGAGGTGTTGAAGTTGGTGATATTATCTAAACGAATGTGCTAATTAAGAATGGATGGTAGGGCACTCAAGGTATAGCTGTAGTGGGGGTGGGGGGGCATAAAAGATTTAAAAATAATGGAAATAGGTGGGAAAAGAAAAATCTATATAAATTATTGGAAAAAACAAAAGGAAGGGGGAAGAAATGGAAAGGGGGTGGGGATGGAGGAGGGAGTTCAAGACCTAAAGTTGTTGAATTCAATATTCAATCCAGAAGGCTGTAAAGTGCCTAGTCGGAAGATGAGGTGCTGTTCCTCCAGTTTGCGTTGGGCTTCACTGGAACAATGCAGCAAGCCAAGGACAGACATGTGGGCAAGAGAGCAGGGTGGAGCGTTAAAATGGCAAGCGACAGGGAGGTTTGGGTCATTCTTGCGGACAGACTGCAGGTGTTCTGCAAAGCGGTCGCCCAGTTTACGTTTGGTCTCTCCCGCATTGGGAGCAATGAAAACAGTAGACTAAGTTGGGGGAAATGCAAGTGAAATGTTTGGGCCCTTGGACAGTGAGGAGAGAGGAAGTGAAGGGGCAGGTGTTACATCTTTTGCGTGGGCATGGGGAGGTGCCATAGGTGGGGGTTGAGGAGTAGGGGGTGATGGAGGACTGGACCAGGGTGTCTCGAAGGGAACGATCCCTACGGAATGCCGACGGGGGGGGTGAAGGGAAGATGTGTTTGGTGGTGGCATCATGCTGGAGTTGGCGGAAATGGCGGAGGATGATCCTTTGAATACGGAGGCTGGTGGGGTGATAAGTGAGGACAAGGGCGACCGCTTTGCAGAACACCTGCGGTCTGTCCGCAAGAATGACCCAAACCTCCCTGTCACTTGCCATTTTAACACTCCACCCTGCTCTCTTGCCCACATGTCTGTCCTTGGCTTGCTGCATTGTTCCAGTGAAGCCCAACACAAACTGGAGGAACAGCACCTCATCTTCCGACTAGGCACTTTGCAGCCTTCTGGATTGAATATTGAATTCAACAACTTTAGGTCTTGAACTCCCTCCTCCATCTCCACCCCCTTTCTGTTTCTTCCCCCTTCCTTTCGTTTTTTCCAATAAATTATATAGATTTTTCTTTTCCCACCTATTTCCATTATTTTTAAATCTTTTATGCCCCCCCCACCCCCACTAGAGCCATACCTTGAGTGCCCTACCATCCATTCTTAATTAGCACATTCGTTTAGATAATATCACCAACTTCAACACCTCTGTGTTCTTTTGTCTGTAACATCTTTTGATGATCTGCTCCTACCACTGCTTGTTTGTCCCTACAACCACACCACCCCGCTCCACTTCTCTCCCCAGCGCCCCCCACCCCCCGCCACCTTAAACCAGCTTATATTTCACCCCTCTCCTTGGATTCACCTAGTTCTGTTGAAGGTTCATGAGGACTCGAAACGTCAATTCTTTCCTTCCAAACCCATGATTATTATCATCTAGAAGAACAAGGGCAGCAGATACTTCCCCTTCAAGTCACTCACCATTCTGACTTGGAAATATATTGCTGTTCCTTCACTGTCGTTGGGTCAAAATCTTGGAACTCCCTTTCTAACAGTATGGTGCGTGTACCTACTCCACATGGACTGCAGCAGTTCGAGAAGGCAGCTCACCATCACCTTCTCAAAGGCAACTAGGGATGGGCAATAAATGCTGGCCCAGCCAGCAAAGTCCACATCCCGTGAATGAATTAAAAAAAGCTCCACTAGTTACAGGTTGCCATCCTGAAAATACCCCCCCAGTATCCCAACTCTCTGTCTTCTATTAATTAGCTAATCCTCTATGCATGCTAGTATACTAGCTCCAACACCATGGGCTCTTAGCTTATTAAGTAGCCTTATGTGTGGTATATTATCGAATGCCTTTTGGAAATCCAAATATATTACATCTACTGGTTCCCCTTTATCTATCCTGCTTGTTACCTCCTCAAAGAATTCTATTAGATTTGTCGGGTATGATTTTCCCCTTCTTGAAGCCATGCTGACTCTGCTTGATTAGATTATGCATTTCTAAATGCTCCGCTATTACATCCTTTATAATAGAATCTAACATTTTCCCAATGACAGATGTTAAGCTAACTGGCCTATAGTTACCTGTATTTTGTCTGCCTCCTTTTTGAATAAGGGTGCTGCATTGGCAGTTTTCCAATCCTCTGGGACTTCTCCAGAATCTAAGGATTCTTGGAAGATTACCACCAGTGCATCCACTATCTCTGCAGCTGCTTTCTTTAATATCCTAGGATGCAACCCATCAGGTCCAGGTGACTTAACTGCCTTTAGCCCCATTAGTTTCCCTAGTACTTTTTCTCTAGTGATAGTTATTGTATTCATTTCCCCCCTACTTTCGCCCCTTGATTATTTAATAGTTTTGGTATGCTATTAGTGTCTTCTGCCATTTCCTGGTTCCCCATTAATTCCCCAGTCTCATTCTCCAAGGGGCCTATATTGACTGTGGCCTCCCTCTTCTTTTTTATATATTTAAAGAAGCTCTTACTATCCATTTTTATATTACTTGCTGGTTTACCCTCAAAGTTTGTTTTCTCCCTCATTATTTTTTTGGTCATCTCCTGTTGGTTTTTAAACTTTCTCAATCCTCTGGTTTACCACTAATCTTTGCCACATTGTATGTTTTTTCTTTCACTTTGATACTATCCTTAACTTCCTTGGTTAACCATGGTTGGTTTATCCCCTCCCTACAATCCTTTTTCCTCACTGGGATATGTCTTTGTTGTGAGTCATGAACTATTTTCTTAATCGTCTCTCATTGTTCATCAACTGTCTTTTCTGTTAAAATCTTTTCCCACTTCACTCCAGCCAAGTCTGCCCTCATTCCTTTGTGATTAATTATTTAAGTTTAGCATAGTTTCTCACTTTCAAACTGAATGTTAAATTCCACCATGTTATGGTCACTATTTCCTGATTATTCTGAGATCATTTATTAATCCTGCCTCATTACACATTACCAGATCCAAAATGGCCTGATCCCTGGTTGGATCCATAATATATTGTTCAAGGAAATTATCTTAAATACTCAATGAATTCTTGCTCGTAGCTACCTCTGTCAATCTAATTTTCCCAATCTACATGAAGATTAAAGTCACCCATGATTAATGCACTGCCTTTTTTACATGTCCTCATTATCTCCTGGTTTATTCTCTGTCCTACAGTATAGTTAGGGGGCTATAGACTAATCCTGCCAGTGTCTTCTTCCCCTTGTTATTTACCTCCACCCATATGGATTCTATATCTTCTGATCCTAGATCATTTCTTGCTGACATACTTATTCCATCTCTTACTAACAAAGCTACCCCACCACCTTTTCCTTCTATAAACAAAAACAGAAATACCTGGAAAAACTCAGCAGGTCTGGCAGCATCGGCGGAGAAGAGCAAAGTTGACGTTTCGAGTCCTCATGACCCTTCAACAGAACTAAGTAGAAATAGGAAAGGGGTGAAATATAAGCTGGTTTAAGGGGGGGTGGGAGAGGGGGGTTGTTGGGACAAGCAGCCAGTGATAGGAGGAGATAACCAAAAGATGTCACAGACAAAAGAACAAAGAGGTGTTGAAGGTGGTGATATTATCTAAAAGAATGTGCTAATTAAGAGTGGACAGCAGGACAAGCAAGGTAGCTCTAGTGGGGGTGGGGTGAAATAAACCATGGGTGGAATACATTTAAAAATAATGGAAATAGGTGGGAAAAGAAAAATCTATATAAATTATTGGAAAAAACAAAAGGGAGGGGGAAGAAACGGAAAGGGGGTGGGGATGGAGGAGGGAGTTCACGATCTGAAGCTGTTGAACTCAATATTCAGTCCGGAAGGCTAAAAAATGCCTAGTCGGAAGCTGAGGCGCTGTTCCTCCAGTTTGCATTGAGCTTCACTGTAACAATGCAGCAAACCAAGGACAGACATGTGGGCAAGAGAGCAGGGTGGAGTGTTAAAATGGCAAGCAACAGGGAGGTCTGGGTAATGCTTGCGGACAGACCGAAGGTGTTCTGCAAAGCGGTCACCCAGTCTGCGTTTGGTCTCTCCAATGTAGAGGAAACCGCATTGGGAGCAACGAATGCAGTAGACTAAGTTGGGGGAAATGCAAGTGAAATGCTGCTTCACTTGAAAGGAGTGTTTGGGCCCTTGGACGTGAGGAGAGAGGAAGTCAAGGGGCAGGTGTTGCATATTTTGAGTTTGCATGGGGATGGGTTTGCATGCTACCTTGCTTGTCCTGCTCTCCACTCTTAATTAGCACATTCTTTTAGATAATATCACCACCTTCAACATCTCTTTGTTCTTTTGTCTGTGACATCTTTTGGTTATCTCCTCCTATCACTGCTTGCTTGTCCCAACAACCACCACCCCACCCCCTTAAACCAGCTTATATTTCACCCCTTTCCTATTTCTACTTAGTTCTGTTGAAGGGTCATGAGGACTCGAAACGTCAACTTTGCTCTTCTCCGCCGATGCTGCCAGACCTGCTGAGTTTTTCCAGGTATTTCTGTTTTTGTTTTGGATTTCCAGCATCCGCAGTTTTTTGTTTTTAACCCTTTCCTTCCTGCCTGTCCTTTTGAAAAGTCACAAACCCCTTAATATTTAGTTCCCAGCTTTGATCTCCTTGTAACCATATCTCCGTAATGGCTATAAGGTCAGACCCATTAACCTCTATTTGTGCCATGAATTCGTTTATTTGTTCCGAATACCACGTACATTTAAGTAAGAAGCCATCAATTTTGCCTGTTTACCATTTTTTTCCGCTTTGACCCTATTTGCTGCTTTTTTTAAAAAATGTTTGTACACCCTGTCCCTTCCTGTCACACTCTGGGTATCATTACCTAAATAGCTGCCCTGTGTTGCTGCCTTATCCTGTTGCTTTGTAAGCCTACGTATCCCCTCTCCAGAACCACCACCCCCCCCCCCCCCATTTAGTTTAAAGCCCTCTCTGCAGCCCTAGTTATTCGATTTGCCAAGACACAGGTCGCAGCATGGTTCAAGTGAAGCCCGTCCCAGCAGAACAGCTCCCTTCTACCACAGTACTGGTGCCAGTGCCCCATGAACTGAAACCCATCCCTCCCACACCAATCTTTGAGCCACGCGTTTAACTCCTTGACTTTATTTACCCTATTGCCCATGGCTCAGGTAATAATCCCGAGATTATTAGCTTGGAGGTTCTGCTTTTTAATTTAGCTCCTAACTGTTCAAATTCTTTCAGCAGAACCTCCTTTCTAGTCCCATCAACATCGTTGGTACCAAGGTGGATGATGACATCTGGATCCCTCCCCTCCCACCCCACCCCTAGTTCCTCTCCAGCCCTGAGGAGATGTCCTTAGCTATACAATAGAACAGACCAAGAGTTTGTCTTTCAGGAGAACCTTAAAGGAGGAATTGGGAGAGCTGTCCCACAGACAAGTCAAGCAGCAGCCCAACATAGTCATATTCACGGAATCATACCATACAATGTCGCAGACACCACCATCGCTGGGTAATTCCAGTCCCACCGATAGAATGAAGCATTTTCAGCCACCTTCAACAAGAACTGCCCAGTGGATGGTCCAACTCAACCTACTCCAGAGGACCCCAGCATTCACTCCACATGATATCAGGAAACGGCTGAAGTCACTGGATACTGCAAAGGCCTTGACAATATTCCGATAATAGTACTGAAGACTTGGGCTCCAGAACTAGCCGCAGTCCTAGCCAAGCTGTTCCAGTACAGTTACAACACTGGCATCTACCTTGCAATGTGGAAAATTGTCCAGGTATGTCCTGTCCACAAAAAACAGGATAAATCCAACCCGGCTAATTACTGCCCCATCAGTCCAATCTCGATCATCAGCAAAATGATGGAAGGGGTCATCAACAGTGCTATCAAGCAGCACTTACACAGCGATAACTTGCTCACTGATGAGCATTTTGTGTTCTGACAGGGCCACTCAGCTCCTGGCCTTATTACAGCCTTGGTCCAAACATGGACAAAAGAGCTGAACTCCTGAGGTGAAATTATACAGTAAATGGCAGAACCCTTAAGTGCATTGATAGGCAGATGGATTTGGGTGTACAGGTCCACAGGTCACTGAAAGTGGCAACGCAGGTGGATAAAGTAGTCAGGAAGGCATATAGCATGCTTGCCTTCATTGGCAGGGGTATTGAGTGTAAAAGCTGGGAAGTCATGCTGCAGCTGTATAGAACCTTGGTTAGGCCACACTTGGAATATTGCATGCAATTCTGGTCGCCACATTACCAGAAGGATATAGAAGCATTGGAGAGGGTGCAGAGGAGGTTTACCAGGATGCTGCCAGGTCTGGAGGTTATTAGCTATGAGGAGAGGTTGGAGAAACTCGGATTGTTCTCACTAGAGCGACGGAGATTGAGAGGCGACTTGATAGAAGTTTACAAAACTATGAGTGGCATGGACAGAGTAGATAGTCAGAAGCTTTTTCCCAGAGTGGAAGTGTCAATTACTAGGGGACATAGATTTAAGGTGAGAGGAGAAAACTATAGAGGAGATGTGCGGGGCAAGTTTTTTACGCAGAGGGTAGTGAGTGTCTGGAATTCGCTGCCAGAGGAGGTGGTGGAAGCAGGTACAATAGTGGTGTTTAAGAGGCAGCTTGACAAATACATGAATAGGATGGGAATAGAGGGATACGGACCCCGGAAGTGCAAAATGTTTTAGTTGACAGGCAATATGATCGGCGCAGGCTTGGAGGGCCGAAGGGCCTGTTCCTGTGCTGTACTTTTCTTTGTTCTTTGAAATGAGAGTCACTGCCCTTGACATCAAGGCTGCATTTGAGCAAAGTGGCATCAAGGAGCTCCAGCAAAACTGAAGTCAATGGTAATCAGGGGATCAGGGTGGTGGCGTAGTGGTATTGTCACTAGACTGGTAATCTAGAAACCCAGCATAATGCTCGGGGGAGTTGGGTTCAAATTCCACTACAGCAGATGGTCAAATTTGAATTCAATAAAAATCTGGAATTAAAAGTCTAATGATGACCATGAAACCATTCTCGATTGTCATAAAAAAAAACCCACCTGGTTCACTAATATCCTTTAGGGAAGGAAATCTGCTGTCCTTAACTGGTCTGGCCTACATGTGACTCCAGATCCACAGAAATGTAGTTGACTCTTAAAAATGCCCTCTAAGCAAAGGTAATTAGGGCAATAAATGCTGGCCTAGCCAGTGACGCTTACATTCCATGAATGAATAAAAAAAATCTCCACTGGTTGGTATCACACCTAGCAGAAAGGAAGATGGTTGTGGGTTTCATTGGCCTTCTTACCCACCACACCTTGATACTTGTTCAGATTTGAGCAGTAAACATTCTTGTTTCTGCTGTGATGTTGGGCGATTTTGACATGTAATCCATCTTACCATGTTTCTGATTGAGAAATTTGCATATTTCTTTATTATTCTTGAACCTTTGTGCATACGAGATTCAAACCTGACGATTTGGATGCATGTCTCTTGGATTGCCGATTTGATCTATCCCAAAGTTTTTCCACACTGTCATCATTGGAGCCAGAGAGCAAAATGGGAAGAAAGTTCAGCGGATGTAAAGCACTTTGGGCATCCTGAGATCAAGAATGGCACTATATAATGTACATTCTTGTTCAAAAGCCCAGAATCTCTGTGGTCCTCCAATTTTGGCCTCTTCTGCATCTTCAATTTTAGTGGTTCACTTGGCAACAGTACCTTCAATTGCCAGACTCTAAAATTTGGACATTTCTCTCGAAACCTTACCACCCCTCTATCCTTTTCTCCTTTTTAGAAAATATTCTTTCACAGGATGTGGACATCGCTGGCTATACCAACATTTATTATTCATCCCTAGTTGTCCTTGAGAAGGTGGTGGTGAGCTGTCTTCTTGAACTACTTTAGTCCATGTGGTGTAGGTACACCTACAGAGCTGTTAGGGAGGGAGATCCAGGATTTTGATCCAGCGACGGTGAAGGAACTGTGATATAGTTCCAAGACAGGATGGTATTTGGCTTGGAGGGAAACTTGCAGATGCTGGTGTTCCCATGCATCTGCTTCCCTTGTCCTTCTGGGTAGTAGAGGTTGCAGGTTTGGATGGTGCTGTTGAAGAAGCCTTGGTGAGTTCCTGCAGCACATCTTGTAGATGGTACACACTGCTGCTACTGTGTGTCGGCGGTGGAGGGAGTGAATGTTGAAGGTGGTGAATGGGGTACCAATCAAACAGGCTGCTTTGTTCTGGATGGTGTCGAGCTTCTTGAATGTTGTTGGAGCTGCACTCATCCAGGCATTTGGAGAGTACTCCACACTCCTGACTTGTGCCTCTTGGATGGTGGACAAGCTTTGAGGAGTCAGGAGGTGAGTTAATCACGCAGGGTTCCAGACTCTCACCTGCTCTTGTAGCCACAGTATTTATATGGCTAGATCAATTCAGTTTCTGGCCAATGGTAACTCCCAAGATGTTGATAGTGGGGGGGAATTCAGTGATGGCAATGCCATTGAATGTCAAGGGGAGATGTTTGGATTCTCTCTTGTTGGAGATGGTCATTGCCTAGTCTTGTGAGGTGCGAATGTTACTTGTTACTTATCAGTCCAAGCCTGAATGTTGTCCAGGTCTCGCTGCAAATGGGCACAGACCGCTTCAGTGTCTGAATCGCTGTGAATAGTGCTGCACATTGCAGAATCAGCAAACATCCCAACTTCTTCCCTCATGACGGAAGTAAGGTAATTATGAAGATGGTTGGGCTGAGAACACTATCCTGAGGAGTTCCTACAGTGATGTCTCAGGGCTGAGATGATTGTGGTCCAACAATCATAACTTGTGCAGCTTCTTCCAGGCCGTTAACACTATCAAAAACAAACAGTCCCTCCTCCCCCCGCCCCACCACAAAGAAGGCTGCAGTACTTTTTCCAAAGGTAACACAGCCAATAGAGATTGTTCGAAGGAGCGCTACTGGAACCCTCTCATTTGGGAGTCAACAGTATCAGACAAAACCATCCAAATAACCCATCAGCTTGACAGATCATACTTGGGTATGCTGCCACCGCTTGCTGAGATCCAAAAGGCTATCCAAAGGATTAAGAATAATGAGGCATGTGGGTCCAGACAACAGTCCCGCAGAGATCTATAAAGCTGGTGGTTATGAAGCCTTGATCAAACTCTTGGAAAATTTTATAAAAGTCTGGGAAGAGGTACTACCTCCTGACTTCTGCAATGCCTTTATTGTTTCACTCTTCGAGAAGGGTGATAAATCAATTTGTGGGAACTATTGAGCATATCCCTTCTGTCCACTGGGGGGAAGATTCTCACACAAATCCTCCTGAACTGTCGTATACCTGTCAGTGAAGAAATACCTCCAGAGACACAGTATGGTTTCCAGCCATCCAAGGGAACCACATATGATCTTTGTCCTTCGACACATCCGAGAAAAGTGTCTAGAACGCAAAGAGCTCTACATGGCCTTTATTGATTTGTCAAAGGCCTTTGACTCCATCAACCATGAAACCCTTTGGAAAGTTCTTCAGAGATTTGGACGTCCAGCAAAGTTTGTTACGATCCTGCAACTCGTGTGATGGTATGACAGCAACTGTCCTTTGCAATGGATTGAAGATTTAGCCCTTTCATATCCGGATGGGAGTCAAGCAAGGCAGTGTGATTGCGCCAACTCTCTTCATCATCTAACTCAGCCTGGTCATGAAACCCATTCATGATCAACTTCCACAAGAGGCCATGATTGAACCATAGAAAAATTATGGTGCAGAAGGAGGCCATTCAGCCATTGTGACTACACCGGCTAAAAAAACTAGAAAAAAAATCACTCGTCGCTCATTTTTAATCCCACTTTCCAGCACCTGGTCTGTAGCCTTGCAGGTTACAGCAATTCAAGTGCAGATCCAGGTGCCTTTTAAATGGGTTGAGCATTTCAGCCTCAACCACCAACTTAGGCAGTGAATTCCAGATGTGCACTAACCTCTGGGTGAAAAAGTATTTCCTCATGTCCCCTCTAATCCTTCTACCAATCACCTTAAATCTATGTCTCCTGGTAATTGACCCCTCAGCTAGGGGAAACAGGTCGTTCCTGCCTACACTATCTAGGCCCCTCAATTTTGTACGCCTCAATTAGGTCAACCTTCAGCTGCCTCTGTTCTAAGGAAAACAACCCTGGCCTATCCAATCTTTCCTCATTGCTGCAATGTTCATGCCCGAGCAACATTCTTGTAAATCTCCTCTATTCTCTCTCCAGAGCAATTATGTCCTTCCTGTACTGTGGTAACCAGAACTGTACACAAAATTCCAGCTGTGACCTAACCAGTGTTTTATACAGTTCCAGCACTACATCCCTGTTTTTATATTTAATACTTCATCCAATAAAGGAAAGCATTCCATATGCTTTCTTTACCACCTTATCCACCTGTCCAGCCACCTTCAGGGATCTATGTACATGCACTCCGAGGTCTCTCACTTCTTCCACCTTTCTCAATATCCTCCTGTTTATTGAGTATCCCCTTGCTTTGTTTGCCCTCCCCAAATGCATTACCTCAAACTTTTCCAGATTGAATTCCATTTGCCATTTTTTCGTTCACTCAACCAAACCATTGATATCATTTTGGAGACAATAGTTATCCTCTTCACTATCAATTACACAGACAGTTTTTGTGTCTTCTGCAAATTTCCAATCATGCCTCCCACATTTAAGTTCACATTATTAATATATACAACAAACAGCAAGGGCCCCAAAACTGAGCTCTGTGGAATGCCACTGGAAACTGCTTTCCAAAAACATCCATCAACCATTACCCTCTGTTTCCTGTCACTGAGCCAATTTTGAATCCAAGTTGCCACCTTTCCCTGTATCCCATGAGGTCTCACTTTTTGACCAGTTTGCAATGTGGGATCTTGTCAAATGCCTTACTAAAATCCATGCAGACAACATCCACTGCATCACCCTCATCAATCCTCCTTGTTACTTCCTCAAAACATTCTACTAAATTAGTAAGGCACTATTTTCCCCTAACAAAACCTTGCTAACTATCCCTTATCAACCTGTGCCTTTCTAAGTGACTAGTTTATTTTGCCTCTCAGAGTTGATTCCAATAATTTGCCCACCTAAGTCAGACTCACTGGCCTATAATTAGCTTGCCTATCCTTCGCACCCTTTCTAAATATTGGTACAATGTTCGCAGGCCTCCAATCCTTGGTACCTCACCTATATCTAGTGAGGATTGGAAAATTATCCTCTAGGCATTCATTATTTCCTCCCTGGCTTCCTTTAACAGCCTGGGATATAATCCAATTGGCCCTGGTGATTTATCCGCCTTCAAGTCATGTCAGTCCCTCCAGTACTTCCTCTCTCACTATACTTAATGTATTTAATATTTCAAACTCCTCTTTAACTAGAATGTCTGCATCATCCCTTTCCTTCATGAAGACAGAGACAAAGCTTTGACTTGATGAGAAGCTTTTCAACCTCAACAATTTGAGAGCCAAGGCGAAAGTGACCCTCCAGTATATCCACAATTTACAATATGCCGATGACTGTGTTGTTGTGGTCTACACTGCAAGCGACATTAAGCCTCCCTAAACCTCATCAACTCCATATACAAAAAGGTTGATCTCTTGCTCAACATTGGAAAGACCAAAATCCTCCACCAGCCCTCTCAGGCAAGCACCCACATTTCCAGCTATTGTTACTGATGGGAAGACTTTAGAAGTCGGCAGCTATCTTTCTCAGAAAGTCACCATCAAAGTGGGAACTATCGAGGCATATCCCTTCTGTCCACTCTGGGTAAGATTCTCACATGGATCCTCCTGAACCACCTTCTACCAGCCTTCCAAAAATTGCGTAACCACATCTTTGACAACAGTGATCTCAAAGGTTTTAATCTACAACACTGTTGCTGTCACCACTCTCCTACATGGCAGTGAGACTTGGATCACCTACCAAAGGCACATCTGGGCAATGGAGGATTTCCATTAGAAGTGTTTCTACAGGATATTCAAATTCATGTGGAAAGACAGACAAACAAAGTCCAGTATCCTCACTGAAGCCAATTCCTCCAGCATCGCAACTGTGATCATGTGAAGTCAGCTCTGCTGCCCTGAACATTGCACCCGCAAGCCGCAAATAATCAGCTTCTGAAGCAGCTCCTCTTTTCACAATTTAAGGACGGCACCCAATCTCAAGGAGGATAGTGAAAATGTTTTAAGGACACTCTGACTTTGAAAGGAGACAAATTGACACAAACCATGTAATGACGCCTCACCCAACAAATCGCAACATAGTCAGAAACCGAGCACACAAACTCCGCTGCAGAGGAGCGACAAGAGCAGGAGAGAGAGAGAGCAGAACACTAGCTCGAGAGAACCCCCTTCCTCGGGAGTTCTCTCTCCTAAAGACCTGTTGCTCCAGGATTGGCCAAGTGAGTCACCTGAGAACACACAAATCACAAAGCCTGGCAAACGTCATCCTCGTTTCGAGGGACTGACGACAAGGAATAGAAATCTGGAACTCTCCCCACGAGAAAGCTGGCAGGCTCTGGCCAATTGAAAATTTCAAAACTGAAGGATCAATTTTTATTAGGTAAGGCTATTAGGGGATAAGAAGCCAAGGTGGTTAAATTGATTAG
This sequence comes from Carcharodon carcharias, assembly GCF_017639515.1. Classification (NCBI taxonomy): domain Eukaryota; kingdom Metazoa; phylum Chordata; class Chondrichthyes; order Lamniformes; family Lamnidae; genus Carcharodon; species Carcharodon carcharias. The sequence continues at coordinate 116,856,546 of NC_054482.1, forward strand.
ATATGGTTCAGCCACGACCTAACTGAATGGCTGAATAGGCTCAAGCAGCTGAATGGCCTACCCCTATTCCTGTGTAAACTAAAATAAGATCCGGTTGCCTCATAACGAAAGAATTGAAACATCAAGGTTGCTGACAAACGAATGACACTTTTTTACATGGCAAATTTGATTCTCAAATATATTAAGGTTACATTGCAATTCACAGATTGATTCTTGCAAATAAAAACAGAAAGTGCTTCCGAAGAAGTCATATTAGACTTGAAGCGTTAACTGTTTCCCTCTCTACAGATGCTGCTGGACCTACTAAGTTTTCCAGCACTTTGTCTTTATTTCAGATCTCCAGCATGCACAGTGTTTTGCTTTTATTTTGATTGTTGCAAACCTATATTTAAAACAGAATCATTAGTCATATTGTTAGAAGTTTGAAAAGTAATTTAGAAGGTACGTAGGAAGAAAGGTAAAACAAAAACAGAATTACCTGGAAAAACTCAGCAGGTCTGGCAGCATCGGCGGAGAAGAAAAGAGTTGACGTTTCGAGTCCTCATGACCCTTCGACAGAACTTGCGTTCGAGTCCAAGAAAGAGTTGAAATATTTCAACTCTTGGACTCGAACGCAAGTTCTGTCGAAGGGTCATGAGGACTCGAAACGTCAACTCTTTTCTTCTCCGCCGATGCTGCCAGACCTGCTGAGTTTTTCCAGGTAATTCTGTTTTTGTTTTGGATTTCCAGCATCCGCAGTTTTTTTGTTTTTATCTAGGAAGAAAGGTAGGCAGTTTAGCCCTTGAGGCTGCTTCAATTAGAGAATGGCTGATCTGTACATCAAGCCCATTTTCTGCCTATGCTCAATTAAAACCTTAACCTTTTGATATCCTTACCCTAAAAAAACCTAGCAATCTCAATCTTGAAAGTTTCAGTTGACGCTCAGTCTTCAAAGCCCTTTTGGGAGAGAGATATTCAGATATTTATATTCTTGTTTATTAAACAGGTCTTCCTGATTTCTCTCCTGTAGAGTCTCACTCTAATATTAAGATTATACCCTCTCCATTTTAATTCCCAGGGGAAATAACTTCTCTGAAACCTTCTAACATTTTAAATGCCTTGATCTGATCTCACCCTCAATCTTCTATTCTTAAGGGAATGCAAGCAATACATGTCCTTACAAGTTAATCCTTTAAGTCCCTTGCCCACCCTGGTTATCGTTGAACAGGCATTGGGATAACAAGATGGTATTGTAAAACAGCACATTGAATGCGTCATGAAACTATTAATGCATATATTATTGGAAAATATTTTTCTTTTAAAGTAGAGGTTTAGTTTGTTGGTCTGTCTTAATTGGACTAAAGACAGCTAGTCTGGGTGCTTTGATGTGCACTAGTTTTGATATGTAAGAGAGATAGCGTGCATTTGGATTTTTTTGAATAGAGCATTCAAGTAGTGGGGTGAATTCTGGCACCGAGTGAGCAGAGACCAACCAATATGTTTATATTGCTAACAAAATTGGTACTATGAAAGGGGTTTTATTGTTAGAAGAGGCTGGTGATACAATGAGAATTTACATTCAATGAGCTGTTTAGTATGTGTGTGTAGACCAGAGGCAGTGTGAGATCAAAAGCAGCTATAAGCCTTCGACTGTCTCCACAGGGACCAAAGTGAAAAGACCTCATTTTGAATTCTTAAGGTGAAAATGCTTTGCCTGGTGTTTGGTTAAGTCTATGGGTTGCTGTTGCCTTAATAGAGATTAGTTTGGGAATTTGTTAAAAGTTATGATCATAGTAATTTGTAGAAATGTGTATATATTTAACTTGTGTAAATTAATAAAATGTTTCATTTAGCTTAATATAAAACCTTTTGAGAACTGGTGGTATGATTCCCGAATTTAGAGTTGCATCTCAAACATAACACTTAAAATTATTGGTTATGACAGTTGTTTAAAGTTTCCCTTTGGGATTTAAAAAAACCTCAGCTTTACCAACTGCTCGGTCATAACAGAATATCAACCATTTAATACCAAGATGAGGAGATGTTTGTTCACTAAGAGGGTGTGAATGTTTGGAATTCTCTATCCCAGCGAACTATGGATGTGAGTGTATTTAAGACTGAGATTGATCATTTTTTTGATACTAGGGGAATCAAGGGAAATGGGAGGGTAGGTGAGAAAGTAGGGCCGAGGTAGATGATCAGCCATGATCTTATTGAAAGGTGGAGCAGGTTCAACTGGCCGAATGATCCACTTCTGCCCCTATTCTAGCACAGCAGGGTGGTTAAATATAAAATATAGGTATAAAGCTGGTTGGTTGGCTATTTGGAAGCCAGCTTACCAAAATTGAATCCAGGTGCTGCTTGGCTTGCCTTCAATACAGCTGCAGAAGCCCTGCTGGTTGACTGAAATCGCAAACCAACTCGGACACAGGCCCTCAGTGCACACTTCAAATAGAAAACAGAAAATCCTATTACAGACACAGTGCTTAAATATTGAAAAGGGGAGAAAGAACTTGCATTTCACATAGCGGCGTTCATGACCTCAGGACGTCCTTGTAGCCAATGAAGTATTTTTGAAGCATAGTCACGGTTGTAATATGGGAAACACAGCAGCCAATGTCAACACACAGGCGGTGCCTTCAGTTGCCTGGGCCCAAAGCTCTGGAATTTCCCCCCTAATGCTCTCGACCACTCCTTCTTTAAGACGCCTCTTAAAACCTACCTCCATGACCAAGCTTATGGTCGTCCATTAGCTCCTTACGTGGCTCAGTATAAAATTTTGTTTGACAATTGCTCCTGTGATGCGCCTTGGGATTTTTAAGATGCTAAAAGTGCTTTAAAATGCAAGGTTGTTCTTGTAGGTTTACTTACAGTGTGAACCCCGGCATATTCTATACCGAGGATACTTGCCTTTATTAGCCAAGGCATAGAATATAAGAGCAGGGAGGTTATGCTGGAACTGTATAAAACACTGGTTAGGCCACAGCTAGAGTATTGCGTGCTGTTCTGGAATCCGCATTATAGGAAGGATGTGATTGCATGAGAGAGAGTGCCGAGGAGATTTACCAGGATGTTGCCTGGGCTGGAGAGTTTTAGATATGAGGAGAGATTGGATAAACTGGGGTTATTTTCCCTGGAGCAGAGGAGATTGAGTGGGGGGACATGATTGAGGTGTATAAAATTATGAGGAGCATAGATAGGGTAGACAGGAAGGGACTTGTCCCCTTGGCGGAGGGATCAATAACCAGGGGACATAGATTTAAGGTAAGGGGCAGGAGGTTTAGAGGGGATGTGAGGTAGAATTTTTTCACCCAGAAGGTGGTGGGAATCTGGAACTCACTGCCTGAAAGGGTGGTATAGGTAGATACCCTCTTAACATTTAAGAAGTATTTGGATGTGCACTTGCGATGTCATGGCATACAAGGCTATGGGCCTAGTGCTGGAAAAAGGGATTAGAATAGTTAGGTCCTTGTTTGACCAACGCAGACTCGATGGGCTGAAGGGCCTTTTTCTGTGCTGTAGACCTCTATGACTATGACTCTATAAGGACCTTACAGGTAAAGGAGGAAATTATATTTAAAATATAGGAAGGTCATGCCTGACAAATCTGTTAGAATTCTTTGAGGAGGTAACGAGTAGGTTAGACAAAGGAGAGCCAATGGATGTTATCTACTTGGCCTTCCAGAAGGCCTTTGACAAGGTGCCACACAGGATGCTGCTCAGTAAGATCAGAGCCTAAGGTGTTAGAGGCAATGTACTGGCATGGATAGAAGATTGACTGTCTGGCAGGAGGCAGAGAGTGGGGATAAGGGGGTCCTTCTCAGGGTGGCGGCCGGTGACTAGTGGAGTTCCGCAAGGGTCAGTGTTGGGACCACAACTTTTCACTTTATACATTAATGATCTGGATGAAGGAACTGAGGGCATCCTGGCTAAGTTTGCAGATGATACAAAGATCAGTGGAGGGACAGGTAGTATTGAGGAGGCGGGGAGGCTGCAGAAGGATTTGGACAGGTTAGGAGAAAGGGCAAAGAAATGGCAGATGGAATACAATGTGGGGAAATGTGAGGTCATGCACTTTGGTAGGAAGAATAGAGGCATAGACTATTTTCTATATGGGGAGAGAATTCAGAAATCTGGAGTGCAAAGGGACTTGGGAGTCCTAGTCCAGGATTCTCTTAAGGTTAACTTGCAGGTTGAGTCGGTAGTTAGGAAGGCAAATGCAATGTTGGCATTTATTTCGAGAGGACTAGAATATAAAAGCAGGGATGTGCTGCTGAGGCTTTACAAGGCTCTGGTCAGACCACATTTAGAATATTGTGAGCAATTCTGGACCGCGTATCTGAGGAAGGATGTGCTGGCCCTGGAGAGGGTCCAGAGGAGGTTCACGAGAACGATCCCAGGAATGAAAGGCTTAACATATGAGGAACGTTTGAGGACTTTGGGTCTATACTCGATGGAGTTTAAAAGGATGGGGGGGGGGCGGGGGATCTGATTGAAACTTACAGAATACTGAAAGGCCTGGATAGAGTGGACATGGGGAAGATGTTTCCATTAGTAGGAGAGACTAGGACCCGAGGGCATAGCCTCAGAGTAAAGGGAAGACCTTTTAGAACAGAGATGAGGAGAAACTTCTTTAGCCAGAAAGTGGTGAATCTATGGAATTCATTGCCACAGAAAGCTGTGGAGGCCAGGTCATTGAGTGTATTTAAGACCGAGATAGATAGGTTCTCGATTGGTAAGGGAATCAAAGGTTATGGGGCGAAGGCGGGAGAATGGGGTTGAGAAACTTATCAGCCATGATTGAATGGCGGAGCAGACTTGATGGGCCAAATGGCCTAATTTTTGCTCTTTTGTCTTATGGTCTTATATGGCTCAGCTGTAAGCAGCAGATTGTGGGTTCAAGCCCCATCACTCCAGGGCTTCAGTAGGTAATACTTGATCACTTCAGAGAGGGTGCTATATTGGCTCAACTATCTTCAAAAGGGAAGTGGATATATATTTGAAAAGAAGAATTTGGACTGCCAGTGGGACTAATTGGATAGCACTTTCAAACAGCAGCTGAATAACCTCCTTCGGTGCCATTCGATTCCAGGATTCTATTTACCATTCTGCAGATACAATATTAAACCTGTTCAGGCAAATGTTAAATATCACAGCATCATCTGAAGAGTAAAGAATTGGCCAACATTTTTCCCTTCAATCAACAACCACGACCACAGAATAACTACCCGTTCATCTCGTTGCTATTTGTGGGGCTTTGGAACTCGCTGCCCATTTGGGTGGTGAAAGCAGACATTAGGAGCATAAGAAGATAGGAGCAGGAGTAGGCCATTCAGCCCTTCGAGCCTGCTCCACTATTTGATAAGATCAGCACTGATCTGGGTTGTGATGTAAACTCCACTTTGCTGTCTGCCCCCACTATAACCCTTGGCTCCCTTGTCTATCAAAAATCTAACTAAAATGATCAATAATTTCAAAAGGGAAACGGATGGACACTTGAAGGAAATAAGGAGAGAGCAGGAAAAAGCAGAGGAATGGGGCTGACTGGATCGCTCCACGGAGAGCCAGGAAGGACTCAGGGGGCTGAATGGCCTCCTTTTGTGCTGTAAATGACCCTATGATTCCTCCAAAGCAACTTCGATCGCGACGAAGCTTGGAAAGCTGAATGGAGTTCAAAAGAATTGACAAACGAACATACGAATTAGGAGGAGTAGGCTTCTTGGCCGGAGCCTGCCCCACCATTCAATAAGACCATAGGTGATCTGATTGTAACCTCCCACCTACCCCCGATATCCTTTCGCCCCTTGTTTATCAAGAACCTATCTAGCTCAGCCTTAAAAATATTCAAAGACTCTGCTTCCATTGCCTTTTGAGGAAGAACTCCAAAGACTCATGACCCTCAGAGAAAAATTCTCATCTGTCTTAAATAAGTGACCCCGTATATTTGAATAGTGACCCCTAGTTCCAGATTCTCCTACTAGAGAAAACATCTTCTCCACCATGTCAAGACCCCTCAGGATCTGATCCTTGTGGCATGCCACTGGTCACATCCTGCCAAACAGAAAAAGACCCATTTATGTCTCCTCTGTTTCCTGTTAGATAGCCAATCTTCTATCCCTGCCAATATATTACCCCCTACACCATGAGCTTTCATTTCCCACAATAACCTTTGATGTGACACCTTATCAAATGGCTTCTGGAAATCCAAGTACAGTACATCCACCAGTTCCCCTTTATCTACAGCACATGTGACTCCTTCAAAGAACTCCAATAAATTGGTTCAACGTGATTTCCCTTTCACAAAACCAGGTTGACTGTGCCTGATTGTCTTGAATTTTTCTAAGTGCCCTGCTATAAGATCTTTAAAAATAACTTCTAACATTTTCCCTGTGACAGATGTTAAGCTAACTGGCCTGCAGTTTCCTGCTTTCTGTCTCCCTCCCCTTTTGAATACAGGAATTACATTTGCTATTTTCCAATCAAATGGAACTTCCCCAAATCTAGGGAATTTTGGAAAATTGAAACCAACACATCAACTATTTCACTAGCCACTTCCTTTAAGGCCATAGGATGAAGTCCATCAGGACCCAGGAATTTGTCAGCCCGCAGCTCCAACAATTTGCTTAGTGCCACTTCCCTGGTGATCGTAATCTTTCTGAGTTTCTCCCTTCCATTTCCTGATTTACAGTGATTTCTTGGATCTTATTTGTATCCTCTATGGTGAAGACAGATGCAAAATTCCAGTTCAATTCATCGGCCATCTCCTTATTTTCCATTATTAAAACACATTGTGAAAGAGCCGATTTGGAAGCCATTCCACCCCCCCCCACCCCCCCACCCCAACTGGATCTTTAATCTTTCATGAAGCTCATGGACATCCCTGAATCACTCTCTACAAACCACAGCGAATGCAGACACCTGATGTACAAATGGAAAATTAAAAATTCTCCAATGTGTGACTGTGGTCACACTGAACCAATCATGGAGCTTAGAGCAGCTCAGTGCTCGATTTACAAACCCAAAGGAAGCAATACACTCCACTACTCATGGTGCAGTCTTCTGGCTTAACCATCTGAAAGTAAAATTCTAGATGTTGATCGACATCTGTCATAGGAGAGAATAAACACCTAAAAACAGATATTTGATTATCACATTTGTGCGCTGTGCACAAAATGGCTGCCACGTTTCCTACATTACCACGCTGACTAGACTTCAAACAGTACTTCATGGGCTGTAAAGCGCTTTGAGGCACCCGGAGGATTTGAAAGGCGCTATAAAAACGTGACTCTTGTCTTTCTATATTCACAATTAACTTGGTTGAAAGTAAAATAATCTGAATCAGAGCACTTGACCACGTAATCTAAACTGACACTTCAGGGCAGTACTGAGGGATTGGCTACATTGTCAAAGGGGCGACACTTGGGAAGTGGGGTGAGGTGGTACACAACTTTTGGATACAACAGTAAATCGAGATGCTATATGTCTGCTCTAGGGAATGGGGTTTCACACGATTGCTATAAAACATACAACGATATTTTTAACAAAAAGAGCAGGAAGCCCCCCATCCTCACCCGTGTCCTGTCCAACATTCTCCCTTGACCAAAAGCACCAAACAACACAGTTCTGAATATTTCCAAAATTTTCTGCTTTTATATGTACAAAATGGCTACCAACGCAACAACAATAACTTGCGTTTATATGGCACCTTTAACATAGTAAAATTCCCCAAGGAGCTTCACAGTGATTATCACATAAAATTTGACACCAAACCACATAAGGAGATAGATAATAGCACAGGGGACAAAAAGCTTGGTCAAAACGGTATGTTTGAAGGAGGACAGATAGGGGGGTGGGACAGGTTTAAGGGGGAAATTTCAGAGCTTAGGGCCCAGGCAGCTGAAAGTACCAGCCGCCAGAGGTGGAGTGATTAAAATCAATGATGCACAGGGGCCAGCTTGGAGAAGTGCGCAAATTTCAGAGGGTTGCAGACCTGGAGTTGAAGCAGTTGGACAAAGTAGTTCAGAATATGTGAAATGCTTTGCAACATCTGTGAAACAAGGCAAACGTTATACACATGCAAGCCTATCCTGTGTATAATGACATTAGTACTGCACAAGATGACGTGATTTAAAGGCAACTTTGAAAATGCAGAGCTAGGATGATGTGCTCACTAGGATCCGGACCAAGATTGCTAAACTGATTCAGTTAGAAGCCTTTAATCCAGCGAACAGAGGAATCGTCCACCTCACTGATCAGGTCCAGTTTTGAAGTAAAAGATCACAGTCCAACCTAACATACTAGTCAAACAGCTAGGCTGGTCAGCGCCCCCCCCTCCACGGCCGGGCAGTCAGCGCCCCCCCTCCACGGCCGGGCGGTCAGCGCCCCCTCAAGGCCGGGCGGTCGGCGCTGGGGTGCACAGCCAGGTGGTCAGCGCCCCGCACAGCCAGGTGGTCAGCGCCCCACACAGCCAGGCGGTCAGCACTGAGGATGCCACACTGACGGAGGGACAGTACTGAGGGAGTGCTGCACTGTCAGAGGGTCAGTACTGCGGGAGTGCTGCACTGTCAGAGGGTCAGTACTGCGGGAGTGCTGCACTGTCAGAGGGTCAGTACAGAGGGAGTGCTGCACTGTCAGAGGGTCAGTACAGAGGGAGTGCTGCACTGTCAGAGGGTCAGTACAGAGGGAGTGCTGCACTGTCAGAGGGTTAGTACAGAGGGAGTGCTGCACTGTCAGAGGGTCAGTACAGAGGGAGTGCTGCACTGTCAGAGGGTCAGTACTGAGGGAGTGCTGCGCTGTCAAAGGGTCAGTACTGCGGGAGCGCCACACTGATGGAGGGCCGGTTTCAAGGAAACATAAACTATACTAAACTATTTTCTGGTCCATTCTTTCTGTCGCCCTGAATAATAACAACTGTCTCCTGCAATAGCAATTTGCTTTGGGAAGGTAACACTGTCTTTGGCAGCTCAGACAGAGGTGGAATCTGGGGAGGTGTTTGTCTAAGGAGTTCTTGATTTTGCCCCATCAGTCTACTCTCGATTATCAGCAAAATGATGGAAGGAGCTGTCGAAAGTGCTGTCATGCAGCACTTACTGAATATTAATCTGCTCATGGATACTCGGTTTGTGTTCTGTGGTTAGGGACATTCTGTTCCTGACCTCATTATAGCCTTGATTCAAGCCTGGACAAAAGAGCTGAACTCAGGAGGTGAGCTCAGAGTGACTGCCCTTAACATCAAAGCAGCATTTGACCAAGTATAACATCAAGGAGCCCTAATAAAATTGAAGTCAATGGGAATCAGGGGGAAAAAAAACTCCACTGGCTGAAGTCAGGCCTTGCTGTCGAAGGGTCATGGGGACTCGAAACATCAACTCTTTTCTTCTCCGCCGATGCTGCCAGACCTGCTGAATTTTTCCAGGTAATTCTGTTTTTGTTTTGCACAAAGGAAGATGGTTCGACTTCTCTGGGCTTCTACACTGGAATACAGCACAAGATGTAGCTGCTGGGTCTCTAATCTGCTGCTCTATTGTTCGTATCTTAAAGTAATTTTGATCAGCTTGCAGCACTTCCCCCCCACAGCTGCTGTTCCCTGCTGATGCAGTAATTGAGCTACTGATTTTTCAGTTTCAGCTACTGGAACGTGTTCCTTCTCTTCTGAGTTCACTGTTCTTCTCTCCTCCATTAATCTCTCTCCATATAAACTCAAACCACATTCATGGATGCCCCTCGTCCTTTCCATCTCACATGGCCTGGCTACTTCCATCATGTCAATCGCTGATAAAGCCACTGCTGATTAATTCCTTGTCTCTCTCTCTCCACCCACATCCTCTTTCCAAGCCCCAACTCTACATCCTTCTGTATCTGCCCCAACAAAATCTCTCCCTCAATTAATTTACAACCGCACTTTCAAAGTCCCAACTCTCTAGCCTTTGGCTTCTCCTTTCAAATTATTGAAGCTACTGATTTGATCACCACCACGCCCCCCACAACACCCGGACCCCACCTTCAACATCCTAGTCCACATTAAGACTCTCTCTCACCCTAATCCAGCCCTCATCTTGGCATCCCTTAAATCCAAGGGGTGCACACTTTAAAGGGTATGGCAAGTGACTGGTTTAGCCAGTCAGATTTGGCTGGACCACATAAAACGCGATCGAGTTCTGCTCTCGTCTGTTCACTATTCCAGGATCATCCTGGAACACAAAGACAAAGCTGGCTTTTTCTCGACTGCAGACTATCTCCTTAAACCCTTCTCCCCTATTTCCTCCACCCTCGCCTCTAACAAGTACGGGAAGCTAATGGGTATTTTTTACCACTAAGTTCAAGACAATCCAATCAGCTGTCGTTGTCACTTCTCTCCCTTCCACAAGTCCACTTAGCTAAATTTCCTCTAAAGATTCCCCCTGCCCTAGCCCTGAACTTGTATCTTTCTCTAGTTTCTTTCCTATCTCCGCATATGCTCTCTGAGTTCATCTTGTCCATGAGACCCACCTCCTATCCCCTCAACCCTATTCTCACTAAACTGCTGATCATCCAACTTCCCCTCCTGGCCCACGGGTAGCCAATATTGCTGGTGAGTTTCTCTCCTCAGGTATTGCTCCCCTTCTCCTTCCAATCTGCCATCATCCTCCTTCAAAAGAGCCAAACCAATACCCCTCTATTCTTGTAAAGAACTGTTCCACCTGCAGCCTCCCTTTCCTCTCCAAACTCCTTGAATGTGTTGTTACCTCCTAAATCTATGCCCATCTTTTCCAGAACTCCATGTCTGAATCCCTCCAATCAGGTTTCCCTGTCACACTACTGAAACTGAATCAAAGTCACAAATGACATCCCATGTGACTGTGACAAAGGTAAACTATCCCTCTTCATCCTGCTCGACCCGTCTGCAGCCTTTGGCACAGTTGGCCAAATACTATCCTCCATAAACCTGATGTCATCGAAAACTCTGCTGCCTGTGTCCTAACTTATACCTAGTCTGATTCACCCATCACCCGTGCTCTCTGCCCTACAGTGGCTCCTGATTAAGCAACAGCTTAATTTAAAAATTCTCATTCTCGTTTTCAAATCCCTCCATGAACTCACTGTCTATCTCTGCAATCTCCTTCAGCTCTACAACCTCACATTCCTCTAATTCGGGCCTCTTGAGCATCCCTAACTTTATTCACTGTCATTAGTGGCTGTGCCTTCATTTGCCCTAGGCCTGATGTTCTGAAATTCCCTCCCTAAATCTCTCCATTTCATTTCCTCCTTTAAGATGCCCTTTACCTGTATGACCAAGCTTTTGGTCATCTGCTTTAAAATTTCTCTATGTGGTTTGATGTCATATTTTGTTATTTAATGCTCCTGCGAAGTACTTTGGGATGTTTCATTAAAGGCGGTATCAATTTGTTGGTGTTCGTTGGAGGCCAATAATGTTAACCCCAGGACACCACTGCAGGAGTTCCTCAGGGTCGTGTCCTTGGTCCAACCATCTTCAGCTGCCTCATCAATGACCTTCCTTCCATCATAAGGTCAGAAGTGGGGATGTTTACTGATGATTGCATAATATTCAGCACCATTTGCGACTCCTCAGATACTGAAGCAGTCTGTGCCTACATACAGCAAGATCTGGACAATATTCAGGCTTGGGCTAATAAGTGGCAAGTAACATTCATGCCACACAAGTGCCAGGCAATAACCATCTCTGATGAGAGAGAGTCTAACGACCTCCATTTGACATTCGATGGCATTACCATCACGAAACCTCATCACCATGGACTGCAGCAGTTCAAGGCAGCTGCTCACCACCACCACCTCAAGGGCAATTAGGGAATGGCAATAAATGCTGGTCTCGCGAGCAATGCTCAAATCCCATGAACCATTAAAAAATCATCCTGCAGTGGATCACAATTGGCCAGAACTTTTAACTGGGCACTTACATAAGTAAGGCTTCAAGAGCAGGTCAATGACTGGGTATTCTGAGGTAAGTGATTTACACATTCCAATTGCTCGAAGCCTTTCCAGCTCCTACAATTCACAAATCAGAAATACTCTCCACTTGCCTGGATGAGTGCAGCTCCAATAAAACTCGAGAAGCTTGGCACCATCCAGGCTAAAGCAACACATTTGCCTGGGACTACATCTACCAACTTAACGATAGAATGGTTACAACACATGAGGCCATTCAGCCAGTCATACCTATGTTAGTTCTTTGTAAGAAGTACTTAGTTAATCACATTTCACCACCTTTTTCCCCATACCCCAGCAAATTTTCTCCTTTCAGATAATTATCCAATTCCCTGTTGAATGCTTCGATTGATCCTGCCTACATCAGACTCTCAGGCAGTGCATTCCAGGTCCTAACCACTCGCTGTGTAAACAAAAGTTTTTCCTCAGGTCACCTTTGCTTCTTTTGCCAATTACCTTAAATCTGTGCCCTCTGGTTCTCAACCCTTCCACCAATAGGAATGGTTTCTCCCTATCCGTCCAGACCTCTCGTGATTTTGAACACCTCTATCAAATCTCCTCTTAAATCTTCTCCAGGGAGAACAGCCCCAACTTTGCCAATCTATGTAACTGAAGTCTCATCCCTGAAACCATTCTCATGAATCTTTTCTGCATGCTCTCCAAAGCCTTCACATCCTTCCTAAAGTGTGATGCCAAGAATTGCACACAATACTCCAGCTGAGGCCGAACCAATGTTCTAAAGGTAAGTTGTGAAGACAACATAAGGAGGCTACAAAGGGACATGGATAGGTTAAGTGATGGGCAAAGATCTGGCAATGGAGTATAACGTGGGAAAATATGAAACTGACAATTTTGGCAGGAAGAATAAAAAAGAAGCATATTACCTATATGGTGAAATATTGCAGAGCTCTGAGATTCAGAGGGATCTGGTTGTTCTAGTGCATGAATCACAAAAGGTTAATTTGCAGATACAAGTAATTAGGAAAGCTAATTGAATGTTATTGTTTATTGCAAGGGGAATTGAATACAAAAGTAGGGAGGTTATACTTCAGTTATGCAGGGCATTGGTGAGACCACATCTGGAGTACAGTATTTAAGGAAGGATGTAAATGCGTTGAAAACAGTTCAGAGAAGGTTTACTAGACTAATATCTGGAATGGGGGGGTTGTTTTATGAGGAAAGGTTGGACAGGCTCGGCTTGCATCCGCTGGAGTTTGTAAGAGTAAGAGGCAACTTGATTGAAACATATAAGATCCTGAGGGGTCTTGACACGGTGGATGTGGAGAGGATGTTTCCTCTTGTGGGAGAATCCAGAACTAGGGGTCACTGTTTAAAAATAAGCGGTCACTCATTTAAGACACAGAGATGAGGAGAATTTATTTCTCTGAGGGTCATGAGCTTTTGGAACTCTTCCTCAAAAGGATGTGGAAGCAAAGTCTTTGAATATTTTTAAGGCAGAGGTAGGTAGATTCTTAATTAACAAGGGGGTGAGAGGTTATCAGGGGTGGGTGAGAACGTGGAGTTGAGGTTACAATCAGATCAGCCATGATCTTGTTGAATGACAGAGCAGGCTCAAGGGGTTGAGTGACTTACTCCTGCTCTTAGTTTATATATTGTAAAGGTTCATCATAACTTACTTGCTTTTGTACTCTCTGCCTTTATTTATAAAGTTCAGGGTCCCATTATGCTTTATTAACTTGCCCTGCCACATTCAATGATTTGTGCACCTATACCACTAGGTCCCTCTTCTCCTGCACCATCTTTAGAATTGGACCCTTTGTTTTACATTGCCTGTCCTCATTCTTCCCTAATAAAATGTACCACTCCACTCAAACATTTACTCCCTCCACCACTGACGCACAGTGACAGCAGTGTTATGCCATCTACAAGAGGCACTGCAGCAACTCACCATGGCTCCTTCAACAGCACTTTCCAAACTCGCGACCACCTAGAAGGATAAGGGCAATAGACACATGGGTAGGCCATAACGTGCAAGTTGCCCTCCAAGCCACACAACGTCCTGAGTTGGAAGGCAGTGGTGTAGTGGTAGTGTCACTAGACTAATAATCCAGGGGCTCAGGCTCTGGGGACATGGCTTCAAATTCCACCATGGCAGCTGGTAGAATTTAAATAGGGTGAATAATATTAGACAGTTAAACGTGTGGCTCAAACACTGGTGTGCAATAAATGGTCTTTGATTCATGGGGCACTGGATAAAGTGGGAGCTGTACCATTGGGATGGTCTTCACCTGAACCATGCTGGACCAGTGCTCTGGTGAGTTGTATAACTATGGTGGTAGAGATGGCTTTAAAATAACTAGTGGGGTAAGGGATCAAGTGTGGGAAAATGTGATAAAAGTAAGGTAGCAATAAGGAAAATGGTAATCAGAGTGTGGCAGCAAGGGACAGCGTGTACAAACTTGGGCATGCACCATCAGTTAAGGCTAGAGGTCACGAAAATAATAAAAGGACAGAACTAAAGGCTCTGTATCTAAATGCCATGTGGGTTTCTTTTCCCTAATTCATTTAGGGGATGTGGCCAGCATTTAATGCCCATCCCTAGTTGCCCTTGAGAAGGTGGTGGTGAGCTGCCTTCTTGAACCGCTGGAGTCCATGTGGTGTAGGTACACCCAAAATGCTGTTAGGGAGGGAGTTCCAGGATTTTGACCCAGCGATAGTGAAGGAACGGCGATATATTCCCAAGTCAGGATGGTATTTGGCTTGGAGGGGAACTTCCAGGTGGTGGTGTTCCCATCTATATGCTGCCCTTGTCCTTCTAGATGGTAGTGGTCATGGGTTTGGAAAGTGCTGCCTGAGGAGCCTTGGTGAGTTTCTGCAACGCATCTTGAAGATGGTACATACTGCTGCAACTGTGCGTCGGTGGTGGAGAGAGTGAATATTTGGATGGTGTGCCAATCAAGCAGACTGCTTTGTCCTGGATGGTGTCAAGCTTCAAGTGTTATTGGAATTGCACTCATCCAGGCAAGTGAAGAGTATTCCACCACACTCCTGACTTGTGCCATCACACTCCTGACTTGTGCCTTACAGATGTTGGACAGGCTCTGGAGAGTCAGGAGGTGGGTTACTCGTTGCACAATTCCTAGCCTCTGGCCTGCTCTTGTAGCCACAGTATTTATGTGGCTAGTCCAGTTCAGCTTTTGGTCAATGGCAACCCCCAGGATGTTGATAGTGGGGGATTCAGCGAAAGTAATGACAATGAATGTCAAGGGGCGAACGTTAGATTTTTTCTTGTTGGAAATGATCATTGCACTGAACTTGTGTGGCACGAATGTGCCAAGCCTGGATATTGTCCAGGTCTTGTTGCATTTGGACATGGGCTGCTTCAGTATCTGAGGAGTCAAATGTTGCTGAACATTGTGCAATCATCAGCGAACATCCCCACTTCTGACCTTTCGATAATAAGAAGGTCATTGATGAAGCTGCTGAAGATGGTTGGGCAGAGGACACTACCCTGAGGAACTCTGAAGTGATGTCCTGGAGCTGAGATGACTGACCTCCAACAACCACAACCATACCCCTTTTTGCTGGGTGTGACTCCAACCATTGGAGAGCTTTATAAAAGCAAAATACTGCGGATGCTGTAAAACAAAAACAAAAACAGAAAATGCTGGAAAAACTCATTAGGTCTAGCAGCATCTGTGGAGAGTGAAACAGAGCTAATGTTGAATCCGTATGACCTTTCTTCAGTGGAGAGTTTTCCCTGATTCCCATTGATTCCAGTTTTGCTAGGGCTCCTTGATGCCACACTCAGTCAAATGCTGCCTTGATGTCAAGGGCAGTCAATCTCACCTCACCTCGGGAGTTCAGCTCTTTTGTCCATGTTTGAATCAAGGCTGTAATAAGGTCAGAAGCCAAGTGAACCTGTCAGAAACCAAACATGGCGTCATGAGAAGGCTATTGCTAAGCAAATGTCACTTGATAGCACTGTTGATGACCCCGTCCATTACTTTACGAATGATGGAAAGTAGACTGGTGAGGCTGTAATTGGCCGGATTAGATGTGTCCCACTTTTTGTGTACAGGACATAGCTGGGCAATTTTCCACACTGCCAGGTTATAGCTGTACTGGAACAGCTTGACTAGTTCTGGAGCACAAGTCTTCAGTACTATTGCTGGAATATTATCAGGGTCCATAGCCTTTGCAGTTTCCAGTGCCTTCAGCCATTTCTTGATATCACGTGAGTGAATCGAATTGGCTGAAGACTGGCTTCTCTGATGATGGGGACCACTGGAGGAGGCCAAGATGGATCATCCACTTGGCACTTCTGGCTGAAGATTGTTGCGAGTGATTCAGCCTTATCTTTTGCACTGATATCCTGGGCTCCCCCATCATTGAGGATGTGGGTACTTGTGAGGCCTCCTGCTCCAGTGGGTTGTTTAATTGCCTACCACCATTCACGACTTCATGTGGCAAGACTGTAGAGCTTAGATCTGATCCGCCAGTTTTGGAATCAGTTCACTGTCTATCACTTGCTGCTTATGCTGTTTGGCACGCAAGTAGTCCTGTGCTGTAGCTTCACAATGTTGACACCTCATTTTTAGGTATGCCTGGTGCTGCTCCTGGCATGCCCTCCTGCACTCTTCATTGAACCAGGGTTGATCCCCTGGCTTGATGGTAATGGTAGAGTGGGGGATATGCTGGGCCATGAGGTTACAGATTGTGTTTGAGTACAATTCTGCTAGTGCTGATGGCCCACAGTGTCTCATGGTTGCCCAGTCAAGTTGCTAGATCTGTTCAAAATCTATCTCATTTAGCATGGCGGTAGTGTCACACAATGGGATAAGAGGGCATCCTCAATGCGAAGATGGGACTTCGTCTCCACAAAGACTGTGTGGCGGTCACTCCTACTGATACTGTCATGGACAGATGCATCTGCGGCAGGCAGGTTGGTGAGGATGAGGTCAAGTATGTTTTTCCCTCTTGTTGGTTCCCTCACCACCTACCGCAGACCCAATCTAGCAGCTATGTCCTTTAGGACTCAGCCAGCTCAGTCAGCAGTGGTGCTACTGAGCCACTCTTGGTGATGGACATTGAAGCTCCACACTCAGAGTACATTCAGCACCCTTACCACCCTCAGTGCTTCCTCCAAGTGGTGTTTAACATGGAGGAGCACTGATTCATCAGCTGAAGGGGGTGGGCGGTACGTGTAATCAGCAGGAGGTTTCCTTCCCATGTTTGACCTGGTGCCATGAGACTTCAAGGGGGCTTGAGTTGATGTTGAGGACTCCCAGGGCAACTCATTCCCGACTGTCCCACTGTGCTGCCACCTCTGCTGGGTCTGTCCTGCCTCTGGGACAGGACGTACTCATGGATGGTAATGGTGGTGTCTGGGGCATTATCTATAAGGTATGATTCTGGGTATTAATATGTGAGCTGTTGCACGAATAGCCCCGACACATTAGCAGGGTCGACAGGGCTGCGATTGCCGCTGTCATTTCCGGTGCCTAGGTTGATGGTTCCATTCCTTTTAGACTTTTTAGTGGTTTGATACAGTTGAGAGGCTTGCTAGGCCATGTCAGAGGGCAGTCAACCACATTGCTGTGAGTTTGACGTCACATGTAGGCCAGACTAGGTAAAGACAGCAGATTTCCTTCCCTAAAGGACGTTAGTGAACTGCATGGGTTTTTCCAACAATCGACAATGGTTTCATGGTCATCATTAGAGTTTTAATTCCAGAATTTTATTGAATTTAGAGCATTACCCTGGGTCTCTGGATTACTAATCCAGCAACAATACCATTACTCTACCCATGAGACCCTACAAATGGCAGGACTTTACTGTACAACAGTGACTGATGCTCTTTAAATGCAGGTCCCTTCCTTAAACTCTGTCGGTTTTTAGCCATATCTGTGATTATTTTTGAACTCGGCTTATCTCATCAAAACATTTATTGCCAAGGCTTGAAAGAACATGAGAGTTTACAGTTCTCCTTAAGGCCAGTATGTAAACACACCATGTGGCAGAGTGCTGAATCATTTGGGCCAAAGTTCAAAATGGACTGTGATAACAAACCTCAGTCATGCATTGGGTGGCCGCTATATCAATCTTCAGAATGCCTGTACAATGTTTGCTATATTGTCAATTTTTTATTTGCATGCAACAAGATGTCACATGTTAGCAGTGAGATGCATCAATCTTTTCAACTGTTCTTGGGATGTGGACGATGTGAGCAAGGAGAGCATTTATTGCCTTGGAAAAAGTGGTTGTGAGCCACTTTCTTGCACCTCCTGCAGTCCTTGTGGTGTAATACACCCACAGTGCTGTTCAGGAGGGAGTTCCAGGACTTTGACCCAGTGACAGTGAAGGAACAGGCATATAGTTCCATATGAACATACAATTTAGGAACAAGGGTAGGCCATTCGGCCCCTTGAGCTTGATCTGATTGGGGTCTCAACCTCACTTTACTGCCTACCCCCAGTACCCTTTTCAGTCAAGAATCTATCTACCTCTGCCTTATAAATATGCGTTGACCCTGCTTCTATCATTCCCTGGGAAGAGAGTTCCATAGATTCATGACCCTCAGAAAAGATTTCTTCTTATCTGCGTCTTAAATGAGACACCCCTTATTTTTAAACTGTGTCCCCTAGTCCTATTCTCTCTCACAAAGGGAAACATCCTTTCAGCATCCGCCCTGTCAAATCTCTTATATGGATCTTATATATTTTAGTTAGATCACCTCTCATTCTTCCAAACTCAGATACTTACGAGCTCAAACTGTCCAAGCTTGCCTCATAACTGGGGTGAGCGGCTTATCTCATCAGTCAAGTGAACCTTCTCCGACTGCTTCTAATGCAATTAGGTCCTTTTTTAAATAAGGAGACCAAAACTGTACCCAATACTCCAGATGTGGTCTCACCAAGGCCCTGTACAACTGTAGTATTCCCCCAGCAATAAACGCCAGCATTCCATTTGCCTTCTTAATCACTTTCTGTACCTTTTTTAAAAAGTCATTCATGAGATGCAGGCGTCACTGGCTAGGTCAGCGTTTATGCATCCCTAATTGCCCTGCTTCAGGGGGCATTTAAGAGTCAACCATGTTGTTGAAGGTCTGGGGGCCAGATACGGGTGGCAGATTTCCTCCCTAAACTGAACCAGGTGAGTTTTTACAACAATCAGCAATGGTTTTGTGGTCACTATCAGACTTTTAATTCCAGATATTTATTGAATGCAAATTTCACCATCTGCCATTGTTGGATTCCAGCTCCCAAGAGTAAGGCCAATTAGGGACCGGAAAGGTAATGTGAGTGTGGACCCCTCAATGAATACTTTGTGTCAGTCTTCACAATGGAAAAAGACGACAGATATAGACATCAGGGTGGAGGACTGTGAAATATTAGATGAAATTCACAGAGAGAGAAGAGATACTAGCAGGTTTAGCGGCCTTAAATGTGGATATATCCACAGGCCTGGATGAGATGTATCCCAGGCTGTTGAGGAAGGCAAGGGAAGAGATATCAGGGGCCCTGGCCGTAATTTTCAAATCCTCTCTGGTCACAGGTGAGGAGCCAGAGGACTGCCAACGTTGTCCCATTATTAAAAAAGGTAGGAAGGGATAGACTAGGAAATTACAGGCCAGTCAGTGGCCTAACCTCGGTGGTGGGGAAGTTATTAGAAAGAATTCTCAGGGCCAGAATATATTTGCACTTGGAGAGTCACGGATTTATCAGGGATAGTCAGCATGGATTTCTTAAGGGAAGGTCGTGTTTGACAAATTTGATCAAATTTTTTGAGAAGGTAGCCAGGAGTGTTGATGAGGATAATGCATTTGATGTGGTCTACATGGACTTTAGCAAGGCTTTTGATAAGGCCCCTCATGGCAGACTGGTCAAGAAAGTAAGAGCCCATGGGATCCATGGCAGAGTGGCACATTGGATCCAAAATTGACTGAGAGGCAGGAATCAGAGGGTGATGGTAGATGGATGTTTCTGTGACTGGGAGTCTGTTTCCAGTGGGGTTCCGCTCGGCGCTGGGGCACTTGCTGTTTATGGTGTACACAAATGATTTGGATTTAAATGTAGGGGGTATGAACTGCAGGATGATATCAATGGACTGGTCAGGTGGGCAGAGCAGTGGCAAATGGAATTCAACCCAGAAAAGTGTGAGGTAATGCAGTTGGGGAGGGCTAACAAGGCAAGGGATTACACTATGGATGGTAGCACCCTGGAAAGTACTGAAGATCAGAGGGACCTTGATGTGCATATCAATAGATCCCTGAATGTAGCAGGTAGATAAAGTGGTTAAGAAGGCATTTGGGATACTTGCCTTTATTAGCCGAGGCATAGAATACAAGAGCAGGGAGGTTATGCTGGAACTGTATTAAACGCTGGTTAAGCCACAACTAGAATACTGTGTGCAGTTCTGGTCACCACATTATAGGAAGGATGTGATTGCACTGGAGAGGGTGCAAAGGAGATTTACCAGGATCCTGCCTGGGTTGGAGGGTCTGAGCTATGAAGAAAGATTGGATAGGCTGGGGTTGTTTTCCTTGGAGCAACGAAGGTTGAGAGCGGACCTAATAGAGGTGGATACGATTATGAGGGGCATAGATAGGGTGGATAGGAAGGCACTTTTTCCATTAGTGGAGGGTTCAATAACCAGGAGGCATAGATTTAAGGTAAGAGGTAGAAGGCTAAAAGGGGAGTTGAGAAGAAATTTTTTTACCCAGAGAGTGGTGGGAGTCTGGAACTCACTGCCTGAAAGGGTGGTCGCTTCAGAAACTCTCATAACATTTAAGTATTATTTAGATATTCACTTGCATTGTCATAGCCTCCAGGGATATGGGCCAAGCGCTGGAAAATGGGATTAGTGTAGTCAGATCTTTGTTGACCGGCATGGACACGATGGGCTGAATAGCCTCCTCCTGTGCTGTGGACGTCTATGAGTCTATAAGTGAATTTGGGCTCGCAGTGGGTGAACTGAAGTACAAAGACTTTTGTGCAGATAAGCGAACTCGTGAATGGCAGGAATTTACTGTAATGTAGAAAATAATGCAGTAAATGTGAGCACAGCAAGCTCCCACAAAGAGGAATGTAATAAATGATCAGATAAGGTCAAGGGCCCAGGATATTAGGGAGCACTCTTCCTTCAAAATAGTGCCATTGGATCTTCTAAATCTACCCGAGGAGCAAGATCGGGCCTCCGTTTAATATCTCATCCTAAAGACTGCATTTCAGACAGTGCACCACTCCCTCCCTGCTGCTCCTCCAAAAGTGTCATCCACATTTATCTAAGTAACTGTTAATTTTGTCCTGGATTACCTTCTCTCCAGTCTTTCTCATCACTGAGGTTAAACTGACTGACCAGTTGCTCAGCTTATCCTTACACCCTTTCCTTCAGTCCTATGGCAACAACCCTGTATCTAAGTGGGACTGGAAGATGATGGCCAGTGTCTCCATAATTTCCACCATTACTTCCCTCAGATGCATCCTGGCCGGTGCAGGTAACTTATCAACTTTCAAGTATAGCCAGCCTATCCAATACCTCTATAAATTTGTAGCCCACCCAGTGTCTCAACTTTGGCAGGATCTTCTTCCTTAATACAGACAGATCTAAAGTATTCATTTAATACCTCAGTCATGCCCTCTGCCTCCATGAGTAAATTTCCTTTTTGATCCTTCATCAGCTCCATTCCTCCTTTTACCACGCTTTATTATTTATACTACTGAAGACAACTTTTGGATTCCCTTTTACATTAGCTGCCAGTTTCTTTTCATTCTCTCTCTTTTTTTTTTCATTTCCCCTTTGAATCTTCCAGATTGATCCTGATTTCCAATTATATCATCCACCTGATATCTGTCATGTGTACCCTTTCCTGCTTCATCTTACTCTCTTATTTTTTACCCCATCCAGGGAGCTCTGGAAACGTTTGCCTGACCTTTCTCCCTCATGGGAATGTACCTTGACTACACCTGAACCGTCTCCTCTTTAAACGCTTCCCATTGTTCCATTAGTTCATCTGCCAATCTTTGATTCCACTTTATCTGGGCCAGATTCATATTCACTCCATTGAAATTTGCCCTCCCCAGTTCATTATTCTTACTCTGGATTGCTGCTTGCCCTTTTCCATAGTCAACCTAAACCTTATGATACAACGATCACTGTCCCCTAACTGTTCTCCTACTGATACTTGGTAACAAGATGGGGCAAGTAGATCAAGAACGATGTTCAGCAGAGCCTTTCTCACTGGACTGGAAACATACTGCTGTAGAAAATTCCCCTGAACATACTCTAGGAACTCTTGCCCCTCTCTGCCTGTTACTATTATACCATTATAACTATCTGAGTCTATAATCAGGATAATTAACCCCCAAATATAAATATCTCAGTCTATATCAGGATTATGAACCCTACCATTATAACTATCCCATTCCATATCAAGAAAATTAACCTCACTCCCATTATAACTATCCCAGTCTATATCAGGATAATTAACCCCACTCCCATTATAACTATCCCATTCTATACCAGGATAATTAACCCATTCTAACTATCCTGGAGTATATCAGGATAACTATTATAACTAATTGCTGCCGCTCTCTGCCCTAGCACTATCAGCCTCCCTAGAGTCATAGAGTTGTACAGCACAGAAACAGGCCCTTTGGCCCATTGTGTCCATGCCGGCCATCTAGTACCTATCTTCTCTAATCCTATTTTCCAGCACTTGGCCCGCAGCCCTGTATGCTGCGGCATTTCAAGTGTTCATCTAAATACTTAAATGTTGTGAGGGTTCCTACCACCCCCTCAGGCAGTTATTCCAGATTCCACCAACCCTCAGTGAAAAAACTTTTCCTCAAATCACCTCTAAACCTCCTGCCCCTTACCTTAAATCTATGCCCCCTAGTTAGTGACACCTCTGCTAAGGGGAAAAGTGTATTCCTATCTATGACCCTCATAATTTTGTATACCTCTATCAACCCCCCTCAGCCTTCTCTGCTCTAAGGAAAATAACCCTAGCCTATCTAGTCCGTCTTCATAGCTGAAATGCTCCAGCCCAGGCAGCATCCTGGTGAATCTCCTCTGCAGCCTCTCCAGTGCAATCACATCCTTCCCATAGTGTGGCGACCAAAACTGCTCACAGTACTAAAGCTGTGGCCTATTTTATACAGCTCCAATAATAACCTCCCTGCTCTTATATTCTATGCCTCGACTAATAAAGGCAAGTATCCCATATGCTTTCTTAACCACCTTATCTACCTGTGCTGCTGCCTTCAGGGATCTATAGACATGTACACCAAGGTCCTTCTGATCCTCAGTATTGCCTAGGGACCTACCATTCATTGTGTATTCCCTTGCTATGTTAGTCCTCCCAAAATGCATCACCTCACGCTTCTCAGGATTAAATTCCATTTGCCACTGCTCTGCCCATCTTACCAGTCCATCTATATCATCCTGTAATCCAAGGCTTTCCTCCTCACTATTTACAACACCACCAATTTTCATGTCATCTGCGAACTTACTGAAAAGGACGCTTGAAAAGGAAGCAGAGAGCAGGAGAGACTTCACTTTGAAAAGGACCCGGAGAGTGGGAGAGACTTCAGTTTGAAAAGGACGTGGAGAGCAGTGGGGACTTCAGTTTAGTTACCTTGCTGGGAGGCGGAGCAGCGGGAGACGGTCGGGAGCTGAGCAGCGGGAGACGGTCGGGAGCTGAGCAGCGGGAGACGGTCGGGAGCTGAGCAGCGGGAGACGGTCGGGAGCTGAGCAGCGGGAGACGGTCGGGAGCTGAGCAGCGGGAGACGGTCGGGAGCTGAGCAGCGGGAGACGGTCGGGAGCTGAGCAGCGGGAGACGGTCGGGAGCTGAGCAGCGGGAGACGGTCGGGAGCTGAGCAGCGGGAGACGGTCGGGAGCTGAGCAGCGGGAGACGGTCGGGAGCTGAGCAGCGGGAGACGGTCGGGAGCTGAGCAGCGGGAGACGGTCGGGAGCTGAGCTGCGGGAGACGGTCGGGAGCTGAGCTGCGGGAGACGGTCGGGAGCTGAGCTGCGGGAGACGGTCGGGAGCTGAGCTGCGGGAGACGGTCGGGAGCTGAGCTGCGGGAGACGGTCGGGAGCTGAGCAGCGGGAGACGGTCGGGAGCTGAGCAGCGGGAGACGGTCGGGAGCTGAGCAGCGGGAGACGGTCGGGAGCTGAGCAGCGGGAGACGGTCGGGAGCTGAGCAGCGGGAGACGGTCGGGAGCTGAGCAGCGGGAGACGGTCGGGAGCTGAGCAGCGGGAGACGGTCGGGAGCTGAGCAGCGGGAGACGGTCGGGAGCTGAGCAGCGGGAGACGGTCGGGAGCTGAGCAGCGGGAGACGGTCGGGAGCTGAGCAGCGGGAGACGGTCGGGAGCTGAGCAGCGGGAGACGGTCGGGAGCTGAGCAGCGGGAGACGGTCGGGAGCTGAGCAGCGGGAGACGGTCGGGAGCTGAGCAGCGGGAGACGGTCGGGAGCTGAGCAGCGGGAGACGGTCGGGAGCTGAGCAGCGGGAGACGGTCGGGAGCTGAGCAGCGGGAGACGGTCGGGAGCTGAGCAGCGGGAGACGGTCGGGAGCTGAGCAGCGGGAGACGGTCGGGAGCTGAGCAGCGGGAGACGGTCGGGAGCTGAGCAGCGGGAGACGGTCGGGAGCTGAGCAGCGGGAGACGGTCGGGAGCTGAGCAGCGGGAGACGGTCGGGAGCTGAGCAGCGGGAGACGGTCGGGAGCTGAGCAGCGGGAGACGGTCGGGAGCTGAGCAGCGGGAGACGGTCGGGAGCTGAGCAGCGGGAGACGGTCGGGAGCTGAGCAGCGGGAGACGGTCGGGAGCTGAGCAGCGGGAGACGGTCGGGAGCTGAGCAGCGGGAGACGGTCGGGAGCTGAGCAGCGGGAGACGGTCGGGAGCTGAGCAGCGGGAGACGGTCGGGAGCTGAGCAGCGGGAGACGGTCGGGAGCTGAGCAGCGGGAGACGGTCGGGAGCTGAGCAGCGGGAGACGGTCGGGAGCTGAGCAGCGGGAGACGGTCGGGAGCTGAGCAGCGGGAGACGGTCGGGAGCTGAGCAGCGGGAGACGGTCGGGAGCTGAGCAGCGGGAGACGGTCGGGAGCTGAGCAGCGGGAGACGGTCGGGAGCTGAGCAGCGGGAGACGGTCGGGAGCTGAGCAGCGGGAGACGGTCGGGAGCTGAGCAGCGGGAGACGGTCGGGAGCTGAGCAGCGGGAGACGGTCGGGAGCTGAGCAGCGGGAGACGGTCGGGAGCTGAGCTGCGGGAGACGGTCGGGAGCTGAGCTGCGGGAGACGGTCGGGAGCTGAGCAGCGGGAGACGGTCGGGAGCTGAGCTGCGGGAGACGGTCGGGAGCTGAGCTGCGGGAGACGGTCGGGAGCTGAGCAGCGGGAGACGGTCGGGAGCTGAGCAGCGGGAGACGGTCGGGAGCTGAGCAGCGGGAGACGGTCGGGAGCTGAGCAGCGGGAGACGGTCGGGAGCTGAGCAGCGGGAGACGGTCGGGAGCTGAGCAGCGGGAGACGGTCGGGAGCTGAGCAGCGGGAGACGGTCGGGAGCTGAGCAGCGGGAGACGGTCGGGAGCTGAGCTGCGGGAGACGGTCGGGAGCTGAGCAGCGGGAGACGGTCGGGAGCTGAGCAGCGGGAGACGGTCGGGAGCTGAGCTGCGGGAGACGGTCGGGAGCTGAGCAGCGGGAGACGGTCGGGAGCTGAGCAGCGGGAGACGGTCGGGAGCTGAGCAGCGGGAGACGGTCGGGAGCTGAACAGCGGGAGACGGTCGGGAGCTGAGCTGCGGGAGACGGTCGGGAGCTGAGCTGCGGGAGACGGTCGGGAGCTGAGCAGCGGGAGACGGTCGGGAGCTGAGCAGCGGGAGACGGTCGGGAGACGGTCGGGAGCTGAGCAGCGGGAGACGGTCAGGAGCTGAGCAGCGGGAGACGGTCGGGAGACGGTCGGGAGCTGAGCAGCGGAGCCGCGGGAGACGGTCGGGAGCTGAGCAGCGGGAGACGGTCGGGAGCTGAGCTGCGGGAGACGGTCGGGAGCTGAGCTGCGGGAGACGGTCGGGAGCTGAGCTGCGGGAGACGGTCGGGAGCTGAGCAGCGGGAGACTGTTGGGAGCTGAGCAGCGGGAGACGGTCGGGAGCTGAGCAGTGGAGCAGCGGGAGATGATCGGGAGCTGAGCAGCGGGAGACGGTCGGGAGCTGAGCAGCGGGAGACGGTTGGGAGCTGAGCAGCGGGAGACGGTCGGGAGCTGAGCAGTGGAGCAGCGGGAGACAGTCGGGAGCTGAGCAGCGGGAGACGGTCGGGAGCTGAGCAGCGGGAGACGGTCGGAAGCTGAGCAGCGGGAGACGGTCGGGAGCTGAGCAGCGGAGCAGCGGGAGACGGTCGGGAGCTGAGCAGCGGGAGACGGTCAGGAGCTGAGCAGCGGAGCCTCGGGAGATGGTTGGGAGCTGAGCAGCGGGAGACGGTCGGGAGCTGAGCAGTGGAGCAGCGGGAGATGGTCGGGAGCTGAGCAGCGGGAGACGGTCGGGAGCTGAGCAGCGGGAGATGGTCGGGAGCTGAGCTGCGGGAGACTGTCGGAAGCTGAGCAGTGGAGCTGCGGGAGACGGTCGGGAGCTGAGCAGCGGGAGACGGTTGGGAGCTGAGCAGCGGGAGACGGTCGGGAGCTGAGCTGCGGGAGACGGTCGGGAGCTGAGCAGTGGAGCTGCGGGAGACGGTCGGGAGACGGTCGGGAGCTGAGCAGCGGGAGACGGTCGGGAGCTGAGCTGCGGGAGACGGTCGGGAGCTGAGCAGTGGAGCTGCGGGAGACGGTCGGGAGACGGTCGGGAACTGAGCAGCGGGAGACGGTCGGGAGCTGAGCTGCAGGAGATGGTCGGGAGACGGTCGGGAGCTGAGCAGCGGGAGACGGTCGGGAGCTGAGCAGCGGAGCCTCGGGAGACGGTCGCGAGCTGAGCAGTGGAGCTGCGGGAGACGGTCGGGAGACGGTCGGGAGCTGAGCTGCGGGAGACGGTCGGGAGCTGAGCAGTGGAGCTGCGGGAGACGGTCGGGAGCTGTTTCGCTGTTTCATGTGCAGTCCAGGAAAAGGAGGAAAAAGCAACTGTGACATTGCAGGAAGCTAGTAAGCTAATTGGCCAGTAAGTGCCCAGTCTAAGTGACGTTGTGAGAGAATCCAGCTTCAGACAGGCAAGTTAAAATAGATCTATAAATAAAAAGAACTAAAACTTTAAAATAATAAACCAACATTTGGAAACTTTAAAATTAAAATCAAACAATAAAAATAGAAAAAGCAATAAAAATAAAGTAATTTAAACAAACATTTCAAATACATGCCTGGTAGTTAAGAAGCATAAAACCTGTAGTTGTCAGTGGTACTTACATTCAATAAATAGTCAATTGTAGCATACATAGGAAGAAAGTAATCAAAGTAAATAAACTGAATAATATAAGTTAGAATGGCAGGTCAGATGTTATGTTGCAGCTGGGGGATGGGGGAGCTTTTGGATGCCAAGGCGATCCATGACAAACACGTCTGCAAGAAGTGTAAGCAACTTGAGGAATAATGGATCAGGATTATTGATCTGGAAGCTGAAATGTACACACCGTGCAACATAAGGGATATGGAGAAATATCTGAATACTTTGTTCCAGAAGACAGTCACACCTCTTAGAAGAGGGTCAACTGTTTTGGTCAGCAGTGAGGGACAGGAGGATGTGACTGTCAGTGAGGCAGGTAATGGGACCAAGCAGACAGTAGTGGAGGTGCTCACAACTTGTGTGGATGAAAGCGAAGTCTGCAAGGTGGATGAGTGGGCTGGTCATGGCACCATCGCACAGAAAGCCGTTCAAGAGGGGGTGAACAAAAAGGGATGTAGTGGTCGTAGGGAATAATATAGTGAGGGGGATGGACACTGTCCTCTGCAGCAAAAAGCAAGGCTCCAGACGGCTATGTTGTCTGCCCCGTGGCAAGGTTCAGGACATCTGCTCAGGGCTGGAGAGGAAGTTGCAGTGGGAGGTGGAGGATCCAGTTGTCGTGGCCCACGCAGGTGCCAATCACATAGGTTGATCTAGGAAAGAGGTTCTGCAAAGTCAGTATGAGGAGCTAGGTACCAAATCAAGAAGCAGAACCTCAAAGATAATAATCTCTGGATTATTACCTGAGCCATGTGCAAATTGGCATAGGGCAAATAAGATTAGAGAGACAAATGCTCAGAGACTGGTGTGGGAGAGGTGGGTTCCGGTTTGTGGGGCACTGGCATCTGTACTGGGGAAAGTGGGACCTGTACCATTGGGACGGTTTATACCTGAACCGTGCTGGGACGAGTGACCTCGCAAATCGCATAACTAGGGACGTAGAGAGGGCTTTAAACTAAACAAGAGGGGTGAGGAATCAAGCTTGGATAGAGGGAGCAACTCAAGGTGTAGAGTCAAGACAGAGGAGCAAAATAGTAAGATGAGAAATGAGGGTCAGAGAATGGCAAGAAGGGACAGAGAGAAAAAACCTAATAATACATCAACAGTCAAGACCAGATGTTACAAAAAGACAAAACTGAAGGCTCTCTATCTGAATGCATGTAGCATTCATAACAAAGTAAATGAATTGATGGCCCACATTGAAATAACTAAACATGATCTGCTAGCAATTACGGAGATGTAGCTGCAGGACGACAAAGATTGGGTCCTTAATATTGAAGTGTACATGACACACATTAAGAATAGGAAGCTAGGTAAAGGTGGAGGAGTAGCACTGTTAATCAAAGAGGGCATTGGTGCAATAGTTAGAGATGACCTTGTTTCAGGAGATCAGGATGTAGAATTGGTTTTGATGGAGATGAGGAATAGTAGGGGGAAAAAGTCATTAGTGATAGTGGTGTACAGGCCCCCTAACAGTAGCCACAGTGTAGGACAAAGTATGCAAGAGAAAATATTGTGTGCTTGTGATAAAGGGACGGTAATAATCCATTTATGCGTACTCTCTGCTTTCTGCCAGCCAACCAATCTTCTATCTATGTTACCCACTATACTGTGCGCTTTTATTTTCCATAATAATCTTTGCTGTCGCACCTTATCAAATGCCTTGTGGTAATCCAAGTACAGTGTGTATACAGGCTCCCCTTTATCCACTGCGCATGTTACTCCTTCAAAAAACTCCAATAAATTGGTTAAACATGATTTTCCTTTCACAAAACTCACAAGTTGTGAGCACCTCCACTACTGTCTGCTCGGTCCCATTACCTGCCTCACTGACAGATTGGCGGTAGTAGCCTGGATGAGGAGTTCTTAGAATACTTTCGAAATAGTTTCTTAGGGCAGCATGTTCTGGAACCAACCAGACAGCAGGTTAATATTAGACTTGGTATTGTGTAACGTGAGTAAAGGCACCCCTAGGCAGCAGCAACCACAATATGATTGAATTTTACATCCAGTTTGAAAGGGAGAAGAGTGGGTCTAAGACTAAGACTAAGACACCTTAAACTTAAATAAAGGCAACTATATGGGGATGAAAGCTGAGCTAGCTGAAGTGAACTGGGAAACTAGGCTAAAGGATAAATTGGAGAAGCAGTGGCAGACATTTAAGGGGATATTTCAGAGTATTCAGAATAAGTACATTCCTATTATAAAGGAAAATTCTACGAGAAGAACCCACCATCCGTGGTTAACTAGAGATGTTAAGAATAGCATCAAACTGAAGGAAAAAGCATATCTCCGCAAAGATGAGTGGCAGGACAGATGATTGGGCAGAATATAAAGAATGGCAGAGAATGACTAAAAGGTTAATCAGGAGAAAGAAGTTAGAGTATGAGAGGAAGCTAGCTAGAAATGTAAAAACAGATAGCAAGAGTTTCTACAGGTATTTAACAAGGAAAAGAGTAAGTAAAGTGAGTGTTGGTCTTCTAGAGGGTGACAGTGGGAAGTTAACAGTAGATAATAAGGAAATGGCAGAAGAAATGAACAAATATTTTGCTTCTATGTTCACTATAGAGGACACAAAAAACATTCCAGTAATAGCTGCAAATCAGGAGGTGAATTGGAGAAATGAACTTGGTAAAATTGAAATCACTAGGGAAATGGTACTGAACAAACTGATGGAGCTGCAGGCTGGCAAGTCTCTGGGTCCCGATGGACCACATCCTAAGGTCTTAAAAGAGGTGGTCGATGAGCTGGTGTTAATTTTCCAAAATGCGCTAGGTTCTGGAAAGGTTCCATCAGATTGGAACGTAGAAAATATAACTCCTCTATTCAAGAAGGGAGGGAGGCAGAAACGATAGGTCAGTTAACTTCCCCACGACAGACGTCAAACTATTAGAATCAATCATTAAGGAGGTTACGGCTGGGCACTTAGAAGAATCAGTATAGTTTTGGGAAAGGAAAATCATGTTTAACCAATTTATTGGGGCTTTTTGAAGGAGTAACATGCGCAGTGGATAAAGGGGAGCCTGTATACACACTGTACTTGGATTTCCACAAGGCATTTGATAAGGTGCGACAGCAAAGATTATTACGGGAAAATAAAAGCGCATGGTGTAGTGGGTAACATAGATAGAAGATTGGCTGGCTGGCAGAAAGCAGAGAGTACGCATAAATGGGTCTTTTTCTGATTGGCAGGATGTGACAAGTGGCGTCCCACAGGGCTCTGTACTGGGGACTCAATTTTTATGATTTATATCAACAACTTAGATGAGGGGAGTGAAGACATGGTAGCTAAATTTGCAGATGATACAAAGATAGATAGGAAAATATGTTGTGAAGAGGACATGAGGAGGTTGTAGATGGATGTAGATAGGTTGAGTGACTGGGCAAAGATCTGGCAAATGGAGTTTAATGTGGGAAAATGTGAAGTTGTTCACTTTGGCTGGAAGAACAAAAAAGCAGTGCAATACTTAAATGGAGAACGGCTGCATAATTCTGAGGTGCAGAAAGATTTTAGATGCTTGCGCACGAGTCACAGAAAGTTAGTATGCAGGTACAGCAAGTAATTAAGAAGGCTAATGGAATGCTATTCTTCAATACGAGAGGGATTGAACATTAAAGTAAGGATGTTATGCTTCAGTTATACAGGGCATTCGTGAGACTGCATCTCAAGTAGTGCGTGCAGTTCAGGTCTCCTTATTTAAGGAAGGATGTAAATGTATTAGAGGCGGTTCAGACGAGGTTTACGAGATTGATACCTGAGATGAGTGGGTTGTCTTATGGAGGAAAGGTTGGACAGACTGGGCTTGTTTAGAAGTTTATTTGTTAACTGGAGTTTAGAAGAGCAAGGGGTGATTTGATTGAAATATAAAAGATCCTGAACGGCCTTGACAAGGTGGATGTCGAAAGGATGTTTCCTGTTGTGGTTAGTCCAGAACTAGGGGGCACGGATTTAAAATTAGGGGTCGCCCTTTTAGGACAGAGATGCGGAGAAATGTTTTCTCTCAGAGGGTTGTGTGACTTTGGAACTCTCTGCCTCAGAAGGTGGTGGAGGTGGGGTCATTGAATATTTTAAATACTGAGGTAGATAGATTCTTGTTAGGCAAGAGAATCAGAGGTTATCAGGGTTAGATGGGAATGTGGAAATCGAAACACAAACAGATCAGCCACGATCTTATTGATTGGCAGAGCAGGCTCGGGGGGGCCAAATGGTCCACTCCTGTTCCTATTTATGTTCTTATACTTCCTATATTGATGTCTAAGTCATTAATGTACGTTACAAACAACAAGTGTCCCAGCACCGACCTCTGCCCAGCACCCACCCCTGCCCAGCACCCACTCCTCTCAGGCAATCGCAAAAACCACCTTCCACCCTCTGCCTCTTGCCACTCAGCCAATTTTGGATCCAAGTTGCCCTGGATCCCAAGGGCTTATATTTCACCCCTTTCCTATTTCTACTCAGTTCTGTTGAAGGGTCATGAGGACTCAAAACATTAACTGTGTCCCTCTCCGCCGATGCTGCCAGACCTGCTGAGTTTTTCCAGGTAATTCTGTTTCTGTTTTGGATTTCCAGCATCCGCAGTTTTTTGTTTTTAGCTCTTAGGTTCTTGACCAGCCCTCACACCACCCCACCCCGCCCCACGAATTGACCCCTCCCCCCCCACTGACCCCTGTCCTCCCCCCACCCCCGACTGACCCCTGCGCTCCCCCACCCCCCCCCGACTGACCCCTGCGCTCCCCCGACTGACCCCTGCCCTCCCCCCACCCCCCCTGACTGACCCCTCCCCCCCACCCCCCCCGACTGACCCCTCCCCCCCACCCCCCCTGACTGACCCCTCCCACCCAACAACCCCCGACTGACACCTGCGCTCCCCCACCCCCCCCCTGACTGACCCCTCCCCCCCACCCCCCCTGACTGACCCCTCCCCCCCACCCCCCCTGACTGACCCCTCCACCCCACCCCCCCTGACTGACCCCTCCCACCCAACAACCCCCGACTGACCCCTGCGCTCCCCCACCCCCCCCCGACTGACCCCTGCGCTCCCCTGACTGACCCCTGCCCTCCCCCCACCCCCCCCGACCGACCCCTCCCCCACCCCCCCCCGACTGACCCCTCCCCCACCCCCCCCTGACCGACCCCTCCCACTCAACACCCCTCCCTGACTGAGCCCTCTGGCCTGGGATTGTGAACCCAGGGACCGGGTCTCGGAGCTGACGGAGCCGCCCGGAACCGGTGAGGCCGCAGACTGGTCCACACCACCGGCCCCAGGCCGCTGCAGTCACCCGCCGCCGACTCGAACCAGCCTGTCCGGCCGCGAACCCTTACCTCAGCCCGGACCAACATCGCTGCGTCTACCCGCCTGACAACTGGGAGGACCCGGATCATCGAGCCCCGCCCCCCCCCCCCCTGCCGGGTCCCGCCCCCTGCCGGGTCCCGCCCACCCCTCCGCCCCCTGCCGGGTCCCGCCCCCTGCCGGGTCCCGCCCCCCCCTCCGCCCCCTGCCGGGTCCCGCCCCCCTGCCGGGTCCCGCCCCACCTCCGCCCCCTGCCGGGTCCCGCCCCCCTGCCGGGTCCCGCCCCCCCTCCGCCCCCTGCCGGGTCCCGCCCCCCCTCCGCCCCCTGCCGGGTCCCGCCCCCCTGCCGGTTCCCGCCCCCCCTCCGCCCCCTGCCGGGTCCCGCCCCCACCCCGCCCCCTGCCAGGAATTGCCTCCCGCTGCTGGACCGCGCCTCCGCTCTGGCCACGCCCCCTCCGCTCTGGCCACGCCCCGCTCCGGGAGTGAGTCTGACTCCGGGTTTGTGTTTTCTGCCCGTGTCCCTGGGAAATCTGATAAACCCGCAACCAAAGCAAAACCTCCCCATAGGTTTTGTTAAAAGACAAGAGGAGAATCTCCTCCTCTTCACCCTGGACGTCCAATCCCTCTACACCTCCATCCCCCCACCAGGATGGTCTGAGGGCCCTTAGCTTCTTCCTCGAACAGAGGTCCGAACAATCCCCATCCACCACTACTCTCCTCCGTCTGGCTGAACTTGTTCTCACACTGAACTATTTCTCCTTCAACTCCTCTCACTTCCTCCAAATAAAAGGTGTGGCTATGGGTACCCGCATGGGCCCCAGCTACGCCTGTCTCTTTATGGGGTGTGTGGAACATTCCTTGTTCCAGTCCTACTCCGGCCCCCTTCCACAACTCTTTCTCCGGTACATCGATGATTACTTCGGTGCTGCTTCATGCTCTCGTCGGGACTTGGAAAAATTTATTAATTTTGCTTCCAATCTCCACCCCTCCATCATTTTCACGTGGCCCATCTCTGACACTTCCCTTCCCTTCCTTGACCTCTCTGTCTCAATCTCTGGTGATAGACTGTCCACCAATATCCATTACAAACCCACCGACTCCCACAGCGCTACCTCGACTACAGCTCCTCGCACCCCGCTTCCTGTAAGGACTCCATCCCATTCTCTCGGTTCCTTCGCCTCCGTCGCATCTGTTCCGATGATGCTACCTTCAAAAACAGTTCCTCTGACATGTCCTCCTTCTTCCTTAACCGAGGTTTTCCACCCACGGTCGTTGACAGGGCCCTCAACCGTGTCCGGCCCATCTCCCGCGCATCCGCCCTCACTCCTTCTCCTCCCTCCCAGAAACATGATAGGGTCCCCCTTGTCCTCACTTATCACCCCACCAGCCTCCGCATTCAAAGGATCATCCTCCGCCATTTCCGCCAACTCCAGATGATGCCACCACCAAACTCATCTTCTCTTCGCCCCCCCCTATCGGCATTCCGTAGGGATCGCTCCCTCTGGGACACCCTGGTCCACTCCTCCATCACCCCCTACTCCTCAACCCCCTCCTATGGCACCACCCCATGCCCACCCAAAAGATGCAACACCTGCCCCTTCACTTCCTCTCTCCTCACCGTCCAAGGGCCCAAACACTCCTTTCAAGTGAAGCAGCATTTCACTTGCATTTTCCCCAACTTAGTCTACTGCATTCGTTGCTCCCAATGTGGTTTCCTCTACATTGGAGAGACCAAACGTAAACTGGGCGACCGCTTTGCAGAACACCTGCAGTCTGTCCGCAAGAATGACCCAAACCTCCCTGTCGCTTGCCATTTTAACACTCCACCCTGCTCTCTTGCCCACATGTCTGTCATTGGCTTGCTGCATTGTTCCAGTGAAGCCCAACGCAAACTGGAGGAACAAAACCTCATCTACCAACTAGGCACTTTACAGCCTTCTGGACTGAATATTGAATTCAACAACTTTAGGTCTTGAGGTCCCTCCTCCATCCCCACCCCCTTTCTGTTTCCCCCTTCCTTTTGTTTTTTTCCAATAAATTATATAGATTTTTCTTTTCCCACCTATTTCCATTATTTTTAAGTATTTTAAAATATTTTATGCTCTCCCCACCCCCACTAGAGCTATACCTTGAGTGCCCAACCATCCATTCTTAATTAGCACATTCGTTTAGATAATATCACCAACTTTAACACCTATGTGTTCTTTTGTTGGTGACATCTTATGATGATCTGCTTCTATCACTGCTTGTTTGTCCCTACAACCACACCAACCCCCTCCACCTCTGTCTCTATCTCTCTCTATCTCTCCACCCCCCACACACACACCTTAAACCAGCTTATATTTCAACTCTTTCTTGGACTTGAACTCAAGTTCTGTCGAAGGGTCATGAGGACTCGAAACGTCAACTCTTTTCTTCTCCGCCGATGCTGCCAGACCTGCTGAAGTTTTTCCAGGTAATTCTGTTTTTGTTTAGGATAATCTGTCCACCGGCTTATTGCAGCTTCCAAAGCAATCCAAACCCAACCCTCTCAATGGGTAAATGTGCAGGGAGGGGAGTGAGGGTGAGGGTGGGGGTGAAGGTGAGGTGGGTGTCAGGGTGAGATGGGGATGTAAGGGTGTGAGGGTGAGGGTGGGGGTGATTTCAGAAAGACTTGTGTTTGCATTATTGTCACTTACAGGAAATGTAGCAGGATCCTCCGACAGTGCTGCACTCCCTCAGTACTGTCCCTCTGACAGTGCAGCACTCCCTCAGTACTGACCCTCTGACAGTGCAGCACTCCCTCAGTACTGACCCTCTGACAATGCAGCACTCCCTCAGTACTGACCCTCTGACAGTGCAGCACTTCCTCAGTACTGACCCTCTGACAGTGCAGCACTCCCTCAGTACTGACACTCTGACAGTGCTGCACTCCCTCAGTACTGACCCTCTGACAATACAGCACTCCCTCAGTACTGACCCTCTGACAGTGCAGCACTCCCTCAATACTGACCTTCTGACAGTGCAGCACTCCCTCAGTACTGACCCTCTGACAGTGCAGCACTCCCTCTGTACTGTCCCTCTGACAGTGCAGCACTCCCACAGTACTCACCTTCTGACAGTGCAGCACTCCCTCAGTACTTACCTTGCGGCAATACAACACTCCCTCATCACTCAACCTCCAACACTGAATCGCAGAACCTTAACAGCAGAGAAAGAGGCCATTCAGCCCATCATGTCTGTACCAGCTCTCCAAATGAGCATTATGACTTAGTGCCATTGCCCTACCTTTTCTCTGTAACCCTGCACATTGTTTCTATTCAAGTAACCATCTAATGTCCTCTTAAATGCCTCAGTTCAACCGGCCTTCATCACATTTCCAGGCCGTGCATTCCAGACCCGAACCACTCGTTGTGTAAAAAAGCTTTTTCTCACATCACATTTGCTTCTTTTGCAAATGAATTTAAACTCGGTGCCCTCTCGTTCTTGATCCTTTTATGAGTGGGAACAGGTCCTCACTCTCTACTCTGTCCAGTCCCCTCATGATTTTGAACATCTCTATCAAATCTCCTCTTAGCCTTCTCTTCTCGAAGGAGAACAGTCCCAACCTCTCCAGTCCATCTTCGTAACTGAAGTTTCTCACCCCTGGAACCATTCTTGTAAACCTCTTCTGCACTCTCTCCAATGCGTTCACCTCCTTCCTATAATATGATGCCCAGAACTGTACACAATACTCCAACTGAGGTCTAGCGAGTGTCTTATATAAATCCAGCATAACCTACCTGCTCTTGTACTCAATGCCCCTATTAGTAAAGCTCAGGATACTATATGCTTTATTAACTGCTCTCTCCATCTGTCCTGCTACCTTTGATGATCTATGTACATATTCACCCAAGTCTTACTGCTTCCCGCACCCCCTTCAAAATTTCACCCCTTATTTTATATTGTCTGTCCATGTTCTTCCTACCAAAATGAATCACCTCACGTTTCTCCACACTGAACTTCATCTGCCACCCATCTGCCCACTCCACCAACTTGTCAACGTCCTCTTGAAGTTTCACACCATCCTCCTCGCAGCCCACAACAGTCCCAATCTTCATATCATCTGCAAACTTTGAAATTGTCCCCTGCACACCAAGATCTAGATCATTAATATATTTCAGGAAAAGCAAGGGTCCCAATACCGACCCTTGGGGAACTCCACTACAAACCTTCCTACAGTCCGAAAAATATCCATTGACCATTACTCTCTGCTTCCTATTTTTCAGCCAATTTTGTATCCACATTGCTACTGTCCCTTTTATTCCATAAGCAATAATGAGCACTCCCTCTGTACTGATCCTCTGACACTGAAGCACACCCTCAGTACTGACCCTCCAACAGTGCAGTACTCCCTCAGTACTGACCCTCTGACAGTGCAGCACTCCCTCAGTACTGACCCTCTGACAGTGCAGCACTCCCTCAGTACTGACCCTCTGAGAGTGCAGCACTCACTCAGTACTGACCCTCTGAAAGTGCAGCACTCCCTCAGTACTGACCCTCTGACAGTGCAGCACTCCCTCAGTACTGACCCTCTGAAAGTGCAGCACTCCCTCAGTACTGACCCTCTGAGAGTGCAGCACTCCCTCAGTACTGACCCCCTGACGGTGTGGTGTTCCCTCAGTATTGTCCCTCTGATAGTGCGGTACTCCCTCAGTACTGCCCCTCTGACAGTGCGGCACTCCCTCAGTACTGTCCCTCTGACAGTGCAGCACTCCTTCAGTACTGTCCCTCTGACAGTGCAGCACTCCTTCAGTACTGACCCTCTGACAGTACAGCGCTCCCTCAGTACCGACCCCCTAACAGTGTTGTGCTCCCTCATTACTGACCCTCTGACAGTGCAGCACTCTCTCAGTACTGCCGCTCTGACAGTCCCATGCTCCCTCAGTACTGCCCCTTTGACACTGCGCCGCTCCCTCAGTACTGACCCCCTGACAGTGCAGTGCTCCCTCAGTACCGCCCCTTTGACAGTGCAGCACTCCCTTAGTACTGACCCCCTGACAGTGCGGTGCTCCCTCAGTACTGCCCCTCTGACAGTGCAGCACTCCCTCAGCACTGACCCTCTGACAGTGCAGCACTCCTTCAATACTGACCCTCTGACCGTGCGGCGCTCCCTCCATACTGACCCCCTGACAGTGTGGTTCTCCCTCACTACTGACCCTCTAACAGTGTGGCACTCCCTCAGTACTGCCCCTTTGACAGTGCCGTGCTCCCTCAGTACTGACCCTTTGACCGTGCGACGCTCCCTCAGTATTGTGCTGGTAGTGTCAGCCGAGGCTTTGTGAGTCTTGGGAGTGGGGCCTGAATCGACAACCATCTGGGGTGGAGGGTAGCGACCCACTGAGCCCTGGACAGACGGGGAATTATGGAATTCATCATCACGTCGAAGAGGCCTTAAAATAATCTAAAATAAATTCGCCTGGAAAATAGTTTCCCTGAAGCTCATATGAAGTTCCCAGTCTCCCTGTGGGTTCACATGACCTGATGCTAAACCTGGAGCATCTAGTGACACAGCTGGGAAAGTGCCAATGTTTCGTTTGGGGTGGTTTGCCGGTGCAGTTTAATTGACTAAGTAATTTTTCTGAAAAGCATTACACTCCTCAGATGGCTCTCTGAAGTGCATAGTTTCTGTCTCAGCAGCTGTGAGTCAGTGTGTAAGAATAACCCATGACCATGTCTTGACATTCCTTGGCTATGCAGCTGTCAGTCCCCTCAGCATGCCAGTTTGAGTTGACCTATAAGGGTGACCCCTGGGTTTCCCCAGTCTCACCAACAGCAAAACAGGTTTGCAAATGTCCCGCTCTTGTACTGACACAATTAATATTGCACACAATGCAAAGGATAGAAATAGGCTATTCGGCCCAACTGGTCCATGCTGGTGTTTAGCTCCACACGCGCTTCCTCTCACCTTTCTACAGCTCACCCCATCACCGTACCCTTCTATTCCTTTCTTCCCCGCATTTATCTAGCTTCCCCTTAAACGTATTGATACTGTTCACCTCAACCACTCCCTGTGTTAGCGAGTTCCACATTCTCACCACTCTCTGGGTAAAGAAGATTCTCCCCAGCTCCCTATTGGATTTATTCCTGAATTTTCTTTAGGTTTACACTGAATGTACACTTGCACAAAAGCTAGCAACTTTTGTGCCGTTACTTGGAGAGGGGCTGGAGTCCCTAGTGGATGCAGGGAACAAAATGATGTTTGTTCAGTTTTATGTTAGTTCTGTCATAATTTAGAATTTACTGTTATATGTTCCTTTAAGACATGAAGTCGCTTGTACTTTAAGGGTTCCCAATTGATGATTTAATCATCCTTATTGATTTGCCAAAATAATCGATGTGGCCTGTTGGGTCCCATTTGTATATACTGACCTTTATTCTCCAGACGGCACTGTGAGTGTACCTACACCACATGGAGTACAGCGGTTCAAGAAGGCAGCTCACCACCACCTTCTCAAGGGCAATTAGGGATGGGCAATGAACGCTGGCCTTGCCAGTGATGCCCACATCCTGTGAACGAATAAAAAAAAAACTGCCTCCTCTCTACCTGAATAAAAAGCTTTTCCACGAATTCCCTGTTTGATTTAATAGTGATTATGTTACTTTTTTCCCCCTAGTGTTGGTCTCAGCTACATGTGGAAACATTTGTCTATGTTTACCCTATCAAACCCGTTGGTAGTTTTAAAGACCCCTATCAGCTCATCCCTGAACCTTTTTTCTCAAGGGAAAAGCCCCAGCTTGTTCAATCTTTCCTGATACTCATAACCCCTCAGTTCCAGAATCATCCTAGTAAATCTATTTTTACATCTTCTCCTGTATTGTCGTATTATTTTTTTCATATGGAGACCAGAACTAGTCACAGTGCTCCAAGTGCGGCCTCATGAATATACCAATCCAATCATAAAACTTAATTTAAATGAAAGTGAAACTTAAATACCTACAGACTAATTGTATAGTTATCCGTGTTGACCACTCCATACCCTGTGGCTCAAGTATACTTTCCAAAGGGTCACAAGACCTTGGAAGAAAGGCAGAGTAAGCCCCCTCTGCACCATGTTCCATAAAGCCTCCCCAACATGAGCCACACACAGCCTGGACAACAGACTGCATTTCTGTAGCGCTGCCAGTGTTTCAAGGTGCTTCACAGGAGTTACTATCAAACAAAGCTTGACACTGAGCCGCATAAGGAGACGTTCACTCAGGTGACCAAAAATTTGGTTAATGAGGTAGGTTTTAGGGGAGGGTCTGAAAGGAGGAGAGGGACTTAGGAGGTC
Organism: Carcharodon carcharias; assembly: GCF_017639515.1. Lineage (NCBI taxonomy): Eukaryota > Metazoa > Chordata > Chondrichthyes > Lamniformes > Lamnidae > Carcharodon > Carcharodon carcharias. Next base: position 116,896,412 of record NC_054482.1, read on the forward strand.
GAGAGGTTTGCAGGTTGACTGGTGGATTGCACAGATGTATTGAGGCCCTCTGAGTTTTCCCTTGTGCATTCCATTAGTGTCTGCCTCACAGCCAAACACAAAATTGGAAAATCTTTCCCAATTTCTTAAAGATTACTTTCCAGTTTACTGGGTTTTCCTGTTATGCCTATTCTCTTTCATTTTTTTTTGCTGTTGCAATTCACGTTTTCCTCCTCTACACACTTCCATGCAGCTCCTGCACAGGTAATGAGTGATGGCGGTAGGATCATGTTCAACAGGAGCCACATTCCTGCTGCTCTACACTGCTCCAAACAAAGGGTGCGATTAGCTGGGTAGTGACGATCGACTGAAGCAACACACTCAGAGCCAACACGCAACAGCAAAATACTTATAGGCATGTAGTAAGGAAAATGGCAATAAGGAGTGAAAGAACATTGGGAAAACAGTGCAAACGCTAGCTCAGACAGGCTTGATGAATGCATTTTAAGAGGAGGCTAGATAAACACATGAGAGAGAAAGGGATAAAAGGATGTGTTGCTGGGGTGCGATGAAGTGAGGTGAGAGGTGCCCTGTATGGGGAGCATAAGCACTGACTTGGATGAGTTGGCTGCTTGGCTTGTTTCTATGTTGTAATTTCAATGTATGTCTATGTATCTTGTTGGGTTGAGAAACGTGAATTTGATTGTTTTTTGTTCCAGGTGCGATTATTTCAACACTCTCCTGGCCAACCTCCCCATCTTCCACCCTCTGTGAACCTCAGCTCATCCAGATCTGTGCTGCTCCATGAAGTCCTGTTCACCCATCACCCCTGTGCTCCCTGACCTACAGTGGCTTCCTGACCAGGAGCACCTCAATTTTGTATTCAAATCCATAGAACCATAGAAAATTTACAGCACAGAAGGAGGCCATTCGGCCCATCTTGTCCATGCCAGCCCGAGGACACCCAGGTGCCCTTTCTAATCTCACCTTCCTGCACCCGGCCCATAGCCCTGCAGCTTACAGCACTTTAGGTGCAGATCCAGGTACTTTTTAAGAGTTTAGAGTTTCTGCCTCTACCACCAACTTGGGCAGCGAATTCCAGACACCCACTACCCTCTGCATAAAAAAGTTCTTCCTCATATCCCCCCTACACCTTCTGCCACTTATCTTGAATCTATGTCCCCTGATCTCAGCACCACATCCTATGCATCCCTACCCCCAAATATCTCTATAACCTCTTCAGCTCCACAATCCTTCGAGATCTTTCCTGTAACTCTGGCCTCCTGAGTATCCCCAATCTTAATCACTCGCCTTCAGCTGCCTGGGCCCTCAGGTCTGGAATTCCTTCCCTAATCCTTGCCATCTCTCTACCTTTCCTCTTTTGAGATGCTCCTTAGAACCTTTGACCAAGATTCTGGTCACCTGTGCTAATATCTCCTTACATGGCTTAGGGTTAAGTGTTGTTTGATAATCACAGAATGATTTCAGCACAGAAGGAGGCCATTCAGCCCATCGTGTCTGCGCCACTCTCCAAATGTGAAATTCATCTCGTGCCTCCTCCCTGTAACCCTGCACATTCTTCCTTTTCAGGTAATAATCCAATTCTCTTTTGAAAGCCTCAATTGACCCTGCTGCCACCAAACTCTCGGGAAGCACATTCCTAATCACTCTCTGCATGAAAGTTTCTCCTCATGTCGCCATTGCTTCTTTTGCCAATTACCTTAAACCTGTGCCCTCATGTCCTCGATCCTTTCACGAGTGGGAACAGCTTCTCTCTACGTTCTCTGTCCAGACCCCTGACGATTTTGAACACCTCTATCAAATTCCCTCTCAGCCTTCTGGAAGGAAGACAACTTCCCCGACCTATTTACGTAACTGAAGTTCCTCGTCCCTGGAGCCATTCTTGTGAAATCTTTTGTGCATAATCACTTCAGCAAAGTGCCTTTGGATAGTTTGCATCACAAACGGTGCTATATAAATGCAATTTGTTCTTGTTGTGTACTGCCAGCAGTGGGTGTGGTCACACTGACGGCTTGTCCTGTGACTCTCGGTGCCCAGCAGTACACCTGAGTCGTTCCGATATTTGTGGACAACATTAGACCACAAGTTACGTGGCATTTTCCATAACCTCAGCACAAAGTGCTTTGCAGCCAATGAAGTATTGTCACTGCTGTAATGTATGGAAATGGAGCAGACAAATTGTCCAACAAACAGGCATTATGATAATGACCAGATAATCTGTCTTTAATGATGTTAATTGTGCAATACAATATTGGCCCAAGACAGCAGGAAGAACTCACGTGCTCTCCTTCGAAATCGTGCCACAGGATCTTTTCGCATTAACCTGAGAGAGCAGATGGCTGGGACGCTGGTTTGATGTTTCACCCAAAAGGCAGCACCCAACCCCCCCCCACAGTACCAGACATCAAGCTCGTGAGTTTGGAGCCAGCTCTGGACTCAGGACTTTCTGACGCCTGAGGTAAGAGCCAAGACCCATCAGATCCGGGACTTGGCTCAGTCTGTACCGCACCTCAAGATAAAGCATTCACTGGGGAAACGGGCTAAACTCCTCTGTTTCTCTAGCCGCTGTGATCCAACATGTTGTTCTATTGATATCCTCCATCCAACAGCCAGTATTACACGACAATGTTTCTGGAGGTCAAGTGTTCATCAGAGACTGCAGATTTCTCCCTTCAGTCTAATTGTATCAAATTATTGTAATAAGGAGCACATCCTTTGTGCCTTAAAAATGCCGCTGAGCTACAGTATTTCCTTCCTGCCTACAGTATTTCAGTGTAGGCAGGAAGGAAACTGAACAGCGATAATCATCAGGTTTCTTGATGCTCTGAAATACTTCACCGTCCAGAGCCACATTAACAGTGTTCAGTGCTGCAGACTGCAAAAGACATGTTGAAACCTCAGCATCGTGCTCACTGACTTTTAAAAGGAAGAATGAAGTGTAATCCTCAGATGATACCAGAGCTGAGGGATTATATCAGGAAAGAGAAGAAAGATTGAATAGACGGAGGCTCTTTTCTTTAGAAAACAGCAGGCTTAGAGGTGGCCAATAGAGCTCTTTAAGATTGTTAAAGGATTTAATAGGGTAGACTTAGATAAGATGTTTCCAATTGTGGGAGAGATCAGAATTCAAGGCCAATCAATATAAGATCGTCGCCAAGATACCCAATAGGGAATTCAGGAGAAACCTCTTCACCCAGAGAGTGATGAGAATGTGGACCTCACTCCCACAGGGAGTGGTTGAGGTGAATAGTATAGATATGTTTAAGGGGAAGCTGGATAAACACATGAGGGAGAAGGGAATAGAAGGATATAGTGATGGGGTGAGATGTAGAGGGGATGGGAAGAGACTTGTGTGGAGAATAAACACTGACCAGGATTCTGTTGGACCAAAGGGCCTTTTTCTGTGTTGTGAATTCTTTGTAATACTTGCTGCTGAATGCTCATGGCTAACAGAGTGAGTCCCAGATGATGTCAGTCCAGCTGAGGAGATAATCAGTTACATAAAATTGGTGCCTATATTTCTTCTTGGGGAAATTACTTCAACAGGCCCATTCAACACTACCTCTCACTGGGAGCCCTGGTGCTACTGCTTCATATTCACGCTGGTAGTCATGTCTAGTACCTCTGTTGTATCTTAAACATTCACTCCCTCCACCTCCGATGCACAGTGACAGTAGTGTGAATCACCTACAAGATGCACTGCAGCGACTCACCAAGGCTCCTTCGATATCGCCTTTCAAATCTGTGACTTCTACCACCAAGGAGTACAAAGGGCAGCAGGTGCATGGGAACGTCACCACCTACAGTTTCCCCTCTGAGTAATCCATCTTTCTGATTTCAAAATATAGCAGCCACTCTTGTATTATCAATGGGTGAAAATCCTGGAATTCCCGACCTAAATGTTCTAGAGGAGCATCTTTGCACATATGAATTAGGAGCAGGAATGGGCAACTCAGCCCCTCGAGACTGCTCCGCCATTCAATAAAATCATGGTTGATCTGATTTTAACCTCAGTTCCACATTCCCATCTACCCCCGATAACCTTTCACCCCCTTGATTATCAAGAATGTATCTAGCTCTGCCTTTAATAAAATATTTAGAGACTCTGCTTCCACCACCTCCGAGAACTAGAATATAAAAGCGGGTATGTGCTGCTGAGGCTTTATAAGGCTCTGGTCTACCACATTTAGAATATTGTGAGCAATTTTGGGCCCCGTATCTTGGGAAAGATGTGCTGGCCCTGGAGAGGGTCCAGAGGAGGTTCACGAGAATGATCCCAGGAATGAAAGGCTTAACATATGAGGAACGTTTGAGGAGTCTGGGTCTATACTCGATGGATTTTAGAAGGATGAGGGGGGGATCTGATTGAAACTTACAGAATACTGAAAGGCCTGGATAGAGTGGACGTGGGGAAGATATTTCCATTAGTAGGAGAGACTAGGACCCGAGGGCACAGCCTCAGAGTAAAGGGAAGACCTTTTAGAACAGAGATGGGGAGAAACTTCTTTAGCCAGAGAGTGGTGAATCTATAGAATTCATTGCCACAGAAGGCTGTGGAGGCCAGGTCATTGAGTGCATTTAAGACCGAGATAGATAGGATCTTGATGGGTAAGGGGATCAAAGGTTACGGGGAGAAGGTGGCAGAATGGAGTTGAGAAACTTATCAGCCATGATTGAATGGTGGAGCAGACTCGATGGGCTGAATGGCCTAATTTCTGCTCCTATGTCTTATGGTGTTATGGTCTAAGTAGAGAGTTCCAAGGACTCATGACCCTCTGAGAGAAAAACATTCTCATCTCTGTCTTAAATGAGTGACCCCTTATTTTTAAACAGTGACCCCTAGTTCTAGATTCTCCCACAAGAGGAAACATCCCCTCCACATCCACCCTGTCAAGACCCCTCAGGGTCTTACTTGTTTCAATCAAGTCGCCTCTTACTCTTTTAAACTCCAATGTACATCCTTTCCTCATAAGAAAACCCAGCCATTCCCATTAGTAAACCTCTAAACTGCTTCCAGCGTATTTACATCCTTCCTTAAATAAGGAGACCAATACTGTAGTCCAATGTGTTTCACCAGTGTCCTGTACAACTGAAGCATAACCTCCCTACGTAGTGGTATTGTCACTGGACTGGTAATTCAGAGACCCAGGGCAATGCTCTGGGGCCCTGGGTTCGAATCCCACCACAGCAGATGGTGGAATTTGAATTCAATTAAAAAAATCTGGAATTAGATGTCTAATGATGACCAAGAATCATTGTCGATCGTTGTAAAAACCCATGTGGTTCACTAATGTTCTTCGGAGAAGGAAATTTGTTGTCCTCTCCTGGTCTGGCCTACATGTGACTCCTGACCTGCAGTAATGTGGTTGACACTAAAATTCCCTCTGAAATGGCCTAGCAAGCCACTCAGCTGCATCAAACTGGTACAAGGTCAAACACGGGGCAAGGAAACCTCCTGGTGATTACCACGTACTGCCCTCCCTCAGCTGATGAATCAGTGCTCCTCCATGTTGAGCACAACTTGGAGGAAGCACTGAGAGTGGCAAGGGCACAGGATGTACTCTGGGTGGGGGACTTCAATGTCCATCACCAAGAGTGGCTCGGTATCATCACTGCTGGCCGAATCCTAAAGGACATAACTGCTAGACTGGGTCTGCAGCAGGTGGTGAGGGAACCAACAAGAGGGAAAAACATACTTGACCTCATCCTCACCAACCTGCCTGCCGCAGATGCATCTGTCCATGACAGTATCAGTAGGAGTGACCACCGCACAGTCATTGTGGAGATGAAGTACTGTCTTCACATTGAGGATACCCTCCATCATGTTATGTGGCATTACCACCGTGCTAAATGGGATAGATTTCCAACAGTGCTAGCAACTCAAGACTGGGCATCCATGAGGTGCTGTGGGCCATCAGCAGCAGCAGAATTGTACTCAAACACAATCTGTAACCTCATGATCCGGCATATCTCTACCATTACCATTAAGCCAGGTTCAATGAAGAGTGCAGGAGGGCATGTCAGGAGCAGCACTAGGCATACCTAAAAATGAGGTGTCAACCTGGTGAAGCTATAACACAGGACTACTTGCGTGCCAAACAGCATAAGCAGCAAGTGATAGACAGAGCTAAGCGATCCACAACCAACGGATCAGATCTAAGCTCTGCAGTGTTGCCACATCCAGTTGTGAATGATGGTGGACAATTAAACAACTCACTGGAGGAGGAGGCTCCACAAATATCCCCAACCTTAATGATGGGGGAGCCCAACACATCAGTGCAAAAGATAAGGCAACAATCTTCAGGCAGAAGTGCTGACAGAATGATCCATCTTGGCCTCCTCTGAAGGTCCCCAGGAACACAGATGCCAGTCTTCAGCAAATTCGATTCACTCCACATGATATCAAGAAACGGCTGAAGGAACTGGATAGTGCAAAGGCTATGGGGTGTGACGATATTCCGCCAATAGGATTGAAGACTTGTACTCCAGAACGTGCCACGCCCCTAGCCAAGCTGTTCCAGTACAGCTACAACACTGGCGTCTATCAGTTATGTGGAAAATTGCCCGGGTATGTCCTGTATTCAAAAAGCAGGACAAATCCAAGCTAACTTATTACAGATATAAAAACAAAAAAACTGGATGCTGGAAATCCAAAACAAAAACAGAATTACCTGGAAAAACTCAGCTGGTCTGGCAGCATCGGCGGAGAAGAAAAGAGTTGACGTTTCGAGTCCTCATGACCCTTCGACAGAACTTGAGTGAGTCCAAGAAAGGGGTGAAAAAGGGGTTTACAACCCCTTTCTTGGACTCACTCAAGTTCTGTCGAAGGGTCATGAGGACTCGAAACGTCAACTCTTTTCTTCTCCGCCGATGCTGCCAGACCAGCTGAGTTTTTCCAGGTAATTCTGTTTTTGTTTCCAACTTATTACAGCCCCACCAGTCTACTCTTGATCATCAGTAAAGTAATGGAAGGGATCATCAACAGTGCTATCAAGCAGCACTTGCTTAGCAATAAGCTGCTCACTGACACCGAGTTTGGGTTCCACAAGAGCCACTCAGCTCCTGACCTCATTGCAGCCTCAGTTCCAGCATGGACAGAAGAGCTGAACTCATGAGTTCAGGTGAGAGTGACTGCCCTTGATATTAAGACAGCATTTAACCAAGTGTGGCATCAAGGAGCCCTAGTAAAAATGGAATCAATGGAATCAGGGGGAAAGCTCTCCACTGGTTGGAGTCATACCTAGCACAAAGGAAGATGGTTGTGGTTGTTAGAGTTCATTCATCTTCACTCCAGGACATCACTGCAGGAGTTCCTCAGGGTAGTGTCCTAGGCCCAACCATCTTCAGCTGCTTCATCAATTACCTTCCTCGCATCATGAGTACAGAAGTGGGGATGTTCGCTGATGATTGCTCAATGTTCAGGACCATTCGCAACTCCTCACATACTGAACCAGTCCATGTCCAAATGCAGCAAGATCTGCACAATATCTAGGCTTGGGCTGACAAGTGGCAAGTAACATTCGTGCCACACAAGTGCCAGGCAATAGCCATCCCCAAGAAGGGAGAATCTAACTATCACCCCTTGACGTTTAATGGCATTACCATCACTGAATCTCCCAATATCAACATCCTGGGGATTACCATTGACCAGAAACTGAACTGGACTGGCCATATAAATACTGTGGCTATAAGGGCAGGTCAGACGATGGGAATTTTGTGATGTGCAGCTCATCACCTGACTCCCCAAAGCCTGTCCACCATCTACAAGGCACAAGTCAGGAGTGTGATGGAATACTCCCCACCTGCCTGGATGAGTGCAGCTCCCACAAAACTGAAGAAGCTGGACACCGTCCAGGACAAAGCAGCCCCGTTTGATTGGCACCCCATCCGCAAACATTCACTCCCTCCACCACCAACACACAGTAGCAGCAGTGGGTACCACCTACAAGATGCACTCCAGGAATTCACCAAGGCTCCTTAGGCAGCACCTTCCAAATCCGCGACCACTACCATCTAGAAGGACAAGGGCAGCAGACACATGGGAACACCACCACCTGAAAGATCCCCTCTAAGTCACTCCCCATCCTGACTTGGAAATATATCGCCGTTCCTTCACTGTCGCTGGGTCAAAATCCTGGAACTCCCTCCCTAACAGCACTGTGGGTGTACCTACACCACATGGACTGCAGCGGCTCAAGAAGGCAGCTCATCACCACCTTCTCAAGGGCAATTAGGGATGGACAATAAATACTGGCCCAGCCAGCGAAGCCCACATCGCGTGAATGAATTAAAAAAAATGTGCTACATGAAGATGCGTCTGCAATGTGTAACAGTGCCCCCATCCTCCCTTCAAGATGAACTGCACTTTGAGTAACTGACACTTTTAACATTGTGATTTATGGGGAAGAAGTGTTTGAAAGGAAGGTTTGCATTTATATAGCACCTAATCGCAGCTCTCAAACAGCATTAAATGGTTCACTTCCGATGCCAATTGCTTCAAAGTGCAGTGACAATTGTTATAAACTAAACAGAAGTGTTGGCATCATGGTGAATTTGTAATTTAACAACATTTTTATGACCATTGTGACACCCTCAGAATCAAACAGGGAAGGAATCTCGTCAGCAAACTCTTGGTCAATTAACAACTCTTTCCCATCCCAGTAAGTGACCTAAATTGGCTGATGTTGCTTAGCAACATCCATTGGGAAGTATATTATGATACTGCCAAGTTTGAAATCCCTTAACAAAACCAGTTGGCAGCCCTGAGGGAACAGTTGTGTTATCTTTCAGGAATGTTATCTGTTTTGAACTATCCACCTGAACATGAGAAGCCAGGCCATTTAATTACAGAGGTGACATCCACACAACCATCACGCTGGACATGGTAACATCGTGGTTAGGGTGCTTGACTAATGCCCCAGCTAAACCAGGGCTAGTACTCCTGATACATGTGCATGTGGATCCCAATAGGCATGTTTGAGAATTTGAATTCAGTTTAAAAATAAACAAAATATAAAAATAAAAAGCTGATATCAGTGAAAGTGATCGTGAAGGATTGTTAAAAAAAATAAATTCCAACTGGTTCTATCCTTTTGGGAAGGTAACATTTTGCCTTTCACCTGTTGGATCAGTTTGTGACTCCAGTCCCATACCAGAAGCAGAATTATTACTCACTTGAACCTGATATGAGAATCATGGTCTGCAACATAGTTTTGAAATGTGATGTCAGATTTACAGTATATTGAATTTTTAACATTGTTTTTCTATTTTAAATATATTGGAAAATCTAGAAACGAATTTGTTGCTGATGCGAGATGTACTGCAGAAACTCACCAAGTCTCCTTTGACAGCACCTTCCAAACCCATGACCACTACCATCTAGAAGGACAAGGGCAGCAGATACATGGGAACACCATCACCTGGAAGTTCCCCTCCAAGTCATACACCAACCTGACTTGGAAATATATCGCCGTTCCTTCACTGTCACTGGGTCAAAATCCTGGAACTCCCTCCCTAACAGCACTGTGGGTGTAAATGCACCACAGGGACTGCAGTCGTTTCAAGAAGGCAGCTCACCACCACCTTCTCAAGGGCATTTAGTGTTGGGCAATAAATGCTGGCCAAGCCAGCAAAGCCAAAATCCAATGAATGAATAAACAAAATGAGTTACCTTGAATGACCATCTGTACTTGTGAAAATATTAGGTGGCAAAGTAAACTGTTAACATAGAGGCTATAGAGGGATCTAGACGGGTTAAGTGATTGAGAAAGATGATGGCAGTTGGAGTCTAATGTGGAGATGTGTAAAGTTATCCATTTTGGTTTGAAATATGGAAAAGCGGAATATTTTTCAAATGGTGAGAGACCATTAGATGTTGGCATTCAATGGAATATGGGTATCCATGGAAGTAAATTGCAGAAAGTTCATATGCAGGTTCAACCAAGGAATTAGGAAAGTGATTTTAAAAAAAATTCATTCAGGGGATGTGGGCATTGCTGGCAGGGCCAATGTTTATTGCCCATCCCTAGTTGCCCTTGAGAAGGTGGTGGTGAGCAAACTTCTTGAACCGCTGCAGTCCATGTGGTGTAGCTACACCCACAGTGCTGTTAGGAAGGGAGTTCCAGAATTTTGACCCAGCGACAGTGAAGGAACGGCGATATATTTCCAAGTCAGGATGGTGAGTGACTTGGAGGGGAACTTCCAGCTGGCGGTGTTCCCATCTATCTGCTGCCCTTGTCCTTCTAGATGGTAGTGGTCGTGGGTTTGGAAGGTGCTGTCAAAGGAGCCTTGGTGAGTTGCTACAGTGCATCTTGTAGATGGTACACCTTGCTGCTACTGTGCGTCAGTGGTGGAGGGAGCGAATGTTTGTGGATGTGGTGCCAACGAAGCGGGTTGCTTTGTTCTCAGTGTCAAGCTTCACATGTGTTGTGGGAGCTGCACTCATCCAGGCAAGTGGGGAGTATTCCATCACACTCCTGACTTGTGCCTTGTAGATGGTGGATAGGCTTTGGGGAGTCAGGAGGTGAGTTATTCATCGCACGATTCCTAGTCTCTGACCTGCTCTTGTAGCCACAGTATGGCTAGTCCAGTTCAGTTTCTGGTCAATGGTAACTCCCAAGATGTCGATAGACTTTATTGTAAGGGGATTGGAGTACGAGAGTAAAAGACTCTTGTTGCATTATACAGAGACCACGCCAGGAATATTGTGTAAAGCTTTGGTCTCCTTAATTATTAGGATATACTTGCTTTACTTGAGGTGCAACATAGGTTCAGTGGACTGATTCCTGAGGTGGGTGGACTATGCTATCAGTCGAAATTGAGTAAACATAGAAACATAGAAACTAGGAGCAGGAGTAGACCATTCGGCCCTTCAAGCCTGCTCTGCCATTCATTATGATCATGGCTGATCATCCAACTCAATAGCCTGCTCCCGCTTTCTCCCCATATCCTTTGATCCCTTTCACCCCAAGAGCTATATCTAACTCCTTCTTGAAAACATACAATGTTTTGGCTTCAACTACTTTTTGTGGTAGTGAATTCCACAGGCTCACCACTCTCTGGGTGAAGAAATTTCTCCTCATCTCAGTCCTAAATGGTCCACCCCGTATCCTCAGACTGTGACCCCTGGTTCTGGACTCCCCCACCATCGGGAACATCCTTCCTGCATCTACCCTGTCTAGTCCTGTTAGAATTTTATAGGTTTCTATGAGATCCCCCCTCATTCTTCTGAACTCCAGCGAATATAATCCTAACTGACTCAATCTCTCCTCATATGTCAGTCCCATCATCCCAGGAATCAGTCTGGTAAACCTTCACTGCACTCCCTCTACAGCAAGAACATCCTTCCTCAGATAAGGAGACCAAAACTGCACACAATATTCCAGGTGTGGTTTCACCAAGGCCATTAGTAGAATGGGTCCATATTCTCTGGTGTTTAGAAGAATGAGTGGTCATGATTCATTGAAGCATTTTTTAAAAACGGCTTGACAGGGTAGTGGCTGGGAGGCTGTTTCCTCTGGCTGGAGAGCCTAGAACTTGGTGTCACCACCTCACAATAAGGGGTCAGCCGTTTAGGACTGAGAGGAGGAGAAATTTCTCCACACTGCAGCTTGTGAATCCTTGAAATGCTCCACTCCAGATGGTTTGGTCATTGACTATATTCAAGACGAATTTTGGTAGATTTTCAGGCACTGGCAGAATCGAGGGACATGGGATAGGGTGGGAAAGTGAAGTTTATGTAGAAGATCAGCCATGATCTAATTGAACGATGGAACAGGCTCAAAGGTTCTTAGGGCGTCCCATGAAGCAGAATTGTATTCGAACACAATCTGTAACCTCATGGCCCAGCATATCCCCCACACTACCATTACCATCAAGCCAGGGGATCAACCCTGGTTCAATGAAGAGAGCGGGACGGCATGCCAGGAGCAGCACCAGGCATACCTAAAAATGAGGTGTCAACCTGGTGAAGCTATAACACAGGACTACTTGTGTGCCTAACAGCATAAGCAGCAAGTGATAGACAGAGCTAAGCAATCCCACAACCAACGGATCAGATCTAAGCTCTGCAGTCCTGTCACATCCAGTTGTGAATGGTGGTGGACAATTAAATGACTCACTGGAGGAAGTGGCTCCACAAATATCTCCATCCTCAATGATGGGGGAGCCCAGCACATCAGTGCAAAAGATAAGGTTGAAGCATTTGCAACAATCTTCAGCCAGAAGTGCTGAGCGTACGACCCATCTCGGCCTCCTCCAGAGGTCCCCAGTATCACAGATGCCAGCCTTCATTCAATTCAATTCACTCCACGTGATATCAAGAAACAGCTGAAGGCACTGGATGCTGCAAAGGCTATGGGCCCTGACAATATTCCGACAATAATACTGAAGACTTATGCCCCAGAACTTGCCATGCCCCTAGCCAAGCTGTTCCAGTACAGCTACAACACTGGCATCTACCCGGCTATGTGGGAAATTGCCCAGGTATGTCCGTACACAAAGCAGGACAAATCAAACCCGGCCAATTACCACCCCATCAGTCTACTCTCCACCATCAGTAAAGTAATGGAAGGGGCCATCAACAGTGCTATCAAGCGGCACTTGCTGAGCAATAACCTGCTCACTGACACCCAGTTTGGGTTCTGCCAGGGCACTCAGCTCCTGACCTTGTTACAACCTTGGTTTAAACATGGACAGAAGAGCTGAATTCCTGAGGTGAGGTAAGAGTGACTGCCCTTGACGTCAAGGCTGCATTTGACCGTGTGTGGCATCAAGGAGCCTCAGCAAAACTGGAGTCAATGGGAATTGGGGGAACTCCTCCGCTGGTTGGAGTCATACCCAGCGCAAAGGAAGATGGTTGTGGTTGTTAGAAGTCAATCATCTCGGTTCCGGGCCATCACTGCAGGAGTTCCTCAGGGTAGTGTCCTGGGCCCAACCATCTTCAGCTGCTTCATCAATGACCTTCCTTCCATCATAAGATCAGAAGTGGGGATGTTGCTGATGGTTGCACAATGTTCAGCACCATTCGCGACTCCTCAGATATTGAAGCAGTCCATGTCCAAATGCAGCAAGACCTGGACAATATCCAGCCTTGGGCTGACAAGTGGCAAGTGACACTCACACCTCACAAATGCTAGGCAATGACCATCTCCAACAAGAAGGGATCTAACCATTGCCCCTTGATGTCCAATGGCATTCCCTGTTAAAATGGCAATCACCTTGTTAAAGACAATTGTTAGTTAAACAGGTGATGGGCATTGATTATCCCATTTAAACTGGAATAAAAGATACAGCCGGAACACTTTGTGTGGAAGCTACTTGGAAATTTGAGGAGTTGTCTTGAAAAGAAACCAGCTTGAACCAAAAGACCAGCCTGGATTAATTCTTCCACCCCAACCTCTTATTGTGAATAACATGGTAGCAGAGGGTGAATTTGAAGCTTTGCTGATTGATTGCTGTAGATGAAGATTTCTGCCTCGGTCCTCTGAGGGAAATGAAGTGTACTGTTGCTGACAATTTAAGTTACGGAATGGAGGAAGGACAGTGCAAAATCACAAGCTTTGACTATCCACCAGTTTTTTTCTGACTCTGAAGCTTATCAGCAATGGAAGGCTGAAGTTAAAATGTTGACCCGGGTCACTTCCGTACCCAGGAAGGAGCAAAGTATGGCTCTGGCGTTATCATTACCAGCCATAAGTAAGATAAGGAGGTGTTTTCAGAGTGGAAAGTGGATGATTTGTATCACGAAGAGGGATTAAACCTTCTATTACAACTTTTGGATAAGTTTTACCAAAAGGATGAGTTATTGGAAGTGTGTGAAGCTTGAAGAATCTTTGATAGGTTTAGGAGAGCAAATGATCAGTCCATGGAAGAATATATCATGGATTTTGATAAATGGTACAAGAGACTACAGAGATTTGAACTTGAAATTCTGGAATCAGTATTGGCTTTTAAATTACTGGACAGTGCTTGCAATTCTCATGTTGATAGTACCAAAAGACAAACAGGGGTTCAGTTCTGGGGGAAAGAATCTCTTTTAGATCAAATGTCTGTTGCCCTAAGAATAATTCTGAGGTAACAGTCACTCCCTGGCACTTTTTAATGAAAGCAAACAGCTATGCTGTAAAACAAAGGATAGAGGATTCAATAGTGGCCCAATTTCGAGGTTGACCAAATATTAGACAAAGATTCTAATACAAAGATAGCGTTAATGACAAGAGGCCTGAGAATGGTTGCAACCCTAGTCAATTTGAGAGTCTGGACAAAAAGCGTGTCTGGGGTGGTGACTGTAGGTGTTTAAACCCAAAAAATGCATGGGGAATGGTTAATTGCTGTTTTCAGTGTGATCCCCAGCACCATTACGTGATGAACTGCCCATAGCGACGGAGTCGCATTTTTGAAGTGACCCACGAGACGGAACCATCTGAAAGTGAAAACGATGACGGTGACTGTCGTGATGGATTTGTATTGATCACAGAGTTACAATCCAGTGATGAGTATCTTGATGGTTGATTCCTTCAACTGTGCGGTTCTGGACGGTGGTTGCTCTTCTATGGTGTGCGGCATGGACTGGCTTGACTGCTGTCTGGAGTCTCTCGATGAGGCAGACAGGCGGAAGGTCAAGGAATATGAAAGCTCCACATGTGTCAGGTTCAGAGATGACAATACATTAACATCCTCCAAACGGGTGGTTCTCCCTTGTAAGATAGGGGGGATCAATCTGTTTATCAGTACTGATGTGGTTTCTAGCGAGATGCCTCTTTATTGAGTTGTTCTGCAATACAGAAGACTCAGATGACACTAGGTATGAAGAAGGAAAGAGCAGTCATGCTTGGATAAAATGTGGATTTACGCTAAGGAAGCCAGAGATTTCTCATCAAAAAGTTCATGAAGTTTTGCTAACTACTGAGAATAAGAATTTAGTGGACAAAAAGATCATTTGGAAATTGCATAGACAGTTTGCACATCCGGCATCACAGAAATTGAAGACGCTACTTCAAGATGAGGGAGTGGTCAATAAAGTATATGGTGACCTTATTGAACAAATCACTGCTCAGTGTGAAATTTGCCTTAAATACCGCAAGGCACCAGTGTCCTGTTGTGAGCTGTCACTAGCCAGGGAGTTTAATGATGCACTGGCAATCGACTTGAAAGTTTGGGACAAGGATAGAGGTTTTTTTACTACACTTCATAGAGTGTGGACGATCGCAAGGTGAATGTGGTGACAAAAGCGGATTCATATCCTATACCACGGTTGGAAGATTATATTGAGAAAGTGGGACAATCAAAATTTATCATAAGGTTGACTTGCTGAGCGGATACTGGCAGGTACCATTGTCAGAGAGAGCACAGAAGTTATCAGCTTGTGTAATGCCAGATGGACTATATCAGTTTAAAGTCATGCCATTTGGTATGAAGAATGCACCTGTGACATTTCAAAGACTGACAAACAAAGTAATTGTGGGTCTGAGCAATTGTGCTGTTTATATTGATGATCTAATTGTTTTGTCAGACGTGGGAGGAGCATTTACAGCATCTAGAAGAATTATTTACTCAACTACAAGAAGCTAATTTGGTGACGAACTTGGCTAAAAGTGAATTTGCAAAAGCACAAGTTACATATCTAGGCCACACCATTGGACATGGTAAGGTGACTCCAATAGATGTGAAAGTCAAGGCTATCGTGGATTTCCCAGTGCCTACAACAAAATGACAAGTTTTGAGATTTCTGGGCATGAGTGGGTTTTACT
This sequence comes from Carcharodon carcharias, assembly GCF_017639515.1. Classification (NCBI taxonomy): domain Eukaryota; kingdom Metazoa; phylum Chordata; class Chondrichthyes; order Lamniformes; family Lamnidae; genus Carcharodon; species Carcharodon carcharias. The sequence goes on from NC_054482.1 coordinate 116,912,161, forward strand.
GGAAATTTTTACCAAATTTTAGCCAAGTGTTTGCTCCAGTGACTGAACTATTAAAAAGGAACAGGAAGTTTCAATGAACACTGGAGTGTCAGAAATCATTTGGTAGTCTGAAAACTGTATTAACTACAGCACCAGTTTTGACAGTGCTCAATTACGCCAAGCAATTCCAGTTGGCCATTGACACAAGTGGTATAGGCATTGGGGCTGAACTGTTACAAGAAGGTGACACTGGAATTGAAAAACCAATAGGGTATTTTTCACGGAAGCCGAATGTACAACAGAGAAGATATCCAATGATCAAAAAAGAGATTTTGGTTTTAGTGTTAGTATTGCAGCATTTTGAAATTTATGTTGCAAACAATTCATCAGAAACAATCGGTCATATAGACCATAATACTTTGAAGTTTCTGGACAAATTTCGAGGAAAAAAGTGTAAGGCTTTTCAGATGGAGTCTATTATTCCAATCATTTAATTTGCGCATTATACATGTTGCTGGCAGAGAGAATCTGTTTGCAGATGTGTTATCAAGACTTTGAAGCTTAAAGGAAAATGAGACATTTAAAAAAAAACCTAGCCACTGAACAGGAGTATAGTAGTTTCGAGATGTAAGCACAGAGGTAGAGGACATTTTGTTGAATAAACCATTCAAAGACTGGGGGTGAAATACCACACCTAGCTGGGATACACCAAGCAATATGTTTATATTACTAATAAAACTGGTACTATGAAAGGGATTTTATTGCTAGAAGAGGTGGAGTTCAAAGGGGCTGGTGATACAATGAAAATTTGCATTCATTGAGCTGTGCTAGGAATAACAGAAAGCAGTTTTGTGTGTGTGCAAGGCAGAGGCAATCTAATATCAAAGCAGCTGTAAGCCTACAACTGTCTGCAAAGGAAACAAATTGAAAGGTACCTCATTTTGAATTTGTAAAGTGAAAATGCTTTGTCTGGTGTCTGCTTAAAGTCTATGGGTTGTTGTAGCCTTAATGGAGATTAGTTTGGGAATTTGTTACAAAGCTATGATAGTAATTTATAGCCATGTGTATATGTTCAACTTGTGTAAATTAATAAATGTCTTGTGACTTTTGAAATAAAACCTCTCGAGAACTGGTGGTCTTATTTCTGAATTTGAGCTGCATCTCAAACATACCACTTGAAAATATAGGTTATGACAGTTGTTTAAAGTTTCCCTCTGGGATTTTAAATAATTCGGCCTTTACAAACTGCTGTGTTATAACAAAAAAAAAATAAATTTCAGGAGAATCAAAGTATTTTGCAGCCAATGAGATATGTGTTGACGTATAGTCACTGTTATCATGTAGGAACCATGGCAGCATATTTGCACATAGCAAGATCCCACAAACAGAAAGGTGAAATATGGTCATTGGATCTTTTACATCCACCTGAAAGTTACAGATATGGTCTTGGTTTAATACCTCAGCTTAAAAAAAGGCACCTCTAATGGTACACTACTCCCTCTTCACATCCCCTCCGACAGCGCTGCACTTGCTCAGGAATGACCCTCCAATGATGCGGCACTGACCTTCCGACAGTGCGGCACTCCCTCGGTAGGCACTGACCTTCCGACAGTGCGGCACTCCCTCGGTAGGCACTGACCTTCCGACAGTGCGGCACTCCCTTGGTAGGCACTGACCTTCCAACAGTGCGGCACTCCCTCAGTAGGCACTGACCTTCCGACAGTGCGGCACTCCCTCGGTAGGCACGGGGAACATCAATATATCTTTTATGTGGAAGTCTCTTTAGTGGGGCTTAGAATCCACAATCTTCTGACCCTGAAGTGGGATTGCTACTTGCTAAAATCAAGTTGTTTCTTTCACGTGGTGCACTTACCTGCACAGGGTTTTGGAGACACGTATCCGACAGATGATACTTCTATATTCTCTTCGTATTGACCTACAGGGGTGGAAGCGTGAAGGACAATTTTCATTGGTAGGCGGCACATTGCCTTGTTCCTGTGGATACCATCCATGAGGAAAAACAACCCCAGACCCCCCACAGCTGCAATGAACTCACGTCGCATGTCACATAGTCAGCGAGTGTATGCATAGGAATTTAAACCCACAAACCACACAGCTCACTATGCCTCAAAGTCACTCTGCAATTTAATCATAAAAGGATTAGATTTGCCTTGTTCACTTTCCCTCCTCTGGAAAACACTTATCCGCATATGATAATAGAGCTCGTTTAAATATCACTTTGTCAAATCTGAATCCACCATATTGACAGAAATAGAAACTTAATATTTTAAATTAATTTTGCCTCGCAAAGCATTTTACATGAAGCACAGTCAAAAACAGCCAATCATACAAAGGAGGCTAAACAATTTCTGTAGGAGGATGCACAGGGTAATCTATCCCTGAAAAGGATAATGTTGTTGAATCTACTCAATATGCACTCATCAGGATGAACGCAAGATGAAAAATCTAAGCAGGAGGCCTCTCTTCAGCAATGTTCACATTCCGGACCAGCTGTGTAACATTTTGCATTTTTTTCTTCTTGTAAGTTATTGATGTGTGAGATTCTTCAGTGGAGGGAGTAGTTGAGATATTATTTTTTTTTAATGAAGTTCATGAATGTTTGAACTACAACAATCCTTCACAGGAGCAATGATCAATGTTAGATTCCCAAAGAACAAGGCCAAAGAACTAGGTCTTAAAGAGCATCTTTATTTTATTTATTCTTTTATAGGATGTGGGTGTCGCTGGCAAGGCCAGCATTTGTTGCCCATTTGTAAATGCCCTTGAACTGCATGGCTTGTCAAGCCATTTCAAAGGGCAGTTAAGAGTCAACCACATTGCTGTGGGTCTGGAGTCACGTGTGGGCCAGATCAGGTAAGGATGGCAGATTTCCTTCCCTGAAGGGCATTAGTGACCCAGATAGGTTTTCGCAACAATTGACGAGACAAGTTTTCAATTCCAGATTTTTGTTAGTTGGATGTGAATATTGCTGAAAATACTGCCAACGTTTTTCAACCTGATGAGAGCAAGTCGAGAAGATTCAACAACATGTCTTTCTTTTCGCCAGCTGCTGTGATGGGATTTGAACCCATGTACCCAGAGCACTGACCTGGATTATTAGTCCAGTGACATTACCCCCACACCAAGTTCACAGAGCAGAGTAAGATATCGAGTTAAGGGAAGAGAGTGGGGCAGTACCACTCTTCGTCTTGGTATAAAAAGAAAAAGCTTGCTTCGGTTTAGTTCCTTTCAAGATCTCAGAATTTCTCAAAGCTCCTCACAGTCAGTGAAATACTTTGTATTGTTGTTACTGCTGTAAAGGAGGAAATACAGCAGCCAGTTTGAACACCAAGTTCCCATAAACAGTGATAAAGCACCGATAATCTGTTTCAGTGATGTTGGTTGAAGGTTAAATATTGGCCAGGACACCGGGGAGAACGCCCTCCCTCTTCTTTGAAGTAGTGCCGTGGGATCATTAATGTCAAACAGAAAGAGTAGACGGAGCAGGTGAGGTGCTTCATTGGACTAGGAAGTCCCTGATGCCCTTCATCCTAGGGTTTTCAAAGAGATTGCTGAAAGGATAATGGATGCGCCTAGTTATGATTTTTACAAAATTCCCTAGATTCTGGAATGGTCCCTGATAGAGGAATTGCATTTGATGGTGACATCATGCTGGAGGTGGTGTAAATGGTGGAGGATGATGGGTTGAATGCGGAGGTTGGTGGAGTGGAAGGCGAGGACATCAAGAGGATCCCGATCATGGTTCTGGGAGGGAGAGGAAGGGCTGAGAGCAGAAATGCGTGAAATAGCTCAGACATGGTTGAGGGATCCCCATCAACCAGGTGGGCAAAATCCTCTGTTGAGGAAAAGGAAGACACATTAGAAACACGAATTTCGAAGGTTGCATTGTCCGAACACTTGCAACGAGGACACAGGAACATGTAGAATGGAATAGATCCCTTACAGGAAGCAGGGTGAGAGGACATGTCATCAAGGTAGCTGTGGTAGCCCGTGAATATTGGTTGATAGCCTATCCCCAGAAATGGAGAAAGAGAATGGACGCAAGGTGAACTCTATCCTGTTTCTGGGTGGAAAGGGAGATGTGGGAATTGGAACAAATGCAATTGCGGGCCCTGTCAACATGGTGGGGGATGGGGGGGTTGGGTACGGAGTGGGGGGATTCCTCAATTAAAAAAACAAAAGAAAGAAAGACTTGCATTTATATAGCGCCGTTCACAACCACAGGATGTTCTAAAGTGCTTTGCAGCCAATAAAGTACTTTTTTTTTGAGGTGTGTTCACATTTGGAATGCAGCAACCAATTTGTGCACAGCAAGCTTCTACAAACAACAACGTGATAATGGCCAGATCATTTGTTTTAGTGATGTTGATTGAGGGATAAATATTGGCCGTTATCAGGCTGGAAGTTTCAGCTTTATACTCGTTGGTATTTCCTTGTTGAGATGTTACACTTGCTTTTAACAAGTCATAAAGAATACTGGACTACAGGAGGGTCATTATTGAGGGGGTGATCCATTGCCAGATGTGCCATTTTTTGGATGAGATGTTAAACTGAGGCCTTGCCTGCCTTCTCAGGTTGCATTTAAAGGTATCATGGCACTATTTGGAAGAAGAGCTGGGGAGTTCTACCCCTTGTTCTGATATTTATCCCTCAGCCAACATCACTAAAACAGATTACCTGCTCTTTTATCACATTGCTGTTTGTGGGAGCTTGCTGTGCACAAATTGGCTGTTAAGTTTCCTAAATCACAACACTTAAAAGAAGTTCATTGGCTCTATAATTTCTACTGTACAAATACAAATCCTTTCTTAAATGTCACACTATTTTACAAAAAACATATGCAAAAGGCTAATGGAATGTTAGCATTTATTATAAAAAGGCTGGAATATAAAGAGGAGGAATTGAAGCTTCTGTTGTCTAGAAACTTGATCAGACCCAAGCTAGAGTAACTGGGCTTGTTTCTGAGCACCGGACCTCAGGAAGAAGATGTTGATGTTGGAGGGAGTGCAGACCAGATTCACCTGAACGATATGGAGGCTGAAATAATAAATTTTAAGGACAGGTTAGGTAGACTATCTTGTATTTGCTTGAGTACGAAAGATTTAATGTTGGTCTAACTATAGTAGTGGAGGTGGTCTTGCTTAGCACATGAAGTAAGCAAGCACGAAGATAGCAGCTCATTACTGAGTGCAACTAGTCACAGAGTGTGAACAAGGGAATTTTCTGAGTAAGGAATTTTGATGCAGTGATGGAAGAGGGAAGCAGGTAAGTTATTGGTTGGTGACTATTTTGCTCATTTATCTTTTAAATCTCTGGTGATTTATTTGAATTGTACAGTTTTATTAGTATTAGTAAGATTTGCTAATAAGTAGAGGTCTTTGGGAGTAGTCAGGTTTATTTATTCTAAATTAATTAAGAAAATATATTTTAATTTAAACATAGTAAAGATAGCAGGGCAAGTGATGTATTGTGACTGTAGAATGTTGAATTTCCTGGGCACCTGTGTGAACCAGGGCAAACATGTTTCTAGTACGTATTAGCTTGAGGAGCTTCGGTTCTGAGCCATTGAGCTGGAGGCCAAGCTGCAGACACTGCAATGCATCAGGGAGGGGGAAAGTTACATGGACACTTTGTTCCAGGAGGTGGTCACACCCCTTAGGTTAGGGTCTCCTGATTTGGTCGGTGGTCAGGGACAGGAGGGTGTAACTCCGAGTGAGGCAGGTAAGGGGATGGAGAAGGTGAGGAGCTTTAACCCTTGCAATTGTTCAATGGGTTTGAGGAACTTGCAGATTGTGTGAACGAGAGTGGGGGCTGCAGGGAGGATGAGCAAACTGACCATGGAACCGTGGTACAGGAAGCCATTCAAGTGGGTGGAGTTAATAGGAATGTATTGGTAGTGGAGGGCAGTATAGTCAGGGGAATAGACATAGTTCTCTGCAGCCAAGAATGGAAGTCCAGACAGCTGTGTTGCCTACTTGGTGTCAGGATGGGGACATTAGTTTGGAGCTGGAGAGGAGGGGGAGGGAGATGATCCCTTTTTTCGTGGTCGATGTTGGCACCAATAACATAGGTAGGACTAGGAAGAGGTTCTGAGTATAAGCAGCTAGGGGCTAAGTTTAAAAAAAAATAGAACCTCAAAGGTAACAATCCCTGGATTATTACCTGAGGCACGAGCAAATTGTTGTGGGGTAAATAAAATTAGGGAGACTCAAAGACTGGTGTGGGAGAAATGGGTTTAGATTCATGGAGCACTGGCACCAGTACAGGGGAGCATGGGAACTTGTACCATTGGGATGGTCTACACCTGAAATGACCTGGGATGTATGTTCTGGTGAGTTGTATAACAATGGTGGTAGAGAGGGCTTTGGATTAAATAGTGGCGGGAAGGGATTGTATGAGAGGAGATGTAGTAAATCAAAGGGTAACAACAAGGCACTAGAGCAGGGTAGCAACTTGGGCAAAGATAACTAGAGTGTGGCAGTACAGGACGGAGATTGCAAACTTAGAAGTGCACCAGCAGGTAAGGCCAGAGTTTGAAAAAATGGTAAAAAGACAGAGTTAAAATCTCTGTATCTGAATGTGTGTAGCATTCATAATAAAATGGATGAATTGTTAGTGCAGATGGAAATAAATATATATGACCTGATAGCCATCACAGGGACATGGTTGTAGGGTGACAAAGGCTGGGACCTGAATATTGAAGGGTATTTGACGTTTCAAAAAGGTAAGAAGCTAGGAAAAGCTGGTGGGGTAGCTCTGTTAATTAAGGATGTCATTAGTACAGTTGTGAGAGTTGACCTCATTGGAAAGAGCAAGAATTAGAATCAGTTGGGTAGAGATAAAAAAATAAAGTTGAGGTCACTTGAGAGAGTCACCTATAGGGTCCCTAACAGTAGTTACGCTGTAGGATAGAGAAGACAGGAAGAAATCAATGGGGCTTATAAGAAAGGTACTGCAATAATCATGGGTAACTTTAATCTACATGTAGTTTGGAAGAATCAGATTGGCAAAGGTAGCCTGGAAAATGAGTTCAGAATGTATTCAGGACAATTTCTTAGAGCAGTCTGTTCTAGAACCAACCAGGGAGCAGACTATTCTAGACCCGGTAATGAGCAATCAGACAGGATTAATCAATATCCTCAAGGTAAAGGAGACTTTAGGTGACAGCAATAACATGATAGAATTTCATGCTCAGCCTGAAGAAGTGGAGTGTGTTTCCTCAAAAAACTAAAACTATCCTGCTATAACTTCCTCAGTAATGGATTCTAGCAATTTCACTGTAATAGATGTTAGGCTAAGTGGCCTGTAGCTTCCTCCTTTCCTGAATAAAGGGGTTACACTAGCTGTTTTCCAATCCCTTGGGATCCTTCCAGAGTCTAAGGAATTTTGTCAGATTATAACCAATGCATCTACTACCTCTGCAGCCACTTCTTATAAGAAAGCAGGCCCATGTGGTTCTGGGAAACTCCTCCCTTCCATTCGCTTTTTGATTTTCAAGGATCTTTGGGAAGTTTTCTAAGTTTTCTAAAGTGAAGACAGATACAAATAGCTGGATTTTATGTTGGTGCCCTGACAGCGGGTCCCACACCTGGCTATCGGCGGCGTTCCAACTTCCGAATTCACTGCGCAAGCATGTGCCGCAATGCGCCAACTGCCACCAATTAGCAGCAAGAGCGGGTGACAGACAGTCATCCCGTCCAATGGGGTTCAGAAGGCAGGAGTTAGACTCCGAAAATCTCTGCCATGACCTGGAACCAAGTCAGGTTAGAACTTGAAAGGCCCCCGGGTCAGCAAGTAGTGTCAGGTGAGCCCTCGAGCAATCCTGAAGGAAAAGGAAGCGGGGACCAGAGAGCATCATATTCCTTTGCACCGGATGAAGGTAAGTTCATGCTAATTCTTGCTTATGACTGCCTGAAGCCTCACAATGAGCTTCAACTGAATATTTCAGTGAGTCTACCAGCTGGAGACGTTAAGGATTTGTGCCATTGTTATCTTTCCATTGGTAGATGTTTGCCCCATCGGAGCAGGTGGAGGGCAGCTCCAGGAGAAGCAAAGCTGCCCCCCCCTGCCCCCAGAGAGGGCACTCGGTGCACTCCTCCTTGCAGTGGAGGCTCGAGCTGATTGCCTCTTCCTGAGAGGGTGGGGGGTGGGGCGGGGGGGGGGGGGGGGGGGGGGGCGAGAGGAGGGACCACAGGCAGACACAAGCAGCGTGGGAGGAGGTGGTTGAGTGTAGGCTTGGTCAGGGGGAGCTGGAGTCAGTGCCAGAAGAGATTCAATGACCTGGTGAGGCCCCGCAAGGGTGAGCATGACATCAGTATGGACAAGATGTATCCAGTGTAGGGCACGTGTTAAAAGCAAAATCCAGCGGGTGTACCAGGTACCCAGCTCATCCACAGTTTGCACGCGTGCACAGCTTTCCTTAACCACGCCATGGATCATTCCAAACGGTTATGAATCAGACAGCCCAAAAAACCCCGCAAACTGCAAAGCCGGGACAAAAAGCAGAGAATGCTGGTAGAAGTCAACAGGTCTGGCATCCTGTGTGAAAAGGGAAACATTCGCAGTGATGATCAATCCCCTCGAGCTCTGAAGAGGAGTCATGTTGACTGGAAAGTTTCATTCAGCCTCTCTCTCTCTCCACAGATGATGCCAAGCCTGATGACTTCTACCAGCGCTCCCTGTGTGTAAACCTTTTCTTGTAGTTTGGATGGTGCTTGGTTGGCTGGCACAATGACATTCACCCAACTTGAGAATAGGCTTCAGCCGGCCATGCACTCGTCTGATAATCTCGCTGAAACATTTGAGTGCTTGAGAGCGTTTGCGCCAAATCCATGTCTGATATTTTCAGGAGCAGTGAGCTAAGAATGCCTGTGAGCACTTGGGCAGCAGTGGCAGAGTCACGAGGCTCGAGATTCTCACTGCATTTGAGGTACAGGGTCAAGGATTATAGGCATCGGTGAGATTGGAGGGTGGCCTGATTCTGGTGAGATGGTTGAGATATCACACTGGGTGATAGGATGAGATGATCCCTGTGGTTAGAAGATGTTTTGGTGAAATGCTTGGTGTTTGGTGCTGGGTTGTACACTCAGGACCCTTGACAAGCGTCACCAGAGGGTACAAGCCTCCATTCATCGGACCATAGTTTCCGCTGAGTTAATTAATGCATGTCTGGCTGGGTGAAAGTGTAGCTGAGTTAAGATTTAGATGGTTTTAGTAATGTGCTAACCGATGACACCCCTGGATTAATTCTGTTCCTTACAGGAGAAACGTCTTCAGCTCTGCCTCCATCGGAGAATATTGAAGAACCTCCACCCTCCCTGGAGGATTGACTCTCGGAGGGTGCACCATCGCACTCTCTCCCAGCACCATTGCAGATACTGGCACTTGGGCAGGGATCAGCGCGTTGGACAGGGGTAATATACATACTGGTGAGGGCACTTCACAGTCACAAGTGCAGCTCCTGGGGAATGTGGAGGAGCAGTCCTCAGGCAGTCAGAGGAGTGCCCGGCTGAGTCAGAGTCTGAATCAAGGTCAGATGTTGAGCCTCTGGAATCGCCTGTCAGGCGGCAGATGCTGGATGTTGCAGTGCAGGTTCCGTGAAGATGTGGCTGGTATACCAGAGGGGCTGTGTGCTCTGGCCAGGACTGTGGAGGTGTCCATCCAGCCCATGTGTACTACGATCACCCACTCTTCAGGGCGCCAAGCCTCCACCATGGCCAGACTGTCCTGGGGAGGTCGACCAAGCCCATTGCAGATGCAATTGTTGGGATCTGCTCTGACCTGCACACCTCAGGCCCAGGGTGACATGGGAGCTGGGAGCCCTGGAACTTCACCGGCCGGCAGGGAGGACCAACCGGTCCTAGTGGCAGATGGTGAGGAGCTGCAACCTCCATCTGTGACTTCCTCTCCTGGCACTTTTGAGGGGAGCAACATCTCCTCCGTCCAGCGGCCATTGCAAAGGCGTCAACTGAAGACTCACAAGCGTCCCTGCAAGAGTCTCCTGAAGTTGCTGGCACCTCGAGGCCTAAGCTGCCACAGGACATCCGCCAAAGTCACCCAGAGCAAGGGAGGAGGCAGATCAGACCCCTCTCTCCAGTCCAACCGCAAGCGAGGGGGGAGCACTGCGCCAGAGTTTCTGACGTTTCTGTCATTATTCACATTATTCACAACGAGGGGCACGTGGGTGAGATCTCTCATTGTCCATGTTTATTTTGTTAATTGTTTTCATTAAACTGTAAAGTCACATTTTCTTATCCATGTGTTCTTTTTCAAAGCTGGGAGATGTGTGACTCGTATCTGTGGGTGAAGGTAGGATTTCCAAATTTGAGGGAGGGCTGAAGATGTATATCCTTGTGGGTTGTTGGAAAAGTGTGGCTCCTGAGGGCTTCAGGAGTTTCTCATTGCAATTGAGAGATTGGTGGGGGGGGGGGGTGGTTGGTGAATCTGTCCCCTGACATGTGACGTTGGTGTTTGGCAGGGCTCTACACAAACTGTTGCTTTATCGAGGCTTCCCGGCCATCTGCCGGCTCACAGCAGGACACATATACTGTGTTCCCCTGCTTCATCTTCACCTTTGTCCTCAGATGACTGCTCAAATTCTAGCCTCCCATCACGATCAAATGTGTCTCCTCTTTGAATAGCTGCCTTGTGGAGGACACAGCAGACCACGACCATCAGGGAGACCCATGAGGGGGAGCTCTGCAAAGCACCTCCTGATCTGTCAAGGCATCTGAAATGCATTTTCAGAAGGCCAGTGGTCTGCTCTACAATGGCCCTGGCACTGGCGTGACTGTCATTAAACCGTCTCCCTCAGTTCTTGGGGCCCTCACAGGTGTCATGTGCCATCTCTTCAAAGGATAGTCCTTATCTCCCAGAAGCCAACCCTCCAATACACTGGGCCCAGTGAAAAGAGCCGGTATTTGTGAATTCCTAAGGATGTACGCATCATGGCTGCTGCCTGGAAACCTGGCCACAATTGCATGACACGCAGGTCACTCATAAGCTGAACATTGATTGACTGGGAGGCTTTTCTATTGATGAATACACAGGGATGCCCACAGGAGCCTTGTTGGCTACATGGGTGCAATCAATGGCTGCCTGCACCCTAGGGAAACCAGCAATTGTTTGCAAAGCCTCGGGCCCTCTCCATCTGCCTTTGCACATCGCGGGTGCAAGCAATGTAATTTCTGGCCCTGTGGAACATTGCATCAGTGAACACCTTGTTGCAGTGCTGTGCAACCGGCTGGGTTATCTCTGCAAGGTCCCTGGATAATGCTTGGAAGGTGCCTGTAGTGAAAAGGTTGAGCACCGCTGTCACCTTCAGGGTGACAGGCTTCCGGTAGCCCCCGAGGGCAGTTTGATGCAACCTCTCCAGAAAGCAGCTCACAATGGGACATGACAGTTGTCCGAGGGAGCCTCAGCTTCTTTGGCACAGAGTATCTCTCATCTCGAGGGAGCTGGAGCACTGCCTGTACACCCTCAGTGCTGTGTAATGTCTTCATTGGCTGCTTGGTGCTTTAAACATGAAGCTTGGAGCCTTTCTCTGCCCCTTACTCTTAACTTCACTAAACAGGACCTTTTCCAGGTCCCTGTCCTATCTTTGACTGGAAGGTCTGCTTTGGACTTTCTCTTGTTTTGATCTCACCTGGATTTTGGGGCTTTTCTATAGCTTGGGACTAGCTATCCATCCCCATTTGCTCCAATCTCTCCTGGCAGCTACTTTCCAAACCAGTTGATCTCCAACAGCTTCCCAATCAAATTGCTGTTTCTAGCTTTTCCGTGTGTGTCTGCAGGAGGGACCTGACTCCCTGGAACCCTGTTGCTGGGTAACAGCCCAATTCTTCCACCCTTGATTGTTTACCTTAGCTTAAGTCATAAAACACTCATAAGAAATGCAAGCACCTTTTTAGAGTGAAACTAAAACTCAATTTGACCTTTCTTAACATACAGGTACAGAAATACAAATCAAACTTAAAGTTTAAAGCTAAAACTCATTCCTAACACCCACAAATACAAACATAGCTTACTTAAACTATCACTATTTCCAAACATATGTCATGCTTGCATTATCATTAACATCATTGTCTTATAAACATTAACCCTTTATGTCTCCCCCTAAATGTAATCTCCAAAAAAATTATTAAATAATTTTGTTTCACCATCTCCCCCCAAAGTCTTAACATTATAAGTTGAGCCTGTCTGGTGCTTTTATGAATCTTCCTGGTCTTGTCTTTATTGCTTTTGGTTGAGGGTGATGGTGGTCATCTTTCAAAATTCTATAGGTTCTGGAACGGTGCCTGCAGATTGGAAGGTGGGAAATGTAATCCCACTATTTAAGAAAAGAGGGAGAGAGAACACAGGGAACTACAGACCTGATGTCAGTCATAGGGGAAATGTTAGCATCCATTCTAAAGGATGTGATAACTGGGCTTTTAGAAAGTAATAGTGAGACTGGGCAGAGTCAACATGAATTTATGAAAGGGAAATCATGTTTGACAAATCACTAGAGTCTTTTGAGAATGTTACAAGCAGGATAGATGTGGGAGAACCAGTGGATGTGGTGTACTTGGATTTTCAGAATGCTTTTGACAAGGTCCCACACAGGAGATTAGTAAACTAGAATACTTGGGACAACAACAAAGAACAAAAACAGCTGGAAAAACTCAGCAGGTCTGACAGCATCTGTGGAGAGGAAGACAGAATTAATGTTTCGAGTCGATATGACTCTTGTGTTCTGATGAAGAGTCATATGGACTCGAAACGTTAACTCTATGTTTCTCTCCACAGATGCTGTCAGACCTGCTGAGTTTTTCCAGCTATTTATGTTCTTGTTTCAGATTTCCAGCATCCGCAGTATTTTGCTTTTATCTTAGAGTACTTGGAGTTGGGAGTAATATATGAGTATGGATTGAGGATTGGTTAATAGACAGGAAACAGAGATAAACGGATCATTCTCAGGTTGGCAGGCTAGTGGGGTATCACAAGGATCAATATTTTTTAAAAATTCATTCATGGGACTTGGGCACCGCTGGCTAGCCCAGCATTTATTGCCCCAGCTACTAACGATTTATATCAACTAATAGCAAAGATTTGGATGTGGTGAACAAATGTAATATTTCCAAGTTTGCTGATGACACAAAACTTGGTGGGAATGTGAGTTGTGAGGAGGGTACGAAGAGGCTTCAAGGGGATTTTGACAGGCTAAGTGCGTCGGCAAACATGGCAGATGGAATATAATATGAAAAATGTGAAGTTATCCATTTTGGTAGGAACAAAAAAGATGCAGAGTATTTCTTGAATGGGGGGAGATCGGGAAGTACTGATGTCCAAAGAGAGCTGGGTGTTCTTGTTCATAGGTCACCGAACACTAACATGCAGGACCAACAAGGAACTAGAAAGGCAAATGATATGTTGGCCTTTAGGGGATTTGAGTACAGGAGTAAGGGGGTCTTGCTGCAGTTGCATAGAGCCTTGGTAAGACCACACCTGGAGTATTGTGTGTAGTTTTAATCTCCTTACTTAGGGAAGGATATACTGGCCAGAGAGACAGTGCAACGAAAATTCACCAGACTAATCTTGGGGATGGCAGGATTGTCCTATGAGAAAAGATTGAGGAGACGGGGCCTGTACTCTCTACAGTTTAGAAGAATGAGAGGTGATCTCATTGAAGTGTACAAAATTCTTACAGGACTCGACAGGGTAGATGCAGAAAGAATGTTTCCCCTGGTTGGAGGTGTCTAGAACCAGGGGATACAGTCTCTGAATAAGAAATAGGACATTTAGGACCAAGATGAGGAGGAATTTCTTCAGTCAGTAAATCTTTAGAATTCTTTACCTCAGAGGGCTGTGGCGGCTTAGTCATTTAGTAAGTTCAGAGCAGAGGTCAACAGATTTCTAGTTGCCAATGGCATTAAACTTGTAAAGCACATACATAAGACTACAATTACTATTATAATAACTCCTAAAATTCCTAATTAACCTGACTCCCAGTTATACTTCCTTTAAGGCAATGGTCCAAAAATAGATTTTAGATTTATAACAGGCTCAGCAAGTTAACACAAAAGCCTGGAGAATGGAATTCCAAATGGCTTTTCTCCAGCTTCAGGTCCGATAGGAGACTTATGCACAAATGCTGGAGGCTTCAAAAAGACTATTTCACACACTCCTGTCAGATTTTACATGGCCTTCTCCTGACACATAGCCTTTCATTCTTCTTTATGTATGTTTCTCTCTTTTTAATATGTAAATTCTATGACAATATAAAACTTTCATGTTGCCACTATTTCCAGTAAACTTTGGGAAAAATAAACACATTCCTTAGCCTTGCTTATCTGGCTAGTTCTGAACAGACTAAAATCCCTTTGAAATCCAAATATCCCTTCATTTATCTAAAAATGCAAATTCACTTCACACCTTACATGCTAAGCCAGACATCCATGTTTCCTCATTAGCATGTCAAACACCTAGCTTCTTTTGGTGAGTTGTGATTTGTAGTCTACTTGACTACAAATGTAATTAAATCACACACAGACCCAACTATATTTAACCCCATAAACCTACTTCACAATAAACCAGAAAAATATTATCAAAATATATGTTAGTTTCATGACATCTTCCACAAACATTCACTCTCTCCACCACCGACACAGTGGCAGCAGTGTGTACCATCTACAAGATGCACTGCAGAAACTCAGCAAGACTCCTTAGACAGCATCATCCAAACCTAAAACTGCTACCATCTAGAAGGACAAGGGCAGCAGGTACATGGGAACACCACCACCTGGAAGTTCCCCTCCAAGTCAACCACCATCCTGACTTGGAAATATATCGCCGTTCCTTCATTGTCACCCTCCCTAATAGCACTGTGGGTATACCTACACCACATGGACTGCAGCAGTTCAAGAAGGTAACCCACTACCACTTTCTCAAGGACAATAAGGGATGGGCAATAAATGTTGGCCTAGCCAGCCACGCCCACATGGTTTAATGCCACATCCAACCAGGGGAAACAATTAAAAAAAGGTAGAAGATCAGTCATGACCTTGTAAAATGGTGGAGCAGTCTCAATGGGCCTACTCCTGTTCCTATGTTCCTATGTTCTACACTTGGTGCTCGAACTCGGGTGTCATTTCTTGAGGTGTTTGCTGTAGAGTCTATCTCATTATCCCAATATTAGTAGTACTCAAATGATTCTTTTCTTGTGGCTGCCAGAGCCTTTCTGTTTCTCTAGAGAACTCCATGTGGTGTTGGAACAAGATATGATCGCAGCTGCTGAGTTTCTTCTTCATCCTGGCGTCTTTTATTCATATTTTTTGTCCAGGTAATAACGTGGATAGTGTTTTCGCTCTACGCCTGTGATTATACTAGCTGGACTGTTTATCGTTTGGAGTTTCCTCCTTATGCCTTACTCACTTATGATCTCCTAAGCTGATGTTAGGTCTGAGTTTATGCTGTAATGAAGGAAGTTGATCCTTTAGCTTTCTTTTTTTTATTCATTCATGGGATGTGGTCTTCGCTGGCTGGGCCCAGCATCTACTGCCCTTCCCTAGTTGTCCTTGAGAAGGTGGTGGTGAGCTGCCTTCTTGCAGTCCATGTGGGGTAGGTACACCCACAGTGCTGTTAGGAAGGGAGTTCCAGGATTTTGACCCAGCGACAGTGATATATTTGCAAGTCAGGATGGTGAGTGACTTGGAGGGTGGTGGTGTTCCCAACTATCTGCTGCTCTTGTTCTTTTAGGTAGTAGTGATTGTGGATTTGGAAGGTATTGTCTAAGGAGCCTTGGTGAATTCCTGCAGTGCATCTTGTAGATGGTACACACTGTTGCCACTGTGCATCGGTGGTGGAGGGAGTGAATGTTTGTGGATGTGGTGCCAGTCAAGCAGGCTGCTTTGTCCTGGATGATGTCAAGCTTCTTGAGTGTTGTAGGAACTGCATTCATCCAGGCAAGTGGAGAGTATTCCATCATGCTCCTGACTTGTGCCTTGTAGATGGTGGACAGGCTTTGGGGAGTCAGGAGGTGAGATACGCATTACACGATTCCTAGCCTCTGACCTGCTCTCATAGCCACAGTATTTATATGGTTAGTCCAGTTCACTTTCTAGTCAATGGATGCTGATAGTGGGGGATTCAGTGATGGTAATACCCATTAATAGATCTGTTGGTGAAAGTTCATTACTTAATAATAATGTAATTAAGGCCAAATCTAGATCATTATTCTTTTCTGTAAGCATCTTCATTGTTTTTATGCCCTTCTCCACTTCTCCATTAGCCTGTGGTGAATTGGTCACATGGTGAAATCCATATCCTTCAGCGAATTGTCTGAAGTGATCATTTATGAACTGTGGCCGTTGTCCGCGACAACATTGTCCTGAATATCATGTGCGAAATAAATGCATTTTAAGGTTTTTAACCACTGCTTTTGCAGCTGTGGTATGGAGTCTGCTGATCTCCAACCAGTGACAGTAATAGTCAATGACTATGAGGTAAATTTTCCCTCTGAAATCAAACAGATCCACTCCTAGCCTTTGCAAAGGTCTAAACTGAAATGTTGATAATGATTCTATAGTTTCTTGACTGTTGGTGGCTCAGGTATGGCATGTCGAAACAGGTTCAGTGGCTTTTCAGATTCCAGGCCACCACACTGTCTGTTGTGCCCGCGCTCTGCATTTGGTAATGCCCAAAACAACCTCTGTGGAGTTTTTAGAGTATATCTCCTCACATCGCTCTTGGAATTACTATCCTGTCAATGAAAACAAGAAGGTCATCAACAATTCTCTGGTGTTTCTGCTGCTCATGATATTGCCTTAACAAGAGATGAGCTGCCCTATAATTCTCACAAATGCATTCTTCTGCTTGACACCTCCAGCCCCCGCCCCTCAAAACCATTGTTGACCCTTTCTCAGCAGCTCTCGTAGAGGCTTGTTGATTGCAGATAAATTTGGGATGAATACTCCCCCCCATGGTTCACCATACCTAAAAATCTTTGGAGGTAAAAACGCACCTGGGCTGCGGAAATTCTTTAATCGCCTTGACCTTTGGGGATCTACTGTTATCCCTTTTTGCTGTATGATATGGCCTAAGAATCTGAGAGTGTTTTTGTCAAACTCATACTTTTCGTTCAGAGTGACGCCTGCTTGTTCAAATGCTTTTAAAACTTCATGGACTCTGTGGTCATGCTCTTTCTTGGTAGAATGGATGAGCAGGTCGTCCATGTGGCTAATGATTCCCTCTCAGCCTTCGAGGATGTCAGACATTGTGCGCTGAAAGATTCCTGCCACAGAGTAAATGCCAAAGGGAAGTCGATAGAAGCAGTACCAACCAAAAGGTGTGATGAACGTTGTCGACGACCTGGGTTCTTGGTCAAGGGTTATCTGCCGGAACCTGCTGTTTGCGTCCGGCTTCCTAAAAAGAACACTTTTGGACAACTTTGCAAGTCTGTCACCTACTGAAGACATAGGGTGTATTTCTCCTTGAACAGCTTCATTTAGCTGTGTCAGTTTAGCCCGGAGCCAGATTTCACCATTTGCTTTAGAGACTGTCATAAATGGTCCAAGCACCATTCTGTGGGCTCTGTAACAGGTGAGACTACGCCTTGATGCTGCATCCTATCGATTTCTGCTTTGACTTTATCTACCAAAGGGTGTTGTCCCCTCCTGGGGGCAAATAGTCAGACGGGTTTGGCATCTGGGAGCAGAGCGATGTGATACTCACTGTGGAGCTTGCACAGTCCTTGGAACAGCTGCGGAAATTTGTTCTGAAATATTACCCCGCTGTCACCTTGCATTACTTCAGTGATTTTTTTTGTCGAATGCCAAGCCTGGAACACACTTCCCTGCTGAGCAGAGAAGTTTGCTTATTCTGCAAGATATAAAGATATTCATGAATTTCTTTGTCTTTGTGTCTAAGGGTTACGGTGACCAGACCCTTTACTTTGATGCCTGTGCCTTCTAGCCCCTGTCGATTTATTTTGGATGGCTTCTTGACTTCTTTAAGCCACTCCAATTTGTCTGTTAAGACTGTGACTCCAGCCCTTGTGTCCAGTTTAAATTCTGTTCTGCATCCTTTGGCTTCCACTTCTACAGACCAGAACTTCTTACCGGGATCCCTTATTTCTCCTAGGCAATCTTCAGCTACCATTGCTTTATTCTCGATTTGAAATTGTTGGATGCTTGTTCCAGTTTTTTTTCTTTAAACAGAGGTTTGGACCTGCAGAATGGTTTAAAACGTCCTGTCTTGGCACAGAGGAAACATTCGGCTCCCCCTACTGGACATTCTTCTTGGTCATGTGGTTTTTATTGGCACCACATCGGGAGTATTTTAAAATGGATGAAACAGCTCTTCTGCCCCTTCAGCGGTTTTGGCAGGATTTTCCACAGGATTTTCAGTGGGCGGGGCTGCAGACTTTGGGCCCATGTAATGGAATAACCTCCCCCCCACCCCCCACAGAGGTCCCCCCCAAGAAGCTCTCCGAATTACGCCCCAATTCTGCTTCCGCAGCTCCAGCTGCCTTGTGCACTGTACAGCCTTTTCTAAAGTTAAATCATCTTTCGTTTGTAAGAAGTCTGATAGTGCCTCATTGAGCATGCCAACTACTGTACAGCTACAGATTAACTTTTGTTTTAAGTCCCTGTAGCCACAACTGGTTATCCTAAATAGATCATTAATAAATGAATCGATGGATTCGCCCGGCCTCTGGCTTCTTTGGTTGAATGTTGCTCACTCAATTGCCAGACTTTCCTTAGGGCTGAAATAGGTGTCAAACGCCCTCAGAACCTCCTTTTAGGACACTGAGGTCTCCTCGATTCCTTGCTTCACCAGGATATCATCTGCTAGGGGCCCAATGGCATACAGAATTGTACTGACCTGGTGTTTTTGTGCATCCTCCTGTAAGCCTAAAGCTATTCGGTACCTTTTAAAATGGTGCCTCAGATCTCTCATCATTGTCCTTGCTGCAGACCCTCGGTGTTTTTGAAGGACTGTGGAAGGTGTAGTGACCGCTCAATCGATATGGATATCTTTACCAGCTCACCTTCTGCCTCCCACCAAAGTACGGCTTGCTTTTCCTTTCTTCTTCTTTGCAAAGTTGAGCTACTGCTTTTAAATTGATGTTCCTCCTGTGGGTTTCCAATCTGTGGCATCAGTTATTTTAAACTTGCATTGAATCATTGCCCTGTGTTCTGTGTTGGTTTTGAGCTGAGCAGGGTTCCTCTCATCCTATGAGTGACTTGGAACTAGGCTGAATCGAGTTTTTCCTAGAACTACTCATTTACAACTATTTACAACCAAGAACATAGAGTAAGCAACATTACTCTTAGTTGTTAGTAGTACAGAACTTGAGTATTGCTGAAAAAAGGGAGAGGCTGTCAAAGCTTTTTGTCTTCCACTCATCAGGACAGATTTGCAGGACTACCAATTGTAAAGGGAACAATAATTTATACTGCCTGAGAAGAGAATGTTGATTGATTGATTGGCAAGTGGACTCTGGTAGGGGTGTTACCATGGAGGAGCGCACCAGGGAGCTGTTAACTGTAAAGTTTTTGTTTAAATTCAAACAAGGCAGGTCGGCTCCGATCGTTCAAGATATTGCCATGGGAAATGGACCAGGGAATTGCTGCCCCTCAAGATGTTTTTTGCTGAAAAAGGTGCAATTTGCTCCTTCTGTCTGCATGGGACAGGGGCCTGTGTGCAAATATGTGTGGCTTCTAGCATGGGTAAGTGAGCCACACTGTGAGCCCAACTCATAATCTTAAATTGGTTGCCAGTGTGATTGTTCGCACAATCAGGATTGTTTAACAAGTGCTGCCCAATCTTGGAATCACAGCTAATATTGGACACGATGGACAGAGTTTTACACCGGTGGGATTTTACAACCCCACCAAAGACAATGGATTTTTGGATGGCTCGCTGCATTTTACAGCCCCATCCCTGCCATAAAAGGGCTGTAAAATTCTGTGCTATGTTTTGAGTTTTGCAAGCGTGGGCTGGTTGGATACGGGCAGCACTTTATCTGTTACAAACAGCCAAGGGGACGTGCTATTTGATACGATCTGCCAGTCATTGGGACGTGTGGCCTACATACTTGGCATCATTCCGACCGGTGGTTTTCAGACAAAACTGAACATCAAAATGAGATATCAGAACAAGTTTCAAAGTAGTAAGTTTTAAGTTGCAGCTTAAAGGTGGAGAGAGCGGTAGAGAGATGGGAGCTTTAGGGTGGCAATTCAAGAGCTTAGGACCTTACAGCTTAAAGCAAGCTGCCAATGGTGGAGGATACTCAAGAAGCCAGAATTGGAAGAGTGCAAAGATCTTGAAGGCTATAGCCCTGGAGGAAGTTACAGAATTGGGGAGGGGTGAGGCCATGGATAGAGTTGAACACAATGATAATATCAAATTTGATAATGATAATATTAAAATTGAGACCTTGGTGGACCTGGAGTTAATGTAGGCCTGCGAACACAGGAGGAGTGATGGGTGAACAGGGCTGGGTGTGAGACAGGATACAGACAGCAGAACCTATGGATGAGCTGAAATTTACAGAGGGTAGAAGGTGAGAGGTCGGTTATGTTCTGAGATGGGTCCTTCCACCTTGGACTCTAGACATGGAACTTGGTTAGCAGACAGACTGTAGACATACTCTGGTATCTGCTTAGCACTTGTTTATTAACACAACATCTAAACAGGTTACAGAGCAGGCACATAGCTCCGAGACATGATCCCAACCTCTCTCAAGAAAGTCTAATATATAACAAAAACAGAATTACCTGGAAAAACTCAGCAGGTCTGGCAGCATCGGCGGAGAAGAAAAGAGTTGACGTTTCGAGTCCTCATGACCCTTCGACAGAACTTGAGTGAGTCCAAGAAAGAGTTGAAATATAAGCTGATAAGTCTAATACATGACTGACTGGTGTCAGTGATACATCATCATCTATGTCATACATCAGCATATCCCATCTGTTAACTCTTTATACTACAGGTTAGGAGAGCTTTGTGTCAGGATATTCTCAACTCCATTAAAGATTAATATGGTTGGTGAGAAAAACATGTGGATTGGTGGATTTCTGGCTTCAGGTCTTAAAAAATCAGTGTGAAGTGGCTGCTTTTCTTCCTACTTTATCACCTTTTTTGCAAATTTAAATGTGATAGCAAAAACGATTTTAGTCAAAATTCGCACACACACACACACACACACACACATTCAAAAATTCACTTCAAAGTATGTTAAAAAATATTCTTGGTTTGAAAACTGCAGAGAAAGTAGTTAACATGTTAATCAGATGACAAAACTTATACAGCACTCCGTTTAATTGTGCAACCTGTGATTTGTATTTACTTATCATAAATATACAGTTAGGAGTTAATCCCAAGGATAATCTGATGTAAAAATAGGGTGCCAGATTTTGCAACAAGAATTGATTACCGAGTTTGCTTCTATTTATGGAGATTTGGGATTGCACAGAAAACGTATTGAAACTCAAATTGTGGCCAATGCTGCTACTATGAATAGGGTAAAACTGCACACAGCAACAGCAACAACTTGCATTTATATAGTGTTTTAACCTAGTAAAAAAAAGTCCAACGATGCTTCATACGCACTTTATCAAACAAAATTTGGCAACATAGACCTCAAATAGGAGATTTCAGAACAGGTGGACCAAACGTCTGGTCAAAGAGGGAGGATTTAAGCAACATCTTAAAGGAGAGAAGGGCAGAGAAGTTTAGCAAGGGATTTCCAGAGCTTAGGGCCAGACAGATAAGGGCACAGCCATCAGTGGCACGGCATAGAAGATTGTGTCAAGAGCAGACCAGAGCATCTCTCTCCGATCTTTGTATCAGGTTGTGGAAGGACGGGCACACATAGTCATAAGATCGTAAGAAATAGAGCAGGAGTAGGCCATTTAGCCCCTCGAGCTTGCTCTGCCATCCAATAAGATCATGGCTGATCTGATTGTGGCCTTAACTCCACTTTCCTGCCTGACCCGCAGAACTCTTAATTCCTTGGGAGATCAAAATTCTATCTAACTCAACCCTGAATATACTCAGTGACCCAGCCTCCACTGCTGTCTGGGGGAGAGAATTCCAAAGACGAATGACCCTCTGGGAGAATAAAGTCCTCCCCACTCCCGTCTTAAACGGGAGACTCCTTATTTTAAAACTGTGCCCCCTAGATCTAGATTCCCCCAGGAGGGGAAACATCCTCTCAGCATCTACCCCAACAAGCCCCCTCAGAATTTTATATGTTTCGATAAGATCACCTCTCATTCTCCTAAACTCTAATGGGTACAGGTCCAACTGCTCAACCCTTCCTCATAAGACAAATTCTTCATCCCAGGAATCAGCCTAGTGAACCTTCTCTGAACTGCTTCCAATGCAAGTTTATCCCTTCTTCATCAAGAAGACCAGAACTGTACACAGCACTCTAGTGTGGTCTCACCAATGCCTGGTACAGCTGTAGCAAGACCAACCTGCTTTTATACTGCAGCCTCCTTGCAATAAAGGCCAACATTTCATTCGCCTTCCAAATCACTTGCTGTACTAACATAATAACCTTTTGTGATTCATGTACCAGGGCACCCAGACCCCTCTGTACTGCAGCATTCTGCACTCCCTCCCAGTTAAATAATTTTCTAATCTTCCTGTCAAAGTGGACAACCTCACAATTTCCCATGTAAGACTCTGCCTACCAAAATTTTTCCAACCCACTTAACCTATCCAGACCCCTTTGCAGACTTTTTATATCCTCCTCACAACTTGCTTTCGTACCTACCTTTGTATCATCAGCAAATTTGGCTGCAATACAGTCAGTGCCTTCATCCAAGTCATTAATGCAGATCATATATACTTGAGGCTCCACCACTGATCCCTATGGAATTCCATTAGTTACAGTTTGCCATCTTGAAAATGACCCATTTATCCTGACTCTATTTCCTGTTAGTTGGCCAAACCTCTATCCACGCTAATATATCATCCCCAACACCATGAGCTCTTATCTTTGCAGTACCCTGTTATGTGCCACTTTGTCAAAAGCCTTTTGGAAATCCAAATGTATTACATCTTCTAGTTCACCTTTACCCACCCTGCTTGTTACATCCTCAAAGAACTCTAATAAATTTATCAAACGTGATTTATTTTTCACAAAACCCTGTTGACTCTGCTTGATTGCATTATGATTTTCTAAATGCTCCTGTTACTACCTCGTTAATAATAGATTCTAGATGTTCTAGATGACAGATATTAGGCTAACTGGCCTACAGTTTCCTGTTTTCTGTCTCCATCCTTTCTTGACTAGAGGTGTTACATTTGCAGTTTTCCAATCCACTGGGACCTTTCCAGAATATAAAGAATTTTGAAAGATCACAACAAATGCATCCACCATTTTTGCAGCCATTTCCTTTAAGACCAAAGGAAGCAGGCCATCGGGTCTAGGGGACTTATCAGCCTTTAGTTTTCCTAGAACATTTCCACTAGTGATCATGATTGTTTTAAGTTCCTCCCTCCTGTTCACCTCTTGATTTTCTACTATTCTTGGGATTTTTTTTGGTCTTCTACTGTGAAGACAGATAAAATACTTGTTCAAAGTCTCAGCTGTTTCCTTGTGTTCTATTTCTAATCACCCACTATTATTCCCTAAAGGAGCAGCACTCACTGGAGTTTATGGAAGAGGTAACAGAGATGGTTGATAAGGGCATGGCCATTGATACGGTTTTAATGGACTTCCAAATGGAATTCCATACAGTGCCACACAACAGACTTGTGAGGAAAGTTATAGGTCATAGAATAAAAGGAACAGTAGCAACATGGATACAAAATTGGCTGAGGTATAGGAAGCAGAGACTGATGGTTAATGGGTAATTCTGGGGCTGGAAGAAGGTTTGTACAGGAGTTCCCCAGAGTTTGATATTGGGACATTTTCTTTTCTTGAGATATACACCTATATATATATATATATATATATATATATATAAATATAAATGACCTAGATCTTGGTGTGCAGGGGACAAATTCAAAGTTTTGCGATGACACAAAACTTGGGAGAATTGTAAACTGTGAGGAGGACTGTGTGGAAGGACCTTGACACATTGGTGGAGTGGGCAGATGGGTGGCAGGTGAAGTTCAATGTGGGGAAGTGTGAGGTGATACACTTTGGTACAAAGAACATGGACAGACAGTATAAAATAAAGGATACTATTCTAAAGGGTGTGCAGGAGCAGAGAGACCTGGGTGTATATGTACATAAATCATTAAAGGTGGCAGGACAGGTGGAGAGAGCTGTTTCTAAAGCATACAGTATTCTAGCCTTCATTAATAGCGGCATAGAGTACTAGAGCATGGAGGTTATGATGAATTTATATAAGACACTGGTTAAACCTCAGCTGTGTACAGTTCTGGGCACCACACTATAGGAAGGATGTGAACACGTTGGAGAGAGTGCAGAAGAGGTTTACAAGAATGGTTCCAGGAATGAGGCACTTCAGTTATGAGGAAAGATTGGAGAAGTTGGGACTGTTCTCCTTGGAGAGGAAAAGGCTCAGAGGAGATTTGATAGAAATTTTCAAAATCATGAGGAGTCTGGACAGAGTAGATAGGGAGAAACTGTTCCCACTCGTAAATGGATCGAGAACCAGAGGGCACAGAGGGCACAGTTTTAAAGTGTTTTGCAAAAGAAGCAAATGTGAGGTGAGAAAAAACTTTTTCACACAGCGAGTAGTTAGAGTTTGGAATGCACAGCCTGGAAGTGTGGTGGAGGCAGATTCAATTGAGGCATTCAAGAGGGCGTTGGATGATTATTTAAATAGAAACAATATGCAGGCTTACGGGGAAAAGGCAGAGATCTCAGAGAGCCGACGATTGGCTGAGTAGCCTTCTACACTGTAACAATTCTGTGATTCTGTGATCTACCCTTTTCCTTTTTATATAGTTGGAGCAGATTTCACTATCTGTTTTTATATTTCCTACTAGTTTTCTCTCATACTCTAAGTTCTGCCTCTTTGTTATTTTTCTGGTCATCCTTTGCTGACTCTACAATTTTCCCAATCTTCCAGGCTGCCACTAATCTTTGTAGCATTGCACGAGTTTCCTTTCAATTCGATGCCATCCTTAACTTCCTTAGCTAGCCACGGATGGTACATTCCTCTCATAGAGTCTTTCTTTTTCAATGGAATATATCTTTGTTGAGAGTTATAAAGTATCTCCTTAAATGTCTGCCACTGCTTCTCTTCCACCTTACCTTTTCACCTGTTTCCCCACCCACTTTAACCTACTCTGTCTTCATATCCTTGTAATTGCCTTTATTTGAGTTTAAGACATTAGCTCAAAGTGTTACAGTTGTGTCATATGCTTTTATAACTCATTAGGAAGACAGACTTTTAAAAGGCAGCATGGAATAGGGACAATTTACCTTGGCATAATGGAACCTGGTGGGTCAGGTGACTTATTTTGTTGTTTCTGTACAGACAGGGAATAACTCATGCCTGAATATGCCTCTGGAAAGTCAGTGAAATGCAAATTACATTTTGGAGAACCTTCCCTTGAAGAGACATTAAGATGCAACAGGTCAATTATGGAATTAAAAGTTACTAATGTGTGGATATTTACAAAATATTTACAAATACATTAGTCGCCCCAGACTTAGTGTCTGAAAACTTGAAATCTAACAAAGAGGGGTGTGAAGGAACCACTTTATCATAAAAACATGCAAATTGCAGCCATTCATTTCCCATTGTGTGACAGGTTGTGTGACAAAGTGCCATCGACCCATTGTGTGAGCAATGGAAACATCGATACTGTTGTCATACGACAGAAACTGGTTTGTGATAAGAAACATCTTATTAATCCACAAGACCAACCCAGTGAGCCAGTCTGGGACCAACACCACAGAGGAAGGGATCTCACCTAGCAAAAGGAGAGGATCCTGCCAGAGAAAAAGTCACCCCAGCTTTTGCCTCCTACCTCTGGACCATAATTTTATGTTCCGGGGCTTGACCACAGCTTTTGGCTGGAAAAAAAATAGAAACCTGCTATTGCTTGGAGTACCATTGTGTGTTCATCACCAAAGACCTGCAACCGCCACTGTCGCTGAATTAAAATCCTGGAGCTCCCTCCCTAACAGCACTGTAGGTGTACCTACACCATATGGACTGCAGCGGTTCAAGAAGGCGGCTCACCACCACCTTCTCAAGGGGCAGCTAGGGATGGGCAATAAATGCTGTCCCAGCCAGCGATGTCCACGCCCCGCAAAAGAATAATAAAAATAAAGCAGGTTCAATAATAACTTTCAAAAGGGAATTGGATAAGTACTTGAAAAGGGAAAAATAATTCAGTGCTGTGGGGAAAGAGCAGGGGAGTGGGACTAATTGGATAATTCAAAGAGGCATGAGGGGCCAAATGGTTTTCTTCTGTGCTCCATAATGTGTGAGCACTCCACCAGTAGTTTCACCAATTATCCCTCCCAGTCTGTGGCTTTTCCCACTGGGAATATCTGTTGAGAATTAGAGAGATGCCGGAATTCCCAATGTGCAGTCCCAGTGGCAAAAAGCAACAGACAAAAATGCTGATTCGTAAAACTATCTTTTATATTCACTCCATTAATCCTTGCTTTAATATCCTCCTTAAAACCCTCCCCCTTGAACAATCTTTTGGGCCACCCCTGCTGACATCTCCTTCCCAGACATGTTGCCCAGTCTTTTCTGTGCCCTCCTGAAGAGAGCATTAAGGATTTATAAGAATGTTGCTAGAACTGAGAGCACGCTTTTGAAAAAATTGAGATGTTGATCTGATAGATGTTTTTAAAATTTATAAAGAGGTTTGATAGGGTAGATGTAGAGAAGGCGTTCCTGCTTGTGGTGGAGATCAAGGATAGGGGGCTATAAATATAAGATAGTCACTATAAAATCCAATCGGGAATTCAGGAGAAACCTCTTTCCCTGGAAAGCGGTGACAAGGTGGAACTCACTACTGCAGGGGAGTGGCTGAGGTCAATAGTATAGATGTATTTAAGAGGAAGTTGAATAAACACATGAGGGAGTAAGGTATGGAATGGTGTGTTGTGAGGGCGAGATGCAGTAATTAGAGTGGAAAGAAGCTCATCTGGAGCGTTAGCACTGGCATTGACCTGTCGGGCTGAATGGCCTGTTTCTGTGCTGAAAACTTTGTGCAATCGTACGAAGAGCCTTGGGAGTCTTGTTCTATGTTAAAGGAACAGTAGGTGATGCTCTCACTTCGGAGTTCGAAGTTTGTAGGTTCATGTCCAAAGGAACCAGACTTGGAAGGATGTGGCGGACAACTGGTTTAGGTATCCACTGCTAGATCTGGCTGGACCATGTAAGAACATAAGGAATAGCAGGAGTTGGAGCAGTTCTCTCTCAAACGGACAATGGCTCAGAATGGCCTGTTGGATATGCATCAAGAACACTCAACAGAGCGGAAAAGGGATACTCACAGATTGACAGGCCTTCTTTATCTATCATCTTTGGTGTCAAGAAATTTCACCAGTACTTACACAGCCGTCATTTCACTATCATTTCAGACCACAGCCGTTGCTAGGATTGTTCAGTGAGGACAAGGCTATACCACCCATAGCCTCAGCAAGAATACAGAGATGGGCATTGATCCTGGCAGTGTATGAGTACACTTTCATCCACAGGCCTGGAAGTCAGATTGCAAACGCTGATGCACTTAGTCATTCGCCCTTGATATAAAATAATGAGGATGTTCCAGTTCCTTAAGAACTCATTTTATTACTGAACTTCATAGATTCATCATTGGTATGTGCCAGACAGATCAGAGATTGGACAAGTCAAGACCCAGTCTTATCCAAAATACGTGAACAAGCAAGACATGGTTAGTCACAAGAGCAAGAATCTGATGAAATGAAACTGTATTTTCACAGAATACAAAATAACCAGCCACAATATCTTATTGTGGGGAGCACGAGTGATTGTTCCTCCAAAAGAACGAAAGCTATTGCTAATTGAACTACAGAGTGCACATCTAGGTATTTCCCAAATGAAGACCATAACACAGCTGCCTATGATGATGTGGGATGGATGGAGAAATAGAGAGCTTAGTGAAGGGTTGTATGCAGTGTCAGCAAGTGCAAAGGTTACCTCCAACAGCTCCGTGGAAACAATGTTTCTCTGTATTGTTGACGCTCACTCAAAATGGATGGACATATATGAAGTGAGGTCACCAACAGTTTATCAGCCTCAACAGTATCAATCATGTAAAAACTTCACCATACTGCCCTCCTACAAATGGACTGGCCAAGGGAACGGTTCAAACATTCAAAACTGGCATGTAGAAATTAACTGGAGATTCCATAGCAACCAAGTTAGCACGTTTTCTTTTCCATTACAGGACCACCCCTCACACAACAACAGGTGTCACACCTGCGGAATTGTTGATGTAATGCTCCCTCAGGAAGAGATTGAACTTAATAACGCCAAATTTAAGGGGCAAGGTAGAAAGGAGTCAGGGAAGTCAAAAAACTGGACATGACGGGCATAGTTGTGACAGGAAGTTTACCACAGGAGAGATGGTATATGTGAAGAATTTTGGAGAAGACCCAAGTGGTTATCAGGCGAAATAAATGCAGTGACTGGACCTCGTTCTTACCACATGACAGTGGAAGACTGAGTCACATGGAGACATATAGATCAGAAGGAAAGAAACAAAGTACCAGGAAATGATTCCTCCAGTGTTCACGACTGCGTCAACATCTCCTGTTGAAAGAACTCAGCTGAGTACAGGTGTGTCTGAAGGATCGGCTGTACCTGCAAGAATTGAGGAAACAGATTTGAAGGTGCCCACTGAAAAACCTGATGTTCAGACAACTCCAGAAAGGAAGGCCCTGACAAAATATCTGAAGCTGTAGAGCTGAGGCATTCTACATGCACAAGGAAACCCCCAGAAAGACTGAATTTGTAAATTACTTATCTCTGTAAATAATTTGATATTTTGAGAAATTGTAATTGTAACTGTAAAATGTATTTCTGAATAAAGGGGGAGGGATATGGTAATCTGATGTACAATATACCTTCAAGAAGAATGTTATAAAGGAAGATCACATGATCTTAGCATTCAGCAGCAGAGTAGCGCAGGCTACCTCAGGAGTCAGTAGTCTATAGTTAGAGTCTGTAATGTAGAGACAGGTTTGAGTTGTTGGCACACAAGTGTACTTGCTGAGTTCCTTTGTCTGCTGACCTGCTCTGTCTATGGTACCAACTCAGCTATTCTGATATAAGCTAGTGACTGGGATGCAACAATCATTAAGATTGTGACAATCCAAACAGCTGCCTCTGCCACATCCCTCCCTTCCTGGGAAGAGCATCCTCTGCAGCCACTGTCGCCCTGAAGCAGACCGGGAAAAGTGTCCTCTGCAGTCACTGTCGCCGTGAAGCAGACCGGGAATAGTGTCCTCTGCAGTCACTGTCGCCCTGAAGCAGACCGGGAAGAGTGTCCTCTGCAGTCACTGTCGCCGAGTGAAATAAACAAAGAGTGACATCACAGGAAAACCGTAAGTTCATTGGTTGGTAAGTAACAGCTAGCTTGAACTACCTATTCTGAGTTGATTTCAGATTAAAGGTGATTACTGGGGCTCAGGATCGGAGGTCTAACACTTCAGTTTCAACTCAGCAGAGAGAGTGAGTTCCAGTTGATTTTAAAATGTGTTTTTTGAATCTCTATTCTAACTTGCTTTCAGATGAAAGGTAAATAGGAGAAATATTTTACAGATTGATAAACTAAAGACCAGTAGGAAATTTAAAAACAAATTGAAAAACTAATTAAATAAAATAGAGATGCAGGGCCAGGGGATGTGTTGTAGCTGCATGATGCGGGAGCTGGTGGACCCCATTGTGGTTCCTAATCACACGTGTAGCAAATGTTGGTTGCTTGAGGAACTCCGGCTCAGAGTTGATGAGCTGGGGTCCGAGCTTTGGACACTGTGACACATCAGGGAGGGGGAGATTTACCTGGACGCTGTGTTTCAGGAGACAGTCACATCCCTTAGATTAACTACATAAATTTGGCCAGTGGTCAGGGACAGGAGGGTGTGACTATGAGTGAGGCAGGTAGAGGGATCCAGGAAGTAGCACGGCAGGAACATCAGCCCTTACCCTTATCCAACAGGTTCGAGATTCTTGCTCCCTGTGTGGACGAGAGCAGGGACTGCAAGAGGGATGAGCAAACGGACCATAGCACTGTGGTCCAGGGAGCCATTCAAGTGGGAGGAG
This sequence comes from Carcharodon carcharias, assembly GCF_017639515.1. Classification (NCBI taxonomy): domain Eukaryota; kingdom Metazoa; phylum Chordata; class Chondrichthyes; order Lamniformes; family Lamnidae; genus Carcharodon; species Carcharodon carcharias. Next base: position 116,942,388 of record NC_054482.1, read on the forward strand.
AAAAGAGAAATATAGTTGTAATCGGGCATAATATAGCTAGGGGAATAGATACTGTTCTCTGTAGACAGGATCGAGAGTCCTGAAGGCTGTGTTGCCTCCCTGGTGCCAGGGTTAAGGATATCTCATCTGGGCTGCAGAGGAACTTGGAGTGGGAGGGGAAAGTTCCAGTTGTTGTGGCCCATGTAGGTACCAATGATAACTGTAGAACAAGGAAAGAGGTTCTGCTGAGGGAATACGAGTAGCTAGGGGCTAAATTAAAAAGCAGAACCAAAAAGGTTATAATCTCCGGATTACTACCTGAGCCACAAGCTAATTGGCACAGGGTCAATAAGATTAAAGAGGTAAATTCCTGGCTCAAAGATTGGTGTGGGAGAAATGGGTTTGAATTCATGGGACATTGGCACCAGTACTGGGAAAAGAGGGAACTATTCCATTCGGACAGGTTCCACTTGAATCATTCTGGGACCAGTGTCCTGGCGAATCACATAACTAGGGTTGTAGATAGGGCTTTAAACTAAATAGTTGGGGGGAGGGTTCAGTTGCATGGAAATATAAAAAGTCAAAGTTTAAGGAGAGGGTAAGAGTACAGGTTAGTGACGAGACTGATTGTTACCAAAAAGTGAAAGGAAGGGACAGAGTGTGTGAACCAAAGAATCCTATAAGAGTAGGGAAAATTGACAATAGGGCAAACTTAAAGTCTTTGTATCTGAATGTGCGTAGCATTCAGAAAAAAACTAATGAGTTAACAGCGCAAATAGAGATAAATAGGTATGATTTGTTGGCGATTACTGAGAAGTTGTTACAGGGAGATCTGGTCTGGGACTTGAATATCCAAGGGTACTCAGTGTTTCAGAAAAATAGGCAGGAAGGAAAAGGAGGGGGTGTAGCTTTGTTATTAAAGGAAGAGATCAGTGCAATAGTGAGGAATGATATAGGCACTGGAGAGCGAGACGTAGAGTCAGTCTGGACAGAAGTAAGAAATAGCAAGGGAAAGAAGTCCCTGGTGGGAGTAATCTATAGGTCACCAAACAGTAGTTCAGCAGTAGGGCACAGTATAAACCAGGAAATACTGGGAGCATATAAGAAAGGCACGGCAATAATCATGGGTGATTTTAATATGCATAGAGACTGGACTAATCAAATTGGTAAGGGTAGCTTCGAGGGTATAGTGTATTAGAGATTGTTTTTTGGAGCAATATGTTGTGGAACCAACCAGGGAGAAAGCTATTCTGGATTTGGTTTTGTGTAATGAGATGGGATTAATTAATGATCTCATAGTAAAGGATCCCCTAGGGAAGAGTGATCATAGCATGCTAGAATTTCAAGTTTAGTTTGGGAGCGAGAAACTTGAGTCCCACACTAGTGTTCTGGAGTTAAACAAAGGTAACTACATAGATATGAGGGCAGATTTGGCCCAAGTGCAGGAAGGCTACAAGGTAGGATAGTTGATGAACAGTGGCAGATATTTAAGGAGATATTCAATTCCTCCCAAGTAAAATATATCCCAATGAGGAAGAAAGATGGTTAGAGGGGGAAAAAGCATCCATGGCTAAGCAAGCAAGTTAAAGAAAACAAAAAGGCAAAAACTAAGGCATACCAAATTGCAAAAGGTCAGTGGCAGGCTGGAGGATTGGGAAACTTTTAAAGATCAACAAAGGGTTACTAAAAAATAATAAAAAGAGCAAAGGTAAATTATGAAAGGAAACTAGAGAAAAATGTAAAAACCGATAGCAAAAGTTTCTACAAGTATATAAAAGGAAAGAGAGTAGCTAAAGTGAATGTTGGTCCCTTGGAGGATGAGACTGGGGAGTTAATAGTGGGAACGCAGAAATGGCAGAGACGCTTAATCAATATTTTGCCTCAGTTTTCACAGTGGAGGGCACTAGTATCACCCCAATAGTAACAGGTAGTGCAGAGGATATAGAGAAGGAGGAACTTAGAACAATCACCATCACTAGAGAAAAAGTACTGAGCAAACTATTGGGATTAAAGGGTGACAAGTCCCCAGGACCTGATGGCTACATCCCAGGGTCTTAAAGGAAGTGACAGCGGAGATAGTGGATGCATTGGCTATAATATTCCAAAATTCCCTGGATTCTGGAAAGGTTCCAGTGGATTGGAAAAATGCTAATATAACACCCTTATTCAAAAAGGGGGGAGGCAGAAAGTAGGAAACTCTAGACCAGTTAGTTTAACGTCTGTCATTGGGAAGTTGTTAGAATCCATTATTAAGGAAGTAGTAATGGGGCATTTGGAAAGTCAAATTGCAATCCATCAGAGTCAGCATGGTTTTATGAAGAATAAATCGTGTTTGACTAATTTGCTAGAATTCTTTGAAGATGTGACAAGCAAAGTGGATAATGGGGATCCTGTAGATGTAGTATATCTGGACTTCCAGAAGGCCTTTGATAAGGTGCCACACATAAGATTAATACACAAGATAAGATCACATGGAGTTAGGGGTAATATATTAGCTTGGATAGAGGATTGGCTGATCAACAGAAAGCAGAGAATTGGGATAAATGGGTCTTTTTCTGGGTGGTAAGCTGTAACTATTGGGATGGCACAGGGTTCGGTCTTTGGGCCCCAACTATTTACAATCCATATTAATGACATGAATTCAGGGGTAGAAGGTACTATAGGTAAATTTGCAGATGACACCAAAATAGGTGGGAAAGTAAGCTGCAATGAAGAAATAAGAAATTTACAAATAGATATGGACAGGTTAGGTGAACGGGCCAGAATTTGGCAGATGGAGTTTAACGTGGATAATTGTGAGGTTATCCATATCGGTCGGAAGAATAAAAAGGCGGCTTATTATTTAAATGGAGAGAAACTTCAGAATGCTTCAGTGCAGAGGGATCTGGGTGTCCTCGCGCATAAATCGCTAAAAGCTGGTCTGCAGGTACAGCAGGTAATAAGGAAGTCAAATGGAATTTTGGCATTTATTGCTAAAGGAATAAAGTATAAAAATAGGGAAGTGTTGTTGCAACTGTACAAGGCATTGGTGAGACCGCACCTGGAGTACTGTGCACAGTTTTGGTTCCCTTACTTGAGGAAGGATGTAGTTGCATTGGAGGTGGTTCAGAGGAGGTTCACTAGATTGATTCCAGAGATGTGGGGCTTGTCTTATGAGGAGAGATTGAGCAGTTTAGACCTATACTTGCTAGAGTTTAGAAGGATGAGACGAGATCTAATTGAGGTATATAAGATGCTAAAGGAGATAGACAAAGTAGACCGTGGAGTGGATGTTTCCCCTTGTGGGGCATTCCAGAATGAGAGGCCATAGTTTTGCACTAAGGGGTGGTAGATTTAAATCAGAGATGAGGAGGAATTACTTTTCTCAAAGGGTCGTGAATCTGTGGAATTCACTACCTCAGAGTGCAATGGATGCCGGGATGTTGAATAAATTTAAGGAGGAGATAGACAGAGTTTTAATTAGTAACGGGTTGAAGGGTTGTGGGGAGAGGGCGGGAAATTGGAGTTGAGGCCGAAATGAGATCAGCCATGATCGTACTGAATGGCGGGGCAGGCTCGAGGGTCTGAATTGCCCACTCCTGCTCCTAGTTCTTATGTTTCTTATGTTCTACCAAGGCGAAACTTGCTCTAAATCTCCAGGCAGGACTATTCCAATACATTCCTGGCTGGTCTCCCACATTCTACATTCTGTGAACTTGAGGTCATCAAAAATTCTGCTGCCCATGTCTTAGCTGAACAAATCCCATTTCCCTATCACCCCTGTGCTTGCTGACCTACAGTGGCTCCCGGTCAGGCAACATTTTGATTTTAAAATTCTCACCCTTGTTTCAAACCCCTCCATGACCTTGCCTCCTCCCTATCTCTGTAATTTCCTCCAGCCTCACAACCCTCTGAGATCTCTGTGCTCCTAGAATTTTGGTCTCTTGTGCACCCCTGATTTTAATCATTCCACCATCGGTGGCCGCGCCTTCACCCGCCCAGGCCCTAAGCTCTGGAATAACATCCCTCCATCTCTCCGCCTCTCTACCTTGGTTTCCTCCTTTAAGGCACTCCTGAAAACTTACCTTTTTCACCAAGCTTTTGATCACCTGACCTAATATTGCCTGACCTAATATTGGGATTCACTTAGTTCTGTTGAAGGGTCATGAGGACTCGAAATGTCAACTCTTTTCTTCTCCGCCGATGCTGCCAGACCTGCTGAGTTTTTCCAGGTAATTCTGTTTTTGTTTCTAATATCGCCTTATGTGTCTTGTTGTCTTTTTTGTTTTATGATGTTCCTGTGAAGTGTCTTTGGACGTTTTATTGCATTAAAGGGCAATATAAATATAAGTTGTTGTTGTAAACTTGAACTCATTTGGGTGAATGTTGAAGATCAGAAGACAGGAAGGAAAATATATAAATATAAATATATCTACGTGAGTCTGGCTATTTTATACGATTATTATTTTTGTTTGGAAAATGGACAATGCTTTACCCTGACTAGCTATTACCAACATCAGAGGAATTTCTAACCTTCAGAAAACAGCAGAGACCTTGTTATCTTTAAAGAGGCGCTAATGCCCCTATGACTGCCGACAATAAAATTCCAAAGAAATGCAACAATCCCCTTTACATTTCTAAAGCACGGCTCCGGTCAATGGAGACAGTATGTCTGCAAAGGACAAAAGGGACCCTGACTCCCCATTAAACACCTCAAGATTCCAGACCTGGGAAAATACATCTTCTGGGTGTTGGACAAAGGAAGAAGTGGGAGGTATGTCACATGATCTCCCCCAAGCTGCTAGAACCTGTAATATTACCGTGTGGAACGGAACCCAGGCAGTCTACCATTTTATCATCCAACAGGCAGCAGCAGAAAGAGCTCTGTCCAGGTGAAATACCTGACCCTCATCTACACTGTGAACTACTGGAACATTGGAACTCCTGTATCAGTGGCTTCAAGACTAATTCATTGCTATGTGCCTTCTCCCATTGTGCAAGTCCTCACTTCTGGAAAGCCAGATCACTCTATAAGTTTCACCCTGCTAACCTCTGAAGGAATACTCCATGGGATTTTAGATTCTGGACTCTGGACTCACATGAAACCTTTACTCTTATTTTTATTGTAGTATTGCCCTGTACTCCTTTCTTTCCCCTTATCCCTCTTTTATTGTATGAATTCAAATTCCACCATCTGCTGTGGTGGGATTCAAACCCAGGTCCCCAAAGCATTACCCTGGGTATCTAGATCACGAGCCTAGTGATAACAACACTGCACCATAACCTCCCCTAACTCTTACATGCATGTTGCAGTCTGGAGCTATGGATTGTGACGGTAGCAGCTCCAACATTCACTCCATCACATCGCTGACCAGGAATCTCTCCCACTCTTACCACCTGCCATTGGCATGTGTTAGAAGGATTTACAGGCTGAAAATCAACCTGTTTGGCCACATTATGGGTGCACCTTCCTGGGGCATCAAGTCCTGAAGTAGGATTTGAACCCAGGGCTTCGGGTTTCAAGGCAGGGATGCTACCCACTGCTTCACACGGCTTCCCTAGAGGATGATGAAAGGAATAGAATAAGCAGAATATCAAGTCAAACCCAGTGTAACAATTATACTCTTTTACCACAGATTCACAGAGCACAGAAAGAAATCTTTGGCCCATTGTGTTTGTGCTGGCTCTTTGAAGGAGCTCTCTAACTAGTCCCACTCCCCCTGTCCTTCCCTCACTTAGCCCTGCAAATAAATATCTTTCTTCCTATTCTCACAGTTATCCAATTTTGAAAGTTATTATTGAATCTGCTTCCACCGCCCTTTCAGGCAGCACATTCCAGATCACAACAACTGGCTGTATAAAAGAAATTCTCATCTCCCCCTCTGGTTCTCTTACCGATTCTCTTCAATCTGTGTCATTCGATTACTGACCCTCCTGCCAGGAAAGATATTTTTGCATTTGTAGATTCCAAAAATCCCAAAGTGTATTACAAACAATTAAATACTTTTTGAAGTGTCGTCATTGTTATAATGCAGGAAACGCAGCAGCCAATTTGAGCACAGCAAGATCCCACAAACAGCAATGTGACAATGACCAGGTTATTATTTTTCATTAGTGATGTTGATTGAGGGATAAATATTGGTGGGACAGCAGGGAGAAATCCCCTTCTCCTTTTTGAAATAACGGCTACGAGATATTTTACATCCATACACAAGATAGGAACATAGAAACATAAGGAGCAGGAGTAGGCCATTCAGTCCATCGAGCCTGCTCGACCATTCAATACAATCATGGCTGATCATCCACTTCGATGACTTTTCCCCACACTATCCCTTTATGTCATTGGGATTTAGAAACCTGTCAATCTCTGCTTTAAACACACTCAATGACTGAGCTTTCACGGCCCCCTGGGGTAGAGAATTCCAAAAATTCACAACCCTCTGAGTAAAAACATTTCTCCTCATCTCGTTCCTAAGTGGCTTCCTGCTTGTTTTGAAATTGTATCTCCTGGTTCTAGACTCTCCACCAGGGGAAACACCTGACTTGCATCTACCCTGTGATGTGCACTTGGTGGCCTGCACTTTGGGTGAACTGGAGGTGAGTGCACAGCAACGTTCTGCAGAGCTCGCCAGGGTCGCCTGTTTGGCAGGCTTTAGGGATGCTTGGGGGGTGGGGGGAGGGGGGGGGGTGGAGGTTGGGGTTAAGTGCCTCTCTGCCTTTGAGGTGACTTTTGAGGGTAAGGGGGAGCGAGGGGGCAAGTGCAGCCCTGCCATTGAATATAGTGTGCAAGCATTCATGGTAGGGGTGTAGGGTGGGTAAGGGAAATGGCCACACATTCAGGAAACCTGCAGAAAGTGGTAATTCCTCTGCAACTGAGACAGTTCAGGCACAGCCACAGTGATACGATTGGGGTCGGGTTCCTAGCTGATCTGCCCACACAAGCAACGCACGGGCATCAAAGTGCCACCAAGCTCTCAGAGATTTTCACCCACCCTCCCGGCACAGTGTGCAAATTCATGAGCACTTTATTGGACTGCCGAGCAGTTGGACTGCACACTATCTCCTGTCCTCGCTAAAGCTGGTCATGGAGCAGTCACTGCTGGAGGCACTCACAGCCCCTTGCAATCTCAGCATCCTGGTTTGGACCAGTCTCCCCCATGGTTTAAGCTAACAGGGCAGCCATGCAGCGCACTCATCTCTGACCATCCAAGTGGTGGTCAGATCTCTCCGGGAAGCGTTAAGGGACTGTCACACTAACCAGGACAGATTCTTAGTGCACCCATGCTAACCACGTCTCTCTCTCTTTAACCCAGCAGGAGGAGTACATCAGGATCATGGATCCTGGTGACCAAGCTGTGTGCCTGATGGCCCACAGAGTACGAAGATGACGGAGGAGGGAGTGACTGAGGCTCCTGGCAGCGCAAAGGCAAGATCAGCAACCTCAGGAAGAAGGGGTGGTTGGGGCTTCCTCACACGCTGCCCAGGAGCGACAGTGAGCCGTTGCTGGTCGGCGCCTAGTGACACCCAGGGTCTATAGACACCGCCTGTCATTCCTGCAGATGACTGAGAACCAGTGTCGCTGACGGCTGCACATGTCCAGGGACCTGGTGTCTCACCACACACATTCCCACCGACCTTTGTGACATCTGACAACTTGGAAATATTACATTTGGCCCCCACATTCCACTGATCCCTGTGATACTCCACCAGTCACAGCCTGCCAATGCAAGATTGACCCGTGTTTATTCCTACTCTCTCTTTTCCACCTGTTAACCAATCCTTGATCCATGCCAGGATATTTGCTGCTATCCCATGTGGTTTAACTTTGCTAACCAACCTCCTGTGGGGGACTTTATCAAAAGCCTTCTGAAAACCCAGGCACATTACGTCCATCAGATCCCCTCTATCAATTCTGTTAGATACATTCTCAAAACTCTCCATCAGATTTGTCAAATATGATTTTCCAATTCATAAATCCATGTTGACTATGCCAGATCAGATCATTATTACCCTTGTAATAATTCTTTAAAGACTATCCATTGCTGATGTACCATCATACCTTTTGATACCAATCCTCCTCAGCCAGTTTGCCCCTCATACCTTCATAACTTCCTTTGTCCAAATTTAACATTGTGGCTTCAGATTGAACTACCTCACTTTCAAACATAATGTAAAATTTTATCATATTATGGTCACTCATCCCTAGAGATTCTTTTATAACAAGATTGTTAATTAACCTTTTCTCACTACATAATACTAAATCTAAATTAGCCTGTTCTCTAGTCGGTTTTTCAACATACCGCTCTAGAAAACCATCCCTAACACATTCCAGAAACTCGTCTTCCACAGCATTCGTGCTCAGTTGGTTTACCCAGTCTATATGCAGATTGAAGTCACCCATGGTTTCTGTATTGTCCATGCTACATGCTTCTCTCATCTCCTGATTAATACCATGCCCCACATTACCACTACTGTTTGGTGGCCGATAAACAACTCCAACCAATGTCTGCTGCCCTTTACTGTTTCTTCACTCCACCTAAGCAGATTCCACCTAGTGTTCTTCTGATCTGAGATCCTCCCTTACTAATGCACTGTTCCTATCCCTTATTATCAGCACAAATCCACCTCCTTTCCCTTCGTTAACGTTGACCATCCTTGAATATTCAGTTCCCAGTCTTGGTCACCCTGCAGCCATGTTTCCATATTAGGTCATACCTCATTTACCTCTGCTTGTGCCTTTAACTCATCTACCTTGTTGCGAATGCTGCATAGATTCGGGTAAAGTGCCCTTAACTCTGTCTCTTTGATACTATTCCACATTCTAAGCCTAGTTGATGTTCACCTTCCTTTTGCCTCCCTTCTAATTTTACTTGCCAATTTTCTACTTGCTGTTACCAGCTTTACTTCCTTCCAATTTGAGCTGCCCCTCAGGTTCCCACAAAACCATCCCCTCCTCCCCCCCACACTGACAATCTAGTTTAAACCCTTCCCAACAACACTCGCAAATCCCCCTGCGAGGATATTAGTCCCAGCCCCGTTCAGGTGTTGACCATCCAGCTTGTACGGGTCCCACCTTCCCCAGAACTGGTCCCAATGCCTCAGAAACCTGACGCCCTCCCTCCTGCACCAATTCTCCAGCCACGTCTTCAATCGATCAGTCCTCCTATGCCGACGATCACGAACACATGGCACTTGGAGTAATCCTGAGGTAGCTTCTCTTGAGGTGCTGCTTTTTAATTTCCTTCCTAACTCCCTAAAATCTACTTTCAGGTCCTTAATCCTCTCCCTGGCTATGTCCTTGGTCCCAATGTGGACCAGAACCTCTGGCTGTTCACTCTCCCCTAGAAGGATGTTCTGCAGCTGCTCTGTGACATCCTTGACCCTGGCATCAGGGAGGCAACATACCATCCTGGGGACACGTTTAATGCCACAGAAATGCCTGTCTGGTCCCCCGACTATTGAATCCCCTATCACTATTGCTCTCTCACTCCTCTTTCTCCCCTTCTGTGCAGCTGAGCCACCCATCAGGCCACAGACTTGGCTCTGGCTGCACCACCCTGAGGAATCATCATCGCCCTCACCATTATCCAAACTGGAAAACTGATTAGCAAGCGAGATAGACTCAGATACACTACCTGGAGGTCACCCATTCCCTCTGCCTGTGCACTCCTAAGCTGCAGTGTGACCACCTCCCTAAATGGTTCATAGTTCTCTGCTTTGCAGGTGAACAACAGTAACTCCAGCCACCGCTTGAGTTCTGTAACCCGGAGCTCAAGCCTCTGCAGCCGATGACACTTTCTGCAGATGTGTTCGTCTAGGACACATGATATGTCCATGACTTCCCACATACCATAGAATCTACAATCCACACAGCTGAGCTGACCTGTCATTTAAAAACTATTAATTACAAGGTGAATATGTAGAATACTTTCTTGGGGGACAGCGGGGCTGCAATACATTACTCAGGGGTGTTTTTAAAAATTATTTTATGGGGTTTGAGCGTTGCTGTCTGCGCCAGCATTTATTGCCCATCCTTAATTGCCCTTGAGAAGGTGGTGGTGAGCTGCCTTCTTGAACCGCTACAGTCCATGTGGCGTCGGTACACCCACAGTGCTGTTAGGGAGGGAGTTCCAGGGTTTTCACCCAGAGACAGTGAAGGGAGTGCTGCACTGTCGGAGGTGCCCTCTTTTGCAAGAGATGTTAAACCGAGCCCTGGCTGCTGCTCCCTCAGGTGGTTGTAACTGATCCTATGGCACTATTGCGAAGAAGAGCAAGAATCCCTCGGTGTCCCTCAATCAAAGTTAGTAAAATCTGGTTATCTGGGCATTTATCACATTGAGGTGGGAACATGCTGTTTACAAATTGGCCCCTGCGTCCCCTACATTACAAAAGCCCCTAGACTTCGAAAAAACTGCTCAATTGGATGTGAAGCGCTTTGGGATGCCCTGGAGTCGTGAAAGGCGCTACAGAAATGCAGATTGCTTGGCATAACTGTGAATGTCTTTCCTTTTTTTTTCCTCAATGAGCCAGCCATAACATGGTCGAGTCATTACAATAATATTTTCACTGGATTACAATCTCCTTTCTGCTCCTCGCTCCCAAGCCCCCCACCCCAGACCTTGGGGCTCCTTCAGTCTCTCTCTCTCTCTCTCTCCCCCTCTCCCTCTTATCTGTTCAGCCTCACATGGGTCTCTTCATCTCTCTCTCTCTCTCTCTCTCTCATACACTAGATGACGCTTTGCACTTGGAAAAAAAAAGATGCTCTGACGTTGAGGATCATCTCGCTGGGTGAGGAGGCAGGCCGTGAGCAGAGAGCTTGAGACATAAACACTAAGCCCTTTCAATATTCCTCACAGCCCCGTGCAGAGAGAGAGAGAGAGAGAGACACACACACACGCACACACACACGCAGAGAGAGCGAGACTGTGAGTGAATTCAATCGCCAGCCGAGAAGGATGGGACGGAAAACAGAACTGCACGATTCAGTGTTCGGTAGGAAGATAATCCCTTCAAAGCAAAATGTTTTATGTGTATGTATATGTGTGTGTGTGTGTGTGTGTGTGTGTGTAGATGCGAGATGGGAGGGAGCTGGAGAGGGGAGCGGGAGAGATCTCGCATTCTTTCACAGACTGTTGTAGTCAGCTGGCTTTGTAACAATACAGACTTTCTGCTACATTCTGACAAGTATCTTTGCTACCCCCCTCCCTCCCCCCCCCCCCCCCCCCCCCCCCCCACCTGCCTCTCTCCCCAATCGGTGCTGGGACCTGGTTTAACCCCCCTCTTTCCGCATGTGTGTGTAGCAGGCAGGGTTTTGCATGGTGCTGGGAATCCTCCCTCCCCCCCGCAATCGTTCTTGTTTTTAGTTTAAGCGCTGTGTGAACGGAGCCTGGCTCTGTGTATTCTGCTTTAAAATGTGGAGGGGATTAGTGTTTGATGTGGCGCCGTGTGCCAACTGGGAGACAGTTCATTGCTTCCAATCCCACCCTCCCACCCACCCCATGTTAACTCTGAAATTAATTGGGAGTCGGTCAGTAGCAAGGGATGAAATTGATGCCCCCCCACTACCCCCCCCACCCCCCCCCCCCCCCCCCCCCGGATGGGGTATTAAGGGGAAGGGGGGTTGGGGGGGCATCAATTTCATCCCTTGCTACTGACCGACTCCCAATTAATTTCAGAGTGGGGTGGAATGAGGGGGGGGGGGGGGTGCAGTTTAGACTGTGTCAAAGGGACAGAGAGAGAGAGAAACAACAGTACAGTTATAACTTTTTTTGCCTCCTCAGTCTAATAATAGTCATTCCTTTCGATGTGATGATGGTTGTCTCTAAATGTGCAACTTGTAGGATTAAATTGCTTTGTGGAATTGGAGTGTGTGTGTGTGTGTGTTGGGGGGGGGGGTGATAGTGATTTATTGCTCGCATTTCGATTCCCCCTTTAATTCCCAACCATGTGGTAAACAAAGGGGATTTTAAACTCTCTCTACCCCCCCCCCCCCTCCTCCTCTCGCCCCCTCATTTAACCAACTCTTCCAGAGTCTCCAGGAGACGCCATTTTTAAAGGAAACTTTTCTCAGTTTATTTTCTTTCGTTTAAGAAAAGGAGCTTTGGGGTTGGGAGATGTTTCACGAGCAGGAGGCTTGGCTCACTTCAAACTATTCCGCTTAAAGCCCCTGGCTACAGCCGTTACCGTCGCTTCAAAGTTTTAATTTTACTGAATAGTTTGGGACTATAGGATGTTATTGATTTAAATGAACAGGTAGAAGGGATAAAAACAAAACACTGCGGATGCTGGAAATCCAAAACAGACAAATAGGGTTTAATATAAGGAAGTGTGAGACCATCCACTTTGGAGTTAAGGCACGTGGGCTGAGAGTGTTTTGTGAATTGTGAGGAGCTGGGGAGTGTGAATTAACAGGGAGATTTGGGGTTATATGCACACACATCACAAATGTCAGAGACAGAAACAAAGATAATTCAAAAAGGCTGCTGGAATATTGACGCTTATGGAATGGAGTGAAACTCAGACTAAAACTCTGTGTAAAACTCTGATGAAACCCTATTTAGATTAGAATGTTCTGTTCTGGATAGCACTTGATGGGAAGTATATGGCCTGGAGAATGTGTAGAGAGATTTATCAGATTGATACTGGGACTGAATTGTAATGGTAGGTCGGTATGGACTAGGCTTGTATTCCCTTGTGTTTAGACGATGAAGGGGTGAGGTGTTTAAGATGATTAAAGGATTTTATAGGGCAGAGAGAAACTATTTCCTCTGGTGGGGGTGAGGTGGGTGATTTGGGGGGGTGGGGGTGCAGGGTGGGTGGGGGGTGGTGGAGGGTTTCCAAAACAAAGGGGCAGGACGTTAAAATGAGAGTCAGGCCATTCAAGGGTGATGTAAGAGGCAATTCTTCACACAAAGGGGAATGGAAACCTGGAACTCTCTCACCGTCAATAAGCTGCTAGGACTAGCGGGGGGTCAGTTGAAAATTTCAAAACTGAGATTGACACTTTTATTGGCTCAGAGCGTTAAGAGTTATGGAACCGACAAAAATGGAATTAAGATAATTGAACTGAGGGACTGAATAACCTCCTCCTCTTTAGCTAAGTAGAGACTGATATCCCTGTTCTTTAAAATGGTGTTTGTTTCTTGTGGAGTAGAGGAGTCCTGGAAATGAACACTGATATTTTCAGATTTCCAGCATCCGCAGTATTTTGCTTTTTATTTTACTGAAACTTTCATTATTAGATGTGAGGGAACTTGAGAAACTTGATCCCTGGGAAACTGATCCGTTCTGAGTTCAGATCTCAAGGGACACCTGTTTAAAAATCAGGAAATTGGGAATACAGAGGGGACAAGGCAACCCTTTTATTCATGGGAAATGAGAGGAGCTCCTAAAGCAGACAGCAGGATAAATGGGTGGAAGAGACAAGTGCTTGTATTATACAGAGGTCAGTCCTTGGAAAAACACCTGGGCTTGTTTGTATCTAATGGCCTTTTCTCTTTCTTAAAAATGACTTTGAAGAGCTGGATATGTTTGTGTTACAATCACTTGGCAGCTGTAGTAGCTGCCAGTACAGTTAAAACTTTCACTCACACACACACACACACACACACACATATTTGCACTCTAACACACACACACTCACACACACTTACACTCACACACTCACATGCATGCACACATTCATACACACTCTTACACTCATACAAACACAGGCACGCATTAATACTCACTCACTCACACTTGCACTCATACACACACAAACAGACACAAACTCACACAGACTCACACATGCTCACACACAGACTCACACACAGACTCACACATAGACACGCACACTCACAGGCGAGGGTTAGATTTGGGTTTAACCCTCAGCTGTTGAGTCTGGGAAAGCCAGACCTTGAGCAGCCAATGAGCACAGTGAACTGTCCGTAATGTAATGCTACATATTACAGAAAAGCTTGTGGTTAAGAGTTGGTTACAATATCATTAATAAAATCAGTCTTGCTTCCCTCAGGGAGGGTGTCGAGATGGGAATGGGGGACGTAGAGTGGGAGATGGGAAAGATTGTGGAGGAGAAGTTGATTAAAAGGACAGTATAAAATTCATTAAAAAGTCTACTACCCAAGTTTCCTACCTCACGAAAAGTCCCACTCACCCATTAACTCCTGTACCAGCAATGCTTCATCTTTTAAGTTCTCATTCATGTTTTCAAACCGCTCCCGATTTAAGTGATCTGTCCCAGCACACAACCCTCTGCAACGTTTGCCCTCCTCCCATTCTGATCCCTTGCTCATCCCCAATTTTCATCGCCCCACCATTGGTGGTCATGCCTTCAGCTATGTGGACTCTGAGCTCTGGGATTCCCTCCTTAAACCTCTCCACCTCCCTCTCCTCCTTTAAGAGGCTCCTTAAAACCTACCCCATTGCCCAAGCGTTTGGCCACCTCTCCAAACATCCCCACATGTGTCAAGTTTTCTTTGCTAATTGCTCCTGTGAAACACCTTGGGATGTTTTACTATGTTAAAGGTGCTATATAAATGCACAATGTTGTCATTGCTATGGTATTTGGTGTTTTAAGAGGCATTTTGAGGTGAGGAAACCAGTTTGACAGAAGTCCCCAAAGTATAGGGGGTGTGAATAGTGATTGAGTGAGGTGGGTATAAGCTGTTGTAAGATTGAAGTTCAGAGGGCTGTGGTCTGGAAGTCCAATCAAATTAAGAGCAGGCATTAGGAGTAGCTAACAACGACTGACTAACGTGGCAAATACTTCTCCAAATATAGAATCTGGCCATTCTCACTGTACAGTTGTAGCTGTAAATATCAGTCAAGGGTTGGCCCTGAATTTTAATGTCCAAACCAGCCATCTCCAAAAAGCCTTAACACAGTGACTCTTTGTCAATTCATAGACAGATGTTTTGCTGTGTGTGATTCTGCCTGGGGTTTTCAGTTTGGATGCCAGTGGCAAAACATCAATTCACAGACTGCACTTGAATCTTTTTGATATTCTTTTTTCTGTCGCGCTCGACTGCTTAAAGTTAATCTGTCGGACGTTCCACTGACTGTGAAAAGTTGAGTAAACGACTGCGCTGAAATGATTTAATTATAAAGCAGATGGCTTCTGCAGTTTCAGACTAATCTGAGCCTGGTGGTTACATCATTATCTAAAAGACTTTTATCAATATTAATGGGGTAATCTGGTGTCACACATGTTCATGATTTATTGAAAAATGTATTGTGACTCTCCATTTGCCCTAGATCGCTCCTTTCACCAGGATTCATTCTTTTAAAATCCCTCTGTCTCTCTCTCTCTCTTCTTTTAAGACACTTCCTCGAAAACTTACATTTGGTCACCTGTCTGAATTTTTCTTCACGTGACTCAGTGTCAAATTTTGTCCAAATTTAGGCTCCAGTGAGTTGCCAGGAACGTTTTTTATCACATTAAAAGACACTTAGTAAATACTTGTTAATGTGACCGAAAGACACAAAGGGCAGGATTTTCCAGCCCCGCCTACCACCAGGATCGTCCGGTCCTGCCGATAGCCAAAGGACGTATGGCTGGCTGGGGGCTGCTGAGCCTCCTGTGGTGGGCCCCACCAGGACAGGGCCAGAAAGTCCCATCCAATGTTGGAAATTGCCTGGTCCTTACTTCTATTTTGCCAACATTCTCTGCCTAGGAATATTAGCACAGACAGTTTAGTCTCTTTCACTTCTATTTCTGCACCATGGCGCTATATAAATGCACAATGTTGTCATTGCCATGGCATTTGGTGTTTTAAGAGGCATTTTGAGGTGAGGAAACCAGTTTGACAGAAGTCCCCAAAGTATAGGGGGTGTGAATAGTGATTGAGTGAGGTGGGCATAAGCTGTTGTAAGATTGAAGTTCAGAGGGCTGTGGTCTGGAAGTCCAATCAAATTAAGAGCAGGCATTAGGAGTAGCTAACAACGACTGACTAACGTGGCAAATACTTCTCCAAATATAGAATCTGGCCATTCTCACTGTACAGTTGTAGCTGTAAATATCAGTCAAGGGTTGGCCCTGAATTTTAATGTCCAAACCAGCCATCTCCACAGAGCCTTAACATGGGAGATGGAGCCTTCAGCAACCTGGGCCCTAAGTTCTGGAATTCCCTCCCTAAAGCTCTCCATCTTTCCCTTTCCCTTTGCTCCTTGACCAAGCCTTTGGTCACCTGACCCTAATAACTCTTTAGGTGGCTGGAGGTCAGATTATACCTGATATCGCTCCAGTGAAATGCCTTGGTATGTTTTTCTATGATTAAATGGCAAAATACAGTTCAGCCACAGAGACCTGGGCTGACTGAAGCTGAAGAGACCCTGCTGACAGAAAGATCGCTGTTCATTAAAATCAGGATGGATAACCTGACCAACAGGAATGTTTATAATCTGCTAATGGACATATGGCCACTATCACCCTACCAACTGTCAACCACCCAATCATCTGTACCGACAGTTTCAAAAGTTGCCACTACATGTGGGGATTCCAAAAAGTTGACCAAGTAACAAGCAATTCGAAGACTGGGCACTGATTTCTGATACCCATGTCACCTACAATGCCAAACTATTAGACACCTTTTTGCTGTCTGAAGGAATTCAAAATGCCTCTGCTTCATCAAGGTTCTTAAGAACTTTCTCCACTACAACAGCAACCCAGCATTTTTATGCAGGAATGGAGATGCTGATCGTCCCCTCAGTCCCAAAACCAAGATGGCATTTCCACCAGACTTCACAGCCCCACCTTCACTGCGTTGTCAACAGCACAATCCAGGGAGTATCACCCTCACCAAACAACCATGACCGCTTTACTCAACTGCTGAACGAGGGGGCTGCCAGCAATATCCCATCTGGCTACAGGAAAGACTACTTTCCACACTGGTCCCAGGGGATTGAGAGATTGCCAGCAGAGTTTAATGTCACTCAGGACCTGGTTACATCAATAACGCTTATGGATCCCCTAACAATGGCAGGTTGGAACAATGGTGAGAAGCCACTATTTAAAATCCTGAAACTTTGAAATAAAAAAAAGTGCTGGAAATACCCAGCCAATCTGGCAGCCTCTGTGGAGAGAGAAACAGAGTTAACGTTTCAGGTCGATGAACTTTCATCAGAATCCTGGAACTTGGCAGTGCCTCAACATGAGGAGCCAAAGATCAGTGTCAATGTTATTGCTGCCTGACCCCCAAGCAACTCAAAGGCAGTGACGACCACCAAAAACAAATTAAAAATCTGCTTAAACTCTTTCTGCAAAAAGCCTTTTCAGCTGTCTTCACCACTGAAGAGGTGGACACAGAGGTGGACACGGAGGTGCACACAGAGGTGGACGCAGACACTCACAGCCGCCAAGTCCGGGAATCTCACTAGGCTCAAAGGCACCTACCCACAATTCCTCGAGAACCAGGGCCAAAGGGATGGATGTGACTTACCAAACTCGTCTCCATCATCTTTGAGACTGGGATAACCCCGGAAATCAGGTGCCATTCCAAGTCACGCTAAAGCCAGGAAACGCAGTCCACAATCGCATAGGTTACCATCCCACTGCCCTTCTGTCAATGATCTACAAACATGGTCAAACAGCTCACCCTTAACTGGATAAAACTAATCTTGAATGCCATATTCCCAAAAAGGGAAGCAGGCACCAGAGAAGGGAGAGGTTGCTCTGACCAGTTGCTGCATTCAGTAGCAATATTGAGGCAGGTTCCAGAAGCAGCTGGAGACTGGAGCTGCTTTCATACACCTGTCATTGGTGAACAAAGTCGCATGAAGGTCTGTCACTGAAGATTGCAACAATCATTCAATGCAGCTAAACTCTCAGGCTCAGCAGCACCCCATGAACGACCGTAGCTTCTGCATTTGCCTTAGTGGCAAGACCAGCTGAACAGGAATGCTCCAATGGTCTGCTGCCATGAGCATTGGCCTTTTATACATCTATATGGCAAGACATGTCCTGCATCAAAACCCTGAGGTTTGTCTATACTGGTCACAAAGCATTGCTAAGGGAGGCGTCAATGCTAGAGGAAGTAAATAGAATGCTCACCAGCAACCTGAGTCTAGTGGAATCCACCTGGTACCTTTGCGCCAATCCGGACAGAATAGTTGTGTTGACGTTCCATCTGAACAATAACAGCTCCAGGAAAGAACTCAATGTTTCCTCCTCCAGAAGGTGGCTTATTCATGACCCCCACCCAAAATACCAGGAACAGGCTCTGGGCTATCGATCTTCTCTCAAAAACATCGGCCAGAAATGTAAAAGCAGGGTGAACCCGGTCTGCAACCCCACCAGAAATTAGGGAGCAGAGCCCGAATCTTTAACACCGCAACAGTGGCCCTGGTCAGCTCTACTGCAGAATACCGCTCTGTTGTGGCCCACACAAAGATTGTGGCCATACAACTAATCATCACCATGAGAACTGTGTCAAGGACACTTAACTCCACACCAATTGAGAGGCTCCCTGTCTCCAACATTGTCCCACCTGCCATTTGCTGTGATGCCTTCATGTTCCATAAGATGGAAAAAATGATGAGCTACACTGACCTCCCCATTCTCAAAGACTTAAAAAACCCACCAGCAAAGGGGTTAAAGTCATGCCAGCTCCCCTGAGAATCAGCAGCTAATATTCACACAGGTTCTATCAACCCCCTACCCAGATGGACAGGACCGTGGGACGCATCAATAAAAACCCATCACCTCTTCACTGACATAACAGCGGCGGGTCCCGGCTCCAACCTTATTTCGAAGACAGTGGACGGTGCTGAACGGAATGGGCACAGGCCATGGATGGTGCAGCCACCTGTTCCATGGGTGGAAGATCAGGAAGGGGACACAGTGCGATTTTGGCCACGAGTCCAATACTATGGAACACGTCACATCAACCTGCCCAGTAAGATCTGCTGTGGGAGGCACCTCATTTCTCCACTCGGTATCTCGAGAGACTTTTGAATGAAGCCAAACTAGACGCCCCATCTTCAGCCTCTCCTATCATGGTGCTACATTAAGAGCACTTTGATGATGCAAGTTGCTGTTAAAAAGGTTTGAGTAATTATTTTGCAAAGCTAGCGCATTCTCAACAGGCCAGCACTTTGCCCAAAAGCATTTATTTTAAGGTGACTTGAGGTTGCTTGCTGCTCTGAACGATTGTATGTCAACTGATGTGCAAGGGTTCGTTCGAATCACGTAGAATACATTTCAGTCTCTTGGCTGTTGTGTGACAATTTGACAAGCCCGGGTGAGACTCTGTCTTCAGGTGACTAACTAACTGGCAGAAAGAGAAAAGCCATTTATATAAAAAAAAAGTGACTGATTACCTGTCCAAGCTTTTATTTGTTAAAAAAAAAATCACATAATCTAAAAATAGAAATGCATTTGAAGCTGTTGCAAGTACATCTTGTCTTTTGGCATCACCTTGCACTCAGTACACCAGCCAGTGGTGAGAATAACTGACTTATTTTGCTTTAAAATTGGCTGGCAAGTGTACTCTGTTTTGGATTGCAGACATGTTCACTTTTACAACACATATTGATTCAACGTGAAATATGGACACTAAACATAAAGCCATACAACATAGAAGGAGGCTATTTGGCCCATCTTGCCTGTGCCGGCTCTTTGAAAGGACTATCCAATTAGTCTCAATCTCCCTGCCCTTTCCCCACAGCTCTGCAAAATTTCCCCTTCAAGTATTTATCCAATTCCCTTTTGGAAGTTCCGATTGAATCTGCTTCCTCCGCCCTTTCAGACAGTGCGTTCCAGATCACAACAACTCGCTGTGTTTATCAAAATAAACTTCCTTGTCTGCCCTCAGTCCCTGGTCCCAATTATCTTACAACTTTGTGCTCTGGACATCAATACTTTTGGCAGTGGGAACAATTCCTCCTTATTTACTCTTATCAAAACATTTGGCTAATTTTAAACACAATAATTTCAAACATTGAGGAGAAATGTGAGTGTGTGTCTGTTCACGGCAATACACTTTTCCACTCAGTTCTACCAATTCTATTGAGTATGACTTCTGTGCGTAAATTTGCTCAGGATTGTTCTGGTAGATGTCAGCATGTAAGTTGACCTTTGAATCCTCCAAAAAATCATTCCAAAACTGGGGCTGACTTATACACTTGAGTATAAAATGTGAACGAGCTGCCAATGTGGGTGTGGATGGTCGCCATTTTGAAATGTGAGAAAAAAACATAACACAGGTAATTCATATTAAATTAACGTGGCACCGTTTATTGAATGAATTAATTGTACAAAGATACCTTTAAAAACAATGAAAATATTGAAAACCCGTCAAATGCATTGTCTTCAACATCCGAGGCAAAGAGTTCATCGAATTCATTCTGAATCACTTTGGCTATGGTGACATTGTAAGGATCCCAGTCTGGATCAAATGTGACATTTTCAGCAGTGTGTGTACCATCTACAAGGTGCACTGCAGAAATTTACCAAGGCTCCTTAGGCAGCACCTTCCAAACCCACGACCATCTAGAAGGAAGAGGGCAGGAGACACATTGGAAGACCACCACCTGGAAGTTCCCCTCCAATCCACTCACCATCTTGACTTGGAACTATATCGCCGTTCCTTCACAGACACTGGGTCAAAATCCTGGAACTCCCTCCCTAACAGCACTGTGGGTGTACCCACACCATATGGACTATAAGATTTTAAGACCATAAGACGTAGGAGCAGAAGTAGGCCATTTTGCATGAGGTCATGTCTGATCCGATGATCCTCAACTCCACTTTCCTGCCTTTTCCCCCATAACCCTTGATTCCCTTACCGATTAAAAATCTGTCTATCTCAGCCTTGAATATACTTAACGACCCAGCCTCTACAGTCCTCCGTGGTAAAGAATTCCACAAATTCACTGCAGAAGAAATTCCTCCTCATCTCTGTCTTAAATGGGGGCCCCCTCACTCTGAGATTATGCCCCCTGGTCCTACACCCTCCCACAAGGGGAAACAACCTCTCAGCATCTACCCTGTCAAGCCCCCTAAGAATCTTATATGTTTCAATAAGGTCACCTCTCATTCTTCTAACTTCCAATGAGTACAGGCCCAACCTACTCAACCTCTCCTCATAAGAAAATCTCCCCATACCCAGGATCAACCTAGTGAACCTTCTCTGGACTGTCTCCAATGCTTGTATAACTTTCCTTAGATAAGGGGACCAAAACTGTTCACAGGATTCTAGGTGTGGTCTAACTAGTGCCTTGTATAGTTTTAGTAACACTTTCCTATTTTTATACTCCATTCCCTTTGAAATAAAGGCCAACATTCCATTTGCCTTCTCTATTACCTGCTGAACTTGTATGTTAGCTTTTTAGGATTCATGCATGAGGACCCCAAATCCCTCTGTGCTGCAGCTTTCTGCAGTCTTTCTCCATTTAAATACTATTCAGCTCCTCTCATCTTCCTGTCAATGTGCATAACCTCACATTTTCCCACATTATATTCCATCTGCCAAGTTTTTGGCTCAATTAACCTGTCTATATCCCCCTGTAGACTCTGTGTCGTCCTCACCACTTGCCTTCCCACTTATTTTTGTGTCATCTGCAAACTTGGCAATAGTACATTCACTTCCCTCATCCAAGTCATTAACATACATTGTAAATAGTTGTGGTCCCAGCACTGATTCCAGTGGCACTCCACTAGTTACAGGTTGCCATCATGAAAATGCCCTCCTTATCCCAACTCTCTGTCTTCTATTAGTTAGCCAACCCTCTATCCATGCTAAGATACTACCCCCAACGCCATGGGCTCTTATCTTATTGAGTAGCCTTATGTGTGGCACCTTATCGAACGCCTCCTGGAAATCCAAATCTATTACATCTACTGATTCCCCTTTATCTATGCTGCTTGTTATCTCCTCAAAGAAGTCTAATAAATTTGCCAAGCATGATTTCCCCTTCATGAAGCCATGCTGTCTCTGCCTGATTAGATTATGCATTTCTAAATGCTCTGCTATTACATCCTTTATAATGGACTCTAACATTTTTCCAATGATGGATGTTAGGCTAACTGACCTACAGTTGCCTGTTTTTTGTTTTGTCTCCCTCCCTTTTTGAATAAAATTGGCAGTTTTCCAATCCTCTGAGACTTCTCCAGAATCTAAGGATTCTTGGAAGATTACTACCAGTGCATCCACTATCTCTGTAGCTACTTCCTTTAATATCCTAGGATGCAACCTATCAGGTCCAAGGAATGTAGCAGCCTTTAGTCCCATTAGTTTCCCTAATGCTTTTTCTCTAGTGATAGTTATTGTATTTATTTCCTCCCCAACCTTTTGCCCTTTGTTTATTTAGTATTTTTGAAATGCTTTTAGTGTCAATTCCTCTGTCATTTCCTGGTTCCCCATTATTATTACCCCAGGCTCATTCTCTAAGGGGCCTATGTTCACTTTGGCATCTCTCTTCCTTTTTATAAATTTAAAGAAGCTCTTACTGTCCATTTTTATTTTACTTGCTAGTTTACCATCAAAGTTTATTTTTTCCCTCTTAATTTTTTTTGGTCATCTTTTGTTGGTTTTTAAAACTTTCCCAAACCTCTGGCTTACCACTAATGTTTGCCACGTTGCATGTTTTTTTCTTTAAATTTGATATTATTCTTCATGATCTTGGCTAGCCATGGTTGGTTTCTCCCCTTCCTAGAATCCTTCTTCCTCATGGGGATATATCTTCGTTGTGAGTCTTGAACTATTTTCTTAAACATCTGCCATTGTTCATCAACTATCTTTTCTGCTAAACTCCTTTCCCATTCCACTCCTGCCAACTCTGCCCTCATTCCTCTGTAATTACCCTTATTTAAGTTTAGCACAGTTGTTTCTGACCCAAATTCCTCACTCTCAAACTCAATATTATGGTCACTGTTTCCTAGGGTATCTTTTACTCTGAGATCATTTATTAAACCTGCCTCATTACACATTACCAGATCCAAAATAGCCTGATCCCTGGGTGGATCCACAAAATATTGTTCTGGGAAAGTGTCCCGAATACATTCTATAAATTCTTGCTTGTGGTTGCCTCTGCTAATTTGATTTTCCTAATCTACATGAAGATTAAAGTCACCGATGATTAATGTGCTGACTTTTTTACATGCCCTCACTATCTCCTGATGTATTCTCTGTTCGACAGTACAGCTACTGTTAGGGGGCCTATAGACTACTCCCACCACTGTCTTCTTCCCCTTGTTATTTCTTACCTCCACCCATATGGATTCTACATCTTCTGATCCTAGATCATTTCTTGCTATCGTACTTATTCCATCTCGTACTAACAAAGCTACCTCACCACCCTTTCCTTCCTGGCTGTCCTTTCGAAAAGTCACATACACCTTAATATTTAGTTCCCAGCTTTGATCTCCTTGTAACCATATCTCCGTAATGGCTATGGGATCATACCCATCAGCTTCTATTTGTGCCGTTAATTCATTTATTTTGTTCTGAATACTATGTGCATTTAAGTAAAGAGCCATTAACTTTGCCTTTTTACCATTTTTACCCCCTTTGACCCTATTTGCTGCTTTTTTTTTTATGTTTGTACACTCTGTTCCTTCCTGTCACACACTGGGTATCATTACCTAAATAGTTGCCCTGCGATGCTGCCATATCCTTTGCTTTGTGAGCCTACATATCCCCTCTCCAGAGCCCTGCACCACCTCCCCACCTCTATTTAGTTTAAAGCTCTCTCTACAGCCCTAGTTATTCAATTCTCCAGGACATGGGTCCCAGCACGATTCAAGTGAAGCCTGTCCCAGCAGAACAGCTCCCTTCTACCCCAGTACTGGTGCCAGTGCCCTGTGAACTGAAACCCATTCCTCCCACACTAATCTTTGAGCCTTGCATTTAACTCCTTGACTTTATTTATCCAACGCCAGTTTGCCCAGAACTGCAGCGGTTCAAGAAGGCAGCTCACCACCGCCTTCTCAAGGGCAATTAGGGATGGGCAATAAATGCTGGTCTACTCAGCGATGTCCACATCCTGTAAATGAATGAAAAAAAAATTTCAGAATCATCCTTCCACAATAAATTATCTCCCTCGCCATCCATTGAATTGGATATTCATTTTTTGAATAATCTGATGACTCCTTGTGCACCCTCGACACAAAATACCAAGCAGGGCAGCACCCATAATTCCATTCTTTATGAAGGTTCTTTCTCCGTCAGTTATCCACCTATTCCATTCAGTATGAGCATAATCCTTGAATGGCTCTTTGAGGCACATATCCAAAGGTGGATGTTAGACCCCTGGTGTAACAGCAATGTGTGTGTTCTTTCTTTGCAGGTGTCTCTTTATCTCATTGGCTATACGGGGTCTGAACAGGACCCAGTCTCATAAGCTGCATTCTTTGTGTAGATCACCGGGTCGCCTATGCCAAACATTATCCATCCGTAACGCCACTCCATCCTCGTTCATTCATCCACACTCAGGGAGCCGGTGGTGTAACGGTGATGTCACTAGACGAGTAATCCAGAGACCCAGGCTAATGGTCTAAGGACATGGATTCTGATCTCGCCATACCAGCTGGTTGAATTTTAAATTCAATCAATGAATATTTCTGGAATTGAAAGCTAATCTCAGTCTCAGTAATGGTGACCCTGAAACTATCATCGATTGTCATAAAAACCCATCTGGTTCACTAATGCCCTTTAGGGAAGGAAATCTGCCATCCTTACCCGGTCTGGCCTATATGTGACTCCAGACCCACAGCAATGTGGTTGACTCTTTACTGCTCTCTCAAATGGCCCAGCAAGTTACTCAGTTCAAGGGCAATTAGAGATAGGCAACAAATGCTGGTGTTGCCAGTGATGTCCATATCCCATGAAAGAATATTTCCTTTTAATTTGATTTGTTCAGTTTCCTTTAAAGGCTTGTCTTTTTGTTACAGAGTCCCTTTAAGGGGCTGTCCATTAGTGAATTAGTTTATTTATTTCATTTGTTTTTAAAGAGCATAAAGAGACTCTTTCTGAAATTGTGTGGTTGTATTAGGCGGTGTATGCTGTAAGTAAATGTGAGACAGAGTAAAGATTGGCTCCTATAGCATCCTTAACACTGGCTTTCAGGTTAGAACAGCCCACGCTGGCATTTCTTCTCACGTGAGCATCTTCACTGCCCTTTCCATCTCACCCTACAAGCATTTCCTTTCATTCCTCACCCACTTTCTGTGGTAGCAAGATCCACATCACAGAATCACAGAATTGTTACAGTGTAGAAGGAGGCCATTCAGCCCATCGTGTCTGCACCGGCTCTCTGAGCATTTTAACTTGGTGCCAATCTCCTGCCTTTTCCCCGTAACCCTGCACATTGTTTCTATTGAAATAACATCCAATGCCCTCTTGAATGCCTCAATTGAACCTGCCTCCACCACACTTCCAGGCAGTGCATTCCAAACCCTGACTACTCGCTGTGTGAACATTTTTTTTCTCACCTCATATTTGCTTCTTTTGTAAATCACTTTAAAACTGTGCCCTCTGGTTCTCATAAGAACATAAGAACTAGGAGCAGGAGTAGGCAATTCAGCCCCTCGAGCCTGCCCCCCAATTCAATACGATCATGGCTGATCTCATTTCAGCCTCAACTCCGATTTCCCACCTTCTCCCCATAACCTTTCAACCCGTTACTAATTAAAAATCTGTCTATCTCCTCCTTAAATTTATTCAGTGTCCCAGCATCCACTGCACTCTGAGGTAGTGAATTCCACAGATTCACGACCCTTTGAAAAAAGTAATTCCTCATCTTTGATTTAAATCTACCAACCCTTAGCCTAAAACTATGGCCTCTCATTCTAGAATGTCCCACAAGGGGAAACATCCACTTCACGTCTACTTTGTCTACCCCCTTTAGCATCTTATATACCTCAATTAGATCTTCTCTCATCCTTCTAAATCCGTTCTCGATCCATTTACGAGTGCTAACAGTGTCTCCCTATCTACTCGTCCACACCCCTCATAATTTTGAAAACTTCTATCATGTCTCCTCTTAGCCTTCTCCTCTCCAAGGAAAACAGTCCCAACTTTTCCAATCTTTCTTCATAACTGAAGTGTCTCATCCCTGGAACCATTCTTGTAAACCTCTTCTGGTCTCTCTCCAATGCATTCACATCCTTCCTATAGTGTGGCATCCAGAACTGTACACAATACTCCAGCTGAGGTCTAACCAGTGTCTTATATAAATTCATCATAACCTCCCTGCTCTTGTACTCTATGCAACTATTAATGAAGCCTAGAATACTGTATGCTTTAGAAACAGCTCTCTCAAACTGTCCTGCCACTTTTAATAACTTATGTACATATACACCCAGGTCTCTGTGCTCCTGCAAAATCTTTAGAATAGTATCCTTTATTTCATACTGTCTCTCTCCATGTTCTTTGTACCAAAATGCATCACCTCACACTTCACCGCATTGAACTTCATCTGCCACCTATCTGCCCACTCCACCAATGTCCTTTTGAAGTTCTACACTTTTTTGTGTGATTCGCAAACTTTGAAATTGTCCCCTGCACACCAAGATCTAGATCATTTATATATATATATATAAATATATATATTGGGAAAAGCAAAGGTCCCAATACTGACCCATGGGGAACTCCTTCTTCCAACCTGAAAAACACACATTAACCATCACTCTCTGTTTCCTCTCAGCCAATTAACCATCACTCTCTGTTTCCTATCCCTCAGCCAATTTTATATCCATGCTGCTACTGTCCCTTTTTTCCATGAGCTATAACTTTCCTCACAAGTCTATTGTGTGGCACTGTATCGAACGCCTTTTGGAAGTGCATATACACCACATCAACAGCCTTACCCTCATCAACCATCTGTTACCTCTTCAAAAAACTCCAGCAAGTTAGTTAGACACGATTTTCCTTTAACAAAACCATGCTGATTCTTCTAAATCAATCTACATTTTTCCATGTAATTATTAATTCTATCCCAAATAATTGTTTCTAGAAGTTTCCCCACCACCGAAGTTAAACTGACTGGTCTGTAATTGCAGGGCGGATCTTTACAATCTATTTTGAACAAGGGCGTAATGTTTGCAATTCTCCAGTCCGCTGGCACCTCCCCCGAATCCAGGGAACATTGAAAGATTATTGCCAGTGCCTCTGCAACTTCCACTCTCACTTCCTTCAATATTCTTGGATGTACCTCATCCGGTCCCGGTCCCTTATCAACCTTGAGTATCGACCGCTTATCTAATATCTCCTCCTTATCAATTTTAAACCCTTCTAGTGACTGAGTTTCCTCCTCTGTCACCACGGCCTGGGCAGCATCTACCTCGTAGGTAAAGACAGATGCAAAGTATTCATTTAACACCTCAGCCAAGGCTCTTGCCTCTATGTGTAAATCCCCTTTTTGGTCCCTAATCGACCCTACTCCTCCTTTTACCATTTTACTGCTGATGTGCTTATAGAATACTTTGGGATTTCCTTTTATGTTAGCTGCCAGTCTTTTTTCATAATCCCTCTTTGCCCCTCATATTTGCTTTCTCACCTCCCTTCTGAACCTCCTGTATACAGCTTGGTTCTCAATTGTATTTGCTACCTGTCACATGTTGTAAACATAATTTTTCTTCTTTAACTTAATTTCTATCTCCTTTGTCATCCAGGGAGCTCTGGATTTGTTTGTCCTACCTTTCCCTTTTGAGGGAACGCACCTTGACTGTGCCCAAACCATCTCCTCTTTGAAGGTAGCCCATTGTTCAGCTACTGTTTTTCCCGCCAATCTTTGGTTCCAGTCTACCGGCCCCACTTCGTTCTTGCCCCATTGATGTCTGCTCTCTGCCAGTTGATTATTCTTATTCTGGATTGATCAATGTCATTTTCCACCATCATCCTAAACCTTATGATGCAATGATCACTGTTCCCTAAATGTTCCCCCACTGTCACTTGATCTACTTGTGCCCACCTCATTCCCAAGAACCAGGTCTAGCAGTGCCCCCTTTCTTGTTGGACTGGACACATACTGCTGTAGGAAATTCTCCTGAACATAATCTAGGAATGCTTGTTCCTCACTGCCCCTCACACTACCACCATCCCAGTCTACATACGGGTAATTAAAGTCCCCCATTATAACTACTCAATGGGCAAAATTCTTCTCCGGTTGATGAGTGGGGGTGGGGCACGCTCACCGACGCATAAAATGATGCATGTTGGGAGCAGGCGTCATTTAGATTTTCAGTTCGGCTGTGCACGTGAGTCGGCTCCGTGCCCACCAAACTGTCAAAGGCCTGTTAAGGCCTGTTAAATAGTCATTAATTCAATTAGCTGAGCTGTCGTCCAACCTTAAGGTCGGCGTGGGACAGGCAAAGAGCCCAGGCGGCCTTCGCATTTCTCATGCAACCTCATCCACGCGCTGGATGAGGCTTCCTGAAGTGTTTCAAAAGTCAATAAAAATTTTAAAACTAATTCTTTCACACGTCCCAGCTCATGTGACAGTGTCACATGAGAGGACTTGTTTTAAAAGTTTTTATTTTCCTTTACTTAAGTTTACACATGTCAAACTGACGTCCCAGAAGGTACCTCTGTGCCTCAGGGAGATCTCTGCGCTCTATCGCACAGGGAATGACTCAGGGAAACCCCCACCGCCCACACAGGGAGCGCATAGTGCTTTCGGGCGAGCGTCACGCTGGGCGGGCCTTAATTGGCTCGTCCGCATAAAATGAGAGGCCCCAATCAGGTTCGCGCTCACCCCTGTCTGCCCCCACACAACCCCCCCAATGGGGGGTAAATTCAGCCCTATGATGTTTACACCTCTCTGTAATTTCCTTGCAGACTTGTTCCTCTATATCCTTCCCACTAGCTGTTGGTCTAGATAATATACTGAGCAATGTAATTGCACCCTTCTTATTCCTTAGCTCTAACCAAATTGATTCACATTATCACTGCTCTCTGGGTAAGGAAATTTCTCCTGATCTTCCTCTTGGATTCAACTATCATTACCATTGTTGAATTCCTCACTAACAACATCCTGGGGGTTACTATTGACCAGAAACTGAACTGGACTAGCCATATAAATACTGTCGCTACAAGAGCAGGTCAGAGTCTAGGAATCCTGCTCGAGTAACTCACCTACTGACTCCCCAAAGCCTGTCCACCATCTACAGGGCACAATTCAGGAGTGTGATGGAATACTTGCCTGGATGAGTGCAGCTCCCACTACACTCAAGAAGCTTGACACCATCCAGGACAAAGCAGCCATTTGATTGGCACCCCATCCACAAACATTCACTCCCTCCACCACTGACGCACAGTAGCAGCAGTGTCTACCATCTACAAGATGCACTGCAGGAACTCACCAAAACTCCTTATACAGCACCTTCCAAACTCACGACCTTTGCCATCTAGATAGATGGGAATACCACCACCTGGAAGTTCCCCTCCAAGCCACTCACCATCCTGACTCGGAAATATATCGCCATTCCTTCACTGTCACTGGGTCAAAATCCTGAGAATCCCTCCCTAACAGCACCGTGGGTGTACCTACTCCACATGGACTGCAGCGGTTCAAGAAGGCAGCTCCACCTTCTTAAGGGGCAATTAGGGATGGGCAATAAATGCTGGCCCAGCCAGCGAAGCCCACATCCTGTGAATGATTAAAAGTAGGCATCTTATATTTATAGCCCATAGTTCTGACCCCACCTAAGCAGAAACATTTCTCTGTATCTACCTTATCAAATCCATAACTATAAAGATCTTTATCAGGTCAATCCCGCAGTCGTCTCTTTTCTATAATGAAAAGAGCTCCAGTCTCTCCAATGTTTCCTGAAAGTTGTAACTCTGAGATTAAAAGACTTACTTCAGAACTTCTCTTTCACACTCGCAATGTGAGAATCTTTTTATTCGTTGATGGGATGTGAGTGTTGCTGGCTAGACCAGCATTTACTGCCCATCCCTAATTGCCCTGTACGGTTCATAATGCTCCCTCACCCGTAAAGTTGGATGCCAGTTTTAAGCAGAGTTATTCTGCAAGCCTTCAGACAGAACTGGCAGCCTAGACAGTTTGAAGGTCCGAGGGATTCTCCTACAAGGAAACTATGTGCTGCCTTGTGCCCATGTCCTTGGAGGAGTTAATCCCGATGGGGGCAGCTGCTAGCATATGGAAAGCTTGTGACTGAATGTTTATCAGCAAAGTCTCTGTCTGGCAACTTTGTTAATGTTGGTGGAAATGAAACTGACATTTCCTGGGTGAACAGAAACTGACATGACTGGTGGAAGCTAAATGTTAATTTGTCGAATTAACCGTTTCCTGAGATGACTGGTTAATCAATTCTAAACTGTTCCAGTCCAGCCAGACCACATCAGGCAACTACTGCTGAAAATAGTTCCAATGCGGGCAATGGTGAATGTTTTCACAGGTATGTGGCCATAGTCTTGGGACAAATGCAATTCAAAATCCACTTTGCGTTGAGACTTGAGGCGTCAATCAGGATTGAATGCCTGAACTCACTCAGGAGCTGTTTGGACCTCCTGTTTCTGGGAATCTCACTCTGCTTTGTCCCGGTTGACTAGAATTGTCTCTTGACCAGTGGCCCGGCCTGCCCTCTCAGGTGGATGTAAAAGATCCCAGGGTACGATTTGAAAGAGGAGCAGCGGAGTTTTCTGTGATATGCTGGCCAATAAACTCCTCAATCAACATCACTAAATAAAAATCAGATAATCTGCCCATTATCTTTCTGCTATTTGCAGCTAACCTTCTTGTGCTTAAATTAGAAGCTACATTTCCATATTACAACAGATACAATACTTCAAAAAGTATTTCATTGGCTGTAAAGCACTTTGAGACAACCTGAAGTGGTGAAAGTTGCTAAAGAAATGCAAGTTCTTTGTTTTATCAGTGCCTTCAGGTGACATTCAGAGTGACAGGATTTGTACAACATGTGCAATTTATCAAGAGGTAAATGTTTCTCTCCAATGAATGTTTTTGGGCACATTTTCCCTAAAATTGGCATAACAGAATTATCAACATGAATTACATTCGGCATAAGTTGAGTTTCGATGATCTATTCCGGGTGGATGTAAAAGATCCCATGGCACTATTTTGAAGAAGGGAAGGGGAGTTACCCCCCAGTGTTGTGGCCAACATTTATCCCAATATTAATCAACACCACAGAAAGAGACTACCTGGTCTTTATCTCATTGCTGTGTGCAAATTGGCTGCTTACAAAACAACCATCTTCTCCAAGAATTCTCCAGCAATCCCCATATCCTGAGAAGGAAATTTAAAATAAAAGAGAAACTACATTGAAATAAATCACAAACAGAAATACCTGGAAAAACTCAGCAGGTCTGGCAGCATCGGCGGAGAAGAGCACAGTTAATATTTCGAGTCCAAGAGTCATGAGGACTCGAAATGTCAACTGTGCTCTCCTCCACCGATGCTGCCAGACCTGCTGAGTTTTTCCAGGTATTTCTGTTTCTGTTTTGGTTTTGGATTTCCAGCATCGGCAGTTTTTTGATTTTACATTTGAAGTAAATCACATTGTGTCAGTTCGTATAAAGAAACCAGCTGCAAGGTGCTGTAACTCTCAAACAGAGATACGCAACAGATCAATCATCATCTGTTTTTAAAAAAGGCATGCAAATTTTTCAGAACGCAAGTGGCATTTATATTACCACCTTTAATGCAGCAAAACTTCCCCAGGTACCTCATGGGAATGATTATCAAAACAAAATTACCATCAACCCACAAGAGGAGATAATAGTTTGGATATGGACACAGGTAGGTTTTAAAAAGCATCGTAAAGGAGGAGAGGGAGTGGGAGAGGTTTAGGGAGGGATTCCCAGAGCTTAGGGCTCAGGCAGTTGAAGGCACGGCCGCCAATGATGGGGCGACGGAAATTGGGGATGAATAAGAGATTGGAATTGGAAGGGTGCAGGGAATTGTAGGGTTGGAACAGGTTACAGATATAGTGAAAGGTGAAACTATGGAATGAACTGAACATGAGAACGAGTTAATGGCGTACCTACATGGAGTACTGCTGGCTGTGTGGTGCTGAGTGCGATAAGAAATTCTGGGTCAAACTGTTCAAGCCTGTTATATTGAAATAGATATTATAAATATATACATTTAAAAACTCATTAAAGTCAACTGCTCTGGGGTTCACAATGCTGTCTTTATGAATAGGCAGAGTTTTGCTCCATTGTGTAGTAATGAGTATTAGATTAGTTAGTGCTCACTAACCCACAGTGAGGGTCATTTTCCTGCAGCTTGCCAGTGTTTGCATCGAGATAGAGCCTGTGAGGTAAAATGGATAGCTTAGGGAAGGGTTTATATCCACAGAAATGCTGGTTATACTGATAACCTCTTGTCGTTTTTAAATAACCTATACTTTTCATGTTACCAATCCTCATGAACATGGCTGTTGATGGTGTTAGTGGATGAAGGCCGTCCATACATTGACGCTGTGAAACATCCTAATGCTTCCCCCATCAATGGCGGCCATGCCTTCAGCTGCCTGGGCCTCAAGCTCTGGAATTTCTTCCCTAAACCTCCCTCCCTCAGGCTCCTCCTTCAAGACGGCCCTTAATGCTGGTCTCTTTGAGCAAGTTTAGGTGGAAGATGGCTGTTAGTGGACTGGTAATCCTGAGGCTCTGGGGTCATGGGTTCAAATCCCACTGTGGCCACTGGTGGAATTTAAATTCAATGAATACATTTGGAATGTAAATCTTGTCTCAGTAACAGTGACAATGAAATTATCATTCGTTGTTGTAAAAACCCATCTGGCTCACATGTCATTTAAGGAAGGAAATCTGCTGTCCTTACCTGGTCTGGTCTGGCCTACATGTGACTCCAGACCCACAGCAATGTGGTTGACTTTTAAATGCCCTCTGAAATGGCCCAGCAAGTCACTCAGTTCAAAGGCAATTAAGGATGGGCAACAAATGCTGGGCCTTGCCAGTGTTACCCACGTCCCATGAAAGAATAAAGAAAGTCTTTGGTCGTCTATCCGAAAACCTCCTTCCTTGTCAGTTTTTTCTGTCTGATCGAGGCCTTGGGATGATGATTGACTATGCGAAAGGTGCTAGATAAATGCAAGTTGTTGTTGAAGTAGTCGTGCACGTGATGTACTTTGTTTCACAGCTGTTGCCCAGACTTTGTGAAATGGGGTCTTCCAACCCCACCCCCCCTCTCCAAATTATTATTATTAATTGATATTGATAACAGAGCACAACAGAGCCAGACAGAGCAAAACAGAGGCAAACAGAGCCAAACAGAGCAGAACAGAGCCAAACAGAGCAAAACAGATCCAAATAGAGCCAAACAGAACCAAACAGAGCAAAACAAAGCCAAACAGAGCAAAACAGAGCTAAACAGAGCAAAATAGAGCTACACAGAGCAAACTGGAGCAAAAAAGAGCCAAACGTTTTAATGGAGTGAATATGAGCACCACAAGTGTCAGCCAGAGATGGCGGTGAGGTGAGACTTTCCACAAAGAGTCTATTTAAACAGAGTCTCTATGAACTACAGTAACTCTGTAGTTCTCATGACTACAGTAACTCATGACTGAAACTACAGCAACATCTCCCAGTAAAAGCAGGATTATTTCTCCAGAAAAAGCTGCATGAGAGGAGTTTCGTTACATAAGACAAATTATAGGCGTATAAAGTCCAACCCTGTCACTTACAGCAGTGATTAGTGGAAAAATTCACCCAATTCTCTCCATTCTGCCCTGGACTTGACCCTTGATTTTAACTCTGTAGGATTTGAGAGAGTTAACATCAAGCCCCACCTGCTGCTAGAAATGAGTGGAAACTCACCCTAAAGCTCTGCAATAAAATGTCAAAATGAAACCCGGGTTTACAGCAGTCAGTTTCCTCTTCAGTGATTGGGTGATGACTTGAAGGACTCAAAATTGTGCACCCGGTATTGAACATGCCCAGTTCCTTTTCTATCCTTTTGATTTCAACAGGATGAATATTAGGCAGGTTCCACATCAGGTGGGTTTTGGTTTGGATAAGTACTTGAAAAAGAAAAATTTGCCGGGATGTGGGGAAGTGCACCACATTGGGGAGCCGTAGGACTGATTGGATAGCTCTCCAAAGAACCAGCACAGATAAGATGGGCCGAATAGCCTCTTTCTCAGCTGTAAGATACTATGTGATCCCCTCCCTTATTCAAGTCAGTCCAATTGAAGATTTTATTTTGGCATTGCCAGTATCAAATCTGGAAGCAATTT
This sequence comes from Carcharodon carcharias, assembly GCF_017639515.1. Taxonomy (NCBI): domain Eukaryota; kingdom Metazoa; phylum Chordata; class Chondrichthyes; order Lamniformes; family Lamnidae; genus Carcharodon; species Carcharodon carcharias. The sequence continues at coordinate 116,976,526 of NC_054482.1, forward strand.
TACAAACCTGGCATTATTTCAGATTTCAGTTCCATGGCTGTGAATTTATGGACATGTTCAGCTGGTTTGCTCTGGTATCGTGCCTTTTACATGAAATGTCACAAAACCCTTTGTAGGCCCCACCCAGAGCAACACTGAGAGGAGATTGCAGGGGAAAGTGACTGAAGACATGCTCAGAGATGGAGGGGTTTGGAGAGTTACTGACCGACAGCAAAGACAAAATTCAAAAAGATTCTGCTTTTCAGTAGCATCTTTCACAACCTCAGGACATCCCAAAATCTTTCCGGCCAATGAAGGCTCTTTAACTGCAGTCACTTTTGTAACACCGGAGACAGGGCAGATAATTTACACACAAAACAGATTCCCACAAACGGTAATAAGGTAAACCACCAGATAATTTACTATTTCAACTTCCTTGGGATCCTCACGCTTACACTCTGTTATCCCTTTTGGGGGAGAGCAGGGAAGCATTAAAAGGCTGATTGTCAACCGGATGAGCTGCATTACAAGTGCTGCTGCTGTGATCCACAAGTCCTGAAGTGAGGCTTGGACATGGATCAGAGTCTGGGGTATTACCTACTAAGCCACAAGGCTAATGATGGTGGTTGATCAATAAATATTGGCCAGGCCACTGAAGAGGTCCTGCCCTTCTTCCTCTAAAGGGTATCATGGGACATTTTCCTGAGAGAATAGAGAGAACTTTGGTTTAATGTCTCATCTGAAAGACAACACCTACGCCAGTGCAGCACCCCATAGTACTGACCCTCCGACAGTGCAGCACTCCCTCAGTACTGAGTCTCCAACAGTGCAGCACTCCCTCAGTACTGACCCTCCGACAGTGCAGCACTTCCTCAGTACTGACCCTCCGACCAGTACAGCACTCCCTCAGTACTGAGTATCAGACAGTGCAGCACTCCCTCAGTACTGACCCTCTGACAGTGCAGCACTCCCTCAGTACTGAGTCTCCGACAGTGCAGCATTCCCTCAGTACTGACCCTCCGACCAGTACAGCACTCCCTCAGTACTGACTCTCTGACAGTGCAGCATTCCCTCAGTACTGAGCCTCTGACAGTGCAGCACTCCCTCAGTACTGACCCTCTGACAGTGCAGCGCTCCCTCAGTACTGACCCTCTGACAGTGCAGCGCTCCCTCAGTACTGACCCTCAGACAGTGCAGCACTCCCTCAGTATTGACCCTCAGATGGTGCAGCATTCCCTCAGTACTGACCATCCGACAGTGCAGCATTCCCTCAGTCCTGACCCTCCGACAGTGCAGCATTCCCTCAGTCCTGACCCTCCGACAGTGCAGCACTCCCTCAGTACTGACCCTCCGACAGTGCAGCATTCCCTCAGTCCTGACCCTCCGACAGTGCAGCACTCCCTCAGCACTGACCCTCTGACAGTGCAGCACTCCCTCAGCACTGACCCTCCGACAGTGCAGCACTCCCTCAGTACTGACCCTCTGACAGTGCAGCATTCCCTCAGTCCTGACCCTCCGACAGTGCAGCACTCCCTCAGCACTGACCCTCTGACAGTGCAGCACTCCCTCAGCACTGACCCTCCGACAGTGCAGCACTCCCTCAGTACTGACCCTCTGACAGTGCAGCACTCCCTCAGTACTGACCCTCTGACAGTGCAGCACTCCCTCAGCACTGACCCTCTGACAGTGCAGCACTCCCTCAGTACTGACCCTCTGACAGTGCAGCACTCCCTCAGTACTGACCCTCTGACAGTGCAGCACTCCCTCAGTACTGACCCTCCGACAGTGTAGCACTCCCTCAGTACTGACCCTCCGACAGTGCAGCACTCCCTCAGTACTGACCCTCTGACAGTGCAGCACTCCCTCAGTACTGACCCTCTGACAGTGCAGCACTCCCTCAGTACTGACCCTCTGACAGTGCAGCACTCCCTCAGTACTGACCCTCTGACAGTGCAGCACTCCTTCAGGACTGACCCTCTGACAGTGCAGCACTCCCTCAGTACTGACCCTCTGACAGTGCAGCACTCCCTCAGTACTGACCCTCTGACAGTGCAGCACTCCATCAGTACTGACCCTCTGACAGTGCAGCACTCCCTCAGTACCGACCCTCTGACAGTGCAGCACTCCCTCAGTACTGACCCTCTGACAGTGCAGCACTCCCTCAGTACCGACCCTCTGACAGTGCAGCACTCCTTCAGGACTGACCCTCTGACAGTGCAGCACTCCCTCAGTACTGACCCTCTGACAGTGCAGCACTCCCTCAGTACTGACCCTCTGACAGTGCAGCACTCCCTCAGCACTGACCCTCTGACAGTGCAGCACTCCCTCAGCACTGACCCTCTGACAGTGCAGCACTCCCTCAGTACTGACCCTCTGACAGTGCAGCACTCCCTCAGTACTGACCCTCTGACAGTGCAGCACTCCCTCAGTACTGACCCTCTGACAGTGCAGCACTCCCTCAGTACTGACCCTCTGACAGTGCAGCACTCCCTCAGTACTGACCCTCTGACAGTGCAGCACTCCCTCAGTACTGACCCTCTGACAGTGCAGCATTCCCTCAGTACTGACCCTCTGACAGTGCAGTGCTCCCTCAGTACTGACCCTCTGACAGTGCAGCACTCCCTCAGTAATGACCCTCCGACACTGCAGCACTCCCTCAGTACTGACCCTCTGACAGTTCAGCACACCCTCATTAATGACCCTCCGACAGTGCAGCACTCCCTCAGTACTGACCCTCTGACAGTGCAGCACTCCCTCAGCACTGACCCTCTGACAGTGCAGCACTCCCTCAGTACTGACCCTCTGACAGTGCAGCACTCCCTCAGTACTGACCCTCTGACAGTGCAGCACTCCCTCAGTACTGACCCTCTGACAGTGCAGCACTCCCTCAGTACTGACCCTCTGACAGTGCAGCACTCCCTCAGTACTGACCCTCTGACAGTGCAGCACTCCCTCAGTACTGACCCTCTGACAGTGCAGCACTCCCTCAGTACTGACCCTCTGACAGTGCAGCATTCCCTCAGTACTGACCCTCTGACAGTGCAGCACTCCCTCAGTACTGACCCTCTGACAGTGCAGCACTCCCTCAGTAATTACCCTCCGACACTGCAGCACTCCCTCAGTACTGACCCTCTGACAGTGCAGCACACCCTCAGTAATGACCCTCCGACAGTGCAGCACTCCCTCAGTACTGACCCTCTGACAGTGCAGCACTCCCTCAGCACTGACCCTCTGACACTGCAGCACTCCCTCAGTACTGACCCTCTGACAGTGCAGCACTCCCTCAGTACTGACCCTCTGACAGTGCAGCACTCCCTCAGTACTGACCCTCTGACAGTGCTGCACCCTCAGTACTGACCCTCTGACAGTGCAGCACTCCCTCAGTACTGACCCTCTGACAGTGCAGCACTCCCTCAGCACTGACCCTCTGACAGTGCAGCACTCCCTCAGTACTGACCCTCTGACAGTGCAGCACTCCCTCAGTACTGACCCTCTGACAGTGCAGCACTCCCTCAGTACTGACCCTCTGACAGTGCAGCACTCCCTCAGTACTGACCCTCTGACAGTGCAGCACTCCCTCAGTACTGACCCTCTGACAGTGCAGCACTCCCTCAATACTGACCCTCCGACAGTGCAGCACTCCCTCAGTACTGACCCTCTGACAGTGCAGCACTCCTTCAGTACTGACCCTCTGACAGTGCAGCACTCCCTCAGTACTGACCCTCTGACAGTGCAGCACTCCCTCTGTACTGACGCTCTGACAGTGCAGCACTCCCTCAGTACTGAGCCTCTGACAGTGCAGCACTCCCTCAGTACTGACCCTCTGACAGTGCTGCACTCCCTCAGGACTGAGCCTCTGACAGTGCAGCACTCCCTCAGCACTGAGGCTGACTTCCAGGGTGTGAGATAAGGTGACTGTGCAATGATTGAACAGGGAGAGGGGACAGAGGCCAGAGTGAGATGTACCTATATGGAACGGCATGAGGGTGCAGAGACAGTAAGGGCTTTGTAGGTGAGCACAGATATTTGAATCCATTCATTACCTGCTAGGGTGCAGATGAAGACAGTGGAAATAGGATGTTATTGGTTGTCAGCTTCTGTTAAGTTGGTATAGCTCCTGTCTGCTCTTTAAGAGGGATGCAAGAGATCCCCCCGCACTATTTTGAACATGAACAGAGGAATTCTTCCCAAGGTCCAGGGACCAATATATCCCTCAGCTAACATCACTAAACCAGATAATCTGGTCATTGTCAAATTGCTGTTTGTGGGAGCTTGCTGTGTGTCAATTGGGTTCCGTGTTTCTTGCATTACAACAACCATACTTCACAAATGCTTCTTTGTCTGTGAAACACTTTGGGACGTTCTTTGGTGGTGAATGGTGTTATAGAAATACAAGCCTTTCTTCTTTAAAATTTAGTCTTGATAGTTCAAGGTCATTCATGTGCCAAAAGAGAACTACTCAATAATTTGAATGAAGTAATTTGAAGAACAGGAGGTAATTGAATGTTGAAAGAGACGGTATTAATTTTAACAGAGGGTAACCTGTATTTAAAGGGTGCTTAAAACGGCAGAAAAATAAACATACTCAGCATCAAGATGTTAATATTCAAAGAGCCACACCTCAAGGTGGCAGGAGATAAACTGACGCTGTCAATAAGTAAGGTTCCATTTGATTAAGTCGCGTGACCTACATTGTTTATAATTAGGGCAGTTTCAAACCTTTCCACCTCTGGAGGCACTAAAAGCAATTCCTTTAAGTAATTGCTGTGCAGCTCTGTCCATCACTCACCACCAGGACAGCATTTCTGGAGCTGAAACGAAGCCCTGCTCCTCGAATTCCTGCGACATAGAACTGACTGATGCACCAGTTACACAATTCTCTGGGTCTGCGCACTGCGGAAGTTAATGGATGAACAGGTAAACAGGGTTGCAACGCTTTAAGACTCTCACCCTCCCCTAGTTCTGTGACCTTCTCCATCCCCACAACCCTCTGAGATACCTGCACTCCTCTTAATTCTGGTCTCTTTCACATGTCCGATTTTAATTGCTGCGCTGTCTTCAACTACCTGGACTGACCATTCCTCTTTGCTGTACTCACTGTGCTGGGGCAAGGAGCATTGCTGCCTCACAGAAGTGTTTTGAGTATTGAAGCTTAGCATGAGGAGAATACCAATGGCTCCTGAGTCCCATAGCACAGCAACTTGTATTGTGATTGATGACACAATCTGCGGATAGTACTTTAAACACAGCAGTTGGTGAGAGTTGGTAAAATCTGCTGAACTGAGTGGCTTGTTAAAGAGAGCAACAGAGTCACAATGCAAATTTGATGAAAAGTGGGGATGTTGGACAGAGGGTGCTGGACACTCAGCTCCAACACTCAGCTGCCTTGGTCACCCATCCTGATGATTATGGTGAGGCTGTCCTTTAACGTGTAGATCCCACCAGGCACAATGGACCGAAATTTTTTGCCCAGTGATGGATCCCAGCGTTGGGACCGTTCCTGGTTCCCGATCCCTCTGGTGTCTGGTCCCCCCCCACCCACCCCACCCCGCGATCTGCTGGGAAGCAGCAAATTAACAAGCCGACGGGTTTGTCATCCAGTTGAGGATGGCGAGTGGAACAGCAGCAAGAGAGGCCCAATCGGAGGGCCCACGGCACTGTTTGACCATGTGGAGAGGTGGAGTACCACTGGGGCAGAAAGGGGAGCGTGAGGGCACCTCAAAATGGAGGGGCACTCAGAGCCTGCAGAGAACTTAGAAGGCCCCAAGCTGCGAAAGCCATCAGTGTGGAGGGGAAACCTACCCGCAAATGGATTGTGGCTGAGGCTATGAATTTCCATCTCTGTGGCTTCTTGATTGGGGTATTGAGGGGAGGACCACCCTGCTCTCCACTCCTCCATCCCGCTGTCTGATACTGGGGAACTGCTGGCCGATTTGGAAGATGACCCCTAAGTGGGTTTTAATTAAGCCTACAGAGCAGCTTGGCAAACCCCATAGCAGACCCCCCCCCACCACCCCCCCCCACCCGCTAGGAAATCTGCCCATGGGTAAGGCAGTGTCGGGGAGCCATGAAACTCCTTGAGTTACCCTGCCCATTCCCCCCCACCCCCCACCCCCCCACGACCTCCAAAGCTGCCCCCCACCCCCCACCCCCAGGAGCCCATTGCATCACATACCATGGCCTTCTGTTCAATGCTATTTACAGCTAGTTACAGCCCCTCAGCATTATGAATAGCAATCAGATTTGGATGTTGAAATGCGGGGACGTTACAACACCATTGGGAAGCTGTTTTTAAGGGGTTAACAAGTACAGGATCTGAAGGAACACGGCAACAGAGCAGGAAGCTACAATTCAGCTAGAAGGTATTTTATTGAGTTTCCTTCAGGCAGTCATATTAACCCCAATCCAATCTGCCCTCAGCAATCTCATTAGGGCCTTTCCTTCCTCCCACTGAAAGAAAACCAGAAGTAGACAAAAAATTATATTCATCTTTAAACATTATGGTGGCTTTGTTTTTTTAAGGAACTAGCACCGGGAGGCTGAGACAAAGTCTTTTCAAGTTTTAAGCAATCGAGCTTTGGCTCCTCGCCAGATTGGTTATCGGAAGCGGTTAGTTTATTTTTTCAGAGGATCTTTGCCCATGTCCTTCTGGAAGTTGGTAGCACTGTCACTCCTGAAACGTCGACAACTCACTCCTCTGCCTTTGACTCTTGGGCACTCCGCACTCTTTGAGTTTTGCATTGAGTTCCACGTAGAATCTTACAGCTTAGAAGGAGGCCATTCAGCTTATTGTGTCTGTGCTGGCTCCTGGAAAGAGCAATCCAAATAGTCCTGCAAATTTTTTTCCCATAACCTTTTTCCCTGTTTCCTATCAGGCAGCACATTCCAGATCACCGCAACTTGCTACATGAAGAAAATTCACCCCATCTCTCCGTTTGTTCTTTTGCCAACAATCTTCAATCTGTGTCCCTGGGGTTACCAATCTTCCTGTTATTGGAAGCAATTTCTTCTTATTTACAATAACAAAACCGCCATCCTCAACTGGGTATTGTGTAATGAGGAAGGAATAATTGGCAATCTAGTTGTGCGAGGCCCCTTGGGGATGAGCGACCATAATATGATAGAATTCTTCATCAAGATGGAGAGTGACGTAGTTGATTTTGAGACAAAAACAGAAATACTTGGAAATACTGGCAGCATCGACGGAGAAGAACAAAGTTGACGTTTCGAGTCCTCGTGACCCTTCAACAGTACTGATTCTAAGACTTGGGTCCTGAATCTTAATAAGGGAAACTACGATGGTATGAGGCATGAGTTGGCTATGATGGATTGCAAAACGTTACTTAAAGGGATAACGGTGGATAGGCAATGGCAAACATTCAAAGAGCGCATGAGTGAACTGCAACAATTGTTTATTCCTGTCTAGTGCAAAAGTAAAACAGGAAAGGTGGCCAAACCATGGCTTACAAGGGAAATTAGAGATAGTGTTAGATACAAGGAAGAGGCATAAAAATTAGCCAGAAAAAAAAACAACAGATCTGAGGATTGGGAGCAGTTTAGAATTCAGCAAAGGAGGACCAAGGGATTTATTAAGAAGGAGAAAATAGACTACGAGAGTAAGCTTGTGGGGAACATAAAAACTGATTGTAAAAGCTTCTGTAGGTATGTGAAGAGAAAAAGATGGGTGAAGACAAATGTAGGTCCCTTACAGTCAGAAACTGGGGAATTTATAAGGGGGAACAAAGAAATGGCTGACCAACTAAATAGATTCTGTCTTCACAAAGGAGGACACTAATAACATACCAGAAATTTGGGGAACACAGGGTTTAGTGGGAAGGAGGAACTGAAAGAAATCAGTATTAGTAGGGAAATGGTGTGGGGAAATTGATGGGATTGAAGGCCGATAAATCCCTGGGTCCTGATAATCTACATCCAGAGTACTTAAAGAAGTGGCCCTAGAAATAGTGGATGCATTGGTGGTCATCTTCCGAGATTCTATAGGCTCTGGAACAGTTCCTACAGATTGGAGGGTAGCTAATGTAACCCCACTATTTAAAAAGGGAGGTAGAGAGAAAACAGGGAATTATAGACCAGTCAGCCTGACGTCGGTAGTGGGGAAAATTCTAGAGTCCATTATAAAAGATTTAATAGCTGAGCACATGGAAAACAGTGGCAGAATCGGACAGAGTCAGCATGGATTTACGAAAGGGAAATCATGCTTGACAAATCTACTGGAATTTTTCGAGGATGTAACTAGTAGAGTTGTTGAGGGGGAGCCAGTGGATGTGGTTTATTTGGACTTTCAGAAGGCTTTCAACAAAGTCCCACCTAAGAGATTGGCGTGTAAAATTAAAGCACATGGGATTGGGGGTAGTGTATTGAGATGGATAGAAAACTGGTTGGCAGACAGGAAACAAAGAGTAGGAATAAATGGGTCGTTTTCCGAATGGCAGGCAGTGACTAGTGGGGGTACCGCAGGGATCGGTGCTGGGACTCCAGTTATTCACAATATATATTAATGATTTAGATGAGGGAATTAAATGTAATATCTCCAGATTTGCAGATGACACAAAGCTGGGTGGGAGGGTGAGCTGTGAGGAGGATGCAGAGATGCTTCAGTGTGATTTGGACAAGCTGAGTGAGTGGGAAAATGCATGGCAGATGCAGTATAATGTGGATAAATGTGAGGTTATCCACTTTGGTAGCAAAAACAGGAAGGCAGATTATTATCTGAATGGTTATAAATTGAGAGAGGGGAATGTGCAATGAGATCTGGGTGTCCTTGTACACCAGTCGCTGAAGGTAAACATGCAGGTGCAGCAGGTGGTAAAGAAGGCAAATGGTATTTTGGCCTTCATAGCCAGAGGATTTGAGTACAGGAGCAGGGATGTCTTGCTGCAATTGTACAGGGCCTTGGTGAGATCACACCTGGAATATTGTGTGCAGCTTTGGTCTTCTTATCTGAGGAAGGTTGTACTTGCTATAGAGGGAGTGCAGTGAAGGTTTACCCAACTGATTCCTAGGATGGCGAGACTGACACATGAGGAGAGATTGAGTTAGTTAGGATTATATTTTCTGGAGTTCAGAAGAATGAGGGGGGATCTCATAGAAACCTACAAAATTCTAACAGGACTAGACAGGGTAGATGCAGGAAGGATGTTCCTGATGGCGGGGAGTCCAGAACCAGGGGTCACAGTCTGAGGATATGGGGTAGACCATTTAGGACTGAGATGAGGAGAAATTTCTTCACCCAGAGCCTGTGGAATTCGCTACCACAGAAAGTAGTTGAGACCAAAACATTGTATGTTTTCAAGAAGGAGTTAGAAATAGCTGTTGGGGTGAAAGGGATCAAAGGATATGGGGAGAAAGCGGGAGCAGGCTATTGAGTTGGATGATCAGCCATGATCATAATGAATGGTGGAGCAGGCTCAAAGGGCCGAATGGCCTACTCCTGCTCCTAGTTTCTATGTTTCATGTAACTCTACACAATTTTGAACATCTCTATTAAATCTCCCTGTAACCTCCTCTGCTCTAAGGAGAACAATATCAGCTTCTCCAGTCTCTCCACATTAACTGAAGTCTCCCATCTCGGATACCATTGGGTTAAATCTCCTCTGCACGGTCTCCATGGTCTTGACATCCTTCCTAAAGTGTGGAACTATGAATTGGACTCAATACTCAAGTGATGTTATAAAGGTAGAAATAGGAATAGGATCAGGTGAAGGCCATTTAGTCCCTTGAACGTGTTCCGCCATTCAATTAGATCAGGGCTGAAGTGTTATCTTAACTCCATCTACCCGGCTTGATTCCTTCACCCTTGAACCAATTACCTAACAATACTCAATCAATCTCAGTTTTGAAATTTTTAATTGACCCCCAGCATCCACCCCTTTTTGCAGGAAAATTTCAGGAAGGTTTCCAGCTTTCAGCTCCAGATTTCCACTCCCCTTTGTGTGAAGAAGCACTTAACCCTGAACAACCTGGCTTTAATTTTAAATTTATTCCCCCTTGCTCTGCACCCCCACCAGAGGGGATAGTTTCTCCCTAATGACCTTTTTGAATCCTATATTCTTCTTGAACACTTCATTTAGATCAACCCTTAATCTTCTACACTCGAGAGAATACAATCCGAGTCTCTGTAACTTGGTAGGTTCTCTAACTGGGTCCTGTAGACAGTTGAGTCAATCTTGTTGACAAACACTTTCCAGCAGAGGTCACTGGAGAACAATCAAGGGAGGTGAATTCAGGCTGATTTCCACCCCAAGGCACCAAGACCAGTTGTTAAAACAAACATAAGACACAGGAGATGAAGTCAGGCATTAGGCCTCCTGAGTCTGTACCGTTCAATATATCATGGTTGACCTTCTGCATTAGGGGGAGGTGGTAATGTCACTGGCCTAACCCAGAGGCCCAGGCTAATGCTGTGGGGACACAAATCCCACCATGGCAACTGATGAAATTTGAATACAATTAATTAAAATCTGGAATTAAGAAGCTAGTCTCAGTAATAGTGACCATGAAACCATTGTCGATTGTTGTAAAAATCCATCTAATGCCCTTTAAGGGGAAAAAACATCTGCCATCCTCTGGTCTGGCCTACACATGACTCCAGACCCACAGCAAGGTGGTTGACTCTTAACTGCCCTCCGAAATGGCCCAGCAAGACATTCATATATCAAAACAAAAAACTGCGGATGCTGGAAATCCAAAACAAAAACAGAATTGCCTGGAAAAACTCAGCAGGTCTGGCAGCATCGGCGGAGAAGAAAAGAGTTGATGTTCTGTCGAAGGGTCATGAGGACTCGAAACGTCAACTCTTTTCTTCTTCGCCAATGCTGCCAGACCTGCTGAGTTTTTCCAGGTAATTCTGTTTTTGTTTAGCAAGACGTTCAGTTGTATTAAACTGCTACAAAAGTTCAAAGCAATGGACTCCCAAACAGCCTTTTGGGCATACCTACACCACATGGACTGCAACGGTTCAAGAAGGCAGCTCACCACCACCTTCTCAAAGGCAATTAGGGATGGGCAATAAATGATGGCCCTCTAGCTAGAAATGCCCACATCCTGTGATTGAATAAATTTAAAAAAAAAATTCCACTTTGCTGTCTGGTCCCTATACCCCTTAATTCCCTTGGTGCCAAAAATCTCTTGGTCTCTACCTTGAATATACTCAATGACTGAGGATTCTCAGCTCTCTGAGGTAGAGAATTCCAAAGATTCACTACTCTCTGAGTGAAGAGATTTCTCTTCATCATTGTCCTAAATGGCCAACCCCTTATCCTCAGACTGTGACCTCCTGTTCTCGACTCTGCAGCATCAGCATCGGCTTCTGCCAGTTTTATACATTCCAATGAGCGCACCTCTCGTTCTTCTAAACTCCAGCGGAAACTAGTCCATTCGCAACTGCCTCCTGCCCCCTGCACCTCGCCTTGTTCTTACCCCTGGTTTGAAGTGAGTACAGTTGAGGTGTCTACCGCATTTTATGTAGCACCTACCTTTTCGTAGTGAAGGAAGGAGGAATAATATTTTTTTCAACAGTCACTAGTGCGCTCACTGCACAGTCATTCCACATGATGTTTTATTTATACCTTTTCACTCTTCCACTCCTATCCCTCCATATATGCACTAAACAAGGTATGATATTTCAGTAGAGTGAGTATTATCAGCATTTCTCTCTTTCTAATTTCTTTTCATGAACAATGCAGAAGAGTCATTTGTTGGGAATGCAGGATTCCCAAAATGCCTAACAACAACTTGTATTTATATAACTCTTTCAACTTAGGAAATCATCCAAAGCTGCTTCACAGCAATGTTATCAGACGAAATTTGACACCGAGCCACATAAAGAGAAATGAGGACAAGTGACCAAAACTTCAGTCAATGATTTAGGATTTTAGGAGCGTTTTGAAGGAGGAAAGAGAGATATAGAGATGTGGAGAGGTTTATGGAGGGAATTCCAGAGCCTAGGACCCAGGCAGCTGAAGGCTGTGGTGGAGCAATGGACAGGAGGGAGTGCAGAAGAGGCCAGAATTTAAAGAGTGCAGAGATCTCCCAGAGGGCTGGAGGAGGATACAATGATAGAGAAGGATGAGGGATTTGAAAACAAAGGTGAGAATTTTAAAATTGAGGCATTTTTGGACCAGGAGCCAATGTAGATAAGTGAGTGGAAGGGCGATGGATGAATGAGACTTGGTGTACGTGAGGATATATTGGGTGGTGGTGGTGGTGGTGGGGGGTGGGGGGGGGTGGTGGGGAGGGCACCAAATGCTTAAGCTCAAGTTTGCTGAGGGTGGAAGGTGGGATAAGTTAATGTTCAGGGTGGGGACCTGATGATGCTCCAGACCTGAAGCACTAACCTGTCTGCTGCGGGACCCCACAGACATGATGTGTGTTTCCAATCAAACATCTTGTGTTCTTTTCTATTTCTGATTTTCAATTTTGTTTGAAATCTGAAGAATTGTATTGACGGTAATCATATGGATGGAGGACTCTGTAATAAAACTTGCATAAATGCACAAAGAGTCGGCTGATATCAATCCTGATAAATTTTATTTTAATGCACGTGTTTTTCATTCGTGTCTTCATCTTGCCTGTGACTCACAGGTGCTGAGTGATGGGCTGGTAAATCATTCAAAGCCTAATAGTGATGGGCTATTACCTCAATGTGATATGCAGAGCGGCCCTAATGTACCTTAATATTCTCAAAATCTCCTCGTTTGTCTTCACTGACAGTTCCTGGATAGTTGTGTTGCCCAAGCTCTCAGCTGTGGCACACTCTCCTCTGCATTCAAAGATTGTGGGGTCAAGCCCCGCTCCAGCCATTGGATACCTTATGAAGGTTGGCAATTCCTGGTGCCAGTACTGAGGTGCTCGGCAATGTCAGAGAGCCTGCAACTCCAACAGTGCAGCACTCCCTCAGTACTGACCCTCTGACAGTGCAGCACTCCCTCAGTACTGACCCTCTGACAGTGCAGCACTCCCTCAGTACTGACCCTCTGACAGTGCAGCACTCCCTCAATACTGACCCTCTGACTGTGCAGCACTCCCTCAGTACTGACCCTCTGACAGTGCAGCACTCCCTCAGTACTGACCCTCTGACAGTGCAGCACTCCCTCAATACTGACCCTCTGACAGTGCAGCACTCCCTCAGTACTGACCCTCTGACAGTGCAGCACTCCCTCAATACTGACCCTCTGACAGTGCAGCACTCCCTCAGTACTGACCCTCTGACAGTGCAGCACTCCCTCAGTACTGATCCTCTGACAGTGCAGCACTCCCTCAATACTGACCCTCTGACAGTACAGCACTCCCTCAGTACTGACCCTCTGACAGTGCAGCACTCCCTCAATACTGACCCTCTGACTGTGCAGCACTCCCTCAGTACTGACCCTCTGACAGTGCAGCACTCCCTCAGTACTGACCCTCTGACAGTGCAGCACTCCCTCAGTACTGACCCTCTGACAATGCAGCACTCCCTCAGTACTGACCCTCTGACAGTGCAGCGCTCCCTCAGTACTGACCCTCTGACAATGCAGCACTCCCTCAGTACTGACCCTCTGACAGTGCAGCGCTCCCTCAGTACTGACCCTCTGACAGTGCAGCGCTCCCTCAGTACTGACCCTCTGACAATGCAGCACTCCCTCAGTACTGACCCTCTGCCAATGCAGCACTCCCTCAGTACTGACCCTCTGACAGTGCAGCGCTCCCTCAGTACTGACCCTCTGACAATGCAGCGCTTCCTCAGTACTGACCCTCTGACAGTGCAGCACTCCCTCAGTACTGACCCTCTGACAGTGCAGCGCTATCTCAGTACTGACCCTCTGACAGTGCAGCACTCCCTCAGTACTGACCCTCTGACAGTGCAGCACTTCCTCAGTACTGACCCTCTAACAGTGCAGTGCTCCCTCAGTACTGACCCTCTGACAGCGCAGCGCTCCCTCATTACTGACCCTCTGACAGTGCAGCACTCCCTCAGTACTGACCCTTTGACAGTGCAGTGCTCCCTCAGTACTGACCCTCTGACAGTGCAGCACTCCCTCAGTACTGACCCTCTGACAGTGCAGCACTCCCTCAGTACTGACCCTCTGACAGTGCAGTGCTCCCTGGAGTAATCATTGTTCCATTAGGTGCAAACACAGGAGAAATAATCATGGGGAATGAGGCAATGGCAGATACTCTGAACAAATCTTTTCTCTCTGTCTTCAGAGCTGAAAATACAATGTACATACAGAAATAGAGGATAACTGAGGGGGCTAGTATAAGTGAGGGACTTAAGGTAATTAATATCAAGAGAGAAAAAGTACCGGAGAAACTCAAGGGACCAAAAGCTGACAGATCCCCGGGATCTGATGGTCTATACCCTAGGGTTTGAAAAGAGATAGCTACAGAGATAGTGGATGTGCTGGCTATGATCTTCCAAAATTCTCTAGATTCTGGAACGGCCCTAGAAGATCAGAAATTAGCAAATGTAACGCTGCTTTCAAGAAAGGAGGGAGGGAGAAAACCGAAACAGGTCAGTTAGTCTGACATCAGCCATCAGGAAAATGCCGGAATCTATGCTTATGGAAACCTTAACAATACACTTCGAAAATCATAATATGATCAGACAGAGTCAACATCGTTTCATGAAAGGGAAATGACGTTTGACAAAGTTATTAGAGGTTTTTGATGATGTAACTGGTAGGGTAGGAAAAGGGGAACCAGTAGATGTGGTATACTTGGAGTTCCAAAAGACATTTGATAAGATGCCACACAAAAGGCAGATATGCAAGATAAGAGCTCATGGAGTTGGGGGTAATCTTTCAAAATTTTACAGGCTTTGGAATGGCCCCTGCAGATTGGAAGGTGGCAAATGTAGCCCTACAATTTAAGGAATGAAGGGGAGAGAAAATGGGGAACTGCAGACCTGTTAGCCTGACATCTGTAGGAGGGAAAATGCTGGAATCTATAATAAAGCAGGACACTTAGAAAATAATGGTAGAATTGAGCAGAGTCAAGATGAATTTATGGAAAGAAAATCATGCCTAACAAACCTGTTGGAGTATTTTGAGGATGTAATTAGCAGAATAGATAAGGGGGAACCAGTGGATATGGTATATTTAGATTTTCATAATGATTTTTGATAAGGTCTCACACAAGAGGTTAATAAACAAAATTGCACATGGGATTGGGGGTATATACTAGCATGGATTAAGAACTGGTTGATGGACAGAAAACAGAGAGTAGGGTAAATGGGTCATTTTCAGGTTGGCAGGCTGTGACTAGGATATTGCACAGATTGGGCCCCAGCTATTCACAGTTGATATCAATGATTTGGATGTAAGGATTAAATGTAATATTTCCAAGTTTGCAGATGACACAAAACAAGGGGGTGGCTATGAATTGTGAGGAGGATGCAAAGACGATTCAAGGAGATTTGGAGAGGCTAAACAAGTGGGGAAAAATTTGGCAGGTAAAATACAATGTGGAGAAATGTGAGGTTATCCATTTTGGTAGGAGAAACAGAATTGGAGTATTTCTTAAATCACAGAATCACAGAATTTTAATGGCACACTAGGAGGCCACTCAGCCCATCGTATCTGCACCGGCTCTCCAAATCAGCACTATGATTCAGTGCCATTTCCTGGCCTTTTCCCCAAACTCCTGCACATTGTTTCTATTCAAATAACCATCTAATGCCCTCTTGAATGCCTCGATTGAACCTGCCTCCACCACACTTCCAGTCAGTGCATTTCAGACCCAAACCACTCGCTGTGTAAAAAAGCTTTTTCTCAGGTCACATTTGCTTCTTTTGCAAATGACTTTAAACTCGGTGCCCTCTCGTTCTTGATCCTTTTACGAGTGGGAACAGCTTCTCCCTACCTACTCTGTCCAGCCCCCTCATGATTTTGAACAACTCTATCAAATCTCCTCTTAGCCTTCTCTTCTCGAAAGAGAACAGTTCCAACCTCTCCACTCCATCTTCGTAACTGAAGTTTCTCACCCCTGGAACCATTCTTGTAAACCTCTTCTGCACTCTCTCCAATGTGTTCACCTCCTTCCTATAATATGATGCCCAGAACTGTACACAATATTCCAACTGAGGTCTAGCGAGTGTCTTATATAAATTCAGCATAACCTCTCTGCTCTTGTACTCAATGCCCCTATTAGTAAAGCTCAGGATACTATATGCTTTATTAACTGCTCTCTCCACCTGTCCTGCCACCTTTGACGATCTATGCACAAATGTACCGAGGTCTTTCTGCTCCTGCACCCCCTTCAAAATTTCACCCCTTATTCTATATTGTGTGCCCATGTTCTTCCTACCAAAATGCATCACCTCACACTTCTCTGCACTGAACTTCATCTGCCACCTATCTGCCCACCAACTTGTCAATGTTCGTTTGAAGTTCCACACATCCTCCTTGCAGTTCACAACATTCCCAAGCTTCGTATCATCCACAAACTTTGAAATTGTCCCCTGCACACCAAAATCTAGACCACTAATATATATCAGGAAAAGCAAGGGTCCCAATACTGACCCCTGGGGAACTCCACTGCAAACCTTCCTCCAACCTGAAAAATATCCATTGACCATTATTGTTTGCTCCCTATTTTTCAGCCAATTTTGAATTTTGTAGCCACAGACAGAATTCCACCCCCCCCCAACGCCACCACCCACCTTAAGGTTGGACGGGCAGGTCCATTAATCAGTTAAATGACTCTGTCAATGGCCCTCAATTGGCCATTGACAGGTCGGCGGGCACACAGCTGAGTTTGCTGCGCCCCCGCCTATCGGAAAATTTAAATGGGGCGCGCCCCCCTCGCTCACCAACAGGGAAATCCTGCCCCACGCTGCTGCTGTTCCTTTTATTCCAAGAGCAATAACTTTTCTTACAAGTCTGTTTTGTGGCACTGCGTCAAATGCCTTTTGAAAGTCCACATCCAGGGAGCTCTGGATTTATTTGCCCTACCTTTCCCTTTCGATGAAAGATACATCGACTGTGCCTGAAGCAATTGTTTTTTGAAGGTAGCCCATTGTTCAGTTCCAGTGTGTCCTGCTGACCTTTTGCTCCAGTCCACCCAGCCCAGCTCCCTTCTTGCCCCATCGAATTTGGCTCTTGTCCAGTTAATTATTCTTACTCTGGATTGCTGATCATCCTTTTCTATCATCATCCTAAAGTGTACAATACAATGATCACTGTCTCCTAAACGTTCCCCCACTGACACTTGATCTACTTGACCCACCTCATTTCTAAATGGCAAGAAGCTGGGAAGTGTTGAACTTCAAAGAGACCTGGGTGTCCTTGTTCGTGAGTCACTGAAAGCTAACATGCAGGTTCAACAAGCAATTAGGAAGGCAAATGGTATGTTGGCCTTTACTACAAGAGGATTTGAGTACTGGAGCAAGGATGTCTTACTGCAACTATATAGAGCCTTGTTGAGACTGTGACTGGAGTATGGTGTGCAGTTTTAGTCTCCTGCCCTAAGGAATGATAGATATACTTGCCAAGAGGGAGTGCAGTGAAGATTCACTCAATTAATTCCTGGAACGGAGGGATTGTCCTATGAGGAATGATTAAATAGACCTGGGCCTTTATTCTCTGGAGTTTAGAAGAATGAGAGATGATCTCATTCAAACATAAAATTCTCACAGGGCTCGACAGGGTAGATGCAGGAAGGATGTGCCCCTAGCTGGGGGGTGTGGAGTCTATGAACAGGGGACACAGTCTCAGAATAAGGGGCAGGCCATTTAGGACTGCGATAAGGGGGAATTTCTTCACTCATAGGGTGGTGAATCTTTGGAATTTTCTGCCCTGTGGAGGTTCAGACATTGAGTATGTTCAAGACTTGAGAACAAGAGAAATCTACATATTAAAAACATCATCAAGGGATATAGCGATAGTGCAGGGAAATGATGTTGAAGTGCTGGAACTGTATAAAACACTGGTTAGGCCATAGCTGGAGCACTGTGTGCAGTTCTGGTCACCACATTATAGGAAGGATGTGATTGCACTGGAGAGGGTGCAGAGGAGATTTACCAGGATGTTGTCTGGGCTGGAGGGTCTGAGCTATGAGGAAAGATTGGATAGGCTGGGGTTGTTTTCCTTGGAGCAGTGAAGGGACCTGATAGAGGTGTATAAAATTACGAGGGGCATAGATAGGGTGGATGGGAAGGCACTTTTTCCATTAGTAGAGGGGTCAATAACCAGGGGGCACAGATTTAAGGTAAGAGTTAGACGGCTGAGAGGATAATTTTTTCACCCTGAGAGTGGTGGGAATCTGGAACTCACTGCCTGAAAGGGTGGTTGAGTCAGAAACTCTTGTAACATTTAATTATTATTTAGATATTCACTTGTGTTGTCATAGCCTCCGGGGCTATGGGCCACGCGCTGGAAAATGGGATTAGTGCAGTCAGATCTTTGTTGACCAGTGCGGACACGATGGGCTGAATGGCCACCTTCTGCACTGTGGACGTCTATGAATCTACGAATCTATAAGTAGAAGATCAGTCATAATCTCATTGAATGGTAGAAGGGCTGAATGGCCTACTCCTTCTCCTAGTTCTTATTAACTTGGGTAAAGGATCGGTTAATGAACAGGAAGCAGAGAGTCAGAATAAATGGGGCATTTTCAAGTTGGCAGATTGTGACCAGTGGAGTGCCGCAAGGATTGGCGCTGGGGCCTTGGTTATTTACAATCTATGTTCATGACTTAGACAAAGAGACAGAGAGTAATGTATCTAAGTTTGGTGATGGTACCAAGCTAGGTGTGGAGGTAAGCTGTGGGGAGGACACACAGAGGCTGCAAGGAATACAGACAGGGTAAGTGAGTGAGCAACAAGGTGGCAGATGCAGTATAATTTGGCAAAATGTGAGGTTATTCACCTTGGTCGCAAGAATAGAAAAGCAGAGTATCTTTAAAAAGGAACGGAACTTGTAGATGTTGATGTTCGAAAGGATTTGGCTGTACTTGTACAAGGATGTTAACAGTTAAAGCGTTTTGGGAGGAATATGGTATGTTTGCCTTTATTGCAAGGGGGTTGTAAGAGAAGGACAGGGCTTTGGTGGGACCACACCTGGAGTCCTGGGCACACTTTATGAACCTAATGATGAGTATAATTGCATTGGAGGAGGTACATTGAATGTTCACTTTCCTGGAATAAAACATTGTCCTATGACGAGAGGCTGAGTAAATTGGGTCTATACTGTCTGGAGATTTGGAGAATGAGAGGTGATCTCACTGAAACAGATACGATTATGAAGGGGTTAACAGGGTGGATGCTGAGAGGTTGTTTCTCCTGACTGGGAATCTAGAACATGGGGGCTTAGTCTCAGGCTAAGGAACTGGTCATTTAGGACTGAGGTAAGGAGAAATTACTTCAATCAAAGAGTTGTGAACCTTTGGATTTCTCTACCCCAGAGGGTTGTGGATGCTCCATTGTTGAATGTATTTAAGACTGAGATAGACAAATTTTTGATCCCTCAGGGAATCATGGGGTAAGGCAAGCAGGTGGAAAAATGGAATTGAGGCCGAGGATGATAATCGTACGGTGGAGAGGCGCTTGGGGCTATATTCATTACTCCGGCTCCTATTTCTTATGTTCTCCCCTCAGTACTGATCCTCTGACAGTGCAGCACGCCCTCAGTACTGACCCTCCGACAGTGCAGCACTTCCTCAGTACTGACCCTCTGACAGTGCAGCACTCCCTCAGTACTGACCCTCTGACAGTGCAGCACTCCCTCAGTACTGACCCTCTGATAGTGCAGCACTTCCTCAGTACTGACCCTCTGACAGTGCAGCACTCCCTCAGTACTGACCCTCTGATAGTGCAGCACTTCCTCAGTACTGACCCTCTGACAGTGCAGCACTCCCTTAGTACCGACCCTCTGATTGTGCAGCACTCCCTCAGTACTGACCCTCCAACAGTGCAGCACTCCCTCAGTACTGACCTTCTGACAGTACAGCACTCCCTCAGTACTGACCCTCTGACAGTGGAGCACTCCCTTAGTGCTGATCCTCTGACGATGCAGCACTCCCTCAGTACTGACCCTCTGACAGTGCAGCTCTCCCTCAGTACTGACACTCTGAGACCTGGTGAGGAGCATTTGTCTTACCTGTAGGGAGTGGAAAATTCTTTGTAATGGTAGCTGTGAGGGGAACAATTGCTGGCAGGAAGACAACGGTGTCTAAATAAGGTTTATTGTGCATGATGGGAACATGCAAAGTATGGTGAATAAGGTTGATGTGCTGCAAGCACAGATAGACACATCACAATATGGGTGGATGTGGTGGAACAAATTTTGCAAGAAGAGGTGCAAAATTTATGGAGTGATTCTAATGGGGGACTTTAATTACCTGAATTTAGACTGGGATTGTAACTGTGAAGAGTGCAGAGAGGGAAAAGCATTCCTCGAGTGTATTCAGGACCATTCTCTGCAGCTGTCTGTTTCTAATCCATTGAGAAAGGAGGCTCTGCTGGGACTGGTTCTTGGGAATGAGGTGGGCCAAGTGGATCAAGTATCAGTAGGGGAGCATTTAGGGCACAGTGAACATTTTATCGCAAGGCTAAGGTTGGTTATGGAAAAGGACAAGGAGCAATCCAGTGCGAAAATGAATTAATTGGGGGAGGCCACAATGGAGTGAGATTGGACCTGGCTCAGGCAAATTGGGATCAAAGATTGGAGAGGCAAAACGGGAATGAAGCAATGGGCTGTCTTTAATGAGGAACCAGTCCAGGTATCTTCAGCATACATTCCCATGAAGAAGATTAAGAGGAGGTTTGATAGAGGTGTTCAAAATCTTGAGGGGTCTGGACAGAGTAGAAACTGTAATTCCTTTTGGTGGAAGGGTCATGAACCAGAGGTCACAAATTGAAGATAATTGGCACAAGAAGCTAACGGCGATATGAGGAAAGCCCTTGTTACACAGCGAGTGTTTCGGACCTGGAATAGCACTGCCTGAGAGTGCGATGGTGACAGATTCAGTGGGAGCTTTCAAAAGAGAGGAGGTAGTGGCAAAGTGGTATTGTTGCTGGACTAGTAACCCAGAGAGTAACCCAGGGTAATACTCTGGGGACCCAGGTTTGAATCCTGCTGCCTTTTAATTCCAGATTTTTATTGAATTCAAATTCCAGAATTAAAAGTCTGATGGTGACCATGTCGATTGTTGTAAAAACCCATCTGGTTCACTAATGCCCTTTAGGGAAGGAAATCTGCTGTCCTTACCTGGTCTGGTCTACACATGACTTCAGGTCCACAGCAATGTGGTCGACTCTTAACTGCCCTCTGTAAAAGGGCAGTTAGGAATGGGCAATAAATGCTGGCCTAGCCAGTGGTGCCCACACCCAGTGAACGAATAATAAAAAAAAGAAAATTGGATCATTATCTAAGGAGGAAGAATTTGCAGGGCCATGGGGAAAAGATGAATGAGTGGGACTAGGTGAGTTGCTCTTGCGGAGAACTGGCACAGAGACTATGGGCTGAATGGCCTCCCTTCTGTGCTGTAACCATTCTCTGATTCTACGATTGAGTGTGTGATGGGATTGCTCTATCAAATAACAGGGGGAAGTTCAGGGCAAATCTGACCATTGGAGATGGTGACAGACACATCCTTGGTCTCTTCCCTTGGCAGTGTGGTAGCGAGGGAGCTGCCTAAACCACAGTGAGGGATAGAGTACCTGAGGTCAAGCAGCACATTTTTTTATGTGAGTGAAGGAACCTTCAATGGGTCCAGGAACTCAATGACTAAGCCCTTCATAAATTTCCCTTAAACCCTCAGTGAAACAAGGCTATGATTACTCATTGCTCACAGCAAAACTGGTGCACAAGGAGGCTTTATTTATCTAACGTGGTGTGTAATTCTGTGGTTTTAACTACAAATATTTACACCACACAAATTGACTTTTTGGCCCAATTGGTTTGTGCTGGATTTCATGTTCCACACAAGTTTCTTCCCACCCCGTCCTTTATCTCCGCCCTATCAGCATACCTTTCCATTCCTTTCTGCCTCATGTGTTTATCCAGCTTCCCCTTAAATGTCTCTATACTATTCACCTCAACCACTCCCGGTGGGAGCGAGCTCCACATTCTCCCCACTCTCTGGGTAAAGAAGCTTCTCCTGAGTTCCCTATTTCATTTATGAGTGACTGTCTTATCTTCTGGTCTCACCTGCTAGTGGAAATGTCTCTGCTCCATCTGCCTTTTTTCATTTTCATTCATTCACGGGATGTGGGTGTCACTGGCTGGGCCAGCATTTATTGCCCATCCCTAATTACCCTTGAAGGTGGTGGTGAGCTGCCTTCTTGAACCGCAGCAGTCCATGTGGTGTAGGTACACCCACAGTGCTGTTAGGGAGGGAGTTCCAGGATTTTGACCCAGCGACAGTGAAGGAACGGCGATATATTTCCAAGTCAGGATGGTGGGTGACTTGGAGGGGAACTTCCAGGTGGTGGTGTTCCCATGTACCTGCTGTCCTTGTCCTTTTGGTGGTAGTGGTTGTGGGTTTGGAAGGTGCTGTCGAAGGAGCCTTGGGTTGCTGCAGTGCATCTTGTAGATGGTACACACGCTGCTGCTACTGTAGCAGGAGGGAATGTTTAAAGTGGTGGAAGGGGTGCCCATCAAGTGGTACCCAGTTGCAGATTTAAAAACAGTTGGTGCTTTATTTTGGGTTTAGTAAGATCAGGGCTGGTTGTGTGCGGTCTGTATCGAAGGAACATGATGTTTGATTCACTCAGCCAATCATTGGGATATAAAAACAAGCTTCAAAGTAAAAAATTACAACCTGGCCTTTTCCACTGAAATTCCATTTAGATGGAATTTTGTATCCTCCCCATCTCTACACCCCCACCTCCATTCTGGAGAATGCTGTCTGGTAAGAGTCCTGGGGCCAATATTTATTCCTCAACCAACATTATGAAAGCAGATTATCTGGTCATTATCATATTGCTGTTTATGGGAGCTTGCTGTGTATAAATTGGCAGCTGTGCCTCCTGCATAATGACAGCAACTACATTTCAAAAGTGCTTCACTGGCAGTGAAGAGCTTTGGATCATGCCAAGATGGGTGAAGGGCGCTATAGAAATGCAAGTCCTTTCTCTTCTGGTCCCAAAGGTGGACATGTGATGAGTCTGTGGCACCACTGAAAGAAGAGTATGGGTGTTCTGATAAATATTTATCCCTCAGTCACTAAATCAGATGGTCTGCTCATTATCACCATCTGCTTTTGTGAGCTTACTGCGGGCAAATTGATTGCAGGTTCAATAGTATTTAGTGTACAGTAAAGCATTCTGGGACATCCTGGAGCCATGAAAGGCGGGGCAGAGATGCAAAACTTGTTCTTTCTTCTTTGGTATCTTAGCTCCCAGTTTGTACCAGGATTGAAACAAGACTGCTTTACTTTCCAACAACCTAGCTTTTGTTGGCATATGCTGAAAGGCCTTAAATATTCACTCTCTCCACCAGTGACCAAGTGGCAACAGTGTGTGTGCCATTGACAAGACGCACTGCAGCAACTCACCAAGCCTCCTTAGACAGCACCTCCCAAACCCGAAACCTCTACCCCCTAAAAGGACAAGGGCAGCAGACACATGGGAACACCACCACCTGGAAGTTCCCCTCCAAGCCACCCACCATCCTGACTTGGAAATATATCACCGTTCCTTCACTGTCGCTGGGTCAAAATCGTGGAACTCCCTCCCTAACAGCACTGTGGGTGTACCTACACCACATGGACTGCAGCGGCTCAGGAAGGCAGCTCACCACCACCTTCTCAAGGGGAAATTAGGGATGGGCAATAAATGCATAGATATCTCAGGGGGTTGTAGGGCTGGAGTTGGTTACGGAGACAAGGGAGCGATGGGACGATACTCAAGGTCGGTTGGAGGGGTGGGGACGTGGGGGGAGCAGGTGATATACGACCAGACCACGAAGAATTACTTCCACCAATTAACTTGAGCCTTGCCATTTTATCAATTCTTCATGTTGAACCACTGCTTTAATTATCCACAAATCCTTCTGACAATTACAGGCAATTAAGCTTCTCTGTGATCTGATAAAGATATGTGACGTAAGGGTGCAACATCTGAGAACATTATGAAGACAGAGGCCAGTTGCATGACATGAGACAGATGTCCATTCAGAATAACTGTGCAGGGTGGAGAACAGGACATGAAGTGACAGCAGCATTCAAATCCAACAGAGCAGTCCAGAACTCTGGAAACTGCAACATTATGCTCTCTTGTAATAACCTTTCAATTTCCAAATATCTATCCAACTCTTTTAAATCAGCCAACACATTCCAAGCTGGGCAGCTCATTCCACACTTCACCAGCCTTTGTGTGAAGTAGTTACCTCTAAACTGTCAATCACCCTTCCATCTTGCAAAGATCAGGTCTGTGATGCTCAGCTGGAGATTGCCATCATTAACCAACCAATCAAGGTCCAATTTATCTTCAGAACGCTGGAGGTTTCTTTTTTGCACCTTTCTCCTCAGATGTTATCTTATCAATTTTCACAGCCTTTCATTCAAGCACCAGTGCCTGTGTGTCAGTTGTGTCTCAGTGCTGAGAACTCTCACTTTGGAGTCAGAAAGTCCTGAGTTCAAGATCCATTATTGAGCTCATAACCTAAGCTGAAAAATACTGAAGGAGTATTTCACTGTCAGAGGGTCAGTACTGAGTGAGTGCTGCACTGTCAGAGGGTCAGTACTGAGGGATTGCTGCACTGTCAGAGGGTCAGTACTGAAGGAGTGCTGCACTGTCAGAGGGTCAGTACTGAGGGAGTGCTGCACTGTCAGAGGGTCAGTACTGAGGGAGTGCTGCACTGTCAGAGGGTCAGTACTAAGGGAGTGCTGCACTGTCAGAGGGTCAGTACTGAGGGAGTGCTGCACTGTCAGAGGGTCAGTACTGAGGGAGTGCTGCGCTGTTGGAGAGTCAGTACTGATGGAGTGCTGCACTGTCAGAGGGTGCGGGAGTGCTGCACTGTCGGAAGGGCAGTACTGTGGATGTGCTGCACTGTCGGAGACGCTGTCGTTTGTATGAGACTTTAAATCAAGGCCCTGCCTGCTCTCCCTCAGGTGAATGTAAAAGGCCTCATTTCGAAGAAGAACATTGGAGTTCTCCCTGGTGACCTGGGGCCAATATTTGTCCCTCAACCAAAATCCTTAAAACACACCATCTGGTCATTATCACATTGCTGTTTGTGGGATCTTACTCTGAGCGTATTGGCAGCTGTGTCTCACACGTTACAACAGTGACTACACTTCCACAGTCCGTCACTGGCTGTGAAGCACTTTGGCACATCCTGAGGTGGTGAGGGTGCAAGTGAAATGTGAATGTATCTTTCTTTGACAAAGAAGGGATACTGAAGACAAACTAATTTTTAAAAAAGGCTGCGATGGGTTTGGGAAAAACTGCCCGGACACGATTAAACTGGTGGCTTTGTTTTCTGCTACCAGCTCATTCACTCAGCTGCTGATGCGCTAGTGAAACCTTCATTACAGGCAGGCAGCCTCTCGAGATGTTATGAGCAATAAAATGTCACACAAGCCGCAGTCCTGGTGTCAAATATCAGAAAGCTATTTTTGCTTCTTTTGAACTGTTCAAAAACAATACCATCTGGAGCCTACCAAATGGTATGAATTTGCTGTCACTAATTGTTTCTTTTTGCTCTGGGTCTGTGGATAGCACTCTCATCCTCTGAGTCAAATAGGTCGTTGGTTCAAATCCAGAGACCTGAACTCAGAATCCAGGGAGTGCTACACTGTCAGAGGGTCAGTACTGAGGGAGTGCTGCACTGTCAGAGGGTCAGTACTGAGGGAGTGCTGCACTGTCAGAGGGTCAGTACTGAGGGAGTGCTGCACTGTCAAAGGGTCAGTACTGAGGGAGTGCTACACTGTCAGAGGGTCAGTACTGAGGGAGTGCTGCATTGTCGGAGCGTCAGTACTGAGGGAGTGCTGCACTCTCAGATGGTCAGTACTGAGGGAGTGCTGCACTGTCAGAGGATCAGTACTGAGGAGTGCTGCACTGTCAGAGGGTTAGGAGTGAAGGAGTGCTGTACTGTGAGAGGGTCAGTACTGAGTGAGTGCTGCACTGTCGGAGGGTTTGTACTGAGGGAGTGCTGCACTGTCAGAGGGTCAGTACTGAGCGAGTGCTGCACTGTTAGAGGGTCAGTACTGAGGGAGTGCTGCACTGTCAGAGGGTCAGTACTGAGGGAGTGCTGCACTGTCAGAGGGTCAGTACTGAGGGAGTGCTGCACTGTCAGAAGATCAGTACTGAGAGAGTGTTGCACTGTCAGCGGGTCAGTACTGAGGGAGTGCTGCACTGTTGGAGGGTCAGTACTGAGAGAGTGCCTCACTGTCAGAGGGTCAGTACTGAGGGAGTGCTGCACTGTCAGAGGGTCAGTTCTGAGGGAGTGCTTCACTGTCAGAGGGTTAGGAGTGAAGGAGTGCTGCACTGTCAGAGTGGCGGTACTGAGGGAGTGCTGCACTCTTGGAGATTCAGTACTGAGGGACTGCTGCACTGTCAGGTGTGCTGTCTTTTCAATGAGACATTAAACGGAGACCCAGTCTGTCGTCTCAGGCTTCTGTAAAAGATCCATTCAAAAAAGAGCAGGGAGGATTCTCCTGGTCTCTGGCCAATGTTCAATCCCTTAAACAATACCTACATACCCACGGTATAAACATTGTCACAATGCTGTTTTGAGATCTTGCTGTGCATAAATTAACTGCCGTGTAGCTATACATCTCAGCAAAGTTTCCAAAAATTACTTCATTGGTTGTAAAGCACCTTCATGTCTCTGCAGTGAGTCTTCAATGCATGATTTAACGCCAAGGCCCATGTTACCCATTGAGCCACAACTGACTGACGCCTTGGTGCTGTCCAAGCCCTACAACGCTGACACATCAAGGGACACATCAATAGATAGCTTCATTATTCTGACCCACATTCTCACCTGGAGATTACAGTAAGAGCACCTGAGCAGAAACTAGTGGAAAACATGAATGATCTGTACACAAGCTCAAAATGACAATTAGTCTCCCAATACCCAACCAATGTTGCTGGAACTTAATTTAAAATCAATGATGCGCAAACTCAAACGTGATATAAAGAGATGTGAGGTGAAAGGGTCTGAATATCGGACTGATAAAGATATGCCTTTGATCCTTGTTCAAAACCAGCTGAATGATTGCTTTTTCTCATTATGTCGCTTAACAAATGATGGAACTGTTTTGATAAAATCCACTGGGAATTGTCTGTCATGAAAGATTTTTCAAAGTGATGAAATCAACAGCAATCATTCATCCCTCCCTCTCTCACAGAGTCATAGAGAGTCAGGGCAGTGCAGGAGGCCATTTGACCCATTGAGTCCATGATGGCCCTTCAGTCAGTTTTAATCCCCCACAACAAAAATAAAAATACTTGGAGAAACTCAGCAGGTCTGGCAGCATCTGCGGAGAAGAGCACAGTTAACGTTTCCAGTCCGTATGAGTCTTCAACATTCCCCCACTCTACCCCCATAGCAGGAGTTCCTCAGGGTAGTGTCCTCGGCCCAATCATCTTCAGCTGCTTCATCAATGACCTTCCCTTTATCATTAGGTCAGAAATGAGGATGTTCGCTGATGATTGCACAATGTTCAGCACCATTCGCGACTCCTCAGATACTGAAGCAGTCCATGTCCAAATGCAGCAAGACCTGGACAATATCCAGGTTCAGCTGGTAAGTCATGAGTAACATTCATGCTACACAAGTGCCAGACAATGACCATCTCCAATACAAGAGAATCTCACCATCTCCTCTTGACATTCAATGGCATCACCATCGCTGAACAATCCTGAATGTGCTAATAGCTACACTAACAACCAATTTAAGATAATCAGTTGAGCTCTTAATGTAGCTCACTTACGCTTGCTAGGAGCAAAATATATTCTGATGCTGGAACCCATTCTCTGCAAACAAAAGGAACACTTTCAAGCCTTGCACCTTTTTTGAATTACCCGGAACTTGAGCAGCCGATAGTTCTTAAGTGCTGTTGGAGCTGCACTCGTCCAGGCAAGTGGAGAATATTCCATCACACTCTTGACTTGTGCCTTGTATATGGTGGACAGGCTTTGGGGGGGTCAGAGGGTAAGTTACTTGGCCCAGGATTCCCAGCCTCTGACCTGCTCTTGTAGCCATAGTATTTATATGGCTAGTCCAGTTCAGTTTCTGGTCAATGGTAACCCCCTAGGATGTTGATAGTGGGGGATTCAGTGATGGTAATGCCATTGAACATCAAAGGGCGATGGTTGGATTCTCTTGTTGTAGATGGTCAATGCCTGACACCTGTGTGGCATGAATGTTACTTGCCATTCATCAGCTCAAGTCTGGATATTGTCCAGGTCTTGCTGCATTTGGACATGGGCTGCTTCAGTATCTGAGGAGTAGCGAATGGCACAGTTGAATTACATTACTGTAATAAAGGTGAATTCAGAAAGGGAAACAGGCCCTTGCAGGTTCATAGGTCCTGTTAAGCATGTTTCATTTCCATCATGTTCTGTAGATTCAACATCTGTTACCGTATTTCCTGTAGATTCAGCATCTGTTACCGTAGTTCCTGTAGATTCAGCATCTGTTACTGTATTTCCTTTTTCCCTTGCCCGCAGAATCCATTCCGATTTGTTAGTGAAGTACTCATTTTTACTGAAAACCATTTCACAATCTCAAGATCTTTCAAAGTGCTTCAACTTGAATGAACTGATTTTTAGGACGTGTAGTCCCTGTTCTACCGTAGGGAAGCGTAACAGCCAACCTGTGCACAGCAAGATCCAGAACAACCAGAGACATCTAAGGTATTGTGCAGATGCATTGATCATAGCAAAACAGAGCATAAGGAGGATTTATGTGCAGTGGGGTGAAATACTGTGGTTTCAATTAGCTGAGGACCTTGGGGAGGGTTTGCAAGGTCGGAGGCCTGAGTGTCAAAAAGAAAGGGTTACATTTATACAACGCATTTTCATGACCTGAGGATATCTAAAAGATCTTCACAACCAATGAATTATTTCTTTAGAAGTGTGACCACTGTGATAATGTAGAAAAACAAACTTTCCTTGAATACTTCTCCACAGAAATTATCCCCACCTCGTTTGATAAATAGTCATTCATTAATGTTTAAAACAAATTGTTGTTAAAACAGTTTTCTTGCCTTGGTTTTGCACTTAATTAATAATTAAATCCATTTGCATTTAAAATGAGGCAGAATAGATTATTTTTTATCATTCAGAAGCTGAAGCTGACAGTGACACAATTGAAAGAAAGAGTTACTATTTCCATAGTGCCTTTCACAGACAGTGAAGTACCTCTGAAGTGTAGGCACAGCTGTATTGTGGCACAGCAAGCTCCCACAAATAACAATGTGTCAGTGACTGGACAATCTGTTTAGTGAACTTGGTTGAGAGATAAATATAGGCCATCATGAAAGGGATAATACCTATGCTTTTCTTCAAATAGTGACCATAGGATCTTTTCCATCCCCCTCAGGGGGCAGATGGGGCCCTGGTTTTACATGCCCTGTGCAAGATGATCCCTCTGACAGTGCAGAACTCCGTCAGTATTGACCCACTGACAGTGCAGTGCTCCCTCAGTACTGACCTTCCGACAATGCAGCACTCCCTTATACTGCACCTCCAACAGTGTAGCACTTCCACAGTACTGATCCTCTGACACTGCAGCACTCCCTCAGTACTGACCCTCCGACAATGCAGCACTTCCTTATACTGCACCTCCAACAGTGTAGCACTTCCACAGTACTGATCCTCTGACACTGCAGCACTCCCTCAGTACTGACCCTCTGACAGTGCAGCACTTCCACAGTACTGATCCTCTGACACTGCAGCACTCCCTCAGTACTGACCCTCTGACAGTGCAGCGCTCCCTTAGTACTAACCGTCTGACAGTGCAATGCTCACAGAATCACAGAATCACACAGCGCAGAAGAGGCCCTTCAGCCCATCGAGTCTGCACCGACACATGAGAAACACCTGACTTACCTACTAATCCCATTTACCAGCACTTGGCCCATAGCCTTGAACGTTATGACGTGCCAAGTGCTCATCCAGGTACTTTTTAAAGGATGTGAGGCAACCCGCCTCCACCACCCTCCCAGGCAGCGCATTCCAGACCGTCACCACCCTCTGGGTAAAAGGTTTTTCTCACATCCCCCCTAAACCTCCTGCCCCTCACCTTGAACTTATGCCCCCTTGTGACTGACCCTTCAACTAAGGGGAACAGCTGCTCCCTATCCACCCTGTCCATGCCCTTCATAATCTTGTACACCTCGACCAGGTTGCCCCTCAGTCTTCTCTGCTCCTATGAAAATAACCCAAGTCTATCCAACCTCTCTTCATAACTTAAATGTTTCATCCCAGGCAACATCCTGGTGAATCTCCTCTGCACCTCCTCCAGTGCAATCACATCCTTCCTATAATGTGGCGACCAGAACTGCACACAGTACTCCAGCTGTGGCCTCACCAAGGTTCTATACAACTCCTCCCTACTTTTGTAATCTATGCCTCGATTGATAAAGGCAAGTGTCCCATATGCCTTTTTCAACACCCCACTAACATGCCTCTCCGCCTTCAGAGATCTATGGACACACATGCCAAGTTCCTTTGGTTCCTCAGAACTTGCTAGTGTCATGCCGTTCATTGAACACTTCCTTGTCAAATTACTCCTTCCAAAGTGCACCACCTCACACTTTTCAGGGTTAAATTCCATCTGCCACTTATCTAACCAATTTGACCATTCCATCTATATCTTCCTGTGGCCCAAGACACTCAACCTCACTGTTAACCACCCGGCCAATCTTTGTGTCATCTGCAAACTTACAAACCTACCCCCCACATAGTCATCTATGTCGTTTATATAAATGACAAATAATAGGGGACCGAGCACAGATCCCTGTGGTACACCACTGGACACTGGCTTCCTGTCACTAAAGCATCCTCTGTCATCACCCTCTGCCTCCTACAACTAAGCCAATTTTGAATCCACCTTATCACATTACCCTGATGCCATGTGCCTTTGCCTTCTTTATAAGTCTCCCATGTGGGACCTTGTCAAAGGCTTTGCTGAAATCCATATAAACTACATCAACTGCACTACCCTCATCTACACACCTGGTCATCTCCTCAAAACATTCAATCACATTTGTTAGGCATGACCTCCCTCTGACAAAGCCACGCTGACTATCCCTGATCAAACCTTGCCTCTCCAAGTGGAGATAGATACTCTCCTTCAGAACTTTCTCCAATAGTTTCCCTACCACTGTCGTGAGACTCACTAGCCTGTAGTTCCCTGGATTATCTCTACAACCCTTCTTAAATAGCGGAACCACATTAGCTGTTCTCCAGTCCTCTGGCACCTCCCTCGTGGCCAGAGAGGAATTAAAAATTTGGGTCAGAGCACCTGCAATCTCCTCCCTTGCCTCCCTCAGCAGTCTAGGGCACAAATCATCTGGACCTGGAGATTTGTCCACTTTTAAGCCTGCCAACACCTCCAATACCTTGTCATTCCCTATATCAATTTGCTCAAGAACCTCGCAGTCTCTCTCCCCAAGTTCGATACCTTTATCCTCATTCTCTTGGGTGAAGATGGATGTGAAGTGTTCATTCAACACTCTACCGATGTCCTCTGGCTCCACCCATAGATTGTCCCCTTGGTCGCTAATGGACCCTACTATTTCCCTGGTTATCCTCTTCCCATTGATATACTTATAGAATATCTTGGGATTTTCCCTACTTTTACCAGCCAGAGCTTTCTCATATCCCTTCTTTGCTCTCCTAATTGCTTTCTTAAGCTGCACCCTGCACTATCTGTACTCCACTAATGTCTCCACTGATTTGTTTCCCTTGTAGCTGCTAAAAGCCTCTCTTTTCCTTCTCATCATATCCTGAATATCTCTGGTCATCCATGGTTCTCTGGGCTTGTTACTCCTTCCTATCACCCTAGAGGGAACATGTTGAACCTGTACCCTCCCCATTTCCTTTTTGAACACCCCCCACTGCTCCTCTGTAGATTTCCCCACAAGTAGCTGTTCCCAGTCTACCTTGGCCAGATCCTGCCTTATTTTACTAAAATCCACTCTCTCCCAATCCAAAACATTTTTTGCGGTTCCACCAGTCCTGACCCAGTGCAGCTGTTTGGCTGTCGACAGTTTGTGTGTTATTGATTTGGCCTCAGCCTGACAAACAGCAATAAGATGACCAGCCAGTTAATTTGTTTCTGATCATATCATATGTGAAGACAAAATAATGGACAGGAGAATTTATGCTCCCTTTGGGTTGATTTCCGAGGACTGCAAAGTATGACAATACAGGCTTTTGGCCCAACTTCTGCTCTGTGCCAGGATCTGTTTTCCACACGTTTCTCCTCCGACTCCTCTCCATCTCACCAGCATGGACTGCTTGGACTGAAGGCCTCTTGCTTTGCCCTGTAACCTATGTAAACACACTGGTGGATTGTACATAGCCTTCTGTTTCATTCTCCTTGATGTGTTTATCCTTCTTTCCCTTAAATATAGGTATATTACTCACCTTAACCACTCGTTCCATGTTCGCACCACTATCTGGGTGAAGCTATTTTTCTGAATTTCCAATGGACCTTTTAGCAACTCTGACGTTTCTCACCCCTTATTCTGTTCTTGGCCGCATGTGTAAACTCCTTCTCTCCAGCTACTCTATAAAATTTTTAAAAATCTCAGCTCAGGTCCCCCTGCAATATTAATTCTCTTTTCTGGTGGGAAGCGTCCCACCCTGTTTAATTTCTCCTCAGCCGAGTAACGTCTAAGTTCGGTATCTTTCCAGAAAATCCCTTTTTGCACGCTTTCCAAATGCCTTGGAACCTCTTTTGTGATTTGGAGACCGGAGACCGTGTGCCCTGCTCCATGAGGTTGCTCCAAACAACTGCAGCAAAAGCAAAATACTGCAGATGCTGGAAATCTGGAAAAATAATCTAAAATCTGTAAGAACAGAAAATTCTGGAAAAAAACTCAACAGGTCTGGCAGCATCTGTGGAGGGAGAAGCGTTTCAGGCCTATAATCAGAAGGCACCATCAGACCTGTCATGTTGACTCTTTCTCAGTTCTACTGCTTGAGGGGTTGGGCTGTTTAATTTCCAGCTGGATCCCTGGTTCAGGCAGATGAAGCGATGACTTAAAAAAATTTTGCAAAATTCTTTCATGGGTTGAGGGGTCGCTGGCAAGGCCAGCATTTGTTGCCCATCCCTAACTGCCCTTGAACGGAGGGGGCTTGCTAAGTGTTTTTAAGGGCAGTTAAGAGTCAATCACTTTGCTGTGAGGAACTGGAGGAACAGCACCTCATCTTCCGACTAGGCACTTTACAGCCTTCCGGACTGAATATTGAGTTCAACAATTTTAGATGATGAACTCTCTCCTCCATCCCCACCCCCTTTCCTATCCCCCCTTTTTCCAATAATTTATATAGATTTTTCTTTTCCCACCTATTTCCTTTATTTTTAAATGTATTTCCATCCATTGTTTTATCTCTGCCTTTTAGCCTATTTCGATCCCTTCCCCCCACCCCACCCCCACTAGGGCTATCTGTACCTTGCTCATCCTGCTTTCTACCCTTAATGTCACCTATTAGCACATTCCTTAGATAATATCACCACCATCAACACCTCTTTGTGACATCTTTTGACAATCTCCACCTATCACTGGCCCTCTATCCAGCTCTACCTGTCCCACCCCACCCCTCCTTGAACCAGCTTATATTTCACCTCTCTTCTGTTTTTCCTTAGTTCTGTTGAAGAGTCATACGGACTCGAAACGTTAACTGTGTTCCTCTCCGCAGAGGCTGTCAGACCTGCTGAGATTTTCCAGGTATTTTTGTTTTTGTTTTGGATTTCCAGCATTCCGCAGTTTTTTGCTTTTATATTACATTGCTGCAGGTCTGGAGTCACATGTAAACCAAGTAACAACAGATTTCCTTCCCTAAAGGACATTATGTACCAGGTGGGTTTTTACAACAGTCGATGATAGTTTCATGGTCACCATTACTGAGATGAGTTTTCAGCTGAAGACAAATTGCACCGTGGGATTTGAGCTCATGCCTGCAGAGCACTGGGCTGGGGCTCTGGATTGCTAGCCCAGTGACAGTGCCACTGCATCACTGTCTCCCCACCTAAAGGGTAGTGTGGCTGTCCCTCAGTACTGCTGTCGGCATCCCTGCAAAATACTGGCCCAAAGGTGCCAAGCTGACCTCTGAATACCAACCCACTCCATTTATTCCTGGTATTTGCTTCATTTCTTTTTGTTTACATTTCTGTGTTTGCAACACTTTTCACTGCTAGGCAGTGTTTGAGTGTGAATGATTTAATTATTTATAGTTATGAAATAACTGACTGTACTCGCGCCGAGTGCAAAATTTCCTCGTCACCATAGCAACTTTCATAGTTACTTTAGAATGTTGGTAAAACAGTCGCAGTATTTTTTTCCAGATTTTTATTTTTGCTACTTCTTTCTAGCCCCCTCCTCTGCCCCCTCCTCTGCCCCCCTCCTCTGCCCCCCTCCTCTACCCCCCTCCTCCACCTCTCCTCTGCCCCACTCCTCCACCCTCCTCCTCTGCCCCCTCCTCTGCCCCCCTCCTCTACCTCCCTCCTCTACCCCCCTCCTCCACCTCTCCTCTACCCCCCTCCTCCACCCCTCCTCCGCCCCCTCCTCTGCCCCTCTCCTCTACCCCCTCCTCCACCCCTCCTCTGCCCCCTCCCCCACCCCTCCTCTGCCCCCTCCTCTGCCCCTCTCCTCTACCCCCTCCCCCACCCTCTCCTCTGCTCCTCCCCGCTTCTTCCTCCGCCCCCTCCTCTGCCCCTCTCCTCCACCTCCTCGCCACCTCTTCCTCCACCTCCCTCTGCTCCCCCTCTGCTCCCTCCTCTGCCCCTCCTCTGCCTCCTCCCCCTGCTTCTTCCCCCGCCCCCTCCTCTGCCCCCTCCTCCACCCCTCCTTTGCCCCACTCCTCCGACCCCCCTCCTCCAACCCCCCTCCTCCACCCCTCCTCTCCCTATTCCTCCGCCCCCTCCCCTGCCCCCCTCCTCCGCCCCCTCCTCTGCCCCCCTCCTCCGCCCCCTCCCCTGCCCCCCTCCTCCGCCCCCTCCCCTGCCCCCCTCCTCCGCCCCCTCCTCTGCCCCCTCCCCTGCCCCACTCCTCCGTCCCCCCCGGTCTGCCCCATCCTCCGCCTCCTCCCCACCTCTTCCTCCACCCCTCCTCCACTCTCTCCTCTGCTCCCTCCTCCATCTCCGTTGCCAACCCGCAGACCAGTTTTCACACCGTGGGGGGCAGAACGTTCATTCTGGTTAACCCCACTCCCCAAACTGGAATGTGAACACTGCTGTTAACTGGCAGAGGTAGTGAGCAGGTGGTGAAAGTGTTGGGTGGTGCATTTTGATAGAGGGTTAAGGAGATCACATACTGAATGGAAAATATGAATGGAAATGGGCAGGGGGAATAAAGAGATCTGGGAGCAGTGATGCAGATATTATTAAAAGTAGAGATTTAATAAGGGTAAGAAGGCCATTAAAAAACAAACAGAGCACTGAGTCTTGTTTCTATTGGGGCAGAAATTAAAAGCAGGGATGTTATAGTAATAGTAATGTAGATCCCTGATCAGACCACACTTGGAGTACGCCATCCTGAAACTTACTATAATAAGGACAAAGAGGTACTAGTGAGTATAGAAATAGGAGGTTAGTCCAGATGAATGTGTGGCTGGAGAGATGGTGCAGGAGGGAGGGCTTTAGAATTCTGGGACATTGAGACCATTTCTGGGGGCGGTGGGACCTGTACACGGTGGACGGGTTGCACCTGAACCGGAATGGGATCAACATTCTTGCGGAGAGGTTTGCTACTGCTGTTGGGGAGGGTTTAAACTAAACTTGGCAGGGGGGTGGGATCCTGAGAGGAGGTTCAGCAGGGGGAGATGCATGGCCAAAATTAGAATCTGGAAGGCATAGAAATTATAGACCAGTTTAGGCACAAGGGAGTTTGGCAAGGTTAGATGGTATTTATTTTAATGCAAGGAGTCTGACGAATAAGGCAGATGAGTTGAGGGCATAAATTAATATATGGAATTATGATGTCATTGCTGTCACAGAGACATGGTTGAGAGAGGGACAGGATTGGCAGCTCAATATTCCAGGATATAGGGTCTTCAGATGAAACAGGGAAGGAGGTAAAAGAGGAGGGGGTATCACAATATTGATCAAGGAATCAATTACAGCAATGAGGAGGGATGACATCTTAGAAGGCTCCTCAAATGAAGCCATATGGGTAGAACTGAAAAACAAAAAAGGAGCGATCACATCGCTGGGAGTGTACTATAGGCCCCCAAACAGTCAGAAATAGAAGAGCAGATATGTAGGCAAATTTCAGAGAAGTGTAAAAATAATAGGGTAGTAATAGTGGGGGATTTCACCTTCCCCAACATTAACCGGGTTAGTGGCAGGTTTATAGGGAGTGGAATTCTTAAAATGCATCCAGGAGATGTAAGCCAGTATGTAGAAGGTTCTACAAGAGAGGGGGTGGTCCTGGACTTAATTTTATGGAATGAAGCCGGGCAAGTGGTAGAGGGATCAGTGGAGGAGCATTTTGCAGATAGTGATCATAACTCCGTTAGATTCAAGGTTGTTATGGAAAAGGACAAGGATGGGCCAGAAATCAGAGTTCTAAATTGGGGGAAGGCTGATTTTAATAAGATCAGATATGATTTGGTCAAAGTAGACTGAGAGCAGCTACTTTTAGGTAAATCTCTGTCAGAGCAGTGGGACTCACTCAAGAAGGAAACAGGGAGAATATAGGGTCAACATACTCCAGTAAAGACAAAGGGTGGGACAAACAAATCCAGGGAACCCTGGTTGTTGAGGGATATACAGGATTGGATAAAGAGAAAAAGGGAGGCTTATGGCAGATACTGAGGGCTCAAAACAGCGGGAGCCCTAGAGGAGTATAGAATGCGTAAGGGGGAAACTTAAAAAGGAAATTAGGAGAGCAAAAAGGGAGCATGAAGAAATATTGGCAGGTAAAATAAAGGAAAATCCAAAGTTATTTTACAAGTACATTAAGAGTAGGAGGATAACTAGGGAAAGAGTAGGGCCCATTAAGGACCATATTGGTAATTTGTGTGTGGAAGACGGAGGTAGGGTTATGAATGAATACTTTGTGTCGATGTTCACAAGACAGAGGGATGATGTGGGTGTGGAAATCAGGCAGGAGGACTGTGATATAATTAAAGAAATTAGCATAGAAAGGGAGGAAGTCCTAAGTGGTCTGGCAAGCTTAAAAGTAGATAAATCTCCAGGCCCGGATGAAATGTATCCCAGGCTGTTGATTGAGGCAAGGGAGGAGATAGCAGGGGTGCTGGCAATAATTTTCAATATCTCTCTGGCCACATGAGAGGTGCCAGAGGACAGGAGGACAGCCAATGTGGTACCATTATTCAAAAAGGGAGGAAGGGATGAACCAGGAGATTACAGGCACGTCAGTCTAACCTTAGTGGTGGGGAAACTATTGGAAGCAATTCTAAAGGACAGAATTAATCTATTCTTGGAGAGGCAGGGATTAATCAAGGACAGGTAGCATGGTTTTGTTAAGGGGAGGTCATGTCTGACCAGTTTGATTGAATTTTTTGAAGACATGACCAGGTGTGTAGATGAGGGTAATGCATTTGACGTAGTTTACCTGGACTTCAGCAAGGCTTTTGATAAGGTCCTGCATGGGAGACTGATAACGAAGGTAAGAGCCCATGGGATCCAAGGCAATTTGGCAAATTGGATCCAGGATTGGCTGAGTGGCAGGAAGCAGAGGGTGATGGTCAAGGGGTGTTTTTGTGACTGGATGCCTGTGTCCAGTGGGGTTCCACAAGGATCGGCTGTTTGTGGTATATATAAATGATTTAGACTTGAATGTAGGAGGGTTGATCAGTAAATTTGTAGATGACATGAAAATTGGTGGGGTGGTAAATAGTGAGGAGGATAGCCTTAGATTACAGGAGGATATAGACAGGCTGGTCAGATGGGCTGATCAATGGCAAATGGAATTTAATCCGGATAAGTGTGAGGTGATGCACTTGGGCAGGACAAACAAGGCATGGGAATACACGATGAATGGTAGGATCCTGGGAAGTATGGAAGATCAGACGGACCTTGGTGTGCATGTCCACTGGTCCTTTAAGATAGCGGGACAGGTAGATTAGGTGGTCAAGAAGGCATATGGGATACTTGCCTTTATTAGCTGAGGCATAGAATGTGAGAGCAGGGAGGTTATGCTGGAACTGTATAAAACACTGGTTAGGCCACAGCTAGAGTATTGCGTGCTGTTCTGGAATCCACATTATAGGAAGGATGTGATTGCATTAGAGAGAGTGCAGAGGAGATTTACCAGGATGTTGCCTGGGCTGGAGAGTTTTAGTTATGAGGAGAGATAGGATAGACTGGGGTTATTTTCCCTGGACAGAGGAGATTGAGGAGGGACATGACTGAAGTGTATAAAATTATGAGGGGCATAGATAGGGTAGATGGGAAGTAACTTTTCCCCTTGGTGGAGGGATCAATAACCAGGGGGCATAGATTTAAGGTAAGGGGCAGGAGGTTTAGGGGGGATGTGAAGAAGAATCTTTTCACCCAAAGGGTGGTGGGAATCTGGAACTCACTGCCTGAAAGGATGGTATAGGCAGAAACCCTCATAACATTTAACAAGTATTTGGATGAGCACTTGTGATGCCATGGCGTACAAGGGTATGGGCCTAGTGCTGGAAAATTGGATTAGAATAGTTAGGTACTTGTTTGACTGGCGCAGACCCGATGGGCCGAAGGGCCTTTTTTCTGTGCTGTAGACCCCTATGACTCTATGTACTGCAGACCTGGAAGCAAACAATTTCCAAGGATGTCACCGGTATCAAGAGGTTCTAAATATCAG
Source organism: Carcharodon carcharias (assembly GCF_017639515.1). Lineage (NCBI taxonomy): Eukaryota > Metazoa > Chordata > Chondrichthyes > Lamniformes > Lamnidae > Carcharodon > Carcharodon carcharias. Next base: position 117,015,445 of record NC_054482.1, read on the forward strand.
GAAAGATAAAAACAGGCTGGGGCTTTTTTCTCTAGAAAAGAGAATGTTGAGGGCAGACTGACAGTGGCCTGTAAAGTTCTGAAAGCCTTTGATCCAGGCGACATAGAGCTGTTTCCACTCCCCAGTGACACCAGAACTCCGGGCCATAAATATAAGATAGTCACTAAAGAATCCACAAGGGAATTCAAGGGAAGCTCCTTTAGGGGGTGGTGGCGGGGTAAAGGTGATGTCACTGGAGGACCAGGTCTCTGGGGACATGGGTTCAAATCCCCCCATGGCAGCTGCTGGAATTTAAATTCAATTAAAAATCTGGAATATAAAAGCTAGACTCGCTAATGGTGACCATGAACCCATTGTTGACTGTCATGAAACCCATCTGGTTCACTCATGCCCTTTAGGGGAGGAAATCTGCTGTCCTTACCCGGTCTGGCCTACACGTGACTCCAGGCCCACAGCAATGCGGTTGACTCTGAAATGGCCTAGCAAGCTACTCATTTGTATCAATCCACTCCATAGCCTACAAAAAGGAATGAAACTGGATGGACGAACAGATTTCAAACAGCTCTAACAACTCGAGGCTGGGCATCCATGAGGTGCTGTGGGCCGTCAGCAGCAGAATTGTATTCACCCGCAATCTGTAACCTCATGGCCTGGCATATCCCCCACTCTACCATTACCACCAAACCAGGGGATCAACCCTGGTTCAATGAAGAGTGCAGGAGGGCATGCCAGGAGCAGCACCAGGCATACCTAAAAATGAGGTGTCAACCTGGTGAAGCTACAACACAGGACTGCTTGCGTGCCAAACAGCATAAGCAGCAAGTGATAGACAGAGCTAAGAGGCTCCACAACCAACGGATCGGATCTAAGCTCTGCGGTCCTGCCACATCCAGTTGTGAATGGTGGTGGACAATTAAACAACTCACTGGAGGAGGAGGCTCCACAACTATCTCCATCCTCAATGATGGAGGAGCCCAGCACATCGGTGCAAAAGATAAGGCTGAAGCATTTGCAATAAAGTCAGCCAGAAGTGCTGAGTGGATGATACATCTCAGCCTCCTCTGGAAGTCCCCAGCATCATAGATGCCAGTCTTCAGCCAATTCGATTCACTCCATGTGATATCAAGAAACAGCTGAAGGCACTGGATACTGCAAAGGCTATGGGCCCTGACAATACTCCGGCAATAGTACTGAAGACTTGTGCTCCAGAACTTGCCGCTCCCCTAGCCAAGTTGTTCCAGTACAGCTACAACACTGGCATCTACCCGGCTATGTGGAAAATTATCCAGGTATGTCCTGTACACACAAAGCAGGACAAATCCAAACCCAGCCAATTACCACCCCATCAGTCTCGTCTCGATCATCAGTTAAGTGATGGAAGGGGTCATTGATAGAGAAATCAAGCAGCACTTACTCAGCAATGACCTGCTCACTGACGCCCAGTTTGGGCTCTGCCAGAGTCACTCAGCTCCTGACCTCATTACAGCCTTGGTTCAAACATGAACAAAAGAGCTGAACTCCCGAGGTGAGGTGAGAGTGACTGCCCTTGACATCAAGGCTGACAAGTGACCAGTGACATTTGTCCCACAAGTGCCAGGCAATGACCATCTCCAACAAGAGAGAATCTAACCATCACCCCTTGACGTTCAAAGGCATTACTATCACTGATTCCCCCACTATCAACATTCTGGGGGGTAACCATTGACCAGAGACTGAACTGGACCAGCAAAATACTGTGGTTACAAGAGCAGGTCAGTGGCTGGGAAATCTTCGGAGAATAACTCACCCCTGACTCCCCAAAACCTGTCCACCATCTACAAGGCACAAGTCAGGAGTGTGATGGAATACACCCCACTTGCCTGGATGAGTGCAGCTCCCTCGACACTCAAGAAGCTTGACACCATCCAGGACAAAGCAGCCCCACTTGATTGGCACCCCATCCACAAACATTCACTCCCTCCACCACTGACGCACAGTAGCAGCAGTGTGTACCAGCTATAAGATGCACTGCAGGAATTCACCAAGGATCCTCAGACAGCACCTTCCAAACCCACATCCACTACCATCTAGACTGTCAAGGGCAGCAGATAGATGGGAATGCCAAGTGCTTGATGCCTGGCATGGACACGATGGGCTCAAGGTCTGTTTCTGTGCTATATAACTCCATGACTCCAAGAACACCACCTGGAAGTTCCCCTCCAAGTCACTCACCATCCTGACTTGGAAATATATCGCCGTTCCTTCACTGTCGCTGGGTCAAAATCCTGGAACTCCCTCCCTAACAGCACTGTGGGTGTACCTACACCACATGGACTGCAGCGGTTCAAGAAGGCAGCTCACCACCACCTTCTCAAGGGCAATTATGGATGGGCAATAAATGCTGGCCTAGCCAGCGAAGCCCACATCCTGTGAAAGAATAAAAAAAGTACATTTAGGAGGAAGCTGGATAAACACAAGGGAGACAGGAATAGAAAGATATGCTGATAGAGATGAAGAAAAAGAGATGTGAGATGAAAAGGGGGTGGGAGGAGGCTTGTGTGGAGGTAAATGCCGGCATGGAGCAGATGGGCTGAATGGCCTGATTCTGTGCCGTGCATTCTGTGTAATATTTATGTCACTGGAAACCTTCTATTTGGATTAGCTAACTCATTGCCTGAGTTTCAACTTGGTTCATTCTGGTGAATCAACCATTTGGAAAGTAATTGCTGTGTTATAATTGTGGGAAGATTTTATCCCTTAACACCAGGAATGATAGCTAGCAAAAAATGGAAACCACAGGACTCCAGCAATATTTCTCACTGTAATGGTCTGCAGTTAAGTAGAGTATTAGAAATCAATGCACATTCGATGTGCTTATGTGTAGGGTTATTTTTAGGGTGCTTACTGTACAGGATTATGACTGCTTGGGTGTAGTTGTGTGGGCAGGCAGCACTGTTCCTGTCGACACATTCGCAGTGAAACAGATGGTTTGAATAAGTTGACATTTTGCAGAGCACAAGGTGTTGGGGCAGGGATTTGAGATGGTGTCAGTGTGTTTACAATTGTCAATCTGCATCAAAAAGAGTTTATAACGTCTACATGGTTTCATTTCTGAAGCAGTTGTGAAGGGAAAAAAGATTTGTATTTCTTTAGCGCCCTTCATATCCTAAGCACCTCCTAGCCAGTGAAGTGTTACAATGCAGGAAACCGTGACAGCTAAATAGTGCACAGCAAGATTCCGTAATGGGGCAGTGTGATAATCAACAGTTAATCTGTTTTAGTGAGGTCACTTGCAGGATATATATTGCCCCCAGGACACAGGGGGAGAAGTTCCCTCTTTTTTGAAATAGTATCCGTCAGATTTTTGTGCAGTCACCTGGGAGGGCAGATGAGACCACAGTTTAATGAGTCATCTGAAAAACAGCACCTTTGACAGTGCAGCACTCCCTCAGTATTGACCGTCCGACAGTGCAGAGCTCCCTCAGTACCGACCTTGTGGCAGAGCAGCACTCCCTCAATACTGACCCTCTGACAGTGCAGCACTCCCTCAGTACTGACCCTCTGACAGTGCAGCACTCCCTCAGTACTGACCCTCTGACAGTGCAGCACTCCCTCAGTACTGACCCTGTACAGAGCAGCACTCCCTCAGTACTGACCCTGTACAGAGCAGCACTCCCTCAGTACTGATCCTGTGACAGTGCAGCACTCCCTCAGTACTGACCCTGTGACAGTGTAGCACTCCCTCAATACTGACCCTGTGACAGTGCAGCACTCCCTCAGTACTGACCGTGTGGCAGAGCAGCACTCCCTCAGTACTGACTGTGTGGCAGAGCAGCACTCCCTCAATACTGACCCTGTGGTAGTGCAGCACTCCTTCAGTACTGTCCCTGTGACAGTGCAGCACTCCCTCAATACTGACCCTGTGGCAGTGCAGCACTCCTTCAGTACTGTCCCTGTGACAGTGCAGCACTCCCTCAGTACTGACCCTCTGACAGTGCAGCACTCCCTCAGTACTGACCCTGTACAGAACAGCACTCCCTCAGTACTGATCCTGTACAGAGCAGCACTCCCTCAGTACTGAACCTATGGTAGTGCAGTATTCCCTCAGTACTGACCCTGTGGCAGAACAGCACTCCTTCAGTACTGACCCTGTGGCAGTGCAGCACTCCTTCAGTACTGACCCTGTGGCAGTGCAGCACTCCCTCAGTGCTGGTACTGGGAGTGTCAGCCTGGATTTTGCACTGAAGTCTCTAGAATGGGATTTGACTTCACAATCTTCTGACTCTGAGGTGAGAGTGCTACTCTTCCAACCACAGTTGTGATTTGTGAGGTTAAGCGTCCTTTAGGAGGCTCCCCTTGATGTTGACAATCCTCAACCAAAAGAATTCTGAAAGAGACACTGCCAAGAGAAACAAATCTTCTTGAGCACCATGAGGTAAGTGCTAATTGGCCATGTAGAGCTCATGTAAATGACAGCTCGACAAGGAATGATCTGAATTTTAACTGTTAACGTGAAAGGGTTGTGTCTCAATGGAACAGACATCGTAAACTAAATTGATGTATTTTACTGCTGGCTTTCTTCCAGCAATGGCACCTGTGCTATTCAATGTTTCGAATCCTACAACACAGAAGGAAGCCATTCAGCCCATCTTGATATGCTGGCTCTTTGAACGAGCTATCCAATTTGTCCCCCTCCTTTTACTTTTTCCCTATAGCCCTGCAAATGTTTCCTTTTCAACTATTTATCCGATTCCTCTTTTGAAAGCTACTATTCAATCTGCTTCCACCACCCTTTCAGGCAGGACCGTTCAGATCACAACAACAATTATCCTGAAAAATAATTCTGCTCATATCGCTTCTGGTTCTTTGGCCAATCACTGTAATTCTGAGATGTCTGGTTATTTTTTTCTATTCGTTCACGGGATGTGGGTCTCACTGGCTGGGCCAGCATTTATTGCCCATCCCTAGTTGTCCCTTGAGAAGGTGGTGGCGAGCTGCCTTCTTGAACTGCTGCAGCCCATGTGGTGTAGGTACACCCACAGTGCTGTTAGGGAGGGAGTTCCAGGATTTTGACCCAGCGACAGTGAAGGAACAGCGAAATATTTCCAAAAGGTTACCGACCCTCCTGGCAACAGTTTCTCTTTATTTACTCTTATCAAAACCCTTCATGATTTGAAATATCTCTGTTTAGTCTCCTCCTTAACCATCTCTTCTCTAAGGAGAACAATCCCAGTTTCTCCAGTCTCTCCACATTAACTGAAATCCCTCATCCCCGGTCCCATTGGAGTAAATCTCCTCCGCACCGTCTCCAAGGCCTTGACATCTTTCCTAAAGTGTGGAGCCCAGGATTAGACAAAAACTCCAGCTGAGAGCATAAGCAATGATTGATAAATGTTAAGTATAATCTCCTTGCTTTTGTACTCTCTCTCTTTATTTATAAAGCCCAGGATTCTTTATGCTTTTTTAACAATTGACTTGTTTGTTGTGTACACAAACTCCCAGATCTCTTTTCCTGCACCTCTTTGAAAATTATACCATACATGTGTTTAAAATTGCCACTTGGCTGCCTCTACAAAGATATACCATTTATGGGATATAAGGTTCTGCCGACATTGGCTGCACTCTGTAGTCCCAGAGGGTTATACCCAGATGTCAGGTGGGTTAATATTTGGGAGTAGGATCTCCGTCCTTAGAAACACTCCTCAAGTAGAGTTGAATTGACACTTATTGGTTCCCATAGGAATTAAGCATTATAGTACCAGGTGATTGAGGGCCAAATAACTAAGCTGTAGGCTGATGAGGGCCCAGGTCACTGAGTGTGTGTATGGTCCCTTTAAGAATATTCCCTTTAAAAGGTAATTGCACCTGGATTGGGAGGAACATCAGAGGAGGCCCAGGAACAACTGGGGCTGAGAGAGATAAAAACAAAAAACTGCGGATGCTAGAAGTCCAAAACAAAAACAGAATAACCTGGAAAAACTCAGCAGGTCTGGCAGCATCGGCGGAGAAGAAGAGAGTTGACGTTTCGAGTCCTCATGACCCTTCTGTAGAAGGGTCATGAGGACTCGAAATGTCAACTCTTTTCTTCTCCGCCGATGCTGCCAGACCTGCTGAGTTTTTCCAGGTAGGTCTGTTTTTGTTTCGGGGCTGAGAGAGGCTGGGAATGGAAGAGCTTAAAAAAGCAGATGGTAGTAACTGCAGCGTGTGATTTGGGGAGGAGGGGGGCCTTGTTAAAAGGTGTTAGGAACTTTGACTAGGAGGAGGAGTAGGCAATTTAACCCTTCGAACCTGTTCTGCAAGATCACAGCTGATCTGCCAAGTTGGCCATTAACAGGTCCAGGCAGCGGGCGATCGACGGGGGAGTCCCGCCCGATTGTTTGTCCCTCTTCCGCAGCTACGTTCGCTGCCGGATGTCCCTGGAGAGGGAGCACGCAGTGTCTGCTGACACTCTCGAGGCCTTCCATGCTCGGTGGGCACCGCGGGGACTGGGGTGTTTTGTTGACCCCTTTAATCACATTTTGATTTAAAGTTTGTAAGGTTCCTTTAAACTTTGTCCTTGGTTTTACAGCTGACCTGAATTAGGGGCTGTGCCTGATTTATCCCAATTTTGTTGATTTGGTTTTCATTTAAAATATTATCATGGCTGATCTGATTGGGGTCTCACAGCTCCACTTTCCTGCCTGTCTCCATAACCCTTGACTCCCTTGTCCATCAAAAACCTGTCGAACTCAGCCTTGAATAAATTCAATGACTCAGGATCCACCGCTCTCTGGGAAAAAAATTCCACAGACTAATGACCCTGAGAGAGAAAAATTTCTCCTCATCTCGGTCTTAAATGGTGGAGCTCTTATTACTAAACTGCAATGGGCAGAGGCCCAACCTGCTCAAACTTTCTTCATGAGATAATCTCCTCGTCCCAGGAATGAGTCGAGTGAACCTTCTCTGAACTGCTTCTATCACATTTATAGCCTTTTTCAAATAAGGAGACCAAAACTGTACACAATACTCCAGATGTGGTCTCACTAGGGCCCTGTACAGCTGCAGTAAAATTTCTCTGCTGTTATATTCCATTCCCCTTACAATAAACACCAACATCCCATTTGCCTTCCTAAACATACTAATGTTTTATGATTCATGTGCCAGGACACCCAGATCCCTCTGTACCACCAATGCTCACATCCCATGAAATAATAAAAAAATTCGGCCCATCATGTCTGTACCATCACTGCGAATGAGCATTATGACTCAGTGCCATTCTCCTGCCTCTTCCCTGTAACCCTGCACGTTGTTTCTATTCAAATCATTATCTAATACCCCCTTGAATGCCTCGATTGAACCTGCCTCCACCACACTTCCAGGCAGCGCATTCCAGACCCAAACCACTCGCTGTGTGAAAAAGCTTTTTCTTTTGCAAATCACATTAAATCTGTGCCCTCTGGTTCTCAATCTGTTTACAAGCAATAACAGTTTCTCCCTTTGTTGTAAGGGTGGCCGATTTGCAGTATGTACTCTAGTAATAGAGTTGAACTGCAGACACTTCTTGAGCGGAAACATTAAGTTTATTTATAACGTAGCAACAACTACACGTGAGCTTTCAACTCCAACTCCATCTCTGCACTGCCTGCTGAGGTCGCCCCGCGCTACTCTCCTATTGGTTACTACAGATCATGTGATCTTTCCTAACACACATTATTCTTAAAGTTACATTACACACTAAATAAAACCATAATTACTACACTCTATCCACCCTGTCCAGCCCCCTCATAATTTTGAACACCTCTATCAAATCTCCTCTTAGCCTTCTCCTCTCTAAGAAGAACAGTCCCAACCTCTCTAATCTATCCTCATAGCTGAAGTTTCTCATGCCCGGAACCATTCTTGTAAACCTCTTCTGCACTCTCTCCAATGTCTTCACATCCTTCCTATAGCGTGGCGCTCGGAACTGTACACAATCTAGTCCCTGAACCTACTACCATCTGATTCCAGGTGAGAGCACGATCCAGTGAGCCATAGCTCTCAACCCACAGCAAGGCCACGTGCTGTTAGTAAGGATTCATTTCAAGAACCTGCTGGAATCTGACCACAGTAGCTGTCAGCGATTTGATGCCTGACCACTCCTCTGAACAATTGGCCACTGTGAGGCCTGAGGCCTGCACCAGTTGATGACCAGCCATCTCCCTGTGTGATTTGTGATGACCACATGTTTCTGTGAAGGTCCCTTTTAAAGTTTTAGTGACAGGATAGTCAAGTAGAAGGACTCAATTAAAAACCACCTCTTACCTGGGACAGCATCTCAGCGACCTGTGACCTGTGTTTGATTGCTTTCCCACTAATCAGCACTAAACCATCGCAATCCTCCTGCTATTTAGTGAACAGGAATAACATAAAGAAGGTTCTATTATATCTCAGAAACCGTAACATCTCAAAATGGGCTGTTCGGAAGTGAGAAACCACCACCACAACTTGCAGGCTGAGATGGACAGATTTTTAATCAGTAAGGAAATCAAGGGTTACGGGGAAAAGGCAGGAAAGTGGAGTTGAGGATTATCAGATCAGCCATGATCTCATTGAATGGCGGAGCAGACTCGATGGGCCGAATGGCCAATTTTTGCTCCTACATCTTCTGGTCTTATTTACATAGTGCCTTTAATAAAATCATCCCAGGGTGCTTCACAGGAGTATAAGTCAGTTGATGCAAAGTCACATGAGGAGATATTAGGGCAGACTCGTTAAAGAAGTACGTTTTAATGAGTGCCTTAAAGGAGGGAGAGCGAGACTGAGGGAGGGAGAGAGGGAGAGAGGTGGAGAGGTTTAAGGAGTGAATCCCAAAGCTTAGGGCCCAGGCAGCTGAAGACATGGCCGCCAATGGTGGAGCGATCAGGACTGGAGGTTGCTTAAGAGGCCAGAGAGGAGCACAGATATCTCAGAAGGGTTGTCGGGTTGGTTGAATTTACAGAGTTAGGGAGGGGTGAGGCCGCATGGAGGGAGTTGAAGCAGTGACTGTGACAGGGAAGCCTTGCATTGCATAGTGAGCACTGCTCTTTCCTTTTGGTTCTTTTTGGGTGTGTTTTGGTTATTGCTTATGCAGGGACATCATTGTATAGAGGCAGTGACTCAGAGTAATCAGTGACTGTGACCTTGTAGAAGGAGCTAAATTAATCGACAGTATTGAGACAACGTCACTTAGACACACTGGGTTAATGAGTCATCATTTCTCCCCACAGGACCTGATTGTTCCTTGAAGACAATTACACCAATGTGCTCTGCATGTAATGCAATCTCCAGACGGGAAAAATAATTGATTCTAACTTTAATCCAAAATGGATCTTAAAAGAAGCTATTGTGTTTTTGTATTTTAAAGAATGTCTTACGTTGTTTTACACAACGACCAGCCAAGGAAATACTTTTGAAGGGTAAGTATTGCAGCAAACATGGCAGTCAATTTGTGCACAGCAAGGTCCCCCAAACAGGAATACAGTCAAAATCGTCTGTTAATTTTTAGCTGTTAGTTGAGGAGTGAATATTATTGGGCAGAACACTGGGAAGAATTGCTGTGTTCTGCATCTAGCTGGTCTTGTGCCCTATTAAACTGGTGTCTATCGGAGTTCGCTCTCACCTTGGAGTCAGAAGGTTGTGGGTCTAAACACCCCCTCCAGAGACTTGAGCACAAAATCCAGCTCGATTCAGGGCAGTACTGAGGGAGTGCTGCACTGTTGGAGGTGCTGTCTTTGGGATGAGATGTTAAACCAGCCTGCCCTTTGGGTAGCTGTAAAAGATCCAACTGAAGGAGAGCAGGGGATTTCTCCCCATCATGATCAATATTTACCCCTCAACTAACAACATGAAGAAAGGTTTGCTGATCATTATCTGGTTGTTGTTTGTGGGAACTTGCTGTGTGCAAATTGGCTGTGGAGTTTGCTGCGTTACAAGTGACATTTCACAAAAAAAATAATTTCATGGCTGCAAAGTATTTTGGGATGTCCTTGGCTGGTGAAAGATACTGTATCAATGCAAGTTCTTGAAAAGTGACTGGACAGCTGCACCCTGGGATGTTAGACTCATAGACGCATTGACATTTACAGCACAGAAGGAGGCCATTCAGCCCATTGTGTCTGCATCGATCAACAACGATCTGACCACACTAATCCCATTCTCCAGCACTTGGCCTGTAGCCCTGGAGGCTATGGCAATGCAAGTGAATATCTAAATACTTCCTAAATGTTACGAGAATTTCTGACTTAACCACCCTTTCAGGCAGTGAGTTCCAGACCCCCCATCACCCTCTGGGTGAAAAAATTTCTCCGCATCTCCCCTCTTAGCCTTCTACCTCTTATTTTCAATCTATGCCCCCTGGTTATTGACCCGTCTACTAATGGAAAAAGTGCCTTCCTATCCACCCTATTTATGCCCCTCATAATCTTATCCACCTCTATCAGGTCCACTGTCAATCTTCGCTGCTCCAAGGAAAACAACCCCAGCCTATCCAATCTTTCCTCATAGCTCAGACCCTCCAGCCCAGGCAGGATCCTGGTAAATCTCCTCTGCACCCCCTCCAGTACAATCACATCCTTCCTATAATGTGGTGACCAGAACTGCACACAGTACTCCAATTGTGGCCTAACCAGCATTTTATACAGTTCCAGCATAACCTCCCTGGTCTTGTATTCTATGCCTCGGCTAATAAAGGCAAGTATCCCCTATGCCTTCTTAACCACCTTATCTACCTGCTCTGCTACCTTCAGGGATTTGTGGATATGCACACCAAGGTCCCTCTGATCTTTGGTACTTTCTTGGGTCCTACCATTCATAGTGTAATCCTTTGCCTTGTTAGCCCTCCCCAAGTGCATTACCTCACACTTTTCCGGGTTGAATTCTATTTGTTATGGGGATAACCCAACTGAACAGACAGGGGAGTGGCTGAGCCCCCAACATTTTGTTGTACTGTCGGGTTTGACATTTCTACTTCAATCCAGAAACCCATCACCATGAACTAATAATGATTAACTCAGCCAACAAGAACTGAAATTTTAATTGAAGCTTGCATTAATTTACAATCAATCTGCTGGCAACAAATGGCATCCCTCGATTAACTTACTCCATGGAAGAGCGGCTGGAAGTATGAGGACCCAATTAAAGGCAGTTTAGCACAAAGGCGGTGAAGAGAGACCAAGCACAGCACTGTGGAAATGAAATCAGCCACTAAAAACAATGATCTATTGGAGCAGAATGCACCACTTCAATTTGAATGCACGGATTTTTTCTTTTCATTGTTTCACGGGATGTGTGTGTCACTGGCTGGGCCAGCATTTATTACACATCCCTAATTTTTCTTGAGAAGGTGGTGGTGAGCTGCCTTCTAGAGCCACTACTGTCCATGTTGTGTAGGTACACCCACAGTGCTGTTAGGGAGGGAGTTCCAGGATTTTGACCCAGCGACAGTGAAGGAATGGTGATATATTTCCAAGTCAGGACGGTGAGTGATTTGGAGGGGAACTTCCAGGTGGTGGTGTTCCCATATGTCTGCTGCCCTTGTCCTTCTAGACAGTAGTGGTTGTGGGTTTGGAAGGTGCTGTCAAAAGAGCCTTGGTGAATTCCTACAGTGCATCTTGTAGATGGTACACACTGCTGTTACTGTGCATTGGTGGTGAAGGGAGTGAATATGTGCAGATGAATGTTTGTGCCAGTCAAGCGGGCTGCTTTGTCCTGGATGGTGTCAAGCTTCTTGAGTGTTGTTGGAGCTGCACTCATCCAAGTAAGTGGAAAGTATTCCATCACACTCCTGTTCTGTGCCTTGTAGAAGGTGGACAGGCTTTGGGGAGGTGGGTTTTTGGTCGCACGATTCCTAACCTCTGACCTGCTCTTGTAGCCACAGTTTATTTGGCTGGTCCAGTTCAGTTTCTGGTCAATGGTAACCCCCAGGATGTTGATAGTTGGGGATTCAGTGATGGTAATGCCATTGAACATCAAGGGGAGATGGTTGGATTCCCTCTTGTTGGAGATGGTCATTGCCTGACACTTGTGTGGTGTGAATGTTACTTGCCACTTGTCAGTCCAAGCCTGAATGTTGTCCAGGTCTTGCTGCATTTGGACATGGACTGATTCAGTATCTTGATGCACAGGAGGCCTTTCAGCCCATCATGTCTATGACAGCTCTTTGAAAGCTATCCAGTTAGTAAGGACTCTTTCACCATAGTCCTGCTACTTTTTCTCGTTCAAGTATTTATCCAATCCCCCCTTGAAAGTTATTATTGAATCTGCTTCCACCACCCTTTCAGGCAGCGCATTCCAGATCACAACAATTCCCCCCTCTGGTTCTTTTACCATTTCTCTTCAATCTGTGTCCCTCTGGTCACTGAGCCTCCTGCCACTGGAAACGGTTTCTCCCTATTTATTCTCTGAAAACCATTGCTGATTTTGAACATCTCGATTAAATCTCCTCTTAACCTTCTGTGCTCTAAGGAGAACAATCCCAGCTTCTCCAATCTCTCCACATGAACTGAAGTCCCTCATCCCTGGTCCCATTCTCGTAAATCTCCTCTGCACCCTCTTCCAACTGAGGTATAGTGCAGCATTTGAAAAGGATTTGGAGAGACAAAAATTGTGTAGAGTAATGATGGAGGAAATAAGCAGATAAGATTTTCGGTGGCTGGATGATTGGTAACAGGAGGACCCAGATTTAAGGATGTTGACAAAGAACCTAAGCCTCTCCACCTCTCTCTCCCTTTAAAACTCTCTCGCTCCTTAAAACTGACTTCTTTGAGAAAACGTTTCATCATCTAAAACCTAAAATCTTCAGTGTCTATTTTTGTCTGAGTTCCACTCCCACATCGCAGCCGGGGACATTTTATTATATGAAATGCACCATATAAATATAATTTTCTGCTGTTGCTTAGCTGTAAAGAAATGTGGCAAGAGGTTTTCTCACAAGCAGAGGAACAGAGAGAGTGAGATTGAGGGATGGAGAGAGAGACAGAGAGAGAAAGTTATATCATCAATCAATTCGCTCTGTAGTCACGTCTTTGATAAAGGATTGTGTCTTGACTAAGAAATTATTGGTTACTAGTGACAAATGGGGAAGGCTAAAGTAATTGGCTGCTGATTTATGAGGAGGATTTATGAGCTGCCCAATTCATGCTACGTTTGGCAGATGATCTCACTAATGATGACCTCACGTAAGATTTCTTTTGGAAACGCTTCATTATTCATCTGTTTCCAACCTCACTTTTTCTTTCACGAGATGTGGACATCGCTGGCTAGGCCAGCATTTATTGCCCATCCCTAATTGCCCTTGAGAAGGTGGTGGTGATCTGCCTTCTTGAACCGCATTGAGGACAAGATCCCAAATACAACCAGGAACGACACCCAAGAATGACAATCCCACAGATCACTGTGAGCAATTAAAGAAACCTCCAGATAAGGTTACCATCACAAGATCTGTGTGTACCAGCAAATTACTTCTATGCTCTAGAGACTCATAGATTCATCAGTTCTATACACTCATGTAATGGTAACTAAACATAAACATATGTTGTAAATAGTTTGTCTTCTTTGGAAGGGGGGGAAGTATCTTTAAAAAGAAAGGAGATGTTGTAATATGCCTTTAAGTGATAGCAACATAACATCACAAGAAGAGAAGTGTGTCAGGCAATCCTGTCTTTGTTTCACTTTTGCCTGTGAACAGAGCACAGCACAACTGTGATTCTTCAAGATTTCTATCCATGCATATATGTTCTCATGTACCTAGCCTAAACAAATGAACCTACAACGTGTTTACCCAATCCCTTATGGGCGGTTGGTGCCTTTATATCATTGCAACACACCCGACAGTTAAAGTCCCTTACTGACTTAACCCATTGTCTGACCTGCAGTTTGCAGTGTGAGTGAAATGTTGCCGATGTCCCAGCTTGTTAACTGATTTTGTAAAGAAGAATTGCTGCAGTAGCAACAATTAATCTCCTGGGGTTATATATGTGTTTCACTGCACGCTCTAATCCCCTAATAATACAGGGATTTCTAAATTGAAATGTGCTTAACTATCCACTGACAATGTGCAAAGTAGCACTGCATCCATCCAAAATAGTTTATGTGCATTAATTTACAAGACTATTAATGGTATTTGGGGATTTAATCTCTAGAATTTGAGCACATAATCCAGGGTGACTCTAAACTGCAGTATTGAGTGAGCATACATTACCTGAGGTGCCATCCTATATGAGTTAAGCATCTCAGTTCCATCACTGCAGGAGTTCCTCAGGGTAGTGTCCAAGGCCCAACCATCTTCAACTGCTTCATCAATGATCTTCCCTCCATCAGAAGGTCAGAATTAGGGATGTTCGCTGATGATTGCACAATGTTCAGCACCATTTGTGTCTCCTCAGATACTGAAGCAGTCCATGTCCAAATGCAACAAAACCTGGACAACAGCTTGGGCTGACAAGTGACAAATAACATTCATGCCACACAAGTGTCAGGCAATGACCATCTCCAACAAGAGAGAATCCAACTATCGCCCCTTGACATTCAATGGCATTATTATCACTGAATCCCCCACTATCAACATCCTGGGCATTACCATTGACCAGAAACTGAGCTGGACTAGCCATATAAATATTGTGGCTACAAGAGCAGGTCAGAGGCTAGGAATCCTGCAGAGAGTGTGTCACCTCCTGACTCCCCAAAGCATGTCCACCATCTACAAGGCACAAGTCAGGAGTGTGATGGAATACTCTCCACTTGCCTGGGTGAGTACAGCTCCCACAACACTCAAGAAGCTCAACACCATCCAGGACAAAGCAGCCCCGCTTAATTGGCACCACATCCACCACCTCCAGCGTCCACTTCCTCCACCACCCGTGTGTACCATCTACAAGATGCACTGCAGGAACTCACTAAGGCTCCTTTGATGGCACCTTCCAAGGGGAACTGAAAGAGCACAGGCCCCGACTCTCCCTCCTCCCCCTGCCCGCACAGGTAGTGCTAAGCGTTTCCGGGTGTGCGTCACACAAAAGGGTGACATGCAGCCGATCGCAAATGGTGATGGGCTATGCGCTCGCCCGCACTTGCTCCCGAACTGCCTGCCCGACAGGGAGAAAATTCTCCCCCATGATTCCAGTTGCTGGATCCAATATTCTGTTGAGATTTTAAGCTTCCTCAAATGTAAACGGAAAAGCTTGTTGTGATTCCGGAGTTCTGACACCAGGAGAACTCCCTGGAGAGCCCCCTCAGACATGGTCACATGAACATTACCTTTGACCCTCAGGGTGATGGTACCTTTTTTTAATCTTACTTGACAATTGAGGGGAACTGGGACCAAAGCAACAAATTAGGAATTCCAAACTCTGCAAAATTGTGAATAAGTCTCAGCGACGGCTCAGTGGGTCACACTCTCACCTGTGAGTCCAGTGGCTGGGGCTTCAAGGCTAACTCCAGAGACTTGAGCACTGAATCCGGGCTGACTCTCTCAGACAGTACCATTGGAGTGCTGTCTTGTCCGAGGTAACATCTTTCACATGAGGCATTACATTGAGTCCCTGTTCAACTTTTCAGGTGGATAGAAAATAAGCCATGGCCACTATTTTGAAGAAGAACAGGTGGATTCTGCCCAGTGTCCTGGACAATATCACTAACAGAGAACAATCCCCATCCACCACTACTCTCCTCCGTCTGGCTGGGCTTGTTCTCTCACTGAATAATTTCTCCTTAAACTCCTCTCACTTTCTCCAAATAAAAGGTGTGGCTATGGGTACCCGCATGGGCCCCAGTTATGCCTGTCTCTTTATGGGGTATGTGGAACATTCCTTGTTCCAGTCCTACTCCGGCCCACTTCCACAACTCTTTATCCGGTACATCGATGATTGCTTCCGTGCTGCTTCATGCTCTCGTCGGGACCTGGAAAAATTTATTAATTTTGCTCCCAATTTCCAGCCTTCCATCATTTTCACGTGGTCCATCTCTGACACTTCCCTTCCCTTCCTTGACCTCTGTCTCAATTTCTGGTGGTAGACTGTCCACCAATATCCATTACAAGCCTACCGACACCCACAGCTATCTTGACTACAGCTCCTCACACCCCGCTTCCTGTAAGGACTCCATCCCATTCTCTCAGTTCCTTCGCCTCCGTCGCATCTGTTCTGATGATGCCACTTTCCAAAACAGTTCCTCTGACATGGCTTCCTTCTTCCTTAACCGAGGTTTTCCACCCACAGTGGTTGACAGGGCCCTCAACTGTGTCTGGTCCATCTCCCGCGCATCCGCCCTCACACCTTCCTCTCCCTCCCAGAACCATGATCGGGTCCCCCTTGTCCTCACTTATCACCCACCAGCCTCCGCATTCAAAGGATCATCCTCCACCATTTCCGCCAACTCCAGCATGATGCCACCACCAAACACATCTTCCCTTCACCTCCTCCCGTCGACATCCCGTAGGGACCATTCCTTCTGGGACACCCTGGTCCACTCCTCCATCACCCCCAACACCTCAACCCTCTCCCACAGCACCTACCCATGCAACCGCAGAAGGTGCAACACCTGCCCCTTTACTTCCCCCCTCCTCACAGTCCAAGGGCCCAAATGCTCCTTTCAAGTGAAGCAGCATTTCACTTATACTTCCCCCAACTTAGTCTACTGCATTCGCTGCTCCCAATGTGGTCTCTTCTACATTGGAGAGACCAAACGCAGACTGGGTGACCGCTTTGCAGAACACCTGCGGTCTGTCCGCAAGAATGACCCAAACCTCCCTGTCGCTTGCCATTTCAACACTCCACCCTGCTCTCATGCCCACATGTCCATCCTTGGCCTGCTGCATTGTTCCAGTGAAGCTCCTCACAAACTGGAGGGACAGCACCTCATCTTCCGACTAGGCACTTTACAGCCTTCCGGACTGAATATTGAGTTAAACAAGTTAGATCATGAACTCTCTCCTCCATCCCCAACCCCTTTCCGATCCCCCTTTTTTCAATAATTTATAACTTTTAAAATATATTTTCTTTTTCCACCTATTTTTAAATTTATTTCAATCTATCGTTTTATCTCCATCTTTTAGCCCATTTCGATCCCTTCCCCCTACCCCACCTCCACTAGGGCCATCTGCCACTAGCTTGTCCTGCTTTCTACCCTTAATGTCCCCATTAGCACATTCCTTAGATAATATCACCACCATCAACACCTCTTTGTCCTCTTTTGGCTAGCTCCGTCTATCACTGGCCCTCTATCCAGCTCTACCTGTCCCACCCTCCCCCACAACCAGCTTATATTTCACCTCATTTCTCTATAGCCTTAGTTCTGATGAAAAGTCATGCAGACTCGAAATGTTGACTGTATGCCTCTCCGCAGATGCTGTCAGACCTCCTGAGCTTTTCCAGCTATTTTTGTTTTTGCTTCAGATTTCCAGCATCTGCAGTCTTTTGCTTTTATCACTGACAGAGTAACTGGTCAACCATTTCAAGACTGCTTGTGGGAGCTTGCTATGTGTAAATTGGCTGGCGTGTTTCTACATTACCACAGTAGCTACTCTTCAAAACATTCTTCACTGGCTTTAAAATGCTCTTGGACATTCCGAGGTTGTACAAGGCACTATATAAATGCAAGTTCTTTCTTTACCTGTTTACCATTTTCTCCAATGAACTTCACAGGTGATGTGAAGGCACCTGAAATATTTTTTACACTATTGATGTTCTGACGATAAAACAAACCATGCAGCTAATTTCTGTTTGTTTCACTAGTCTTTTCTTGTTATATCAGCTCAACCCTCTGGACAAGAGATTTGCAACTGTGTCCAGTCTAAGTCATTTCCTGTGTTTCTCACAGTTTTGATGTGTCATATTCTATCTGACAGTATTCACAGAATCTTACAGCACAGAAGGAGGTCATTCAGCCCATTGTGCTTATGCCATCTCATCATCTCCCTCCCCCGTTCTTTCCCCTTAACACTGTACTTTCCATTCCAAGTATTTTTCCAATCCCATTTTGAAAATTATTATTGAGTCTGCTTCCACCGCCCTTTCAGGCAGCACATTCCAGATCACAACAACTCACTGTGTAAAAATAATTCTCCTCATCTCCCCCTCTGGTTCTTTTACCGATTCTCTTCAATCTGTGTCCCTCTGGTCTCTAGAAGGAGCATCTCATTTTACTGAATCAAAACTGTAGTAATTAGTTTTGATAAATGTAGGACTGTAGCTTAAAGAATAATTCGAAAACTGATTTTTTCCGATGTGGAAACATTCATACTCTGAATGATTGACAATTTAAAAAGGTGGAGTGTTATTTTTGTCACAAAAGTCGACACATATTAAAACATTGCAAAATGAGATTTAAACAGGCTTCCAGGCAACAAATGAGGTCCAATGAAGTACATAGTGTGGAAGAGCCAGAAATAACCAATTCTAACATTTATTCTTTATTCAGTATGAAAGTTGGGAAGACAGAGCCAATTACTGTCACAGTGCAAGTAAATGGTAAACCATTAAAAATGGAAGTAGACATGGACACTTTTACCACTGTAATAGGAGAACACACTTTCAGATATTTAAATAAAGGTGATCAAAAATTAAATTTGGAACAAACATCTGCCAAGTTAAAAATATACACAGGTGAAGAAATCCAGGTAAAAGGTATCACCAGAGCAACTGTTTATTATAAACACGAAACAGCACAACTACCAGTGATGGTAGTAGAAGGTGAAGGACCAAGCTTTCTGGGTTGAAATTGCTTTAGGGAAATTAACCTTGATGGGCCAGTGAGATTTCAAAAGGAAGCAGGGAAAGTTCCTGAGATGAAAAAGGAACAAGGTAAGGTACTTCAGAAAGAGCCTGGAGAGGCCAAGGACTGCAACAGGATGAAAAAGGAGTGTGTAGCCATTCAGCAACTTGAAGAAATGAAGACTGACTTAGGCAACAACATGGAAGAGCAGCAGGAGAACCCCAAGGAGAGTCTGCTGAATGACAAATTCAAGATGAAGTGAGTGAGTTTCGCAAAGAAAAGGAAAACCCTATTGAAAGACCTTCAGGTCAAAGTTTGTTCCTCTGGAAAATTACGAAGAGAAAAAGGTAGAATTTAACATCTCTCTCAACAAACTGAAGAACCAGTTGGCAGAGAAGATGCAGCAATGTTCAAGGTTCCAGAAGGAAGCCAACAGATAAAAGAAGGAGACAGAAGAGCTGGAGAATCAGCTGAATGAAGCTAAAGAGGCTTTGAAAGCAAAAGCCATAGAACTTTTCAAGAGGCGAGTAGATAATGAAATCATGGGCAGCTCAACTACTGAACTAAGACAAGTTGAGATTTCACCTGAGACAGTGAAGCCAAAAAGAAAACTGAGACTAAACAAGACTAAACTCTGTGGTAGAAAGAGGAAGACACATAGGAAAAGGATGCAGAGTTACTGATGAGGCTCTGTCTTCAAACAAAACTAAGCCTGGTACTTCCAAACGTGGAGGGGGAGGTGGAGAAAGGTCAAGGGAACCAAAAAGTGACTCATGATTTGCATAGTCACGAGCAACAATTTACTGTTGGAGAAGCAGTATATGGAAGGAATTTCAGTGGAGGATCGAAGTGGTTACCTGGTAAAGTAAGCTCTGTAACCGGACCATTGTCGTACCATGTGGAAGTGGAGGACCAGATCACTTGTAATCATGTGGATCACTTAAGAAAAAAGGGAGATACCCCAACAAAATGAGGTTCGAGCTGTAACCATTGCTGAACCTGTGGTTCCTGTTGAAGTTGCTCAATCAAGGATAGAAATGCCCAATGTCTCTGTCGGAGTGGGAGACACTAAACTGCCTGAGCCTAATGAGGTACCTGATGTTAATGCAGTTCCAGAGAATGTAGTTCCTGCAAAAGAATCTGAAGTCGTGGAGCTATGATGTTCCTCACGGATCAGGAAACCACCTAAAGACTGAACTTGTAATTCCATGACCTGTGTAAATATTGTAATATCATGAGATAAATATCCTTGTAAATATAAAATATACAAAAAAGTTAAAGGGGGAGGAATGTAGTAATTATAGTTTTGATAAATGTAGGACTGTAGCTTTAAGAATAATCCTGTGTTGTAAGATCATATGATCTGTGTAAACCAATGAATTAGCGGTGGGAACCTCTAGGGGAGAGTTCTTCTTTCGTTATAGAGTTAGATGCACGTGTGTAGTTACTGCTGCTGTCTTGGAAATAAAGTTCAATGTTTCCATCAAGAAAAGTTGCCCAGAGAATCAACTGCAAAACAACAAAAACCATTCATGATTTTGAACACCTCGATGAGATCTCCTCTTAACCTTCTCTGCTCTAAGGAGAACAATCGCAGCTTCTCCAGTCTTTCCACATAACTGAAGTCCCAGGTCCGATTCTAGTAAACCCCCTCTGCCCCCTCTCCAAGGTCTTGACATCCTTCCTGAAGTGTGGATCCCAGAACTGGAGACAAGTCTCCAGCTGGCATCTAATGGGTGATTTATGAAGGTTTAGTATAACGGCCTTGATTTTTGCTCTATGACCCTATTAATGTATCCAAGGTATCGTATGCCTTTTTAACAGCCTTTTCAATTTATCCTGTCACCTTCATCATACTCCCACTTCATTGACTTGCATTTATATAGCACCTTTCAGGACTTCAGGCTGTCCCAAAACAAAATACAGTCTGAAATAGCTTTAGAAATGTAGTCACTGGACTCAGGATCAACCCAAAGATGAGTTAGGGTATGAATAAAACTATCAGGAGCCCATGCTAAATATCCTACCAGGTTACCCTGTCATTCTAAACTTCTTAATTCTCCCAGGGAAGCTAAGTTCTTTTATCACAATTATCCGGCTTGGGGACCTGTTCAAAACACAATTGCACATTTAATTGATTGCAACCTGCAGAACTGTCAGTGTCTGCAACCTCTCCTGAAGGCAATGATGAGCGAGGGGCTGTGGTGAAACCATTAAATGAATGGATTCTTGATGGAAGAGAGTGGAAATTGACTGACTGAAGATCAGATGCCAGGTTGATATGTCCCAGTCACAAGAAATGATGACACAAGAACAGATTGGTTGAGGAGGGTATGTTATAAAGTTAGCCAGACATAATGAGGTCAGAGGCAGATAACTGAAGACTAAGACAAAATTCATTCACCGGATGTGAGCTTCGCTGGCTGGGCCAGCATTTATTGCCCATGCCACATTGCCCCTTGAGAAGGTGGTGGTGAGCTGCCTTCTTGAACCGCTGCAGTCCATGTGGTGTAGGTACACCCACAGTGCTGTTTGGGAGGGAGTTCCAGGAATTTGACCCAGTGACAGTGAAGGAACGGCGATATATTTCCAAGTCAGGATGGTGAGTGGCTTGGAGGGGAACTTCCAGGTGGTGGTGTTCCCATCTATCTGCTGCCCTTGACCTTTTAGATGGTAGTGGTTGAAGGTTTGGAAGCTGCTGTCTAAGGAGCCTTGGTGAGTTGCTGGTAGAGGGAACTGCAGATTTCCCAAAAGGACAAAAAGGTCCCAAGTGAAGAAAAAACCCAAAAATCCAGGAAAGTGGAAGAGAGGAAAGTCCAAAGGAGACCTTGTAGTCAAAGGAAGGACAGGATCCTGGGAAAAGATCCTGTTAAATGAAGTTAAGAGTGAGGGGCAGAGAGAAAGGCTCCATTTAAAGCGAGAGCAGCTTGCAAGAAGCAAGAAGGTTCAAAGAGACAACTAAAGGTCTGTAATTCTTTGCTGTGGGTATGTGAAACAGTGGTGTACTGTTAAGGCTGGGTTGGTGAGAGAGAGTTCATGGAAGACAGCTTGAGTGCATGTGGTGACCCAGGAGAGAGTAACATCAGAAGGAGAGTTTGAAACCCTGGAGGTGAACCCTTGTGGAAGGCGTCTGTGAGAAAGCGCGGTTTGGGAGATTCTAAGGTGAGATCTTGGAGCGTGGAGATTGGAAATCTTTGTGGGAGGGATGGAATCCAGTGAGACTGGTTGGCTTACAATGTGACACGCACCTGGGGAGGGGAGTTAAGGAGAGATCCATAGCATCTGTTTGAGTTGACACCTATCACTTGAGGTCAAAGTGTGGTGTGTCTGACGATAGAGTGCCAAAGATTTACATGGACTGGGTACTTGCTATGAACATTAGAGTATAAGATAACTTTTGTAACTTTTGTTATTCTTACAAATCTGTAAATATCTGTAAAGGTATAGTTGTGGGTGAAGGAGATTTTTTTGTATTATACATAGTATTGTAATATAGTTCATCTTATCTTGTTGAATAAATGCTTTATTCTTTTGTTAGAATTTCATCAGCTCACTCCTGTGACTCTGTTCAGTAGCTACTCCACATATCTACACAAACAAATAAAAGTTATAATTACCTGGAAAAACTCAGCAGGTCTGGCAGCATCGGCGGAGAAGAAAAGTGTTGACGTTTCGAGTCCTCATGGTCATGAGGACTCGAAACGTCAAGTCTTTTCTTCTCCGCCGATGCTGCCAGACCTGCTGAGTTTTTCCAGGTAATTCTGTTTTTGTTTTGGATTTCCAGCATCCACAGTTTTTTTGTTTTTATGAATAAAAGTTAGGATCTATCAAACTGGGCTCCACCCTGGGATCAGGCTTGTCCTGGGGTAACCTCAGCTGGGATCATAACAACCTTGGCAGACAGTAGAAACCCAGCACTCTGGAATGCCATGTCACCTCTCCAGTCCCTCACCTCCTTGGAGGCCGACCTCACCATAGCTCAGGGGAGCTGCTTTCAGACTGGGACATTAAACCCACCTGCTCAGGTGGATGTAACCATGGCACCACTTTGAAGAAGAGCAGGGGGAGTTCTCCCTGGTGTCCTGGGGCCAATATTTATCCCTCAATCGACATCACAAAACAAAAAAAAAACGATCTGGTCTTTATCAGATTCCTGTTTGTGGGAGTTTGCTGTGTACAAATTGGCTGCTGTGTTTCCAGCAGTGAGTGCACTTCAAGAAAAGTACTTCATTGGCTCTAAAGCATTTTGGGTTATGAAAAATGCTACAGAAATGCAGTTCTTTCTTTAATATTAGCAATATGTATGCCCAATGGAGCAATCCCACCTCCCCCCTCATACAGGCTCAATTTAGTCCAAATACACAGTTCTTTTCATTATCACCCTCAGCTCAGTGATGTTTTCTCCCATTACTATTTTAAATTGGATTCAGCCTTTCCAGTATGACTTACATACTCCAAGGATTTCCACTGTTTGTAGCAAGTAGATTGCGAGTCAATGTTCCTTGAAAGAGAATTTAAGCACTAGCATTTTTCTGATGATTTTTATGCCTCAATATTTTAACAGCGTCAGCCAAGTGAATCATTGCTTTCTTGTGAGCAGTGTGTTACAGTGAGACTGGATGTCACGTTGTGTTCGAACATCCTTCTTTTACATATGGGATATCAGCTGCACTCCAGGATTGTTCTGGACTCTCTAATAATTAGAGACAAATTTCCAGGAGACCTGCTGCAAGCAACTCCAGGAGGAAAAATTGTGGGGGCACTAAAACAAAAAAAAGCTTTTGTCAAAAGAGCTTCTTACACTTTTGTCGACAAGTTATAAAAATGATTGAAATGGTTTGATCGACAGTCAAGAATTATTCAGTCCAGTAGCCAAGAATCTGTTTGCTTTCCATCTGTTTGCTGTGGGAAGGCGGGACATCATGAGGATGGACATGTGAAGCAACCAATGGTGGGAGTGTTGGCAGGGTTGATGTTTGGAGCTGGGTTGTGGGGTGGAAGATTCATGTGATAAATCCTCCATAAATAGCTCCGTTCAGAGTTGGCAACCACTTGGGACCAGCATTTCATTTAAATGCAATTTTAAAAAAAAAACAGAAATGGATAAAAACTCAACACCAGGTCCATCTGTGAAAGCAACCAGGACCACTTGCAATTTTATAACCTCTTCAATGTCGAAAAACACCCTGAGGTGATTCAGAGATGCTCCACCAATCAGTACGATCATGGCTGGCCTTTGGCCTCAGCTCCATTTCCCTGCCTGCTCGCTGTATCCCTTAGAGACCAAACATCTGTCTAATCCAGCTTTAAATATCCCAATCTTGATTGATGGAGCATTCACACAACCCTCTGGGGTAGAGAATTCCAAAGATTCACAACCCTTTGAGTGAAGAAATTTCTCCTCATCCCAGTCCTAAAAACTTAGCTCCGTATCCTGAGAGTGCGCTCTCTCCCTGCCAACCTCCATGTTTTAGATTCCCCAGCCAGTAGCAACAGCCTCTCAGTGTCTACCCTCTCAAGCCCTTTCAGAATCTTGTAGGTTCCAATGAGATCACCTCTCATTCTTCTAAACCCCAGAGAATATAGACCCAATTTACTCAGCCTCTCATCATTAGACAACCCTCTCATCCCAGGGACCAACTTAGTGATTGTTCGTGGTTCCACCTCCAATGCAAGTATAATCTTCCTTCAATATGGAGACCAAAACTGCACCCAGTATTCCAGATATGGTCTCATCAAACCCCTGTACAATTGTAGGAAGACAATGTTATTCTTGTACTCCAAGCCCCTTGCAATAAAGGCCAACATGCCATTTGCCTTCCTAATTGCTTACTGTACCTGCATGCTAACATTCCGTGTTCCTTGTACACACGGCCCCAAATGTCTCTGAACATCAACTTTTACAAATTTCACCTTTTAAAAGGAGTCTTCTTTTCTATTCTTGAATAACTTCACGCTTCTCCACTTCATTCTCCATCTGCCATCTTGTTGCCCACTCCCTTAACCTGTCTACATCTCTTTGCAGTCTCTCTGTGTCCTCCTCACAGCTTATATTCCCACCTAGCTCTGCATGATCAGCAAACTTAGATACATTACTCTCAGTCTCTTTGCCTAAGTCATCAGTATAGATTGTAAATAACTGAGGCCGTAGCACTGATCCTTGCGGCACTCCAATAGTTATAGCCTGCCAACTTGAAAGTGCCCCATTTATGCTTACTCTTTGCTTCCTGCCGGTTAGCCAATTCTTTATCCATGCTAATGTATCACCCCTAATTCCATGAGCCCTTGCCTTGCCTATTAACCATTTTTGTTTCACATTATCAAATGTTTTTTGGAAATTCAGGTATACTACATCTACTAGTTCCCCTTTATCCACCCCACTAGTTTCATCCTCAAAAAGCTCCAATGAACTGGTTAAACATGATTTTCCTTGTTTTTATTTTACGAAGACCTGAACTGTGTACAGTACCCCAGGGGCAGAATATTCCCCCACTGCCCCCGACTCGGGCAGTGCTGAGCGCTGCAGCGCCCGTTTCACGCTGGACAAGCCAGAATTGGACCACCAATGTGGAATGGCGGCCCGGCCCCGGTTTTGGGTGACAGTTGCTTTTGCGGCTGCTCCCAGGCCCGGTGAGTGCAAAGCTCGAACCCCATGTGCAGCAGGGAGACCAGAACCGTGCACAGTTGCAACCAGTTATGGGCTCCCAAGCTTTGAAATGCAGCACCTGCTGACAGAAAGGAGAGAGTCCAGTGGACAGAGCATGGCTGACACACACAAGCCAGACTGGAAACCTGGAGAGAGAGATTACATTTGATCACTGCTGTGTTTGTTCAATTGATGTATTTGGTTAAATACTGGCTAGACTGGGTAAATAAAGTATAGATGATATTATGAAGCAAATCAGTAATGTCTCTAATTGAACGCATTAGGGCCATGTTTCCATTCTACCCTCTGCTTATTGATGTAATTTCATTATGGCTCTCGAGAGAAATTAAAGAATAAAATTTGCATTCCTAATGTTGATTAACATGGATAATAATTGTTTTCCTCAGGATGGTTAGCAATTTAATGAATAAAGAGAGAGGCAGATTTGCATTTATATAGCACATTACCACATCTCTTGGAAAGTTCCAGAAGCATTTAATTCAAATTTATGGCAGAAGGCCAAGATTCAAATTGCTCTGATCCCATCAACATTGCAGCTTCAAAACCCCTTCATCTCCCCCATCTCCAACACCAACCACACCGACAACCCCACCTCAACACACACCCCCACCCCCAAACCCTCCCCAACCCCACACTCCCAACCCCATCCCAACTGCAGCCCACACTACCTCAACGCACATCCCTACCTGCAACCCCCTCCCCAACCCAACACTCCCAACCCCAACCCACCCCACCTCAATGTACAACCCCACCCCCAACCCCCTCCCCAACCCCACACTCCCAACCCCATCCCAACCGCAGCCCACACTACCTCAACGCACATCCCTACCCGCAACCCCCTCCCCAACCCAACACTCCCAACCCCAACCCACCCCACCTCAACGTACAACCCCACCCCCAACCCCCTCCCCAACCCCACACTCCCAAACCCAACCCAACCGCAGCCCACACTACCTCAACACACACCCCCACCCCCAACCCCCTCCCCAACCCCACACTCCCAAACCCAACCCAACCGCAGCCCACACTACCTCAACACACACCCCCACCCCCAACCCTCTCCCCAACCCCACCCCCAACCCCACACTCCCAAACCCAACCCAACCGCAGCCCACACTACCCCAACACACACCCCCACCCCCAACCCTCTCCCCAACCCCACCCCCAACCCCCTCCCCAACCCCACACTCCCAAACCCAACCCACCCTACCTCAACACACATCCCTACCCGCAACCCCTTCCCCAACCCAACACTCCCAACCCCAACCCACCCCACCTCAACGTACACCCCCACCCCCAACCGCACACGCCCAACCCCATCCCAACCGCAGCCCACCATACCTCAACACACACCCACGCCCCCAACCCCCTCCCCAACCCCACACTCCCGACCCCAACCCACACTACCTCAACACACACCCCCACCCCCAACCCCAACCCCACACTCCCAGCCCATCCCAACCACAGCCCATATTACGTCAACGCAAACCCATACCCACAACCCCCTCCCCAAGATCACACTCCCAACCTTAACCCACCCCACCTCAACGAACACCCCAACCCCCAACCACCTCCCCTACCCCACACTCCCAACCCCAACCCACCTTACCTCAACACACACCCCCAGCCCAACCCCCAACCCCCTCCCCAACCGCACACTCTCAACCCCATCCCAACCGCAGCCCACCCTACCTCAACACATACCCACACCCCTAAACCCCTCCCCAAGCCCACACTCCCAGCCCCATCCCAACGACAGCCCACCCCATCTCAACATACACCCCCACCCCCAACCACCTCCCCTACCCCACACTCCCAACCCCAACCCACCTTACTCAACACACACTCCTACCCGCAACCCCCTCCCCAACCCCACACTCACAACCCAAACCGACCCTACCTCAACACACACCGCCACCCCCAAACCCCTCCCCAACCCCACACTCCCAACCCCAACCCACCCCACCTCAACGTACACCCCCACCCCAACCCCCTCCCCAACCCCACACTCCCAACCCCAACCCACCCTACCTCAACACACATCCCTACCCGCAACCCCCTCCCCAACCCAACACACCCAACCCCAACCCACCCCATCTCAACGTACACCCCCACCCCCAACTCCCTCCCCAACCCCACACTCCCAACTGCAGCCCACCCTACCTCAACACACACCCCCAGCCCAACCCCCAACCCCCTCCCCAACCGCACACTCCCAACTGCAGCCCACCCTACCTCAACACACACCCCCAGCCCAACCCCCAACCCCCTCCCCAACCGCACACTCCCAACCCCATCCCAACTGCAGCCCACCCTACCTCAACACATACCCACACCCCTAAAACCCTCCCCAACCCCACACTCCCAACCCCAACCCACTCTACCTCAACGCACACCCCTACCCGCAACCCCCTCCCCAACCCCACACTCCCAACCACATCCCAACCGCAGCCCAACCTACCTCAACACACCCCCACCCCCAACCCCAACCCCACGCTCCCAGCCCCATCCCAACCACAGCCCACCCTATCTCAATACACACCCCTACCCGCAACACCCTCCCCAACCCCACACTCTCAGCCCCATCCAAACCCCACCCCACCCTACCTCAACACACACCCCCACCCCCAACCGCAGCCCACACTCTCAGCCCCATCCAAACCCCACCCCACCCTACCTCAACACACACCCCCACCCCCAACCCCAGCCCACACTCCCAGCCCCATCCCAACCACAGCCCACCCTACCTCAACACACACCCCTACCCGCAACCCGCTCCCCAAGCCCACACTCCCAGCCCCATCCCAATCGCAGCCCACCCTAACTCAACTCACACCCCTACCCACAACCCCCTCCCCAACCCCACACTCCCAACCCCATCCCAACCGCAGCCCACCCTACCTCAACACACATCCCCACTCCCAAACCCCATACTCCCAGCCCCATCCCAACAGCAGCCCACCCTACCTCAACGTACACCCCTACCCACAACCCCCTTCCCAACCCCCACATCAACACAAATCCCCCAACTCCCAACTGAATCCCTATCCCCACATCCTCCCCCAACCCAACCCCAGTACAATGCCTACGCCCTCTTCCACCTCAAGCCAACTCCTCTCCACCCCATCCCTTCCCCCAGACTAACCTCTACCCACACCCCCACTCTCACCCTGCACTCTCCCCACACCACAATCCACACACTGAGACCTACCTCAACCCCCATTCCAGCTCCCAGTCGCACACCCTCCCCCATTCCTAACCTACACTACTTCCCTTTTGGAAAATAAATAAATCCTTCATCCATTTTAATGGATGCTCTGCACTGTCAGAGGGGCAGCACTGAGGGAGTGCTGCACAGTTAGAGGGTCAGTAGTGAAGGAGTGCTGCACTGTCAGAGGGTCAGTTGTGAAGGGGTTTTGCACTGTCAGGTCAGTACTGAGGGAGTGCTGCACTGTCAGAGGGTCAGTACTGAGGGAGTGCTGCACTGTTAGAGGGTCAGTACTGAGGGAATGCTGCACTGTCAGAGGGTCAGTACTGTGGGAGTGCAGCACTGTCAGAGGGTCAGTACTGAGGGAGTGATGCACTGTCAGAGGGTCAGTACTGAGGGAGTGCTGCACTGTCAGAGGGTCAGTACTGTGGGAGTGCAGCACCCTTGGAGGTGCCGTCTTTCGAATGAGACATTAACCTGTGTGCATGACTGTCTTCATAGGTAACTGTTAAAGGTCCCACAACATTATTTTACAGAAACCATCATAAAAATTGGCATGCTTCCCTGTCCCTGTGTAGTTAAATTTACAAGATGCAATTCTGTCCATGTTCCCATTCACAGTTATAACCTTCTCAAAGCCTTGTTCCAAAGGCTATTCATATCAAACGGATGAAGCTGCTGGTGAAAAACCTTTCAAACTGAAAAGTTAAAGTAATAATTTAGAGAAATCAAAGGCTGCCCTACGTGATTAACCCTTTGCTAACAGTTTCCCTGAAGTCGATATCGTGCCTTTTGATCCTTAAACTGCATCGTGGTGAATGGATTACTTTTTTTTATTCTTTCAAAGGATATTGGAAATGTCATTACTGTTGTCAATGTCAGTGAATCTTCTCTTGTACAAGGTCAGATAATTAGGGAATCTATTCGCTGTCTCTCATAATTAGCAACTTCTGACAGTTAAACAAAAGCAAAATACAGATGCTGGGAATCTGAATTAAAAAACAGGAAACTCTGGAAATAAGCAGTAGGTCATAGAAACATAGAAACATAGGAACTAGGAGCAGGAGTAGGCCATTCGGCCCTTTGAGCCTGCTCCACCATTCATTATGATCATGGCTGATCATCCAACTCAATAGCCTGCCCCCGCTTTCTCCCCATATCCTTTGATCCTTTCACCCCAAGAGCTATATCCAACTCCTTCTTGAAAACATACAATGTTTTGGCCTCAACTACTTTCTGTGGTAGCGAATTCCACAGGCTCACCACTCTCTGGGTGAAGAAATTTCTCCTCATCTCAGTCCTAAATGGTCTACCCCATATCCTCAGACTGTGACCCCTGATTCTGGGCTCCCCCACCATCAGGAACATCCTTCCTGCATCTACCCTGTCTAGTCCTGTTAGAATTTTATAGGTTTCTATGAGATCCCCCCACATTCTTCTGAACTCCAGCGAATATAATCCTAACCGACTCAATCTCTTCTCATATGTCAGTCCCACCATCCCAGGAATCAGTCTGGTAAACCTTTGCTGCACTCTCTCTATAGCAAGAACATCCTTCCTCAGATAAGGAAACCAAAGCTGCACACAATATTCCAGGTGTGGTCTCACCAAGGCCCTGTACAATTGCAGCAAGACATCCCTGTTCCTGTACTCGAATCCTCTGGCTATGAAGGCCAACATACCATTTGCCTTCTTTACCGCCTGCTGCACCTGTATGTTTATCTTCAGCGACTGGTGTACAAGGACACCCAGGTCTTGTTGCACATTCCCCTCTCTCAATTTATAGCCATTCAGATAATAATCTGCCTTCCTGTTTTTGCTACCAAAGTGGATAACCTCACATTTATCCACATTATACTGCAACTGCCATGCATTTGCCCACTCACCCAGCTTGTCCAAATCACACTGAAGCATCTCTGCATCCTCCTCACAGCTGACCCTCACACCCAGCTTTGTGTCATCTGCAAATTTGGAGATATTACATTTAATTCCCTCATCTAAATCATTAATATATATTGTGAATAGCTGAATAGGTCTGGCAGCATCTGTGAAGAGCAAAACAGTCTTAATGTTTTAGGTCACTCACCTTCATCCAGAAAAATATTCTCAGTCTAAGTTTTGAAATGTTTAATTGACCCTCAGCCTCCACAGCTTTTTGTGGGGAGAGAGTTCCAGATTTCCACTCCCCTTTGTGTGAACAAGTGCTTCCTGACATGACCCCTGAATGGCCTGGCTCTCAGTTTAAGGTTATCCCTCTTCATAAGAACATAGAAACTAAGAGCAGGAGGAGGCCATTCGGCCCATCGTGCCTGCTGCACCATTCAAACAGGTCATAGCTGATCATCTGCCTCTTACTCTATTTTTCCCACTATCCCCATATCCATTGATGTTAATAGTATCTAGAAACCCGTTGATTTCTGTCGTGAACGTGTCAGTGATTGACTTTCCACCACCCTCTGAGTGAAGAAATTCCTCCTCATCCCAGCCTTAAATGACCTGCCCCTTATTCTGAGACTGTGTCCCCTGGTTCTAGACTCACCAGCCAGGGAAACATCCTATCCACATCCACCCTGTCACACCCTGTGTTGATGTTGAGAGTTAGAATGAGAGGTAATCCTATTCATTGAAACTTGAGACAATACAAAGCCAGGGGAGATTGAACACAGAGCGAGAGGAGAGGCAGTTAGGAATCCACCCCTAGGACACTAGTCCAAATCCAGTTAAGGTGTAACCCGCCGTCCTTGTACAGGTCCCACCTGCTCCACAACCGGGCCCAATGCCTCCGAAATCTATAGCCTTCCCTTCTTCATTTCTCCAGCCACATATTGAACTGCTCAATCTTCCTGTTCTTATGCTCATTATCACGTGGCATTGGGAGTAATCCTGAGATTACTGCTCTTGAGGTCCTGCTTTTTAATTCCCTTCCTAACTCCCTGAAATGTGCTTTCAGGATCTCATCCCTTATCCTACCTATGTCATTCCCAATGTGAACCATGACCTCTGGCTGCTCACCCTCCCCCAGAAGAATGTCCTGCAGCCGCTCTGAGACACCCTTGAACCTGACACCAGGGAGGCAACATACCATCCTGGAGTCACGTCTATGGCCACAGGAACACCTGTCTGCTCCCCTGACTATGGAATTTCCTACTACGATAGCACTTCCACTGTTTCTCCTCCCATCCTGTGCAGCTGAGCCACCTATGGTACCATGAACTTGGCTCTTGCTACAATCCTCTGGGGAACCACCTCGGTCACCAGTATCCAAAATGGAAAAGCGGTTAGAGAGTGAGATAGGCTCAGGGGATTCCTGCGCTACCTGCCTGTTTCTCTGGCAGTCACCCATTCCCTCTCTGCCTGTGTACTTCTTAGCTGCGATGTGGCCACCTCTCTAAATGTGCTATTCACATAATCCTAAGCCTTGTGGATGCACCACTGTGACTCCAGCCACCGCTCAAGCTCCGCAACTCAGAAGTCATGTTTCTGCAGCTGGTGACACCTCCTGCAGGTGTAGTCATCGAGGGCACATTGTGCCTGCACAACTTCCCACATCCTGCAGGATGCACATTCCACATGGCTGAGATATACTGATATACCTTAAACATTACATAAAGTTTTTACGACAGTATTTTTAAAACTAATTTATTTCAAATATTTTCCTAATTAATTTAGAATAATTCCTATATATACTACAATTTACTGTGCTTATTAAATGCTAGTACCACCCACAAATGCGTTTCTTAATTATACAATATGTGTTTCAGGACTTGCGCTGTTTTCACACTCCCTACTGTCTCTCCTCTCGCATTGTTTTCATACTCCGGACTGCCTGCCCTCTCGAGCTATTCTCATTCTCTTGACTGCCTCTCCAGTCGCACTGTTTACAAACTCCCGATTGTCTCTCCTTTTGCACTGGTTTCAAATTCCTGACTGTCTTTCCTCTCACGCTATTTTCAATCTCCTGACTGTAACATCAGGTTTGTTAAACATGATTTCCCTTTCATAAACCCATGTTGTCTCTGCCCAATCATTTCATTATTTTCCATTGTCTAGTTATCACATCCTTTATAATAGATTATATAATTTTCCTTACTACTGACGTCAAACTAACAGGTCTGTAGTTCTCTATTTCTCTCTCTCTCTCCCTTCTTAGATAGTGAATTACATTTGCCACTTTCCAGTCTGCAGGAACCTTTCCAGAATCTATAGAATTTTGAAAGATACCCAGCAATGCATCCACTGTCTCTACAGCCACCTCCTTCAACACTGTGGGATGTAGCTCATCTGTTCCAGGGGATCTATCAACCGTCAATCCAATTAATTTTTTCAGTGCAACCTCATTAATATTACTAATTTCTTTCAGTTCCTCATTTTCACAAGTCTCTTAGTTTTTCTGTCTCTTCCCCTGTGAAGACAGACACAAAGTAGTTGTTTCTTTGCCATTTCCCTATTCTCCATGATAAATTCTGTCTCCGCCTCTCATGGACCCATATTTGTCCTTGTTAATGCTTTTCTAGTCACATACCTAAAGAAGCTAAAGTCCACCTTTATGTTAGATGCAAGCTTGCATTCAGATTCTTTCTTCCATTTATCAGTTTCTTGGTCCTCCTGTTCTGGATTTTAAATTGCTCCCAATCCTCAGCTTCACCACTTTTTCTGGCAACCTTATAAACCACTTCCTTTGATCAAATGTAATCTTTAACTCCTTTTGTTATCTGTGCTTGATTCACCTTTCCTGGTTTTTGTGTCGCAGTGCGATGTTTATTTGTTGTAGACCATGTAATACTTCTTTAAATACTAGCCTTTACTTGTCTACTGTATTTTCCCAATCCACCATTGCCAATTTGCCCCTCAATCCTTCATAGTTTCCTTTGTGCAGATTTAAGACCCAAGTTTCAGAATGAACTTTATCACTTTCAAACTTAATGTAAAACTCCATCATATTATGGTCACTATTTCCTAATAGTTCCTTTACAGCATCTACCTTGTTGCGAATGCTGCATGCATTCAGTTGAGTTTTTTTACTCATTCATGGGATGTAATGTGCCATGGGATGTGCTCTCAGTGCTGTTAGGAAGGGAGTTCCAGGATTTTGACCCAGCGACAGTGAAGGAACGGCCGATATATTTCCAAGTCAGGATGGTGGATGACTTGGAGGTGAACTTCTAGGTGGTGGTGTTCCCGTCTATCTACTGCCCTTGTCCTTCTAGATGGTAGTGGTCTTAGGTTTGGCAGGTGCTGTCTAAGGAGCCTTGGTGAATTCCTGCAGTGCATCTTGTAGATGGTACACACTGCTGCTACTGTGTCTCTGTGGTTGAAGGAGTGAATGTTTGTGGTTGTGGTGCCAATCAAGCAGCTGATTTTACCTGGACATTGTCAAACTTCTTGGGTGTTGTTGGAGCTGCACTCATCCAGGCAAGTGGGGTGTATTCAATCACACTCCTGACTTGTGCCTTGCAGATGGTGGACAGGCTTTGGGGAATCAGGAGGTGAGCTACTCATCACAGGATCCCTAGCTTCTGACCTGCTCTTGTAGTCACAGTATTTATATGGCTAGGCCAGTTCAGTTTCTGGTCAATAGAAACCACCAGGATGTTGACAGTGGGGGGATTCAGTGATGGTAATGCCATTGAACATCAAGTGGCGATGGTTGGATTCTCTCTTGCTGGGGATGGTCATTACCTGGCACCTTGTGTAGCATGAATGTTATTTGCCACTTGTCAACTAAGCCTGGATATTGTCCAGCTCTTGCTGCATTTGGACATCTGTATCAGTATCTGGGGTGTTGCGAATTGTGCTGAACATTGTGCAATCATCAGCCAACATATCACTTCTGACTTCATGATGGGAGGAAGGTCATTGAAGAAACAGCTGAAGATGGTTGGGCCGAGGACACTATACTGAGGAACTCCTGCAGTGGTGTCCTGGAGCTGAAATGATTGACCTCCAACAATCACAACCATCTTCCTTTGTGCTAGGTTTCCATCGAACCATAGAACCATAGAAAAGTTACAGCACAGAAGGAGACCATTCAGCCCATCTTGTCCATGCCAGCCCAAGGACACCTAGGTGCCCTTTCTAATCCCACCTTCCTGCACCCGGCCCATAGTCCTGCAGCTTACAGCGCTTTAGGTGCAGATCCAGGTACTTTTTAAAAGAATTTAAAGTTTCTGCCTCTACCACCAACTTGGGCAGCGAATTCCAGACACCCACTACCCTCTGTGTAAAAAAGTTCTTCCTCATGCCCCCACTACACCTTCTGCCACTTATCTTGAATCTATGTCCCCTGGTTCTAGAATTCTCCACCAAGGGAAACAATTTTATCCTGTCCACTCTATCTATTCCCCTCATAATTTTGTACACCTCAATCAAGTCACCTCTCAGCCTTCTTTGTTCTAAGGAAAATAACCCCAACCTATCCAATCTCTCCTCATAGCTACACTTTTCTAACCCTGGCAACATTCTTGTAAACCTCCTCTGCACTCTCTCCAGAGCTATTACGTCCTTCCTGTAATGTGGTGACCAGAACTGCACACAATACTCCAGTTGTGGCTTCACCAGTGTTTTATACAATTCCAACATTATGTCCTTACTTTTATATTCGATACCTCTGCCAATGAAGGAGAGCATTCCATATGCCTTCTTTACAACCTTGTCTACTTGAACTGCTGCCTTCAGGGACCTGTGTACTCATTTGCCAAGATCTCTCACTTCATCTCCCCCTCTTAGTATATTCCCATTTATTGTGTAATCCCTGTAACTGTTTGACCTCCCTAAATGTATGACCTCACACTTCTCTATGTTAAAATTCATCTGCCATTTTACCGCCCACTCCACCAACCCATCTATATCGTTTTGGAGATTATGGCTATCCTCTACACTATCCACTACTCAGCCAATCTTTGTGTCATCTGCAAATTTCCCAATTGTGCCCCCCACGTTCACGTCTTAATCGTTAATAACACAAACAGCAAGGGTCCTAACACCGAGCCCTGTGGAACACCACTTGAGAAAACTTTCCATTCGCAAGGGCATCCATCGACCATTACCCTTTGTTTCCTGTTACAAAGCCAACCTTTTATCCAGTTTGCCACATTACCCTGAATCCCATGGGCTTTTACTTTCCTGACCAATCTGCCATGTGGGACCTTGTCAAATGCCTTGCTAAAATCCATGTACACAACATCCACTGCACCACCTTCATCAACCCTTCTTGTCACTTGCTCAAAGAATTCAATCAAATTTTAGGCAAGGCAAGGCAAAGGAAGGCAAGACCTTCCTTTAACAAATCCGTGCTGACCATCCCTGACTAGTCCATGCCTTTCCACATGACAGTTAATCCTATCTCTCAGGATTAATTATACTAATTTGCTCACCACTGATGTAAGACTAACTGGCCTATAATTGTTTGGCATTTCCTTTGGTCCCTTTTTAAACAATGGAACTACGTTTGCATTTCTCCAGTCCTCCGGTACCTCCCCTGTATCTAGTGAAGATTGGAAAATCATCCTCAGAGCATCTGCTATCTCCTCCCTGGCTTCCTTCAGCAGCCTCGGAAACAATCCATCTGGTCCTGGTGACTTATCAACTTTCAAGGATTTCAACCCTTCAAGTACTTCCTCTCTCCTTATGACTACCCCATCCAATATCTCACCGTGTTCCTCCTGGACTACTATATCTACATCCTCCCTTTCCTTTGTAAACACGGAGACATAATATTCATTCAAAACCCTTCCCACAGCCTCTGCGTCTATACACAAGTTTCCATAGTTAGGAAGGCAAATGCAATGTTGGCATTTATTTCGAGAGGACTAGAATATAAAAGCAGGGATGTGCTGCTGAGGCTTTATAAGGTTCTGGTCAGACCACATTTAGAATATTGTGAGCGATTTTGGGCCCCGTAGCTCAGGAAGGATGTTCTGGCCCTGGAGACGGTCCAGAGCAGGTTCACGAGAATGATCCCAGGAATGAAAGGCTTAACATATGAGGAATGTTTGAGGACTCTGGGTCTATACTCGATGGAATTTAGAAGGATGAGGGGGGATCTGATTGAAACTTACAGAATACTGAAAGGCCTGGATAGAGTAGACATGGGGAAGATGTTTCCATTAGTAGGAGAGACTAGGACCTGAGGGCACAGCCTCAGAGTAAAGGGAAGACCTTTTAGAACAGAGATGAGGAGAAACTTCTTTAGCCAGAGAGTGGCGAATCTATGGAATTCATTGCCACAGAAGGCTGTGGAGGCCAGGTCATTGAGTGTATTTAAGACCGAGATAGATAGGTTCTTGATTGGTAAAGGGATCAAAGGTTACGGAGAGAAGGCGGGAGAATGGGGTTGAGAAACTTATCAGCCATGATTGAATGGCGGAGCAGACTCGATGGGCCAAATGGCCTAATTTCTGCTCCTATGTCTTATGGTCTTTTAGCATCAATATGTTGGTAAAAAATCTTTGGGTTATCTTTAACTTTACTTGCTAATCATTTTTTCTTTTTTAATTCGTCCCTGCACTTCCTATATACGTTTAGGCTATCTGCAGTGCTTAGTTCTTTGTGCCTATCGTACGCTTTCTTTTTCTGTTTGATCTTCCCCTGTATTCCTCTAGACAACCAGGGAGGTCCTGATTTGGCAGTCCCACTCTTATTTTTGTAGGGGACATGTCTACTTTGTACAATTAGGATCTCGTTTTTCATGTTTCCCACGGGTTTCCCACTGTTTTATCCTCCAGCAATGCTGTCCAGTCCACCTCAGCCAAGTCCCTTCT
Organism: Carcharodon carcharias; assembly: GCF_017639515.1. Lineage (NCBI taxonomy): Eukaryota > Metazoa > Chordata > Chondrichthyes > Lamniformes > Lamnidae > Carcharodon > Carcharodon carcharias. The sequence goes on from NC_054482.1 coordinate 117,052,757, forward strand.
CATTTCTGCAAAATTTGCCTTCCCCCAGTTCAAGACTTTTACTCCTGCCTTATCTCTGTCCTTTTCCATGGTAATGCTAAATCCGATTGAATTGTGATCACTGTTCCCGATATGGTCGCCAACTGTCACTTCACCCACTTGACCTTCTTCGTTCCCCAAGACTAGGTCTAGAATTGCATCTCCTCTCATTGGGTTTGTCACTAATTGGTTGAAAAAATTTTCCTGGACACACTGCATGAATTTTTCTCCCTCAGTGCCCCTTATATTGTTTGAATCCCAGTTGATATTAGGATAGTTGAAGTCTCCTACTATTATTGTCCTCTTGTTCTTACAAGCAGAAATTGGCCACATATTTGTTCTTCTATCTCCCTTTCACTATTTGGGGTTCTGTAGTACACTGCCAGTAGTGTGACTGCCCCTTTTTTATTTCTAAGCTCAATCCATAAAGCCTCATTTGTTGACCCATTTAGTATATCATCTCTTCTCACAACTGGAATTGATTCTTTAACCATTAATGTTACCCCCCCCCTCCTTTTTTATCTCCTACTCTATCATGTCTGAATACTCTATAACCAGGGTTATTAAGCTGCCAGTTTTGTCCCTCCTTTAGCCAGGTCTCTGTTATAGCAATGACATCCTGCTGCCATGTGTCTACCTGTGCCCCTAACTCATCTATCTTGTTTGTAATACTCCTTGCATTGAAGTATAAGCAGTTTAACCCCGTCAATTTCCCTTGCTGGACACTGTAAACTTTGCTTCTCCTGTAACTCCATGTCTATCACAAAGTCCCTAGCTAATGTTCTACCTCCATTTTTCTAATCTGAATCTGACCTATCTGATCCTACTCCTGGGATCCCATCCCCATGCCACACTAGGTTAAATACTCCCCAACAGAACTAACAAAAGCCTCCGCAAGGACACTGGTCCCAGCTCTGCCTGGGTGTAGCCCGTCCAGTTTGTACAGGTCCCACCTTCCCCAGAACTGGTCCCAGTGCCTCAAGAATCTGAACCCCTCCCGGCTGCACCATCTCTCCAGCCACGTGTTCGTTTGGTCTGTCCTCTTATTCCTGCTCTCGCTAGCACGTGGAACTGGGAGTAATCCTGAGATTACTACATTTGAGGTCCTGCATTTTAATTAGCTCCTAAGTCCCTGCAGTTAGCTAGCAGGTCCTCATCCCTTAGTTTACCTGTGTCATTGGTACCAATGTGTACTATGACCACCGGCTGCTTACCTTCCCTCCCCAGAATGTCCTGCAGCTTCTTCGTGACATCCTGGACCCTGGCACCAGGGAGGCAACATACCATCCTTGATTCACATTTGAAGGCACAGAAGCATCTGTCTGTGCCCCTAACTATTGAATTCCCTATCACCATAGCCCTGCCACTTGTTTTCCTTCTGCCCCTCTGAGCAGCAGAGCCACCCATGGTGCTGTGAACTTGGCTGTTGCTGCTTTCTCCTGAGAGGCCATCCCCCCCAAATAGTATCCAAAGCGGTATATCTGTTAGAGAGGGGGATGACCAGAGGGGACTCCTGCACTACCTTCCTGAGTTTTTACTGTTCCTGATGGTCACCATTCCCTTTCTGCCTGTTTAATCTTCACCTGCAGTGTGATCACCTCATTAAACGTGCTATCCACGACTTGCTCAGCATCGCGGATTCTCCACAATGAGTCAACCCACAGCTCCAGCTCCGAAATCCAGTTAGCTAGAAGCTGCATTTGGACACACCTTCTGCACTCATGGTCAACAGGGACTCTGGAAGCGTCCCTCATTTCCCACATTCTGCAGGAGGAGCATATCACGAGTCTGAGATCTCCTGCCATGTTACACACTTGATTTAGCTAGTTACTCCCTTAAAAAAATACGCAAGCTAGGGGCCTTATTTATGTTAGCTAGGAACCTTGTTTCTTGACTAATTGTGCTTGTACAGTACTACTCTATACTTGTTTTTTTAGCTCCTACCTCAGTATTAAACAATGAATAACTTTAATAGATTGAAAAAAAAAGCACCAGGATTTACTCACCAATCTACTGCTTTTTCTTTAAAATCCACTTTCAGAAAAGTGTCCCTTGCAGGTCTGGTGCACTCCTGAAGGCACTGCTTCTTCCTCTCTCTCTCTTTCTTTTTGGTTTGTGGAGGAGGGAGGGATGGAGACATTACAGCAATGTAATGTTTGGAGCAATTGCTTTCTTTGACAGTGGGTCCTCCTCGATTCCCTCCTAAGTCGCGGTGTCTGCGGTGACTTCTCCCAGAATGCTTCAGTCACTTCTCACCAGCGCCCTCTGTTGGATGCTCTTCCTCCTGTTGAGTGCAAGAGTCCTTCTCCTCGATTCCCCCCGAGTGGTGGTGTCTGCGGTGACTTCTCCCAGAATGTTTCAGTCACTTTTCACCAGCACCCTCTGTTTCACTCCAACCAGCGGAGCGTTTTCCCCATCATTCCCATTGACTCCAGTTTTGCGAGGGCCCCTTGATGCCACACTCTGTCAAATACGGCCTTGATGTCAAGGGCAGTCACTCTCACCTCTCCTCAGGAGTTCAGCTCTTTTGTCCATGTTTGAACCAAGGCTGTAACGAGGTCAGGAGCTGAGTGGTCCTGGCGGAACTCAAACTGGTCATCAGTGAGCAGGTTATTGCTAAGCAAGTGCCACTTGATATCACTGTTGATGATCCCTTCCATTACTTTACTGATGATGGAGAGTAGACTAATGGAGCGGTAATTGGCTGGGTTGGATTTGTCCTGCTTTTTGTGTACAGGACATACCTGGGCAATTTTCCACATAGCCCGGTAGATGCCAGTGTTGCAGTTGTACTGGAACAACTTGGCTAGGAGTGCGGAAAGTTCTGCAGCACAAGTCTTCACTACTATTGCTGGAATATGGTCAGGGCCCACAACTTTTGCAGTATCCAGTGCCTTCAGCCGTTTCTTGATATCACATGGAGTGAATCAAATTGGCTAAAGACTGGCATCTGTGATGCTGGGGACTTCCGGAGGAGGCCAAGATGGATCATCTACTTGGCACTTATGGCTGAAGATTGTTGTGAATGCTTCAGTTTTATAATTTGCACTGCTGTGCTGGGCTCCTCCATCTTTGAGGATGAGGATATTTGTAGAACCACCTCCTCCAGTGAGTTGTTTAATTGTCCGCTACCATTCACGACTGGATGTGGCAGGACTGCTGAGCTTAGATCTGATTCGTGGGATCCCTTAGCTCTGTCTATCACTTGCTGTTTGGCATGCAAGTAGTCCTGTTTTATTGCTTCACCAGGTTGACACCTCATTTTTAGGTATGCCTGGTGCTGCTCCTGACATGCCCTCCTGCACTCTTCACTGAACCAGGGTTGATCCCCTGGCTTGATGGTAATAGTAGAGCGAGGGATATGCCAGGCCATGAGGTTACAGATTGTGTTTGAGTTCAAATCTGCTGCTGCTGATGGCCCACAGCGCCTCATGGATGCCCAGTCGTGAGTTATTAAATCTGTTTGAAATCTATCCCATTTAGCACAGTGGTAGTGCCACACAACACGATGGAGGGTATCCTCAATGTGAAGGCAGGACGTCGTCTCCACAATGACTGTACGATGGTAACTCCTACCGATACTGTCATGGACAGATGCATCTGCAGCAAGCATATTTCTCCCTCTTGTTGTTCCCTCACTGCCTGCCACTATGTCTTTTAGGACTCAGCCAGCTTGGTCAGTAGTGGTGCTACCGAGCCACTCTTGGTGTTTGACATTGAAGTCCCCACCCAGAGTACATTCTGTGCCCTTTCCACCTTGTTTCTTCCAAGTAATGTTCAACTTAGAGGAGCACTGATTCATCAGCTGAGGGAGGGCAGTATATGGTAATCAGCAGGATTACCTTGCTGCCCCATGTTTGACCCAATGTCATGAGACTTCATGGAGTCCGGAGTCGATGATGAGGACTCTCAGGGAAACCCCTTCCCGACTGTATACCACTGTGCCACCACCTCTGCTGGGTCTGTGCTGCCGGTGGGAAAGGACATACGCAGGGATGGTGATGGTGGAGCCAGGGACGTTATCTATAAGGTATGATTCCATGAGGATGACTGTGTCAGGCTGTTGCTTGACTAGTCTGTGAGACAGCTCTCCCAATTTTGGCACAAGCCCCCAGATGTTATTAAGGAGGACTTTGCAGGGGAATCAGGGCTGAGATTGACATTGTCGTTTCTGGTGCCTGTGTCTATGCTGGGTGGTCTGTCCGGTTTTACTCTTTTCTTGTTACTTTGTAGAGGTTTGTTACAACTGAGTTGGTTTGTTAGGCCATTTAAAAGTCAACCACATTGCTGCAGGTCTGGAGTCACATCTAGACTAGGTAAGGACAGAAATTTTCCTTCTCTAAAGGACATGAGTGAACCTGATGGGCAATGGTTTAATGGTCATCATCAGATCAGACTTTCATTGAATTCAAATTCCACCATCAGCTGTGGCAGTATTTGAACCCGGGTCTCCCAGACCATTACCCTGGGTCTCTGGATTACTAGCCCAGTGACAATATCACTATGCCATCGCCTCCCCTTAATGCTGCTAACTTTGTCTTTTTAACATTATTCTGCATTCTGATCCTATTTGACGCTCATTTTCGTCTCGTTTGCCTTCTCGCATGTGCGGAATCACAGTTAGAATATCCCTCTCGCCGGGGAATCAGGGCTGAGATTGACATTATCGTTTCTGGTTTCAGTTAGAATATCCCTCTCGCATTAATGTGAATCCATAACCATTTTGGTGTCAAAGTGAATGCAACAGTCAGTTAGAACCGTAGAGCACAGAATCAGGCCATTTGGTCCATCCTGCCTATCCCAGCTCTTTGAATTAGTTCCACTCCTCTGCTCTTTCCCCATAGCCCTGAAAAATTTTCTTTCCAAGTATATATCCAATTTCCTTTTGAAAGTTGTTATTGAATCTGCCTCTGCTGCTCTTTCACAAAAACGTTGTCAATCCCCACCACCCACACCCCAACCCCACACACTCTCAGATGTGAAGGTCGATGTCTCCGACCATGAAATAAAGCTTTTTTGCATAAATCCATGATACTCTGAAAATAAACCTTCAATGGAAACCTCCCCATCGGGCTGTTCCTGCTGGTGTACAAAGTTTGCCAGCAATATAGGGCAGGTTTGGTGCTGGGATTCAATATTTGCTACAGAGTGAAGAAAGGGATCAGCAATTCGGAAATCTGAAATGTTAGCAGGAAGGATAGACCAGCCTTGTCTGACAGCCAGTACTGGATGAGCAGAAATTTCCACCAACAACTGAAGTCTTTTGATCCTGGTCACAAGCTTTGTTCCCTCACCATCAACTCCATCCCTTTCCCTATGTGAGCTCAAACCAGATTCTGCACAATCCTGGAGTTCTACTTGACCTTGCAATGAGCTTCCAATCATATACTTCAGCATCAGCCTACATCCACCTCTATAATATTGCCTTTCTCCATCTTTTGTCAATTATATTATTGTATCCTCTGGTTACTGACCTTCCTGCCATTGGGAACTTATTTACTTGATCAAAACCCCTCAGGATTTTGAATACCTATTAAATTTCCGCTTAACCTTCCCTGCTCTGAGGGCAATGAAGCCAGCTTCTCCAGTCTCTCCACAGAATGGAGTTGATGGGGCAGTTTTATTGATTAGATGTGTTGGTTGAAGGAAGAATGTTGTTCAGGGGATGAGGGGAACTAGTTGCTCTTAAAAACTGTCCTTGAGACCTTTCACAGCCAAGCACTGTTAAGGTTAATATGAAGCAGTCCATTTCCAAATGCAGCAAGACCTGGACAATATCGAGCTTGGGCTGACAAGTGGCAAGTAAGATTCATGCCATACAAGTGCCAGGCAATGACCATCTCCAAAAAGAGAGAATCCAACCATCGCCTTTTGACATTCAATGGCATCACCATCACTGAATCCCCCACTATCAACATCCTGGGGGTCACCATTGACCAGAAACTGAACTGGATTAGCCATGTAAATACTGTGGCTATAAGAGCAGGTCAGAGGCTAGGAATCCTGCAATGAGTAACTCACCTCCTGACTCCCCAAAGCCTGTCCACCATCTACAAGGCACAAGTCAGGAGTGTGATGGAATACTCCCCACTTGCCTGGATGAGTGCAGCTCCAAGAAGCTTGACATCATCCAGGACAAAGCAGCCCATTTGATTGGCACCCAATCCACAAACATTCACTCCCTCCACCACTGGCGAACAGTAGCAGCAGTGTGTACCATCTACAAGGTGCACTGCAGGAATTCACCAAGGCTCCTTAGGCAGCACCTTCCAAACCCACGACCACTACCATCTAGGACAAGGGCAGCAAATACAAAGGAGCACCACCACCTGGAAGTTTCCCTTCAAGCCACTCACCATCCTAACTTGGAAATGTATCGATATTCCCTCACTGTCTCAGGGTCAAAATCCTGGAACTCCCTTCCTAACAGCACTGTGGGTGTACCTACATGACATGGACTACAGTGGCTCAAGGAGGCAGCTCACTATTACCTTCTCAATGGCAATTATGGATGGGCAATAAATGTTAGCCTAGCCAGCGACGCCCACATCCCATAAATGAATTTAAAAAGGTACAGAACCTAGTCCAGATTAACCCACCAATGATCAGTCAGAGCTTCTAGCTGATATCAGAATAAGTTGAGGAGAGAGAGAGAGAGAGAGAGAGGGAGATTCTGCTGGAAGTAACCATTCCAATTGCTTCCTAACACCTCCTTATGGTTGAATTTAGTGAGGCATTTCACAGTTAGACCACCCCAACCAAGAGCATCAATTCTCCAAAGATTGTCTTTGTTACTTGCCAAGGGATGTGCTGAAGTAGACCATTACTATTGCCATGACGTCTAATCCTTACTGACACCCATTGATCTCCATAACGAATCATCACGCCTTATTTCAGCTTGGGCTAATGCCATTGCATAAAGTCGTGCAAATTAATCCTGAACCAGGGAATGAATACTGTTGCTGTGACAACAATCTGTTAGTAGCAATCGGATTAGGAAGATTTAATCCATGAATTTGTTGCTCTTTCTAGTTTTACTTGAGACTGATTGATCATAGAATCATTCTTACAGGAGGCCATTCGATGCATCATGCCTGTGCTAGCTCTTTGAAAGAGCTATCCAATTAGTCCCATTACCTGCTGCCCTTTCCTCACAGTCCTGCAAAATGTTTTCTTATTAGAAATATATTGAATTATCCTTTTGAAAGTAATTATTGAATCTGCTTCCACCGCCCTTTAAGGCAGCATGTTGCAGATCACAGCAACCCGCTGTGTAAAAGAAATTCTCCTAATCTCCCCCCTCATCCCTGGTACCATTTTAGTAAATCTCCTCTCAACCTCTCCAAGACACCCTTCCCTATTTGTGGTTCCCAGAATTGGACTCAATACCCCAGCTGAGGTCTGGCCAGTGATTGATGAACATTTAACATTAACTAGAACAGAAGAAACAGGAACATATGTTTGACAAGGGAAATCACGTTCAACTACTGGATTTTTTTGAGGATATAACTTGCAGAATAGATAAGGGAGAACCAGGGGATGTGGTATATGTGGATTTTCAGAAAGCTGTTGATAATGTCCCACAAGAATGAGGCTGGGGGAATAATAATGGGGAACCAGGAAATGGCAGAGGAGCTGAATAAATACTTTGCATCGGTCTTCACGGTAGAAGACAGTAATAGCATTCCAAAAATACTAAATAATCAAGGGGAAAAAGGTGGGGAAGGAATAACTACAATAACTATCACTAGAGAAAAAAGTACTAGGGAAACTAATGGGGCTAAAGGCCACTAAGTCCCCTGGACCTGATGGGTTACATCCTAGGATATTAAAGAAGTAACTACAGAGATAGTGGATGCAGTAGTAGTAACATTCCAAGAATCCTTAGATTCTGGAAAAGCCCCAGAGGATTGGAAAACTGCCAGTGTGACATCCTTATTCAAAAAGGGAGAGACAAAAACAGGTCAGTTAGGCCAGTTAGCTTAACATCCATCATTGGGAAAATGTTGGAGTCTATTATAAAGATGTGATAGCAGAGCATTTAGAAATACATAATATAGCCAAGCAGAGTCAGCATGGCTTCATGAAGGGAAAATAATGCCTGACAAATTTATTCCAATTCTTTGAGGAGGTAACAAGTAGGATAGATAAACGGAAATCAGTAGACATAATATATTTGGATTTCCAAAAGGCGTTCGATAAGGTACCACACATAAGACTATTTAATAAGATAAAAAGCCCATGGTGTTGGGGGTAGTATATTAACATGGATAGAGGATTGGCTAACTAATAAAAGACAGAGAGTTGGGATAAGGGGGGCATTTTCAGGATGGTAACCTGTAACTAGTGGAGTGCCACAGAGATCAGTGCAGGGGTCACAATTATTTACGATGTATATTAATGACTTGGATGAGGGAAGTGAATGTACACTAGGGACACAAAAATATGTGGCAAGGCAAGTGGTGAGGATGATACAAAGAGTCTACAGAGGGATATAGACAGGTTAAGTGAGTGGGCAAAACCTGGCAGATGGAATATAATGTGGGGAAGTGTGAGATTATGCACTTTGGGAAGAAGAATGTAGGAGCTGAATATTATTTAAATGGAGAAAGACTGCAGAAAGCTGCAGCACAGAGGGATTTGGAGGTCCTCATGTATGAATCACAAAAAGCTAGCATACAAGTTCAGCAGGTAATAGGGAAGGCAAATGGGATGTTGACCTTTAATTAAAAGGGAATGGAGCATAAAAATAGGAAGGTTTTGCTAAAACTATACAAGGTGCTAGTTAGACCACACCTAGAATCCTGTGAACAGTTTTGGTCCCTTTATCTAAGGAAAGATATACTGGCATTGGAGGCAGTCCAGAGAAGGTTCACTAGGTTGATCCTGGGTGTGGAGGGATTTTCAGCTCCCCTATTCTTCCTGCTGAAGTGCATAGCCTCACACTTCCCCACGTTATATTCCATCTGCCAAGTTTTTGTCCATTCACCTAACCTTTCTATTCCCCTCTGTAGACTCTTTGTGTCACCCTCACCACTTGTCTTCCCACCTATTTTTGTGTCATCTGCAAACTTGGCAATATTACATTCACTTCCCTCATCCAAATCATTAACATATATTGTAAATAATTGTGGCCCCATCACTGATCCCTGTGGCACTCCACTAGTTACAGGTTGCCATCCTGAAAATGCCCCCCTTATCCCAACTCTCTGCCTTCTATTAGTTAGCCAATCCTCTATTCATGCTAATATACTACACCTAACGCCATGGTCTTATTTTATTAAGCAGCCTTCCAGAGCCCATGCAGTCCAGAGCAGACGCCCGTATATTCCTGTTAGTTCCCCGTCACTTGATCCAGCAGCTTCCAAGCACAAATTGAACCCTTCTGTGTGAAACCCAAAATGAAAGGGCTCCTCCGTGCATAACCTATTGGTGTATTGATGTTTCAGACAGAAATTTAAACTAATTATTGCCAATTCCCAAACTTTCCTTTAGCTCTGGGAATCCATATGAATAATTTAAACCCCTTATTGGGACTTCTGTGGACTCTCTGGCTGTATCCACTTCCAACTCTCCCCTTATAAAATAAACAAAAGGCCATCCTTTGAGTTCCATTTCCTTTAGGCTTGTTTACCAGATTCTCAAGCCAGGAGTTTTCATCTTACATTTAAAAATTTCAAACCCAAACCAAAAATTATATTCCTAAAGTATATGAATCACAAAATTATATATCTGTAAAAACTCATTTCAGATAATGGCCAACACCCCGCTTGTCTTTTTGAATCCATTTTGTGTCTGTTTGTTGAGATGTGTGTATACAGACCCCAAAATCCCTCCACTCCAGCATAAATCCTTATCCTACTGCTGCTATGCCCAAATTGGCTGTTGTGTTTCTGACATTTACAGTCATGATTACACTTAAAAAACCACCTCTTTGGCTGTAAAGTGCTTTGGGATGTCCTGAGGGCGTGAAAAGCGCTATATAAATGCAAGTTCTTTCTCAGGGAAGTTTGATTTATTTTTATTGTCTGAAAAACTGATCTGAGCATTTCCAACATTTCATTCCTCCTCAACCAGTTCTTTATTTGTTTTCCATTTTTTGGAGGGGGCAAAGCCAAAGTGACAGCTGCCTCTGTTGACTTGTCCCACACCCCATCTGTGAGTGGAATCACCACATCACCTAAAGTAGGCCTGCAAAGCTGTTCTGACTTGGTAATTAAGCTAACAGTGCAGGAAACATGACTAACTCTCACATAATATGCCAAAGACCTACATCAAGCTGGTTAACTGACAATGAGGATCACAGGACAGAACCCCTGCTGCCTGTGTCTTAACTCACATCAAGCCCTGTTCCCCTATCATCCCTGTGCTCACAGACCGACACTGGCTCTCAGTCAAGCAACGTCTTGGTTTTAAAATCCTCCATGCCTCGCCTCTCCCTACCTTTGTAATCTCCTCCAGCCCCACAGCCCTTAGTGATCTGTGCACTTCTCTAATTCTGTCCTCTTGCACATTCCCAATTATAATCACTCCACCACTGGCGGCCATGCCTTCAGCTGCCTGGATCCTAGACTCTGGAATTCACTCCCTGAACCTCTCTACCTCTCCCTCCTCTTTTAAGACATCTCTTAAACTTACCTCTTTGACCATGCTTATGTGGCTTGGTGTCATACGTGCTTTGATAATGCTCCTGTGAAGCACCTTGGGATGTCTCATTTTGTTAAAGGCACAATGTTCAGCACCACTTGTGACTCCTCAGATACTGAAGCAGCTCGTGTCCAAATGCAGCAAGACCTGGACAATATCCAGGCTTGGGCTGACAAGTGGCAAGTAACATTCGTGCCACCTAAGTGTCAGGCAATGACCATCTCCAACAAGAGAGAATCCAACCATCGCCCCTTGATGTTCAATGGCATTACCATCACTGAATCCCCCACGATCAGCATCCTGGGGGTTACCATTGACCAGAAATTGAACTGGACTAGCCAAATAAATACTGTGGTTACAAGAGCAGGTCAGAGGCTAGGAATCGTGTGATGAGTAATTCACCTCCTGACTCCCCAAAGCCTGTCCACCATCTACAAGGCACAAGTCAGGAGTGTGATGGAATACTCCCCACTTGCCTGGATGAGTGCAGCTCCCACAACACTCAAGAAGCTTGACACCATCCAGGACAAAGCAGTTCACTTGATTGGCACCACATCCACAAACATTCACATGCACAGTAGCAGCAGTGTGTACCATCTACAAGATGCACCAAGGCTCCTTAGACAGCACATTCCAAACCCACAATCGCTCCCATCCAGAAGGACAAGGACAGCAGACACATGGGAACACCACCACCTGGAAGTTCCCCTCCAAGTCACTCACCATCCTGACTTGGAAATATATCGCTGTTCCTTCACTGTCACTGGGTCAAAATCCTGTAACTTCCTCCCTAACAGCACTGTGGTATACCTACACCACATGGACTGTAGTGGTTCAAGAAGGCAGCTCACCACCACCTTCTCAAGGGCAATTAGGGATGGGCAATAAATGCTGGCCCAGCCAGTGAAGCCCACATCCCATGGATGAATAAAAAAGATACAAATTGTTGCTGTTGAGACCATTTGGCCTATCATTCCTATGTGGCTCTCCAATTAGTCCCATTCTCCCTGTTCTTTCCCCACAGTCCTGCAAATTTTCTCCCATCAAATATTTCTCCAATTCCCTTTTGAAAGTTATTATTGAATCTGCTTCCTCCGCCCTTTCAGGCAGCGCGTTCCAGATCACAACAACTCGCTGAAGAAAAAATCAAATTCTCCTCATCTACCACCCCCCCCCCCACCCCGGTTCTTTTACTGATTCTCTTCAATCTGTGTTCCTTTGGGTTACTGACCCTCCTGCAACTGGAAACAGTTATTATCCAGTATCAGTTAAACTGAGGCTGTGCAAGTTCCGAAATGGCTATTCAGTAAACATGCTGCTTTAAGAGATGTAATGTGCGATGCCATTGTACAACTTTTGGAGTATATCATTGTTTTTTTGCCGACGTTTCATAATAACATTAATCTAACAGAAGAATTACATTTCTATAGCGCCTTTCACAATACCATGTGGACCAAATAAACTTACAGCCAAGGAAGTACTTTTGAAGTGTTATCACTGTTGTCATGTGGGAAACATGGCAGCTAATTTGTGCATAGCAAGATCCCACACATGGCAATGTGATAATGACAAGATTTTATTTATTGGATTTAGGCATCACTGGCTAGGCCAGCATTTATGGCCCATCCCTAATTGCCCTCCTTCAAAGGGCATTTTGCAATGTGGGTCTGGGGTCATATGTAGGCCAGACCCAGACCCAGTAAGGACAGCAGATTCCCTTCCCTAAAGGGCATTAGTGAACCAGATGGGTTTTTACAACAATCATTTCATGGTTATTATCAGACTAATTCCAGATTTTTATTGGATTCAAATTTCACCACCTGCTATGGTGGGATTTGACCCCAGTCCCAGAGCATCACCTTGGGTCTCTGGAATACCAGCCCAGCAACAGTACCACTATGCCATCACCTCCCTCAGCACTCCCTCAGCACTGACCCTCTGACAGTGCAGCACTCCTTCAGTACTGACCCTCTGACAGTGCAGCACTCCCTCAGTACAGACCCTCTGACAGTGCAGCACTCGCTCAGTACTGACCCTCTGACAGTGCAGCACTCCCTCAGCACTGACCCTCTGACAGTGCAGCACTCGCTCTGTACTGACCCTCTGACAGTGCAGCACTCCCTCAACACTGACCCTCTGACAGTGCAGCGCTGCCTCAGTACTGACCCTCTGACAGTGCAGCACTCCCTCAGTACTGACCCTCTGACAGTGCAGCACTCCCTCAGTACTGACCCTCTGACAGTGCAGCACTCGCTCTGTACTGACCCTCTGACAGTGCAGCACTCACTCAGCACTGACTCTCTGACAGTGCAGCACTCCCTCAGTACTGACCCTCTGACAGTGCAGCACTCCTTCAGTACTGACCCTCTGACAGTGCAGCACTCCCTCAGTACTGACCCTCTGACAGTGTAGCACTCCCTCAGTACTGACCCTCTGACAGTGCAGCACACCCTCAATACTGACCCACTGACAGTGCAGCACTCCCTCAGTACTGACCCTCTGACAGTGCAGCACTCGCTCTGTACTGACCCTCTGACAGTGCAGCACTCACTCAGCACTGTACCAGGAGGGTCAAGCAGGATTATGTAGTAGAGTGACATGTACTTGGAGGTAATGATTTTAGGGTTGTTGCTGTCCGGTGACTGTGAAAAGTGTAAAGTCAGACAGAATAAATTATTGCCAATTTATCAGTCATTTTCTTCACCATGACCAGCATCAGTGGTCAGTGAAATCGGGAAGGTGTTTTAGATTTCCTATACCTTGTTTAACCAAGGATGGATTTTATTGTCCATGCCCCTATTAGGCATGCTACAAGTTGATCCAGCTTCGACTGATGGCAATTGCCATGGATACCTGGTGTCCAACATCTGCATTATTATTGAAAGTGGTTGTCATGGAGACAAGACACACTTTCAGCCCTGGCTGCTACCTATTTAAATCAGCGGCCAGCACAATAATAATACAGCTGCAAGCAGAAATGGCCTTCTTTCCAATCCCGCTTCAAACGTCCTTCATCGATGCTGCCCTGGTGCAACTTGACCTCAGGATGAGAGGCCGATCATTTGGGACTGGGTGGAGGAGAAATTATTTCACTCAAAGGGTTGTGAATCTTTGGCATTTTCTATCCCGGAGGGTTGTGGGTGCTACATTGTTGAATACGTTTAAGGCTGGGACAGACAGAGTTTTGGTCTCTCGGGGAATTAAGGGACATGGGGAGCAGTTAGGAAGATGGAATTGAAGCCCAAGATCAGCCATGAATGGCAGAGCAGGGCTGGACTGGCCACTCCTGCTCCAAAAAACTCTGGTCGTCAGAATGCTTCGTTTGGCCAATTCGCCAAATTGAATAATGCCGGTGGGTGCGCTGTACATCATTATCTCACCGCGAGCATGCGGGTATCGCACCCTCGCAATCGCACAGCATGCACCCCACCCAGAGCGCATGACACGTTGCTACAGGAGTGAGACAACCTCACAGCAAAAGGTAAACAGTGACCGAACTCGTTTTATTGTTTCACGGGATGAGGGTGTCACCGGAAATGTCAGCATTTCGACTGGCCTTGAATCAAGCACAAAACAAAAACACAGAATTACCTGGAGAAACTCAGCAGGTCTGGCAGCATCGGCGGAGAGGAAAAGAGTTGACGTTTTGAGTCCTCATGACCCTTCAACAGAACTAGGTGAATCCAAGGAAAGGGGTGAAATATAAGCAGCTTGCTCGGCCCTTTCAGAGGGCAGTTAAGAACCAACCACAGTGCTGTGGGTCTGGAGTCACGCGTAGGTCAGGCCATTGAAGGAGGTATTTCATAACTCTCAACAAAGATATATTCCACTGGGAGAGAAAGACTTCTACAGGAAGGATGCACCGTTCATGGTTAACTAAGGAAGTTAATGATGGCGTCAAATTGAGAAAAAAAGTATAAAATGCTGTGAAGATTAGTGGTAGGCCAGAAGATTGGGAAAATTTTGCAAACCGGCAAAGGATGCCAAAAAGAATATTAAAGAGTGAGAAATTAGACTTAATGAAAAGAATCTTTCATGGGATGTGTGCATCACTGGGCAGGTAGTTGCCCTTGAACTGAGTTTCAAAGGCCAATTGAGAGTCAACCACATTGTTGTGAGTCTGGAGTCATGCGTAGGTAAGGATGGCAGATTTCCTTCCCTAAAGGGCATTAGTGAACCAGGCAGGTTGTTCTGACAACCAGTGATAGCTGTCAAGCTTTATAATTCTAGATCTATTAGTTAAATTCAAATACCACCAACTGCTGTGGTGAGATTTGAACCTCTGCCCTTGGGTCATTGGCCTAAGTTTCTAGATTTCTAGTCTAGTGATATTACCACTATATCATCACCCCCGTGCAATATCCCTGGGATTATTCTCCAATTAGCTTCTGCGGTCTATAAGTGGTTCGAGTTGCCTGAAGCTACCTATTTAGAGAATGGACTGTTGAACAGCAAAACTGTCTTCCAGGGAAGCAGTGATCAATGCCACGCTAGATGTCAAAGAGGAAAAGAACAAATTTACATTGCTATAGCAACTTTCACAGCCTCAGTGCTTCCAAAAACTCTGGATAGCTAATGAAATACTTTTAAAATATAGTCCTTGTCATTTTGGATTCACTGCAACCAATTTGTGCACAGCAAGCTCCCACAAACAGCAACCTGATATTGACCAGATAATCTGTGCTTTTGCCGATGTTAGTCGAAGGCTAAATATTGGCCCGGACACTGGGGAGCACTCTCCTGCTCTTCTTCCAAACTGTGACCGAGGGATCCTGTATGTCCACCTGAGAGGGCAGATCAGTTTAACATCTCATCCTGTGCAGCATTCCCTCAGTAACTGCGTTGGGAGTGTCACCCTAGATTTTGTGCTCAAGTCTCTGGGACTCAAGCACACAACCTCTGACCCTGAGAATAAAGATTGCTGCCAACTGAAGATTCAGAAAATGGAAGTTCTCCCATTGACCTCCCTCTTTGCAAAGACAGTGTCAATATTTCATATACATTACCGTAGGTTCCATCCTGAAAGAGCTCAGAATCCACAGATACTGTGACGCCAAGCTTTGCCTTGTCAGCTGTGGCTTAGTTGGTAACTAAGAATCACAAGGTCGTGGGGTCAAGACCTACTTGAGCCCAAAAATCCAGACGAGGGCTTCGCCCAGCGGTGAGGGAGTGCTTCACATTTGATGGTGTCAGATGAGAGGTCAAATTGAGGCCCCATCTGCCCACTCAGGTGGGTGTAAAGGATCCCATGATGCTATCTTGGAGACAAGCAGGGGAGTTATACCCCGTGATAAAAGCAAAAAATTGTTGGAAATCTGAAACAAAAACAGAAAATGCTGGAAGAACTCAGCAGGTCTGATAGCCCCTGTGGAAAGAGAAACAGAGTTAACGTTTCGAGTCCATATGACTCTCCTTCAGAGCCGTTATATGCCATGTCCTGGCTAATATGTATGCCTGGATTAAAACCACACAAAAAAACAGGTTATCTGGTCATTATTACATTACTGTTTGTTGAGTGCACATTGGCTTCTGCCTTTCCTAGATTACAAAAGTAACTTGTCTTCAAAAAGTGCTTCGTTGGCTGTGAAATGCTTTGAGGTGTCTGGTCATCAGGAAACGTGCAATCCTTTCTTTCCTGAGCTATTCTCTCTCTATTCTTGCCATCTACTCATTGACCAAGGATCGCTCATCTTGGTTTATGCCATGAGCTCACTGTTGGGCAAGGCGAAGAAGTTGGCATCAAGAACTACCAGTGCAGGGATGGCCCTGTGCTGTTAATATTATTCTGTACCACACTGCAGCCAACTGAACTCACCAGTCCCCTCTATTCTCACATAGGTTTGAAGAAATTGCAAGTGACTTTAATTAGGGCCATCTTCACTTCACTAAGGTAGAATTTATTGAGGTGATAACTAAAGGTGATAGGGAGTGAGTAAATACATGGCGGTCTAACTTCTTGATTTAACTCTGATGACTCAACTTCAGTTTAAGTTCTTGGGAAATGTGATATCTTTGGAATTGTAGCTTTGTTATTGACTCACAAACATCCCACCTTCAGAAGTGTGCAGGATTAATGCTCTGTGATCATGCCTTCCTTCTGATGAAACATTAAATTGTGATCCTGTCCATCACTTAGACCACATGTTAAAAAGTTGCAATGAGCTTGGCTTCCTGGAGCGATGGGATCTGATAACAGCAGCTTTGCATTTATATAGCACCTTTAATGTAATATAATGTCCCATGATGTGATCAAAGAAGAATTGGCACAAAGACACATAAGGAGATATTAAGAGAGGCGACCAAAAGTTGGTCAGAGGGATAGGTTTTAAGGAGCATCCGAAATGAGGAGAGAGAGAGAAATAGAGAGATGGGGCGGGTTAGGGAGGGAATTCCAGAGCTTGGGATCCAGGCAGCTGAAGGCACGGCTGCCAATGGTGCAGTGATTAAAATCAGAGAAGTGCTAGAGATCAGAATTGGATGAGTGCAGAGATCAAGGTTTGACAGAAATGTTCAAATTTGGGAATGACTAAAGCAAAGAAGGAGTAACTGTTTCCAGTGGCAGGAGGGTCAGTAACCAGAGGGACACAGATTGAAGAGAATCGGTAAGAGAACCAGAGGGGGAGATGAGGAGAATTTTTTTAACACAGCGAGTTGTTGTGATCTGGAACGTGCTGCCTGAAAGGGCGGTGGAAGCAGATTCAATAATAACTTTCAAAAGGGAATTGGATAAATTCTTGAAAAGGAAAAAATTAATTGCAAGGTTGTGGGGGAAAGGACAGAGGATTGGGACTCATTGGATAGGTTATTCAAAAAGCTGTGCTGTGCTATTTAGGGCTCTTTAATCCTGAATGTGTATTGTAGGGCTGAAGAAAGTTACAAAGATATGGAGCAGCAAGGTCACAAAGAGATGATAAGCCAATGTGGCTTTTATCTGTTTCTTTAAAAATAACCATGACAAACTTATCAATATTTATTTGGTATTTCTTCCATTTTAGAATGTTATTTGAAGCTTCTGATTTCATGGCAACATTGTAAAGAAGAGAGGCCTTTAGCTGTCTCAGCTCCTGATCATAGAAACAGAAAATGCTGGAAATACTCAACAGGTCTGGCAGAGAGAAAGAGAGTTACTGTTTCAGGTTGATGACCTGTCATCAGAATGTGATTCCCCACAACGGTTTTCATCTGCTGAGAATTTTCCAGAGTTTCTTCCTCTAGTTCTGACTCTACATTTTCTCTTTCTTTGATCCTCTGAAATGTCCCAGTTCTTGGAGGGCAGGGGATGCTGGCTGGCAGGGAGAAGTGTTTAGATAGGATTCTCCAGTCATCAGGGTGTGACAGTGCTTGATAGGCCAGATGATCATTTCAAATGTTCATTGGTGGCAACCATTGCAGGAGCTCAGTATTGCCCCTCTGACAGTGCAGCACTCTGTCAGTACTGAACCTCTGACAGTGCAGCACTCCCTCAGAACTGACCCTCTGACAATGCAGCACTCTCTCAGTACTGACCCTCCGACAGTGCAGCACTCTCTCAGTACTGACCCTCTGACAATGCAGCACTCTCTCAGTACTGACCCTCTGACAGTGTTGCACTCCCTCAGTACTCACCCTCTGACAGTGCAGCATTTCCTCAGTACTGACCCTCTGACAGTGCAGCACTCCTTCAGTACTGACCCTCCAAGAGTGCAGCAGTCCCTCAGTACTGACCCTCTGACAGCACAGCACTCTCTCAGTACTGACCCTCCAAGAGTGCAGCGCTCCCTCAGTACTGACCCTCCGACAGTGCAGCACATCCTCAGTACTGACCCTCTGACAGTGCAGCACTCTCAGTACTGACCCTCTGACAGTGTTGCACTCCCTCAGTACTGACCCTATGACAGTGCAGCACTCCCTCAGTGCTGACCCTTTGACAGTGCAGCACCCCCTCAGTACTGACCCTCTGACAGTGCAGCACTCCCTTAGTACTGACCCTCCAAGAGTGCAGCACTCCCTCAGTACTGACCCTTTGACAGTGCAGCACCCCCTCAGTACTGACCCTTTGACAGTGCAGCACTCCCTCAGTACTGACCCTCTGACAGCACAGCACTCTCTCAGTACTGACACTTTGACAGTGTTGCACTCCCTCAGTACTGACCCTCTGACAGTGCAGCACTCCCTCAGTACTGACCCTCTGACAGTGCAGCACTCCCTCAGTACTGACCCTCTGACAGTGCAGCACTCCCTCAGTACTGACCCTCTGACAGTGCAGCACCCCCTCAGTACTGACCCTCCAAGAGTGCAACACTCCCTCAGTGTTCATGAGGTTCTTTGCTTGGTGTCTCAATGGGCCTTGACCCCATGACTGTCTGTGCCTGAGGTGAGATGCCTGTCGTTGGCACCTTAATGGTTTTAATGACCATTTGCTGACCCAGAGCTCTTGGGATTCTGTACATAGTCGACAGGAATGCAATGTGGCTGATGTTTTACTGTACATGAAACATAAACCAGTGCAGTCAATCTTTTCTTGACTGGATGGAATGATGCAACAACAAGTATTGCTGCATTGCTTTTCCTGCAATCCTTTTGTAAACAATATATAAATCAAAGCAACTCTTTTCAGTTTAATGTTGGAAATGAGGGAAGGTCAACGCGTTGCTCTCATTTACTATCGCCCTAGAATTGCCACCTGAGTTGCTTGTGGTTCAAAAAGTTAACAGAGATTTTTCAAGCTGTGCAGGAAAAGGGCAATTTGCTGGAAGAGACCTGTGTATTGCATCAAACTGAAGCAAAGAATATGAATCACAGATGATAAACTCTTAATCGGAATTAATAGGAGATTGGCCATCAGGACCCTGCATTGGGACAAGATGCTGAGCTCTGCACAAAGAGCTGCTTAAAACCAACCAGGACAAAGCAGCCTGCTTGATTCACACCCTGCTCAGTGCCTTAAACATTCGCTCCCTCCACCACCCACACACAGTAGCAGCAGCGTGTGTACCATCTACAAGATGCACTGCAGGAACTCACCAAGGCTCCTTAGACAGCACCTTCCAAACCTGTGATCTCTGATGAAGCAGCTGAAGGTGGTTGGGCCCAGGACACCACCCTGAGGAACTCCTGCAGTGATGTCCTGGAGCTGAGCTGACTGACCTCCAACAACCACAACCATCTTCCTTTGTGCTAGGCATGACTCCAAACAGCAGAGCATTATCCCCCGATTCCCATTGACTCCAGTTTTGCTAGGGCTCCTTGATGCCACACTCGGTCAAATGCTGCCTTGATGTCAAGGGCAGTCACTCTCACCTCACCTCAGGAGTTCAGCTCTTTTGTCCATGTTTGAACCAAGGCTGTAATGAGGTCAGGAGCTGAGTGATACTGGCAGAGCCCAAACTGGGCGTCAGTGAGCAGGTTATTGCTAAGCAAGTGCTACTTGATAACACTGTTGATGACCCCTTCCAACACTTTACTGATGATGGAGGGTAGACTGATGGAGTGGTAATTGGCCGGGTTGGATTTGTCCTGCTTTTTGTGTCCAGGACATACCTGGGCAATTTCCCACATAGCCGGGTAGATGCCAGTGTTGTAGCTGTACTGGAACAGCTTGGCTAGGGGTGTGGTAAGTCCTGGAGCACAGGTCTTCAGTACTATTTGTCAGGGCCCATAGCCCTTGCAGTATCCAGTGCCTTCAGCCGTTTCTTGATATCACATGGAGTGAATCGAATTGGCTGAAGACTGGCATCTGGGATGCTGGTGTCCTCAGGTGTAGTGGTGTTGCCATTGCATTGCTAATTCAGAAGCCCAGACTAATGCTCTGGGGACACGGATTTGAATAGCAGCATGGCAGAAATTACAATTCAGTTAATGAATCTGCAAAAATAACCTAGTCCCAGTAATAGTGAAACTGTTGTTGATTGTGGTAAAAACATATCTGGTTCACTAATGTCATTTAGGGAAGGAAATCTGCTGTCCTTACCTGGTCTGTCCTACATGTGACTCCAGACCCACAGCAATGTGGTTGATTTTTAACTGCCCTCTGAAAGGGTCTAGCAAGCCCCTCAGTTCAAGGGAAATTAGGGATGGGCAACAAATGCTGGCCTCGCCAGTGACGCCCACACCCCATGAATGAATAAAGAGAAAAATGTACTAAGGTCATGAATGGTGCTATAAAAATGCAAATATTTTCTTCTTTAATAAGACAGACGGACCGTGTCAGGGATTGAGATGTGAGCTGCACTTGAATTGCTCAGAGAAGAATCTTCAGCAGCGTAATGAGTAAAAACTCAATCCAGAAAGTAGAATCTGTCACAGAAATGTTGTAAAGAGGTTAACAAGATATGTTGTGTTGCCCCTTGCAATTATCTGTTTTCTGTCAGTATTTCAAATATAATGAACAAAAATAAAGAAGAGGATATTGTCTCCTGAGTTAAGATGTCTCAATTCAGTTCAGTTGAAATGTATAAAAATGCACCATTGGTTTGTTGCAAATTGACAGTCCCAGCTCCTTGCAGCTTGTGCACCGGGTGATTTATTGGCTGCAGCTATTGTCTAAAGGCTGGCGAGAAAAATTGGCTAATTGTTTATCATTTGGAGCAAAACTAGGCCAACTGCTTATCCAACCTGTTAGTCCCCATTGTACGAACCCAGCTTAAAGTTGACAAATCGTTGAATCCCCACCATCAATATCCTGGACATCACCATTAACCAGAAACTCAGATAGTCCAACCGTGGTTGATAGAGAAAGTCAGAGGCTGGATACACTCCACTCCTGGCTTCTCAAAGTCACTGCACCACTTACAAGGCAGATAGAAAAAAAAACTTGCATCTATATACTTTTCATGACTCATGTACTTCCCAAAGTGCTTCATACCCAAGTCAGGAGTGGGATTTTATATTCATTAGTGATTTGAATGTCACTGACAAGGCTGGCATTTATTGCCCATCCCTAAATATTTGAGAAAGTGGTGCTGAATCACATTCTTGAACTAATGTAGTCCATGTGGTCTCCACTTGCCTGGATGAGTGCAGCTCCACAACACTCAAGAAGCTCAATACCATCCAGGACAAAGCAGCCCTGCTTGATTGGCACCACATCCACAAACATTCACTTCCTCCTCCACCGATGAACAGTAGCAGCAGTGTGTACCATCTACAAGATGCACTGCAGGAATTCACCAATGCTCCTTAGACAGCACCTTCCAAACCCATGACCACTACCATCTAGAAGGACAAGGGCAGCAGATAGATGGGAACACCGCCACCTGGAAGTTCCCCTCCAAGCCACTCATCATCCTGACTTGGAAATATATCATCGTTCCTTCACTGTCACTGGGTCAAAATCCTGGAACTCCCTCCCTAACAGCACTGTGGGTGTACCTACACCACAGGGACTGCAGCAGTTCATGAAGGCAGCTCACCACCACCTTCTCAAGGGGCAATTAGGGATGGGCAATAAATGCTGGCCTCGCCAGCAATGCTCACATACTGAGAAATGAATTAAGAAACTCATCCCCTCTATACCTCAGCTTGCCACAGGATGGTATTAACCCCAGGGCTTCTGTTACTTGAGGACACAGGGGAATTTCTTCAAACCCAATACAACACATCACAGCTGTGGCTGCAGTATTTGGTTTCTGTGGAGTTTTCCACACTAACCGTGACCAGTGCTGAAATGTGGTCTGCAGCAGGATTGAATGACTGGCATCTTTGAACATCCTCTTAGCAGGAAGGAGAATAAACATAGGAAAAAAAGAAAAAATAAACTTCCCTTTCTGTACTGCCTTTCATAACTGCTGCATGGACCGAAGCACTTCGGAGCCAATGAAGAAACTTTGAACAAAAGCAAAAATATCCGGAAAAACTCAGCAGGTCTGACGGCATCTGCGGAGAGGGATACAGTTAACGTTTCACCAGAACTAAAGAAATATAGAAATGAGGTGAAATATAAGCTGTTTGAGGGGGGGTGGGACAGGTAGAGCTGGATAGAGGGCCAGTGATAGGTGGAGGCCAAGACGAGATTGCCAGAGATGTCATAGACAAAAGGACAAAGGGGTGTTGATGGTGGTGACGTTATCTAAGGAATGTGCTAATGGTGACATTAAGGGTAGAAAGCAGGACAAGCTAATGGCAGATGGCCCTTGTGGGGGTGGAGTGGGGGGAAGGGATCGAAATGGGATAAAAGGTGGAGATGAAACAATAGATCGAAATAAATTTAAAAATAGGTGGGAAAAGAAAAATATATTTGTAAAAAAATTATAAATATTGGAAAAAGGGGGGATCGGAAAGGGGGTGGGGATGGAGGAGAGAGTTCATGATCTGAAATTGTTGAACTCGATGTTAAGTCTGGAAGGCTGTAAAGTGCCTGGACGGAAGATGAGGTGCTGTTCCATCAGTTTGCGTTGAGCTTCACTGGAACAATGCATCATGCCAAGGACAGACATGTGGGCATGAGAGCAGGGTGGAGTGTTAAGAAATTTTGTAGTGTGGGCACTGTTGTAGGAAACGCAGCAGCCAATTTGTGCACAGCAAGCTCCCACAAGTAGCAATATGATAATGGCCGAGTGATCTCTTTGGTTACATTATAACTTTAGAAAGGATGTGAGGGTCCTTGAGAGGATGCAGAGGAAATTTACCAGAGTGGTCCCAGGGTTGGGGGGGTTTTAAATTCAAGGTTAGGGTGGAGAAGCTGGGAATGTTCTCCTTAGAACAAAAAAAGTGGGGGAATGGAGGCATAATGTTCATGTCACTGGGCTTGTAATCCAGAGGCCCAAGTTCAAATCCCACCATGGCAGCTGGTGGAATTTAAATTAAATTAATAAAACTGGAATTGAAAGCTAGTCTCAGTAATGATGACCATGAAGCTATCATCAATTTATTTGTAAAAACCCATCTGGTTCACTAATGTCCTTTAGGGAAGGAAATCTGCTGTCCTTACCTGGTCTGGCCTACATGTGACTCCAGACCTACAGCAATGGGATTGACTCTTAACTGCCCTCTTCTCCGACTGTGCAGCACTCCCTCAGTACTGCACTGAAGCTATTTTATTTGTTTGGCTGGGGAAGCAGTTATAGTTCAATGTTGAGGTTAACAATCCATTCAACAGTTTGAGCTGACGCAGTGAGAATTAGGGTAATTAGGGATGAGCAATAAATGTTGGCCTAGCCAGCGATGCCCACATCCCGTGGGCAAACGAGTAAAGAAAAAATGGTTGTGATGCCACCAGGAATGGATCTCCTAGGACAGGAGTTCAGTGTATGGGTGATGGTCTGACTTGGACGGCCACAGTCACAATTTGAGGTGTTCCTCACGATCCACTTGTGGAGTCGGTGGCCACATCTTGCCTGGCCTGGCCTCAAGCAGCGGAGGATTGTCTAGATTTCCCGTGGAAGGACCTCACCACTTGGCTCAGTCACCAGGCTGTGGAGGTACACCATTGAGAGGTTACTATGGTGTGTGGTGTGTTCCAATAGGGACTACGGGATTGCAGGCGAGTGCATGATGTATTCTTGAGGTCCTTGGTCAACGGGAGTGCTTTGTTAGTTGTCAGCCAGTGATGTTCTTTGAGGAGGATATTTTCCCTGCAGACATCAGGAGGTGCCATGTATACAAGCACTGGAAGCCACTGCAGCTGTTCTGGTCTCAACATTCCAGAAATAACCATCATTACTTCCTGGTGATACATGTGCACCATGTTTGTGTGGTGTCTCCTGAGCCAGGTTAAGCAGCAGGACTCTGCTGTTGGGGTAGACCAGGGCGAGTGAAGCAGCGTGTAGTGTGTAGGCTTCGGATGCCCCAGGTCATACTCATCAGTTTCCATATGAGATTCGCTCTCATCTTAATCTTGATTTACAATACACCTACCATTGCTGGTAGGTCAATGTGTCATCAAGAGCGAGGCGAAGCTGTTTTAGCGTTGGGTTGTGGGTGAGTGGTCAGCCACAGAACTGGACATGAAGTTCCTCCCAGGTCTTTGAGCTGTTCAGGTGGAAATGACAGTCTGGGCAGTGGAGTCTCTGTTTACCGAAGCAGTGAAGCTCATTCTGTGCACTATTCTCTGTACGACTGAATGTTACCCACCCTGCCCTCCCCCACTCTACATTCCCTGGAACAGCAGTGGGAAGCAATGTGAGATTGGAAACACTCAGAGCAGAGAATGTGATCTGCCTGGGAATTCATTGAGTGGGAGAGCACGGGAGGGAAATAACTTTGACATTTACAGTTCCCTTTATTTTAAGAAATAAGCAAGTTCTTTTAGAGATACCAGACAGGGAATAAAAATCAAGTGTTCACTACCCAGCGTAACGGCCTGTGACACACCCTGATTGTAACTCAGTAAATGTGCTGCTCCCTCCAGAACCCACAATGGGATTCCTGCAAAGCCCAGAGGCTGGGTTTACAGTTCAGCTTCAGGAACCCAACGTCCGGATCATTTCGAGGTCCCGTCCCCACATCCGTGTCAGTGATGCAAATGCGATTTTAAGGCAAAGGGGTCTTAATAGTCCAATAGGAAAAAAAATCAGTTCTCACCAGTAATCTTATTTCCCAGTTTGTACCATTTATTGGTTCCGGGTGGCTCAGAGGTGAGTTTGACGTCCAACTGGTGATGCCGATGTGGGCTGGAGATGGGACTTGGTGACAGAAGTCGATTCCCAAAAGCAAACTGCAAGCTGTGACTGGTCTTGCTGCTGACTGGAGGATCGGACAGAGGGCCAGTGAGATCACCGTCCACACCAATGTCCGAATGTTCACTCCTCCGGTCGCTTTGCGATGGGAACTCTGTGCCACTGTGTGAGTACCTCAGCTTGACTACTCCTTTTCTCATAGACCATCTTTCACCAGCAGCCACAATGAATAATGGCTTTCCACTGTGCTCCCGACAGCTCAGCGCTAGCACGTTCCAGACTGTTTGCTCTTCCAGTTATTAATTTTGAAAATTTGATCCTATCCCTCTCCAGCATGTTAACAAACTTTTCAGCAAGCTGGAGGAATGCGGGTTGCTGGCTCCCTCCCCACTTGCCCTCCTCTTAAAAATTCGACCTGTCCCAGAAACATCGGGAGACTGACACACCCTCTGAGCGCACAGTTTTCAGAACACGCCAGCACCCTCCCTGCCAGGGAAAATCCAGCCCCAGATTCCGGCTGGGACCCCGAAGGGGTTACAGTTTGCCTGGGGTTCCATCCTAATCCTTATCGCAGTGACCAGCAGAACAGCAGAAAGAGATGAAAGAAGGTAGGAGACTTTCTAGAGCACAGTTCAAAAGCCCAAGGACACTACACAGAGTGTTACAGTCAATGCACTGACTGAATTTGAAGCTTTTGTTCATTGGATGTCAGCTCTTGCTGACCCTTCCCCATCCCTAATTGGGGAGGGCATTTTAAGAGTCACCACAGATTTCCTTTCCTAAAGTGAACCAGATGGGTTTCTACAACAATGGATTCATTGTCATCATCAGACTTTTAATCCCAGGTTTTTAATGAATTCAGATTTCACTGTCAACCATGGTGGGATTTCAAACCCAGGTCCCCAGGAGTGTTACCCTGCAGTGAGAATACCACTGTGCCACCACCCCCTTAGATTGGCCTATTGTTATTGCTGTTGTCGTATAAGATAAGCTTTAGACCAATAGTAAAATACAGCGACAAATTCCATTTATATAGCACCTTTAAAATGATAAAATGTCCCAAGGACCCTCACAGGAATATGATCAAACAAAATTTAACGCCAAGACAAATATTAGGACAGGTAACCAAAAGAATAATCGTGGAGCAATGAATATCGGACACGCAAGAGGCTAGAATTGGAGGGGCACAAACATCTTGCAGTGCCCTAGGGGCTGGAGTAGGTTCAAGGATTGGGAGGGTTGTAGGGGATGGAGGAGGTTACAGAGATAGGGAGGGGTGTAGGGGCTGGAGGAGGTTACAGAGATAGGGGTGTAGGGGCTAGAGGAAGTTACAGAGATAGGGGTGTAGGGGCTGGAGGAGGTTACAGAGATAGGGAGTGGGTGAGAGGTCTTGAAGAGATTTGAATACAAGGAGCCACAGTTGTAGCTTTCCAAGTCCTCCCAGCCAGAATATTAGATTATTGTTCTGTACTATTGTTCAGACACTGTAATGTACAGGCTATGCTTTCCCACCAGTCCCTCCCTTAGTCCCCACACTGTGTGAGGACTCGCTGTATAAAATCACAGGCTGTATTGTCATGTTAATCATTGTCCCTGTACCAAGAGCTCAACAGTAAACACTTCAGGTCACATGACATCAGCTCTCCCTCCCTCTCTGTTTAAACATTAACCTGTTTTTGAACTGAGTGCAGTGTTTGAGGAAGTGAGATGCTAGTTAGTTGGATGAGCAACCCTGTTGATGAAGGTCTTGTAGCATGGTCCAAGAGGAGGGAAGTTACTATGGCAAGCATGGTGAGTTACTCAGATTCCGTTACACCCCAGCCCATTACATCAAGGGGAGATTATAACTGTGGCTCTCTCTCTCTCTCTCTCTCTCCACCCTTACCACTCTCTGTTTCTCCACCTTTCTCACCTGTTCTGACCACATTCTCACTATTTACTTACAACCAGTAACTACTGCATGACAACATTTTGAGAATTTTAATTCGATGCAGAATGAAAGTTGCACGTGGCTTATTTTAAAAGGGAGTTGGGAGGAGACAGGTTTGTGTATAAAATGCTGGACGGTGTGGGACCAAGCTCTCTTTCCCAGAGCTAGCAGAGGCATGACTGCGTGAATGGCCTCCTACTCTGATGTACGTTTCAATGACTATGAACTTACGTTGCAGAAACAGGCCATTTGGCCCCTCTGCTCCATGCTGGTGTTTCTGTTCCCCATGAGTCGCCTCCTGCCCCCTCTTCATCTCACTCCATCACCGTATCCTTCTATTCCTCTCTCCCTCATGTGTTTATCCAGCTTCCCCTTAAATAGACCATTCAGCTCAACCACTCCCTGTGGAGCGTTTCCACATTCTCACCACTCTCTGGGTAAAGGGGTTTCTCCTGAATTCCCTATCGGATTTATTGATGAGGGTCTTTTATTGATGGTCCCTAGTTTAGGTCTCGTCCACAAGCAGAAACATCTTCTCTGTGTCTCACCCATCGAATCCCTCCATAATGTTAAAAACCTCTTGAGTCTCAGTCTGTTCAGTCTTTTCTAATTGTTTTAACCTGTCTAAGTTAAACACAGCGAGTCAGTGTGTGTGAGCTGAGAGAGAGATAAGGAAAGAAAATTGAGTAATAGCCAATAAACCACAAAGGTGGTAACTGAGTTCCATTGGTCTTTACTCACCACTTGAGGTTGGGAGGCTGTGGAATTCTAAGAGCTAGTTCTACCCTTTAATCTCAGCTGACGCTACTCGCTGACCCTCTGAGGTAGATGTTAAAGTGAACACCTTCGACCCTCCAAAACCTGAACTCACTCGAAACTCTGCTTCCTTGTGTTCTGACTGGCACTGAGTTCTGCTCATCGATCACCCCCTTTGCTCGCTGACCTACACTGCCCATTTCAAAATCCTCAGCCATGGCTTTGATCCTCCCTTTCTCTGTAATCTCCTCAAACCCTCCGCCATCTCTGCAACTCCTCTATTTTTGGCCTCTTGTCCATCAGCTGCCTGGGTCCGAGGCTCTGAAATTCCTTCCCTGAAGCTCTCCACCTCTCCTTCCTTGAAAGTTATTCCTTTGACCAAGTGTCACACCACTGTCTACTTCGTTGGGTTGCCTTTTGTTTGATCATTTCCCCTGTGAAGCACTTTGGGATGTTTTAGCGTTAACTGTGCCCTATAAGTGCAAGTTGTTGTTGCAGTAAGTGTCTCCGTCTCCATCGACTCAACCTCATTTTGACTTTAAGCGAAAGGCTGCATCCAGGGTGAGGTTGGTGGTCCCCAAAGCTTAAGGAGGAGGTGGCGGTGGTGGTGATGCCACTGGACAAGTAATCCAGGGTCCCAGACTGGGGGCAAGGGTTCAAATCCCACCATGGAATTCAGGGAGTAAATCTGGGATATTAAGCTAGTCTCAGTAATGGTGACCATGAAACTGTCATCGATTGTTGTAAAAGCCCATTTGTGTCACCAATGCCTCTTTAGGGGAGGAAACCCGCTGGTCTGACCTACATGTGACTCCAGACCCACAGCAAAAGTGGCTGACTCTTACCTGCCCCCTGAAATGGCTGAGCGAGGTCAGTGCAAGGGGGTGTAGGGGTGGGGAAGACATGTTGACCTTACCAGTGATGCCCACATCCTGTGAAGGAATAAAGAAATGCGGCAAAAAGGTGACTTCAGCACAATCGCACTCAGGCAAAACTGCGTTTGTGACTCTGGGCAGATGGGGTGTGGTGATTTGAAACAAAAATCTCTCTCATGACATGGACATCACTGACAAGAGCAGCCCTTGCACTGCCCATCACCAGGAGGTGTTAATGGTTGAAACACCAGCTTGAATTGGTTCCACCTTCAGAGGGGTAGTTAAGGGTCAACCACATTGCTGTGGGTCTCGAGTCACATGTAGGCCAGACCGGGTAAGGATGCCAGATTTCCTTCCCTAAAGGACATTAATGAACTATGAAGAATCCTGCTTCAGACACCATGAAGCAGTCTCCAGTCCGCAGTATGTTAACAGCAAAGCTTTATTAACAACTCATGGCTATGTACATATTTACAGTAGAAGGTACAGGTGTGGAGCTGACCCCATTCTAGGTCTGAACACAACTGCTGCTATCACCAGACTGGCTCTGGGTCAGGCAGTACTGTACTCAGTCCCACATTAACCCTTTATGTACCACACCCTGCTACGACAAACCGGGTGGGTTTTTATGAGAATCTGACAGCTTGAAAGGTGTTTTTACTGAGACCAGATATATTTTGAGATTGATTGCAGCTAAATTCAGATGATCAATGGAATTTTAATGCTTGTATTTTGTTAATAAAGGAATTCCGTAGCCAGGGGCCTTAAAAAAAGAACCACACAAAAGATCTGATCGGGAATTCAGGAGAAACTTCTTTACCCAGAGAGTGGTGAGAATGTGGAACTCGCTCCCACGGGGTGTGGTTGAGGTGAATAGTATAGATACTTTTAAGGAGAAGCTGGATAAACACAAGGGAGTATGGACTAGGGTTATGGACTGGGTGCAGGTCAATGGGACGAGCGGAATAATATTTCGGCACAGACTAGAAGGGTTGAATGGCCTATTTTCTGTGCTGTAGTGTTCTATGGTTCTATGGAGAAAAGGAAAGAGGGATCTGCTGATTAGATGAGATGAAGAGAGGCAGGTGGAGGCTTGCATAAATACCAGCATGGAGCAGTTGGGCTGAATGGCCTGTTTCTACGCTGTAAAATCTGTGTAGTTCTGTGCATTCTCTGGATTACCAGTCTAGCATTATAAACACCACATACCCGTACATTCTCTCTCTCTCTCTCTCTCTCTCTCTCTTTCACCACAGCTTAATTTAGAATGGAACCTCGCGAGGCAGGTGTGAGAGAGATTTGCAGCTTTGAATATTCAGTGTTGATGTTGTTTCGGCACTGCTCCATGGCACATGGTGCACAGTGCTCCCTTCAGAGATTACACTCAGACACAAATCAGAACAAAGCTCAGGGGGCAGTCCCTGGGCCCCACACCCACTGTCTCCCGGTCTCCCTGAGGCTGTTGTTTTTTTTACCAAGTGACAGCGACAGCAAAAACAACCAGTGTCAGCTGCCCAGGACAAAAATTCTACTTTTAGCCTGTGAGGAGTTAACGATTCCTCCTCACTCGTACACAAGTGGCATTTATATAGCACCTTTAATGTAGCAGAATATCCTAGGATAATTCACAGGACTGAACTTCAGACAAACTTTGGCGCAATGCCAGATGAGGAGATATCGTGGAATGATACACCATAGAACGAAGCCCATCATTGCCCGTACCAGATCTCTGAAAGAGGTGTCCAATTAATCTCACTCTCCCTGCTCTTTCATCATAGCTCTGCAAACCATTACACTTGAAGTATTTGTGAAGACAGGTCTGTCATTGTATAACGCTGGGGTACAGTACTGGTGGGGACGGGTCTGTCACTTAACACTGGGGGACTGTACTGGTGGGGACAGGTCTGTCACTGTATAACACTGGGGTACAGTACTGGTGGGGATGGGTCTGTCATTGTATAACACTGGGGTACAGTACTGGTGGGCACAGGTCTGTCACTGTATAACACTGGGGTACAGGACTGGTGGGGACGGGTCTGTCACTGTATAACACTGGGGTACAGTACTGTTGCGGACAGGTCTGTCAGTGTATAACACTGGGGTAAGTACTGGTGGGGATGGGTCTGTTACTATAACACTGGGGTACAGTACTGATGGGGACATGTCTGTCTCTATAACACTGGGGTACAGGACTGGTGGGGCGGGTCTGTCACTGTATTACACGGGTTCAGTACTGGTGGGGATGGGTCTGTCACTGTATAACACTGGGGTACAGTACTGGTGGGGACTGGTCTGTCACTGTATAACACAGGGGTACAGTACTAGTGGGGACAGGTCTGTCACTGTATAACACAGGGGTACAGTACTGGTGGGGATGGGTCTGTCACTGTACAACACAGGGGTACAGTACTGGTGGGGACGGGTCTGTCACTGTATAACACTGGGGTACAGTACTGGTGGGGACTGGTCTGTCACTGTATAACACAGAGGTACAGTACTAGTGGGGACAGGTCTGTCACTGTATAACACAGGGGTACAGTACTGGTGGGGATGGGTCTGTCACTGTACAACACAGGGGTACAGTACTGGTGGGGACTGGTCTGTCACTGTATAACACTGGGGTACAGTACTGGTGGGGACAGGTCTGTCACTGTATAACACTGGGGTAAGTACTGGTGGGGATGGGTCTGTTACTATAACACAGGGGTACAGTACTGATGGGGACATGTCTGTCTCTATAACACTGGGGTACAGGACTGGTGGGGACGGGTCTGTCACTGTATAACACTGGGGTACAGTACTGTTGGGGACAGGTCTGTCAGTGTATAACACTGGGGTAAGTACTGGTGGGGATGGGTCTGTTACTATAACACTGGGGTACAGTACTGATGGGGACATGTCTGTCTCTATAACACTGGGGTACAGGACTGGTGGGGACGGGTCTGTCACTGTATTACACGGGTTCAGTACTGGTGGGGATGGGTCTGTCACTGTATAACACTGGGGTACAGTACTGGTGGGGACTGGTCTGTCACTGTATAACACAGGGGTACAGTACTAGTGGGGACAGGTCTGTCACTGTATAACACAGGGGTAGAGTACTGGTGGGGATGGGTCTGTCACTGTACAACACAGGGGTACAGTACTGGTGGGGACGGGTCTGTCACTGTATAACACTGGGGTACAGTACTGGTGGGGACTGGTCTGTCACTGTATAACACAGAGGTACAGTACTAGTGGGGACAGGTCTGTCACTGTATAACACAGGGGTACAGTACTGGTGGGGATGGGTCTGTCACTGTACAACACAGGGGTACAGTACTGGTGGGGACTGGTCTGTCACTGTATAACACTGGGGTACAGTACTGGTGGGGACAGGTCTGTCACTGTATAACACTGGGGTACAGTACTGGTGGGGACAGGTCTGTCACTGTATAACACTGGGGTGCAGTACTGGTGCGGACAGGTCTGTCACTGTATAACACTGGGGTACAGTACTGGTGGGGACAGGTCTGTCACTGTATAACACAGGGGTACAGTACTGGTGGGGACAGGTCTGTCACTGTATAACACTGGGGTACAGTACTGGTGGGGATGGGTCTGTCACTGTATAACACTGGGGTACAGTACTGGTGGGGACAGGTCTGTCACTGTATAACACTGGAGTACAGTACTGTTGGGGATGGCTCTGTCACTGTGTAACATTGAGAAATGCATGGAGAAGACAGGTCTGCAGACTACCACAGGGCTCAGTGCTAACCCCAATCCTGTTCAGCATAGGTACAAGTAACCTGCGGACAACCATATCCCACAGGTTCACCTATGCTGAAGAATTCTGTTGTGCCACCCAAGCTCCTTCCTTCCGCACTTTGGACCAGATCCTTAACGTTAAAAAGCTGAAAGAATACGGGAGCACTTGGCATCTCATGATGAATCACTCTAAAAACATATCCAGTGCTTCCACCTCCATAACACCGGTGCCAAAAAAGAATTGCATATCTACATGGACGGTCAGAAATTGAAGCATGATCCCAACCCAGCGTACTCGGGAGTGACTCTGGATCGAAGACTCTGTCCTCTTGGCAACATCTGAAGAAAACAGCAGCAAAGTTCAAAACCAGAAACAACTTATTAACCAAACTTGCTGAACATGGGTGGGGTGCAGCAGCTGCATCACCCTGCCCTACTATACTCCACAGCAGAACACTGTACACCTACTATACTCCACAGCAGAACACTGTGCACCTACTATACTCCACAGCAGAGCACTGTGCACCTACTATACTCCACAGCAGAGCACTGCGCACCTACTATACTCCACAGCAGAACACTGCGCACCTACTATACTCCACAGCAGAGCACTGTGCACCTACTATACTCCACAGCAGAACACTGTGCACCTACTATACTCCACAGCAGAGCACTGTGCACCTACTATACTCCACAGCAGAGCACTGTGCACCTACTATACTCCACAGCAGAACACTGTGCACCTACTATACTCCACAGCAGAGCACTGTGCACCTACTATACTCCACAGCAGAGCACTGTGCACCTACTATACTCCACAGCAGAAAACTGTGCACCTACTATACTCCACAGCAGAGCACTGTGCACCTACTATACTCCACAGCAGAGCACTGTGCACCTACTATACTCCACAGCAGAGCACTGTGCACCTACTATACTCCACAGCAGAGCACTGTGCACCTACTGTACTCCACAGCAGAACACTGTGCATCTACTGTACTCCACAGCAGAACACTGTGCACCTACTATACTCCACAGCAGAGCACTGTGCACCTACTATACTCCACAGCAGAACACTGTGCACCTACTATACTCCACAGCAGAACACTGTGCACCTACTATACTCCACAGCAGAACACTGCGCACCTACTATACTCCACAGCAGAGCACTGTGCACCTACTATACTCCACAGCAGAACACTGTGCACCTACTATACTCCACAGCAGAGCACTGTGCACCTACTATACTCCACAGCAGAGCACTGTGCACCTACTATACTCCGCAGCAGAGCACTGTGCACCTACTATACTCCACAGCAGAGCACTGTGCACCTACTATACTCCACAGCAGAGCACTGTGCACCTACTATACTCCACAGCAGAGCACTGTGCACCTACTGTACTCCACAGCAGAACACTGTGCATCTACTGTACTCCACAGCAGAACACTGTGCACCTACTATACTCCACAGCAGAGCACTGTGCACCTACTATACTCCACAGCAGAACACTGTGCACCTACTATACTCCACAGCAGAACACTGTGCACCTACTATACTCCACAGCAGAGCACTGTGCACCTACTATACTCCACAGCAGAGCACTGTGCACCTACTATACTCCACAGCAGAGCACTGTGCACCTACTATACTCCACAGCAGAACACTGTGCACCTACTATACTCCACAGCAGAGCACTGTGCACCTACTATACTCCACAGCAGAACACTGTGCACCTACTATACTTCACAGCAGAGCACTGTGCACCTACTATACTCCACAGCAGAACACTGTGCACCTACTATACTCCACAGCAGAGCACTGTGCACCTACTATACTCCACAGCAGAACACTGTGCACCTACTATACTCCACAGCAGAGCACTGTGCACCTACTATACTCCACAGCAGAACACTGTGCACCTACTATACTCCACAGCAGAACACTGTGCACCTACTATACTCCACAGCAGAACACTGTGCACCTACTATACTCCACAGCAGAGCACTGTGCACCTACTATACTCCACAGCAGAACACTGTGCACCTGCTATACTCCACAGCAGAACACTGTGCACCTACCACACTCCACAGCAGAACACTGTGCACCTACTATACTCCACAGCAGAGCACTGTGCACCTACTATACTCCACAGCAGAACACTGTGCACCTACTATACTCCACAGCAGAACACTGTGCATCTACTATACTCCACAGCAGAGCACTGTGCATCTACTATACTCCACAGCAGAACACTGTGCACCTACTATACTCCACAGCAGAACACTGTGCACCTACTATACTCCGCAGCAGAGCACTGTGCACCTACTATACTCCGCAGCAGAGCACTGTGCACCTACTATACTCCGCAGCAGAGCACTGTGCACCTAATATACTCCGCAGCAGAGCTCTGCGCACCTACTATACTCCGCAGCAGAGCTCTGCGCACCTACTATACTCCGCAGCAGAGCTCTGCGCACCTACTATACTCCGCAGCAGAGCTCTGCGCACCTACTATACTCCGCAGCAGAGCTCTGCGCACCTACTATACTCCGCAGCAGAGCTCTGCGCACCTACTATACTCCACAGCAGAGCACTGTGCACCTACTATACTCCACAGCAGAGCACTGTGCACCTACTATACTCCACAGCAGAGCACTGTGCACCTACTATACTCCACAGCAGAACACTGTGCACCTACTATACTCCACAGCAGAGCACTGTGCACCTACTATACTCCACAGCAGAACACTGTGCACCTACTATACTTCACAGCAGAGCACTGTGCACCTACTATACTCCACAGCAGAACACTGTGCACCTACTATACTCCACAGCAGAGCACTGTGCACCTACTATACTCCACAGCAGAACACTGTGCACCTACTATACTCCACAGCAGAGCACTGTGCACCTACTATACTCCACAGCAGAACACTGTGCACCTACTATACTCCACAGCAGAACACTGTGCACCTACTATACTCCACAGCAGAACACTGTGCACCTACTATACTCCACAGCAGAGCACTGTGCACCTACTATACTCCACAGCAGAACACTGTGCACCTGCTATACTCCACAGCAGAACACTGTGCACCTACCACACTCCACAGCAGAACACTGTGCACCTACTATACTCCACAGCAGAGCACTGTGCACCTACTATACTCCACAGCAGAACACTGTGCACCTACTATACTCCACAGCAGAACACTGTGCATCTACTATACTCCACAGCAGAGCACTGTGCATCTACTATACTCCACAGCAGAACACTGGGCACCTACTATACTCCACAGCAGAACACTGTGCACCTACTATACTCCGCAGCAGAGCACTGTGCACCTACTATACTCCGCAGCAGAGCACTGTGCACCTACTATACTCCGCAGCAGAGCACTGTGCACCTAATATACTCCGCAGCAGAGCTCTGCGCACCTACTATACTCCGCAGCAGAGCTCTGCGCACCTACTATACTCCGCAGCAGAGCTCTGCGCACCTACTATACTCCGCAGCAGAGCTCTGCGCACCTACTATACTCCGCAGCAGAGCTCTGCGCACCTACTATACTCCGCAGCAGAGCTCTGCGCACCTACTATACTCCGCAGCAGAGCACTGCGCACCTACTATACTCCGCAGCAGAGCACTGTGCACCTACTATACTCCGCAGCAGAGCACTGCGCACCTACTATACTCTGCAGCAGAGCACTGCGCATCTACTATACTCCGCAGCAGAGCACTGCGCACCTACTATACTCTGCAGCAGAGCACTGCGCACCTACCTGGCACAGGTCATCACACAACACACACATCTTATTGATATTCAATCGAATGCAACAATGCGCATCAAAACTGGAGCCCTCCACTCAACTCCCCTCCCCTGGTGAGTAAATTAGAAAAGTGTAATATTTTTAAACAAGTTGCTATACTTGGATCTAACCGAGAAGCGCCAGGAATAAGGGAAGTTTAGGGCCAAAATAATAAAGTAATATAAATAATCCAAAGTAGAATAACGTTAATGTAAGGGAAGTAGAGTTAAGACATGGCAGGGCAGCTCAGTCAAGTGGAATGTGTGTTCTGTTATATGTGTGAAGTCATGGATGCTACCGGTGTCCTAGACGACCACATGTGCAGGAAGTCCTGTCAGCTGCAGAAACTTGAGCCCGGGGTTTCAGATAGCACATTCAGAGAGGTGGTCACACCGCAGCTTAAGGGCCTGGAGACAGAGAGGGAATGGGTGACCACCAGGCAGTCCAAGAGAAGTAGGCAGGTAGTGCAGCAGTCCCCTGGGGTCCCACTCCCAACTCGGTTTTCAGTTTTGGAAGCTGGTGAGGGTGCAGGTTCCTCAGAGGAGAGCAGTCAGAGCCAAGTTTGTGGCACCACGATCAGCTTGGCTATGCAGAAGGGGAGGAGGAAGGCAGGAAGAGCAATAGTGATAGGGGATTCATTGGTTAGGGGAGCAGACAGGCGTTTCTGTGGTAAAAGGAGGAGTAGGGCTGATCCGGGATCTGAAAGATAATGGACGAAGGGAGCAAGGCTGAGATATTAAATGAATACTTTGGATCCACTTTTGCCAAGGAGGTAGATGTTACCCAGGCCATGGTGACAGACAAGGAAACTCTGTTACTAGAAGGGTTCAAAATAAGAAGGAAGTGTTGTATAGACTGTCAGTACTTAAAGTTGACAAGGCACCGGGACCGAATTAGATGGATATTGAAGGAAGTGAGAGTAGAAATTGCAGGGGCACTGGCCATAATCTTTCAGTTTTCTTTAGACTCAGGGGAGGTGCCAGAGGACTGGAGAATTGCAAACATCAAGCCTTTGTTCAAAAAAGGTTGTAAGGATAAGCCCAGCAATTACAGACCGGTCAGTTTAACTTCAGTACTGGGCAAGATTCTAGAAACAATTATTTGGGATAGAATTAGTCACATGGAAAAATATGGGTTGATAAGGAAGAGCCAGAATGGATTTCTAATGGGGAAATCATATTTAGCTAACTTGCTGGAGTTTTTTGAAGAGATAACAGAAAGGGTCGATGAGGGTAATGCTGCTGATGTTGTGTACATGGACTTTCAAAAAGCATTTGACACAGTGCCACACAACAGACTTGTGAGAAAAGTTATTGCTCTTGGAATGAAAGGGACAGTGGCAACGTGGATACAAAATTGGCTGAAAAATAGGAAGCAGAGAGTAATGGTCAATGGATATTTTTCGGGCTGGAGGAAGGTTTGTAGTGGAGTTCCCCAGGGGTCGGTATTGGGACCCTTGCTTTTCCTGATATATATTAATGATTTAGATCTAGGTGTGCAGGGGTCAGTTTCAAAGTTTGTGGATGATATGAAGCTTGGGAGTGTTGTGAATTGCAAGGAGGATGGTGTGGAACTTCAAAAGGACATTGACAAGTTGGTGGAGTGGGCTGATAGGTGGCAGATGAAATTCAATGTGGAGAAATGTGAGGTGATGTATTTTGGTAGGAAGAACATGGACAGACCATATAAAATGAGGGGTGAAATTTTGAAGGGGGCGCAGGAGCAGAAAGGCCTGGGTACATTTGTGCATAGATCATCAAAGGTGGCAGGACAGGTGGAGAGAGCAGTTAATATTCCTGGGCTTTATTAATAGCAGCATAGAGTACAAGAGCAAGGAGGTTATGCTGAATTTATATAAGACACTGGTTAGACCTCAGCTGGAGCATTGTGTACAGTTCTGGGCATATTATAGGAAGGATGTGAACACATTGGAGAGAGTACAAGAATGTTCCAGGGATGAGAAACTTCAGCTATGTGGATAGATTGGAGAGGTTGGGACTGTTCTCCTTGGAGAGAAAAAGGCTAAGAGGAGATTTGATAGAGATGTTCAAAATCATGAGGGAGTTGGACAGAGTAGATAGTGAGAAGCTGTTCCCACTCGTAAAAGGATCGAGAACCAGAGGGCACAGGGTTTAAAGTGATTTTGCAAAAGAAGCAAATGTGACATGAGAAAAAGCTTTTTCACACAGCAAGTTGTTTGGGTCTGGAATGCACGGCCTGGAAGTGTGGTGGAGGCAGGTTCAATCGAGGCACTCAAGAGGACATTAGATGGTTATTTGAATAGAAACAATCTGCAGGGATACAGGGAAAAGGCAGGGCAATGGCACTAAGTCATAATGCTCATGTGGAGAGCTGGTGCAGACATGATGGGCTGAATGGCCTCCTACTGTGCCGTTAAAGTTCTGTGATTCTGGTGCCTGATACAGAGCACTGTTCCTGAGCAAGATCTACCAGCAGACACCCTCTGGATCAAAGAATGGGAAACACGGGAAGTCACAAAAAAGTCTCGTGTGACAAATCCCATCTGTCGAATGACAGGCTTTGAGCCATCAGTGCAACAGTGATCCTTGCTAAACAAGTTCAGGACAGGCAAGGACCCCTCTGCAACCTCCACTGCTGGCACCTTACTACAAACCCCTTCAGCACCTGTAGACAGACACAAACAGTGCTGCACATTACAGAGGAGTGCCCCCTCTACAGGCTGACTGGTACACTAATCACCTTCCACTCAGCAACTGAGGAGGCTGTTGCCTGGCTTAAGGACTTTGCATTCACTAAATAATAATTACTGGGTTATAATACTGTTAGTCTAGGTCTGTCACTGTATAACACAGGGGTACTGTACTGGTGGGGACAGGTCTGTCACTGTATAACACAGGGGTACTGTACTGGTGGGGACGGGTCTGTCACGGTATAACACAGGGGTACAGTGCTGGTGGGAGCAGGTCTGTCACTGTATAACACTGGGGTACAGTACTGGTGGGGACGAATCTGTCACTGTATGACACTGGGGTACAGTACTGGTGGGGATGGGTCTGTCACTGTATAACACTGGGGTACAGTACTGGTGGGGACAGGTCTGTCACTGTATAACACTGGGTACAGTACTAGTGAGGGCCGGTCTGTCACGGTATAACACTGGGGAACAGTACTGGTGGGGACGGGTCTGTCACTGTATAACACTGGGGTACAGTACTGGTGGGGACGGGTCTGTCAGTGTAAAACACTGGAGTACAGTACTGGTGGGGACAGGTCTGTCACTGTATAACACAGGGGTACAGTACTGGTGGGGATGGGTCTGTCAGTGTAAAACACTGGAGTAAAGTACTGGTGGGG
Source organism: Carcharodon carcharias (assembly GCF_017639515.1). Classification (NCBI taxonomy): domain Eukaryota; kingdom Metazoa; phylum Chordata; class Chondrichthyes; order Lamniformes; family Lamnidae; genus Carcharodon; species Carcharodon carcharias. The sequence continues at coordinate 117,092,475 of NC_054482.1, forward strand.
ACAGGTCTGTCACTGTATAACACTGTGGTACAGTACTAGTGAGGGCCGGTCTGTCACGGTATAACACTGGGGAACAGTACTGGTGGGGACGGGTCTGTCACTGTATAACACTGGGGTACAGTACTGGTGGGGATGGGTTTGTCAGTGTAAAACACTGGAGTACAGTACTGGTGGGGACAGGTCTGTCACTGTATAACACTGGGGTACAGTACTGGTGGGGACATGTCTGTCACTGTATAACACTGGGGTACAGTACTGGTGGGGACGGGTCTGTCACTGTATAACACTGGGGTACAGTACTGGTGGGGACAGGTCTGTCACTGTATAACACAGGGGTACAGTACTGGTGGGGATGGGTCTGTCAGTGTATAACACTGGGGTACAGTACTAGTGAGGGCCGGTCTGTCACGGTATAACACTGGGGAACAGTACTGGTGGGGATGGGTCTGTCACTGTATAACACTGGGGTACAGTACTGGTGGGGATGGGTCTGTCAGTGTAAAACACTGGGGTACAGTACTGGTGGGGACAGGTCTGTCACTGTATAACACTGGGGTACAGTACTGGTGGGGACAGGTCTGTCACTGTATAACACTGGGATACAGTACTGGTGGGGACAGGTCTGTCACTGTATAACACTGGGGTACAGTACTGGTGGGGACGGGTCTGTCACTGTATAACAATGGGGTACAGTACTATTGGGGATGGGTCTGTCAGTGTAAAACACTGGAGTACAGTACTGGTGGGGACAGGTCTGTCACTGTATAACACTGGGGTACTGTACTGGTGGGGACGGGTCTGTCACTGTATAACAATGGGGTACAGTACTGGTGGGGATGGGTCTGTCATTGTATAACACTGGGGTACAGTACTGATGGGGACAGGTCTGTCACTGTATAACACTGGGGTACAGTACTGGTGGGGACAGGTCTGTCACTGTATAACACTGGGATACAGTACTGGTGGGGACAGGTCTGTCACTGTATAACACTGGGGTACAGTACTGGTGGGGACGGGTCTGTCACTGTATAACAATGGGGTACAGTACTATTGGGGATGGGTCTGTCAGTGTAAAACACTGGAGTACAGTACTGGTGGGGACAGGTCTGTCACTGTATAACACTGGGGTACAGTACTGGTGGGGACGGGTCTGTCACTGTATAACAATGGGGTACAGTACTATTGGGGATGAGTCTGTCAGTGTAAAACACTGGAGTACAGTACTGGTGGGGACAGGTCTGTCACTGTATAACACTGGGGTACAGTACTGGTGGGGACATGTCTGTCACTGTATAACACTGGGGTACAGTACTGGTGGGGACGAATCTGTCACTGTATGACACTGGGGTACAGTACTGGTGGGGATGGGTCTGTCACTGTATAACATTGGGGTACAGTACTGGTGGCGACAGGTCTGTCACTGTATAACACTGGGTACAGTACTAGTGAGGGCCGGTCTGTCACGGTATAACACTGGGGAACAGTACTGGTGGGGACGGGTCTGTCACTGTATAACACTGGGGTACAGTACTGGTGGGGATGGGTCTGTCAGTGTAAAACACTGGAGTACAGTACTGGTGGGGACAGGTCTGTCACTGTATAACACAGGGGTACAGTACTGGTGGGGATGGGTCTGTCAGTGTAAAACACTGGAGTACAGTACTGGTGGGGACGGGTCTGTCACTGTATAACACTGGGGTACAGTACTGGTGGGGACGGGTCTGTCACTGTATAACAATGGGGTACAGTACTATTGGGGATGGGTCTGTCAGTGTAAAACACTGGAGTACAGTACTGGTGGGGACAGGTCTGTCACTGTATAACACTGGGGTACAGTACTGGTGGGGACGGGTCTGTCACTGTATAACAATGGGGTACAGTACTATTGGGGATGAGTCTGTCAGTGTAAAACACTGGAGTACAGTACTGGTGGGGACAGGTCTGTCACTGTATAACACTGGGGTACAGTACTGGTGGGGACAGGTCTGTCACTGTATAACACTGGGATACAGTACTGGTGGGGACGGGTCTGTCACTGTATAACACTGGGGTACAGTACTGGTGGGGACAGGTCTGTCACTGTATAACACTGGGGTACAGTACTGGTGGGGACAGGTCTGTCACTGTATAACACTGGGGTACAGTACTGGTGGGGATGGGTCTGTCACGGTATAACACTGGGGTACAGTACTGGTGGGGACAGGTCTGTCACTGTATAACACTGGGATACAGTACTGGTGGGGACAGGTCTGTCACTGTATAACACTGTGGTACAGTACTGGTGGGGACAGGTCTGTCACTGTATAACACTGGGGTACAGTACTGGTGGGGACAGGTCTGTCACTGTATAACAATGGGGTACAGTACTGGTGGGGATGGGTCTGTCATTGTATAACACTGGGGTACAGTACTGATGGGGGCAGGTCTGTCACTGTATAACACTGGGGTACAGTACTGGTGGGGACAGGTCTGTCACTGTATAACACTGGGATACAGTACTGGTGGGGACAGGTCTGTCACTGTATAACACTGGGGTACAGTACTGGTGGGGACGGGTCTGTCACTGTATAACAATGGGGTACAGTACTATTGGGGATGGGTCTGTCAGTGTAAAACACTGGAGTACAGTACTGGTGGGGACAGGTCTGTCACTGTATAACACTGGGGTACAGTACTGGTGGGGACGGGTCTGTCACTGTATAACAATGGGGTACAGTACTATTGGGGATGGGTCTGTCAGTGTAAAACACTGGAGTACAGTACTGGTGGGGACAGGTCTGTCACTGTATAACACTGGGGTACAGTACTGGTGGGGACAGGTCTGTCACTGTATAACACTGGGATACAGTACTGGTGGGGACGGGTCTGTCACTGTATAACACTGGGGTACAGTACTGGTGGGGACAGGTCTGTCACTGTATAACACTGGGGTACAGTACTGGTGGGGACAGGTCTGTCACTGTATAACACTGGGGTACAGTACTGGTGGGGATGGGTCTGTCACGGTATAACACTGGGGTACAGTACTGGTGGGGACAGGTCTGTCACTGTATAACACTGTGGTACAGTACTGGTGGGGACAGGTCTGTCACTGTATAACACTGGGGTACAGTACTAGTGAGGGCCGGTCTGTCACTGTATAACACTGGGATACAGTACTGGTGGGGACGGGTCTGTCAGTGTATAACACTGGGGTACAGTACTGGTGGGGACGGGTCTGTCACTGTATAACACTGGGGTACAGTACTGGTGGGGACAGGTCTGTCACTGTATAACACTGGGGTACAGTACTGGTGGGGATGGGTCTGTCACGGTATAACACTGGGGTACAGTACTGGTGGGGACAGGTCTGTCACTGTATAACACTGGGGTACAGTACTGGTGGGGACAGGTCTGTCAGTGGTGGTAATAAATAAATTAGGAATATCATTCAGAATGAGTGCATCGTTTTGTGTTTACCTATACTGTGTTGGTTACAGTGCCTCTGCTCCCAGATACTTACTCACCAGATTCACTGACGCACACACCCTTCGTTGTATATTCTGGCTTCTGGTACCTGTTGAGAGAGAAGGAATGCTAAGGAGTTTAATACAGTAGCAACTTGCACTGATACAGCTTTCTTCCTCCAATCTATTGGACGAGCAGTTAAACCAAGCCTGTCTTCTCAAGTGGCCCGAAATGTTCCGAGCATCACTACTTTAAAAAGCAACAGGCGAGTTCTCCCTTGTGCCCTGGCCAATATTTATCCCTCACTCCACATCACCAAAGCAGATTGTGGTTATTGTCACATTGCTATGTGTGTGGGATCTTGCTGTGTGCCTTTCCTACATTACAACAGTGGCTACGCTTCAAAAAGCTTTTTCCTGACTGTGAGGCACGAGGTGACATCCTGAGGTTGGGAAATGCAAGTTCTTTCTCTGGTGTTTTTATTGCGAGTTTGGGATGATGCCATATATATCAGAACGCAATAGGCTGTGAACACAATGAGTGTGAATCCAGAGCTGGGCACAGGTGAGCTGCAGCGGTGATTACTCACTCCTGTGACTGGGTTTGGGGAACATTGTCAATAGTCACGAGCTGAATGATTGCTGAGACAACAGACCCGGTCTGCAGACTGCGCCTGTTCCATTTCTCTCTGTGGCAATGCTCCAGCAACGTGAGGCTGTGCAGAGAAACAAAATCTGGGTCGGTCCTAACCCGCAGGCATTGTCTAGTTAATGATCAACGTCAAGTTAAACTGTTAACACACGATGCATGGTCCGAATTAAATTGAGGGTGACCTGGTGGAGGTCATTAAGATTACGAAAGGGTTTGCAAGGGTTAGATTTAGAGAGGGTGTTTCCGCTAGCAGGGAGACCAGAACCAGGGAACCACACACTAAGATAGTCACTAATAGATTCAACAGGGAATTCAGGAGAAATGTCTTTACCCAGAGAGTTGTGAGAATGTGGAACTACCACAGAGAGTGGTTGAGATGAATAATAGATACATTTTAAGGGGGTACTGGGTTCGAACAATTTCACAGTGACTGTGTTTCAGAAGCACTTCATTGGCTGGACACTGCCTGGGATGACCTGTGGTTGTGAAAGCTATTTTATTAAGGCTGATTCCTGCTCCTATTTCTTCGCTTTTAAACCTTCCTTCATTTCATGAAGTTTACAATTCTTGACATAGAAAACTCTTCCAATCTATTTTGCATATTTTAATATCATTAGCCTCCCTCCTCTTCCTTTAAGACACGCCCTAACCCTACCTCCTTAACCAAGAGATCAGCCATGTGCTCACCTTATCTGGCTCGGTGTCAAACTTTGCTCATGATGGTCTTGTGAAGGGGCTTGGGATGTTTTAATATTATAAAGATGTGCCATATGAATGCAAGTTGTTGTTGATGTAAGAAGGAAGGGAAGAACAGAGACCAGGGAACGTTTGGAACATCAAGGCAAGATGTGGAGGTGTAGCCTTGGCGATGAAGTTGTACAACAACAACAACGTTAGAATGACATAGCTCCTCTAATGTAATGAAATGTCCCAAAGTGCTTCGTAGGGAGCTTTAGAAAGCGAAAGTTGACAGCAAGCCGCACGGGGAGATATTAGGTCAGGTGACCAGAAGTTTGTTTAAAGAGTGAAATTTTAAGGAGTGTTTTAAAAGAGGAAAGTGAGGCAAGAGACGGAGAGTTGTAGAGAGAGAATTCCAGAGCTTGGGACCCAGGCAACTGAAGGCACGGCTGCCAATGGTGGAGCGATTAAAATTAGGAATGCCCAAGAGGCCAGAGTTAGAGGAACACAGATATCTCAGAGGATTGTTAGACTGGAGAATTTTACTGAGCTGGGGAAGAGTAAGACCATGGAGGAATTTGAAAACAAGGTTGAGAATTTTAAGCTCAAGGCTGGGGGCCGGTGTAGGTCAGCGAGCACAGGGCTGATCGGGGAATGAGTGGCCAGTTAGGGCACAAGCCGCAGATTTTTGGATGATCTCAAGTTTTTGGAGGGTAGAATGTGCAAGATTGGTGCATTGGAATAGTTTAGTCTGGAGGTAATGAGGACGTGAATGAGGGTTTCAGTAGCAGATGAATTAACAGGGGTGATGTTACGGAGGTGGAAATATGTAGTCTTAGTTGTGGTGTGAAAATGAGGCTTTTGCTTGAGAAGTAGAGGTTTTTTTTATTGATTCCTGGGATATAGATGTTGTTGACAAGGCCAGCATTTATGGCAGATCACTAGTTGCCTCTTGTGAAGGTGGTGGGTTGAAGCAATGCAGTCTATGTAGTGAAGGTACTCACCGATAGGGACAGCTGAAGACCATTTAGCCTCTCAAGCCTATTTTACCATTCAGTGAGATCATAGATGATCTGTGGCCTCACTCCTTGGATCTTTGTCCCATACAATAGAACTATAGAAAAGGTACAGCACAGAAGGAGGCCATTTGGCCCATCTTGTCCATGCCAGTCCGAGGACACCCTGGTGCCCTTTCTAATCCCCCCTTCCTGCACCCAGCCCATAGCCCTGCAGCTTACAGCACTTTAGGTGCAGCTCCAGGTACTTTTTAAAAGAGTTTAAAGTTTCTGCCTCTACCACCAACTTGGGCAGCGAATTCCAGACACCCATTACCGTCTGCGTAAAAAAGTTCTTCCTCATGCCCCCCCTACACCTTCTGCCACTTATCTTGAATCCATGTCCCCTGGTTCTAGAATTCTCCACCAAGGGAAACAATTTTATCCTGTTCATTCTACCTATTCCCCTCATTATTTTGTACACCTCAATCAAGTCACCTCTCAGCCTTCTTTATCCTAAGGGAAATAACCCCAACCTATCCAATCTCTCCTCGTAGCTACACTTTTCTAACCCTGGCAACATTCTTGTAAACCTCCTCTGCACTCTCTCCAGAGCTATTACATCCTTCCTGTAATGTGGTGACCAGAACTGCACACAATACTCCAGTTGTGGCCTCACCAATGTTTTATACAATTCCAACATTATGTCCTTACTTTTATATTCGATACCTCTGCCAATGAAGGAGAGCATTCCATATGCCTTCTTTACAACCTTGTCTACTTGAACTGCTGCCTTCAGGGACCTGTGTACTTGTACGCCAAGATCTCTCACTTCATCTCCCCCTCTTAGTATATTCCCATTTATTTTGTAATCCCTGTAACTGTTTGACCTCCCTAAATGTATGACCTCACATTTCTCTATATTAAAATCCATCTGCCACTTTACCGTCCACTCCACCAACCCATCTATATCGTTTTGGAGATTATGGCTATCCTCTACGCTATCTGCTACTTGGCCAATCTTTGTGTCATCTGCAAATTTCCCAATCATGCCCCCCACATTCGCATCCAAATCGTTAATTGAGACAGCTTTCCATTCACAAGGGCATCCATTGACCATTGTCCTTTGTTTCCTGTTACAAAACCAACCTTTTATCCAGTTTGCCACATTACCCTGAATCCCATGAGCTTTTACTTTCCTGACCAATCTGCCATGTGGGACCTTGTCAAATACCTTGCTAAAATCCATGTACACAACATCCACTGCGCTACCTTCATCAACTCTTCTTGTCATTTCCTCAAAGAATTCAATCAAATTTGTGAGGCAAGACCTTCCTTTAACAAATCCATGCTGACCATCCCTGACTAGTCCATGCCTTTCCACATGACAGTTAATCCTATCTCTCAGGATTGATTCTACTAATTTGCTCATCACCGATGGAAGATTAACTGGCCTATAATTGTTGGGCATTTCCTTTGATCCCTTTTTAAACAATGGAACTACGTTTGCATTTCTCCAATCCTCCGGTACCTCCCCTGTATCGAGTGAAGATTGGAAAATCATCCTCAGAGCATCTGCTATCTCCTCCCTGACTTCCTTCAGCAGCCTCGGAAACAATCCATCTGGCCCTGGTGACTTATCAACCTTCAAGGATTTCAACCCTTCTAGTACTTCCTCTCTCTTTATGACTACCCCATCCAATATCTCGCAGTGTTCCTCCTGGACTACTATATCTACATCCTCCCTTTCCTTTGTAAACACGGAGACAAAATTGAATACTTTTGACGAAAAAAAATCTACGAACCTCTGATTAAAAATCAACAATTGATGAAAAGTTCACTTCAGAATCAAATGTGACATCAAGGTTGCGCACAGGCTGACAATTTCAGACTGGTGCCAGGGAGAGGAATGGAGTTGGTCGCTAGGGTATGGAGTGTGGAGCAGGGTCTGAAAACAATGGCTTCAATCTTCCCAATATTTAATTCAATATTTAATATTTCATGGTGGGGAGGGAGCAAGGTGGGGAGGTCCAAGAGGGGAATCCCAGGGTGATGGGAGTGATCCCTGTAAATAAATTGGAGGAGAGGGTGGGCATTGGGAGGGTTGGGAGCAAGATGCATTCTAGGCCAGAATGAGAGTGAAGAGTTAGAGCTGGGGTGTAGAGCTGGAGGAGATTGGGGAGGTGCAACACTCTGAAAAAATGCCTGGATGCTTTGGAGTGACACAAAGTTTATATTAACTCAGGTTGAATGTTTTCCTGGAAGGTTTGTCACCTCCTCTCCAAAACATTCCCTCCCAGTCAAAGCATCCCTTTTATCCCCATTTCCAATATCATTCTCATAAATCAACAGAAACGTTCAAAGAAAATAAACATAAAATTCCTTTTTTCATGACTATAATTTTCCTCCTTTTTGATTGGTTGGAAGCAATGTCTTAGAGATTAATTCCTGGAGACTCCAGCGCAATCCCGGATGGATTGGCAACCCCAAAGCTACTTCTGTGTAATTCAAACCCTTTCAATGTTTCCTTTGAGAAAATGGAACCAAGCCTGTAGAATTCTGATAACTACTCTTCACTCTCCCAGATCTATACCCTGCCCAGGAGCAAGCTGAATAGATAGGAGTTCTTTCCCTTTTGAAAACGGGCTGCCTCTATGTTTTGTTATAAAGAAAGCTGGGCCTGTGTGACCTTGAGAAAGGTTCTGATGCATTAGTGTCTTCGTTTGAAAAGCTGTTGGTAAACACCATGTTCTCGGTCATGAGGCTAAAATAGATTGCTGCTGGGTTTTCTTTTGAAGCTTTTAATTAAGTGATAACGGTGGAGTGAGGTGAACAATTCAAGGCAGGACTATCTGGTTCCACAGATAAAGGCCAAAGCAGCCAAGGTGTTTATCATCAAGAGGCCATGTGTCCTTTGATAGTTCAGTGACATTGTGGTGACCGCTAAACACATTCTTTCAAGAATAAAAACAAACAAAAAAATATATATATATATATATAAAAACAAAAAAAACTGCGGATGCTGGAAATCCAAAACAAAAACAGAATTACCTGGAAAAACTCAGCAGGTCTGGCAGCATCGGCGGAGAAGAAAAGAGTTGACGTTTCGAGTCCTCATGACCCTTCGACAGAACTTGCGACGTTTCGAGTCCTCATGACCCTTCGACAGAACTTCAAGAACTCTGCTCTTTGAGAAATCATAGAATCTTGCAGTGCAGAGGAGGCCATTAGGCCCTTTGTGTTTATACTAGCTATTTGAAAAGAAAATGTGCTTATAGTCCCACATTCCTGCTTTTTGTCCATAACGCCCTAAGTTCCTCATCCTCAAGAACCTCTCCAACTCCCTTTTAAAATTATTAATGGAATCGGCTTCCACCGCCTTCCCAGCTCAATCATTCCGGATCCCGACAATCCCCTGAGTGAAAATATTTCTCCTCATTCCCCTTTTGTCAGTGATTTTGAATCCATGGACTCAAGTTTATTGTCCCGCTCACCATAGGCAATCATTTTTCTCTTTGTCCTCTATCGAAACCTCTCATCACTCCGCAAACATCCCTTAAGCTCTCGTTGATCTTCTCTGTCCCAAGCGGGATGGGCCTAGCTTTCCCTCATCCTGATTCCATCCTGGGAAACCTCCTCTGTACCTTTAACATCACTACATCAGTGCAGTGCAGGTCTAACCAATGGTTGTAGAATGATTTTGTTGCTTCAATCTTGGATATGACAACAAGGAGACAGGATGGAGGTGAAAGGTCCGTGGAATACTCTGGTACAAAATTTCAACACTCAGAGTCCAGATGCAATACTCAACTGATTTATTACACATGCGGAGAGCAAACGCTGGGCAATCCAGGCGCTTCTCCACCGAGGTTCAAATGAGCACAGTTTTTATATCTTTTACTATTAGTTACAACTTAAAATGGTATGAGTTAGACAAAGGCCACAGCACAATGACCCCCCCCTCCATCCACCCTGGTGGGCTGATAATTGTGTTCCTGCATAATAATTGCAGTGCAGAGACTGGCCATTGTCCTTTTGAAGATGGCTATCAGACGGTGCGAAATGGCCTTCCCCATTTCTTGATCGAGTCATCCTGTGTCCCCCCCCGCCCGTGTGTCTCCCATTTCCTAATTGCAAATTTACAGCTGAGCCCTTTGTACAAATAAAAACAGAATTACCTGGAAAAACTCAGCAGGTCTGGCAGCATCGGCGGAGAAGAAAAGAGTTGACGTTTCGAGTCCTCATGACCCTTCGACAGAACTTGAGTTCGAGTCCAGGAAAGAGCTGAAATATAAGCTGGTTTAAGGTGTGTGTGTGGGGGGCGGAGAGATAGAGAGACAGAGAGGTGGAGGGGGTTGGTGTGGTTGTAGCGACAAACAAGCAGTGATAGAAGCAGAATATCAAAAGATGTCAACAACAATAGTACAATAGAACACATAGGTGTTAAAGATAAAGTTGGTGATATTATCTAAACGAATGTGCTAATTAAGAATGGATGGTAGGGCACTCAAGGTATAGCTCTAGTGGGTTTTTTTTTATTTTATATAATGGAAATAGGTGGGAAAAGGAAAATCTTTATAATTTATTGGGAAAAAAAAAGAGAAGGGGGAAACAGAAAGGGGGTGGGGATGGGGGAGGGGACTCACGACCTAAAGTTGTTGAATTCAATATTCAGTCCGGAAGGCTGTAAAGTCCCTAGTCGGAAGATGAGGTGTTGTTCCTCCAGTTTGCGTTGGGCTTCACTGGAACAATGCAGCAAGCCAAGGACAGACATGTGGGCAAGAGAGCAGGGTGGAGTGTTAAAATGGCAAGCGACAGGGAGGTTTGGGTCATTCTTGCGGACAGACCGCAGGTGTTCTGCAAAGCGGTCGCCCAGTTTACGTTTGGTCTCTCCAATGTAGAGGAGACCACATTGGGAGCAACGAATGCAGTAGACTAAGTTGGGGGAAATGCAAGTGAAAAAGTTTTCACTTGCATTTCCCCCAACTTAGTCTACTGCATTCGTTGCTCCCAATGTGGTCTCCTCTACATTGGAGAGACCAAACGTAAACTGGGCGACCGCTTTGCAGAACACCTGCGGTCTGTCCGCAAGAATGACCCAAACCTCCCTGTTGCTTGCCATTTTAACACTCCACCCTGCTCTCTTGCCCACATGTCTGTCCTTGGCTTGCTGCATTGTTCCAGTGAAGCCCAACGCAAACTGGAGGAACAACACCTCATCTTCCGACTAGGGACTTTACAGCCTTCCGGACTGAATATTGAATTCAACAACTTTAGGTCGTGAGTCCCCTCCCCCATCCCCACCCCCTTTCTGTTTCCCCCTTCTTTTTTTTTTTCCCAATAAATTATAAAGATTTTCCTTTTCCCACCTATTTCCATTATATAAAATAAAAAAAAAACCCACTAGAGCTATACCTTGAGTGCCCTACCATCCATTCTTAATTAGCACATTCGTTTAGATAATATCACCAACTTTATCTTTAACACCTATGTGTTCTATTGTACTATTGTTGTTGACATCTTTTGATATTCTGCTTCTATCACTGCTTGTTTGTCGCTACAACCACACCAACCCCCTCCACCTCTCTGTCTCTCTATCTCTCCGCCCCCCACACACACACCTTAAACCAGCTTATATTTCAGCTCTTTCCTGGACTCGAACTCAAGTTCTGTCGAAGGGTCATGAGGACTCGAAACGTCAACTCTTTTCTTCTCCGCCGATGCTGCCAGACCTGCTGAGTTTTTCCAGGTAATTCTGTTTTTGTTTTGGATTTCCAGCATCCGCAGTTTTTTTGTTTTTATCCCTTTGTACAAATATTTAGCTTTCATGTGTAAGGCTTTGGTGCCTTCGCTGCTGGTCCTGGCAAGCACTTTAAAGTGAATCCAAATTTTCTGCATCTTCAGAGGTTTTGAGGCGTGAGTTGAAACAAGAGATAGGATCCCTTCATTCACCCCATCATGTGCAACAACCCCTTCCTTTACGAAGGTTATACATCAGCAACCAGCATGCTGTCCTAAACAACTGGGAACAGCAGGAGGCCATTCAGCCCTTGGAAGCCTGATCCTCCTCTCAGTTAAATCATGAGGCACCTGCTCCTCGACTCCATTTACCCACTTTAGTTCCTTTAACCCCTCCCTCACCGAGGGAAAATCTACCCATCTCAATTTTGAAAGTGTTGCCGGACCCCAAAGTCTTTGTCGGAGTGAGTGCCTAATTCCCACTAGCGCTTTCTTGACATCAACCCCGAATGAACTAATTCCAATTTTAAGATTATGCTACTAAAGTAAAAACAAATGATTGCGAATCTGGAAACCTGGAATAGAAACAGAAAATGCTGGAAAAACTCAGCAGGTCTGACAGCATCTGTGGAGAGAGAAAAACAGAGTTAATGTTTTGAACTCATGCTCCAAAGAAGTCATATTTGACTCGAAACATCAACTCGACCTCTCTCTCCACAGATGCTGCCAGACCTGTTGAGTATTTCAAGCACTTTTTGTTCCTAATTCAGATTGTACCCCCTTATCCTGCAGCTCCCCCACCTGGGGAATCTGAATCTCCAAATCTAGCCTATCGAACCCTTTCTCATTTTAAAGTCTTCAACCTGAGCACCTTTCAGTCTTCAGTACTCCAGGAGATAGAAGCAGCTCCTCACAATTTAACACTTCATTGCTGAATGGAGGAAATGAGAGATTCAAAATCTCAAATGCCCAGTTCTGACCATGAGATCACAGTTGGTAAACTAACTCAGGTCCTGATATTTCCATCCTTGAATTCAAGAGTTCAGATCCAGCCATGACAAGCTGTGAGACGACATTCACAGTATCGGCTGTGGCTTAGGGTCACCTCATCTCTGAAGTACAAACAAAAAAACTGCGGATGCTGGAAATCCAAAACAAAAACAGAATTACCTGGAAAAACTCAGCAGGTCTGGCAGCATCGGCGGAGAAGAAAAGAGTTGACGTTTCGAGTCCTCATGACCCTTCGACAGAACTTGAGTTCGAGTCCAAGAAAGAGTTGAAATATAAGCTGGTTTAAGGTGTGTGTCGGGGGGAGAGAGAGAGAGAGAGAGAAGTGGAGGGGGGGTGGTGTGGTTGTAGGGACAAACAAGCAGTGATAGAAGCAGATCATCATAAGATGTCAACAACAATAGAACAAAAGAACACATAGGTGTTAAAGTTGGTGATATTATCTAAACGAATGTGCTAATTAAGAATGGATGGTAGGGCACTCAAGGTATAGCTCTAGTGGGGGTGGGGAGAGCATAAAAGATTTAAAAATATTTAAAAATAATGGAAATAGGTGGGAAAAGAAAAATCTATATAATTTATTGGAAAAAAACAAAAGGAAGGGGGAAACAGAAAGGGGGTGGGGATGGAGGAGGGAGCTCACGACCTAAAGTTGTTGAATTCAATATTCAGTCCGGATGGCTGTAAAGTGCCTAGTCGGTAGATGAGGTGTTGTTCCTCCAGTTTGCGTTAGAAAACCAACGAAGCCCAACGCAAACTGGAGGAACAACACCTCATCTACCGACTAGGCACTTTACAGCCTTCCGGACTGAATATTGAATTCAACAACTTTAGGTCTTGAGCTCCCTCCTCCATCCCCACCCCCTTTCTGTTTCCCCCTTCCTTTTGTTTTTTTCCAATAAATTATATAGATTTTTCTTTTCCCACCTATTTCCATTATTTTTAAATATTTTTAAATCTTTTATGCTCTCCCCACCCCCACTAGAGCTATACCTTGAGTGCCCTACCATCCATTCTTAATTAGCACATTCGTTTAGATAATATCACCAACTTTAACACCTATGTGTTCTTTTGTTCTATTGTTATTGACATCTTTTGATGATCTGCTTCTATCACTGCTTGCTTGTCCCTACATCCACACCACCCCCCTCCACTTCATTCTCTCTCTCTCTCTCTCCGCCCCCCCACCCCACACACCTTAAACCAGCTTATATTTCAACTCTTTCTTGGACTCGAACTCAAGTTCTGTCGAAGGGTCATGAGGACTCAAAACGTCAACTCTTTTCTTCTCCGCCGATGCTGCCAGACATGCTGAGTTTTTCCAGGTAATTCTGTTTTCATCTCTGAAGTAGATGGTTGTGGTTTGAAGTCCCGCTCTAATGCCTTCAGCACAGAACCTAGACTGATCATGCAGCAGCCCCTCAGTAAAGCACTGTCAGGCGGGCAGTATTGAGGGAACACAGCACTGTCAGAGGGTCAGTGCTGAGGGAGCACTGCACTGTCAGAGGGTCAGTGCTGAGGGAGCACTGCATTGTCAGAGGGTCAGTACTGAGGGAGCACTGCACTGTCAGAGGGTCAGTACTGAGGGAGCGCTGCACTGTCAGAGGGTCAGTACTGAGGGAGTGCTGCACTGTCAGAGGATCAGTACTGAGGGAGTGCTACACTGTCAGAGGGCCAGTACTGAGGGAGCACTGCATTGTCAGAGGGTGAGTGCTGCACTGTCAGAGGGTGAGTGCTGAGGTAGTGCTGCACTGTCAGAGGGTCAGCACTGAGGGAGTGCTGCACTGTCAGAGGGTCAGTACTGAGGGAGTGCTGCACTGTCAGAGGGTCAGTACTGAGGGAGTGCTGCATTGTCAGAGGGTCAGTGCTGAGGGAACACCGCACTGTCAGAGGGTCAGTACTGAGGGAGTGCTGCACTGTCAGAAGGTCAGTACTGAGGGAGTGCTGCACTGTCAGAGGGTGAGTGCTGAGGGAGTGCTGCATTGTCAGAGGGTTAATACTGTGGGAGCGTTGCACTGTCAGAGGGTCAGTGCTGAGGGAGCACTGCACTGTCAGAGGGTCAGCACTGAGGGAATGCTGCACTGTCAGAGGGTTAATACTGTGGTAGCGTTGCACTGTCAGAAGGTCAGTGCTGAGGGAGTGCTGCACTGTCAAAGGATCAGTCTTGAGGGAGTACTGCACTGTCAGAGGGTCAGTACTGAGGGAGTGCTGCACTGTCAGAGGATCAGTCTTAAGGGAGTACTGCATTGTCAGAGGGGCCTTACGAAAGGAGCGCTCTGTTGTCTAAGGTGACATTTTCAGATGAGATGTTAAACTGAAACCCTGTTTGCTCATTCGGGTGGGTATAAAAGACCCATGATTGGATCTGAAGGAAAAGAAGGAAGTTCTCCCTGGTGCCCTGAACAATATTCACCCCTCAACCAGTATCATTAAAACAGATTATTTGATCGTTATCACATTGCTGTTGTGGGAGCTTGCTGTGCACAAATTGGAGGTCATGCATCCTACATTACAACAGTGAGTGCAATTAAAGTTTATTTCTTTGACTGTAAGGTGCTTTGGGACATCATGTGGTTGTGAAAGTTGCTATGGAAATGCAAGTGGTCTCTTTCTCGCTCTCTTTCATTGGAAGTGCTGTGTTGTTACCAGACATCCTCCATGTGCCTGTATCATATTCCTCCAGTTTAATGGTCAGGTTGATGCCACATTGTTTATTTAAAATGGTGGCACAGGAAGGCAAATAAAACCAAACACTGTTTTCTAGCTATATGCTTCTCTGTTTCTGGCCTGTGCTTGTTAACAGAATCCTTTCTCTGTCATATTTATTCTCCCCATTCATGAGGGTGACCTTCTAGAAACCAGTAACCCCTTTCTCCTCACACTCAGAGTTATAGGGATGATTCAGGATTCTGTGCTCCTGGGAAACAGCAGAGATGATTTTCTGACCCTCGTCAAGAATTGGATAAATAATTGAAAAGGAATAATTCAGGGGGCTATGGGAAAACAGAAGGGGGAGTGAGCCTAATTGAATCGCTCTTTCGTAGAGCCAGCATGGGCACAATGGGCTAAATGGCCTCTTTCATTGCTATGTGATTCTCTGACTTTAGTGGATGAATTTTATAATGAATCTAATTTATGTCCTTCTGTCTTCCAGGGGAGCCTCGAAGATTTGATCCAACATTCAAAGGACCAATTCACAGCAGGTAAGTAATCTGCTTCTTCCCCCAACACAATGTTAAAGCATCAGTCGAAATTGTACCTAAATGTGCAGATGGTCAGCCTGTACCTAGATGTACAGATGGTCAGCCTGTACCTAAATGTACAGATGGTCAGCCTGTACCTAAATGTGCAGGTGGTCAGCCTGTACCTAAATGTACAGGTGGTCAGATTGTACCTAAATGCAGGTTGTTAGCCAAGTGGTGCATATGTTTGGTAAGGATCCCAACTCTAAGTCCTGTTTGCCCATCATCCCTGACCTACATTGACTGCCAGGCTGGCAACACCTCGATTTTGGAATTCTAATCCTTCCGTGGTCTCAGCCCACTCACCACCAACCCCAGACCCGACCTCTGTTATCTCTGCATTCTCCAGCAGCCCACAGTTCTCTCAGATCCCTGCACTCCTCCAACTGTAGGCTCTTGAGCATCCCCCAGTTTTAATCACTGCACCATTGGTGGCTGTGCTTTCAAGTATCTGGGCCCTAAGGTCTGGAATTCCCTCTCTAAACCCCCTCACCTCTCTACCTCGCATTCCTCCTTTAAAATGCTCTGTAAAACCTCGCCCTTTGACATTGTTTTTGGTTACCTTCATAACATAGGGCCAGGTTCAATGTGGACCATCTGTGAGTTAGAAGTGAACCTTTTCTATGATTAATACTGAAACAGCTCTTACCAAGATATCAGACTGCTTGTCTGACATCCAGTACTGGATGAGCAGAAATTTCCTTCAATTAAATATTGGGAAAACCGATGCCATTGTTTTCACTCCTCGCTCCAAACTCCTATTCCCTAGCTACTGCCTCCATCCCTCGTCTTGGCAATAGTCTGAGATTAAGCCAGACTGTTTGCAACCTTGGTGTCACATTCGACCTCGAGATGAGTTTCCAACATCATATACATGCCATCATCAAGACCACCTATTTCCACTCCCTTCTTATCGCCCAACTGCGCTCCTGTCTCCATGTCTTTATCACTTCTAGACTTGACTATTCCAATGCAGCCTTGACTGGTCTCTGACATTCCACTCTTTGTAAACTCGAAGTCATCCGAAATTCTGCTGCCCATGTCTTAACTCACAGCAAATCCTGTTCCCCTATTACCTCGTGCTTGCTGAGCTACATTGGCTCCTGATAAAGCGAATGCCTTGATTTTAAATTTCTGATCCTCGTTTTCAAAACGCTTGCTGGCCTCGCGCTCCCTCTCTCTGTAACCTCCTCCTCCAGCCCCATAATCCTCCGAGATCTCTGCATTCCTTTAATTCTAGCCTCTTGTGCATTCCCGATTATAATGCCTTCATCATTGGAGACCGTGTTGTCAGTTGGCTGGGTCCTAAGCTCTGGAATTCCCTCCCTAAACCTCTCTGCCTCTCTGCCTCATTTTCCTCTGTTCAAACAGCCCTTAAAACCTACCTTTTTGGCCTAGCTCTTGGTCATTTGACCTAATGGCTCAATGTCATATTCTGTTTTATAATGCTCCTGTGAAGGGCTTATGGTTGTCTATATTGACATGCAGAAGGCATTTAGTAGTCTTTTAGTTTGGTGATTATTAGCATAAACAAAAGCACATGTCATTGGGAAGTAACCTTGTGACATGGGCAGGGAATTGGTTGGAAGGTAGGAGACAGGGAGTAGGAATAGATGGAGTCTGCTTGTTACAATATGATGGGATGTTCCCCAGGGATTTGTACTGGGACGTCAGCTTTTCATCCTATTTCACAATGACCTGCATGAAGGAATAGAGAGCCATGTATCCAACTGTGCAGATAACACCAGGTTTGGAGACACAGAAAGTCATGTTGACAGGAACAGGGAGTTACCAGGCACATGGACAGATTAAGCGAGTGGGTAAATTCTGACAGATGGGAGTTTATTATGTGTAATTATGAGGTTATTCACTTAGAATCCTTTTAAGATAAAAAAAAGCCTTGATCAGATTACCTCCTCACCTACAATTCCAGTGGACATAGTCACAGCATTTCAAGATAATTTCAACAATGATATCCATTTACTGATATATTCCAAGGTCATTTGCACTTTGCCATAGAAACAGGAGGAGGCCATTCAGCCCCTCAGGCTTGTTCCGCCATTCAATCATGGCTGATCAGTATCTGAATTCCATCTACCCACCTTGATTCTGTAACCTTTAATAACCTTGCCTAACAAAAATCTATTAAGCTCATTTTTCAATTTTCAATTGATCCGCAGCCTCAATAGTGTTTTTTGGGGAGAGAGTTCCAGATTCCCACTCCCCTTTGTGTGACATTGCCCCTGAACGGCCTGGCTCTCGTTTTAAGGTTCTGCTCCTCAGTTCTTCACTCCCCCCCCCCACCATTAGAGGAAATAGTTTCTCTCTATCTGCCCTGGGGACTTATTTAATCATCTTACACGCCTCAATTAGGTCACCCCTTAATCGTCCATATTCAAGAGAATACAAACCTGGTCTATACAACCTGTCCTTGTAATTTCGCCCTTTTAGCCCTGGTGTCACTGGCAAACATGTTGGAAATTCCCACCAGGTTGGGCAGCATACATGGAGAGAGAAACAGAGTTAACAGTTCAGGTCGATGACCTTTCATCAGATCTCAATAAGTTTGAGATGTTGAGGGTATTTTAAGCAGCTCCAAGTTAGGCTATGAGGAAGGAAAGAACAACAGGAAAAGTCTGAGATAGGCTCGGAGCAAGAGAGATTAAAAGACAAAAGAGATGATGGTGAAAGACAAAGAGGAGATGGTAATGGGATCAGTAAAGAAGCAAAAGATGTGTCTAGAGGAGGTGTGAGTGCAGAACCATTTCCAGTGACTGCTGTCCAAGAGAATCAGGGCAACGGTTAAAGTCTGAAGTGGCTGAATGTAATGTTGAGTCCAGGAGGCTGTAAAGTGCCTAATCGAAAGATGAGATCCATCACTCGAGCTTCTGTTGAGCTCCATTTGGACAGTGTAGGAGGCAGTGGACAGAGGTGTCAGAGTGGGGGGTGTGGCTGGGAAGTAAAATGGCAGGTGGCTGGAAACTACGGGTCATATTTGCAGAGCTGTTCAGCAAAGCGATCCCCCGATCTGCATTTGGTCTCTTCAGTGTGGAGGAGACCCTCTATCGCATTGTGTGGCACTACCACTGTGCTAAATGGGATAGATTTCAAACAGATCTAACAACTCAAGACTGGGCATCCATGAGGTGCTGTGGGCCATCAGCAGCAGCAGAATTGTACTCGAACACAATCTGTAACCTCATGGCCCAGCATATCCCCCAATATACCATTACCATCAAGCCAGGGGATCAACCCTGGTTCAACGGAGAGTGCAGGAGGGCATGCCAGGAGCAGCACCAGGCATACCTAAAAATGAGGTGTCAACCTGGTGAAGCTATAACACAGGACTATTGGCATACCAAACAGCATAAGCAGCAAGTGATAGACAGAGCTAAGAGACTTCAAAACCAACAGATCAGATCTAAGCTCTGCGGTCCTGCCACATGAAGTTGTGAATGGTGGTGGACAATTAAACAACTCACTGGAGGAGGAGGCTGCACAAATATCCCCATCCTCAATGATGGGGAAGGCCAGCACATCAGTGCAAATTATAAGACTGAAGCATTTGCTACAATCTTCAGCCAGAAGTGCTGAATGGATGATCCATCTCGGCCTCCTCCGGAGGTCCCAGCATCACAGATGCCAGTCTTCAGACAATTCAATTCACTCCATGTGATATCAAGAAATGGCTGAAGGCAATGGATGCTGCAAAGGCTATGGGCCCTGACAATGTTCCGGCAATAATACTGAAGACTTGTGCTCCAGAACTTGCTGCGCCCCTAGCCAAGCTGTTCCAGTACAGCTACAACACTGGCATCTACCCGGCTATGTGGAAAATTGCCCAGGTATGTCCTGTACACAAAAAGCAGGACAAATCCAACCCAGCCAATTACCACCCCATCAGTCTACTCTCCATCATCAGTAAATTAATGGAAGGGGGCATCAACAGTGCTATCAAGCGGCACTTGCTTAGCAATAACCTGCTCACTGATACCCAGTTTGGGTTCCACCAGAGCTACTCAGCTCCTGACCTCATTACAGCCTTGGTTCAAACATGGACAAAAGAGCTGAACTCCCGAGGTGAGGTGAGAGTGACTGCCCTTGACATCGAGGCAGCATTTGACCGAGTGTGGCATCAAGGAGCCTCAGCAAAACTGGAGTCAATGGGAATCAGGGGAAAACTCTCCGCTGGTTGGAGTCATACCTATCACAAAGGAAGATGGTTGTGGTTGTTGGAGGTCAGTCATCTCAGCTCCAGGACATCACTGCAGGAGTTCCTCAGGGTAGTGTCCTCGGCCCAACCATCTTCAGCTTCTTCATCAATGACCTTCCTTCCATTATAAAGTCAGAAGTGGGGATGTTCACTGATGATTGCACAATGTTCAGCACCATTTGCGACTCCTCAGATTCTGAAGCAGTCCATGTCCAAATGTAGCAAGACCTGGACCATATCCAGGCTTGGGCTGACAAGTGGCAATTAACATTCAGGCCACACAAGTGTCAGGCAACGACCATCTCCAACAAGACCATCGCCCCTTGACATTCAATGGCATTACCATCACTGAATCCTCCACTGTCAATCTCCTGGGGCAACCATTGACCAGGAACTGAACTGATCTAGCCATATAAATCCTGGTCAGAGGCTGGGAATCCTGCGACAAGTAACTCACCTCCTGACTCCCCAAATCCTTACCACCATCTACAAGGCACAAGTCAGGAGTGTGATGGAATACTCCCCACTTGCCTGGATCAATGCAGCTCCCACAACACTCAAGAAGCTCGACACCGTCCAGGACAAAGCAGCCCACTTAATTGACACCCCATCCACAAACATTCACTCCCTCCACCACCGATGCACAGTAGCATCAGTGTGTACCATCTACAAGATGCACTGCAGAAACTCACCAAAGCTCCTTAGGCAGCACCTTCCAAATCCATGACCATCACCATCTAGAAGGTCAAGGGCAGCAGACACATGGGAACATCACCACCTGGAAGTTCCCCTCCAAGTTACTCACCATCCTGACTTGGAAATATATCGCCGTTCCTTCACTGTTGCTGGGTCAAAATCCTGGAAATCCCTCCCTAACAGCACTGTGGGTGTATCCACGACTCATGGACTGCAGCAGTTCAAGAAAACAGCTCACCACCACCTTCTCAAGGGGCAATTAGGGATGGGCAATAAATGCTGGCCCAGTCAGCGAAGCCCACATCCTGCAAAAATGAATATAAAAACAAGGGGTCATAATATAAGCTCTACTCAGAGAATTCAGAAGAAACCTCTTTACCCAGAGAGTGGTGAGAATGTGGAACTCGCTACCACAGGGAGTTATTGAGGTGAAGAGTATAGATACATTTAAGGGGAAGCTGGATAAAAACATGAGGGGGAGAGGAATAGAAGGATATGTTGAAAGCAGGTTGGGAGTTTGGGAGGAAGGTCAACCCGCTGGAGCAGGGAATAGTTGGGTGAAATGACTTGTTCCTGTGCTGTAAATACTTTCTAATACATTGTGATTTAAAATGTCCTGTTTTAGCAAACCGGATCTTTTAAAAAAACAAGGGCTTATCTTCGAGTGACATCAAATAAAAGCATTTTACAATTCAACACAAAACAAACTCTACTGAAGTGTTTACTGCTCCAACTGTTCATTCTTTGTAACAAGCTCCTAACCAGAGCTGTAAAGTGTGTTTTTTATTGTGATTTGGAAACTAACCATGTACGGAAATTGCTTCTTCGCATTCAACAGCAAGTACTTGTGCATTAATGTAGGAAAACCTCCCACGCTATTCACAAGAGTGTGATCACACAGAATCTAGACTTCACTGGCAAGGCTCAAAGCTTTGCAATCGCCTCACTAAGCCTCTCTGCCATTGTACCTCTTTCTCCATCTTCATACCGATCTATAAAATCTAACTCTGACCGAGCTTCTGGTCACCTGTCCTGACATCTCCTTACGTAGTTTCGAGACAGATTTTGTTTGACAATGTGAAGGGCCTTGGGAGATATTACTAGGTGCCACTTAAATACAAGTTGTTGTTGAGCTGCCACTAATCAGAAATTTAATGGATGATTTTCAACTTCAATGGGGTTGAGGAACCGTGGATACTGACCAGATAAACTGAGCACAGAAACTGACTGGATTAACTGACCGGAGAAACTGACTGAAGAAACTGACCAGGGAAACTGACCAGAGAAACTGACTGTGGAAACTGACCAGGAAACTGACCGGAGAAACTGACTGAAGAAACTGACCAGGGAAACTGACCAGAGAAACTGACTGTGGAAACTGACCAGAGAAACTGACCGGAGAAACTGACCAGAGAAACTGACTGGAGAAACTGACCAGGGAAACTGGGCGGAGAAACTGACTGTGGAAACTGACCAGAGAAACTGATCGGAGAAACTGACCGGAGAAACTGACTGTGGAAACTGACCAGAGAAACTGATCGGAGAAACTGATTGTGGAAACTGACTGTGGAAACTGACCAGAGAAACTGACCAGGGAAATTGACCAGAGAAAGTGGCTGTGGAAACTGACCAGAGAAATTGACCAGAGAAACTGACCTGAGAAATTGACTATGAAAAATGTCCAGAGAAACTGACTTTGAAAACTGACCAGAGAAACTGTTTGGAGATACTGACTGGCGAGACTGACAGGTGTTTGCCGCTTCTTCACATGAAGGACAGTGGGTATCTGGAACTCTTCCCCTCCCCCCACTACCCCCCCCCACCATCCCCCATCCCCCACCACCCCCCTCCTCCCTCAACCACCCCCACTCCCCCACCTCTCCAAGCCACCCCCTAAACAACTCCACACCCCCCCTCCACCACCGCCCTCCTCTCCTCCATCCCCACTCCCCACCTCCCCAAGTCACTCCCCCCACCATCACGTCCACCTCCCCAGCCACTACCCCCAACATCCCCCTCCCCCCACCCCCACCACCTCCCACCTCCCCAAGCCAACCCCCACCAACACCACAACACCCTCCACCACTGCCCTCCACCCCCTCTCCACCCCCACCTTCCCACAGCCCCCTCTCCACCACCAAGGTTGAGGCAGGGGTTATTTCAAAACTGAACTTGTTGGATTTCTGTTTGAAAGAAGGGCTCGTATTTCCCTGACTTGTCAGAATCACAGAATCACACAGTACAGAAGAGGCCCTTCAGCCCATCGAGTCTGCACTGACATGTGAGAAATACCTGACCTACCTACCTAATCCCACTTACCAGCACTTGGCCCATAGCCTTGAATGTTATGACGTGCCAAGTGCTCATCCAGGTGCTTTTTAAAGGATGTGAGGCAACCCGCCTCCACCACCCTCCCAGGCAGCGCATTCCAGACCCTCACCACCCTCTGGGTAAAAAAGTTTTTCCTCACATCCCCCCTAAACCTCCTGCCCTCACCTTGAACTTATGCCCCCTTGTGACTGACCCCTCAACTAAGGGGAACAGCTGCTCCCTATCCACCCTGTCCATGCCCCTCATAATCTTGTACACCTCGATCAGGTCGCCCCTCAGTCTTCTCTGATCCAATGAAAACAACCCAAGTCTATCCAACCTCACTCAAGTCATTCAAGACTTCCTGATATTCTGAAGTACTTCACAACCAATAAGGAAAATGAGTTGAAGGGTTACAGAACCATGGCAGGTAAATGAAATTGACATACAGATCAGCCACGAGGTAATTGAATGACGAAGCAGGCTGGATGGGCTCAATGGCCTCCTCCTGTCCCTATGTCAATCAGGCAGTTGTGAAATTTAAGTCTTGTCTTTACCTGAGGTAAGTTAAAGGAAGTCTTTTGAAATGAAGCAGCAGCTGCCTGGGGAGGACTCAGGAAGTGAATGAAGGGGGAAACTGGAGGGGGACAAACTAGAAACGTGTTGGTTCTCGAAGGAATTATAAACCAGGGAGATAGAGGCCTGACAGATCCAAACCACAGGCCCAGAGACATTCCAGTATTTCTGGCAATAACAGCTGTGGGACATCAGTGTCCATGGTTGAGTAATGCATCGCAGAGTGTTGATCTTCCTAGATTTTCCACTTTACTGTCTTCGGAGGCTTTTAATAGGTCAGGAAGAGATAACAGGAGAGCAGGATTGATTATAATCTGATGGAAGCAGCAGGAGGGGGAGGTTATGCCTCCTTTTGTTGTTCCATAGTTTATCTCAACGGGACAAAGTTGATTTGAGTTCTGCTGAAATTGCAAGAACGTGCATTTGCCTCAAATCTTGTTTGCGCTGACTGCAGTGAGGCAAGAGGAACTGCAAAACATGATTCCTTAACTGCACCTCAGTAAGTGACATGTTTTACTACGACAAAACCAAAAATACTGCAGATTCTGAAAATTTGAAATAAAAGCAGAAATGCCGGAAATACTCAGCAGGTCAGGAGGAGAGAGAAACAGAGTTAAACGTTTCAGGTCCAGCTGACCTTTCAACAGAACGATGAAAGGTCATGTTAGCCTGGGCTACATTTTCTGATGGGAAATGCTCAGGTGTAGTTACTCTTTGTGTTCGAGCTGCATTACTTTGCGTAGTGTTTTCAACCAGACGCTAATCGGTTTTAAACCGAGTCTCCCATTTAAGACAGAAATGAGGAGAATTTTTTTCTCTCTCAGGGTTGTTAATATGTAGAATTCTCTTCCCCAGAGAGCAGTGGAGGCTCAGTCTCCAGCTGAGGCCGAGTTATACAGAGTTTTGATAGCCAAGAGAGTCAACAGTTCTTTGGTGATACAGAACTTGAGTATTTGCTGAGAAAAAAGACATGTCGAAGCTTTCCATCTTGCACTCATCAGGACACTTCGCAAGAATATCAATATAAGGGGGAGACAACAATTTATACTGTATATGAAGAGAGCGCTCATTGGTTGGCAATGGCGCTGCAGAATGCACCACTGATGCTGACTGACAGATAACTGCCAAGCATTATTTGAAATTTAAACTAGGCAGCTTGACCCTGATTGGTCAAGGCATTTCCCTGAGGAATGAGTCAGCGAATGGCTGCCACTTATTTTGTTTAGCTGAAACAGGCGCAATGTGTGTACATGTTCTTTCTGTCTGCAAAGAACAGGGCCCTGTGTATTAATATATGTAGCTTCCAGTACATGCAACTGCGTCACACTGCAAGCCCAACTGACAATCTTAAACTGGTTGTCACATACAGTATAAATTGTTATCTTCCCCTTATATTGGTATTCTTGTGAGTGTCCTGATGAGTGCAAAATCAAAAGTTTTGACATGTCTCTTTTTTTAAGAGTTAAGGAGGCTGACAGGAAAGTGGAGTTGAGGTATAACCAGGTCAGCCATGATCTTATTGAATGGCGGAGCAAGCTCAAATGGCCAACTCCTACATTTTTTTTTATCCATTCACGGAATGTGGGCTTCGCTGGCTGGGCCAGCATTTATTGTCCATCCCTAGTTACCCTTGAGAAGGTGGCAGTGAGCTGCTTTCTTGAACTTGGACTTTTAATTCCAGATTTTTATTGAATTCAAATTCCACCATCTGTCATGGCAGGATTTGTACCCAGGTCCCCAGAGCATTACCCTGGGTCTCTGGATTACTAACCCAGTAATATCACCACTGTGCCATCATTCCCACATTTCTCTGCTCCAGAGGCCATGTAACTGGACCAATAATAGGTTAAGTGTGTCGGCAAAAATTTGGCTGCTGGAGTATCAAGTGGGAAAAAGTGAACTTCTCCTCTTGGGCAGGAAGAATAGAAAAGCAGCGTATTATTTAAATGGAGAGAGATTGTAGAGCTCTGAGGCACAGAGGGATCTGGGTGTCCTGTTACATGAATCAGGAAAAGTTAGAATACGGGCACAGGAAGTGATTAGGAAGGCAAATGCAATGTTGGTGTTTATTGCAAAGGGAATGGAATATGAAAGTAGGGATGTTTTGCTACATAGAAACTGGGAGCAGGAGTAGGCCATTCGGCCCTTCGAGCCTGCTCCACCATTCATTATGATCATGGCTGATCATCCAACTCAATAGCCTGCTTCTGCTTTCTCCCCATACCCTTTGATCCCTTTCACCCCAAGAGCTATATCTAACTCCTTCTTGAAAACATACAATGTTTTGGTCTCAACTACTTTCTGTGGTAGTGAATTCCACAGGCTCACCACTCTCTGGGTGAAGAAATTTCTCCTCATCTCAGTCCTAAATGGTCTACCCCATACCCTCAGACTGTGATCCCTGGTCCTGGACTCCCCCCACCATCAGGAACATCCTTCCTGCATCTACCCTGTCTAGTCCTGTTAGAATTTTATAGGTTTCTATGAGATCCCCCCTCATTCTTCTGAACTCCAGCGAATATAATCCTAACCGACTCAATCTCTCCTCATATGTCAGTCCCGCCGTCCCAGGAATCAGTAGGGTAAACCTTTGCTGCACTTACTCCAAAGCAAGAACATCCTTCCTCAGATAAGGAAACCAAAACTGCACACAATATTCCAGGTGTGGTCTCACCAAGGCCCTGTATAATTGCAGCAAGACATCCCTGCTCCTGTACTCGAATCCTCTGGCTATGAAGGCCAACATACCATTTGCCTTCTTTACCGCCTGCTGCTCCTGCATGTTTACTTTCAGCGACTGGTGTACAAGGACACCCAGGTCTCATTGCTCATTCCCCTCTGTCAATTTATAGCCATTCAGATAATAATCTGCCTTCCTGTTTTTGCTACCAAAGTGGATAACCTCACATTTATCCACATTATACTGCATCTGCCATGCATTTGCCCACTCACTCAGCTTGTCCAAATCGCACTGAAGCATCTCTGCATCCTCCTCACAGCTCACCCTCCCACCCAGCTTTGTATCATCTGCAAATTTGGAGATATTACATTTAGTTCCCTCATCTAAATCATTAATATTTGTATATACAGTTGCTGAGAGCACATCTGGAGTATTGTACGTGTACAGTTTTGGTTTCCTTATTTAAAAAAGGATGTATTTGCCTGAGAAGCAGTTCAGAGAAAGTTCATTCGACTGATATGATGAGGGTGTTATCCAGTGAGGAAAGGTTGGACAGCCTGGGCCTGTATCCATTGGAGTTTAGAAGATTAGGAGGTGATCTTATTGAAACATGTAAGCTCCTGAGGGGGTTGACAGGGTGGATGCTGAAAGGATGTTTCCCTGTGTGGGAGAGACCAGAACTAGGGGTCACTGTTTAAAAATAATGGGTCTCCCATTTAAGACGGAGATGAGGAGAATTCTTTTCTCTCAGAGGGTTGTGAGTGTGTGGAAGTCCCTTCCCCCAAGAGTGGTGGAGGCAGGGTCACTGAATATTTTTAAGGAGGAATTAGATTCTGATTGACAAAGGAGACAAAGGCCTGAATTTTCCTGTTGGCGATTTGGGGGCGGGGCCCACTTGCCAAGGGGAAAATGACATGGGACGATATCGGGAGGAGCCCCTGATGTCATCCCAGTCCGTTGAAATTTTCAGGAAGGCAGGGGCGCAGCGAAATCAGCTGTCCACCCACCGACCTGTCAATGGCCAATTGGGGCCATTGACAGGCTCATTAAGATAATTAAAGGACCTGCCCATCCAACCTTCAGGCTGGTGAGCAGACCAGGAACCCCAGCGGCTTCTGATTATACATCAAACCTCATCCACTGGTGGGATGGTTCCAATGGTTTCATGTCCGTTTTTAAAAACTTTAATACATTTTATGCGATATTTATTAACGTGTCCCATCTCGTGTGACATTGTCAATAATATGTTAATAATATTTTTATTTTTCTATTTTTTAAGTTTTCCGGACTGTCACTAATCTCCCTGAGACAGCACTTAGCCTCAGGGAGCAGTGCGCACTCTGACAGAGGGGGATTCCCTCTCCCCCCCACCACACACACAGGAAGCGATCCCCATCGGGCAGGCCGCTGGGCGGGGCCTTAATTGACCCGCCCACTCAAAAATGGCGGCGGGCCCCGTTTCGGTGGCGGGGGTCAGCTGTCCGTCCACCGCCGAGGCCGGTTGGGCCCACCCGCCCACCAAAGGCAAAATTCTGCCCGAAGGTTTTTGGGGGCAGGCAGGGAAAGTGGAGGTGAGGCCACAATCAGATCAGCCGTGATCTTCTTGAACGGCAGGGCAGGCTCGAGGGGCCGAATGGCCTCCTGCTGCTCCGAATTCCTACGTTCTAAGTTCAAAACCCATCGCATTCAGTCTTCCAAAAGCCTGGAAATAAAAAGCTGGTTCCAGTAAAAGTGACCCATGGGCAGAACTTTGCCCTTGGCGCGTGGGATTGGCGGGGGTGGTTGGGAAGCCAACTGCCACCTGTGGTTTCGTGCTGGCGCGCCCATTAAGGACCGTCCAGCGTGATACGCGAGCGGCATCGTTGAGGGCGGCCTGTGCGGGCGGGGGGAGGGAGGGTGCCTAGCAGGCCCAGTGTGCGCACATCTCGCATGCGGACGAAATAGGACTGAATAATCTCCCTGAGGCACGGTGCTGCCTCAGGGACATGAAGAATGAAAATGATTAAGCGGCAGGAAAAAAAATTGATAAAACATGTCCCCTCATGTGACCGTCACGTGAGCAGGGACATGTTTTTAATTAAAAATTAAAGTTTCTATGTCACTTGTGTTTGATTTTTTTTTTGGAAACCTCACCCCAGCCTGTGGATGGGGTTTCCAGAAGTAATGCAAAGGCCGCTTGGCCTTGTCTCGTGCCCGCCAACCGTTCGGCTGAACGAGAAACTCAGGGCACTGGATAACTTAATGGCCTTAAATCGGCCTTTTAAATGTTGACGGGCGCCGCCGGCTCTGGTGCGCGCCCACGACCGAACTACCGCATGACTGCGCGGTGATGTCGGCACACTCGGCTGAGGCCATTGCGCGTCATTTCACGCTCGGTGGCCCCCCCCCCCCACCCCACCTCTGAGCTAAAAATCCTGGCCCGTGAAGCAGTGGAATGTGCAACCCGCCTGCTTCGCTACTGTTGTCCTTACCTGGTCTTGGCCTGTACGTGAGTCCTGACCCAAAGCAATGTGGTTGGCTGCAGTGGCTCAAGACCAAGGCCCACCAGCAATAAATGCCAAACTTGCCATCGACATCCCCCCCCACCCCCAAGTGCATGAGAATGAAAGGAAACACTTCGTTCCTCTGTCGTATGCATAGAATCACAGAATATCACCGCACAGAAAGGGGCTATTCGGCCCATCCTGCCTATGCCAGCCCCATGAAAGAGCGATCCAATGAGTCCCACTCCCTGGCTCTTTCCCCATAGCCCTGTAATTTATTTTCCCTGTTCAAGTATTTATCCAATTCCCTTTTGAAAGTTATTACTTAATCTGCTTCCACCGCCCTTTCAGGCAGCGCGTTCCAGATCACAACAACTCGCTGTGCTAAAAAATGTTTCCTAATGTTTTTATTCAGTTTTCAAATCAGTCTCCCCCTGTCTCCCCCCAGCCATTATAAACACAAAGATTAAATGTCTCGTTTAGCTCAGCTCTGGGTTTTTTTTTTAGCAATTATTTAGCTATATGTGGCAGATGTGGTTCCTTCATTAAAGTTTATTGTGAAAAATTACTTCTTGCCTACCTCATCATCTCTGCACCTAACCAGTGATTCTCAATGAGTGGGAGGGTCGGTGAAAACTGGAATTTTTTTTTTTGGTTTCTCAGGGCCAAAGCGATATGGTATAATAAACACTTTCACAGCCCTTCAACATGATTCCTATTTACCCATTATCTGTCCTGCCCACAGGAGAATTAATGGAATTACAACGTGTTTTAGCTAATCTAGTTTCCCCTTAAATACACAGCTATTCACCTCAACCACTCCCTGTGGGAGTGTGCTCCACATTCTCACTGCTCTCTCAGTAAAGAAGTTGAATTTATTAGTGATCATCTCAAGGTCATAGATATAAGCTGAAAA
The DNA here is from genome assembly GCF_017639515.1 of Carcharodon carcharias. NCBI lineage: Eukaryota > Metazoa > Chordata > Chondrichthyes > Lamniformes > Lamnidae > Carcharodon > Carcharodon carcharias. The sequence goes on from NC_054482.1 coordinate 117,122,109, forward strand.
AGGCCATTTGACCCATTGTGGGTGTGTTGACTGAGGAAGGTCAACCCAATCCAATCCCACTCTCCAGCTCTTGCTCCATGGCTCTGTGGGTTACAGCACTTCACATGCACATCCAGGTATAAGAATTTCTGCCTTGACCACCCATTTAGGGAGTCATGGTAACTAAGGGTAAATGCTGGTACGCTCTTTCCACTTAGATTAGGAGAGATAAACACGAGAGGACATGGCTTTAGGGTGAAAGGGGAAAGGTTTGGGGGGAACATTTGGGGGAACTTCTTCACTCAGAGAGTGGTGAGAGTGTGGAACGAGCTGCCATCTGACGTGGTAAATGCGAGCTCACTCTTACGTTTTAAGAATAAATTGGATAGATACATGGATGGGAGAGGTCTGGAGGGTAATGGACTGGGTGCAGGTCAATGGGACTAGCGGAATAATATTTCGGCACAGACTAGAAGGGCCGAATAGCCTGTTTTCTGTGCTGTAGTGTTGGTTCTATGGTTCTATCTGTTGGAGCTCCTCCGAACATTTCTGGAAATTAATTCTCATGTGTGATTCTAATTTATTCATTCATGGGATGTGGGTGTCACTGGCAAGGCCAGCATTTGTTGCCCATCCCTAATTGCCCTTGAACTGAGTGGCTTGCTGAGGGCAGTTAAGAGTCAAACACATCGCTGTGGGCCTGGAGTCATATATAAACCAGGCCAGGTAAGGACGGCAGATTTCCTTCCCTAAAAGACATGAGTGAGCCAGATGGGTTTCTATGACAATTAATTGTTGTTTCGTGGTCACTGTTACTGTTACTTTCAGTTCCTGATTTATTAATTGAGTTTAAATTCTGTTGGCTGCTGCGGTGGGATTTAAACTCCTGTCCCACAGATCGATAGCCTGGACCTCAAGTCGAATGTTATTGTCACTACGCCACCCTCTCCTCCTTGAGGAAGGATCACCTGGGCAACACAAGTCACATTAGATAAAAGCAAAGAACTGCGGATGCTGGAAATCTAAAACAAAAACAGAAATACCTGGAAAAACTCAGCAGGTCTGGCAACATCGGCGGAGAAGAGCACAGTTGACGTTTCGAGTCCTCATGACCCTGAAGGGGTGTTCTTCTCCGCCGATGCTGCCAGACCTGCTGAACTTTTCCAAGCCACGTTAGGTTCTGAGATGAGCGTGAAGCGATAAGAATGCTCTGTATGAAACATTTACACATTTATCACAAAATATCAGGATATTCCGGACGTTTTGAGTGAATTTCCTGATCCCGTGTTCCTGCCTCAGTCTCGCTAGCTGCTTAGAGAATCCTTGCCCAGCAGCCACCACCAAACGCCTGGGAGAAACCCTGTGATATAATAAACACGGGGCGGGATTTTCTGCTGGGCGTGCGGACATGCGCCCAACGCGCCCGAGTGTGAAACAGCGCGCGTCGATATCGGGCGAGCGCCCTGACATCACCGCGCACTCGTGTGATAATTCGGTCGGCGGCTAAGCGCAAGAGTGGACAGCGAGCCTGCAGACAAGTAGGAGGCCTATTAAGGCCATTAATCAATTGTTCGCTGCCTGTTCAACCTTACGGTTGTCGGGCGGACGAATCGGCCAGGCGGCCTTTGGGTTTTGAGGAGCCCTCACCCAAGGGCAGGATGAGGTTTCTATCATTAAATTGAAAAAAAAAAATTTGGGGGCAGAAGTTTTCAAATACACACGTTCAGCTGAGGGAGTCGCTGTGTGGACATTATTTCTGTATTTTTAAAAACGATGTTCATTGGCTTAAAATCCTTCAGTGCTCTCCCCACCCACCACACCACCCGCCCCCCCCCCCACCCTGCCCCACTGTGCATGCGCGCACTGCAGCGCTCCTCCTTCTCCTCCTCCCACCCCCACCCCGGCAGCGCTGAGTTTCTCTCAACGCCTGTTAATTGGCCAGCTGGGGCGGGTGGGGGGCGCCGATCGTGGGTGGTGGGCTATTTCCTGTCCCCTCCTGGGCCCACCCACCGCGCCCCACCCAACGATCTGAAAATCCTGAATTACCTGGAAAAACTCAGCAGGTCTGGCAGCATCGGCGGAGAAGAAAAGAGTTGACGTTTCGAGTCCTCATGACCCTTCGACAGAACCAGTTCTGTCGAAGGGTCATGAGGACTCGAAACGTCAACTCTTTTCTTCTCCGCTGATGCTGCCAGACCTGCTGAGTTTTTCCAGGTAATTCTGTTTTTGTTTTGGATTTCCAGCATCCGCAGTTTTTTTGTTTTTAGATCTGAAAATCCTGCCCAAGGAGGCTCTGGTTGGTAAAACTAGGCACAATTACGTGGCAATGTTGTGAGTTCTTCAATTTTGATTCATTACCTTAGTTACCCAGCAGTTTATGTTCCATGGTTTTGTTAGAGAGGTCTGGGCCGATAGATGATTCCATCACTGCTGCCAGTAATGAGACAGTTGCTATCGCAGCTTTAACACAAATAGTACAATCTTACATGATAAGGAATAAGACCCGTTGTATTCAGATTTGGCTGCTGAGTGATTCTAAATGAAACCCTCATGTCTTCATGTTTCATGTGCAGCTATACTCTCATCTATTCCTGTTGCTCACGTGACTGATATTCTGAAAATGGCTGCATGAAGCTGTTCATTGTTCATATTGATGCAACCTTCAGTACTACCCCTCTGACAATGCAGCACTCCCTCAGTACTGACCCTCTGACAGTGCAGCACTCACTCAGTACTGACCCTCTGACAGTGCAGCACTCCCTCAGTACTGACCCTCTGACAGTACAGCACTCTCTCAATACTGACCCTCTGACAGTGCAGCACTCCCTCAGTACTGCCCCTCTGACAATGCAGCACTCTCTCAGTACTGACCCTCTGAAAGTGCAGGACTCCCTCAGTACTGACCCTCTGCCAGTGCAGCACTCCCTCAGTACTGACCCTCTGCCAGTGCAGCACTCCCTCAGCACTGACCCTCCGACAGTGCAGCACTCCCTCAGTACTGACCCTCTGACAGTGCAGCACTCCCTCAGTACTGACCATCTGCCAGTGCAGCATTCCCTCAGTACTGACCCTCTGACAGTGCAGCACTCCCTCAGTGCTGCCCAGTTGACAGTGCAGCACTCCCTCAGTGCTGAACTTCCTACAATGCAGCACTCTGTCAGTGCTAACCCTCTGACAGTGCAGCACTCCCTCAGTACTGACCCTTTGACAGTGCAGCACTCCCTCAGAACTGACCCTCTGACAGTGCAGCATCCCTCAGTACTGACCCTTTGACAGTGCAGCACTCCCTCGGTATTGACCCTCTGACAGTGTAGCACTCCCTCAGCACTTACACTCTGACAGTGTGGCACTCTCTCAGTCCTGACACTCCAACAATGCAGCACTTCCTCAGTACTGACCCTCTGACAGTGCAGCACTCCCTCAGCACTGACTCTGTGACAGTGCAGAACCTCCTCTGTACTGATCTTTCAACAGTGCAGCACTCCCTCAGGTAAGTGGCCATTAAATTGACCAGCATTGTGGAAGTGGTAAAAGTTTTCAGATACACTAGAATACTTTCTCCATGAATAAAGTGCTCTTCTGAATTCAGAAGTATTCAGCTTCATATTTTAGTGTTTCAGTTGGAACCTGTGCTTTGATCTTTACATTGATTGGCAGCCCATCCATTTGTTGAGCCTTTGAAGTACTTGAAAAGGTTGCTGACTGATTGACTGCCTAGACACCTTTTCAGCTTTTGAAGTAATGGAACCGATGGCCGTTGGTTCCATTACTTAAAAGGCTTTAATTAGTTAGCTCTGGAGATCTTGTTGAAACAACAGTGCAATGGATTGTTGTTATGAATGCTTGGCTGAGTTCCAATCCTCACAATGAAATAAGATCAGCAGGGGTTCTAGCTAGAATTGTCAAGGGAACTGTGAACTTTGAAGAGGTTTTTGAATTGCTGTGTGTTATATCTTTGTATAACAGTTCCCATGTGCCTAGTCTTAATAAATGAACCCAAGACGTGTTTGCCCAATCCCTTATGAGTGATTGGTGCCTTGTGTCCTGTAACGTAAATAAGCCCAAGATATTATATCATTGTAATAACACAACATCGTGTTCCTAAAACTCACGCACAGAACAGAACTGATGTCCCATGGAACCCAAGTGAGTCTTCTAACCCGCCCGGCTTGGCATCTCGGAAATCCCTTCCTGCCTCAGGCCTGCTTCCCAAGGTGGCAGCCCTGCCTCCAGCCCATCCCCCCCCCCCCAGCCCTGACATGAATGCAGTTGGGCGGGCAGTGCCACGGGAAGAGGCAGGATCGCGACTTTGGGAAATGGCCCGACCCGCGATTCCCATCTGGAGGAGGATAACCTGGGCCTGAGTGCTTATGTCTCTGGAGTCGGACTCCATTTCACAGCTTTGCTGATCCCGAGGCATGAGTGCTGAGTCTCACTTTTCATAAGTTTTCAACTGGAACGATTCTTCCATGTTGTACCTGTTTTTTGGTCAGCCTTTGGCCAGGAAAATCATTAATGACTTCTGATTTATTTAGCGTTGCAATCAATTAAAAAACACAACCACGCCCCTTGTCTGGAACCATCATACTCCAGTGCATCTGTGCTTCAGGCGAATTACTGAGCTGCCTTTTTACTTGTTTGCTCCAAGATAGGCTTCGTTGGCACCACAAGTGATATTTGAAGATTGTTGGAGCCCACGGCACGATAGATAATTAACATGACATAAATTCAAAAACGGTCCACATTTCCACATTCAAAAATATCATTAATTCATTATAATCATCTTCAGCACATTCTGTCAAAAGAATGTGCAATTTAATAATATGCTTGGACTATTATGCTATTTAATAATGTATAACTTGTTAATGTGCAATATTATTCTATCTTCCTCAGTCAGTATTTAAATATGAACTATGACATGTTTATAACTATTTTGTACCTCATACATTTTGGACTTGGAATCAACATTACAGCTTGTCAGTGATGTGCTGATGCTGCAGTGACCAGCTACAAACCTATTCCTGTTAACAGAGAGCAATAACCAGGGGACATAGATTTAATATAATTGGTAGACGGATTAAGGGGGTGGGGGGGGCTGGTGGGTGAGTTGAGCAATTGTTTCACCCAGAGTGTTATTGGGAGCAGGAACTCACTGTCTGAAAGGGTGGTAAAGGCAGATACCTTCATCACAGCAAAAAAGCACTTGGATGTGCCCTTGAGATTCTGTAACCTATAGACCAAGAACTGAAAAATGGGATTAGATCAGATAGTTCCTTTCATCCAGCATGGATACATCAGGGCAGCCATCCCCTCCTGTGTCATAAATTTCCTATAGCCAGGAATTTGTGGGGCCAGCAGGGGTTCCTCCACTGGTCAGTACAGTGGGGGAGGCCCAACAGAGTGAGCTGACCTTCGGACACTTAAAGAGCACCAGCAGGCTTTCTCCGCGATTGAGGCTCCCAGCAGTGAAAACCCCACCCGCCAAAAGCTGCTGTCAAATTAGAGGCTGATTTGTTGTCGATCCCTCTGAATCTCAGAGCTCTGCAATCTCTCACCATTTAGATAATATGCTTTTTTATTCTAAAAATGGACAATTTCACATCTGCCCACATTATACTCTATTTGCCAGATCTTTGTCCACTCACTTAATCTATCTATATCTTTTTGTAACCTCCTTATGTCCTCTTCACATCTCATTTTCCTACCTGTCTTTGTGTCATCAGCAAATTTAGCAACCATCCCATCCATCCCTTCACCCAAGTCATTTATGTAAATTGTAAACAGTCGAGATCCCAGCACAGATCCCTGTGACACACCATTCATTACATCTTGTCAACCTGAAAAAGACCCATTTATGCCTACTCTCTGCTTCCTGTTAGCCAGCCAATCTTCTAGCCATGCCAATCTGTTACCCTCTACACCATGAACTTTTATTTTCTGCAATAACCCTTGATGAGGCACCTTGTCAAATGCCTTCTGGAAATCTAAGTACAGTACCTCCACTGGTTCCCCTTTGTTCACAGCACATGTGAGTCCTTCAAAGAACTCCAATAAATTGGTTAAACATGATTTCCCTTTCACAAGACCATGCTGACTCTGCCTGATTGCCTTGAATTTTTCTAAGTGCCCTGCTATAACATCTTTGGTAGTAGCTTCTAACATTTTTTCTATGTTAAAGATGCTATAGAAATGCAAGCTATTGTTGATCTAAGTAAGGCACAGCATCAGCAGGAAGCGTTGCTTTGACCGTCAAAGTGTACAGGCCTCGTATCAGACATCAGCCTGGGATTTAGGAATTACAAAAAGATAGATACGTCAAACTTAGTGTGAGATTTAAACAGCGGAGTTATTAAACTGTGTCGAGAAAGGATTAATTTATTTGAAGTTGTGATGCTCAGATTTACTGCGTTGGCGTTGGTTAACCAGAACAGTTTTACAGTAATCTAAACATATGTCATCTATAATTACACTATCAAATTTGCTATTGATTTTTCACTTTCGTATCCTTACAGTTGGTTTCTTTTATCATTTTGGAGTTACAATGATTTGTGGAAATTAGTGTTAAAAATGCAGTTCATCTGTGAAAAGAGAAAGGAAACATGTGTCGGAAGGAAGAACCACAAATTATATTTATATGGCTCATCTAATGACACCGAGTCACACGAGAGGTATTAGGTCAGGTTGCCAAAAGTCCGGTTAAAGAAGTAGGTTTTAAGAACTGGATTTAAGTAGGAAAGTGAGGTAGAGAGGTGTGGGGAGGGAATTCAAGAGTTTAAGGCCCAGGCAACTGAAGGCACAGCCACCAATGGTGGGAGCGATTAAAACTGGGGATGTACAAGAGGCCAGAATTAGAGAAATGCAGACACCTCGGAGGGTCGAGGGGCTGGTGGAGATTGCAGAGATAGGGAGGGACAAGGTCATAGGGAGAGTTGAAAACAACTCATTGTTTGACTGGCAACTAATATAGGTCAGCAAACACAGGGGTGATAGGGGAATGGGACTTAAGGTGCAAGGCAGCTGAGTTTTGGATAACCTCAAGTTTCTCCCTCTCTTCCTGATGCCCTAAGAGGGCATTGGTGATCATGGTTATGCTTGGCATGGTACTGCACTGATTTGCTGGACACCTTTCATAGTCCCAGAGTGGACCAGTATTTATTGCGCATCCCTAATTGCCCTTGCCCTTACCCTTGTTGCCTTTAAGAGTCAACCACATTGGATGTTGTAGGCCAGACCAGGCCAGGTAAGGACAGCAGATTTCCTTCCCTAAAGGTTTTTTGCCACAATTGGAAATGGTTTTGTGGTCATCATCAGTCTTTTAATTCCAGATTTTTATTGAATTCAAATTCCACCACCAGGGATTCGAACCCTGGGTCCCCAGAGCATTACCCGGGGTCTCTGGATTACTAAGAACAGTGACAATACCACTACCACGATGCCACCACCTCCCCTGATGGCACAAATATGATTGTTATGCCTTGTTCTTCCCAGAAGTTCAAAATAATCACACTTTTAATTTCAAATGTTGGATCTTCATCAAATGTATTTCTCAGGTCACAGCATGTGGACTGTTGACTGATACATGTTTAGTTTGATACACAAACTCGTGCAGGAGTGAGTAACATTTCACTCGGAATACCTATGTATACATACGCATGAACATATAGTTCCGAAGTCATATTGGAAAGACATAACAATTTAACAATGGTTAGAAGATTAAATTGTGAGGACAACTTGCCTAATCTTGGTTTGTATTTCCTTGAGTTTATCAGGTGGAGGGGTATCTGATGGAGGTGTTTAAAATGATTAAGGAATTTGAAAAGAAAAATACAGAGAAACTATTTCCTTTGTTTGGGGGGCGGGTGGTGGTGGTGTCCAGAACAAGGGGGCAGAACAGTAAACTTAGAGTCATGCCATTCAGGAGCGATGTCAGGACAGGGGAGTGGGATTCTAGAAGTCTCTCTCTCAAAAAGTCTGTGAACCAATTGGCACTTGCAAGACTGGGACTGACAAACTTTTATTGGGTAAGGGGATTAAAGGGATGATGAGGAGGTAAATGGAGTTTATTCAGAGATAATCAATAATCTAATTGAACAATTGAATGTGCTGGAGGTACTGAATGAAGCACTCCTGTTCTATGAAATTGATCGATGTTTTTGGGTAAGGCTATCAAGCGATATAGAACAGAGATGGGTAAATGGGGTTGAGAAACTGATCGGCTACAATCTAACTGAATGGAGGAGGTTTGAGGGGCTGAATGTCCTCATCTTCTTGCTCTGTTACTGTTTTGACTATTCATTCTGTTTCTCTCTCGCTCACTTTAGGCATTGTACAGATGTCCTGTGCTGTGTGTTATTTATTGCAGTAATCCTCGGCTACATTGCTCTGGGAGTTATTGGTGAGTATGTTGCAATCACTCAAATCCAAATGCTCGCTTTCTGTTTTCCCAGTTAAAGCATGGCGATTGTTGAGGGACTGCACAGACAAAACCAATCTGTATGTGCATGTCTTGTCACTGTGTGTAAAAATCCAAGGAAATAAGATGAAAGGCCTTGCTGGTGGCTCGTGAGTGTTCTTGTTAAGTAATAGAGCTGCTCTGTACAATGATGGATGGTGATGAGATTGAGTCTGACAGGTTCTGTTGTTAACATTGATCTACTAATGACTCCCAGTGAAAGAAGGCCTAGTTGAGCCATACTTTGTAATGAACTGCCCTAGTTTGATTTTTCACTTGTAGCCTACTTGCTACAATGGGTATTGACAAACAAATACTGACATGGGTAAAAGTTAATGAAAGGAAGCTTTATCCATTGCTGCCCAAGTGTCACCAGATTTTCATCCTTAATCGATATTTGCTGACTGTTATTGGTGCCAATAAATATGAATTGTGTTGCCAGGATATTGATGCGGCTTTCTGGTCTAAAAAGCTGCAATGAATCAAACCTGATAGCCTCCTATAAAGACTGTAGGTCAATCAATCACTGACATTTCAGGTCATTATTATTCAGTCTAAGTAAGATAGATTTTAATCTGTCCCCAGATGTCAACGTTCTGGAAAATGTATTTTTGGATTAACCTTTGCGTCTTTGGTACACAAAAACTCGAGAAATGCAAATGGCTTTTTACTTCATGTTTTCACTCTATTCTTGCTCAAGTGTTCTGCTAATTGTTTTCCCCCCACGGCTTCTACAATCCCCCCTCCCCCTGCAAACGCTCTTGTCCTCTTCTCCATCCTTCCCCCAGCTTCCGTTCCTCCCTTTCCCACCCCTTTACTTCCTCCTCCTCCTTCATTCCCAACTCCCTCCTTCATTCCCCTCCCCTCTCATTTGCCTCCTCTCCTCTCTAAGTCACTGAAAGCTAACAGGCAGCTGCAGCAGGCAATTGGGAAGGCTAATGGAATGAATCCTCACAAGAGGATTTGAGTACAGGAGTAGTGAAGCCTTGCTTCAGTTGTATAGGACCTTGGTTAGACTGTACCTGGAGTACTGTGTGCAGTTTTGGTCCTCTTACCTTAGGAAGGATATTATTGCTGTAGAGAGAGTGCAACGAATATTCACCAGGCTTGTTCCTAGGATGGTGGTATTGTCCTGTGAAGAGAGATTGGGGAAATTAGGCCTGTATTCTCTAGAGTTTCGAAGAATGAGAGGTGATCGCATTGAAACTTACAAAATACTTAAAGGAATAGACAGGGTGGATGCAGGTAAGATGTTTCCCCTGGTTGGGGAGTCTAGAACAAGGGGACATGATTTCAAAATAAGGGGGAAGCTACTTAGGACCAAGATGAGGAGAAATTCCTTTACTCAGAGGGTTGTGAATCTTTGGGATTCTCTATCCCAGGGGGCCATGAAAGCTCAGTCATTGAGTGTGTTTAAAGCAAAGATTGACAGGCTTCTTAATCACAATGACATAAAGGGATATGGGGATAGTATGGGGAAAAGGCATTGAAGTGGATGATTAGCCATGATTGTATTGAACGGCAGAGCAGGCTTGATGGGCTGAATGGCCTACTCCTGTTCCTATGTTCCTCTCCTGCCTCCTTTCCTCCCATCCCCTCCTTCCTTTCTCTCTTCTCCCTCCACCCCCTTCCCTCTTTTCACCTCCTATGCTCTCCTCCCCTCCTCCCTTCTACTGCCTTTCCCATTCCTCTCCTCCTTCTCTTCTCCCCTCCCATCTCATTTTCTCTGCTCTTCTTCTCCCCTGCCTCTATTCCCCTCCTCTCCCTTCTCCTCTTCCCTTCTCTCTCCTCCTTTCCCTTTTCCTTTCCTCCCCTCTCTTCTCTTTTTCTCTTCTCTCTCTTTACCTCCCCTACCCTGCCTCCTCTCCCCTCCCTTCCCCTCTCCTTTCGCCTCCCCTTCCCTATGTCTGGTCTCCTCTCACAGAATCACAGAATTGTAACAGTGTAGAAGGAGGCCATTCAGCCCATTGTGTCTGCACCAGCTCTCTGGGCATTTTAACTTAGCGCCAATCTCCTGCCTTTTCCCTGTAACCCTGCACATTGTTTCTATTGAAATAACATCCAATGCCCTCTTGAATGCCTCAATTGAACCTGCCTCCACCACACTTCCAGGCAATGCATTCCAAACCCTAACCACTCACTGTGTGAAAAAGTTTTTTCTCACCTCGCATTTGCTTCGTTTGGAAAACATTTTAAAACTGTGCCCTCTGGTTCTCGATCCATTTACGAGCGGGAACAATTTCTCCCTATCTACTCTGTCCACGCCTCTCATGATCTTGAAAACTTCTATCAAGTCTCCTCTTAGCCTTCTCCTCTCCAAGGAAAACAGTCCCAACTTCTCCAATCTTTCCTCATCCCTGGAACCATTCTCGTAAACCTCTTCTGCACTCTCTCCAATGCATTCACATCCTTCCTATAGTGTTGCACCCAGAACTGTACACAATACTCCAGCTCAGATCTAACCAGTGTCTTATTTAAATTCATCATAACCTCCCTGCTCTTGTACTCTATGCAGCTATTAATGAAGCCTAGAATACTGTATGCTTTAGAAACAACTCTCTCAAACTGTCCTGCCACCTTTAATGACTTATGTACATATACACCCAGGTCACTGTGCTCCTGCAAAACCTGTAGAATAGTATCCTTTATTTTATACTGTCTCTCTCCATGTTCTTTGTACCAAAATGCATCACCTCACATTTCTCCACATTGAACTTCATCTGCCACCTATCTGCCCACTCCACCAATGTGTCAATTTTCTTTTGAAGTTCTACACTTTTTTATGTGATCCACAAACTTTGAAATTGTCCCCTGCACACCAAGATCTAGATCATTTATATTTATATATGTATATATCTATATATATATATATATATAGGGAAAAGCAAAGGTCCCAATACTGACCCCTGGGGAACTCCACTACAAACCTTATTCCAACCTGAAAAACACCCATTAACCATTACTCTCTGTTTCCTATCCCTCAGCCAATTTTATATCCATGCTGCTACTGTCCCTTTTATTCCATGAACTATAACTTTCCTCACAAGTCTGTTGTGTGGCATTGTATTGAATGCCTTTTGGAAGTCCATATGCACCACATCAATGGCTTTGCCCTCATCAACCATCTGTTACCTCTTCAAAAAACTCCAGCAAGTTAGTTAGACACGATTTTCCTTTAACAAAACCATGTTGACTCTTCTGAATCAATCTACATTTTTCCAGGTGACTATTAATTCTATCCCAAATAATTGTCTCTAGACGTCTCCCCAGACAGACTAACTGGTCGGTAATTGCAGGGCAGATCTTTACAACCTTTTTAAACAATTCTCCAGTCCTCCAGCAAACCGCCCCCCAGCCAACTGAATCCAGGGAAGATTGAAAGATTATTGCCAGGGCCTCTGCAATTTCCACTCTCACTTCCTTCAATATTCTTGGATGCATCCCGTCCAGTCCCGGTGTCTTATCAACTTTAAGTACCGACTGCTTATCTAATATCTCCTCCTTATCAATTTTAAACCCTTCTAGTGACTGAGTTTCCTTCTCTGTCACCATGGCCTGGGCAGCATCTAAGACAGATGCCATGCCTCTTGCCTCGATGTGTAAATCCCCTTTTTTGTCCCTAATCGGCCCTACTCCTCTTTTTACCACCAGTTTACTGTTGATGTGCTTTTGAATACTTTGGGATTTCCTTTTATGTTAACTGCCAGTCTTTTCTCATAATCCCTCTTTGCTTCTCATTCCTCCTCCCCACTTCACAACTCCACTCCCTCCCCTCCCTCCTCTCCCCTCTCTTCTCCTCCCCTCCCCTCGTCTCTATTGTCCTCCCCTCCCCTCCCCATCCTTCAACCCCTCTCCCACCCCTCTCCTTCCTTCCCCTATCCTTTGCCTCCTCTCTCTTCCACTCCCCTCCCTATCCTCTCCTCCACTACCTTCTCCTCTCCTCCCTCCCCTCCCGCCCCAACACCACCCCTCCCCTCTCATCCCTCCCCTCCCCTCAACTACTCTCCTTCCCCTCCCCTCCCCTCCACTCCATTCTCCTCCTCTCCTTTCCCCCTCATCCCTCCCCTCTTCTCCCCTCCTCTCTCCTCTCCCTCACCACCACCTCCCTCCCCTTCCTTCCCCTTCCCACTCCACCCCTCTCACTGTCTGTCTGACATAAAAACCGTTCTGACTCTGATCAAGAAGAACAGAGCCTGAGGATGTTTGTGATAACCTTTCTGAATAAAACTCTGATTCCAGCTGCTAATTTCTTTCTGATCAGCAACGAGTCGCTACGCGGCTGGGATCAAGTGGGGTAGGACTAGGAAGACGCGCGTGTGGAGCAAAGCTACCAGCACAGAGCAGATGGGCTGAATGGCCTGTTTCTGTGCACTCGATTTTATGTAATGCACCCTAAGAATTGAGTTTAGCTGTTATAACCCGATCACCACACGCACGTTAGTGACCAGAGTGGTACAGCAGTTACAATGACCTGGTAAAGCCCTTGCTCCTGCACCATCTTTGCAGCCACACATTCATCTACCTTATCCTCCTATTTCTACACTTGCTGATGCATGGCACTGGAAGTAACCCAGGGATTACTGCTTCTGAGGTCCCGCTTGCTAATTTCCTAAGTAGCTCCCTAAATTCTGATTGCAGGACCACATCCCTCTTTCTACCTATGTTGTTGGTACTAATGTGGACCATGACTGCTGGCTGTTCACCCCCTCCTCAGGGTGCCCTGCAGTCGTTCAGTGACATCTTTGACCCTGGCACCAGGGAGGTAGCACGCCATCCTGGATTCACCTCTGTGAGGCAGAAATGCCTGTATGTTCCCCTAACTACTGAATCTCTGATCACTATTGTTCTCCCAGTCTTCTTGTGCTCCGCTGTATAGTTGAGGCAGTTGTGGTGTGATGGACTTGGCTTTGGCTGCACCCCCCCAGATGAACCATCACTCTCACCGGTATTCGGAATTGAATACGGGTTGGAGAGTGGGATACGCTCAGAGGACTCCTGCACTGTAAAGTGAGGGGTTACGTCAGAAGCATATATGATGCTGATTGTAATAATGATGTCAGATGACATGACTGAGGAGTAAGGGAGATCTGGAAAGAGGAGAAGATCTAACCTCATGTAGAGGTCCAAATGTGCAAATACTGCTGGAAATAAACAGTTCTGGTTAGAGAGACTGCGGACTGGAGCAGCATATTTTTGGGAGACTAGACAATCCCCAAAACCCTGTCCTAACCCCTACCACACAATGAAACATGGGGCAGAATATTATTGGGAGGAGGGGGACTGGACACCTGGCAACCCCATTCCTCCCACCAACTACCACCCCCTCCTCCTACCCCCCCACCACACAAAGTCAGCATGGACCCGCTCCCCTATAGCCCACCCCACAGCCATAATGCACTGTGCGTGGGCTAAACAGGGGCAGAATGGGACATCACGGGGGGGGGAGGAATTTCTGCCCCCCCCAGGGGCTGTCGGATTGGCTGGCAGCCCCAACAATCCCGGCTGTGCCAGGCGGGCGTTGCCCGGGGCTACAGTCAAGAAGAAGAGAAAGGCCCAATGGGCCCTGGAGACAGGTAAGTCCGGGGGGGGGGTCCCGGGCAGGGAGGGTTTTGGCAGGTTAGGAAGCGGGATGGGGGAGTTGTTGGAGGGGGTATGGGGGAGAGGTGGATGGTCCAGTTTAATGCAGCAGGCGAGTTGGCAGAAAGATGGGGTGTTCTATCTTAGGTGGGCTGCCCTCTGACCCACAAAGGGCAACTCCCAAGGCTAGAACCAACCCCCCCCACCCAACTTCCTTCCCGTCTATGAAGGTGGCTTTTAAAAACCGGGCTGCCCACTTCTGCCCCGCTGCCCATGCTCACCTTTCCATGGCACAGGCAGCATATTACCAGGGTCAATGGGTTTGGTAACATGCTCAATTGACCCATGATTATTTATTGAAATATGGCACATGGGTTGCCGATTTTGATGCCCACCCACCCTCATGCCTAACAAATTTGATTGAATTTTTTGAGGGGGTGACCAGGTGTGTAGATGAGGGTAGTGCAGTTGATGTAGTTTATATGGATTTCAGCAAAGCCTTTGACAAGGTCCCACATGGGAGACTTATAAAGAAGGCAAAGGCACATGGGATACAGGGTAATTTGATAAGGTGGATTCAAAATTGGCTTAGTTGTAGGAGACAGAGGGTGATGACAGAAGGATGCTTTAGTGACTGCAAGCCACTGTCCAGTGGTGTACCACAGGGATCTGTACTGGGTCCCCTATTATTTGTCATTTATATAAACGACATAGATGATTGTGTGGGGGTAGGATTAGTAAGTTTGTGGATGACACAAAGATTGGCCGGGTGGTTAACAGTGAAGTTGAGTGTCTTGTGTCTTGGGCTACAGGAAGATATAGACGGGTTGGTCAAATGGGCAGATAAGTGGCAGATGGAATTTAACCCTGAAAAGTGTGAGGTGAAACAATTCGGAAGGAGTAATTTGACAAGGAAGTAGTCAATGGATGGCATGACACTAGGAAGTTCTCAGGAACAAAGGGACCTTGGCTTGTTTGTCCATAGATCTCTGAAGGCAGAGGGGCATGTTAGTGGGGTGGTGAAAAAGGCATATGGGACACTTGCCTTTATCAATCGAGGCATAGATTACAAAAGTAGGGAGATCATGTTGGAGTTGTATAGAACCTTGGTGAGGCCACAGCTGGAGTACTGAGCAGTTCTGATCGCTACATTATAGGAAGGATGTGATAGCACTGGAGGGGGTGCAGAGGAGATTCACCAGGATGTTGCCTGAGATGAAACATTTTAAGTTATAAAGAGAGGTTAGATAGACTTGGGTTGTTTTCGTTGGAATAGAGAAGACTGAGGGGCGACCTGATCGAGGTGTACAAGATTATGAGGGGCATGGACAGGGTGGATAGGGAGCAGCTGTTCCCCTTAGTTGAAGGGTCAGTCATGAGGGGTCATAAATTCAAGGTGAGGGGCAGGAGGTTTAGGGGGGATGTGAGGAAAAACTTTTTTACCCAGAGGGTAGTGACGGTCTGGAATGCGCTGCCTGGGAGGGTGGTGGAGGCGGGTTGCCTCACATCCTTTAAAAAGTACCTGGAACATTTGGCACATCATAACATTCAAGGCTATGGGCCAAGTGCTGGTAAATGGGATTAGGTAGGTAGGTCAGTTGTCTCTCACATGTCGGTGCAGACTCGATGGGCTGAAGAGCCTCTTCTGCACTGTGATTCTGTTTTCTGGATTATGGGGGTGAGCTCGGGGTGGGAGGGAAGGTGGTGGGTTTGTGCCTACCCACACCCTGCTGAAAGATATGCCTGGTGGCAATACATAAAATGCAGCAAATGCTGGTAGCAAGTAAACGACCCAGAAAGGTTGAAAGAGGCTACAGGGCTGGCAAGAGAAGAGATCCTTGGAGGAAGGATAAAAGAAAACAAATTCCAAGACTCACCAAGATGTTGGAAATTGTGACAGCAGCAAATGCAAACCAGACCCAGAGACCGAACTGCAGTGAGCACAGGCCCAAAGCAACAAGCAACAGTGGAGAAGCAGGAACAATTCCAGTGGTCAGCATAAGTGTGGAATCCATCCTAACACTCCCAGAAGCATTTCAGAGTGTAGAAGGCTTGCAACAGGCCCAGTGGGACAGCTGGGGAAAAAGGTTCACAAGGTACAGAACTGTTCCAGGATTACACAAAAAAAAGAACAAAAAAGTCAATACACTATCTTATTGGATGGACCTATTGCTGATGCTATGACAGTAAGGCAGGGGGTTGGTGAGACTTGAACTTCTTATGAAGAAGTCCTGCAAGCTTTCAACTCTTATTCCAGCATTTGTCGGGATTTAGTAATAGATTGCTAAATTTAATAAAAGAAAGCAAAGGCCAGGTGAAAGCTTAGATTTGTTCAACTATCTCTATTGACTGTGGGGAACTGCAATTATGGAACTTTAAAGGATGAGCTGATGCATGACAGAATTGTAATTTGGGTCCTAGGTGACGCATTATCATATCTCTCACAGACGAAAGAATTTAATGCTGGTGAAAGCAATGTAAATAGCGAGACAGGCGGAACTTGGGAAACAGAATCAGGCTTCTGTTCTGGGGAAGGAGAGATCCCATGGAGAAGATCACATGAGACCATTCAGTCTGTAGGCCATAAAAGCTTAATGCTAAAGCTTAAGCTCTCCAAAATGGGGAAGAGCACACCAACCGCCATTTTGAAATGTTTCTGATGTATTAAAAAATTTATTCATGGGATATTGGTGTCGTTAGCTAGGCAAGCATTTAATGCTCATCCCTAATTACCCTTGCTCAGAGGGCATTTAAGAGTCAACCACATTGCTGTGGGTCTGGAGTCACATGTAGGCCAGACCTGACAGGAATGGCAGATTTCCTTCCCTAAAGGACATTAGTGAACCGGTTGTTTTTATGACAATCAACAATGGTTTCTTGGTCATCATTAGACTTTTATTTCCAGATTTTTTATTGAATTCAAATTTCTCCATCTGCCGTGGTCGGATTCGAACCCGGGTCCCCAAAGCATTACTCTGGGAACAAACTTGCACAAGCAAGAAGAATGTCCAGCAGAGGCTGTAAAGTGCCACAACTGTGGAAAAATTGGCCATTTCAAAACTGTTTGTCACTCATAAATGCTGACGACCTATAAAAAGAGGGAGATAATTTTAAAAGTCTCACATATAAGAAGAGTAAGAGCCGCAAGAACAGGGATTATCCTTCCTAGGGGAGATAAATGATATTAAAAACAAATATTGGAGTGTTAACCTCAAAGTGGATAGATGCCCCATAGACACAGGAGCAGGGGTTTCTGTTTCATCAAATGGCTCAAACAGATTACATTGCATCCCTTATCTATCAAATTACAGGGTCCTGGGGACACCACATTAAAAGTGAAAGGCCAACTCATGGCAAAGCTGAAATATAAAGAGCAAGAAATCCTCGAACCTTTCTATGTCATTCAAAATCAAGAATTCTCTCTACTAAACTGAAAGGCATCCCTAAAACTGAAATTAATTTATAAGGTGGATGAAGTTGCTGGTGAGAGTTAGAGCACTAGATTCCAAAATGAATTCTCCAAATTGTTTACAGGCCTGGGGAAGTTAACGACCATGGACCGTATCACCCTACAAGCTGATGCTAAACCAATTTTCCTCTTTACACCGAGGAAAGTCCCTCACCCACCCTTGTTGAAATAGAAAAGATGCAGCAGCAAAGGGTTATCTCACCAGTCACCATGTCAACAAAATGGTGTTCGGTTATGGTTACGGTCCCAAAGCCAAATGGCTCTATAAGAATCTGTGTGGATTTAACACAACTAAACAAATCAGTGGAAAGTGCAATCCACCCGATGGCCTCAGTGGATGAGAGCCTTGCCAAACTAGACAAGAGCACTTTATTTACCAAATTAGATGCAAACAGTGGATTTTGGCAGTTGCCTTTGTACAAAGAATCCAGATTGCTGACCACATCCAGTCGTCATTGTTTCAATAGATTGCCCTTTGGAATAGCGTCCGCTCCAGAAATTTTCCAGTGAACCGTGTTTAACACTCTGGAAGACATGGAAGGAGTAATATTCCAAATGGATAACATATTTATACATGGCTTGTAAAACCCTATCCCTGGCCTAAAGGTTCTTCTGTCTTACCTCTGGATGTCACTGACACAACAACTTAGATGAAGTTTCACCAAAGATGATACACCTTTATTAAATCACGAAGCAGCAGTACAGACTCACGATGATACCGGGTGCGTAGCTTCCCTGCCAGCCAGTGTCTGTCTCGCCGGTCAATCCGATGACAAGTCTTCCGTGTGCATCTTCTGAGCAGCTGATCAAATTGCTCTAAGCACTGCAGCCCGGATGGTTCTGTGGACTCTTTTTTAATACCTTTTCTTTGCCATGGCCCTGCGCCATATAAGGCAAAGCCTGCTTTTACTCCATTTAATTGGCTTTCAATTACGTCATTGTACATCTCCATGCCTTCCCCAGATGTACCCTGGCTAGGCCCCCAGCTTGGCTTCACTTTGTTACCTCCAAAACCATTATCAATCTCCAGAGCTGGGAGAAGGTGGCACATTTATTGCCCCTTAATGAAGCTCAGTCTGTTTATCTTCGCTGGCACGAGTCTTTCTACAGGTTCAGTCATTTTACACAACTCGCTAATTCTAGCAAGGCTTTCACTTGGCTAAATTAACCACTGTGTGTTGTGTTTTGAGCCCACAGTACAGCTCTTTATATATCTTCAGTCTGGATCCTTCTTATACCTTGATGTTCCACCACAACTAGTCTACATTAGTTAATATGGGAGAAATAAAGAAACAGTTGCATAGTTGAAAAGTGATCATAGATTAAAAAGGGTAAACAATATGTTGGTTTACAGGCTGCACAAGGAAAGAGCATGATCGCAGAGTCAGAGCAGTCCTGAGTGTCTTACAGGATGCAGGCCTAATATTGTATGAAAAGTATGAGTTTGTCAAATTTCTTGGTCACATAGTACAAGTCACTGGAATCACAGTTGATCCACAAAAGAACAGAAGTTATAAGAGAATTTTCACAACCCAGGAGCAATTCCGATCTTCAAAGGTTCCTCAGGATGGTCAACCAAGTAGGCAAGTTCCTACCAAATTTAGCAGAAGTTAACAAGCCCTTGAGACATCTGTTAAGACAGGGTCAACAGTGGTGCTGGAATGTGGACCAGCAAAATGCTTTCAAAAGGACTAAACAACTTTTAATCTCTTCTGAAATCTTGGCAAACTACAACCCAGAATTACTGACCATAGTAGCAGCAGAAGCATCTTCTACAGGTCTGGGGTCAGTTTTATTTCAGAAAGATGGCAAGTGTAGACTGGTCTACTATGTTTCTAGGTGACTAACAGAAACAGAACAAGGGACCAGCAATATGCCGCGATACAAAAAGAAGCTTTGGCAGCAACATGGGCTTGCGAAAATGCATTATGGGATTATATATCAAAATTGAAATAGACTAAAAACCTCTAGCCACCCTGCTGGACATGAAAGAAATTGAGAAGATGCCACCTAGAATCCAGTGATTCAGATTAAGACTGATGAGATATGACTCCATCACAGAGTACTTGCAAGGAAAATAGCAGACACATGGTCTTGAATACCATCAGAAAGAACCAAGAGGATTTACGCTTCATTGAAGAGGTTGAAGCACGTAGGTCCTTAATCTCTCATTCCTAACCAGCTACTGCAAATTGCAGGAAATAAAGCAAGACCAACAATGAGATGAAGAGTGTCTTCAAATCTGAGCATATTGTCTGGAAGGATGGCCAGACTGTATCCCCACTAATCTGATACCACGGCAGTACGTTGCACAGCGCAAGCACCTCATGGACATTGACAACTTACTAAGTCTCCAATGAGAGATTAGTCATACCAAGAATGTTTCAGCTTGATATTCTTCAAAAACTTCACCAAGGTCATCTAAGAATGGTAAAGTGTCATGTGAGGGTGCAACAATCAGCCTGGTGGCTGGGCGACACTCGCTCTGTAGAAGGAATGATTTCTATGCGCAGAATATTGTGCTCATCAGGCGGGCGCACGCCTGAACAAGTGTAAAACGATGGGCGATGACGTTGGGCAAGCGTCCCGACATCACCGTGCACTCACGCAATATTCCGGTTGGTGGGCGCATGCGGGTGTCAGCAGCGTGCCCACCAACATTTAACAGGCCTATTAAGGCCATTAAAGTAATAATTAAATTACATTTTTCACTGCTTGTCCAACATTACAGTTGTTGGGCAGGCGAAAAGGCCAAGCGGCCTTTGGGTTTTTTGCGAAACTTCATCCACGGGCGGGATGAGGTTTCATCCAGTGACTAAAAGAAAATGAAAAATTTTCAAACTAATTTCGAGCATGTCCCTGCTCATGTGACAGTCAAATGAGGGGGCAAGTTATTAACGTTTTTAATTTCTTTATTTTTTATTTTCAAAATTCTTCATCTCCCTGAGGCACTGCGCGGTGCCTCACACATACACACACTTCCACACTCGGCCCCCCCCTCCCACCCCCACCCTGGCACCTCTGCAGCGCTCGATTCATGCTGGCTGGCCGTTAATGAGCCAATCAGTGTGAAATCCATGTTGGGGTCCGAACACCCCCGGGTTCACTGTGCCCGCCCGACAAGGGCAAAGTTCTGCCCTATCTGCCATAGACAGCCACAAATAAAAGGAACCACTATTCTCATCTGCTTTCCCATCAAGGCCGTGGGAGCACCAGGGAATGCACTCATTTGAACTTAAGGGGGAAACTCCATTATCATCGAGTACTGCTCACGGTGGATTGAAGTAAACTGATTGCACAATATCACAGCAGAGAAACAGTTATTCAATCCCTCAGGAGAACTTATTCAATGCATGGCATTCTGGACCTTGTTGGTCTGGCCTGGCATTGGGCCACAATTTGCAAATAAGCAATTCCAACATTTCACAAACAAATATGGCTTCGTTCATGTAACTATTTCGCCTCGCTGTGCTCGAGCGAATGAAGAGGATGAGAAAGGGAGGCGCAAACCATTAAGGATTTATTAAAGGGAAACATGGACCTTAATCTAGCTCTTCTAAGTGATTGATCTGCACTGCTCCAGAATGGCTTCTTGCCATCAGAGTTACTAATGGGTAGGAGATTGAGAACACAGCTTCCATCTCTAGCACAAAAACCTGAACCTAATATCATTATGAATGACCATGTGAGGAAGAACAAAGGAGCAATCAGGCTTGGAGCTTTATCACAGGCATAGTTATCAGTGCATGGCATTCGTAAGTTATCAGTGCTGAAACCTGGGGGGAGAACGTGGGTCCGAGACCAACAGAAGGAAGGCACAATCATTGAAAAAGCTCCACAACCAAGGGTTGAGACAGATCAGACGATCATATGGAGAAACTACAGTGCCTTAATATCCTTGGAGAGAAGACCATAGAAACTTGGGCTTACTACTCAGATCCTAATGAAGAGGACAGATCTACTAGAAGCTCGACAGCCACTCAGGAGAAGAACACTCACACCGAGAGAAAGGAGAGAACGGAATATCCTGAGATCAGAATGAGATCAGGGAGATTGGCCAAGGCACCTCAGAGACTAACTCCTGTGAAGTCTGAGAATTTAGGGGGAGATGTAGGAAGATGTAAACATGATAGGGATAAAGACTTGGGGGGAGGTGTGCAGTAAAGGGTTAACATCAGAAGCACATGGTGATGATGTAATAATGATGTCAGATCACATGACTGAGAAGTATGAGAGGTCTGGAAGAGGAGAAGCTCTAATCTCATGTGGAGGTCCAAATGTGTAATCACTTGCTGTACATAAATAGTTATGGTTACGGAGACTATAGACTCAAGCAGGTTACTTTTGTGAGACTAGGCAAAGCCCAAAACCCTGCCTAAACCCCTACCACGCAATAAAACAGGCACTACCTGCCAGTTGGACTGTGTGGTGGTCACCCATTCACAGTCTCCCTGGATACTCTTAATCTGTGGGTGACCGCTTCTATAACCGTGCTATCCATGTAGCTCTCAGCCTCACGGATGCACTGCAATGAGACCAGCTGCAACTGAAACTCCAAAATCCAGAGCTCGAGCTGCTGCAGCTGATTGCAGACATCAAGCTAAGTGGCCTATGGTTTCCTGTTTTCTGCCTCCCTCCCTTCTTGAATAAAGGGGTTATTTATATTTGCTACTTTCTGGTCTGAAGGGACCTTTCCAGAATTTAGGGAATTTTGGAAAATTAACACCAATGCATCAACTACCTCATTAGCCACGTCTTCTAAGACCCTAGGAGACTTGCCATCCTGCAGCTCCATCAATTTGCTCAGTACAGTTTCTCTAGTGATTTCAATTTCACCAAGTTCCCCTCTCCCTTTCACCTGATTTGCAGCTATTACAGGAATAATTTTTATATTCTCTATAGTGAAGACAGGAGCAAAATATTTGTTCATTTCATCCACCATTTCCTTATTATCTACTATTTACTCCCCATTCTCACTCTCTGGAGGACTAGCACTCACTTTACCTACTCTTCCCCTGTTTAAATACCTGTAGACATTCTCTACCCATTTTTACATTTCTAGCTAGCTTCCTCTCATACTCTAATTTCTTGTTCCTGATTAACCTTTTAGTCATTCTCTGTTGTTCTTTAAATTCTGGCCAATCACCTGACCTGCCACTCATCTTTGCAGAGTTATGTGCTTTTTCCTTAAGTTTGATGCTTTCCCTAACTTCTGTAATTAACCATGGATGGTGGGTCCACCCATTTGGAATTTTTCTTTATAGTAGGAATATACTTATTCTGAGTATTCTGAAATATCCCCTTAGATGTCTGCCATTGCTAAGGGATCTATCCCCTAGCCTAGTTTCCCAGTTCACTTCAGCTAGCTCAGCTTCCATGTCCATATATTTGCCCTTATTTAAGTTTAAAGTACTAGTTTTAGACCCACTCTTCTCCTTTTCGAACTGGATGTAAAATTCAATCAAATTGTGGTCGCTGCTTCCTAGGGGTGCCTTTACTCTGAGGTCATTAATTAATCCTGTCACATCACACAATACCAAGTTGAATATAACCTGCGGTCTGGTAGGTTCCAGAATGTGCTGCTCCAAGAATCACAGAACCTTAATGGTAAAGAAGGAGGCAATTTGGCCCATCATGTCTGCACCAGCTCTCCAAACGAGCATCATGACCCAGTGCCATTGCCCTGCCTTTTCCTAGTGCCCTTGCACATTGTTTCTATTCAAATAATCATCTAATGCCCTCTTAAATGCATCGATTGAGCCTGCCTCCACCACACTTCCAGGCTGTGCATTGCAGACCTGAACCACTCGTTGTGTGGAAAAGTTTTTTCTCACATCACACTTGCTTCTTTTGCAAATCATTTAAATCTGTGCCCTCTCGTTCTTGATCCTTTTATGAGTGGGAACAGCTTCTCCCGATCTACTCTGTCCAGCCCCCTCATGATTTTGAATCAATTCAGCTGAAATGTTTAACTCAGCGAGGTTAGTGGAGTTACAGAAAAATGATCTGCAGTTAGGACAGTTATAACAGAAAGTTTATTCAGAAACAGAAGCAAAATGGATTCCAGTATGTTATCTTTGGGAAGTTATTTTAATGAGAAAGTGGTGGTCGGATCATGTCTCAGCAAATGAGAGCTGGAGGGAGGTGCATCAGATTGTTACCCCATTAGGGTATAGAAATGAGATTCTGAGGATTGCTCATGAAATTCCAATAGGGGGACATTTAGGAATTAGGAAAACACAGGAAAAGAGACAGGGATATCTTTTTTGGCCAGGATTGCATAGGGATGTAGTCAAATTCTGCAGAACCTGTTATACATGTCAAATAACAGGAAAACCACAAGGAGTGATTAAGCCGGTGCCTTTAATCCCAATACCAGCATTTGAAGAACCTTTTACCAGGGTCATGATTGATTGTGTAGAACCACTCCCTAAGACTAAAAGTGAAAATCAGTATTTATTGACACCAATGGATAGCTATCCTGAAGCGATACCGTTAAAAAATATTACAACTAAGGAGATTGTGGAGGAGTTCATTAAGCAGATCAGGAGTCAAATTTCATGTCACAGCTGTTTAAGAAAGTAATGAACAGTTTGGGGATAAAACAGTTTAAGTCTACAGCTTATCATCCACAGTCATAAGGAGCTTTGGAGAGACGGCATCAACCTTTAAAATCTATGATGACAGCGTACTGTCAGGATCATGCACAGGATGGGGATACAGGAATTCCATTTTTGTTATTTGCTGTTAGAGACGCTCCTAATGCATTAACTGGTTTTAGTAGAAACTACTCTCTTGGATTGCTTATCAAATTTCAGGGAAAGATTGAACAGAGCATGTGAGTTGGCTGGAGAACATTTAAGGACATCACAGCAAATGATGAAAGTGAAAGCAGATAAGAAAGCTAAAACTCGCAGTTTTGTTTCTGGAGAGAAAGTACTGGTTTTGTTACCAGTACTGAGTGATTCATTAAACGCAAGATTTAGTGGGCCTTACAGGATTGAAAAGAAGTTGAGTGAAGCAAACTACTTAATAAATACTCCAGATAGAAGAAAGAAGCAGAGGGCGTATCATGTAAATATGCTTAAAAAGTACTCTGACAGGGAAGAGGAACAAAAATAGGTATTAATAATGGCGGATGATGAGAAAGAGGTAGAAGTGCAGGACTTGGAAATTGATTTTCCTCTAATCAAACTGGATAATGAGGGGGTGCTTGAAAATTTAAATTAAATACTGAGTTACCTTCCAAGCAAGTGTCAAAGTGATTTGAAAAAGCTTTTGCAGCCACACAGACCTATTTGTGGAAATAAGTTGGGAAAGATGCATTTAGTTATACATGATGTATGTATAAAAATATCATCTTCAATAAGGCAACATCCTTATAGGTTAAATCTGGCAAAGTTAACACAAGTGCAAAAGAAATTGATTTCATTCTTCAAAATGATATCATTGAATCTAGTTGCAGTAACTGGAGTTTGTCTATTGTACTGGCACTGAAACCAGATGGAACACACAGACTGTGTGTGGTCTATCGAAAGGTGAATACGGTGACAAAAGTGGATTCATATCCCATACCATGGTTGGAAAATTGCATTGAGTGAGTGGGACAATCAAAATTTTTCACAGAGATCGACTTGCTAAAACGATATTGGCAGATACCATTGTCGGAGAGAGCAAAGGAGATATCAGCTTTTGTAACACCAAGTGGACTATATCAGTTTAAAGTCATGCCATTTGGTATGAGGAATGCTCCTGTGACATTTTAAAGACCGACAAACAAAGTAATTGTGGGTCTGAGCAATTTTGCTGTTTATATTGATGATCTAATCGTTTTCAATCAGACATGGGAGGAGCATTTACAGCATCTGGAGGAATTATTTACCCAACTACAAGAAGCTAATTTGGTGATGAACTTTGCTGAAAGTGAATTTGCAAAAGTGCAAGTTACATATCTAGGCCACACCATTGGACATGGTAAGGTGGCTCCGAGAGATGTGAAAGTCAAGGCTATCGTGGATTTCCCAGTATCTACAACAAAATGAGAAGTTTTGACATTTTTGGGCATGAGTGGGTTTTACCGGAAACTTGTACTAAATTTTAGCCAAGTGGTAGCTCTGCTGACTGAACTATTAAAAAAGAACAAAAAGTTTCAATGGACATTGGAGTGTCAGAAATCATTCGATAGTTTGAAAATTGTATTAACTACGACACCAGTTTTGGCAGGACCCAATTATGCCAAGCAATCGAAGTGGGCCGTTGACGCAAACGATATAGGCATTGAATTGAGAAACCAATAGGGTATTTTATATTCAACAATCAAAAAAGAGACTTTGAGTTTGGTGTTAGCATGACAGCATTTTGAAATTTATGTTGCAAACAATTTATCAGAAACAATTGTTTATACAGACCACGATCCTTTGAAGTCTTTGGACAAATTTCAAGACAAAAGTGCAAGGCTTTTCAGATGGAGTCTGTTGTTACAACCATTTAATCTACGCATTATACATATTGCTGGAAGACAAAATCTTTTTGTGGATATTGCGTTATCAAGAGTTCGAAGCTCAAAGGAAATTGGACATTTTTTAAAACCTAGACACTGAACTGGAGTGATTCTGTTGATACCAAGGACTTGTGCATATATATTGTTATGTTAATGCATGCATCTGGTAATGTAATAGTGTAATAAGCTTAGGAGATAGTGTCAAATGGGTTATTAAAAGGAAGCCGTCTTTTTGAATTATGATGGTTCATTTTTTGATAGGGAGGGGGATGTCATGAAGCTATTAATGTATATAATATTGTTGGAAATAATTTTTCATTTAAAATGGAGGTTTAGTTTGTGGGTGTGTCTTAATTGGATTAAAACCAGCTAGTCTGGGTGCTTTGATGTATACTTTGAGATGAGTTTTGAGATGTAAGAGAGGTAGAGTGCATTTGCATTTTGTTGAATAGACCATTCAAGAAGTGGGGTGACATCTGGTGCCTAGCTAGCAGAGACCAAGCAATATGTTTATGTTACTAATAAAATTGATACTATGAAAGATACTATGTTAGAAGAGGTGCAGTTCAAAGGCGCTGGTGGTACAATGAGAATTTACATTCAATGGGTTGTTTTGGGTGTAACATACAGCAGTTTTGTGTGTACAGGGCAGAGGCAATGTAAGATCAAAGCAGCTGTAAGTCTACAACTGCCTCCACAGCAACCAAAGTGAAAGGAACCTCATTTTGAATTTGTAAGGTGAAAATGCTTTGCTTGGTGTCTACTGAAGATCTGTGGGTTGCTGTTGCCTTAATGGAGATTAGTCTGGGAATTTGTTAAAAGTTATGATAATAGCAATTTGTAGCCATGTGTATATATTTAACTTGTGCAAATTAATAAATGTCTCATGTAGTTTGATATAATTGTCTTTATAAACAATTGTTTCTGATGAATTGTTTACAACATAAATTTCAAAATGTTGCAATGCCTCTTGAGAACTGGTGGTCTGTTTCCTGAATTTAGAGTTGCATCTCAAATATACCACTTAAAAATATGACAGGTGTTTAAAGTTTCCCTCTGGGATTTTTAAGTGACTCAACTTTACCAACTGCTGTGTCATAACAGTAACATGTGCAGTGGATAAAAGGGAGCCTGTAGGTGTACTGTACTTGGATTTCCGGAGGGCCTTTGATAAGGTGCCACATTGGAGATTATTATGGAAAATAAAAACACATGGTGTAGGGGGTGACATATTAGCATGGATAGGAGATTGGCTGGCTGACAGAAAGCAGAGAGTATGCGTAAATGGGTCTTTGTCTGATTGGCAGGATGTGATGAGTGGAGTCCCACAGGGATCTGTACTGGAGCCTCAACTTTTTATGATTTACATCAGTGACTTAGATGAGGGGAGTGAAGACATGGTAGCTAAATTTGCAGATGACAAAAAGATAGGTAGGAAAGTATTTTGTGAAGAGAACATGAGGAGGTTGCAGATGAATATACATAGATTGAGTGAGTGGGCAAAGATCTGGAAAATGGAGTTTAATGTGGGAAAATGTGAAGTTGTTCACTTTGGCAGGAAGAACAAAATAACAGAGTATTACTTAAATGGAGAATGGCTGCGTAATTCTGAGTTGCAGCGGGATCCAGGTGTTCTAGTACATGAGACGCAGAAAGTTAGTATGCAGGTACAGCAAGTAATTAAGAAGGCTAATGGAATGCTATCCTTTATTATAAGAGGGATTGAACATAAAAGTAAGGATGTTAAGCTTCAGTTATAGAGTGCTTAAGTGAGACGGCACCTCAAGTACAGTGTGCAGTTTTGGTCTCTTTATTTAAGGAAGGATGTAAATGCTTTGGAGGTGGTTCAAAGGAGGTTTATTAGATTGATACCTGGAATGAGTGGGTTGCCTTATGAGGAAAGGTTGACCAGACTGGGCTTGTTTTGATTGGAGTTTAGAAGAGTGAGGGGTGATTTGATTGAAGTATATAAGATCCTGAACGGCCTTGACAAGGTGGACATGGAAAGGGTGTCTCCTCTTGTGGGTGAGTCCAGAACTAGGGGGCACTGTTTTAAAATTAGGGGTCGCCCTTTTAGGACAGAGATGAGGAGAATTTTTTTCTCTCAGTGGGTTGTGTGACTTTGGAACTCTCTGCCTCAGAAGGTGGTGGAGGTGGGGTCATTGAATATTTTTAACGCAGAGGTAGATAGATTCTTGTGAGGCAAGGGAATCAAAGGTTATTGGGGTTAGATGGGAATGTGTAAATTGAAACACAAGAAGATCAGCCATGATCTTATTGAATGGCGGAGCTCGCTCGAGGGGCCGAATGGTCTACTTCTGTTCCTATTTCTTATGTTTTTATGTTCACTTTCCTTACGTTGGTGTCAATATAAATATCAATATAGAGTATAGAGTAAATATAGAGAAGCTAACTGAATGTTTTACTTAAATTTTCTTACTTAAATCATTCATTGTGCTTTGAAAACTAGCTCAGGGCATTATCTGTAGGATTGTCCTTGTCCCTCATGAGTATTGCTACACCAGAAAACCACGCATATTCTTTTCTGATAAACTGTCCCTTAAATAAAATTGGTTCCTAAACAGTGCCTTCTTTATGGTTTTTTCTTTTGTGTGTCTTTCTGGAGAGGAGTCACCCTCATGAATTACAAATGAAACCAGTCCTAATCATGTATTTCGTGGTTATGTAAAGAATGTACCATTGATGCCAATTTGAATAATGTTCAGCAGCTTGTGGGTTTGATGGCCAATCACTTGACATTTATCAAAGACTTGATGCAAAGCAGCTTGGCCTTAACCCAAGTCCTTCTCTTCATATATGTGAAAAAGCATTAAAAGCACAAGTGGGAGTGTCCACTCACCACCAAAGGTTGTTTGCAATTTTAACTGTTACAGAAGAACTGAAGGATGAGTTCAATCATCTCTTGGCCCCAAGCACATTTTATCCAAACTGTTTGAGACTTCGTTCAAAGCATCTGATAATATCCTTGGAGGTTGTTTTTAGCTGCATCCTGGTCACAATGTTTGAGACAGCCCAAGGTCTCTGGAATTAAACACAGGAGAGAGTGGTGAAAATCCCTCTACTTCATCTTCATTAGAGTTCCAATGTTCGTAAGCAGCTGTGGGGACAGGGTTGGGGGCAGAGGGTTACTGAAACTGGACTCAAATCAGTCCAGATGAAAGGTTAGATCCAAATCTGGATGTCCCAATGCAATGGAGGACGTCATAAAGGAGTGAAGGATGAAAAAGGCCATTTAGCCCAGAGGCATTGCAGTGCTTGTCTTTGCAGTCTGCACACCAAACTGGGGGCATTTTTCTCTAGAAAATATAAGGCTTTAAATGATGGAGGGGTTTGGTTTTGATGTGTAGAATGAGACAAAATGTTTCCGCTAGTGAGAGAGTCCAAAACACTGACTGCTCGTCAAATGTACAACTGAAGCATTGATTGTCAAGTGCTTTGGGTGATGAGGCTTCTTTGTATAGGGATCAGTTGATGCTGCAGGCAGGGAGCCCAGGTAGAATAATATCACAGGCTGTCGCATCATGGCCCAAGGAGGTCTATTCTCTTTCTGGATTTTTTTCCAACTGACTGCCCCCAATGCTATTGATTGTACAATATTTCCTGAGTGAATTCTCCCAGATTCACCCATTGTACAAAGAAATACTTGGTTAAAACAAAACCTCTGTTCCACATATGTCACATGCTGTGTCTCATATGGATCACCCTTACATAAACTGTGTGATATGGACACTCCCTAGAGTCATAAGAATATGAGAAATGGGAGCAGGAATAGGCCATTTGGCCTCTCAGGCCTAATCTATCATTCAATTATAAATGAACTTCAATTTTCTGCCTGATCCCCATATCCCTTGATTCCCCTAGCGCCCAAAAATCTATCAATCTCAACCTTGCATATACTCAAAGATGATAAGCAAGGGGTGAAAGGTTATCAGGGGTGGGTGAGAATGTGGAGTTGAGGTTACAATCGATCAGCCATGATCTTATTGAATGGTGGAGCTGGCTCGAGGGGCCGAATGGCCTACTCCTGCTCTTAATGCAGATGTTCGTATGACTGAGCACCCACAACCCTCTAGGGTGGTGAATTCCAAAGATTGACAATCCATCGAGTGAAGAAATTCCTCCTTGTCTCAGACCTAAATGGCGTCCCATTTTCCTGAGACTAGGGGCAGAATTTTACCCTGACGGGATTTTACTGTCCCACCAAAGCCAATGGGCTTTTGAATGGCTCGCTGCATTTTATGGCCCTGTAAAATTCCACTGTGGGCCATTAGTTCTGGACTCTCCAGCTGAGGGCAGGGAAACATTCCCTGAGCATCGAGCCTGTCAAACTGTCTCAGAATTTTATCCATTTCAATGAGATCACCTCTCGTTCTTCTAAACTCCAGAGAATGTAGGCCTAGGCTTCTCAATGGAGAACCGCATCATGCAAGGTGTGTTATGCTACAGGCCAGTCATGATCTAATTGAACGGAACAAGTGGCTGAAAACTTTCCCTAAGGTTCAGATCAGCTGTGGTCAAAGTGGATAGCAGGTTCAAGGGGCTGAATGGCCTGAATGGGTTGCTTTAAAGGACAGAAATTTGCCTTTATGCTTCAGCAAAAGCAAGTGTTTATCTATTCATCAATATGTACAATCCCATCCACCACTGATGAAAGCTGAAGGGCTTTTTGATGTGTAACAACTGTTGTGGGGAACACAGCAATGAATTTGCACAGATCCCACAAACAATGATGTGATAATGACCAGGTAACCTGTTTGTTGTCATTGATGGCTGAGTGATAAACATTCACCCGGGGACCTTTGCTGCTCTGCTGTAAATACTTGGCACGGGATAATTCACACCCACCTGGGAGGGTAGATGGGGCTTTCAGCCTAACACCTCATCCAAAAGACACCATTTATGACAGTGTAGCACTGCCTCAGCACTGGCACTGGAGGTATTGGTTCAGATTTTGTGCTCCAGTCTCTGGGATTGGATTTGAGCCCATGACCTTGTGCCCTAGAGGTCAGAGTTCCACCCATACAGCCACAACTGACACAAAAACACTCCTCAAGTGAGACGCCAATGCAGGACAAAACCATAACTGTACAGCACAGAAACACCGACTCTCACAAAGCTACCGCCTCACAAAATCAGAGAATATGAGTGCATTAAATGAGACGGGTGACAGTAGAAAGTGCTGCATTAAGTAGTATGATGATGCTTGCTGTCTTTTGAAATCGGTTAAATAATATTCCAGCAGTGTTTAGAACATCATCGCTAATGGATACACATCAGAAATATTTTGTGAAAAAGCCCTGTTAATAATCTCCGACGTGCTTTAATGGTTTTTGCACTCAGAGTGTATATTCATTAGTGACTATCTGCCCAGTGCAGCAATCAACATTTCACAGCTCACAGGCTAATAACTCTCTTGTCTCTCCCCGCAGGTTAGCTTCTGCTCATCATCCTTTCGTATCTGCATTTCATCATTCTTCCCCCTTAGGTTGAAGGTGACATAGATATAGGAATAAGCAAGATACAAGTGTTTTTATAAAAAAAAGACTTGCATTTCTATAGCACCCTTTCATAAGCTCGGGCTGTTGCAAAGTGCTTTATAGCCAATGAATTCCCTTTTGAAGTGTAGTCATAGTTGTAATGGAATTTGCGCACAGCAAGCTCCCACAAACAGCAATGTCACAATGATCAGATAACCTGTTTTTTTGTGATGTTGATTGAGAGATAAACTTTGGCCAGAATATGGAGGAGAACTGTTCTGCGAAACCAGTTCTAAACAAGCACTTTAATCCCAATCTCATTCCTGCTCAATTGAGGGGCTGGTCATTGGGGAACTGAAAAAGAAAATAGTCTCTCACAGCGAGAACTAACCCCATCAACAGACGACAAGGGATGTTTCCTAATGAATGAGCGAAAGCAGTGTTGGGGGAGAGAGAGAAAGAGAAAGTGAGAGAGGAAGAGAGAGCTGTTTGCAACTTCAGGATATCCCAAAGTGCTTTACAGCTGGTGAGATACTTTAGAAACACCAAGATAAAAGCAAAATACTGCAGATGCTGGAAATCTGAAATAAAAACAGAAAATGTTGGAAAACCTCAGCAGGTCTGACGGCCTCTGTGGAGAGAGAAACAGAGTTAGTGTTTCCAGTCCGTATGACTCCATAGGCTCTGAAGAAGAGTCATACAGACTCGAAACGTTAGCTCTGTTTCTCTCTCCACAGATGCTGCCAGACCTTCCAGGTTTTTCCAGCGTTTCCTGATTTCATTACTTTAGAGACACGGGGGAGAATTTCCCCGTCGGTGAGCGGGGGTGGGGCCAGCTCGCCAACGCGTAAAATGATGCGGGATGATGTCGGGTAGAACTCCTGACGTCACTTCCATTTTCAGGTCAGCGGGGGGGCGCAGCCGAGTCAGCTGTGGGCCCGCCGACCTGTCAAGGGCCTATTGAGGACATTGAAAAACTAATTAAAGTCATTGATGGGGTGAAAGAACGCACTCCCGGCCGAGGGAATCCCCCCTCCCCCGCACACGTGCGGACATCACGCTGGGTGGGCCTTAATTGGCTCGTCCATGTAAAATGGTTGGATGGGAGAGGTCTGGAGGGTTATGGACTGGGTGCAGGTCAATGGGACGAGCGGAATAATATTTCGGCACAGACTAGAAGGGCCGAATGGCCTGTTTTCTGTGCTGTAGTGTTCTATGGTTCTATGGAGGTGCGCCCGCCCAAGCCTGCTCCCACACTACCCCCCCACCCCCCCCGCAAACAGGGGGGAGAATTTTTCCTACTGTTGTACTGTAGGAACTGCAGTGATCAATTTGCATATAAATTTCCACACAGGGCAATACGATAATGACCAGCTACATCTGTTTGAGCGATTTTAGTTGAGGGATAAATATTGGAGCCAGGACAATGGGGAGGACTCCCCCGGCTTTTCTTTCAACAGTGGCCACCTCCACCCTCGAGACCTGGGCAGCTTCACGTTTCATCCGGGGAGTAGCGTGTCTGATGGAGCAGTGTTCCCTCAGTAACCGCACATGGGAATGTCAGCCTGGAATATGCCCCTCCAAGCCTCTGAAGTGCAGCGGCTGCCTTTGGACTCAGAGGTGAGAGAGCTCGCCCTGAGCCATTGCTGACGCAATCATAGAGTGACTGTGCTGTCAAACAGCAAGTTGACGTTATGCAGTGTTTGTGAGTCAGCTTGGTGACATTTTAGCTTTGAGTCAGGGGTTGTGGATTCAAGCCCCGCTCTGGGTTATCTAACCTCAAATATCGGCGCTCCAGTGCAGCTCTGAGGGCATTATCAGGGGTGCCAACCCACTGCTGAAACGTTCAATCAAGGCCTCAGCTGCTTGTGCCCACATTAAAATATCCATGGCAAAAGCAAAATGCTGCAGATGCTGAAAATCTGAAATAGCGACAAAAATACCGGAAAAGCTGAGCAACAGAGTTAACGTTTCAGGCCGGGGTGACCTTTAATCAGAACCTGGTGGAACAGTTTCAGATGAAAGGTGGGCTCAGCCTGAAATGTTAACTTTATTTTGCTCCATAGTTGCTGCTTGAGCTGCTGAGTATTTGCAGCATTTTTTTGTTTTTATATTAAAATCCTGTGGAACTGTTCAAAGAAAAGCTGAGACCTCTGTAAGCGCCCAGAGCAATTTTCTTCCGTTGACTCCCTCTTGAAATGATGACTTGCTCACACATCTTCACTGCTGCTTGTGGGGACCTTGCCATGTGTAAAATAGCTGCTGTATTCCCCAACAGAGGCTGCTCTCCAACAGGGTCATTAATTCGTTCCTTGCAAAGCGTTTCAGGATACCTCTTCAAGATGTGATGAGGCACAGTATGTGTGAAAGCTCTGCCAGTTTGTCCTGTGATTTACACCTTGAAAAGGATGGTTCTTTCACACTCCTTCACCTCATGTCACTTGCTGTTCTCCTCTGTGTGATTGTACAGACTGACTCACCTAGATTGGAATGGAAGATATGGAAGTTTAACCAGGTTCCTGAACCGGTCTTCCAATGTGGTCCATATCTTTTGGGAAGCCTTTAGTTCTTCTTCTGTTAATCGTGATGTGTTCAGCCTGTGTAGACCTTCATTCCTAATCACTAGACAGATTTTTATGACTTGCTTGACTGGTTCAGACAAGCCTGAATCGAGAAACCATAGCTCTCTGTACACTGTTTAAACATTTTGAATTTGGATAATAAGTCAGCTGCATCCCAAATCAAACTGGGGAATTTTGTGAGCATTGTGACAATTGTTAGTATCTAATAGGTTCTGTTGATGGATGTTAATTACTCAGTAGTTTGAGATAATAAGGTGAATGGGTGTTGGGTATTGGTTGGTTAATTATACTCAGATGTGTATATAAAGAAGAGTTAGCCAGCACTGGGGATAGGGTGTTGGAGTGGAGAAGTAAGCTTGGTGATGAGCAATAAACAATCTCTACCAAAGCATCTTAGCTTCAGTGTTTTCACAACCAGACTTGGGAATTCTCTGCCATTGGTAGCAGAGAGTGGTTGCCTGAAAGTGAAGATTGAAAACTAAGATTTACTTCCAGACAGAAGGTTAGAATTGGGCTTCCTTTTTTTGAGAGAGAGAAGACTGTAATTGAAGACTCTTTGAAGAAAATGACTGAAACCAGGTGTAAGGTGGCAGGATATAATTTCCTCCCAGAGATAAAAACAAAAAAACTGCGGATGCTGGAAATCCAAAACAAAAACAGAATTACCTGGAAAAACTCAGCAGGTCTGGCAGCATCGGCGGAGAAGAAAAGAGTTGACGTTTCGAGTCCTCATGACCCTTCGACAGAACTCGAAACGTCAACTCTTTTCTTCTCCGCCGATGCTGCCAGACCTGCTGAGTTTTTCCAGGTAATTCTGTTTTTGTTTTATAATTTCCTCCCGCTGTTTGTGAAATGGAGCCTGACGATCAATGGAAAAGTACAGTTGATGTATAGATATGGGTTACATCGCTACTGAAAAGAAAGCAAGGGGTAGATCTGGCACTTCCTGCCAAGAGCAAAGTATTCTTGGAACTTGGTGCGCAGGAACTGGACAATGAAGAGGGTTTGGGCATTCTGTTACATTGATATGAAAGATGACTTATTGAATATCTATGAGGCTTGGTTGGACTTTGTTAAATTTAGAAAATTAGATGATTCTTCCATAAAAGAATACATCATGGAGTTTAACCAACTGTATACCTGATTGCAGTGATTTTGCATGGAACCCCCTAAATCAGTACTTGCCTTTTGTAGTGACTGTAGTCTTAAGGAATGTAGTGATTGTAGCTTTAAGATTTATTGCACTGTGTGGTGTCATGTGTTTAGTGCAAATGAATCAGCCCTAAACGCGGTGAACCTTAGGGATGAAGTTTGTGTCTAGTTGTGGATCTTGATGGAAGCATGTAATTGCTGCTGAAGCCCTGTAAATAAAGTTCACTGTTTCTTATGGAAACCTGTGTGGAAAATCAAGTCTATTACACCTTTAAATCATTGGACTGTGCTAGGATATCAAACATGGATAGGCTCTTGGTTTTACACAGTTGGAACATTATTATATTCTTTTAAGGCCTATCATCTCCAGACAGAATGTTAGAGGTATTAATGGCAGCTGGGGAGAAGAAGCAAATTATTATCAAACTACACCGACAATTTGCATATCCCTCTA
Organism: Carcharodon carcharias; assembly: GCF_017639515.1. Lineage (NCBI taxonomy): Eukaryota > Metazoa > Chordata > Chondrichthyes > Lamniformes > Lamnidae > Carcharodon > Carcharodon carcharias. Next base: position 117,157,772 of record NC_054482.1, read on the forward strand.
GCCACAGGTTAAAGATTCTGTTAAAGGATGCAGGAGTACTGGATGAGGAATACACTAGACTTGTCAAGGATATTAGTGAGAAATGTGAGAGTTGTAAAAATTATAAGAGAATGCTATCACGCTCATTAGCGAGAGATTTTAATGAAATTGTAGCGTTGGACCTCCAAGTATGTGAAAAAGAAAAAAAATGTTTTTCTTTTATACTTTGTAGACGTAGTGATTACATTTAGTCTGGCAATGGTAATTTATAGTAAAGACAAAAAAGTAATCATCGATAAGATAATGGAAAGATGGAAGGGAACAGGGCTGGGAGCACCAGCTAAATTCTCACTGGACACTGGAGGAGAATTTGTCAATGATGAATTCAGGAGCGTGTGTGAAAATTTGGAAGTTGTGGTATTGCAGACAGCAGCAGACAGTCCTTTCAGCACTGGGATATGTGAGAGACTTCACGCTGTGATCGACAAAATGCCCTGAAAAGTTTTAAATGACCAACCGAATTGTAAATTGACAACTGCTCTAGTGTGGGCAGTACACGCAAAAAACACGCTGCAGATGCGTATGTGTCAGAAAGGGTTCGTGAGTGGAGGGAAGCCACAGTAGGAAGGGCAGGAAAGACCACAGGGAAATACAAAAACTAGCTGAATGTACAAGACAAGGAGCAGAATATCGGATCTAGGGATTGGCAGAAGGAAGTAAAAATGTGGAAAGCCAGGAAGAGTAGTGTAAGTTCAGGCAGTGGGCGCAATAGTGATCACAGCCCAAGTAAAAGATCAAGAACTTGTAAGAGGAAGTCTAGTCACAGGAGGGACTGGTTGTGTCACAGTCACCCAGATAGGGACAGGAGATCTAATAGGGGACGTCATTTAACAAGAGCAAGGACTAAAGAACAGGTGAGGAGTGTCAGAAAAAGTAGGAGCCCCTACGACAGAGAAACTCTAGTGTTTACTAACAAGTTTGATGGTAAGTTGGTAAAGGAGGCAAAACGAAAAGAACTCGACAATTGGGGAGAGTTTGGTGTTTACACGGAGGTGCCTGATAAAGGACAGCCAGTGTTGTCCCATTGATGGATATGTTCAGAGAAAGTACTTCCCAAAGGTATGTATAGAACTAAAGTCAGACTTAACTCAGGGATTTGAGGAACAACTGTGCAACCAGGAAGTTAGAGCAGAATTCCCAACACCAGGAAAAGCAAGTTTGAGGATTTTCCTCGCACCTTTAGCTACATATTCTTGGGAATGTCAATCTATTGATGACAAAGCAGCATTTTTGCAAGAGGAACAATTCCAAAGAGAAGAATTCTTAAAGCCTCCAAGAGGAGCAGGTGATATAGAGGGGAAATTATGGAGGCTGAACAAGCGTGTTTACGGGCTAAAGGGTTCGGTATTTTTTGGTTAGGTTCATCCTACTAAAAGCTGGTTGTCTTCAGCTAAAAGCAGATCCAGAAATGTTTTATTGAAACGATGAAAGAAAGCTAGCAGGCATTCTCTTAATGCACGCAGTTTATTTCCTGTGGGGGGGATCTGCCACAATTGAGAAATTTTGTGACAGATAAAATTATAAAGGAATTCAAAATCGAAAGTCAGACTTCTGGAGGTTTTAAGTGCAAAGCGTTGGACGTGAGGCAGACTGAGTGGGGAATAACTTTGACTCACCAGTCTTACCTAGAGAATGTTAATAGGATCCCGATAAATTGGGTCAAATTGTCACAAAAGGAAGACTCTATATAGCCAGGGAAGAAGCAGATCAATTAAGAAGCTTAACTGGACAATGAAGTTGCTTATGCGCACAAATGAGACCGGATGCGTGCTATGATGTGTTCGAATTGAGCACCATGCTGAAATACGCCACCATTGGGGAAGTGCTAAAAACAAGCAAGACATTGAAGAGATTCAGTTAGGAAGAACGTACACTCAGATTTCCACACGGGGGCCACCCAGAAGGGATGAAATTACTCATTTTTAGTGAAGCCTCAGAGGCTAACCTTCCCGATGGTTATTCGAGCACAGCAGGTTCCATTATATTTTTAGTGGGAAGAAACAGTAAATGTTGCCCATTAGCTTGGGAATCAAAGAAAATAGAGTCATCAAAAGCACCTTGGCTGCAGATACGCTTGAGCTGGTGGAAGCGACAGATATGGCTGTGTATTTATCGAGTATTTTAAAGGAACTCCCATATAAGGGACAAAATGTGCCCATAGAATGCTCCATAGATAACCGTTCATTCCAGGACAATGGCCACTTGACAAAGAATACGATGGAAAAGAGGTTGAGGATTGATCTCGCGATTGTAAAAGAGATGCTGGATGGGAAGGAGATTTCCAAAAGAAAATGGGCCCACAAAAACAATCTGGCAACATATGATTTCACAAAAAGAGCTACTTGTTGGATATCCTCAAAGAGGGACTCCTTGCATTACAATGGATTAGGAGAGCAAAGGACATTTTCATGTTGTAACCTTATTAATTTATTTTCAATTTTGGTGGTGGTGGGGGGAGGGGCTGCAATGGAGGTGTTAAAGCTTCAACGTATAATAGGATAACATGTATTATTCTTTTTTTCTTACAAATAGCTTTAGTTTGCATATCAATTTAATTTAAAGATAAGAGGGGAATCTGTTAGTATCTAATATTAAATATTCAGCAGTTTAAGGTAATAAGGTGAACAGATGTTGGGGATGGATTAGTTGATTTATACTCTAATGTGTGTATAAAGAAGAGTCGGCCAGCACTGGGAGGATTGTGTGTGAGAAAAGTAAGCTCGGTGGTGAGCAATAAACAGTCTCTACAAAAGCGTCCCAGTCTCAGTGCCTTCTTCACAGGCAGATTTGGGAGTTCGCTCTGAAAGTAATATCCCTTTGATGTTCCTTCTTTGATTAGTACCTGGGACGGGTGTCACTGTAGCCGCTTTCAAATGCTTTTCCAAAGCTCCACACATGAAGACTGGTTGTGGCAGGAACGCACCATGGAATAATGGCGTTTTTGGGTTTTTTTCTCAATCTATTGTTTAGCAACTGCTGGAGGCGCCCATTATAATCACAACCCCCTCTGGCCCGATTTTTATAACGTTTTTTTTTTGTTTGACTTTCCCTCGCTCGCTATCGATCCAGGCCACATCCTGGTCACTCATCTTTCCCGACTGAGCTAACCCGGTGCTGGTCCTCTCGATGGGTTATTCCCACTCATTGAACTGACAGGCTTAGGCACTGCAATCTCACCGTGATGGTTCCATCTGCTGACCAGCTATTTATCTGAGCACTAGCTCGCTGCTGTGTCTTCCACGCTTTTCTTTGCAGTCACCTGCTGTGTTCTCGACACTCTCCAAAGCCGTGACACCATTGCAGCCCGACCAAAACATCAGAGGTTGTCTCATGCCATGTAACATGATCTAAGGCCATGTTGTACCTGAACGTAATCTTGCTGCCAAGCCGTTTGATTATGGCTGAGCACCAGTCGTGTTTTCATAATGATATAAAGACACCAGTCACTCAGAGGGATTGGGGAAATATGTTGTGGGTTCATTTATTAAGACTAGGCACATGGGAACAGTTATACAAAGGTAGAAAGCTTGAACACACCAGAGCTCTGTGTGTGTGCTCTGCTCACAGCAAAAGGGAAACTAAGACTGGATCACATGACATGTTTTCCTTCTAGTGATGTCATGCTGCAAGCCCTTAAAGGCATATTACAACAACAAACAAACAGGTTGAGTATCAACCTGAAAATCCTTCCAACACACACACACCAGTGGCAGGTGGTAAGAGCGGGAGAGATTCCCGGTCAGTCAAGTGATGGAAAGGAGTTGGAGTCTCTGCCATCACTACCTACAGCTCCAGACTACAATATGCATGTTGCCACAGCAACTTGGACTTCCTGAGTGATCTGTAACAAACCTGCAGCACAATGTTCCAGAAGTAGGAACCCAATTTCAGATATTTCTATTCTCTGGCTGGAAGGGGGTGAAGGATTCCCTGTTCCTTTCATGGTTGGGAGGACGGTTGCTATGATCTGTATGTGCCTGTGTGACTCTGGCCCGCTGGGAAGGGTTTCATTGATGTGAAGAACAGTGTGGGGTCTGATGGCTTTAACATCGCCAATCTTCAGATTGGCTTTTCATGAGATGGAGAAATATCAATTAACCTTTTGCATTTCTTTTGTTTACAGCTTGGGTCCATGGGGATCCCAGGAAAGTGGTGTATCCCACAGATAGTCGTGGCCAATTTTGTGGACAGAAGGGAACCGCCAATGAGTGAGTAAAGATTCCGTCTTTGAGCTATTTAGGAATTAGTATTAGGGACCGTAGAGGATGGGGCAGGATCTTCCGGTTGGCGAGAGGGGGATGGGGCCCGCTTGCCGACGTGTAAAATGATGCGGGATGATGTCGGGTGGAACTCCCCACGTCACCCCGCGTCGTTTCCATTTTCAGGTCTGCAGGGGGCGCAGCCGAGTCAGCTGTGCGCTGACCGACTGTCAACGGCCTATTGAGATCATTGAAAAACTAATTAAGGTCATTAATGGACCCGCCTGGTGGGCTTCAGAAAAAGCATAAAACCTCATCCATGGGCAAGATGAGGTTTCACAAGGGTATTTACATTTTTAATAAAGCTTCAATAAAAGTTATGGACGTGTCCCAACTTATGTGACAATGTCACATGAGGGGATATGTCAGGAAGTTTTTTCTGTCATTTGTATTACAGGGACGCGCACATGCGTGTGAGAGTGCATTCCCGGCTTAGGGAATCTCCCCCACCCGCACAGGGAGGGGACAGCGCCTCCTGGCGGACGTCACGCTGGGTGGGCCTCAATTGGCTCGCCCACATAAAATGGCGGTGTGCCCCCGATTGGGGGTGCCAATCAGGGGTGTGCCCGCCCACACCCGCACCTGCACTTCCCGCGCCCACCCCCCCCCCGACTGGGGCAAGATTCTTCCCATGAAGTTCAATACTCAATGCCTGTGGCAAGGTACAATAAAGATAAAGAATGCTGGTAAAATGTTTGGCCTATATCTCGGGGCTGAAATACAATATGTTGGAAGTGATGTTACTGTTATATAAAGCTCTAGTCGAACTCCACCTGGACTAACTGTTCTGGCCAGCGTACCTCGGGTATATTTATGACATATCGGCCTTGGAGGGGACAGCTGTACAGATTCTCCACAACAATACCAGTGCTAAAGGATTTAATCTCAATTGTATAGAATTGTATTCCCTTGAGTTTAAAAGATCAAACTGGGCCCTAATTGTGAACTCTTTAATAGGATTTTAATAGTCATTTGCTAGGGTCGTTACAGAGAACCTATTTCCCCTGGTGGAAGAGTCCAGAACAAGGGGGCTGAACCTTAAAATTACAGCCACGTTGTTCAGGGTTGATGTCAGGAAGCACTTCTTCACACAAACAGGCGTGTAAATCTGGAATTCTCTCCCCCCAAAAAGTTGTTGAGGCTGAGGGTCAATTAAAATTTCAAAGAAGAGATTGATAGATTTTTGATAAGGGTATTGAGTGATATGGAGCAAAGCAGGTTGTTAATTATTTTTTTCAGTGGGTGAGCGTGTTGCTGGCATTTATTGCCCATCCCTAATTTCCCTTGAGAAGATGGTGGTGAGCTGCCTTCTTGAACCGCTGCAGTCCATGTGGTGTAGGTACACCCACAGTGCTGTTAGGGAGGGAGTTCCAGGATTTTGACCCAGCGACAGTGAAGGAACGGCGATATATTTCCAAGTCAGGATGGTGAGTGGCTTGGAGGGGAACTTCCAGGTGGTGGTGTTCCCAAGTGTCTGCTGCCCTTGTCCTTCTAGATGGTAGTGGTCACATGTTTGGAAGATGCTGTCAAAGGAGCCCTGATGGGTTCCTGTAGTGCATCTTTGTAGATGGTACACACTGCTGTCACTGTGAGTCAGTGGTGGAGGGAGTGAATGATTGTGGATGTGGTGCCAATCAAGTGGGCTACTTTGTCCTGGACAGTGTCCAGCTTCTTGAGTCTTGTTGGAGCTGCACTCATCCAGGCAAGTGGGGAGTATTCCATCACACTCCTGACTTGTGCCTTGGAGATGGTGGACCGAGTTTGGAGAGTCAGGAGGTGAGTTACTGTCCCTGACCTGCTCTTGTAGCCACAATATACGGCTGGTCCAGTTCAGTTTCTGCTCAATGGTAACCCCCAGGATGATGATAGTAGGGGATTAGGTGATGGTAATGCCATTGAATGTCAAGAGGCGATGGTTAGATTCTCTCTTGTTTGAGATGATCATTGCCTGGCACTTGTGTGGCATGAATGTTACTTGCCACTTCTCAGCCCAAGCCTGAATGTTCTCCAGGTCTTGCTGCATCTAGACACGGACTGATTCAATGGGCGGAAGTTTCCCAGAATTGTACTAAGTGCGATAGCGGGCGGGTAAAATGGAGTCCTACCCGCTGACGAAAATGGCGGTTTTTCACGCCGTATCATCCTGAGCCCACCTCATTATTTATTCACTCCCGCAAAACAGGCTGTTTCCATGGCGGGTGGGTTCTAATTCAGCCGCCCGCCATCAGCCCGCTGTTGCATCACGCCGGCCGCTATCTTTAAAACGCTCCCGCCAGTAAAGCGCTCATCATCACCAGCTCACCACTGCTGCCTGGGAAACATGGCCAGCAAAGGGAAAAAGACTGTAGCTCCTGCTTCAATGACTGGCCCCTTGAGTGACTGGTGGATGCCATGGAGGCCCACTGGGATGTGCTTTACCCCCACTCTGGTCGACCCGGCTTGGGAGGCGGTGCCAGTGGTGGTCAACGCAAACCCTGCAAAGGAGGACAGCCACCCAGTGCCAAAAAAGGATGAATGATCTCCTCCGCTCCACCAGAGTAAGTCACTCGCTTCATCACTCCCAACTCTCACACTCAAACCCACCATAAATCCACAGGGCCCTCCCTCACTGACAGCGCGAGGGACATCACCATTCACGGTTTCGCACTCACCATCATTGTCCTCATCCCATCCATAAGACCACTCACCACCCACACAGGCCAGGCACACTGATCATCTGGTCTGGTAGGCATCCTGATACACTCTCCCCGATAGAGTCCATGACTCAGGGCCTCCAATCAAGCTCTGAAGAAAACTCTGAAGAGGAATCTGGAGACAACCTCCCTGAAGTCCCATCACAGCCTCACCCACACCCTCCACCAGCACAGAGACACACACCTCGGTGGGACAGAGCTTTAGAGTAGCCTCGGGATCACAATCTGGTGAGCTCATCACACTGTCTGATCCACAGCAGGAAGAGGCAGGGACTTCCCAGGTCCCCGGCACTCGGAGAGCTGCTGGAGGCCAGAATGTTGCTGAGTCCGAGTGAGATGAGGAGCCTCTGGACTCGGCCATGTCACAGTTGCTGGAGCTGCAAAGGCAAACTCGGGAACATCAGGAAGGGATGTCCGCTGCACTCCTCAGGTTGTCAGGCACGATGGAGGAGTCCGTCCACCTTCAGGCTGAGGTGATAGCACCGGCATTGCAACACTCTGAGGTCAACACTGGGAGGATGGCGGCTGCCATGGAGACCTTGGTCCAGGACGTCACTCCTGCACTGCTGCACAGGCTGAACTCCATCGCTGGTGCCATAATTTGCCTCCAACAGTGTGTATGTGAGAGGGGTGTGGGGCAACTCAATCTCCAGCTACCCCTTCCACTCAGAGTCAGCCAGGGTCCCTCGGGCACCCATAGGGAGGAGGATCAGCAGGTGGACACTCTGGGACCATTCACCCAGGTGACTCTGGGAGTGTCCAGCCCATCTGACTCCCCTCTTCCTGTGACCTCAGCAGCTCCAGCTCCACAGGCCGAGGAGGGTGTCACTGCCACACAGCAGGATCCCGAAAGCAGGCCAGGACCCTCCATGTCTCTGCCCCCCAGAGGACAACTGCCAAAGTCATCACAGACAGGGTGTCGCAGTCAGCAGGCTGCCTCCATCACTGCTGTGGATGTCCGGGGAGCACCAAGACACAGTGGCAGGGTTAGGAAGATTAGGTAAAAGTATTTGCACAGCCTGGGCACGGGTGTTGATCACTTGTACACACTGTTTACTATTGTCAATAAACTCCTGAGAAGGTCTCTCTGCCTGTGGCTCCTTGTTCTGAAGAGCAGTGTCCCTGTCACTCTGATGTGAAACCTTTCTGCAAAAGATAAAGGCAGGTGTCTCAGTCCAGGGCCTCTTCCCTGTGTCTGTGCAGCCTTCAGACCACAGCGATGGTCCAGCCTCACACTCCCTGGACACATTACTGATGTCTGCACCTCGATGGTGCTGGTCATTGCTGCCAGAATGTAGTGGGCAAGTGTCACAGAGTTCCCTCATTCTCTCTGTGTGCTCTCAGCATCTTTAAGGTGGGGCTGGCCCCCATCACACCAGCATCTGTGACCAGTGATGCTGTGCACCAGCTCCTGAAAGGCTGAGGTGCCGAAGGCAGACACATCAGATGCGTCTAAAGTTTCATGGCTGCATCTCTGAGATGGCCCTGATCATGGAGCAAGTGAGCTGCCCTCAGCCAGACAGGAGTCAGACATTCTCAGAGGCTGTGTGAAGATCTATGAATGTCCTCACTGCATGTTGTCATCCTCCTCCTGCGATAGAGCGACTATTAGGGCCTCCACTGCATCTCCATGACAGGAGCCTTATCACAGAGGGTATTGGCACTGCCATTAGTCAGACTGGAGTCAAACGTTCACAACTGTGATGTGAGGATCTCCAGGGACACCTCACTGCATGTCGTCATCATCCCCCACAAATCTGGCAGCTATGAGGGCCTCCCGAGTGTGCCTGCCTTATCCGGCCAGTGCGAGAGCCTCATCCCCGTCATCGTCACCACCGAGGACCCCCTCACCCTCATCCCCGTCAGCGTCCTCCTCATCAGAGGAGACCTCCAGCTCCTCCATCTCCTCCCCAGCCAGCTCCTCTCCTAGTTGCAGCGCCAGGTTGTAAAGGGTGCAGCAGACGACGATGATGTGTGACACCCTCTGTGGACTGTATTGCAGGCTCCACCAGACCGGTCCAGGCACCGGAACTTCATCTTCAACATCCCGATGTTCTGATCCACCAGGTTGTGAGCTGCTGCATGAGCCTCATTATAGCGTCGCTCTGCTGCAGTCTGTGGCCACCACACGGGTGTCATCAGCCACGGTCTCTGTGGGTGGCCCTTGTCCTGAGGAGACAACCCTGCAGCCTCTGTGGACCCTGGAAGGCTGCAGGGATCTGAGAGTGACTCAGGATGTAGGTGTCGTGCACAGTCCCTGGAAACCGTGCGCAGACCTGCAGGATGTGTTTGTGGAGGTCGCACACCAGCTGCATGTTCAGTGAGTGGAAGCCCTTGCGGTGGATGAAGTCACTGAGTGTAGCGATGGAGACCTGAGCACCACATGAGTGCAGTCAATCGCACCCTGTACCTGTGGGAATCCCGAGATCCGGGCCAATCCAATGGCCCTTGTATCCTGGCTGTCCCGGTCCTGGGTGAAATGCACAAAGTTGTTGCCATGGAGAAGATGCATCCGTGAGCTCATGGGTACATTTGTGGGTGGTGGATTGTGAAATCGCACAGAGGTCGCTTGTGGAGCCCTGAAAGGAGCCACTGGCTTAGAGATTGAGAACCGGGGTCACTTTCACAGCCACTGGCAGTGGATGCCCTCCATGTCCCCTTGGCACCAAATCCTGCAGTAAGTGGCAGATGTGAGACACCAGGTCCCTAGACATGCGCAGCCGTCAGCGACACTGGTTCTCAGTCATCTGCAGGAATGACAGGCGGTGTCTATAGACCTTGGGTGTCACTAGGTGTCGATAAGCCACAGCTCACTGTCACTCCTGAACAGTGTGTGGGATCCCCTGCTGCCTCTTCATGAGGTTGCTGCTCCTCCCTTTGCGCGGTCAGGAGCCTCAGTCACTCTCTCCTCAGTCTTCTACAGCCTCTGTAGGACAACAGGCACACAGCTCGATCACCAGGCTCCATGCTGCTGACGTGTTCCTCCTGCAGCATGAAAGAGAGAGAGAGAGACGTGGTTATCATGGCTGTACTTAGCACCTTTCCTGACCCTGTGTGACTGCCCCTTCACACTTCCTGGAGAGCGCTGGTCACCCCTGGGATGGTCAGAGATGAGTGAGCTGCGTGGCTGCCCTGTCAGCCTGTGACATGGGGGACACTGGTCCAAACCAGGATGCTGAGATTGCAAAGGGACTGTGAGCACCTCCAGCAGTGACTGTTACATGGCCAGCGTTGTCGAGGAGATTGTACAACGTGTGTAGTCCAACTGCTCCGCGGTCCAGTAAAGAGGTCGTGGACTCGCAGTCTGTGCCGAGGGTGGAGGGGTGGGGAAGGGGGTGGGACGAGGTCTGGAGCATTTGGTGGCCCTTTGGTGCCCCCGGGTTTCTTACACGGGTGGGCAGGATAGGAGCCCGACCCCAATCATCTCACTGTGGTTGCGCCTGATCTGTCTCAGTTACAGAGACATGGTCAGTTTATACAGGGTGTCCCTAATGTGTGGCCACTCCCTTCGCCTACCCTGCCCCCCACCCCGATTGCCTGTGCCCGGGATGCAGCGCCGGGGCAGCGCTTTTCCACCCCTCCCCCCCAGCCCTCAGCAGTCGCCTGTGGGTCCAGGCATCAGTTCCCCCCCCCCAACCCCCGGTGCCCCTGAGACCTGTAAATAACAGTCGAGCTGTGGCGAGCGCTGCTGGTCACTCACCTCAGTCCCCCCCAGAGTGAAGCCGCCAAGCACACATGGCCTGTGTGTTGTTGTGAAACACGTTGACGTGCTTTCCGGCCGGTGTGGATGATGATACGGTGTGTTCCGGAACCTAGTGGGACGGCCTTTAATTATCTGCTAATTTATTACAATCAGCTCCCCGCTGACCGATGGTGAGAAACACTGCCTGTCGTCAGCGAGCTGAGTGGACGATTGCGATCTTCACACCGTCGTGAAGCAGGTCACCTCATATTTTCCCCACACATCACCGATCACACCCACCACCAGCAGGCTCAGAATATTCCACCCAATATCTGAGGAGTTGCGAATGGTGCTGAATATTACACAACCATCTTCCTTTGTGCTAGGTATGACTCTAACCAGCAGAGTTATCCCCCTCTCTTCCCACTGACTCCAGTTTTGCTAGGGCTCCTTGATGCCACACTCGGTCAAATGCTGCCTTGATGTTAAGGGCAGTCACCCTCACCTCACCTCGGGAGTTCAGCTCTTTTGTCCATGTTTGAACCAAGGCTGTAATGAGGTCAGGAGCTGAGTGACCCTGGTGGAACCCAAACTGGGTGTCAGTGAGCAGGTTATTGATGAGTAAGAACTGTCGATGGCACCTTCTATCATTTTGCAGAAGATCGAGAGTTGACTGATGGGGCTGTAATTGGTCGGGTTGGATTTGTCCTGCTTTTTGTGGACAGGATCCACGTGGCATCTGTGACACTGGGGACCTCTGGAGGAGGCTGAGGTGGATCATCCACATGGCACTTCTGGCTGAAGATTGTTGCGAATGCTTCAGCCTTATCTGTTGCACTGATGTGCTGGGCTCCCCCATCATTGAGGATGGGGATATTTGTGGAGCCTCCTCCACCAGTGAGTTGTTTAATTGTCCACCACCATTCACCACTGGATGTGGCAGGACTGCAGAGCTTAGATCTAATCCGTTGGCAATGGAATTGCTTAGCTCTGTCTATCACTTGCTGCTTATGCTGTTTGGCACGCAAGTAGTCCTGAATTATAGCTTCACCAGGTTAACACCTCATTTTTAGGTATGCCTGGTGTTACTCCTAACATGTCCTCCTGCACTCTTCATTGAACCAGGGTTGGTCCCAGCTCTGAAGACGAGTTATACCGACTCAAAACATCAACTCTGTTTCTCTCTCCACAGATGCTGCCAGACCTGCTGAGTTTATCCACATTTTCTGTTTTTATTTTGACATCCTGGCTTGATGGTAATGGTAGAGTGGGGGATATGCTGGGCCATGAGGTTACAGATTGTGTTTGAGTACAATTCTGCTGCTGCTGATGACCCACAGCGCCTCATGGTGGCCCAGTTTTGGAGTTGCTGGATCTGCTCTGAATCTACCTCATTTGCGTGGTAGTACCACACAATCCAATGGAGGGTACCCTCAATGTGAAGATGTGGCTTGGTCTCCATAAGGACTGTGCAGTGCTCACTCCTACAAATCCCATCATGGACAGATGCATCTGCAGCAGGCAGGTTGGTGAGCACGAGGTCAAGTGTGTTTTTCCCTCTTGTTGGTTCCCTCACCACCTGCTGCAGACCCAGTCTAACAGCTATGTCCTTTAGGACTCGGCCAGCTCAGTCAGTAGTGATACTACCGAGCCACTCTTGGTGATGAACATTGAAGTCCCTCACCCAGAGTACATTCTGCGCCCTTTGCACCTTCAATGTTTCTTTCAAGTGGTGTTCAACATGGAGGGGCACTGATTCATCAGCTGAGGGAGGTCTGTACGTGGTAATCAGCAGGAGGTTTCCTTGCCCATGTTTGACCTGATGCCATGAGACTTCATGGGGTCTGGAGTGGATGTTGAGGACTCCCAGGGAAACTGTATACCACTGTGCCGCCACCTTTGCTGGTATTAGTCTGTTCACCGCTGGGACAGGACATACCCAGGGGCGGTGATGGTGGTGTCTGGGACATTATCTGTAAGGTATGATTCCATGAGGATGACTATGTCAGGCTGTTGCTTGACTAGTCTGTAAGACAGCTCTCCCAATTTTGGCACAAGCCCCTCAGATCTTAGTAAAGAGGGGTGTGATAAAATGAGTTAAGATATAGACCCACCATGATGAACTTGAATGGCAGAACATTGAGGGGCTGAATGGGGGCACAGACTCAGGATAAGGGGTCGATAATTTAGGTTTGAGATTAGGAGAAATGATTCCGCTCAAAGGGTGTGAACCTTTGGAGTTCTCTACCCCAGAGGGTTGTGGGTGCTCCACTGTTGAAGACATTTCAGTCTGGGGACAGACAGAGTTTTTGTCTCTCAGGGAATTAAGGGATATGAGGACCAGGTGTGAAATTGGAGTTGAGGCCGAAGACCAGCCATGATCGTATTGAATGGTGGAGCAGGCTCGATGGGACCGGTGTGCCACTCCTGCTCCTATTACTTGCGTTCTTGTGTTTCCTGTTCCGAGGGTTCCTCATGGTTGACAGGCAGCAGCACTGATGAGAATCTTAAACTATCGATTTTTGATTGAACTGAATGTTGGTTGGGATGAGTCATACATCAGTCAATGCGTTCCCTCCCAAGGCAATTTTCTATGATGTGTGAAAGCAGAGTTGGACAGGAGATTTAGGTTAATCAAGAATAGAAGACTTGTTTTTACATAATGACTCTCATAATGTCACAAAACAATCCACACGCAGTGAATGACTTTCTCCGAATCAGCCTGGATTATGCATGCAAATCTTTGTAGAGTGGGGCTCAAAGCCACGAATGAGCCTGAGTCACAGGAGCCAACCGCTGTATCATGTCTGCTTAAACATTGAAAATGGTTTCTCTGGAGGGGGGCTCACACACAGCAGCCGATTTGTACACAGCAAGACTCCACAAATAGTAATAATCTGTTCTTTTTAAGTGATACTGTTTAAGGATTAAGTACTGACCAGGGTATGAGGGAAATCACACCTGATTTTCCGAGAAATAGTGCCATGGGATCTATTAAACCCACTTGAGAAATCAGACGGAATTTCAGTTTGATGTGTCATTTGAAAGCAGACACCCCTGGTAGGGTGGCGCTCCCTCATTACAGTCCCTCTGATAGTGCAGCGCACCCTCAGCACTGACCCTCTGACAGTGCTGCACTCCCTCATTACAGTCCCTCTGATAGTGCAGCGCACCCTCAGCACTGACCCTCTGACAGTGCTGCACTCCCTCATTACAGTCCCTCTGATAGTGCAGCGCACCCTCAGCACTGACCCTCTGACAGTGCAGCACTCCCTCAGTACTGACCCTCTGACAGTGCAGCACTCCCTCAGTACTGACCCTCTGACAGTGCAGCACTCCCTCAGAACTGACCCTCTGACAGTGCAGCACTCCTTCAGTACTGACCCTCTGACAGTGCAGCGCACCCTCAGTACTGACCCTCTGACAGTGCAGCACTCCCTCAGTACTGACCCTCTGACAGGGCAGCACTCCCTCAGTACTGACCCTCTGACAGTGCAGCGCACCCTCAGTACTGACCCTCTGACAGTGCAGCACTCCCTCATTACAGTCCCTCTGATAGTGCAGCACTCCCTCAGTACTGACCCTCTGACAGTGCAGCGCACCCTCAGTACTGACCCTCTGACAGTGCAGCACTCCCTCATTACAGTCCCTCTGATAGTGCAGCACTCCCTCAGTATTGACTCTAAAACAGTGCAGCTATCCCTCAGTACTGACCCTCCGGCAGTGCCGCCCTCCCTCGGTACTGACTCTCCGTAACAGCAACTTTCCCTCAGCACTGACCCTTTGACAGCGCAGCACTCCCTCAGTGCTGACCCTCTGACAGTGCTGCACTCCCTCAGCGCTGACCCTCTGACAGTGCTGCACTCCCTCAGCGCTGACCCTCTGACAGTGCTGCACTCCCTCAGCGCTGACCATCTGACAGTGCAGCACTCCCTCAGCGCTGACCCTCTGACAGTGCAGCACTCCCTCAGCGCTGACCCTCTGATAGTGCTGCACTCCCTCAGCGCTGACCCTCTGACAGTGCTGCACTCCCTCAGCGCTGACCCTCTGACAGTGCAGCACTCCCTCAGCGCTGACCCTCTGATAGTGCTGCACTCCCTCAGCGCTGACCCTCTGACAGTGCTGCACTCCCTCAGCGCTGACCCTTTGACAGTGCTGCTCTCCCTCAGCGCTGACCCCCTGACAGTGCAGCACTCCCTCAGCGCTGACCCTCTGACAGTGCTGCACTCCCTCAGTACTGACCCTCTGACAGTGCTGCACTCCCTCAGTACTGTGCTATGTGACAGTCTGGAGTGTGTGCTTTAGTCTCTGAAGTGGCTGCTCCATCAATGGTAATGTTTGAAGATTTATTATTAAGGTAGTGGACACCTGGACTGGAGTGTTCTGCCCTCCTTTGTGAATAGGGACTTCCACCTCTTAAAGATACTTCATGGTTAATCTGCAATATTGTACAGTGCAAAGTGTACAGATGAAATCTGCCTTTGAATGTCCTGTGGTGTCTGGAAAACAGTTCAAACTGCATTTGTTAGGTGAAATGTATTCTGACTCCCGGTAAGTGCATCCTCTGAATATTTCTCAGATGTTGCCTTGTGGTTATGATGGTGGATGTTGAATCATGGAGTAGAGAAGGAGGCCATTCGGCCCATCTATCCCGTGCTGGCTCTTATTCCCACTCACCCCTGTCCGTCCACGCTTTCTCCATCGCCCTTCAAAATATTTGTCCAAATTCCTTTTCAAAGTTATTACTGAATCACCTTCCGCCTCTCTTTCAGGCGACGTGTTCCAGATCACAACAACTCGCTGCCTGAAACAATCTCCTCCTCATCTCCCCCTCTGGATGGTATTTTCTGGCACAGAAACAGACCATCTGGTCCAACAGTTCCATCCTAATGTTTCTGCTCCGCACGAGCCACCTCCCATTCCTCTTCATCTGATCATTTTTTTAAAATATGCATACATGGAGTGTGGGCCTCTCTGGCGAGGCCAGCATTTATTGCCCATCCCTAATTGCCCCTTGAGACGGCGGTGGTGAGCTGCCTTCTTGAGCCGCTGCAGTCCCATGTGGTGTAGGTACACCCACTGCGCTGTTAGGGAGGGAGTCCCAGGATTTTGACCCAGCGACGGTGAAGGAACGGCCGATATATTTCCAAGTCAGGATGGTGAGTCTCTTGGAGGGGAACTTCCAGGTGGTGGTGTTCCCCATGTGTCTGATGCCCTTGTTCTAGTTGGTAGCGGCTGTGGGTTTGGAAGGTGCAGCTTTGGTGAGTTCCTTGGCATATCCTGCTGTTCCTTTCTCCTTCATGTTTTTATCTGAGCTGCATCATTGCCAATTTGGCGCGATGGTGACATATGGGTAATATCATTGGGCTAGTAATCCAGAGGCCCAGGTTAATGCTCTGGGGGCAAGGGTTAAAATTCCACTGGGATAGTTGGTGGAATTTAAATTCAATTAATGAATCCGGAACATAAAACTAGTCTCAGTAATGGTGACCACAAAACTATTGTCACTTGTTGTAAAAACCCATCTGGGTCACTAATGTCCCTTTAGGGAAAGGAAATCTGCTGTCCTTATCCCGGTCTGGCCTACATGTGACTCCAGACCCACAGCGACGTGGTTGACTCTTGGCTGCCCCCGAAGTGGCCGAGCAAGCCCCTCAGTTCAGCGGCAATTAGAGATGGGCAACAAATGTTGGCCTTGCCAGCGACGCCCACTTTCCATGAAAGAATAAATTTTTTTTAAAAAAAAGTTCACCCCTGCTGCAGGGGCAGGTCCCACATTCTTACCCCTCAAACCCAGGTCCAGCCGAGCTTCTATACAAGTTGAACATCGTTTCTCTGCTTTTAATTCCATCCCTTTTGACTGAATGCCTGGTTTGCAATTTTCCTTGCCTTTATTAACCTGTGTCGCTACATTTAGGGACTTGTGTATTTTTACCCCACATTAGCACCTTCAATCCTGCTGCAGCACTTATTTTCCGCCCTCTATCTTTGCACCAAAATGCAAAATCTCACAGTGACCTACCTCGAAATTCATTTGATAATAACACTCCCGCAATGCCAGCTTATTCATCGCTTCCATGCTCTGTCGCTCCTCCTCTCTATTATGTACCCCACCCAGTTTGGTGCCATCCACAGACTTTGAGATTGTGTTTTCCTTTGTGTCCTGTGGTGTTCAAAGTGGTCGGGCTTAGGCCTTCTGCGGGGAGGTGTGGGGGGAACACCTCCATCAGAACCCCCCTTCTAACTTCGGACACCCCCCACCCCACCTTCCCCTCCCCTTAAGGTCCAGTAGCTGCTGAATCTCCTTCCCCATCAAAGCCCCTCCCTGACACCCCAATCACCCACTATCCCCGTCTCCTGCCCCCACCCCACCCACCCATCCAGGCCTTCCCTGAGACCCCAGAAACTAACCTTTCCATCCAGTCCCGGGACTTAGGCTCTGACATCTTCAGGAAGTTCCTCTTCTATCCGCTCTGACTTCTGATTGGCCAGCTGCTCTCGAAGGTGGGGCTTCTTCCTGAGTGAGGGGTGGAAGTCCCGCCTGCAGCCAATTGACGCTCGCTCGAGCGTGAAATGGTTGCGGGTCAGGCAGAGTCCGCTGACTCTTCGGATGGTGGGACAGGAAATCCCACCATCCAAAATGTCCTGGCCATGGATTCCTTGATGCTGCTTCTAGATCCCGCTGCAGGTATATGAGTTTGGTAGCCTTATGTGGACAAAACACACATTGCAATTTGCAATACAGTACACTCATAATCTCTGATGTTTGATGACCATGTTGACAGGTGACATGCTCTGTATTAAAGTATGGTCAGTACAATTGATAGGCATCACAAAAGCAATTTTAAATGACTAAGTGAAGATTAAGGACTGTTGTTAGGGTTCTCCTCCCCAGCAAGGTAATTTTATTCAGTCAAACTTATTGCTAGCTTAAATCCTCAACTGAAAGAAATTTTAAATCATCATAAGAGCTTAATCAGCTATGTCAGTTATCGACATCGTCCCAAGATAAAGTATCCTTTCTTCAATGAGTATTTAGACTAAACAAAGTTATCTCAGAATAAAACATTCCTGATGCAGAATTATCCCTCCTGTTAACCTCTCTCCGAACTTAGAATCTTATAATTACGAATTCTGGAAGGGTTTGGCCCGTGAGGTTTACAGATTGAGACTACAAAATTTTATAATGGTTACAGTATAATCTTTATCATAAGCTTAAATCTTGGCTTACATTGTAGTAATGCTTTGAATATTACAGAGTGTAAATGCAAGATAAACTAAATCATCTCAGTTTAGTAAATGCAAACTTCAGGTCCACTTAGAAAATAAGAGTAGGATATTCAAACAAATAACAAACTAGTTTTACACTTACAATCAAAGGTACAAAATGTAGTTTTTGCTGTCTTGGTCTTAGCCATGAGGAAACCTTTCTCAAAGTCTTGACTCAATGATGTTCCTGTGAAATTTGACTGACATGTTTACTTAAGTTTGTAAAGTAAAGAAAATCTGTTGCGTTTGAATAACATGACTATTATCTGTTTTACTGTTGGAGCTCTTCATCCTGAGCAATTCTTGAGAAGCTAAGCATGTTTTTCTAAAAAGCAGGTACAATGCTATCAGCTTAACCATTGCTCCCTGTCTGGAAAAACCTGTTCTCAAGGTATTTGCACTCGTGTATGTGTGTGGGAAATTAATGTGTGAGAGATTCTCAAAGGAATTTTTAGCTGTATTTTATTTGAATCAAATTTTAAAGCTTTCATTGACTGAGTCAAACCCCTAACACTGTCAGTGATGCTTTACCTCTTTGTACTTGCTCTCACCTGCAGCAGGTCATGGGCTTAAGTTCCACTGCAGAGAGTGGGCTCAAGATCTAGGCTGTTACTCCCACTGCAGGGCAGAAAGAGTGCTGCAGTGTTGGAAAAGCAGTACAGAGGGAATGCTGCAGTGTTGGAAGAGTTGTAATGAAGGAGTGCTGCAATATCGAGGGGCAGTTATGAAGGAGTGCTGCACAGTCAGAGGGGCAGTAATGAAGGAGTGCTGCACTGTCAGAGGGACACTAATGAGTGAGCACTGCAAAGTTGCATGGTCAGTCCAGGGGGATTCCTGTACAGTTGGCCTGCAACACTGTGCACTTTCGGAGGTTCAGCACAGAATGAGCGCTGCACTGTTGGGTAGGCAGTAGTGAGCACGGGTGCACTGTTGGCAGGCAGAACTGAAGCTTGCTGCACTGTTGGTGGGGCAGTAGTGAGGAAGCAGTGTACTGTTTGAGCGCAGTACTGAGGGAGCACTGTACTTTTGGAGGTACAGTACTGAGGGGATGCTGCGGTGTAGGACTAAGGGACCACTGCACAGTCAGAGGGTTAGTACTGAGGGACTGCTTCACTGTCAGAGGATCAGTGCTGGGAGAGGGCTCCACTGTCAGAGGATCAAGATTGAGGGAGTGGTGTACTGTTGGAGGGTCGGCACTAAGGGAGCAGCATACAGTTTGAATGCTGCACTGTTGGAGGGGACAGTATTGAGGGAGCACTATACTGTTGGAGGATCAGTACTGAGTGTTACACTTGGAAATGGGGTAGTGCTGTCTGATGATGGTGGCATAGTGATAATGTCACAGGGCTAGTAAGCCAGAGGCCTAGACTAATACTCCAAGGACACGGGTTCAAATCCCACCACTGCAGCTGGTGGAATTTAAACTCAATTCATAAAATCTGGAATTGCAGGCTGGTCTCAATGATGGTGAGCACGTAGCTGTCATCAATCATTGTAAAACCCATTTGGTCCTAATGACTAATGTCCCTTCAGGGAAGGAAATCTGCTGTCCTTACCTGGTCTGGCCTATATGTGACTCCAGACCCACAGCAATGTGGTTTATTCTGAAATGGCTGAGTAAGACAATTAGTTCAAAGACAATTAGGGATGGGCAACAAATGTTGTGATGCCCACGTCCCATGAAAGAATAAATTAAAAAAAAAGTCCTCAGTCAACATCACTGAAGATACGGTCGTTGTGCTGTGTGTAAGCTGGCTACCATGTTCCCTCCATTGATGTAGCAGTGACTGCCCTTCATTAGTATTTCATTGGCTGTCAGGGATTTTGGATGATCTGAGGTTATGGGGGGTGCTTTTTTTTTTTACTGCCCTTGGTTGTTCGGACTGAAATCCAACCGAACTTCCCTACTGGATGAGTGAAGATTCCCTCCTTTTAAACGATCAGGAGACTGAAGGCATTGTCTTCGATCCCCACCCTCCCTAACTTGGTTCCCCACACGCTGACTCCATCCCCCTGCCTGTCCACTGCCTGAGCTTGAACCAGACTGTCCGTCCCCTTGGTGTCCAATTTGATCCCGAACTGAGTCTACGCCCCACATCCCCTCCATTGGAACCTCCCTATTTCCATCACATTACTATTCCACGTCACTGTCCCTGCCTTAGCTCATCTGCTACTAAAGCCTGATTCTAATCACTCCACCATTGGCTGTGCCTTCAGGTGCCTGGGTCCTAAACTCTGGAATTCATTCCCTAAACTTCTCCTTCTTTCCCTCTCTTTCAGCCTATAAGGTGCTCCTTAAACTTAACTCTTTGACCAAGGTTTTGACCATCTGTCCTAAAATCTCTTCAAGTTGCTTGGTGTCAAATTCTGTTTCATAATCGCTGCTGCGAGGCGGCTTCCTGAAGCCTTTCCCACTTTGAAATAGTCTTACAGATGCAATAGTCTTTCCCGGCATCACCTCTGAAAGGCCTGGATCTAATTTTAGGGTTATTCCCCCTTGTTCTGGTCCCACCTACGCCCCCCCCCCCCCCAACTTTCCCCGAGGAACTTGTTTCTCCTGTTCTACCCTGTCAAATCCTCGAATGGCTCTAAACACCTCGATCAGGTCACCTCTCAACCTTCAAAACTCAGGGGAGCACCAAGCAAGTTAATGCAGCCTGTCCATGTAATTTAGGTCTTTTAGAGGGAACTGTGCAGAATCGTCTGTTTAACTGCAATTTTCCTTAGCTCCAGTTCGTGGCCCCAGGTAACAGAATTTGTAATGATCTCAAAGAATTCGCTGAGAAGCAGTTTGTTGTCAGTAAGACTCTAGGAGAAGGACACAGCATCTGTGGCTAACTAAGGTAGCTGAAGATAATATCAAATTGAAAGTATGTGTAGTATTCCACGAAGATTAGTGGCATCGGGAGATTGGACTGAATATAAAAACAGCAAAGAATAATTTAAAAAGAGAGGGAGGAATTTAGAGTACAAGAGAAAGCTAGCTAGAAACATAAAAACAGGTAGTAAGAGTTCCTGCAAGTTTTTCAAAAGGAAAGGAGCAACTAAAGGGAGCGTTGGTCCTTTACAGATTGAGCCTAGCCAGTGACGCTCACATCCTGTGAATGAATTTTTAAACATTTGACGCGGTTCAGGGAAGGTTCACTTGATTAATACCTGGGATTGTGGGGGGTGGTGGGGGGGATGTTTGTCTTATGAAGACAGGTTGAACAGGCTGGGCTGTATCCATTGGAGTTTAGAAGAATGAGAGGTGATCTCATTGAAACACAGGGAGCTTGACTGGGTGGATGCTGAAAGTATAGTTCCCTTTGTGGGAGAAACTATAACTAGGGGACACAGTTTAGAAACAGGGCAAGAGGGGGGGGTCTCCCATTTAAGACTGACATGAGGAGAATTCTTCTCCCTCAGAGGGTGGTGAGTCTGTGGTACTCTTTTCCACAGAGAGCAGTGGAGGCAGGATCAATGAATATTTTTAAGGCAGAGGTAGGTAGATTCTTGACCAACAGGGGAGTCAAAGGTTATTGGGGTCAGGCAGGAAGGCGGAGTTGAGGCCACAATCAGCTCAGCCGTGACCTTATTGAATGGCGCAGCAGGTTCAAGGGGCTGAATGGCCTACTCCTGCTCCTAATTCATATGTTCATGCTCATATGTAAAAGGAGACCTTTTCTTAAAAGCTAGGGTCATATTCCTACAGGAATTTGAAGTATGGGGCTTGATTGTAATCATTGCACAGTGGCTGCGTTCTACCATATCTCTGATTAAACCAATAGCATGCGTGTGTATTCCTGCCTGACCAACACTTTGCTATGTGCTGTGAGTCTCATCGATTGGGCTCCCTGTGACTTTGAAATGTGCAATGAATTGAATAACACTTTGTACACATTGAATAGATTCCATTCCAAATTCAAATAACATACAAGGGCTTATAGGATTTGCTTCCTGATTAAAATACAGTCTCCAACGAGCAGTACCCAAAGTGGCACTCATTCAATTTAATTTTACAACCACAATTTGTCCTAAAATCTTTGCTTAACTTATTGCAGAAGGATAATCCTTCTATTAAACTAATATTTTATATCTACACACAAGTTGGAGAGATTTTTTCAGGCATACCTGAAATAGCATATAGGTCATTATTTTCCAATTACACCAGTCCCTCAACTCTAACCTAGAATACTGCACATCTATCAAGAAACGTAACGTAACTTTGCAAGTTAGAAATAGATGTTATTCTGAACAGCAACATTTCATTTATACAGCGCCTTTAATGTCATAAACACATCTTACCACATTCTACTGGGAGTGATTTTGCAACAGAATTTGATACTGAACCACACTTAGGGCAGCAATAAGAATACAACAGCTTGCATTTATATAGCGTCTTTAACAGAGCAAGCATCATTGTTACCAGGACTGGTTCTAGGAAATTGCTGCTGAAATATGTGACCTCCTGAAACCCAAGCGAGCAGCCTTCATTGTCTGGCAGAACAACACAAGGTTTCAATTCAAGAGGGCAGAATTCCAACAGCTCAAGGCTGATACCTAAAGATAAACCCAGATGATAAAGGCTGTGTGTTGGGAAGAGAAAGCACGAGAGATCCAACAATATTCTGACCATCATGGCATGCAAAACCTTTTTTTGAAGCCACCAGAGCCATTTATAGACTGAGGTCAAATGGACAAAATCCATTCGCTCCCAGGATGGTGTTTCACTTCTTAAGGATGACAATGCCATCGGTCAATGCTGGAAAGAACATTTTCAACAACTCCTCAACCGTGAATCCACAGCTGATACTCTCCAGACTATCCGCCCTGTGCCTGTGGTAGGATCCATTGGTGAGCCACCATCGATGGGAGAGCTACAACAAACAATCAAACAGATGAAAAACAACAAAGCCTGTGGCCCTCGATGTGATTCCAGCTGGGACCTTCAAAGCTGGAGGCCGTTGCTCACATCAAGACTCCATGCGGTCATCCTACAGATTTGGGAGGGAAGAGAATTCCCCCCCCCCCCCAACCCCACCTCAACTTCAAGAATGTGACGATTGTAACGATCTTCATGAAGGGAGATAAATGATGCTGAGGAATCTATCGAGGTGTTTCCCTCTTGTCCGTAGCGGGGGAAATCCTGACACACACTCTCCTGAATCATCTACTTCCTACAGCTGAGGCAGTCCTCCCAGAGACACAATGTGGCTTTAGACCTTCCAGAGGAACCTCTGACCTGGTCTTTGCTGCCAAACAAACCCAAGAAAAATGTCAAGAACAACATCAGGAACTCTTCATTCCATTCACCAACCTGACCAAAGCATTTGACTCAGTGAATCACGAGACCCTGTGGATTGTACTTCAAACATTTGGATGTCAAAAAACCTCTTCCCAATCCTCCAGCTGCTTCATGATGATCTGGCTGCAACTGTCTGGAGTGGGAGATCTGAAACAGATGCCTTCAAAATCCACACCAGGGACAAGCAAGGCTGTGTGATAGCCCCCATACTATATATAATCTACCTGACAGTGGCTATTCACCTCATCAAAGATCAACGGCCCTCTGGTGTCAGTATTAAATACTGCCTCTTTACCTAAACTGACCACCATAGACAGACATGATCCACAGTTTGTGGATGACTGTGGTGTTGTTGGCCACTTTACAAGTCACTCTCCATCTCTTCAGTTTTACATACAAGAGGCTCGTCCTGTCCCTGAATGTTGCCAAAAGGAAACTTAGATATCAACCCAGACCTGGTCAGCCACATATTCCAACTCCCATTTATGTTGAAGGAGAGACTCTGGAATATGTTGAGCTCTTCCCAAACCTTGAGATCTACCTCTCTCAAAAGACCCCCATTGATGAGGAGACCCAACACCCGAACAGCTGCAGCAGCTCGGCCTTCTACAAACTACGACAGCGAGTGTTTGACAACAAAGATCCCAGGAAGTTAAAAAAGGCCTTGTGTACAGAGCAGTTGTTGTCACCACACTCCTGAACTGCAGTGAGACCTGCCCTGAACATAAGATCACTAGAGAAATCCCAACAACAATGCCTACGCCACATCCTCCGGATTCAACAGGAGGACCATCAAACAAACACCAGTGTCCTCCTTGAAGCCAGCTCTACAAGCGTTCAGGCGAAACTCCTGCAAAATCAATTTTGATGGACTGGACACTGCCCAGATGGTCAAAAACCACCTCCCCCCATCAGGTCCTGTTTTCTCAACTCTCAAATGGCCATGTTCCAGGGAAGTATAAAGACAAAGAGACACTCTGAAGCTCTCCTTGAAGTTCAGCAGCATTGACATTAATGACTGGGAGGAGCTTGCTACCAATTGTTCAACGTGGTCACAACTTTATCCATCAAGCTGCATCATGCTTTGTGTCACAACGTCTTAATGATGAGGCAGAGCAATGGCAGAGAAGGAGCAAAAAGGAAACAAATCCTGCGCTCCGGATCCCACGACCTCATGGGATGTCCTGTCCTACGTATCCCAAGACCTGCGGGTCGAGAATCGACCTGCTCAGTCACATGAAGGCCCATGAAAGTAGTGAACCTGAGCAGATGTCATCCCCAAATCGAGGGACAGCTGATGACGAATAGAGCAAAATGTCCCAAGGCTGTCAGGAAGATGTAATAATTCTCAATGTTATTGGAATTTATTGTAAAATAGTGTGTGTGTGAATGTGAGAGAGGCTTAATTGAATTAAAGGCAGCTGGTCTGAAAGCTTTGATGTAAACATGGTAAACACGGGGGATGTTTAGAATGTTGGGTGTAAAAGGACATTTGCGTTTTGAAATAAACCAGACTAGATTGTTTTCAAAGGAGGAGGTGAAATGTGTCACCTAGTCAGGTGAAGTTTAGAAACTTTGTGTTTATTTTTCCCATAGATTACTGGTAAAACTTAGTGCTATGAGACGGTTTTATTATCAGAAAGATAAAGTCCAAACACATAGTGAAACAATGGGAACTTGCATTCAAAGGGGAAAATATATATAAAGGAGTGAAGGCTGTGTGTAAGGGTAGGCATTCTAAGATCTTACAAGTGTGAAAAGCCTTCAGCGTCTATGCCTCAAACTACTGTTTTCAAAGAACTGAAGTTAAGAAAGCTCACTTTGAATTTCGACTTGTTCAGGGTATCGTGTTTCTTTGCCTGGGTCTTTTAAAATCTGTGTCTTACTGTTGCCTTAAGAACATAAATGGGAACATGAGTAGGCCATTCAGCCCCTCAAGCCTGCTCCACCATTACATAAGATCACGGACTGATCTGCTTATGTTTCTATTTCCACATTCCCATCCGATAACCTTTGATCCCCTCGTCTAACAAGAATCTATCTATCTACCTCAGCCTTTAAAATGTTCAATGACCCCACCTCCACCACCTTCTGAGGCAGAGTGTTGCAAAGTCGCACAACCCTCTGAGAGAAAAAATTTCTCCTCATCTCTGTCCTAAAAGGGCGACCCCTAATTTTAAAATAGTGCTCCCTAATTCTGGACTCACCCACAAAAGGAAACATCCTTACGATGTCCACCTTGTCAAGGCCACTCAGGGTCTTATATACTTCAATCAAATCACCCCTCACTCTTCTAAACTCCAGTGGAAACAAGCCTAGTCTGTCCAACCTTTCCTCATAAGACAACCCACTCATTCCAGATATCAATCTAGTATCAATTAATGAATGTGTAACTGTGAGTCAGATTAAATAGAGGATTTAAAAGTTATCATAGTAGTAATTTGTAGATCTATGTATGAGTTTAAAATCATTTCTCTTATTAATAAATGTTTAATCTAGTGTTGTAAAAACCTATAAGGCTTGGTGGTCTTATTATGACTGAATTCAAGGCATGCACCTAAAAATTTGTTCAAATTGCAAAGCAATCTGTGGTAGCTGTTTCAAGTTTTTCTTTGAGATTTGAACAACTCAGCATTTACCATAAGTAGTGCTATAGCAAAGGCACCAAAAGATACCAATAAAAACTTTTTTGACACCAAGTGTCAGAGGAAGTATCAGGAAAGTTGGCGCAGGAGCATTAGGAACAGGAGGAGGCCATTCAGCCCCTTGAAACTGTTTCACCATCCAATGAGATCATGGCCGACCTGTGACCTCACTCCATATACCTGCATTTTCCCTTTTAATGTCTTTGTTTAACAACAATTTATATTTATATAGTGACTTTAACATAGCAATGTCACAAGATGCTTCTCAGTATGACAGCGAGGCACATGAGGAGTTATTAGGTCAGTGAACAAAAGCATGGTCAAAGAGGTAGGGTGTTTTTTATTCGTTCATGGGATGTGGGCATTGCTGGCTATGCCAGCATTTATTGCCCATCCCTAATTACCCTTGTTCAGAAGGCATTTTAAGAGCCAACCAAATTGCTATGGGTCTGGAGTCATATGTTGACCAGACCAGGTAAGGACAGCAGATTTCCTTCCCTAAAGGATGTTAGTGAACCTGATGGGTGAAATGCCTTAAAGGAATCCAGCAATCCGAGTTTTAAAATTATCGGTTTACCTAGCACCAACTGTCATTTGTGGAGAGGTTCCAAATTTCTGCCACCCTGTGTGAGTAGAGGAGTTTCCTGGCTTCACTCCTGAGAGGTCTGGCTCTCATTTTCAGATTACTTCCGCTGGTCCTAGGCTCCCCAACCAGCGGAAATAGTTTCTCTCTATCGATCTTATTTGTTCCCCTTAATACCTTGAAAACAAATCACCCCCAAACCTCTAAATTCCAGGGAATGTAATCCCTGTAATGTGACCCGTGGAGTCCATTGTGGTGAATCTACACTGCTCTCCCTCCAAGACCAATATATCCTTCCTAAGTTATGATGCCTAGAACTGCTCACTGTTCTCCAGGTATGGTCAAACAGCCCTTTGTATAGCTGAAGTATGACTTCTACCCCTTTGTACTCTTGTCCTCTAAATGGAAAGGCCACTAGTCCATTAGCCATTTTTGATTATTTCCTGTACCTGGTTTATGACATTTTAATGACCTGTGTACCTGGGCCCACAAGTCTCTTTGGCCCGCCACTGTTTCTGGCTTTTCACCATTTAGAAAGTGCCCTATTCTATCCTGTTTAGGTCCAAACTGGATGACATTGAAATCCATTTGCCACAGGTTTTCCCATTCACTTCATCCATCAGTAGGTCTGTCATTTTATGCTTCCATCTGCACTGCTGACAATGCTGCATATCTTTGTGTCAAGGGAAAATTTGGATATGTGCTTTTCTCTCCCATCATCGAAGCCGTTATTAAATCCAGTGAATAGCTGAGGCTCCAACACAAATCCTTGTGGGACACCAATAGTCACATTCTGTCAATTAGAATACCTACTCTTTATCCCGACTGTCTGTCTCCTGCCACTCAGCCAACTTCCTATCCAGGTCAATAATTTACCTCAATGCGATCAGCTTCTACTTTAGCTAACATGAGGGGCATCTATCAAATCAAGTCCATATAAATAAGATGCATAGACATTCCCCTTTAGTCACCTCTTCAAAAAATCCAATCAGCTTCGTCAGGCATGACCTACCCTTTACAAATCCATGTTGATTATTATCAACTAAGAATCTCCAAGATGTTCAGTCAGCCTATCCTCAATTAGAGCCTCTCGTAATTTTCTGACTGGTCCCTAGTTTTCCTTTGCCACTTTTCAAAAGCTTGGTCAAAGAGGTAGGTTTTAAGTAGTGTCTTAAGGAAGAGAGAGAGAGAGAGAGAGAGAGATAGAGAGGCAGAGAGGCAGAGGCGTTTAGGGAAGGAGCTCCAGAGCTTGGCTGCCATGGTGGAGCGATGAAAATCAGGGGATGTTCACGAGACCAAATTGGAGGAGAAGGAACTTTGAAGGGTTGGAGGGCAGAAGGAGACTATAGAAAATGTCACAGTGCAGGGGGTGGGTGTGTGGCGAAACCATGGAAGGAATTGAGCACGAGGATGAGAATTTTTTAGTTGTAGTGTTCTTGGAGCAGGGACAGCGGGAGTGATAATCCATAGACAAACTGTTTAATCTGATGTTCAAATCAATATTTATAGACAAGCTCCTGACAATAACATTGTGCATAAGTCATTGAAGATGGCAGGATAGGTTGATAAAGCAAACGGGATCCTAGGCTTTATTAATAAGGACAGAGAGCATAAGAACAACAAGGTTGTTCTAAACTTGTACAAAACACTGGTAAGGTCTCAAATGGAGTATTGCGTCTGATTCTGGACATCAGAAAAAAATGTGGAGGTATTGGAGACCGAGCAGAAAAGATTCACAAGAATGGTTCCAGGGATGAGGAACTTTAGCTATGTAGATAAATTGAAGAATATGGGGCTGTTTTCCTTGGAGAAGAGAAGGTTGAGAGGAGATTTGATAAAGGTGTTCAAAATCATGAGGAGCCTGGACAGAGTAGATAGGAAGAAACTGTTCCCATTGGAGGAAGGATTGCACACGAGGGCACAGATTTATTGGAGA
This sequence comes from Carcharodon carcharias, assembly GCF_017639515.1. Taxonomy (NCBI): domain Eukaryota; kingdom Metazoa; phylum Chordata; class Chondrichthyes; order Lamniformes; family Lamnidae; genus Carcharodon; species Carcharodon carcharias. The sequence goes on from NC_054482.1 coordinate 117,186,165, forward strand.
CATGAGGAGACACTATTACACAGGAAGTGGTTAGGATCTGGAATGCACTGTGACAGTGTGGTGGAGGCAGGTTCTATTAAGACATTCAATGGGGAATTAAATCATTATCGGAAAAAAAGAACATGCAGGGCTAGAGGGAGGAGGCAAGGACACGGCACTAGGTGAATTGCTCATTCAGAGAGCTGGCACAGACACAATGGGCCGAATGGCCTCCTTCTGTACTGTAACCATTCTCTAATTTTTAAGATTGGGCAATTATTGCTGCAGACCCCAGTCTTGACATTTCTATTGTGTTGTTAATGTAGGGGACTGACTCTCTTTCCTCCTTTATAATCAGTTAAAACAGCACTGGTAACACTTGCCTCATTTTCTTTCAGGAACAAGACCATTTTATTCTACTTCAATATCCTTAAGTGTGCAAGTCCTGCAGTCCTTATAAATTTGCAGTGCCCAACTAAACAGGTAAGACATGTCTGCAGAGTCTGATACAGCAGCACACCCCAGGTATTGACCCTCTGACAGTGCAGCACTCCCTCAGTACTGACCCTCTGACAGTGCAGCACTCCCTCAGTACTGACCCTCTGACAGTGCAACGCTCCCTCAGTACAGACCCTCGGACAGTGCAGCGCTCCCTCGGTACCGACCCTCGGACAGTGCAACGCTCCCTCAGTACAGACCCTCTGACAGTGCAGCGCTCCCTCGGTACCGACCCTCTGACAGTGCAGCGCTCCCTCGGTACCGACCCTCGGACAGTGCAGCGCTCCCTCGGTACCGACCCTCGGACAGTGCAGCGCTCCCTCGGTACCGACCCTCGGACAGTGCAGCGCTCCCTCGGTACCGACCCTCGGACAGTGCAGCGCTCCCTCGGTACCGACCCTCGGACAGTGCAGCGCTCCCTCGGTACCGACCCTCCGATAGTGCAGCACTTCCTCAGTACTGACCCTCTGACAGTGCAGCACTCCCTCAGTACTGACCCTCTGACAGTGCAGCGCTCCCTCGGTACAGACCCTCTGACAGTGCAGCGCTCCCTCGGTACAGACCCTCTGACCGTGCAGCGCTCCCTCGGTACCGACCCTCGGACAGTGCAGCGCTCCCTCGGTACCGACCCTCGGACAGTGCAGCGCTCCCTCGGTACCGACCCTCCGACAGTGCAGCGCTCCCTCGGTACCGACCCTCCGACAGTGCAGCGCTCCCTCGGTACCGACCCTCGGACAGTGCAGCGCTCCCTCGGTACCGACCCTCGGACAGTGCAGCGCTCCCTCGGTACCGACCCTCCGACAGTGCAGCGCTCCCTCGGTACCGACCCACAAACAGTGCAGCGCTCCCTCGGTACCGATCCTCGGACAGTGCAGCGCTCCCTCGGTACCGACCCTCGGACAGTGCAGCGCTCCCTCGGTACCGACCCTCGGACAGTGCAGCGCTCCCTGGGTACCGACCCTCGGACAGTGCAGCGCTCCCTCGGTACCAACCCTCCGACAGTGCAGCGCTCCCTCGGTACCGATGCTTGGACAGTGCAGCGCTCCCTCGGTACCGACTCTCCGACAGTGCAGCGCTCCCTCGGTACCGATGCTCGGACAGTGCAGCGCTCCCTCGGTACCGACCCTCGGACAGTGCAGCGCTCCCTCGGTACCGACCCTCCGACAGCGCAGCGCTCCCTCGGCACCGACCCTCGGACAGTGCAGCGCTCCCTCGGCACCGACCCTCCGACAGTGCAGCGCTTCCTTGGCACCGACCCTCCGACAGTGCAGCGCTCCCTCAGCTCTGCACTGAGTTACGTGTTCAGCATGATCCTCCAGTTGAGCGGTGTGAGTTTTATCCATTTTACCCAGTCTTACTGCTTGTGTCCAGCTTACCCAGAGGTTCTGGGAGGGACAACATTTGGAGTTGAGTTCGCTGGGTTAAAACCCCCTTTTTACATTATTCAATCTAATTCCTTTTTCCATAGAAGGAGCACTGAATTGAACATTTAAAATTTAATTGTTAATATTTTCCTCTCTTTTTACCAGGTCTGTGTTGAGAAATGTCCAAACCGATTCGCCCGTTACAGCGACATGAAATCTGCTTTCAGCTGGAACAAAACTTATTGGGAGTATTACCGGCAGTTTTGCCAGCCTGGTTTCAATACACCTCGGAAGGTGAGTGCAATCTGTAAATTTACACAGGTTAGAATCATACAGAAGTTTACAACACAGAAACTGGCCATTCGGCCCAAATGGTCCATGTTGGTGCCTCTCCTCCCCATGAGCCTCCTCCTATTCCCCCATTATCTCACCCTATCATGCGTGTTCCTTTCTCACTCATGTGTTTTTCCAGCTTCCCCTTAAATGTAGATATACTATTCACCTCCACCACTCTCTGTGATAGCAAGTTCCACATTCTCACCACTCGCTGCGCAAAGCAGTTTCTCCTGAATTCCCGATTGGATTTATTAGTGACTATCATATTTATAAACCCTCGTGCTGGTCTCCCCTGCAAGTGCAAACATCTTTTATACATCTATCTTCTCAAATCCTTTTTATTTTTAATATCCCCTAACAGGTCACATCCTCTGCTTTCTCTTTTCCAGAGAAAAAAGTCTCAGTATATTTAGTTTTTTTTTCTTGATAGTTATTACCTTTCAGCTCTGTTATCATGCTCATAAATCTTTTCAGCACCTTCTGCAGTGCCTCTATATCTTTTTGTAACCTGGAAACCAAAGCTGTGCGCAGCATTCCAAGTGCCATCTAACAAAGATCCTCCATAAGTTATACATTACATTTTTGCTTTTCAGTTCTACGCTTTGGAACATGGATTTCTGCAAATTTCTACTTCTCTGTAGCTCTGAAGAAGGGTCATACGTACTCGAACCACTAACTCTGCTTCTCTCTCCACGGGTGCTGTCAGACCTGCTGAGTTTTTCTGCATTTTTTGTTTTTGTTATGGATCCCCAAACTATGGGTTGCGACCTCCACCCCACCCTGACCCCAGCGGGGTCAAAGGGCGAGACTTTGGCGTCATGAGCTCAAAGGCTGCGTTTTGACAGCTGCGAGGCCCCTTTAAATGTTTGTGGGTTTATTTCCCCCTGTTGTTGGGTATGGTTTAATCGTCTTTCCTGTGAGGAGCAATTGCTTCTCCTACCACAGCCAGTAAAAAGGTGGTTGTTCGCTTTAATTTCAGGCCAAGCCCAGTAATTCTAAACCTTCCCCACTCCTGCTCAATAACCACCACTGCCCCCACAGGAGCTCTCTAACCCAATCTCCACCCCCCCCGCCCCCCCCCCCCCCCCACCCAAATTTTCACTCTAGCATCACACAACGTCTGAGACATTAAAATGCGGCCACACCTGGAAAAATGTTTGGGAAGGACTGCCTTAGAAATAAGCCCCCATGCCCTGTCTGTTTTTTTTTTATAGCCTTATTAACCTACGTCGTTATTTTTAGCGATTTGTGTTTCTGTATCCCTAGATCTCTCTGCTCCTTGACCCCATTCAGGCTCTTATTTTCCAAAGGGTCTATGTCTCCTTGCTCTTCCTTTCAAAATGTAGCACCTCTCTCTTACCTGTCTTCACTCTGCGACTTTGAAATTCTATTCCGTTAGTAATGAGCTCCAGTGCTTGGTTTGTGTTTCTACTTGGCTTTATTAATTTTAAACACCTCAACCAGGTCACACCTCAGCCTTCAGTTTTCTAGAGAAAAGATCCCCAGCCTGTTCAATCTTTCCTGATAGCTACAACCTCTGCTGTTTCCCAATTGTCGCTTGCCTTTGGTGAGACGGCTGCTAATGATGTCCCTGAACCCAACTGCAATTGTTCGATCCCAACTTTGACATCAATGCACCTCTCAGTGAATGTTACCCAAAGTGACATTCAAAGGTTACCTTGTTCATAAATCCTTACAACTCCTGTAGCTTTCCTTTGAATAAGTTGGAAATCAGACGTTATTTCTGGCAAATGCTGCAAGGATTGATAAGCTTCGTAGGGGTGAATTGTTAATCCGTGGAGCTATTTATCTATAGTAAACCAGTGCTGATAGGAATTACATTCTAATGTTTTCCTTCTCGTGTTAAGCAGAAAATGGCAGGGCTGCTTTTAATTCCTTCAGATTGTTACAGTAACGTGATGACAATTTATTACTTGTGTTTCACGGTGAATAAAGAAAGTTAAATGGAGCGTGATGGTTTTATACGCGTTTTCCTCTGCTCCTTCTCCATTTTCCATTCAGTGAAACAATTGCCCAGAATGGTTCGTTAACCACACAACCCAATCCCCTGTCATGCATCACCTAGAAGGACAAGGGCAATGGGTGTATGGGAACATCACCACCTCCCATTCTGCCTTCAAGTCACAATACCATTCAGACTTGTTAAATATATCGCTGTTCCTCCATCATCCCCACTGCGTTAAAATCCTGGGGCTCCCTTCCTAAAAAACACTGTGGGAGCAACTTCACCACATGGACCTTGGCAGTACATGAAGGAGCACCCACTTCCCCATCCCCACCACACACCCTCACTCCTGCAATCCCCCACTCCACCACCACCTCCTCAGCGCAACTAAGGATGAATAACAAAGCTAACACACATCCCAAGAATTAAGCTTTCAGAATTGCATGATGTCCACTTTCCCCTTTAGTTAAAGGGACACTGGAGACCAATCAGTTGAACAATGCAGTGCATGGTCGATGATTGGATCCATTTCTGTGTGTTTTTCACGTGGGTCTGACTTGTTTATCCAGTGAGCATTTGGGAGTTACACCCTCGCAAGGATCCAGGCTTCGTCGCCAATCAGCCCATTTTCAAGTGGGCAAAACTGTGACAAATGGACAGCATTGGGGGCAAGTCTGAGGCTGACCCTAGAAAGATAAATCAGTGTTTTCTAAATGTTGAGAAGCTAGGAATTTGGAAAAATGAAGAGATTTGGGAGTCTAAGGATAGTACACTGAAGTTGGCCTTGATCTGAGGGTATCCACATTATGAAGGGGTGAAAGTGTTTTACTGTTTATATAAGGTTCTGATCAGAGCCCGTGTGATGCGCTGAGTTCAGTTTCTGAGCATGGCACCAGGAGGGATGTCTTGGCCTTGGAGGAGGTGCAGTGCCAATCCACCAGAACGCTACCAGGATTAAGAACAAAAACAGAAATACCTGGAAAAACTCAGCAGGTCTGGCAGCATCGGTGGAGAAGAGCAAAGTTGATGTTTCGAGTCCTCATGACTCTTCAACAGAACTAAGTAGAAATAGGAAAGGGGTGAATTATAAGCTGGTTTGGCAGGGGGGGGGGAGAAGTTTGGGGGAGGTGTTGTTGGGACAAGCAAGCAGTGATAGGAGGGGATAACCAAAAGATGTCACAGACAAAAGAACAAAGAGGTGTTGAAGGTGGTGATATTATCTAAAAGACTGTGCTAATTAAGAGTGGAGAGCAGGACAAGCAAGGTAGCTGTAGTGGGGGTGGGGTGAAATAAACAATGGGTAGAATACCAGGATTAAGAATTAAGTCTTAAGGACAGGTTGCATAAGGTAGGCTTGTATTCGCTCACGTATTGAAGAAACAGTGTGACCTATTTGAGATGTTTGAGATGATTAAAAGATTTGATGGGGTAGATAGAGAAAAAATACAGATCTGGCGTGTGTGGGGGTTGGGGTGGGTGGGGGGGTGGTGCTGCGGTGTTGCTGGTGAAGTAGTCCAGAACAAGGGAGCAGAATCTTAAAATTAAAGCCGGACTGTTCAGGGATGATGTTAAGAAGCATTCTTCACACATGGTAGAGTGGAAACCTGGAACTCTCCCCCCCACCAAAAAGCTGTGGATGCTGGGGTTCAGTTGAAGCTTTCAAGACTGAGATTGATAAATTTTTATTTGGAAAGGGCATTGACCCATATTGAGCCAAATATGGGCCAATGTAGTTTGAGATGCAGATCAGTGAATTGGGAACAGTTTTGAAGGGCTGAATGGTCTCCTCCTGTCCCTATATCCAATGTAGCATTACAACTGTCACATATTAGAAGGTGAGCTAGCCAGATTTTGGTGTATTATTGTCTCCAATATTGCTTTTAAATTCATTTACGGGATGTGGGCATCACTGGCTGGGCCAGCATTTATTGCCCATGCCTAATTGCCCTTGAGAAGTTGGTGGTGAGCTGCCTTCTTGAGCCGCTGCAGTCCATGTGGTGTAGGTACACCCACAGTGCTATTAGGGAGGGAGTTCCAGGATTTTGACCCAGCGACAGTGAAGGAACGGTGATATATTTCCAAGTCAGGATGGTGAGTGACTTGGAGGGGAACTTCCAGGTGGTGGTGTTCCCATGTGTCTGCTGCCCTTGTCCTTCTAGATGGTAGTGGTCGTGGGTTTGGAAGGTGCTGGTGAAGGAGCCTTTTCCCCTGATTGGAGTTCAAGGTTTTTCAGATGAGCAATAGAATTGGCAGTAGGCTGGTGTAGCAGAGGTCAAAACCCTATAAAGAAGGAATTTGAATTGTTCTAGTTCCATATTCTGTCCCAAAGTATAATTACAAAGTACTTCGAGCACAGAAGCAGACCATTCAGTCCAAGTGGTTCATGCTGGAGCTTCCGCTCAACACGAGTGTCCTCCCACAGTTCTTCACCCCACCCTATCAGCATATCCTTCTATCCTTTTCTCCTCTCATGTGTATATCCAACTTCCCCTTAAATGTATCTATACTGTTCCCCTCAACCACCCCCTGTGGTAGCAAGTTCCACATTCTCACCACTTTCTGGGTAAAGAGGTTTCTCCTGAATTCCCGATTGGATTAATTAGTGACCATCTTCTATTTATGACCCCCAGTTTTAGCCTTCCCCACAACTGGAAATATCTTCTCTATATTAACTCTATAAACTCCTTTGTGATTTTAAAGACTGGTATCAGGTCACCCCCTCTGATTACTCTTCCTAGAGAAAAGAACGCTGGAATGTTCAATCTTTCCTGATATCACAACTTCCCAGTCCTGATGTTACCTTTGTAGATTTTTCTGACGGGTTCACTGCTGCCTCTCAGTGGTTTCAACAATATGGAGGCTGAACTGTGTACAGAAATTCACAACCAAACAAATTCTTTGAAGTGCAATCTCTTCTGTGGAGCGCTGTTGGGTCATGTATCAATCGGAGGGTAGAATGGGATATTTTGGGCCCTGCTGGCTGGATGGGCTAAGATGTGTCCCAATTGTTTCTCTTGCCTCTTTTTTACACCGTGCTGCGCTCTGAACAAAATAGTTTTCCATTTAGCAAAGTATTGCACATTCTGTTAACCCCCCACTTCTTGTGTTGTCCTTTACGTTTTAGTCTGCTGTCCAAGTGATCCGAGATGAAGATTGTCCAGCAATGATTGTTCCCAGCCGACCATGTACGTATGGAATCTTCTTTGGGTAAAACACCACCCAAGGGGTGGATCCACAGCCCACGCTGCGGGAGAGGAGGTCAAGCCCACAGGGGTTGCAATTCAGGAGGCGAATGTTGTCAGGCTATCTCATGGCCATTATTCCTGTGATTTCAATTCACCGCTGCTGGGAGGTGGGAGATGGTGGGATCATTCCCTGCAAAGCAATGAAGCCAAAATTTACAGTTTTGCAGCATTGGAACATATATCTTAGCTTTGGCAGCTTTTTCAATTGAAACAAAGACATTAGGAATAGGAGGCGACCTCTCAGCCCCTCAGAACCACTCTGCTGTTCACTGAGATCAGGGCTGATCTGTATATTAACAGAATCTACCAGCGTTGGTTCCATAACCCTTGCTATCCTTGTCTAACAAAAATCTATCAGTCCCACAGATGATGGCTGGGATTTTCACCAAGTCGGGGTGACTTGGGAACCCTTTAAATAGGGCAGGCAGGTCCTGATTCCGGGATTCGCAACCCCATTCCCTGCTTGTCTGATTTTCGGGAGTGCCTTTAATGGGTGTGGGCTGGTTCCTGTAAAAAGCCGGCATCCAGCACTCCAAACCAGACCGGATCCATCCCGGAGATAGGTACATCCCACTCCTCCACAATTTTCATGGAATCAGGCCAAGGCTTTAGAGAGTGGTGGTTCATGGCTCCACATACATAATGAGGCTTGGCCGAGAGCCCAGGCAACCATTACACTTGTTGAACAGAGAAAACATTGTTTGGTTGACAGATCATGCTCTCCGATCTCTGCTGCTGTCAATTTCACAGCATTTGTTTACACAACGTTTAGTGGTTTCGCGGGTTTGCGATTTTTATTATTGCTACTTTAAAGGCTATGGATGATGGACACCTTTATTAGCTTGTAGTCAAATGTAGGAGATTAATTACATTTTTTTAAAAGCTTTTTTTTACACATCCTACTGTCACTACCGGGTCTGTTAGTTCTTGACAGTATATAGTGGGTCAATAGCCATGGAAGTGCCGTAGCTTGGCATGGGGGGCATGAGGGGCCCTGGGGATGGGTGGGGGCATGAAGTGGCCTGGGGAGTGTTTGGAGGGTGTGAGAGGTGAGTGTTGGAGGACCTTTGTGGTTTTGTTTTAGCTGGGACAAAGCCCCACGCTCCTGTGGCTGTCTCCAAACCTTTTATCGGAACGGCTGGACCAACCCAGCTCGCACTTGTCCCCCGGCAATGGAGATCTTGTCCTTATGCCCACTGTCTCCCGAAGTGGGTGGGCCAAGCCGGGAATTTTCCTGACTCCCACTCCCTGCTTCGAGGGTGAAAATCCAGGTCGATATTTTCAATCGACTCCCAACTCCAGCAGCTTTTTTTGGGGGGAGAGCGTTCCAGATTCCCATTCCCCTTTGTGTGAAGAAGAGCTGCCTGACATCATCCCTGGCCTCCAGTTTTAAGGTTTTGTCCCCTTATTCTGGACTCCCCACCCTCCCCACCACCCCCGCCAGAGGAAATTGTTTCTCTTGATTTACCTTATCAGCTTATTTTGTCATCTTAAACCCCTCAATTAGATCACCACTTTCTCTTCTATACTCAAGAGAATACAAGTCCAGTCTATGCAACCTATACTTTTAATTTAATCCTTTTAACCCCAGCATCATTCTGCTCTGCACCCTCTCCAGGACCCAGAGTTGAACCCAGTTAGCTCCAGATGGGGTCTAACCAGAATTTAATATAACCATAGTATAATTTCCAGTATACCTGACTCTTTGAGATAAAAGCTAACATTCCATTAGTCTTTATAATTACTTTTTTATATCGCTCCACTAGATTTTTGTGATTTCTGTACATATACCCCCAAATCTCTCTTCTCTCCCACCCTCCTAACTTCTGACCATTTTGGAAATGCCCTGGTCCAATGTGGATGAATTTGCACATCCCCACATTGAACTCCATCTGTCACAGTTTTGCACACTCACTCAATCTATCAATTTCCCTTTGCAACTTCCTGTTTAATTATATTGATAATTGTTTAATTCATCTACACTGTTTAGAATGCCTCCTAACTTAGTATCATTAACAAATGTTACAGATGTGTACAGATCCCTGTTGGCAATGAAAGACTCTCATGTTTGTGTCAAACGACTGTACATCATTTTAAAGAAGAAATTAGCAATCAAAATTTAGGGAAATAAAATTGTACTTCTCTATTTTTGCCATTGTCAATGAGAAAAAGCTTTTTTACACAGAGTGGATGGGATGTGGACTGAGTGCAGTGGATACAAAGTCAGATGAAACCACAAAAGGGGATTGGATAAATGAAGGAGAACACATTGCAGAAATATGGGGAAGGAGCTGTAGATTTGGGACGAATTGGATTGTTCTTCAAAAGAGTTGGTGGAGTGTTGATGGGCTGAATGGCCTCTTTGTGCTAGAATTTGATTCTATCAAAGTTATGTAACAGGGAAGTGTATGTTAAACTTCTATAGAGCATTGGCGCCACCTCATATGGAGCAATGATTCTGGTGCCTGCTCATGGAGGGTGCTTTGGTCTCCATTTTAAAAAATATATCGAATGGAGAAGGCGCAAGGAAGATTTATATGGGTGATGTCAGAACTGGGAGGTTCTCATTAATTATAATGAGAGGAAGGATTGAACAGGTTGGTGAGTCTTTTCTCCAGAAAAGGAAAGACTGAATGGGGGAGGTGACCTGATGGAGGTCGTTATGAAGGAATTTTATAGGGGTAGACGTAGAAAGGATGTTTCCACTTGTGGAACCTAAAACTAGGAATCGTAAATATAAGACGGTCATTGATTAAATCCAATCGGGAATTCAGGAGAAACTTCTTTATCCAGAGAGCGGTGAGAATGTAGAGGGAGTGGTTGGGGTGAATAATATAGATACATTTAAGGGGAAGCTGGATAAGCACATGAGGGAGAGAGCATTAGAGGGATATGCTGATAGGGTGAGATGGAGAAGGGTGGGAGGAGGCCCCTAAGCATGGTCTATTTGGGTCGAATAGCCTGGTTTGTGATGTACAATCTTTGTCATCGGGCCCAGAGGCGGTTGGAGGGATTTTATTTGAGCGTGCTGCTGTGTTCATCGCTAAGAGCGGGTGGCAGGATTTCTATCAACCCCTCAGTGATTTTCCTCTTCCTTTTTCTCCCCCCCCGCCCAGTTCTTCGTCGTTGCTTCCCCGACTTCACCACCAAAAACGGAATACTGACAGTGGCCAATAGAACCACCTTCAAAGATGGCTTCGGTAAAACCCGCAATGTGACTGACCTTCGGGACGCAGCCAAGTAAGTTGCTATTCACTCTGATCCTTGTGAGCCAGACTAGCTTTCAGCTCCTTAGAGCAGAGAAGGTTAAGGGGAACTTTTACTAGAGGCATTCAAGATGATGAAGGGTTTTGACAGAATAAATAAGGAGAAACTTTCAGTTGGCAGGAGGGTTGTTAATCAGAGGGTTATAAACCAGTTCTGTAATAGTAACGTCCACTTTTCTCTTGAACTGCCCCAGTTGTCCTTGTCCCCATTACTTCTCCCATGGTAATGTCTCAATTGCTTACAAACTGTGAGGGGTGTTGGGGGTAGTGTTCCTGTGGCTCAAACGCAGTGAGTTGAGAAAGGGTTAAAATGAGAGCATGGAAATGAAAAGCTTGTTCTCAGTAAAAGTGACTATGAAGCTGTTGGATTGACATATAAATCCAACTGGTTCACTAATATCCCTTAACCAGTCTTATATGTGACTGACTGTAGTCCCACACGAAGGTGGTTGACAATAACTGACCTCTGAAGTGGACCACCACTCTGCTGCATCGAAACTGATTGGAACAAAAAGCTTTCCAAGGGGCAACTAGGGATGGACAGCAATACCCACACCCCAAGAATGAATTAACGTGAAATGTGATAAAGAGCAAATGATGGACTATCTGCTACTGCTGCCACCTCCTGTCTCAATCCTATAATACCATTAACCTTACCAAAGGCTATAACAAGGCGAAGACACGTTAAGAAGGGAGAGAATGTGAAGATCAGATATGACAATGAATCTTCACATTGCACCAATGTAAACATTCATTACCCTTTGAATAATAACATTTTTCTGAAACCTGATCTAACTTTGCTTTGATACTTGTTTTAGATTTACTCTGATACCCATTCTTGATTAATTCTGACACCTGTTCTAGATTAATCTGATATATGTTATGTATTTACTCTGACTCATAATCTATGCTTATTCTGATGTTTGTTCTAGATTTACTTTGAATCACACCCTCAAGTTACTCAGAAATCTGTTCTAGATTTTCTCTAAGCCTCTTCCAGATTTATGCTGCCTGTTCTAGAATTGCTCTGCCTGTCCCTAAATCACTCTGATACCAATTCTAGAGTTTATTCTGATGCACGTTCAAGATCTACTCTGTCACACTTTCTGGATGCACTCCAACACTGTTCTAGAATCACTCTGTCGTCAATTTTAGATTCAGTGTTATACTTGTTCTAGATTTACTCTGATAACTGTTCTAGTCTCATTATATTGCATGTTTTCAATTTATTCCAATAGCTGTTCTTCTATTACTCCGTCACGTATTCTAGATTTACTGTTTACTAATGTACATTCATATCCTCTGTTTTAACCTTGTTGCTTTCCCTCCTTTATTCTAAATAACACTTTGTAATCCTCCCCCTCTATTAACCCCCTTTCCCTAAACTGTACATCTGCACCTCTCTAAACTTCTCTCACAGCTCATACCCTTTACACTTGTTGCTGTTCTCTGTGTGTTCTCCAATGCTTGTGTGCTCAAATCAAGCTTTGTGCTTTGTCGCACAGATTGGTATCCATTCTTTGTCCCATTTGCCCGGCTCACCAGACGTTGGAATTGTTGTGTGCGTCCATGGCATTTCTTATGAACATTAAATTAATGGGCTCAGGCCTGTGCAGTAACGCAGGTTTGCAGCAGAGATCATCTGCCATGTCTGGTTAATTGGTTACTGTATTATATACTAATTTTCACTTGAGATTATATCACAGTCATTAATCCTTCATGGAAGTTATGATCTGTTATTAATTTTGTGACTCTGTGTTTTGTGATGATACATCCAACAGATAAAGAATGAAATGCCCTAGGAACTATATATTTTCAACCAAAACCAGGAGATGTGATGAGGGAATAATCCCATCTCGGGGTTCGGTTGATAGTTAGAATCTAATTGTAGGCTGTCACATCATCAAAAGCCTAGCCTAGTAAAACACTCCATGATAGTTCAGGTTATTTATGTATCTTATATTTACAATAATGGCCTGGATCTTCCATGGAGCAGCGACCATCGTTGGATCGCTGCTCCGTTTGACCTTTTCCTCTGATGCTGTTCTGCATTTATTGGCTGGTGTTCTGAGCCCGGCTTCTCCAGGAGTGTGGAGCTTAGTGTCCCGCAGAGAGCTCCATCGCAGTGATGACGTGTCGGGGGTGGGGGGGAGACATGGCATACCCCCTTTTAACTGCAGCAGTTGTTGTAGGTAAGTTTAAATGTCCAGAGTGAATGTTAGTGAATGGATGAGCAAGTAAATGGCCAGGGTAGTAGGGTGGATAGGTGGGCGGGGTGAGTGGGAAGGATGGTGGATGGGTGAGGTGGTAGGTGGGTGAGGTGGTAGGTGGGTGAGGTGGTAGGTGGGTGAGGTGGTAGGTGGGTGAGGTGGTAGGTGGGTAGGGTGGTAGGTGGGTGAGGTGGTAGGTGGGTGAGGTGGTAGGTGGGTGAGGTGGTAGGTGGGTAGGGTGGTAGGTGGGTGAGGTGGTAGGTGGGTGAGGTGGTAGGTGGGTGAGGTGGTAGGTGGGTAGGGTGGTAGGTGGGTGAGGTGGTAGGTGGGTGAGGCGGTAGGTGGGTAGGGTGGTAGGTGGGTGAGGTGGTAGGTGGGTGAGGGGGTAGGTGGGTGAGGTGGTAGGTGGGTAGGGTGGTAGGTGGGTGAGGTGGTAGGTGGGTGAGGTGGTAGGTGGGTGAGGTGGTGGGTGGGTGAGGTGGTAGGTGGGTGAGGTGGTAGGTGGGTAGGGTGGTAGGTGGGTGAGGTGGTAGGTGGGTGAGGTGGTAGGTGGGTAGGGTGTGTGATGACTGTCACTTTAAGATCAATTCAACTGAGTATGTGAGGGGCTGGCTGGGTACAAACAGCCATGGGAGCTCTTTTGTAAATAGAGTTCATTTTGTTTGACTCAGAAGCTTCCCAGAGCCTGTTTCTACAGGGCGGTAGAGAGAGGTAGTTGGTGGGTAGGGTGGTGGGTGGGTAGGGTAGCTGGTGGGTGCGATGGAATGTCTGTGCAGTGGCAGATGGGCATGGTGGTGGTTGGGGAGTGTAAAGCCCCCTCCCTTACCTGGGGCTATACTCTATCTAGTCTTACTCCAGATATACAACAGCACAGAACAACCATCTGGCTTTCCTTTATTGAGTATCACATGTCACTACAGGACACTCAAACTGCCTATTGGGCTTCCTGTTTGCAAGTGTCCAGCCCCGGGTATTACTCCTCTTCACATCTCCAGGTCAAACCTTCCTGATCATCGCACTGACCCTCTCGAGCTCCTGATGTTTGTAGTGTGGAGCATGTCACGCACCCTGGTGCTAACGTCATCCCCTTTGGGACATCAGACAATGGTGGTGCTTATATTTGTCCAATCCCCTCTCGTCTGGGCTTGTTGCCAGGCAGTTGTGTCGTGGGCAGATCCCCTTATCTGAGGAAGAGTCGTACGGACTCGAAACATTAACTCTGTTTCTCTCTCCACAGATGCTGTCAGACCTGCTGAGCTTTTCCAACATTTTCTGTTTTTATTCCCCTTTTCTCCTCCTGTTCACCTTTGCCCCCGCTATGTCTATCTGGTGGGTTTCGCCTACCTTCAGCCAGTTTCAACTGGTTGAACTGTGAGCTCATAAAAGCTCAACTTTAAGTCAGAAAAACAACTTCAGCACTTATTCAGTGAGGCCCCCTTAAAGGTAAACAGTCTCCGTTCTTATCTGGTCTGTTACAGACACCCAGCTCCTTCACTGAGAAAAACAAGTTACCCCATAACCAGATGGTTTGCAGATGGGTGATTTTGTCTTTTAAGCAGAAAAACACAATTTTTAACCCTTGCCCAACTAAGCGATAGTCACCAGACTGTCCGTTTTACATCTCTTCAGTCATATAGCCTTCCTTTGTTCAACCACCCCTTGTCCATCTTTGCACACAGGACAGGTATGAGTATCGTATCGAAAGTAACTTCATCTCCAAGCATAAGGAAAAATTAGATTCAAGGAAAACATGGGTTAATAATGGGATTGCAAAAGAACTTAAAAGAAAATGGGTTGACATTAAGTCTTACAGTAGGGTGGTGGGCGGGTGAGGTGGTGGGTGGGTGAGGTGGTGGGTGGGTGAGGTGGCAAGTGGGTGAGGTGGCAAGTGGGTGAGGTGGCGGGTGGGTGAGGTGGTGGGTGAGGTGGTGGGTGGGTGAGGTGGCAAGTGGGTGAGGTGGTGGGCGGGTGAGGTGGTGGGTGGGTGAGGTGGTGGGTGGGTGAGGTGGTGGGTGAGGTGGTGGGTGGGTGAGGTGGTGGGTGAGGTGGTGGGTGGGTGAGGTGGTGGGTGGGTGAGGTGGTGGATGGGTGAGGTGGCGGGCGGGTGAGGTGGCGGGTGGGTGAGGTGGTGGGCGGGTGAGGTGGTGGGTGAGGTGGTGGGCGGGTGAGGTGGTAAGTGGGTGAGTGTGTCGGGGGATAGTTGGGTCAGGAGGGGTAGTCAGGTTTGGGGGCTAATCAGGTTCAGTAAGGGGGGGTGGGGTCGTTGGGTGGTGAGACGTGTAGTATAGCCAGAAGGGGTATTTGTGCCAGCCAGCGGCGGGGGGGTGGGGGGTGCATCAGGGAGCCGGGGTTAGTGAGGAGTTGGGGGGGGTCAGTTGGTTAGTTACCCAAGAGTTAGATTAGGATTCTCCTGGTTAACATTTCATGGGTAACAGTTCAGGTAAGTATGCCGGAACCATCCAAAGGCTGCAATTTTAGCTCAGAGTTGGACACTTTTTCAGAGGGTCCCAGGAGGTGGTGGGGAATTGCCCTGTTCACACTTCCTGGGAAATTTCCAGAGGTCAGTGCACTGGGACTCCAGCAAGGCCCCGACATGATTCTTGGATTGTACGCCCAGTCTCTGACCATCCGGAGACCGGAAGATCTGGGCCAATCTGTTAATAAAACTTTAGTGTGTGCATAATTCCTGTCCATGTTTCCCGATTTATACTGGGAATTGCCCATGTAAACGTGTCACACTGGATTCGCTCTCCCCTAATCTCCCAGCGTAGTGTCGCTGTGGCGGGGGGGGTGGGGTATATAATTACATATGTTTCAAATGTCCACATGGGAATTAATTACAGAAATATAGAAATAAGAACAGGTTTATGAAATTAAGATGGGAGCTAAATTACATCAATTCACCCTAATCCAACTATCCCGTCCATCTCTCAGACTACACTTGCTCCGATTCCCTGTATCTATAATGTTGGGAGCACAGCTAGAATAGAAACATATATTAAACAATAGTGTTGCCAGGAACGATTTCAACACAAACTTTATTTTGCAATACAACCTTTGATCAAGCACTTCAGTCGATTTCTCGTGTTCTGCTTTTAATCTTGTGAGTGTGAAGATATTCTCCTTCAGTGATAACAAGTAGTCTTTATTTTAAATTTACAGCAAAGTGACTACCATCCGTCATGGATCCAAGAGGTGTTGGAATAATTTTTGAGTAATCCCAACAGTTTGGAATGAGCTGATGTGCATTAAACCTGCATGAGCTCTTTGGCTGCTCTGTTTGTTAGTTGTGCAGATTGGTTGGAATGTGTTGCACTTCAAGAATCATGGAGGTTGGTGTTCGGTGTCAGTATGCTTGGGAAATCAGAGACTCAATGAAGTAAAGGAGCAGAGAGATGTGGGGGTACAAATAATTAAAAGCAGCAATATAGCTTAATAAAGGCACAAAAAAAAACCAAGCGAACAAACGCTCTGGAGTTCATTTCTAGAGGGATAGAATTGAAAAACAGAGTAAGTTGTGTTAAAACTATGACAGAACCTTGGTCAGACAACACTTGGAACACTGTGCGCAGTTCTGGTCTCTGCAGCATAAAAAAGGGTATGGAGCCACTGGAAAAGGTTTTAAAAGGCAAAAAGGTTTTAAAAACATGATACCAGAACTGAAAGGTTATACCTATTAGCAAAGGTTGAACCCTCTTCTAGAAAAGAGGAGTGGCCTGATAGGGGTCATTAACATGATGGAGTTATCGAAAATTAAAGATGATGTTTCCACTTGTGGGCAAGACTAGAGCTAGCGGGGGCCATCAATATAAAATAGTCACTCATAAATCCAATCGGGAATTCAGGAGAAGTTTTTTTTTAAATGGCCTTCACTGGCTGGTCCAGCATTTATTGCCCATCCCTAATTGCCCCTTGAGAAGGTGGTGGTGAGCTGTCTTCTTGAACTGCTGCAGTCCACATGGTGTAGGTACACCCACAGTGCTGCTAGGGAGGGAGTTCCAGGATTGTGACCCAGTGACAGTGAAGGAACGGTGATATATTTCCAAGTCAGGATGGTGAGTGGCTTGGAGGGGAACTTCCAGGTGGTGGTGTTCCCATCTATCTGCTGCCCTTGTCCTTCTAGATGGTAGTGGTTGTGGGTTTGGAAGATGCTGTCTCAGGAGCCTTGGTGAGTTCCTGCAGTGCATCTTGTAGATGGTACACACTGCTGCTACTGTGTGTCAGTGGTGGAGGGAGTGAATGTTTGTGGATGGGGTGCCAAAGAACTGGGCTGCTTTGTCCTGGATGGTGTCAAGCTTCTTGAGTGTTGTGGGAGCTGCACTCATCCAGGCAAGTGGGGAGTATTCCATCACACTCCTGACTTGTGCCTTGTAGATGGTGGACAGGCTTTGGGGAGTCAGGTGGTGAGTTATTCACTGCAGGATTCCTAGCCTCTGACCTGCTCTTGTAGCCACAGTATTTATATGTATACATATCAGTTTCTGGTCAATGGTAACCCCAGGATGTTGATAATGGGGGATTCAGCAATGGTAATGCCATTGAACATCAAGGGGCAATGATTAGATCTCCCTTGTTGGAGATGATCATTCTTTACCCAGAGAGTGGTGTGAATGTGGGACTCACTACCACAGGGAGTGGTTAAGGTGAGTAGTATAGATACATTTCAAGGGAAGCTGGGTGAACACACGAGGGAGAAATGAATAGAAGGATATGCTGATGGGGTGAGATGAAAAGGGACAGAAAGATGAAGACGGGAGGATGGACCAAATGTGCCAACTGGCCAGTTTCCGTGCTGGAGATACTTGTAACGTTTGTTACTGAAGAGTTTGTGGCTTTAGATTCATTGAGACTGATGATTTACATACATGTTTATTGGGCAAAATATCAAGGTGCCCTTGGCCTGGAAGATTAATGCCGCCTGCTTGTAAAAGAGGCACTTACGTATCCAATATGGCAGTGGGACAGTGCTCACCAGACACTGGGAGTGTGGCGCACACCGTACTGATGCATAGAGGTGTCCGCAAAGTGTAACTGAACCATGCAGTGTGGGGCTGCTTGAGGCCCTCTTCGTAAGGTCGGGCTACCCTGGGTACAGGCTGGTGGCAGAGCCAACTTTCTTCAGGTAAACCAGGTTTACCCACTACCTGACTGCCAGTTCTTAAAGGACCACTGCCAGCCACAGCCACTTAATAAATACAGGCCTGACTCCTGTGGTGACACAGGTGGTGGTGTTCCCATGTGTCTGCTGCTCTTATCCTTCTAGATGGCAGTGGTCATGGGTTTGGAAGGTGCTGTCTAAGGAGGTTTGGTGAGCTCCTGCAGTGCATCTTGTAGATGGTATACACTGCTGCTACTGTGCGTCAGTGGTGGAGGGAGTGAATGCTTGCGGATGTCCGTTAAGTGTAACTTGATATTTTGCCCAATAAACATGTATATAAATCATCAGACTCAATGATTCTAAAACCACAAACTCTTCAGTAACAAATGTTACATGGTATTTCCAACACAGAAACTGGCCAATTGGCACAACTGGTTCATGCTCTTTAATGTTCTACATGAGGCCTCCTCCTATCTTCATCTCTCTGTCCCTCCTGCCAGTTACTCCGCAGGCCAGCAGCTGCCTTTTGGTTTGGTCCTCGGAGGTGAGGGAGGCAGGGCATAGGGCGAGGAGAAGGAGTGAACTGGAGGGTGAGGGTGGCTGAGAAGGGGAAGGAGTAATGGGCAGAGAGCGAGAGTGGCGAAGGGTCAGAGATTCAGAGAGGGAGGGGGACTGATCAGGCAAGAGGGGCAGGGGACAGCGATTGGGAGGGGAGTGATTCGGAGGGTGAGGGAGGAGACAATGATTAGGGGAGGGGAGAGTGATCAGGACGGATTGCTCTGTTGTTTTACAGAGAGCTAGCATGGGCTGCATGGACCGAACGGCTTTCATCTTTGCTGCAATTTTAATTTTTGTTATTCTTTCATCGGGACAGTAATTGGGAGAGAGAGGGGAGTGATCAGGAGGAAGGGAACAGCAATTGTGAGGGGAATGATTAGGAGGGAGGGGGAGGGGACAGTGATTGGGAGAGAGAGGGGAGTGGTCAGGAATTAGGGGGAGGGAACAGCGATTGCGAGGGGAGTGATCAGGAGGAAGGGAACAGCGATTGTGAGGGGAATGATTAGGAGGGAGGGGGAGGGGACAGTGATTGTGAGGGGAGTGATCAGGAGGAAGGGAACAGCGATTGGGAGGGGAGTGATCAGGAATTAGGGGGAGGGGACAGTGATTGGGAGGGGTGAGTGTGTCGCTAGCTAGGCCAGCATTTATTGCCCAGCCCTAATTGTGAAATTGTGAACCGCTGCAGTCCATGTGGTGTAGGTACACCCACAGTGCTGCTAGGGAGGGAGTTCTAGGATTTTGACCCAGCGACAGTGAAGGAACGGCGATATAGTTCCAAATCAGGATGCCTCCATGACTCTATGGCTTGAAAAGGTAGATTTTGAGAGGATGTTCCTGGGGTGAGAATATCTAGAACTAGGGATCATAGTCTCAGAATAAGATTTCAGCCATTTAGGACTGATGTCAGGAGTAATTTTTTTAATCAGAGGGTTGTGAACCTTTGGAATTCGCTATCCCTGAGGGATGTGGGTCATTGAATATATTCAAGATTAAGATCAATAGTTCCTTGAAATCTAAAGGAATCAAATGCTCTAGGGATTGGGTGCCAAAGTGGATATGGGATTGAAGAACAAACATGATCTTACTGAACACAGAGCATGCTCCAGGAGCCAAAGGCCCAGCTTCCACTCCTATTTCTTATGATCTAATGAGGGGACCCCGAAACGTTTGAGTGGGACTGAGTGATATTGTGATGGATGAAAGGAACATTTTGGTAGAAAATGAAGACAAAATGTCAAGGGTCAACAGGGCACATCACAGGGTCATAAGGGAGGAACACACAAACATATCAATTTTAAAAGGGAGATGGATCCAGTTGGGTAACTATAGACCAGTTAGGAACAGAGGAACTGGAGGAAGCCATTCAGCCTCTAAAGCCTGTTCTGCCATTCAACGCGATCATGGCTGATATGTAGCCCAAATCCATTTACTGTACCTGGCTTTGCCCCATATTCTTTAATACATTTGGATAACAAAAACCCATCAATCTCAGATTTAAAAATTTGCGATTGACCTGGCAGCAATGACTGTTTGTGGAAGAGAGTTCCATACTGCTACCATACTTTGTGTGAAGAGTGTCCTAACTTCACTCCTAAAACATTTGGCTCTAATGTTAGACTGTGCCCCCTAGTCCTAGACTCCCCAACTAGTGGAGTTAGTGTCTCCTAAGCTACCATATCTGTCCCCTTAATACCTTGGAAAAACTTCAGTTAAACCACTCCTTAACCTTCTGAATACAGCTTGTTTTATTAGTTGGCATTTTCCTTCAATTAATCAAAGAAGATTCATATATTTAGATAAAGGGAAAATAACTAGAGTTGGTCAATGGATTTCAAAAGGGACAATCAGGCTTTCAATAATAAGTGTGAGCCAACACTGTGAGTGGGAGTGAGCTCTGCTTGAGGGTGGAGGGGATTTGGGGGCACAGGGTCAAAGGGTCACAGGTCATTAAAGGAGGCATCTGAGAAGCTGAAAAACAGTTAATGGTTTTCTAGATTTAATCAGAGGATACGGAATGTTAAAGCCAAGAGCTAACAATGAGCTGACATCAATCATTTAATAACACCTCAGTTAGAGCAGCATGTACAGTTGAAGCATCAACCGTGCTTCGGGGGATACTTGTCACTGAGTCTGAGGTTGTGGGTTCAAATCCCAGCCCAGAGAGTAGAGAACACAATCTAAGCGGATGCTTTCAGGGCAATACTGAGGGAGTGCTGCACTGTTGGACAATCAGTACTGAGGGAGTGCTGCACTGTCACAGGGCCAGTACTGAGGGAGTGCTGCACTGTTGGAGGGTCAGTACTGAGGGAGTGCTGCACTGTCAAAGGGTCAGTACTGAGGGGGTGCTGCACTGTCAGAGGGTCAGTACTGATGGGGTGCTGCACTGTCAGAGGGTCAGTACTGAGGGAGTGCTTCACTGTCAGAGGGCCAGTACTGAGGGAGTGCTGCACTGTCAGAGGGTCAGTACTGAGGGGGTGCTGCACTGTTGGACAATCAGTACTGAGGGAGTGCTGCACTGTCACAGGGCCAGTACTGAGGGAGTGCTGCACTGTCGGAGGGTCAGTACTGAGGGGCTGCTGCACTGTCAGAGGGTCAGTACTGATGGGGTGCTGCACTGTCAGAGGGTCAGTACTGTGGGAGCACTGCACTGTCAGAGAGTCAGTACTGAGGGAGTGCTGCACTGTCAGAGGGTCAGTACTGAGGGAGTGCTGCACTGTCAGAGGGTCAGTACTGAGGGAGTGCTGCACTGTCAGAGAGTCAGTACTGAGGGAGTGCTGCACTGTCAGAGAGTCAGTACTGAGGGAGTGCTGCACTGTCAGAGAGTCAGTACTGAGGGAGTGCTGCACTGTCAGAGAGTCAGTACTGAGGGAGTGCTGCACTGTCAGAGGGTCAGTACTGAGGGGGTGCTGCATTGTGGGAGAGATGCCATAATGAGATTTGAACAGAGCATGAGCCTCTGGATTACTAGTCCAGTGCCAGGACCACTGCTCCACTGTCTTCCCCTTCTATGTGAATGGACTGTCAGTTCTCCCCCCCAACTTAATCCCTCTTTGACCCTCCACTTTTCAGATGAAATGTTAAACTGAGGCTCCATCTACCATCTCGGGTGGATGTAAGAGCTCCCATGGCCCGGTTTGAAAGGTGGGCAGGGCAGTTCCCCCCAGTGCCCTGACAAATATTTATCCTCAACCAAAAATCAGATTATCTGGTCATTATCACAGGGCTGTTTGCGAGAGCTTGCTGTGTGCAAATTGGCTGCTACGTTTCTTACGATAGAATATCAACTGCAGTTTCAAAATGCTTTCTTGGTTTTAGAGCATCTGGAGATTGTGACAGATGCTATATAAATGCAAGTTCTTGTTTTTCTTTCTCATTTTCTTCACCTGCAATTGGTTTTCCTTGTCCAATACCAACATGTATTTTTCTGGATTTTTATAACCCATGTTTCTCCTACCAGTTTTCTTCCTTATCTTGTCTTTAACCGTCCTCAAGGTCCTTCTGTTCAGCATTTTTCTATTGCTCGATATTTTTTATCGCATTGGAGCTGTTGTAACCTCAATGTCCTTGTATGGCAGGTGTATAGATTCCAATGGACATGGGAACATGCTCCTTCTCCATTGCTTCCACTTCCTTCATTGTAGACGGTGATCTTACAGCTGCAGAAGGCCCTGTTAGACCATAACCAGATTCTGTGTTGAGTTCTGCGCACTGCTCCTTGGAAGGGATAGACTTCTCTTGGAGGGGGTGCTGTGCAGATTCACCAGAATTGCACATGGGTTTAAAAGATCTAATTATGCGGACGGGTTGCATGAATTAGAGTTGAACAATTTCAGATCATAACCTCTGCCCCTGTTTTTTAGGCTGGCAGCTCTTTTGGTGATGATTCTGCTATTCCCTATTTACAATTCATCTGGACTGAACATTTGAAGCTCCTCTTGTCCCATTGTCATCGCCTTTGCATTTCCCCCTCATCATCATCATCAGTTAATCCCTCCTGCCATCCACCCTATTACACAGCTTCCCCCTTTCCCTGGCTCACTACTTGCTTAAAACCTGTGACATCTCTTTTTCCAGTTCTGGTGAGAGGTCATCGATCTGAAATGTTAATGCTGTTTCTCTCTCCACAGACGCCGTTAGACATGCTGGGTATTACCAGCACTTTCTGTTTTTATTTCATATTTCTCACATCTGCAGGATTTTGTGTTATCGGAGAGTTCAAGAACCAGGTGGCATGAATTTAAAGTAATTGATTGAAGGATTGGGGGAGGAGCTGAGGAGTAATTTATTTACTCAGACAGGTAGTGGGGATCAGGAACTCATTGCTTGAAAGGGTGGTAGAGACAGAAAACCCTCATCACATTTAAAAAAACCCTTGGATATTGTAATGATGATGGAGCAGACAGGTTTCAACAAGAAACAGATAAGCCTTATTACAGAGAGCTTTTTCAGGTGTTGCTTGCTCGATCAGGACTCTCGTCAGGAAACCCCACCCCCCAGATTACTCACGCTTAGGGCTCATTGGTTGAAGCCTCCAAGAACATCACATGACCCCTGATAGACAGCAGGGCAGTCTATACCTTCAGTTACTACATTCCCCCCCCCCCTTTAGTTCTTTTACAGTTTTGAGTTACAGAGAACATTTGAATACCCAATGATATACAACTTCAGGTGATTAAATATTAAGCCTCTGAGGTGCTCTCCTTATTCAGTTAGAGAGGCATAGCTATACCACTTGAGGTTCCTCAACAGGATCGACATGATCAGGAACTGCAGCACGAGATACATCATTAGAAAGTGGCAGTTGTGGGTTAGGCAACTCTACAGAGACATTGACTATGTCAATTCTAGGTTGATCTGTCACCTCAGGGATTGATGGTTCAACGTTAGTTACAGGTGGAATAGTTGGTTGTTGGAGTGTCTCTCTTTCACATCTTTTTGAGTGATTCTGTCTTCCACTTCCAACTGGAAGGATAAGGAACCAGTCTCTGAGACAATGGTTCCAGGAACCCAACAAGGTCCACTTCCAAAATTTCACACGAATACTGTGTCTCCTACACTGTGTGAGTTTTACTGTGAATATCGTGATGCATTTTTGATTACTCTGATTCCTCTCTACCTTCTCCTCTAAGTATGGAAACACCAGACTTAACATTGTACATAGGCAGCGTTTCAGCAATAACTCAGACGGTTTTGAACCTGTAGTCGAATGTGGTGATGTACAATAACAGAGAAGAAAGTGGGAAAGTCGAGTTTCTAGAGAACCTTCTGATGATGCCTTCATTCCAGGTTTGAAAGTTTGCACAGCTCTCTTGGCTAAACCATTTGATGAGGGACTGTCTTTGTCTGATTCCATTTAAAGCCATGAAACTCTGTACTGGCAAAGACAGTACAGTTATCAGAAATGATGATTTCAGGTATGTACGCTAAAACAGTGACTCAGCTCCTTGATAGTTGCGCTGACTTCGTATACATCCATCCATTTAGAATCTGCATCTATGGTGCTAGGTCCTACATAATCAATATGTATTGACCAAGCCACTCCCACAGATGCAGTGGAGCTGAAACAGACAAGTTCTGTTGTTTTTCAAAATTCATTCATGGGATGTGGGTGTTGCTGGCCAGGCCAGCATTTATTACCCATCCCCAGTTGCCCTCATTCAGAGGGCATTTAAGAGTCAACCGCATTGTGGGTCTGTAGTCACATGTAGGCCAGACAATTCCCTTATCTAAAGGACATTAGTGAACCAGGTGGGTTTTTACAACAATTAACAATGGCTTCATGGTCATCATTAGACTTTTTAATTCCAGATTTTTTTTATTGAATTCAAATTCCACCACCTGCTGGGGCAGGATTTGAAGCCAGCTCCCCAGAGCATTGCCTTTGGTATCTGGATTACTAGCCCAGTGACAATACCACTATGCCATCACCTCCGTCCATGTTGCTTACAATGGAGACAGTGCTTGACTATGCTTTCGATGTCACTGCCAATGCCTGGCCACCAGACATAGCTTCACGTAAGCATTTTCACCTTTGATATGCCTGGATGTGCACAGTGAAGCTCTGTCAACAGTGGTTCTCTTCCTTGCGAACGGACGACAATTCTTGATCCCCACAACAAAATTCCATCTTGACAGCCTAACTCTGTTTTCTGGGCACGGAATGGTCTCATCTCTTCAGACACTTAGTGAATATGACCACACTTGCAAAACAAGGTCTCTGACTTTCGACACAATTGGACCTCATCATCCAATTTCTAATTTGCTTCCCACGCACGGGCAAAGAATCCAGGAAATTCAGTAATAGCACAGCTTCTTGTGGCACTGGATCATGTGTAACATTATCTGGTAATGGGAGACAACTGAGTGTGTCTACATTTGCAATATGTAAGCCAGGACGGTACATAATGATATACTCATCCGCAGATAATATCAAAGTCCAAAGTTGTATTCTTGCTGATGCTATTGGTGGAATGGCTTTATCCTCATTGAATAAATCCATTAATGGTTTATGGTCTGACACAATGGTGAAATGTTGTCCATGTAGGTACTGGTAATATTTCTTCACTCCAAATATCATTGATAAACCTTCCTTTTCCAGCTGGGAATAACCCTTCTTGGCTGTGGAGAGGGTTCTCGAGACTTAGCCATTGGGCCTTTCTGATCCATTTTCCATTCTATGTGATAACATCACCCCCACACCACAAGGAGACGCATCACATGTTAATATCAACTCTTTCGATGGGTCATAGTGTACCAATAAACATGGTAAATGTAACGGTTTCTTTACCTTCACAAAGGCATCTTCCTGTTGTGAATTCCACGACCAATGGTGATTATTTTTTAACAGCAAGTGTAAAGTTGCCAACACAGTTGATAAGTTAGGCAAGAAGCAGCTATAGTAGTTGATTATACACAGGAAGGACTTGAGTTCGGTTACATTGGATTGTGCGGATGCATCTTTTATTACCCGAGCTTTCTCTTCCACCGGATGTAAACCCATGGCATCCACCCTGTGATCCAGGTAAGTAACTTCTGGCATTTGGAATGTGTATTTTTCCTTCTTCAATTGTACATCAGCTTCTATGAACCCTCTTAGCACCTCCTCCGAGTTGGTCAAGTCTCCGTCTTGGTTGACACTGTGATCAGAACATCATCCAGACATACCACCACTTGGGCAAGTCCTACCAAAAGACTCTCCAGTGTCCTTTGGAAGATAGCACATGTAGACGGTACTCTAAAGGGTAAACAAGTGCAGTGATAAAGACCCTTGTTTGTGTTAATAGTCATGTATTCTCTTGACGTGCTATCCAGTTCTAATTGTTGGTAGGTGTGGCTCATATCCAGTTTTGTATGGGATTTGCCTCCAGCTAGCTTTGCATATAAGTCCTCTATCCTTGGAATGAGGCACTTGTCTAGTTTGGCTGCCTTGTTTACGGTCAGCTTATAGTCCCCATAGTGCATATGGTTTGGTCAGACTTAACCACTGGAACTATGGGTGCTGCCCACTCTGAGAATTGGACAGGTTGGATGATGCCCAGCTTTTCTAACCGGCACAGGTCCCCATCCACCTTCTCCTTAAGCATATAAGGCACAGGCCTGGCCTTAAAGGAACATGGTGTCGCCTGAGGATCCACATATAATTCATCCTGAAATACAATCGTATTTCGTTAGCAGTTCAGGAACTTCTCCTGTTTTCAGGTGAAATATTTCAGTCCAGTTAAACTTGATTTTCTGTAACCAGTCTCAGCCCAGAAGACTGGGTTCTTCTCCTGTCACTATTATCATAGGCAGCTGGACTGTCTGTTGCCTATAAGGCACTGGTACTGTGGTGATGCCCTTTGCCTGTATAGATTCTCCTGTGTGTCTTTAATTTAGTGGTTGTCCACTCCAGGTTTAGTGGCTGTGTCCCTTCGTTAAGGTATTTAAATGTGTGCTGTCCCACCACTGTGGTTCTTGCTCCCGTAGCCACCTCCGTTATTAGGGGCTTCTCATTAACTTGTGACAGTGACAGTGATAGGCTCGGTTTTTTACAGCGGTTATGTTATACAGGGAACAAAGATTGTTGTCGGCAACTTCAGGTTCTGCTGTGTTTTTTAATTCAATCTTATTGGTTTGCTACTTTCCAAGCTGTTCCGACTTTTCCCTGCGTTGCCTTACTACATGACCTTTCTCACGGCAGTAATGGCATTCTGCCTCCTTGAATCTGCAGCTGTCTGGTTCGTGTTCACCCCCACATCCCCAGCAGGTTAACCCTGGAGTCGCTGCTGAAGTGTTTCTACTGGCCCTTTCCATGTTTCTAACAGCGGACATTGCCTCTCGCTTTGATCTGTGTCTCTGGTTTCCACGCTACGCCTGGCGGTAGGTTCCCACCCCACATGAAGAACGGCGTCATGTTGTATGTGTGGCAAAGCCTGCGAGTCTCCCGCAGCACGTTCCATGGCGAGGGAGGTGTCCAGGGTGCACTTCAAATCGATGTCGACCTTGCAGAGTAAACGCTGCTGAATGTGTCGTCCTGAATTCCACAAACTAACCAGCCCTGCAGCATCTCAGTGAGTGTGCCCTCGAAGTCGCAGTGTCTGTCAACTGCTTCAGGCTTGACTACGTAGGCTGTGATGGACTCTCCCGAGGCCCTAACTCTGGAATTAAACTTAAACCGCTACATTATTACCGACGACTTGTGCTGGAAATGTGTTCTCATGAGCTCCACTAATTCGTTAAAGGATTTAGAATTGGCTGCGTTCAGGGCTGTCAGGCTGCAGATTAGATTGTGTGTTTTGGTACCACATACGCTCAAAAGGAGAAGCTTTCTGCTTCTCCTCTGCAGTAGTTTTGTCCGCTATGAAATAAAACCCAAGATGCTCTACATACTGGCTCCAGTCTTCCATAGTCACATCTGCTGGAAAGTGGCGTGACTGGTGAGTGATCTTTCCTTTTTTCTTAAGATTCGATGTACTCGTGTTAACCGAGGCGAGGTGCAGCTACAAAGCTAATTTGCCCTCATCACCAAATCTAATGACTTGACGGAGCGGACAGGTTTCAACAAGAAACAGAAACTTTATAACGGAGAGCTTTCTCAGGGTGCTACATGTTTGATCAGGACTCTCATCAGGAAACCTTGCCCTCCCTCTCTGGATTACCCACGCTTAGTGTTCATTGGTTGGAACCTTCAAGAACATCACGTGAGCCCTGATAGACAGCAGGAAAGGCTATGCCTTCAGTTTCTGCAGATGTGTTCTTACAGGTAACCTACAGGGCTATGGACTAAGAGCTGGAGGATGGGGTTAGACTGGATAGCTCATCTTTGGCCGGCAGAGACATGATGGGTCAAATGGCCTCTGTGGTGTAAATCTTTCTAGTTTTCTATATTCTATATCTTTTGCAGTAAACAGACTAAGCTTGTATTGCCATGAATATAGAACATTAAGTGCTGATCTTAGGTGTTTTAGATATTTAAAAGAATTTGATAAGGCAGACAGATCAAAACTATTTCCTGCAGTGGGTGGTGGGGTGGGGGGAGACAACTTAAAATTGGACCCAGGTCACTTGAGGGTGATGTCAGAAAGCACTTCTTCACACAGAGGGGGAGTAGAAACTTGGAACCCACTTCCCCTCCCTCTCCCACCCCCGAAAGTTGTTGAGGCTGGGGGTTAATTGAAAATGTCAAAGCTGAGAGTGATAGACTATTGTGGGCTAAGGTATTAAGGGTTAATATAGACAAGGAGTTAAGGTACAGATCAGGCATGTTCTGATTGAATGGTGGAACAGTACTGAGGGGCTGAGTGGTCTCCTCAGGTGGTGTTGCTGGAGAACAGAATGTTGGTCAGGGCTTCAGGAGATTGCTGAGTTCCTCTGTATCAGTCACCTGAACAGGTAGATGCAAGATGGTTTTGTGCAATTCCAATTCCTCCAGTCTCTCCACATTAACTGAAATCCCTCATCCCTGGTCCCATTGGAGTAAATCTCCTCCGCACCCTCTCTAAGGCCTCAACATCCTTCGTAAAGGTCGATGCTCAGAATTGAACACACAGTTGTGTTAAAAACAAAATTGTAACAAAATTTCCACTGGTGTGGAACCCCACCCCTGCCCACTGCCCGCTCACGTTAGGAATGGTCCTTTCAGAAGTCACGGAATATGGAACAATGTAATTGCTCAGACTTTTCAATGTAGTTTAAGATTAAAGAAATTGTGAATTTTGTTTACAGAATGAGTTGGCTAATTTAATAGCCTGCAGTCTGGCTGCCTTATTACTCTTTCTCAGGAAGGAAATAATTTCTAAAAGTCAATCAAGAATCAATATCGTGATGGATTGTCCTGGCTGAGACTGATCATGATGTCATGGCCACTGAGTTACAATTTATCAGTCACCTTTCTTAAGCTCACTCCTTCACGTGCTCAAAGAGCACAAAAACACAGCTGTAAATGTCCAGCTATGCATGAAGAATGTCACTTCACCTTGGCCGAATCATTTTTTTAATATAAACTAGAGGGTGAGATTCTACTGGTGCAGCCACCGAGTGACACAAGTCTTTGAAGGCGGCAAAGCGACACGATCAGGCTATTTAAGAAAAGGCAAACTGGTTCCTTGGCTATATAAATAGAGGCATAGAGTAGATAAAGTAAGATAGTTTAGCCAAGGAAAACTTTTATAAATCGCTGGTTAGGCCCAAATTGGAGTTTTGTGTCTAATTCTTTAGGAAGGATGTCGAGACCTTGGAGACGGTGTGGAGGAGATTTACTTGAATGGGACCAGAGACGAGGGACTTCAGTTAATGTGGGGAGACTGGAGAAGCTGAGATTGTTGTAATTAAAGAATGTTAGAAGGGGAAATTTCATTGAAATGTTAAAAACCTTGAAAGAAAATAAAGACTTGCATTTGTACAGCACCTTTGTAGCCAATGAAAAACCATTTGAAACGTAATGTAATATAGGAAACATAAAGTGTTTGGAAAGAGTAGATAAGGACAACTGTTTCCAGTAACCCGGAGGGTCGGTAACCAGAGGGACACAGATTGAAGAGAATTGGTAAAGGAACCAGTGGGGGAGATGAGGAGAATTTATTTTTACACAGTGAGCTGTTCTTGTGACCTGGAACACGCTGCCTGAAAGGGCAGTGGAAGCAGATTCAATAATAACTTTCTAAAGGGAATTGGATAAATATTCGAAGCAAGAATAATAACAGAGCAGTGCGGGGGGAAAAAAAGGGAAGGAACTTGCATTTCTATTGCGCCTTTCACAACCCAAAGCGCTTAGCTGCCAATGAAGTGCTTTTTGATGTGTAATTTCTGCTGTAATGTAGGAAAGTGGCAGCTAATTTGCACACAGCAATCTCCTGCTAACAGCACTGTGATAATAAGGAGATAATCTGTTTCCATGAAGTTGGTTGGAGGATAAATGTCACCCAAACAGCAAGGGAGGACACCACTGTTCTTCTTTGAATAGTGCAACAGAATCTTTCACATCCACTCTGAAAGGGTGCATTTATAATAATTATAGTTATAGTAGGATTGCATAGTAAAACCTTCCTTTCACTTCACAGGAGCAATTATGAAACAAAATTTGTCAAACAAAATTTGACACCAAGCCACATAGGAGATATTTTCATCAGTGGAGTGATGGAAGGGGTCATCAACAGTGCTTTCAAGCGGCACTTACTCAGCAATAACCTGCTCACTGATGCTCAGTTGTTCCACTAGGGTCACTCAGCTCCTGACCTCATTACAGCCTTGGTTCAAACATGGACAAAAGAGCTGAACTCGAGAGGTGAGGTGAGGGTGACTGCCCTTGACATCAAGGCAGAATTTGACCGAGTGTGGCATCAAGGAGCCCTCGCAAAACTGGAGTCAATGGGAATAGGGGGGGATAACTCTGCTGGTTAGAGTCATACCTAGCACAAAGGAAGATGGTTGTGGTTGTTGCAAATCAGTCACCTCAGTTGCAGGACATCTCTGAGGCAGTTCCCCGGTAGTGTCCGAGGACCAACCATCTTCAGGTGCAAGACCTGGACAATATCCAGGCTTGGACTGACAAGTGGCAAGTAACATTCACACCACACAAGTGTCAGGCAATGACCATTGCCAACAGGAGAGAATCCAACCATCTCCCCTTGACATTCAATGGCATTACCATCACTGAATCCTCCACTTTCAACATCCTGGGGGTTATCGCTGTTCCTTCACTGTCACTGGGTCAAAATCCTGGAACTCCCTCCCTAACAGCACTGTGGGTGTACCTACACCACATGGACTGCAGCGGTTCAAGAAGGCAGCTCACCACCACCTTCTCAAGGGGCAATTAGGGATGGGCAATTAAGGCAGCCTTAGCCAGTGGCGCCCACATCCTTTAAATGAATAAAGCAAATTAGACACAGTTGACCAAGCAATGCTGGAGCAATGGAAATAGGGGATGCACAAGAGGCCAGAATTGGAAGAGTGCAGAGATCTCGGAAGGACTGTGTGAAATTTCACTGACAGAGAGGGACGAGGCTGTGGAGGGATAACAACGAAAGGGTGAGAACTTAGAGCTTGGGTGATAGAAGGTTATTCAACTGCATGGGCAGCACATCCAAGACCATGGCTGTGCCTGCTACCATCCAAAATCCACCTGAGCAGGTTCTGGCTTCAGTCACCATGCAGTGAGCAGAGAGTAGGAGGCCTGGCCGATCATTTTACTCTGCTTCCTTGACCAGGACGAGATACCACAACAGACAGCCCAGTCTACGTCAGGAATTGAAACCGGGAACGCTTTCTGATCCCAGGACTAACAACTCCTTGATTTTAGAATTTTCATCCTAGTTTTCAAATCCCTCCATGGTCTCACCCTCTCCCTATCTCTGTTACCTCCTCCAGCCTCTTGACCCTCCTGCGATTCTGGCCTTTTAACCCTCCAATTTTACTTGCTGCATCATTGGTGGCCGTGCCCTCAGCTATCTGGGTCCTCAGCTCTGGAATTCCCTCCCTAAGCCTCTCCACCTCTCTCTCTCTCCTGCTTTAAGAAGCCTCTTCTTCCTGTCCAGCGTCTCCTTATGTGTTTCAGTGTCAAATATTGTCTGATTCTGTTCATGGCGCTTTGAGACATCTTAGGGGTATGTTAGAGGTGCTACGTGAGTGTAAGTTGTTGTTATCTTGGGATTTCACCCTTTTCCTCAGGGTCACCTGCTTCAAGGAGGCCTTCGTTCCCCCTCCCTCATTTCGAGCTGGTTTAGCCAGGCCCGCAGGCTGCAGTTCCAAATAAGCACTCGTTACCAGAGCGTGTTGAGGTGACATTGACAGACCCACTTGCTTCTTGGTAGAACCAGAGGTTCATTGACTTGTGCAAATAAACAGGAGAGGCTCGGTCATCCCAGTAATCACGAGCCTTCCAAGTGGTTTGACAATAGGTTCATTAATACAGTTGCTGTGGACTGGATGTCAATGGATGTGAAGGAATGAATACTTCACAATTGGCGGCAACTGGAACCGAGCCGGACTGAACATCCATTCTGTGCTCACTGAGGGTCATGATGAAAAGTTGAGGAATGGGCAGTGTCGATATCACCAACTCCCCGGCCAAATGAAGGAGAGATCAGTGACGGCTGATATTAATCTGCTGGAATACCTGGCAACAACAAAAGCTTTCCTTTTTGTAGCACCTTCACAGTGGGGAGGAGCCATCCCATGGTGATGCCCACCTGCCTAAACAGAGAAAAATTTGTCTCTGAGCCAAATAAAGAGATAGTGGAGAGATCACTAAAGGTTTGACCAAAGAGATAGGAACAAGAGGAGGCCATTTGGCCCCTCGAGCTTGTTCTGCCATTTAATGAGGTCATCACTGATCTGTGACCTAACTTCAGATAACCACCTTTATGTCATACCCCTGATAACAAAAATCTATCAGTCTCAGGTTTAAAATTTAGAATTGATCAAGCATCCACTGCCATTTGCGGAGAAGATTCTAAACCTCCCCATCCTGTGATTATGGCTGTGTTTCCTCATTTCACCCCTGAAAGGTCTGCCTCTGATTTTTAGACTCTGCCCCATAGTCCTCAACTCCCCAAGCAGTGGGAATAGTTCCTCTCTGGCGACCCTACCTGTTCCCTTTAATATCTGGAAAGCTTCAGTCAAACCACCCCTCACTTAACCTTCTCAATCCTGGGAGGAGGGTGGGGGCTGATGTAAGTGGGGGAGGGAGGAGGGTGGGGGCTGATGGGGTGGGGGAGGGAGGAGGGTGGGGGCTGATGGGGTGGGGGATGGAGGAGGGTGGGGGCTGATGTAAGTGGGGGAGGGAGGAGGGTGGGCGCTGATGAGGTGGGGGTGGGAGGAGGGTGGGGGCTGATGGGGTGGGGGAGGGAGGAGGGTGGGGGCTGATGTAAGTGGGGGAGGGAGGAGGGTGGGCGCTGATGAGGTGGGGGTGGGAGGAGGGTGGGGGCTGATGGGGTGGGGGAGGGAGGAGGGTGGGGGAGGGAGGAGGGTGGGGGCTGATGGGGTGGGGGAGGGAGGAGGGTGGGCACTGATGGGGTGGGGGAGGGAGGAGGGTGGGGGCTGATGGGGTGGGGGAGGGAGGAGGGTGGGGGCTGATGGGGTGGGGGAGGGAGGAGGGTGGGGGCTGATGGGGTGGGGGAGGGAGGAGGGTGGGGGCTGATGGGGTGGGGGAGGGAGGAGGGTGGGGGCTGATGGGGTGGGGGAGGGAGGAGGGTGGGGGCTGATGGGGTGGGGGAGGGAGGAGGGTGGGGGGTGATGGGGTGGGGGAGGGAGGAGGGTGGGGGCTGATGGGGTGGAGGAGGGAGGAGGGTGGGGACTGATGGGGTGGGGGAGGGAGGAGGGTGGGGGCTGATGGGGTGGAGGAAGGAGGAGGGTGGGGGCTGATGGGGTGGAGGAGGGAGGAGGGTGGGGGCTGATGGGGTGGGGGAGGGAGGAGGGTGGGGGTGGCTGGGGTGGGGGAGGGAGGAGGGTGGGCGCTGATGGGGTGGGGGAGGGAGGAGGGTGGGGGCTGATGGGGTGGGTGGAGGGAGGAGGGTGGGGGTGGCTGGGGTGGGGGGTGGGAGGAGGGTGGGGGCTGATGGGGTGGGGGGTGATGGGGTGGAGGAGGGAGGAGGGTGGGCGCTGATGGGGTGGAGGAGGGAGGAGGGTGGGGGCTGATGTAAGTGGGGGAGGGAGGAGGGTGGGGGCTGATGTAAGTGGGGGTGGGAGGAGGGTGGGGGCTGATGGGGTGGGGGTGGGAGGAGGGTGGGGGCTGATGTAAGTGGGGGAGGGAGGAGGGTGGGGGCTGATGGGGTGGGGGAGGGAGGAGGGTGGGGGCTGATGGGGTGGGGGAGGGAGGAGGGTGGGGGCTGATGGGGTGGGGGAGGGAGGAGGGTGGGGGGTGATGGGGTGGGGGTGGGAGGAGGGTGGGGGCTGATGGGGTGGAGGAGGGTGGGGGCTGATGTAAGTGGGGGTGGGAGGAGGGTGGGGGCTGATGGGGTGGGGGGTGGGAGGAGGGTGGGGGAGGGAGGAGGGTGGGGGCTGATGGGGTGGAGGAAGGAGGAGGGTGGGGGCTGATGGGGTGGAGGAGGGTGGGGGCTGATGTAAGTGGGGGTGGGAGGAGGGTGGGGGCTGATGGGGTGGGGGTGGGAGGAGGGTGGGGGAGGGAGGAGGGTGGGGGCTGATGGGGTGGAGGAAGGAGGAGGGTGGGGGCTGATGGGGTGGAGGAGGGTGGGGGCTGATGTAAGTGGGGGTGGGAGGAGGGTGGGGGCTGATGGGGTGGGGGTGGGAGGAGGGTGGGGGCTGATGGGGTGGGGGTGGGAGGAGGGTGGGGGTTGATGGGGTGGGGGTGGGAGGAGGGTGGGGGAGGGAGGAGGGTGGGGGCTGATGGGGTGGGGGAGGGAGGAGGGTGGGCTCTGATGGGGTGGGTGGAGGGAGGAGGGTGGGGGCTGATGAGGTGGGGGAGGGAGGAGGGTGGGGGCTGATGGGGTGGGTGGAGGGAGGAGGGTGGGTGCTGATGGGGTGGGTGTGGGAGGAGGGTGGGTGCTGATGGGGTGGGTGTGGGAGGAGGGTGGGGGCTGATGGGGTGGGTGTGGGAGGAGGGTGGAATGAATGCTCCCTGAAGGCAGAGAGCTGGCTCAGGGAGCTGAAGACTTCAAGACAATTAAAGAAAGATTTTAAAATCCAGAAAAAAATGTCAACGCATCAGAATCAGTCGCCTGAACGTCCACGTGACGAAAATTCTGTCCATAGCTTCTTATTTTTTTATTAATAACAGAAACCTCATCCCGCCCTTGGATGAGGTTTCATCAAAAATACAAAGTCCGCCTGGTGGATCTGCCCGTCCGCCGACTGTGCGGGTGGACAGAGCACGAAAAATCGGGGACAATTGGAACTTTAGTGGGATTAGTTGCCTCTTAATTGTCGGCGGGCGCACTTCCCACTTTCGGGTGTGGGATGAGTTCAGGACGCTGGCCTGATGTCACCTGGTGCTATTTTACCCTTGAGCAGGTCGAGCACCCGCACGCCCACCTGAAAATTCTGCCCTCGGTGTCCGGGGGCCAGGATTTTCCCGTTGGCGTCTGGGGGAGTGGGCGCTGCACACCCACGCTTAAAATGACTGGCAGTGATGCCTGGCGAGGGTCCCGACACCACCGTGCGCCATCGCCATATTTCGTTGGGTGGGCGCGCGATGATCTCTGATGTGCGTCCGCCATTAGTTAACGGTTACTTCAAGGCCCTTGAGCCGCCAACTGACAGCGAATTTTCGGTGCCCGTGCGATCTTTGGGTTGGAGCATGGAAGCAACGGGCAGGTGGGTAGGGCACATTGTATAGACTTCATCCACGGGCAGGATAAGAGGGCTCAGTGGGGTCGCGAGTGTGCTCTGTCAAATATCGATGTTTCAAAGTTACTGATACTTGCCTGTGTGATCTGCAATACTTCAAAACACGCACCAGCTGCTTGGTCTGGACTCTTAACCTTCAGGTCAGCGCTCTGCAGTGAGGAATCTTTCCTGGGCCTGCAGGTTTCAGGAAGCCTTCCCTTAGCCTGGGAATGGGAGCTGATCTGTCCACTGAAGGCAGTTCCTCTGAGGGGGAAGGGAGGGCCAGAAGGGGGAGGAGGCCAGGAGTCCACATTCAGCCTCCAGGGGAGCCACCTTTGGGAGGTCAGGCACAGGTACAAGGGGCGCAGGGCCAAGAGGTTGTCCAAGGTGGAAGGGGCCGCAGAAGACGCCACTATCCTGCTGCCAGGGTTTACAGGCGGTGAAGCAGCTACCTCAATATGTCTGAGGTGCAGTGCTGAAGGAGGCTCCGTCTCTCAAGGGAAACAGTCAACTATATCTGTCAGATGATTGGGCCTGAGATCTCCCCTAACTGTGTGGGTGGACACCCCATGCCAGTGTCTCTAAAGGTCACAGCTGCTCTCAACTTCTATGCCTCTGGCTCCTTCTGGGGTCGTTGGGGGTTGGTTAGGGTGGCAGGTGGGTGGGTGTGGGGGCAGGGAGACAGGTGGGAGTGGGGGTAGGGTGGCAGGTGGGTGGGTGTGGGGGCAGGGAGACAGGTAGGCTTGGGGGTAGGGTGCCAGGTGGGTGAGGGCAGGGAGACAGGTAGGCAAGGGGGTAGGGTGCCAGGTGGGTGAGGGTGTAAGCTGGGTCGGGGAAGGCCGGGCGATAGTCAGGTCAGGGGTTTGTTGGGGAGTAGCCAGTGGAGGTGTAGTCAAGGGCACGAGGGGGGTTAGTTGGGAGGTTGGGGAGGTAATCGAAGGGTCAGGTGGTAGTCGGGGTGTCAGCAGATACTTGGGGATGGGGGGGCGTGGGTGTTGGATGGGACCTAGTTTTAATCCTTCTAGCTTTTCCTGGCTAACTATTCTGCTAAACCGGAACCATCCGAAGTCTCCAACTTTAAATTAGAGTTTGGGAGAGTTCCAGACGTAGGGGAATTTCCCATCAGAAGCCCAACCTTCCCGGGAAATTCCTAAGTAGCCAGTGCATTGGGACCTGCGGAGGGTCCCTCAGCAGCACCTTGCGGAGTACCTCCAGGGTACCACCATCCAGAAATCGGAAGCTGAGGGCCAGTATTTCAGGTCAATGACCTTTCATCAGAATTTTCTTATCCTGTCCAGGAGTTTTGTAATTAACAAACAGAAGTGCTGAAGGGAACATTTTTAAGAAGCGGATTGGTTAAACGTCCCTGTAATGTTTTTTCCCAAGGCGATGCTGATGGCAGTGTCTGGGTCATTCATCTTTAATTCATGGAGACTCCAGGCCAACTCTTATGTGTACAGGGGCTGCAATCCTGGCCTTCCCTCCTGGCCTTTTCTCCGATATAGTAGCAGACACGTTGAGGAGGGAGTGGGGCTGAGTCAAGGCCAGGACAGGCAAAGGGCCAGTGGGCGCAATGGGAAGACGAGCGGGTTGGTTCTCTGGAAGGAGAAGAACATGTGATTCTTCTTCATCCAAACCGAACCCATGACAAAATGAGAAGCTGTGTTCCTGTAATTTGAGTATTGTGAGCTTTAAGACTCTTTTCTCTAGAAAAGAGAGGGTTGAGGGGACAGCATTGTGGAGATGTTTAAAATTGTGAAGGGGTTTGACAGGGTTCAACATGGATAAGATGTTTCCACTTTTGAGGTGCAGACTGAAACTAGGAACCATCAAAATGAGACCGTCCCCATTAAACCCACCAAGGAATTCAGGGGTAACGTCTTTATCCAGAGAGTGGTGAGAATGTGTAACTCATTTCCACAGGGAGTGGTTGAGGTGAATAGTATTGATACATTTAAGGGGATGCTTGATAAACACATGAGGAAGATATGAATAGAAGGATATGCTGAGGGGGTGAGATGAAGAGAGGGTGGGAGGAGGCTCATGTGGAGGATATCTGAACATGGGCCAAATGGCCTGTTTCCGTCCTGAAAATTCTATGTAATTTTATGGAAATAGCAGGTGCTAATTTCAGCTTTAGAAATGAACTCTGCTCTGTATTGTAAATTGCAACAGAATGAATGACTATGTATGGCAGAGACGTTCTAACACTTGACTTACTGTATTTGTTCAGTGCTCCCCGATGAATACTGGATGCTTAACCACTAAACCACTTGAAGCTGTTCACTTGGCTACCCCACTTTCCATCAGTTCCAATCTCCCGGTTTATGCAACACATTTCTCATTATATCAAAACTGGACTTTGTTCTTAGGTTCTGTGTCATGACTATTATCAGGAATTAAGTTTTAATGTTTTCTTTGAAGAGACAAGGGGCTGAAGGAGAGTCGGTATGACTGCGAAAGAATCCTGCCTCAGTCGGTAGCTCTGTTGCCGGGCAAGCACCTGACCAGATTATCTGATCACATTGCTGTTTGTGGGAGCTTGCTGTGCACAAATTCCAACATTACAACAGTGACTACACTTAACAATTTACTTCACTGGCTGCAAAGTGTCCTGAAACCACGAAAATCAATATTCTTTCTTCCTTTAATTCAGAAAGTTGCAACACTAGCACATACTGTAAGGAGACAGTTCAGTGCATTGCTGGGGGAGTGTTGACTAGCTGTGAGCAGGGATAGAGAGGAGAGTGATGTGCAGGGAGGTGCCATCCTCAGTGTGAGATGGCCTTCTGCCAGCAAGGTTGGCATTAATTGCCCATCCCTAGTGCTCCAAGAAGGTGGTGATGAGCCACACTCTTGAACTGTTGCATAATAGTGGTTCAATACAACCAGGTCTCTTGTTTGACCAATTCAAAGGGCAGTTAAGAGTTAGCCTCATTGGTGAGAGACTGGAGTCACATACAGACCCTGATCAGGTGAAGATGGCAGATTTCCTTCCCTAATGGACATTAGGGAACCATATGGGTTTTTACAAGAATCTCTCAGCTCAGGTCACTTATACCAACAGAAGGGTTTTAAGAAACTAACTTGTTCTTAAACTGCACTGGTGGGATTTCAACTCAGATTCTCAGGATTATTAATCTATGCCTTACTAAACCAGGAATTTAACCATTGCACTATGATCATTTAAAATACAATAGCTGGTTTTGTTCCTGCTCCACACTCATAACGTTCAGTCGGGATCTGTTGGCACAGTGAGGTTACCAACTCTATAGGACATATTCCTGGAGGTGTCATCATATCATCTCTCACCTTGAATGTTCCTGCCCCTAAACTGCTGCCATTGGCCCATCCTCCAGGCGCACATTTTTCCACAATCAATCAGAATGCAAACAGACACTTTGTTACCTTTTTATGTATTCTTTCACGGAATGTGGAATTCACCGGCTGGGCCAGCATTTATTGCCCATCCCTATTTGCCCTTAAGAATGTGGTGGTGAGCTGCCTATTTCCAAGTCAGGATGGTGAGTGACTTGGAGGGGGACTTGCAGGTGGTGGAGTTCCATGTATCTGCTGCCTTTGTCCTTCTTGGTGGTAATGGTCATGGGTTTGGAAGGTGCTGTCTAAGGAGCCTTGGTGAATTCCTGCAGTGCATCTTGTAGATGGTACACAATGCTGCCACTGTACATCGGTGGTGGAGGGAGTGAATGTTTAAGGTGTTGATGTGCTGCCAATCAAGTGGGGCTGCTTTGTCCTGGATGGTGTTGAGCTTCTTGGGTGTTGTGGGAGCTGCACTCATCCAGGCAAGTGGGGAGTTTCTATCACATTCCTGACTTGTGCTTTGTAGATGATGAACAGGCTTTGTGGAATCAGGAGGTGAGTTACCCGTCGCAGGTTCCTAGCCTCTGACCTGCTCTTGTAGCCACAGTATTTAAATGGCTAGTCCAGTCCAGTTTCTGATTGTATTAATCTTAACTGTCAGTCAAACAGTTCCTTTTTCCCCTTATCTCCAATATTTTTATTTCGAATAAATATAAATTTTCGAAGAAAATGCCAAAAAAAAAATTTTCTTAATGCTCCAAAGACTTTTCTGCTGGGGGGTTGCACACAGCAGTGCACTGGAGATTAATTTTCAATCCCAGGGGACTCCAGGGCAATCCTGGAGGGTTGGCAACTCCTAAGTGAAGATATTTCTGAGGAAATTTCTGGCCAGAATTTGTGTTTATGGCTTAGGAGAAAACACCATCTGATTTGTTGAGGGAATTCATCACTGCAGCTTTCAAACTTGGTCAAGAAGTTGAAAAATTCGTCCGAAGTCTCTACTGATTTTACCTGTCATTGAGCACTCTACAGAAAATAGGTTCTCCGATTTCAGACACATTCAATTTCAATCCACCCTGACTTGTCTTCAAACCCTTTAGGTTCTCATATAATTTCTGCTAATTTGAGACCAATGTGGGGCTAGTTACCCAGACTTATTCACTAATAATAATTCAGCCCCAAACACATTGTCCTACTTCAATGCTCCATCTCTCCGAGCTTGATAATCAATGAATGAATCTCACAACCAGTTTTTCTTTCATCAATTTTCTTTTATTTCCCGAAAGCTTTCATTCATTTGCAGGCAAGCAAAGTCGAACTCACGAACACTTTGCTTCAGTGAGCCTCTTCCACAGAATCTTATAGCGCAGAAGGAGGCCATTCGGCCCACAGTTCCTATCCTGGCTCTTTGAAAGGTCTATCCAATTAATCTCTTTATCCTGTCCTTTCCTTTCCCCATAGCTCTGCAAATTTCCCCTTTTCAAATATTCATCCAATTCCCCTTTTGAAAGTTATTGAATCTGCTTCCACCGCCCTTTCGGGCAACGCGTTCCAGATCACAACAACTCGCTGTGTAAAAAAAAATTCTCCTCATTTCCCCCACTGGTTTTTTCACCAATTGTCTTCAATCTGTGTCCTTCTGGTTACTGACGCTCCTGACACTGGAAACAGTTTCTCCTTATTTACTCTATCAAACTCTTCCTGATTGTGAACTCCTCTATTAAATACCCCCTTAACCTTCCCTGCTGTAAGGAGAACAATCCCAGCTTCTCCAGTCTCTCCACAAAACTGAAGACCCTCATCCCTGGTACCATTTAAATCAATTGGCTGTATATGTGTCAGCTTACCTGGCAACAGCAAGCTATCTGACCATGGGCACCCCTATCATCTATTCATTCAATATGTGCACGTGCTCACACGTACCCACAAATGTGCACACAAACACACAGGCATTGGCACACATGAAAGGTTTCAGCTGGCATCTCTGGCCAGCGATCAGAAATGGGAATCTTCCCCCTCCCCTAACCAGGTTAACTCTTGGGGCTTTATGATGGCTCTTGGCTGATGGCAGCTAATGAGTGGTGTCATCTTTCCGTTAAACCTTTTGGCCCTGTCTGCCCATTAAGGTGGGTGTAAAAGATCCCATTACAAAGCAAGGAAGAAGAAAAGGGCAGGGCAGTTCTCCTTTGGTGTCCTGGGACTA
This sequence comes from Carcharodon carcharias, assembly GCF_017639515.1. Taxonomy (NCBI): domain Eukaryota; kingdom Metazoa; phylum Chordata; class Chondrichthyes; order Lamniformes; family Lamnidae; genus Carcharodon; species Carcharodon carcharias. The sequence goes on from NC_054482.1 coordinate 117,226,970, forward strand.
ATATTTATCCCTCGACCAACATCACTAAACAACTCAGATTAACTGGCCACTCTCACATTGCTGTTTGTGGGAGCTTGCTGTGCACAAATTGGCTGCTGCGTTTCCTACATTACAACAGGGACTACACTTCAAGAGTACTTCACTGGCTGTAGAGCATTTTGAGGCCTCTTGGGGTTGTGAAAGGTGCCAAATAAATTCACGTTATTTCTTTGCTAGTCTTTGAAATGAACTTCGTAAAGAAATCCATTCTAAACAGTGGGTCATTGACAGAAAACGTATAAAAATTCAGTCTACTTGAATGGAATTGTCAAGTGAGGCAGCTTCGGAAGGCTAATGCTGTATTTTAGTTGAATGTGTGTCATGGACCTGCTACAGCCTCATCTAATGCTATGCTTTTAACATGGAGATATTATTAACTTGCCATCCTCTAGCATCAAGCTGTAATGAACTGCCTCATTAAACCAGATCCTATAGTGGACAATTGTGAATGAATGAGTGCAAGACACAATGTGCTTTCAATTTATTGCAGAGGAATAAATCATGTCCTCGATGCCAGGGAGATTTGGATGAAGATATTTGAAGACTACACCAATTCCTGGTACTGGATTTTAATGTAAGTACTGATTAAAGAGCCACCTTACATCAGTAATATTGCTCGGGATTGTTAATACAGTCAGCGCTGTCTAGTCTGAATTGATTTACAGTCCCTCAGTTTTCAAGTCAGTTTCACACCGACCTTTTACCTTAATGTCGCTCTCTGAGAATAACATACCACTGATAGGTGACACCAATTTATCTGCCAGCTCTGGGTTTACACTTGAGTAACTGACTGGAAACTGCTGGTAATTAAGCACTGGGGAGGTTTACAGCATTTCACTGATCAGATTGACACACTTTAAAGGCTGTCAGAGATTATTCAGTCCATGTCTGACTTTGACTCTGGAGTCTTGGCTTTTCAGTTTCAGGACCTGGACAGTTAGATCAATGTCTTTTGCTACATACAAGTGACAGCACAAATATTGGGATTATTAAAAATGATAGGCTCCATCATTCCAGTTTGGAACAGACCACATCTCTGGTGTAATCACAACTTGTATTTATATGTAACACCTTTAATATAGTTGAACCTCCCAATGCTTTTCACAGCAACATCAATCAGACTAAATATGTCATGGAGCCACAGTGGAGGTAGTAGGACAGATGGCCAAAAGCTTGATCAAAGATATAAGTTTTAAGGACTGTCTTAAAGGAGGAAAGAGTGATAAGAGTTGAAGAGGTTTAGGGAGGGAATTCCGGAGTTTAGCAGCTGAGGTAATTGAATAGTGGAGGCTTAGAAATCAGGGATGCACAAGTGGCCAATGTTGTAGGGTTAGAGGGGCTTACAAAGATAGGGACTACACTTTGAAACTGGTTTACTGGCTGTAAAACACTTTGGGATATCCTGGGGTTATCCTGAGGCACTGTGGGCCATCAACAGCAGCAGAATTGTACTCGAACACAACTTCATGGCCTGGCATATCCCCCACTCTACCATTACCATCAAGCCAAGGGGTCAACCTTGGTTCAATGAAGAGTGCAGGAGGGCATGTCAGGAGCAGCACCAGGCACACCTAAAAATGAGGTCAACCTGGTGAAGCTATAACACAGGACTACTTGCGTGCCAAACAGCATAAGCAGCAAGTGATAGACAGAGCTAAGCGATTCCACAACCAATGGATCAGATCTGAGTTCTGCAGTCCTGCCACATGCAGTCATGAATGGTGGTGAACAATTAAGCAACTCATTGGAGGAGGAGGCTGCACAAATATCCCCATCCTCAATGATGGGGGAGCCCAGCACATCAGTGCAAAAGATAAGGCTGAAGCATTTGATATAATCTTCAGCCTGAAGTGCTGAGTAGATGATCCATCTCGGCCTCCTCCGGAGGTCCCCAGCATCATAGATGCCAGTCTTCAGCTAATGCAATTCACTCCACGTAATTCTCAAAAAACAGCTGAAGGCACTGGATACTGCAAAGGTTATGGGCCCTGATAATATTCCAGCAATAGCACTGAAGACCTGTGCTCCAGAACTTGCCGCACTCCTAGCCAAGCTGTTCCAGTACAGCTACAACACTGGCATCTACCCGGCTATGTGGGAAATTGCCCAGGTATGTCCTGTACACAAAACGCAAATCCAACCCAGCCAATTATCACCCCCATCAGTTTACTCTCGATTATCGGTAAAGGGAGGCAAAGGCTTGGTGGTGTTATTGCTGGACTAGTAATCCAGAGACTCAGGGTAATGCCCTGGGGACCTGGGTTCGAATCCCACCATCGGAGCAGATCAAAGAATCTGGAATTAAAAATCTAATGAAACCATTGCCCTTCAGGAAAGGAAATCTGCTGTCCTTACCTGGTCAAGGCCCACATGTGACTTGAGTCCCACAGCAATGTGGTTGACACTTAACTGCTCCCTGAACAAGGGCAATTAGGGATGGGCAATAAATGCTGGCCTGGCCAGTGATGCCCACATCCTGTGAATGAATAAGAGAAAAGGTGATGGAAGGGGGGGCAGGGGGTCATCAACAGTGCTATCAAGCGGCACTTGCTTAGCAATAACCTGCTCACTGATGCCCAGTTTTGGTTCAGGGCCACTCAGCTCCTGACTTCATTATAACCTTGGTTCAAACATGGACAAAAGAGCTGAACTCCTGAGGTGAGAGTGACTGCTCCTTAACATCAAGGCAGCATTTGACTGAGTGTGGCATCAAGGAGCCCGAGCAAAACTGGAGTCAATGGGAATCAGGTGGAAACCTCCCCACTAGTGGGAGTCATACCTAGCACAAAGGAAGATGTGGTTGTTGGAGGTCAGTCATCTCAGCAGGAGTTCCTCAGGGTAGTGTCCTTGACCCAACCGTCTTCAGCTGCTTCATCAATGACCTTCCTTCTGTCAGAAATGGGGATGTTCGCTGATGATTGCACAATGTTCAGCATCATTCGTGACTCCTCAGATAAAGGAGCAGGTCAGAGACCAGGAATCCTGTGACAAGTAACTAACCTCCTGACTCCCCAAAGCCTGTCCACCATCTACAAGGCACAAGTCAGGAGTGTGGTGGAATACTCCCCACTTGCCTGGATGAGTGCAGCTCCCACAACACTCAAGAGGTTTGACACCATCCAGGACAAAGCAGCCCCGCTTGATTGGCATCCCATCCACAAACATTCACTCCCTCCACCACCGACACACAGTAGCAGCAGTGTGAACCATCTACAAGATGCACTGCAGGAATTCATTAAGGCTCCTTAGACAGCACCTTCCCATGACCACTGCCATCTAGGGCAGCAGATAGATGGGAACACCACCACCTGGAAGTTCCCCTCCAATCACTCACCATCCTGACTTGGAAATATATCGCCGTTCCTTCACTGTCGCTGGGTCAAAATCCTGGAACTCCCTCCCTAACAGCACTGTGGGTGTACCTACACCACATGGACTGCAGCGGCTCAAGAAGGCAGCTCACCACCACCTTCTCAAGGGCAATTAGGGATGGGCAATAAATGCTGGCCCAGCCACATCCCATGAATGAATTTTTTTTAAATCAGCATCACTATCATTATCTGACCCATATCACATTTCTGTTTCTGGGAGTTTGCTGTGCGCAAATTGGCTGCCTCGTTTTCTATACTGCTGTAGTACTTCATTGGCTGTAAAGCATTTTGTGACACCTGATGTTTTGAAAGGTGCTATTTTAACATAAGTTTAAATCTCTGCTCACTGGAAATAGTCGCGCTTCACTGATTGTCCCCTTTTCCTCACTTTGAATCTGTTTTTGTTTCTAGTGGGCTGGTCATTGCCATGGTCGTAAGTTTAGTCTTCATCCTCTTGCTCCGCTTCACAGCTGGGGTCTTGTTCTGGTTTGTCATCTTTGCTGTGATCGCAGTGATTGGTTACGGTGAGTATCACCTGTCTTTACGATAATGACTTTATTAAAATGCATATCTGTGTGTGTAATGGATACAGACCAGACCAATTTGTTTGTCTGTCTTTGAGAATCATGCATAAGGTGACTGCATGAGCAGGTCAGAGGCTGGGAATCCTGCAGCAAGTATCTCACCTCCAAAGCCTGTCCACCATCTCCAAGGCACAAGTCAGGAGTGTGATGGAATACTGCCCACTTGCCTAGATGATTGTGTCTCCAAAAAGACTCAAGAAGCTGGACACCATCCAGGACAAAGCAGCTGCTTGTTTGCTACCCCATCCACAAACATCCACTCCCCCCACCACCAACACACAGTAGCAGCAGTGTGTGTACCATCTACAAGATGCACTGCAGCAACTTACCAAGGCTCCTTTGACAGCACCTTCCAAACCCATGACCATTACTATCTAGAAGGACAAGGGCAGCAGACTCATGGGAACACCACCACCCTCCAAGTTCCCCTCCAAGCCTCTCACCATCCTGACTTGGAAATATATCACCATTCCTTTACTGTCACTGGGTAAAAATCCTGGAACTCCCTCCCTAACAGCACTGTGGGTGTACCTACACCACATGAACTGCAGCGGTTCAAGGAGGCAGCTCACCACCACCTTCTCAAGGGCAACCAGGGATGGGCAATATATGGTCGCTTTGCCAATCACGCATATATCACAAGAGTTAACTTTTTTTTATAAAGGACATAGGAATGCTTCACTTACTACCAACCTGGTAGCTGCATGATCCAATGATAATGGATCTCTATCATTGAGTCTACAACAGACCCAGACATGAAGTGAGGGAGACTCCAAGAAGTTTGGGCATCATAGCTCCAAAGTTACCTGCTCCTCCCGAGCCTGTGGTTCAATGGATCGCCCTCTTGCATCTGAGTCAAGAAGTCTCTGGCTTCAAATCCCACTCCAGTGACTGAGATCCAGGCTGATCCAGCGCAATACTGAGGGAGAGCTGCACTGTAAGCTTCTGTCTTACAGATAAGATGTGAACTGCGGTCCTATCTGCCCTCTCGGAAGAACATAAATGACCCCAGGGCAGTGTTTTGAAGAAGAGCAGGGAAGGTCAATATTTATTACTCAACCAACATCCCTAAAACAAATTGTCTGGTCATTGTGGTATTGCTGTTTGTGGGATCATGCTGTGTAAAAATTGACAGCCGCGATTCCCACATTTAAAAGAGTGAAGACACTTCTAAAAGCTATGTCATTGGCTGGGAAGCACTTTGAGATGTGCTGTGGCTGTGAAGGGTGCTATATAAATGCAAGTTTTTTTTTCTACATTTACTGCATGACAAATCTCAAATTCCTCTTGGGGAGCAGTAAGCAATACTACAAGGTGATGCTTTCACCATTAAATGTTCCACAGCTCAGCTGAACCATCAGTCTTCCTCCGTTACTGATATTTGAGCCACTGTCCTGTCACATGTTTTGATTTGAGTTCCAATCTCTGAAACATATTTCATGTGGTGGAAAATAATTCCAGCACCTTTCACTGAATAACATTTCTGTGTTACAGCTAATTTTCAGTTTTTCTTAGAAGAAAATATGTTTTTAATATTGACTGGTGTTAGGTGTGGCCTGAAAATAACTTTCTTGTCATTGTGGAAGAGAGACAATCAACAAATATTACCTGGGCTGAGGAAAGTAAAGGAAATGGAGGAGGGGTGGAAGGATTGATCAATGATACTGGTAAAGTACAAAGACAGCATTGATTTGCTTAGAATTAACAAACAACACTGGGTATATAGTATATGTCACTGGGTATATTCAGTAGGCCACTGGGTATATACAGTAGGCCACTGAAAGTATACAATAAGCCACTGGTTATATACAATAGGCCATTGGATGTATACAGTAGTCCATGGGCATATACAATAGGCCACTGAGTATATACAATAGGCCATTGGGTGTATTCAATAGGCCACTGGGTATATACAATAGGCCACTGAAAGTATACAATAAGCCACTGGTTATATATAATAGGCCATTGGATGTATACAGTAGCCCATGGGCATATACAATAGGCCATTGGGTGTATACAATAGACCATTGGGTGTATACAATAGGCCAATGGGTATGTACAGTAGGCCACTGGGTATATACAATAGGCCATTGAATGTATACAATAGGCCATTGGGTATATACAATAGGCCACTGAGTGTATACAATAGGCCATTGGGTGTATACAATAGGCCACTGAGTGTATACAATAGGCCTTTGGGTGTATACAATAGGCCACTGAATGTATACAATAGGCCATTGGGTGTATACAGTAGGCCAAAGGGTATGTACAGTAGGCCACTGGGTATATACAATAGGCCACTGAGTGTATACAATAGGCCATTGGGTATATACAATAGGCCACTGAGTGTATACAATAGGCCATTGGGTGTACACAATAGGCCACTGAGTGTATACAATAGGCCATTGGATGTATACAATAGGCCACTGAGTGTATACAATAAATAGGCCATTGGGTGTATACAATAGGCCACTGAGTGTATACAATAGGCCAAAGGGTATGTACAATAGGCCATTGGGTGTATAAAATAGGCCAAAGGGTATATACAATAGGCCACTGAGTGTATACAATAGGCCACTGAGTGTGTACAATAAATAGGCCACCAAATAGTCAGGAGATGGAGAAGAACGTTTGGGCCTGTACTCATTGGAGTTTAGAAGAATGAGAGGAGACCTTATTGAAACATATAAGATTCTTAGGGGGCTTGACAGGGTAGATGCTGATAGGTTGCTTCCCCTTGTGGGAGAGTCTAGGACCAGAGGGCATAATCTCAGAGTAAGGAATCGCCCATTTAAAACAGAGATGAGGAGGAATTTCTTCTCTTAGAGGGTATTGAATCTGTGGAATTCTTTACCACAGAGGGCAGTAGAAGCTGGATCGTTAAGTATATTCAAGGCTGAGATAGACAGATTTTTAATCAGTAAGGGAATCAAGGGTCATGGAGAAAAAGCAGGAAAGTGGAATTGAGGATTATCAGATCAGCCATGATCTCATTGAATGGTAGACCAGAGTCAGTGGGCTGAATGGCCTACTTCTGCTCCTATATCTTATGGTTTTATGAGCTGAGTTGCAGGGAAATTACAGAAGGATTCCAGGGCTCCAGAATAGTAGCAATGTCAAACTTCAATGATCCAAATGTAGACTGGGATAGTAAAAGTGTAAAGGACAGAAAATGGAAGGAATTCCTGAAAGTGAACAATGGGAAGTCATCAAAGAGGAGATGCTTTGTGGACAGAGTCGGTCCATTCGTGTGAGGGGAAAAGGAAGGGGATTTAAAGTTAGAGCTGCCGGAATACTAAAGTTATAGCGATTAAAATGAAACAAATGAGGAAGATTACTACAAATGTAAGGTGGCAGTCACTCACTAGTTACAGAACATGAATATTGCTGAAAAGAGACAGGTTGCTGAAACTTTTCCTCTTGCACTTATCAGGACAAACACAAGAACACCAAATTTCAAACAATCACAACAATTTATACGACAGGAGAAATGGGTGCTGATTGGTTGGCCAGTCAATAACACGGTAGAGAATCAAGCTGACAGAAATTACAGAGGAGGAATTGTGAAGCCAGTTAGAGACCATCTTGTTATGGAGGCAGAGGGCATGGCTGATTTAGCAAATGAACACTTTAGCTCTACCCTCAAGAAGAGGATGCTGCCAATGTCACAGTAAAGAAGGGATTGGGTAAGATAAAAATAGATAAAGATGGACTTAAAAGGTTGACAGTGCTCAAAGCTGCTAAGCCACCAGGAATGAATGGGATGCAACCAAGGATAGTGAGTGAAGTAAAGGTGGAAAATTGCAGAGGCTCTGACCATTATCTTCCAATCCTCCTTTGTTACAGACATGGTGCCAGAGGACTGGAGAACTGTAATGCTACACCCTTGTTCACAAAAGGGGAGAGAGATAAAACCAGTTAGTTACAGACAGAGAAGCCTAACGTTGGTCGAGAATGTTTTTGAGACATTAATCTGAGACAATATTAATTGGCACTTGGAAAAGTACGGGTAAATAAATGAAAGCTGACATGTACTTGTTAAAGGCAAGTCATGTTTGACTAACTTTGATGAAGTAACAAAGAGGGTTGAACCCTGAAACTCCAGTTTCACAAGTTACTGACCCTCCTGCCACTAGAAACAGTTTCTCCTTTATTTACTCTGTCAAAGCCTTTCATGGTTTTGAACACCTCGATTAAATCTCCTCTTAAGAACATAAGCAATAGGAGCAGGGCTAAGCCATTCGGCCCCTCCAGCCTATTCTGCCATTCAGTAAGATCAGGGCTCCACTTTGCTGTCTGTCCCCCCCATAACCCTCAACTCCCTCATAAATCAAAAATCTGTCTAACGCAGCCTTGAATATATTCAGTGACCCAGGCTCCACTGCTCACTGGGGAAGAGAATTCCAAAGTCTTGAGAGAAAAAATTCCTCCTCATCTTTTAACCTTCGCTGTTTTAAGGAGAACAATCCCAGCTTCTTCAGCTTCTCCTGTAACTGAAGTTCCCCATCGCTGGAACCCACTCCGGGAAATCTCCTTTATAAGTGGAGCCCAAAATTGAACACAATACTCCACCCTTGGGCCTCACCCATAACTTCCCTGCTTTTGTGAGTCTGCGTCAAAGAGAGAAATTAAGCCATCTCTCTTTGATGACTCACCGGATACTGCAGAGATCAAAAATATCAACACATTCTCGCTTTTTAGTAACATTCCATGCCACAAACTGTCAGACGAGAATTGGATAAATTCCAGCAAAGAAAGGATACAGAGACCTGGTGAAGCAGCAAGGGGGAGTGGGGGTTAATTTGGGAAAGGCAGTGGTGTAATGGCATTGTCACTGGGCTAGTAATCCAAAGACCCAGGGTAATGCCCTGGGGACCTGGGTTTGAATCCCACCACGGCAGATGGTGAAATTTGAATTCAATAAAAATCTGGAATTAAAAGACTAATGGTGACCATGAAACCATTGTTGATTGTTGTTAAAACCCATCTGGTTCACTAATGTCCTTCAGGGAAGGAAATCTACTGTCCTTACCTGGTCTGGCCTACATGTGACTCCAGACCCACAGCAATGTGGTTGATACTTATATGCCCCCTGACTGAGGGCAGCTAGGGATGGGCAATAAATGTTGGCCTAGCCAGTGATGCCTACACCCCATGAACAACTAAAAATTGGATAACTCTTTCAAGGGGCTAGCACAGACACAGTGGGCTGAATGTCACCCTCCTGTGCTGTAAGTTTCGATCATTCCAGGAACATCTTGTGCAAACGTTTCATCAATTTTGTCACTGACTTCACAGTTACACAACATGCGTGGACATGAGGTGTAAAATCTGCGCTCAGTGCAATTGGGACTAAATATAAAGGAACAGACATGCTGTTTCCAAACTTGCTGGTTCCAATTTCCTGTTGCTCAGTAGCTGAGACCTTGTGAAATTGGAGCTGGCAGAATGTATCTGTGGGCGTGAGCAGGTGGCAGTGAGCAGATCTGCAAGCCTAGAGTACATAAGCACTTGGAGAAAAGCACAGGTAGGGCCAGACAACCAAGCTTAGCGGATGCAACATTTTGGCAGAGGCAGAGGTACCCATTTAGTGGCTTGCGGACAATACCCCAGCCCCAACAAGCCAGCAAAGAAAGAATTAGCAAGAAAGAGTGTTTATAAACAGCTCTTCACATCCCCAGGATGTCCCAAAGCACTTTGCAGCCAATGAAGTATTTTTGAAGTGCGGTCACTGTTGTAGTGTAGGAAATGTGGCAGCCATTTTGCGCACAGCAAGCTCCCACAAACAGCAAAGTGATGATGACCAGATAACCTGTTGTGATGTTGGTTGGTTGAAGGATAAATATTGGCCTGGACACTGGGGAGAACACCCCTGCTCTTCTTTGACATAGTGGAATGGGATCTTTTACATCCACCCGAGGAGACGGATGGGGCCTCGGTTGAACAGGTCAACCGAAAGGGAGGCAGTGGTGTAATGGCATTGTCACTGGGCTAGTAATCCAGAGACCCAGGGTAATGCTCTGGGGACCTGGGTTTGAATCCCACCACGGCACACGGCGGAACTTGAATTCAATAAAAACCTGGAATTAAATGACCATAAAAACATTGTCGATTGTTGTAAAAACCCATCTGGTTCACTAATGTCCCTCTTAGGGAAGGAAATCTGCTGTCCTTACCTGGTCTGGCCTACATGTGACTCCAGACCCACAGCAGTGTGGTTGACTCTTAAATGCCCCCTGAAATCACCTTCCCAAGGGCAATTAGGGGTGGGTGATAAATGCTGGCCTAGCCAGCGACACCCACATCCCATGAATGAATTTTTAAAAATCAGCCTGTGTCAGTGCAGCACTCCCTCGGTACTGCACTGGAGTGTTTTTGTTTCCAAGCCCTGGAGTGAGACTTGAACTCGGAGGCATGTAACTCAGAAGTGACAGTGTCCCACGCCTGACAGATTAGGAAATATTTGTACACACCAAGGAAGTTCAGAACTCTCTTCCACAAACGCAGTTGATGCCGAATCAATTGTAAATGTTAAATCTGACATTGATAGATTTTTGTTAACCAAAGGTGTTAAAGGAAACTGTGTGAAGGTGGGACTATGGAGTTAGGTCACAAATCAGCAGTGAGCTCATTGGAAAGGCTCGAGAAGCTGAACGAATGCCTCCTGTTCCTGTGTTCCTAGGCTTGGGTTGTTCTTCCACAGGAACCTGAGAAGGGAGGTCATGGAGAGGTTAAACACCCGAATAAAAATGTTAAATTTGAGATATTGGAAGCCTGGGAGCCAATGAACAGCATACAACAACAACTTGCATTTATATAGCACCTTTGACATAGTAAAACATCCCGAGGTATTTCACAGGAGTGGTTATCAAATAACATTTCGCACTTAAGGAGAGGTTAGGACAGGTGTGCAAAAACCTGCTCACAGAGGTGGGTTTTAAGGAACGTCTTAGGGGAGGGAGAGAGGCAGAGAGATTTAGGAAGGGAATTCCAGAGCTTGGGGTCTTGGCATCTGAAAGTACAGCCACCAATGGCGGGGGCGATCAAAATCAGGGGCGCCCAAGAAGCCAGAATTAGAGGAGTGCGGAGATTTCAGAGGGTTGTAGGGCTGGAGGAGATTACCGAGACAGGGAGGAGGGGGTGGGGGGGGGTGACGTCATAGAGGAATTTGGAAGCAAGGATGAGAATTTTAATATTGAGTCATTGAGGTCCTGCAGCCAATGTCAATCAACAGGCACATGGGGTGATGGGCAAACCGGACTTTGACATTGTGCCTTTCATGACCCCAGCACCTCACCGTCAATGAAATACTTCTGCAGTGTTGTCACTGGTGTACGTGGCAGCCAATTTACTCACAGTAAGATCCCACAAACAGCAATGTTTGAGTGACTTTGTCTGAGGGATGAGTATTGGTCCCAGAACACTGCGGAGAGCTTCCCTACATTTAGCGCAGAGAAGATTAAGGGGAGATTTATTAGAGGTATTAGAGATTTAAGACAGGCATTCACAATTATGAGAGGTTTAGTTTGAGCAAGTGGGAGAAATGATTAACTCCAGAAAATGACTCAGTAACCAGAGCTCACTGATTTCAAATAACTGAGCAGATAGAAATGAAAAATTTCTCGACACAGGGCGTTAGTAGGAAGGCACGATGGGCCGAATGGCCTCCTGTGCTGTAAAATTCAATAAGGGAAAATTAATGTTGGTATCTTGCACCCTCTAGTGTTTAGCTGGTAAACAAGGCTTCAGTCACTGTGAAAGTCACTCTGAGAGCAGCCTTGAAGTTAGCACAAGCGACACACGGATTTTTTCATTTTCACACTGACTCAGTAGAATTTCGCTTTGCAAAGGCACCTCCTGATATTCTTATCCAAACTCACACCGAACCCATTCACCCAGCACCTCTCTGCTCGCTGACCTACGTTAGTCCCCAGATCACCAACATCTTGATTTTGAAATTCTTATCATCCTATTTAGACACTCCCTCCCCCCATGTCTTCACCCACCTAATCTCCACGGCCTCCTCCACTGCACTCCAAACTCTCTGCACTCCTGTAACTCTGGCCTCTTGCACATCCCTGATTTTACTTGCTCCATCATTAGCAGACGTGCTATCAGGTCCCTGGGCCCTAAGCTCTGGAATTCCCTCAATAAACCTCTCCACTCCTCTACTTCATTCCTTAAACCCTAGCCCTTAGGCCAAGCTTTTCATCACTTCCCCCTAATATCTTCCCACGCAGCTCGGTGTTAAATTTTGTTTAATAATGTGCCTGTGAAGTGCCTTGGGGGCATTTTACTATGTTAAGTGTGCCATATAAATATAAGTTGCGTAGAAATTACTGCTTAACCTAACCAGGTAATAACTTCAATTACATTTTTTTTGCTTTAGCAATAGACTAAAACTTAAATGTATAATTTTGTTGGAGTTTAGGAGGCTAACATCGTAATTGTTCCATAATTAGGAACTTGTCACTTAGCCTTGGTCTCCCTGGGGACTTTATTCTGCTGGTCCATTTACTTAGTGCCAACAAATGAATCAGGTCTGGTGCAGCCAGTTGTTGTGTTAGAAGCCGGTGCAGCTAGGTCCAATATCAACAAATATAATTAGCTTTGTTGAGCATGAAAATTATCAAAATACTTCTAAGTATTTGCTGAAAAAAGAGACATGTTGAAGCTTTCTGTCTTGCACTCATCTGGATAGTTTGCAAGAATACCAATATAAGGGGGAAAACAACAATTTATACTGCATGTGAAGAGAGTGCTGATTGGTTGGCAGGTGGACTCTGGTAGAAGCGTTGCCCTGGAGAATGCACCATCGATGGTGATTGACAGTTAAAAGCCAAGCCTTGTTTGAAATTTAAACCAGGCAGCTTGACCCTAATTGGTCAAGGAATTGTTCTGAAGAATGAGTCAGGGAATGGTTCCCTCTCGTCAAGGGAAAGAGTACGAGGGGGCACAGATTAAAAGTGATTTGCAAAAGAAGCAAATGTGATGTGAGGAAAAACTTCTTGACACAGTGAGTGGTTCGGGTCTGGAATGCGCTGCCTGGAAGTGTGGTGGAGGCAGGTTCAATCGAGGCATTCAAGAGGGCATTAGGTAATTATTTGAATAGAAACAATATGTAAGGGTACAGGGAAAAGGCAGGGCAATGGCACGAGGTCATAATGCTCATTTGGAGAGCCAGTGTAGACATGGTGAGCCGATTGGCCTCCTTCTGTGCCGTTAAAATTCTGTGATTTTGTGATAGGCTGTAACTTATTTTGTTTAGCTGAAACAGGCGCAGTGTGTATAAATGTTCTTTCTGTCTGAGAAGAACAGGGCCCCAGTACACACAAATGCGTCACACTGCTCGCCTGACTGACAATCTTAAACTGGTTGTCAGCGTAATTTTTAGCACATTGAAGGTTATTTAGCAACTGTTGTCCAATCGCGGAATCACATCTCATGCTGGACACTGCGTTTTGAATTTTGCAAGTAGGGGCTGGTTGGGTACGGTCTGTACCCTGCCGGTTGTTGGGCCAGGCTGTTTGATACAGTCCTCCAGTCTTTGGGGTGGCAGATTTCCTTCCCTTAAGGACATTAGTGAAACACATATGGGGGCAAAGTGCAGAAGCGGGCATGGGCGGGCACACTGCCAATATACCCGGGGGGGGGGGCCAATTAAGGTCTGCCCAGCGTGTTGTCCGTCAGGAAGCGCTATGCACTCCCTGTGCAGCGGGCGGGGGAGGGTTTGGATTCCCTCAGCCGGGGACTGCGCTCTATCACACATGTACGTGAAAGAGCGCACTGACCGCCCTGAGGCTAAGTGCTGCCTCAGGGAGATCGGCTCAGAATTAAAACTTTTACTAAACATGTTTAAAAATTTTCCTGCCCTGTCCCCTCAGGTGACACTGTCACATGAGTTGGGACATGTCCATAAGTTTTATTGAAACCTTTCTTAAAGATTTAAAAACCGTCATGAAACCTCGTTTCGCCCATGGATGAGGTTTCATATTTGTTCTGAAGCCTGCCAAGGCTCCCGGCCTGCCCGCCAATCGTAATGCTGGACGGGACCGTCCATTAATTAGGTTAATGACTTTTTAAACGACCTCAATAGGCCATTGACAGGTTGGCAGGCGCACAGCTGACTCGGCTGCGCCCCCTGCTGACCTGAAAATGGAAACGACGCAGGGTAACATCTGGAGTTCCACCCGACAACATCCTGCCTCATTTTAGGCATTGGCAAGCGGGCCCCACCCCCACTCCCAACCGGAAGATCCTGCCCCATAGGTTTTTATGACAATCGGTGATAGTTTTATGGTCCCCATTCCTCAGGACTAGCTTTATATTCCAGATTTTTAAATTGAATTCAAACTCCACCAGCTGCTGTAGTGGGATTTTAACCAATGTCCCCAGGGCATTATTAGCCCAGTGACGTTTAACAGTACTGAGGGAGTGCTGCACTGTCAGAGGGTCAGTACTGAGGGAGTGCTGCACTGTCAGAGGGTCAGTACTGAAGGAGTGCTGCACTGTCAGAGGGTCAGTACTGAGGGAGTGCTGCACTGTCAGAGGGTCAGTACTGAGGGAGTGCTGCACTGTGAGAGGGTCAGTACTGAAGGAGTGCTGCACTGTCAGAGGGTCAGTACTGAGGGAGTGCTGCACTGTCAGAGGGTCAGTACTGAGGGAGTGCTGCACTGTCAGAGGGTCAGTACTGAGGGAGTGCTGCACTGTCAGAGGGTCAGTACTGAGGGAGTGCTGCACTGTCAGTATGGAGGGAGTGCTGCACTGTCAGAGGGTCAGTACTGAGGGAGTGCTGCACTGTCAGAGGGTCAGTATTGAGGGAGTGCTGCACTGTCAGAGGGTCAGTACTGAGGGAGTGCTGCACTGTCAGAGGGTCAGTACTGAGGGAGTGCTGCACTGTCAGAGGGTCAGTACTGAGGGAGTGCTGCACTGTCAGAGGGTCAGTACTGAGGGAGTGCTGCACTGTCAGAGGGTCAGTACTGAGGGAGTGCTGCACTGTCAGAGGGTCAGTACTGAGGGAGTGCTGCACTGTCAGAAGGTCAGTACTGAGGGAGTGCTGCACTGTCAGAGGGTCAGTACTGAGGGAGTGCTGCACTGTCAGAGGGTCAGTACTGAGGGAGTGCTGCACTGTCAGAGGGTCAGTACTGAGGGAGTGCTGCACTGTCAGAGGGTCAGTACTGAGGGAGTGCTGCACTGTCAGAGGGTCAGTACTGAGGGAGTGCTGCACTGTCAGAGGGTCAGTACTGAGGGAGTGCTGCACTGTCAGAGGGTCAGTACTGAGGGAGTGCTGCACTGTCAGAGGGTCATGCTGCATGGTCGGAGGGTCAGTACTGAGGGAGTGCTGCACTGTCAGAGGGTCATGCTGCATGGTCGGAGGGTCAGTGCTGAAGGAGTGCTGCACTGTCAGAGGGTCATGCTGCATGGTCGGAGGGTCAGTGCTGAAGGAGTGCTGCACTGTCAGAGGGTCATGCTGCATAGTCGGAGGGTCAGTGCTGAAGGAGTGCTGCACTGTCAGAGGGTCAGTGCTGAAGGAGTGCTGCGCTCAGCAAACATCGCTAAAAAAGTGGATGATCAGGTCATTTTCCAATTGCTGCTTTTGGGATGTTGCTGTGTGGAAACTGGATGGCATTTTCCTCCATTACCACAGTGTCTACCCTTTAAACAATTATTCCATTGATTGTCAAGAATTTAGGGATGTCCTGAGATTTCAAGCATCTTCTTTCCTTGGCCTCTCACAGTTCAGTCATTCATTCAGAGAAGGCACACTTTGTTTCACTGAAACTAAAGCAGAAATACTCAGCAGGCCAGGCAGCTTCTGCGGTGAGAGAAACATTTTGAGTCAGATATGACTCTTCTTCTGAACTTTCATTTGTCTCACTGACGTTTCTTATCAAAGAGCACCTGCTGGATCGACTGCTCCCGAGCGCTCATATTTTCTGACATTCTCGGTGCACAGGTAACTTCTCAGCCCATACACTAGAAAGCCCTGTTTCAGGGTTTGGTGCAGCAACATGCATTTGCTCTATTGGCCTCGAAGGGTTATTATTGGTTCGTTCTACTTTATTCAACAGTCGGGAATACAACCCTCATGCATTACAACAACTTACATTTATATAGCACCTTTAGTACACTGAATTACCCCAAGGTGCTTCATTGGAGCGATTATCAACGGCACATAAGGAGATATTCGGGCAGGTGAACAAAAGCTTGTTTAAAGATTTTAAGGAGCCTCCTAAAGGAAGAGAGAGCGTAAAGAGGCGGAGAGGTTTAGGGAGGGAATTGCAGAGCTTGGGGCCCAGGCAGCTGAAGTCTTGGCTGCTGACGGTGGAGTGATTAATATCGGGGATGTGCAAGAGGCCAGAATTAGAGAAACACAGAGATCTCAGAGACTTGTAAAGCTAGAGGAGTTACAGAGATAGGGAGGGGTGTAGGGGCTGGATGAGGTTACAGAAATAGGGAGGGGTGTAGGGCTGGAGGAGGTTACAGTGATAGGGAGGGTTGTAGGGCTGAAGGAGGTTACAGAGATAGGGAGGGGTGTAGGGCTGGAGGAGGTTACAGAGATAGGGAGGGGTGTAGGGGCTGGAGGAGGTTACAGGGATAGGGAGGCCCTGGAAGGATTTGAAAACAAGGATGTGAATTTTAAATTCGAGGTGTTGCTGGACCAGGAACAATGTTGGTCAGTGGGACAGTGGGGGTGGGGTGGATGAACAGGACTTGCTGGTAGTTAGTATAAAGGGTTAGATTGCAGAGTTACTCAGTAGTTTCAGGTTTGGTGTCTTTTTCCTGTGTTTCATTTTAAGCCTCTGTTTTTCCCCCCTTTTTAGGAATCTGGCACTGTTACTGGGAGTACAGCAGCCTGAAGGGCAAACCTGGTAGTGACATCCCAATCTATGACATTGGTTTCCAAATGGACCTCAGGGTTTATCTACAGCTCAGGCAGACGTGGCTCACCTTTAGTAAGTCCTAAAAAAATTTCAGCAGGAGTTTATGTTGCATGTTTAACATCACTGTGAAATAGTGAAATAGTCCCATTTAAGACAGAGATGAGGAGAATTTTTTTCTGTCAGTTGGTCGTGGGTGTTCGGAATTCTCTCATTGAATATTATTTAAGGCCGAGTTAGATACATTCCTAGTTGATGAGGGAGTCGAAGGGCATAGGGGTATTCAGGAATGTAGAGTTGAGGCCACAATCAGATCAGCCATGATCTTATTGACTCGAGGGGCCTACTCCTGCTCCTAATTCGTGTGTTCATCTGTTGTTCCCACTTGGAAGATACTTAAATAGGTGAAATTGGTCTTTAGCCAAAGCACAAAATGGGTGTTAAGCTGCAGGGTGTTGAAGAGGTGAATTATGATATATTGGGAGATGAAGTTAGGGTGCATTGGAGGATTGAGTTATAATACATTGGAAAGTTATATTCGGGTATATTGTCCACTTACATTGGGAGGTTACGTTGGAAGGTTAAGTTACAATATATTTGGAGGTTAAATTAAGGTGTATTGAAAGCATTGGGTTACAATGTGCTGGGAAGTTGTATTAAGATATATAGGGTGGGTTGAGTTGTGATGTATTGTTAGGATTAAGCTCCTGTGCACTGGGAAGTTAAGTTAAGATATATTTGGAAGTCTGAGTTATAATGTTTCGTTAGGATTGAGCTATGATATTTTAGGAGTGTTGAGTTATGAAGTATTATTAGGCTTGAATTACAATATGGAAAGTTAAGGTATATTGGGAGTATTAAGCGACAATGTATTGCAAGGGTTGAGTTACGATGTATTGTGATGGTTGAGTTACAATATATTTCGAGAGTTGAGTTATGATATATTGCAAGGGTTGAGTTACAATGAATTGGGAGGTTAGGAGAGTTGAGTTACGTTGTATTGTGAAGGTTGGAGTTATGATGCATTGGAAAGGTTGAGTTATGATGTATTGCAAGGGTTACATTATAATGGAATGGAGGGGTTGAGATACGATGTATTGCAAGGGTTATGTTACGATGGAATGGGTGGTTATGTGAGGGTGTGTTGGAGATTCAGTAGAAAACAACATCGCTCACCACGCAAAAGTATGAATTGCTATTGCCCATTTTGCACTGTGAATGAAGATCAATTTCACTCCCGCCCCACCTCACATGCCACCCACAGATAAGCAGTGAGGTCAGCAAAGTTATGACGTGGGGGCTGCTAAAGATCCCTCCCAACAGCCAAGGAGTCAGCAAATTGCTGAGAGCTTCCATCAGCTTTTCAGCACATGTGGGAGGACAGCTCACCTCGAGGGGAGCACTGTAATAAGGTAAACAGCTGGATGTCAGATCCTGCTCTGCTTTCCCTCCAAAGTGTATGAACATCAAGCTGTGAGTCACTCTACCCAATAGGGCATGTCATAATTGACTATAACACCAGCCTCGTTTACTGTTGTATTTTCCAAAGTCCTCACAAAGTTACAGGAGCTCGATAAACCTCAGGCGGAGTGTTTGCAGCATAGGAGAGAGTAAATACTAACACCAAATTCTCCAAACGTCCAATATCAGCTACCAGGAATTGGCAATGGGCTTTTCATAGTCAAGTCCTTGTGCACTTTAACCAGGGATACGTACAACTGCAGTCTCAGTGACAATCTATTAAAATCCACATTTGTAAAGTTCTTTGTATTTTTTTTAAAACACGGCCTCTGCTATTTTCCAGTGATCTTTCTCTGCATTATTGAAGTGATCATCATACTGATGCTGATTTTCCTACGAAAAAGAATCTGTATTGCAATTGCACTGCTCAGGGAAGGGAGCAAGTAAGTGGTCACTGGTATTGTTTAAGGGTCTGAAAGTGTTGTACGCTTATTCTGTAAGGATCTTCATGACCCCAACAAGCTTCCAACTTTATCTTAATAACCACCAAATGTGTCCTAACGTAACCCCACTGCCCTCAAATATACCATGGGCTGAATTTTACGTCTGTCGGGTGGGCGAGTGCCTGACCCGATTGGGCATTAAAATCACGCCCGATGACATCAGGCGAGTGTCCCAACATCATCGCGCACTCTATCTTTCGGTTGGCGTGTGTGCCCGAGAGTTGGCAGCGCGCCTGCCAACAATTAAGAGGTCTATTAAGGCCCTTAAGCAATTAATTAATTTCTATTTTACGCGCCCGTTCAACTGTTCAGTTGGCGGGCGGCGAATACGCCAGGCGGCCTTTGGATTTTTAACGAAACCTTATCCACGGGCGAAATGACGTTCCCAGCAGTGAATAAAAATCCATTAAATATTTTTCACCATCATTGTAAACATGTCCCTCTTCTTGTGACTGAGTCACATGTAGGGACATGTTTATATCATCTTCAAAGTCGTTGATTTTTGTTTCGCCACTTCTTCTCAGCTCCTTGAGGCAGCTCCCAGCCCTCGGGGAGCTTTCGACACATGTCTCCCCCTGTGCGTGTACACACTTCCGCATTCACCCTTCTCTCCCCCCCACCCCACCCCAGCACGTCTCCCCCTGCACCTGCGCACACTTCCACATTCACTCTCCTCTCGCCCCCTCCCCACCCCAGCAGCGCTGAGCATTTCAGCCAGCATGAGTTTGAAGTCTGGGGCCGAGCGTGGACAGTGGACCTTTACCTGGTCACTCCCACGCTGGCCACTCCCGCCCAACAACCTCAAAATTCAGCCCCATAATTAACCTTGCGAAACTCTGGAACTAAATTCTTTCCAATATATCTGAACCTAACCCAGGAATAAAATGTAATTTTACATTCTGATGTACTCTAATCACCCACACACCACCTCTACTTCCCTCCAATATATCCAAATTTAACACTCCATCATACACTAGATTAACACTCCATTTTGATCTCATTTAACACTCTAATATATTTTACCCCAACGCTCCAATGTCCACCAACTGAACCTCCCACCAGAATCCTCTTGTTATACCCAAACATAACTGCCCATTAAATCCTAACATAATGTAACACTCTGTAATATCCTAACTCGTGTGTAGCTGTTGTTGCTTGGGTCACATTATTGGTCCTGTAGCATTGTGTGTGTGTTTTTTTCATTTCGGGACTAGTCTTTTGGACATGAGGTGGTCTTTTCAAATCCAGCAAAGTCTTGCCTTTAGTACCTCGCAATTAATGCACCGTCTCAAACCTGAGCCTCTGATAGGTAGCCGTAATGAATATCTGAATATGTATTGAAAAATCCAGTACAAGTTACCCATCAATGTAAGATCCATCACCAATAAATCCAAACGGGAATTCAGGAGAAACTTCTTTACCCAGAGAGTGGTGGGAACGTAGAACTCGCTCCCACAGGGAGTGGTTGAGGTGAAGAGTGTGGATACATTAAGGGGAAACTGGATAAACACATGAGGGAGAAAGGACTAGAAGAATTTGCTGATGGGGTGAGATGAAGAGGTTGGAGGCTCATGTCGAGCGTAAACACCAGAATATATTGGATGGGCCGAATGGCCTGTTTCTGTTCTGTAAATTTGATGTTATTCTAATGTTATTGGTTTGGTTATATACCAATCATTACTGATTTAATTAAAATGTAATATCAAAGAGTGTGGTTGTTTATACATTTTAACTGTTTGTTTTCTGTTATCAGGGCCATAGGATACATCATGTCCACTCTATTCTATCCCATCATTACCTTCTTTCTCCTGGCCATCTGTATTTCCTATTGGGCTATTACAGCTATGTATCCTTTCAGATAATGCTGCTGTGTCACTACTTACCTCGCTTGACATAATGTTAAACGCTGAAGCTAAATATCAGGTCCGTACTGTAAAGCTTCAGGTTCTAATGATCTGCTGACGGTTTCAGTCAATTGTTATTGCCAGAGCAATCAAAGCAACTCAAGGTGCCCGAGGACACTTGTTTACTAAAACTGCTGAAATGTACAATTTGTATTTCGGAGGGTACACTATCGGAGTATCAACAATTTGAACTGTGTGGAGAGACTGGAGAAGCTGGGATTGTTCTCCTTAGAACAGAGAAGGTTAAGGGGAGATTTATTTGTGCTGTTCAAGATCATGGAGGGGTTTTGATAGAGTGAATAAGGAGAAACTCTTCCCAGTGGCAGCAGGGTCGGTAACCAGAGGGACACGGATTGAAGAGAATCGGTAAAGGAAGCAATGGGGATTTGAGCAGAATTTTTTTTGCACAGTGAGTTGTTGTGATCTGGAACGCGCTGCCTGAAAGGGCGGTGGAAGCAGATTCAATCATCACTTTCTAAAGGGAATTGGACAAATAGTTGAAAAGGAGGAATTTGCAGGACTGTGGGGAAAGAACAGGGGGGAGTGGGGCCCATTTGGGTAGCTCTTTCTAAGAGCCAGCACAGGCAAGATGGGCTGAATGGTAGCCTCCTGCGCTGCCAGATTGTGTGATTATGTTAAGTGTCAGAGTTTCATCGAGCTTTAAAATTGGAAGGTTTAACAGGTTAGTGACACATTAAGGAATGAAAATTATTTATGTATTCTTTAACGTGAAATATGCAGATTTCTGTCAACTTCCGGTGAGGCGGTGTACAAAGTGATGACCAATCGGGGTCATTGTATATATGCAAATAGAACATGCAATCCTGAGGTATGCGGCCTGGTTACAGCTTGTGTACCTGTTGGGAATGGGCTGGGGCAGTTCAGATATACCACTTGATGCAACCTGAGTGTCTAGCTTAGAGTCGAGCATGTGGGTGAGGGGCTGGAGTCACATATCAGCCTAGACCAGGTAAGAACGGCAGGTTTCCTTGACAGTTTGTCATGATCTACTGAGCCCAGCTTTTTAATTCCAGGTTTGTTTATTTTCAGACCCTCATATCCAACCCCCTTTTGAAAGTTATTATTGAATCTGCTTCTACCGCCCTTTCAGGCAGCGCCTTCCAGATCACAACAACTCGCTGTGTAAAAAATTCTCTTTGGTCCCCCCTACTAGAGATTTTGGCAATTATTTTCAACCTGTGTTCTCTGGCTGTCCTCCTGCCACTGCAGAGAATGTCTCTGTAAATACCCGATCAACACACTTCGTGATTCCGAAAAGCTCGATTAAATCCCACCTTAACCTTCACTGTACCCATGTTGCCCGTGTTATACATTAGTCGCTTCCTCCAGTCATGCTCTGTATTATCTCTCCTCCCAACAGCGGGCCACATCTATCTTGGCACCGGAAACAAAGCTAGAGGCTGTCTACCCGAAACTAAAGGGGGTGGGTTTTGCACTTGGTGCAGGGGGTGGCATTAATGTGAAACTGGACATTGCAGCAGTCTGCACCCCGAAAACCAGCACCTCAGAAAGGACCTTGATCTGCCAGCGTGTCCCCATTCCACTGTGCAGGACACGTGAAGATGCCGGAGGTCTTGTCTGTTCAACGGAACAAAGCAAACACCTTCTCCCTAAGTAAACTAATGACAAACACTGTCAATCACTGAGGCGTTATAACCCAGGGAAGATGAGCTCATACCCCTGCCAGGATAGTTTGAGAATTTGAGTTCAGTTTTAAAAATAGCTAGGAATGTAAAATAAAACACTGTCAGTAAAAGTGACCAGTCGGATTTGTCATAAAATCCCAACTGGTTCATTAGTGTCCTTTAACGAAGTCCTTACTCAGTCTGGGTCCACATGTGACTCCAGTCCCACACTAACGTGGTTCACCGTTAACTGCCCTGGGAAGGGGGTCTCGCGAGATACTCAGCTTTTATCATTAAAGCAAAATATTGCAGATGCTGGAAATATGAAATAAAAACAGAAAGTGCTGGAAAAGCTCAGCAGGTCTGGCAGCATCTGTGGAGAGAGAAACAGAGTTAATTCTGTTTCTCCCTCCACAGATGCTGCCAGGCCTGCTGAGTTTTTGCAGCATTTTCTTTGTTAACTTGGCTTTATCAAACCCAGTCACCACCAGCGATTGGAGAAGGTGACTCACCACCACCTTCTCAGGGTAATTAGGGAGGGGCAATAAATGCCTGTGATACCCACATCTTGAATGTGTAACTCTTTCGAGTACAAACCCGTTTCCATCTGTTTCAGATGAAATTACATTGTTTCATAGTTTGCCATCGTGAGATTTGAACTCTTGGGGTTACAAACCCAGTACCATAACCACTTGGCTATTTAGGCCAAGCCATCTTGAGTGTGTAAGGTGCATAAATATAAGAGAGTCACTAATTAATCAAATAGGTGATTGAGAAACTTCTTTATTCAGAGAGTGGTGAGAATGTGGAACTCACTACCACAGGGAGTGGTTGAATAACATTTATGTATTTAAGGAGAAGCTAGATAAACAGGGGAGGGAGCAAGGAATAGAAGGATGTGCTAGTTGGGTGAGATAAAGTATGTCCGGGGCGTAAATGCTAGCATAGGCTACATGGGCCAAATGACCTGTTTCTGTGCTGTACATTCTATGTAATTCTATAAAAACTGCTGTCCTGACCCAATCAGAGCCTATATGTGACTCCAGCTCCAGCCTCCCAGTAACATAGTTGACACTTAACTACCCTCTGAAATGGTTCAGCAGGACTCTCAGTTGTATCAAAGCTAAAAGCAAAATACTGTGGATGCTGGAAACCTGAAATAAACACAGAAAAAGCTGGAAATACTCAGCAGGTCTGGCAGCCCCTGTGGAGAGAGAAACACTGTTAACGTTTCGAGTCCATCTGACTCTTCTTCAGAGCCTACAGAGCCAAATGGACTTGAGATGTTAACTCTGGCCGGGATTTTGCAGCCTCGTTGTGGGTGGGACCCACCGCAGGTGAGGCGATGCCCCAGCCAGAGGGTCCATTGACTTGCGGCGGGACCGGAAGATCCCAGCGGTGGGCAGGGCGTGGAAAATCCCACCCTCTGTTTCTCTCTCCACAGATACTGCCAGCCCTGCTGAGTCTTCCCAGCATTTTCTGTTTTTATCCCAGTTGTATCAAACACGCCACTAGCAGTTTCAGGAAGGTGGCTGCCCAGGTTAAGTAGGAGTGACTGATAAATGCTGGCCTTGCCAGCGACACCCATATCCCCCGAGTGAACGACGAAATGAATTGACTCATTTCCTAAGCCCGATGTGAAAGTTGCAACCCGATGACCTGTGACCTTTCTTTCCCCAACAGACATTCAACACCAGCAACATCACCAAGTTGTGCCCAGGTGCTCAATGTGCCTTTGCTTTCTATGGCGGAGAGAGTGTTTATCACAAGTACATCTTCATCCTTCAAATCTGCAACCTCTTTGTCTTTCTGTGGCTGGTGAATTTTGCCATTGCGCTGGGACAGTGCACACTGGCTGGTGCCTTTGCTTCCTACTACTGGGCGTTCAAAAAGCCAGCAGATATACCGAGCTTCCCTCTGCTGGCTGCATTCGGCCGTTCCCTGAGGTAATAATGTCAAACCCCTCGCCACTGCAACCCACTTCTAAGAGTGAAAATATTCTAGGAAACGCAGCAACCAAGTTGTGCACGGCAAAAGTCCGTCTGCCCGAGCTCTCGTAAAATACCCCACGCCACTATTTCAGAGAAGGGCTTTCTCCCCGGTGTCCTGGCCAATATTTATTCCTCGGTCAACATCACATCAACAGGTTACCCTCTCATTATCACATTGCTGTTTGTGGGAGCTTGCTGTGCACATAAATTAGCTGCTGCGTTTCCTACATTACAACAGTTTTCACATCTCAAAACGACTTTGTTGGCCGTGAGGCACTTTGGGATGTGTTGAGATTGCTAAAGGTGCTACAGAAATGCAAGATTTTTGTTCTTTTTTTAGCCAACCCTCCCAAAATCTGCTCTTTTGGTTCGGTGTCAGTTCCTGTGAAGTGACATAAAATCATGAGAAATGGGAGTAGGAGTAGGCCATTCGGCCCCTCAAGTCTGCTCTGCCATTCAATAAGATCATGGCTGGTCATCTACATCAACTGTACCTAGATTTCCTGAAGGAATTTGATAAGGTGCCACGTCAAAGGTTATTGCAGAAAATAAAAGCTCATGGTGTAGGGGGTAACAGATTGGCACGGATAGAAGATTGGCTGGCTAACAGGAAGCAAAGGGTAGCCATAAATGAGTGTTTTTTATGGTTGTCGGGATGTAACGAGTGGGGTGCCACAGGGATCAGTGCTGGGGCCTCAACTTTTTACAATTTATATAAATGACTTGGATGAAGGGATGTTAAATTTGCTGATGATATAAAGATAAGTAGGAGGCTAAAAAGTGACATAGATAGATTAATGAGTGGGCAAAGATCTGGCAAATGGAGAATAATGTGGGCAAATGTAAGATTGGCCATTTTGGCAGGAAGAATAAAAAAGAAGCTTATTATCTAAATAGTGAGCGATTGCAGAGCTCTGAGGTTCAGAGGGATCTGGGTGTCCTAGTGCATGAATCACAAAAGGTTAGTATGCAGGTACAGCAGGTAATTAGGAAAGCTAATAGAATGTTATCATTTATTGTGAGGGGAATTGAATACAAAAGTAGGGAGGTTATGCTTCAGTTTTACAGAGCACTGGTGAGACCACATCTGGAGTATTGTGTACAGTTTTGGTCTCCATATTTAAGGAACGATGTAAATGCGTTAGAAGCAGTTCAGAGAAGGTTTACTAAACTAATACCTGGAATGGGTGGGTTGTCTTAAGAGGAAAGGTTGGACAGGTTAGGCTTGTATCCACTGGAGTTTAGAAGAGTAAGAGGCTACTTGATTGAAACCTTTAAGATTCTGAGAGGTCCTGACAGGGTGGATGTGGAGAGGGTGTTTCTTCTTGTGGGAGAATCTAGAACTAGGGGTCACTGTTTAAAAATAAGACATCACACATTTAAAACAGAGATGAGGAGAATTTTTTTCTCTCAGAGGGTTGAGAGTCTTTGGAACTCTCTTCCTCAAAGGCAGTGGAAGCAGAGTCTTTGAATATTTTTAGGGCAGAGGTGATAGATTCTTGATTAACAAGAGCCTGAAAGGTTATTGGGGGTAGGCAGGAATGTGGCATCAAACAGAAAATGCTGGAAAAACTCAGCCAGTCTGACAGCATCTGTGGAGAGAGAAACAGAGTTAACGTTTCGAATCTGTATGACTCTTCAGCGCAGGAATGTGGGGTTGAGGTTACAGTCAGGTCAGCCAAGATCTTATTGAATGGCGGAGCAGGTTTGATGGGCCAAGTGACCTACTCCTGATCCTAATTCGTATGTTCATGTAACTTCGCCTTCCTGCTCTATTCACATGTCCCCTGATTCCCTTAGCGTCCAAACATCTATTGACCTCTGTCTTGAATATATTCAACAATGGAGTGCCTATGGCCCTCTGGGGTAGAGGATTCCAAAGATTCCCAGCCCTCTGAGTAAGGAACTTCTTTTCATCTCTATCCTAAATGACAGACCTCTTATCCTGAGTCTATTCCCTGTGTCCCGGATTCTCCAGTTGGGGAAAATACCCTTTCAGCATCCAACTTGTCAAACTCTGGGAGAGGTTTACACAGTATAATCTCCTGAGGGTCACCAACCCCTCCAGAGTTTGTCTAGAGTCTCTAGGATTGAAATGAATCCACCCCCCCCGGGCACCGTATTAAGCAAAAACACAGGAGAAAAATCATCAGGGCAATTTAGAATTTTTTTCACATATTTTCATTTAATAGTTATAAAGAGGTTGGAGGTGGGCTACAAAGGGATGTTCAACTGGGCAGGAACAATGGAAGTGGGAGTCATGTCATAAAACCTCCAGAAATACATCCAGCCAGAGATGACCACCCAGCTCCATCCCTCCCCAGCAATATGTTGATGGTATTTAACTGCAAGAAAATTGTTTCTTCTTACTGTTGCCTCTCAGTCAGTAGTACCGAAAGAAATCTGACACTTTCTGACAAGATCGATGGGGCAGTGAAATGAATACCGTAAGTTTAAGACTCTCATCCCTCCATGGCCTCGCCCCCCCTCCCTATCTCTGAAAATCTCCTCCAGCCCCACATCCCTCCAAGATCTCTGTGGTCCTCTAATTCTGGCCTCTAGAACATCCACCATTGGCGGCCATCCCTTCAGTTGCCTGGGCCCTAAGTTCTGGAATTACCTCCTTAAACCTTTCCCCCTCTCCCCTCTCCTCCTTTTGTGGATGGTCCTTAAAACCACCCTTTTGACCAAGCTTTTCGTCACCTGTGCTACTATTACCTTATGTAGCTTGGTGTCAAATGTTTGTCTGATTTACCGCACTGTAAAGCACCCATGCTATATGAAAGGTGCTATATAAATGCAATACAAATTAAAATGACCCTTTTAAAATTTTTGACAGAAAACTAGTGTCGAACGTGTGCCCCAAAGATTGTGCCCTGGATGTTCCTCATGGAGGAAAGGCCTCTCCAATTCTGACCCACTTTCCATGGGGATGCCTATCAGGTTCACTGCCGTTAAGTCCACCACATGGCAAGAAAATCCCAGTGAAAGCGGTAAGGTCACCATGGCTTCTCCAGGAGGCTCAGACCTTTAAAGGAGCTTCGATGAGGAGAAGGCAAAGATAGTTCTATTAGGTCCTCCGTCAAGGTGGAGTTCTAAACAAAGAGGAGTCCATTGGGCCAAAATGGAGGGGAGGTGCCTCTCATAAGCCTGATCCTGGGCTTTAACCATTCATCCATGTTCCTGACCCTTCACCTCAGCATCTTAGACCCCATCTTAGATATTCATTAACATCTGAGAAACCAGGGTGAAGGGTCAATGCCCAGGATGAAGACTCAAGTACCTGGGTGTAGAGGCAAGGCCCAGGATGAAGGGACAAAGCCAAGGATGAGGGACAAGGCTGAGGGCCTAGGACCAAGACTCCAGATACGTCCACGGTTGAAATGGGAAGAAAAGAATGAGGGAAATCAGGGAGTGATGATCAGGTGACACCAGCCTTGGGTTTTAAAGGCCTGGGAATAGAGGAGGGTGGGAAAGTTCCAGAATTTGAGATCCTGGAAAGCGTCAAGGATAGGGAGGATATAAGGACTTTGTTTTAGCAACATTTTATGCATAACAATTATTCTGAACCCGTTTCATTGTCTCAGGTACCACACCGGCTCCCTGGCCTTCGGCTCCTTAATTCTCGCCATCATTCAACTCATAAGGATTATTTTGGAATACTTGGATAATAAGCTTAAGGGTGAGTTTCTGATAAATTCTCATTTGGTGCTAGTTATGGAGCATATGATGGTCCGACGAGGAATACAGGAGAAATATCTTTAACCCTGTTTTTAAGAGGGCTGAGGGTCTGGATCTCACTGCCACGGGGAGTGGTTGAGGCAGGTAGCAGCAGAAGCCAGATACACGCATGCTGGAGAAAGGAAGAGAGGATATGGTGGCATGGTGAGATGAGGAAGGGTTGGAGGAGGTTCATGTGGAATGGAAATACAAGCAGAGACCGTTTTCTGTGCTGTGCGTCCCATGTGTAATTCTATACAAACTGAATACACTGACAATAGTGGCATCAATTTTGTAATGCTAGTCGAGCTCGCTATAGATTCAAGACTAAATATAATCCGCAGGTGAAGTGGGGTTAAGGGGCAGGGTTTGATTGGATTTCTACAGGTTGGAGATTCAGGGTCAACAGATACAGGTCAGCCCCCATTTCAAACACATACACTGGGCCCTCATTTTTAATTTGCCGTTATAAGTTCCAATGTCCACGTTTGTAATGGAGGCGGCCATTGTAGACATGTCACACTGTAACTACACCCTCCCTTCAGTGGTGATGTTGTAGCATCTTCATTGGTTCTTCATTGAGGGGGTGGTGGGGGGTGGGTGTTGAATGACATTGTGGTTGGTTCAAATGAGCGGCTTTCACAGTTATAGTGAGAAACAAGTCGTTGGGAATGTAGGCAGATTACGAATGTTTTCAATAGAGTAAATAAGGAGAAACTGTTTCCAGTGGCAGGAGGGTCAGTAACCAGAGGGACACAGATTGAAGAGAATCAGTAAAAGAACCAGAGGAGGGGAGATGAGGAGAATTTATTTTTACACAGCGAGTTGTTGCGATCTGGAAGGCGCTGCCTGAAAGAGCAGTGGAAGCAGATTCAATAATAACTTTCAAAGGGGAATTGGATAAATACGTGAAGGGGAAAATACAGGGTGATGGACAAAGTGCAGGGGGAGTGGGTCTAATTGGATAGTCCTTTCAAAGAGCCAGCACAGACATGATGGGCCAAATGGCCCCCATTGTGCTTAAGGATTTGATGTTGCCATGTGATTATAGATTGGTTTGTTACTTTATCTGCAGGTGCACAGAACAAGTTTGCCAAGTTCCTGTTTTGCTGCCTGAAATGCTGCTTCTGGTGTCTGGAAAAATTCATCAAATTTCTTAACAGAAATGCGTATATAATGGTGAGTCACTCTGCCCGCCAACTCTGCTTGGGAGTCCCCCCCGGCTTTGCCCTATCAGCCGTCAATGCCTGTGCCACGTGTTTACATCCTGAGGTTGCGAAGGATACTATATCAACACAAAATATAAAATCCTTTCTTTCTTTCAGATCGCCATATATGGGAAAAACTTCTGCACATCTGCAAAGGAAGCCTTCTTCTTGCTGATGAGGAATGTGGTGAGGTGAGAGCGGGAAGGGCTTCATGGGGCAATTACTTTCCTCTTAACTGGGCACTGGGAGGTCACCTCATTCACAAAGGCGATACCAGAGCTGAGAGGTTATAGCTATCATGGCAAATTAAACAGACTGAGACTGAGGGTTGGGGGGGTGGGGTGACAAGAAACAATGAAAGGATTCGATAGGGCAGACGTGAAGGCAAGACCAGAACGAGGGGGCTATCATTATAAGACCGTCCCTAATGAATCCAATCGGGGACTTCAGGAGAAACTTCTTTAACAGAGGGTAGCGAGAATGTGGGACTCGCTTCCACCGGGAGTGGTTGAGGAGAATAGTACAGATACATCTAAGGAGAAGCTGGATAAATACATGAGGGATAAAGGAAGAGAAGGAGATGCTGATCGGGTGAGATGAAGAGGGAGTGGGAGGAAGCTCATGTGGAGCAGAAATTTCTGCACCGAGCTGTTAATTTTTCCTGTATCCTTTACATTTCACATTTTCAAATAGCGATTAACTACGCTTTAAAAAAACGTAGCAGTCTCTGCCTCAATAATTATTTGCTGCCAAGGATTCCATCTTTTAATAACCCTCTCCTTGTGGGGGTCCGGAGATCCAGAGAGCAGAATCCAGTTTCCTGCAGAGCTGACAGCGCTGGTGGAGTGAAGGCAAGGAGAGGGAGGCCATTCAGCCCATTTTAACAGCTGAGCTCCCTCAACAAGCTGCAGTTTCTCAGAAATGGCACCCGACATGGTTCCTGTCTCCACTGGAAGGAGAAGGGTTCATTCAGCCCTTCAAGCTGCCATTCAGTTAAACCATGGCTGATCTGTATCTTTACTCCACCCACCTACGTTGCTGAAATAACCCTTGGTGTTCTTGCTGAAAAAAAAAATTATCATCACAGTTTTGAAATGTTTAATTGCCCCCAGCATAAACAGCAGCTCTGCACAAGAGAGTTCCAGGTTTTCACTTCTGCTTGTGAAGAGGCACTTCCAACCTTGGCCATAAGTGGCCTACATATAATTTGATGGTTTCATACCTTGTTCTTGGTTCCCCCCACCAGAGGAAATAGATACAGAGTAAAGCTCCCTCTACACCGTCCCCATCAAACACTCCCAGGACAGGTACAGCACGGGGTTAGATACAGAGTAAAGCTCCCTCTACACTGTCCCCATCAAACACTCCCAGGACAGGTACAGCATGGGGTTAGATACAGAGTAAATCTCCCTCTACACTGTCCCCATCAAACACTCCCAGGACAGGTACAGCACGCGGTTAGATACAGAGTAAATCTCCCTCTACACTGTCCCCATCAAACACTCCCAGGACAGGTACAGCACGGGGTTAGATACAGAGTAAATCTCCCTCTACACTGTCCCCATCAAACACTCCCAGGACAGGTACAGCACGGGGTTAGATACAGAGTAAATCTCCCTCTACACTGTCCCCATCAAACACTCCCAGGACAGGTACAGCACGGGGTTAGATACAGAGTAAATCTCCCTCTACACTGTCCCCATCAAACACTCCCAGGACAGGTACAGCACGGGGTTAGATACAGAGTAAAGCTCCCTCTACACTGTCCCCATCAAACACTCCCAGGACAGGTACAGCACGGGGTTAGATACAGAGTAAAGCTCCCTCTACACTGTCCCCATCAAACACTCCCAGGACAGGTACAGCACGGGGTTAGATACAGAGTAAATCTCCCTCTACACTGTCCCCATCAAACACTCCCAGGACAGGTACAGCACGGGGTTAGATACAGAGGAAAGCTCCCCCTACACTGTCCCCATCAAACACTCCTAGGACAGGTACAGCACGGGGTTAGATACAGAGGAAAGCTTCCTCTAACTGTCACCATTAAACATTCCCAGGACAGGTACAGCACGGGGTTAGATACAGAGTAAATCTCCCTCGACACTGTCCCCATCAAACACTCCCAGGACAGATACAGCACGGTGTTAGATACAGAGTAAATCTCCCTCTACACTGTCCCCATCAAACACTCCCAGGGCTGAATTTCATGGGGGGCCTGGCAGTGCCAAACGAGACGGGATTGGGGCTCCCACCCCTCAGTGGGGAGAAGTCCCACCCTTGAGAGTGCTGGCCAATCTGATAGGCCAGCATCTTTTGCCTTCCCAGCATGCCAGAGCTCAGCATTGGGCGCTGCTGGAACAGCGAGGAGGCCCATGGATGGCTCCTGGAGAGAGGCACGTCAGGAGGTATTGGACAAGGAAGGGAAACGGAGCCTGGTGGGTGGGGGTGTAGGGGGGGTGCGAGGAGGTGGGGGGATGGGCTTAGGAGGCCATGCAGGGTGGAACAATAGGGGGTACCATCATGGGGGTGGGGGTTGCCCTGGATATGCACAGGGCACCCCCCACAGCTGATGGACATAATGCCTCCCCCCCTCCCCTGCTCCTTCCTACCTGACTTTTAAGCAGTTTCCTCAAATAAAGCAGCCTGCCCACTCTCACCCACCTGCCCACTCTCACCCACCTGCCCACCCTCACCCACCTGCCCACTCTCACCCACCTGCCCACTCTCACCCACCTGCCCACTCTCACCCACCTGCTCACTCTCACCCACCTGCCCACCCTCACCCACCTGCCCACTCTCACCCACCTGCCCACTCTCACCCACCTGCCCACTCTCACCCACCTGCCCACTCTCACCCACCTGCTCACTCTCACCCACCTGCTCACTCTCACCCACCTGCTCACTCTCACCCACCTGCCCACTCTCACCCACCTGCCCACCCTCACCCACCTGCCCACCCTCACCCACCTGCCCACTCTCACCCACCTGCCCACTCTCACCCACCTGCCCACTCTCACCCACCTGCTCACTCTCACCCACCTGCCCACTCTCACCCACCTGCCCACTCTCACCCACCTGCCCACTCTCACCCACCTGCCCACTCTCACCCACCTGCTCACTCTCACCCACCTGCCCACTCTCACCCACCTGCCCACTCTCACCCACCTGCCCACCCTCACCCACCTGCCCACTCTCACCCACCTGCTCACTCTCACCCACCTGCCCACTCTCACCCACCTGCCCACTCTCACCCACCTGCCCACTCTCACCCACCTGCTCACTCTCACCCACCTGCCCACTCTCACCCACCTGCCCACCCTCACCCACCTGCCCACTCTCACCCACCTGCCCACTCTCACCCACCTGCCCACCCTCACCCACCTGCCCACTCTCACCCACCTGCCCACTCTCACCCACCTGCCCACTCCTGCCCACCTGCTCACTCTCACCCACCTGCCCACTCTCACCCACCTGCCCACTCTCACCCACCTGCTCACTCTCACCCACCTGCCCACTCTCACCCACCTGCCCACTCTCACCCACATGCCCACTCCTGCCCACCTGCTCACTCTCACCCACCTGCCCACTCTCACCCACCTGCTCACTCTCACCCACCTGCCCACTCTCACCCACCTGCCCACTCTCACCCACCTGCCCACTCTCACCCACCTGCCCACTCCTGCCCACCTGCTCACTCTCACCCACCTGCCCACTCTCACCCACCTGCCCACTCTCACCCACCTGCTCACTCTCACCCACCTGCCCACTCTCACCCACCTGCCCACTCTCACCCACCTGCTCACTCTCACCCACCTGCCCACTCTCACCCACCTGCCCACTCTCACCCACCTGCCCACTCCCAACCACCTGCCCACTCCTGCCCACCTGCCCACTCTCACCCACCTGCCCACTCTCACCCACCTGCCCACTCTCACCCACCTGCCCACCCTCACCCACCTGCCCACCCTCACCCACCTGCCCACTCTCACCCACCTGCCCACTCTCACCCACCTGCCCACTCTCACCCACCTGCCCACTCTCACCCACCTGCCCACTCTCACCCACCTGCTCACTCTCACCCACCTGCCCACTCTCACCCACCTGCCCACCCTCACCCACCTGCCCACTCTCACCCACCTGCTCACTCTCACCCACCTGCCCACTCTCACCCACCTGCCCACCCTCACCCACCTGCCCACCCTCACCCACCTGCCCACTCTCACCCACCTGCCCACTCTCACCCACCTGCCCACCCTCACCCACCTGCTCACTCTCACCCACCTGCTCACTCTCACCCACCTGCCCACTCTCACCCACCTGCCCACTCTCACCCACCTGCTCACTCTCACCCACCTGCCCACTCTCACCCACCTGCTCACTCTCACCCACCTGCCCACTCTCACCCACCTGCCCACTCTCACCCACCTGCTCACTCTCACCCACCTGCCCACCCTCACCCACCTGCTCACTCTCACCCACCTGCTCACTCTCACCCACCTGCCCACTCCTGCCCACCTGCTCACTCTCACCCACCTGCCCACTCTCACCCACCTGCCCACTCTCACCCACCTGCCCACTCTCACCCACCTGCCCACTCTCACCCACCTGCTCACTCTCACCCACCTGCTCACTCTCACCCACCTGCTCACTCTCACCCACCTGCCCACTCCTGCCCACCTGCTCACTCTCACCCACCTGCCCACTCTCACCCACCTGCTCACTCTCACCCACCTGCCCACTCTCACCCACCTGCCCACTCTCACCCACCTGCCCACTCCCAACCACCTGCCCACTCCTGCCCACCTGCCCACTCTCACCCACCTGCTCACTCTCACCCACCTGCCCACTCTCACCCACCTGCCCACTCTCACCCACCTGCCCACTCTCACCCACCTGCCCACTCTCACCCACCTGCTCACTCTCACCCACCTGCCCACTCCTGCCCACCTGCTCACTCTCACCCACCTGCCCACTCCCGGCCGCCTGCTCACTCTCACCCACCTGCCCACTCTCACCCACCTGCCCACTCTCACCCACCTGCCCACTCTCACCCACCTGCCCACTCCCGGCCGCCTGCTCACACCATGGCGTGGGCAGCGTGTTATCGGTAACAAGCTCAGTTGACCACTAATTATTTATTTAGAAATGGCAGGCAGGCTGCTGACTCTTGGCGCCAGCCCACTCACCGCGTGAGGTGGTGGCCCGGGGGAGGGGTGAGGAGGAGGTAGACTTGCCACCCCTCGTACTTTACATCTCCCCTGCCACAGACACACCAGGCAGGGGGTATGTGTAAACTCCGGCCCTGACTGTCTTCGGGCAGGATCAATTGGAAGGTGGAGCTTCGTTCTTGCTCATTAACCAAGCATCTTGTTTTACTTTGCAGAGTGGCCGTGTTGGATAAAGTGACAGATTTCCTGCTCTTGTTGGGCAAGTTGCTAATAGTTGGAGGTGTAGGTGGGTATTTGGCACAAAAATTCATTCAATCTGTCCTGTGATTAATCTTCCTCCATCAAAAGAATTCTGCTGCTGATGCAGAAAAATCTCACGGGGCAAAAGGGACTCATTCAGCCCAATAAGTCCCTGACCCCCAGCTCTATCCCCCCCAGCCGTGTAAATGTTTCTCCTCCAACTGTTTCTCCAATTCCCTTCGGAAAGTTATTATTGAATCTGCTTCCACCGCCTTTTCAGGCAGCGCCTTCCAGATCACAACAACTCGCTGTGTAAAAACAATTCTCCTCATCTCCCCTCCTCTGGTTCTTTTCCCGATTCACTTCAATCTGTGTCCCTCTGGTTACCGACCCTCCTGCCACTGGAAACAGTTTCTCCTTATTTACTCCATCCAAACGCTTCATAATTAATCAATTAACTAACAATGCAAACTCCTCCAGCCCTACAAGCCTCATGGCCTTTCACTTGTCTCCGACTTTAATCGCTCCACCATTGGCGGCCATGCCTTCAGCTGCCTGGGTCCCAAGCCCTGGGACCCCCTCCCTAAACCTACCCCCCCCCCCCACCTCTCGACTTCTCTTCCCTCCTATAACACCCTCCTTAAAGCCTCTCCTTCTCTTTCTTTGACCGAGATTTTGGTCACTGACCTCCTTCTGTGACTAGCTATCAAATGTTGCCGGATAACATTCACGTGAGGCCCCTTGGGATGTTGTTTAACGATGTGAAAGGGGCTATATAAATGCAAGTTGTTGTTGTAGCACATTTCTGTCAGGTATTTTCCTCCTTTGAAACCCATTGTATTTATTTGCTTCTTATTCCCCTATTCAGGAGTTCTGGCTTTTTTCTTCTTCACACACAGGATATCGATTGTTGTGGATGAAGCCCCATCATTAAACTATTACTGGGTCCCTCTGGTGGTAAGCAAATCCTTTCAAGTCCGGGACCGTGATTCACTCGAAAGAGGAGAAAGCATGAACCAAAGTTCAAAACAGCAGCAGCCGCAAACACAGAGCAGAGCAGCGCAGGAAAGCAGGGCTTGTGTTTCTGTAGTGCCTCAGGGCATTCCAAAGCACTTTGCAGCGACTGCTATACCTTACCGATGCCCTATCTCTGTCATAATGGAGGGGACGCAGCAGCCAATTTGCACGCAGCAAACTCCCACAAACAGCCACGTGATAATAAGCAGATAGTCCGTCTTGGTGATGTTGATTGAGGGATAAAGGTTGGCCAGGACACCAGGGAGAGCTCCCCAGCTCTACTTCGAAATAGTGGCTGTGGGATTTTTCACATCCACCTGAGGGGGTGGACCATTATCCTGAGACTGAAGCTTATTCCTCGTCAAATATCACTTAGAAACATGGATGATCAGCTCATTATCCGTCTGCTGTTTATGGGAACCAGTGGTGCAGAAATCTGCTGCTGTACTTCCTGTATTCGATCAGTGACTACACTTCAAATACTTTATTGGCTGTAAAACTCTTAGGGACACCCTGTGTTTGTGAATGCTGCTATATAAATGCAAGTCATTTCTTTCAGTTTCAGGTCCGGGTGTCGGTCCACTGGAACAGTGTTTGTCCAGTAACAGTCATTGACTAGCCGCTTTCATGTTGCTTTGACCATGTGCGCTCATTCCAGAAGGAAATGGCACAGACACAAACCAGATTAAATGAAAGCAAAAAACTGCGGATGCTGGAAATCCAAAACAAAAACAAAAATACCTAGAAAAACTCAGCAGGTCTGACAGCATCTGCAGAGAGGAACACAGTTAACGTTTCGAGTCCGTATGACTCTTCAACAGATTAAATAAACTCCACTAAATATATATCTAGTCAGCAAGATACTGCTGCTATTCAGTATGTGTGGGAGTGAAGCACTCACTCTGATCAAAGGCCCACAATGAACTCCCTCTCTGCATTATACCAACAATCGTGTAAAAAGCTCATACATCTGACCATCACTGGTGACTGTATGGACTAAACACTGAGCCACATCTACATGTCCAACTTGCAGAGCGGGAAACACTGCATTGGCTTTGCAAGCAGGGAGTCCACTCGAATCCTTGTTGGGATTGTTCAACGCAGTGGAAATAAAAATAGACACTAAAATTCAGAGAAGGAGAGCAGAGTGTGGAAATAACTGCAGGTGGCTAGGCAGAAAGGGAAGAAAGAAAATAGAGCTGGAGTGAGCAGGTTCAATAGAAAGAACTGCACTGTCAGAGGGTCAGTACTGAGGGAGTGCTGCACTGTCAGAGGGTCAGTACTGAGGGAGTGCTGCACTGTCAGAGGGTCAGTACTGAGGGAGTGCTGCACTGTCAGAGGGTCAGTACTGAGGGAGTGCCGCACTGTCAGAGGGGCAGTACTGAGGGAGCACCGCACTATCAGAGGAACAGTACTGAGGGAACACCACACCATCAGGGGGTCAGTACTGAGGGAGTGCTGCACTCTCAGAGGTTCAGTACTGAGGGAGTGCTGCGCTGTCACAGGGTCAGTACTGAGGGAGTGCTGCACTGTCAGTGGGTCAGTACTGAGGGAGTGTAGCACTTTCAGAGGGTCAGTACTGAGGGAGTGCAGCACTGTCAGAGGGGCAGTACTGAGGGAGCACCGCACTATCAGAGGGACAGTACTGAGGGAACACCACACCGTCAGTGGGTCAGTACTGAGGGAGTGCAGCACTGTCAGAGGGTCAGTACTGAGGGAGTGCTGCATTGTTGGAGGGTCAGTGTTGAGGGAGTGCTGCACTGTCAGAGGGTCAGTACTGAGGGAGTGCTGCACTGTCAGAGGGTCAGTACTGAGGGAGTGCTGCACTGTCAGTGGGTCAGTACTGAGAGTGTGCAGCCCTGTCAGAGGGTCAGTACTGAGGGAGTGCAGCACTGTCAGAGGGTCAGTACTGAGGGAGTGCTGCATTGTTGGAGGGTCAGTGTTGAGGGAGTGCTGCACTGTCAGAGGGTCAGTAGTGAGGGAGTGCTGCACTGTCAGAGGGTCAGTACTGAGGGAGTGCTGCACTGTCAGAGGGTCAGTACTGAGGGAGCACCGCACTATCAGAGGGACAGTACTGAGGGAACACCACACCGTCAGTGGGTCAGTACTGAGGGAGTGCTGCACTGTCAGAGGGTCAGTACTGAGGGAGTGCTGCACTGTCAGAGGGTCAGTACTGAGGGAGTGCTGCACTGTCAGAGGGTCAGTACTGAGGGAGTGCTGCACTGTCAGAGGGGCAGTACTGAGGGAGCACCACACCGTCAGTGGGTCAGTACTGAGGGAGTGCAGCACCGTCAGAGGGTCAGTACTGAGGGAGTGCTGCACTGTTGAAGAACGTCAGTACTGAGGGAGTGCAGCACTGTCAGAGGGGCAGTACTGAGGGAGTGCTGCACTGTCAGAGGGTCAGTACTGAGGGAGTGCTGCACTGTCAGAGGGGCAGTACTGAGGGAGCACCGTACTATCAGAGGGACAGTACTGAGGGAACACCACACCGTCAGTGGGTCAGTACTGAGGGAGTGCAGCACCGTCAGAGGGTCAGTACTGAGGGAGTGCTGCACTGTTGAAGAGGGTCAGTACTGAGGGAGTGCTGCACTGTCAGAGGGGCAGTACTGAGGGAGTGCTGCACTGTCAGAGGGTCAGTACTGAGGGAGTGCTGCACTGTCAGAGGGGCAGTACTGAGGGAGCACCGCACTATCAGAGGGACAGTACTGAGGGAACACCACACCGTCAGTGGGTCAGTACTGAGGGAGTGCAGCACCGTCAGAGGGTCAGTACTGAGGGAGTGCTGCACTGTTGAAGAGGGTCAGTACTGAACATCCTGGTGGAAGAACAGGCTAAAAATTATTTTGCAAATGTTCTATTGAGGCTACAGTGAGGGAACAGGCCACTCAGCCTGAACTGTCCTTGCCGGTGTTTATGCTCCACATGAGTCTCCTCCACCCCCAACATGATCAACATATCCTTTCCCCCACTTTCTCCCTCATCTATACTATTCATCTCAAACACTCCCTGTGAGAACGAGCTCCACATTCTCACCACTCTGTGGATAAAGAAGTTTCTCCTGAATTCCCCACTGGATTTATCAGTGTCTATCTTATACTTAGGGCTCCTCGCATTGACCTCCTGCACATTAGTGGAAACATCTTCCCAATGTCTACCCGATTTAAAATTTTCACAATTCTAAAGTGCTGTATTAAGTCAACATTAGCTGTTCTAGAGGAAAGCGCTTCAGTGTCACCAAGATGATTCGATCTCCTCAGTTTTGGTATCAACGTCCTTGGGGCTCTTTTTTTGCATCTTCTTGGTCATTTTAAGAATCTGGAGACCAAAACTGTGCACGGTACTCCAGTTCTGACACAGAGACTGGAACTGTGCAAAGTGATTAAGTGCCACATTCAGTCAATGAAATGCTGTTTAACTTTCACCTTTGTTCAGTTACTGAACAAGCGCTGGAGAACACTGCCCTCTGCTGCTCAGAACAGATATGGTTCGAGCCACACATTCTTCAGAAACTGGAGTGACTGTGTAAGCTGCACTCAAAGTAAAAATCAGCTTGCACTGTGGCTGTTGAAGTCAGATGTTTGGCAGCGTATTACACAATTTTACAGGAAACATCTTATAATGTTTTTAGATGATATGTTTTAAAGGCTTTAGCTCCGGCCTCTGAGTCAGAAGCTTGTGGTTCAAGTCCCACTTTGAGCACAAAATACAGGATGAAACTCCCAGTGCATTATTGAGAGAGTGCTACATTGTCAGAGTGTCAGTACTGAGGGAGTGCTACATTGTCAGAGTGTCAGTACTGAGGGAGTGCTGCACTGTCAGAGGATCAGTACTGAGGGAGAGCTGCACTGTTGAAGAGGGTCAGTACTGAGGGAGTGCTGCACTGTTGAAGAGGGTCTATACTGAGAGAGTGCTGCACTGTCAGAGAGTCAGTACTGAAGGAGTGCTGCACTGTCAGAAGGTCAGTACTGAGGGAGTGCTGCACTGTCAGAGGGTCAGTACTGAGAGAGTGCTGCACTGTCAGAGGGTCAGTACTGAGGGAGTGCTGCACTGTTGAAGAGGGTCAGTACTGAGGGAGTGCTGCACCATCAGAGGGTCAGTACTGAGGGAGTGCTGCACTGTCAGAGGGTCAGTACTGAGGGAGTGCTGCACTGTTGAAAAGGGTCAGTACTGAGGGAGTGCTGCACTATCAGAGGGTCAGTACTGAAGGAGTGCTGCACTGTCAGAGGGTCAGTACTGAGGGAGTGCTGCACTGTCAGAAGTTCAGTACTGAGGGAGTGCTGCATTGTCAGAGGTTCAGTACTGAGGGAGTGCTGCACTGTCAGAGGGTCAGTACTGAGGGAGTGCTGCACTATCAGAGGGTCAGTACTGAGGGACTGCTGCACTGTCAGAGGATCAGTATTGAGAGAGTGCTACACTGTCAGAGGGTCAGTACTGAGGGAGTGCTGCACTGTTGAAGAGGGTCAGTACTGAGGGAGTGCTGCACTGTCAGAGTGTCAGTACTGAGGGAGTGCTGCACTGTCAGAGGGTCAGTACTGAGGGAGCCCTGCAGTATCAGAGGGTCAGTACTGAGGGAGTGCTGCACTGTCAGAGGGTCAGTACTGAGGGAGTGCTGCACCATCAGAGGGTCAGAACTGAGGGAGTGCTGCACTGTTGAAGAGGGTCAGTACGGAGGAAGTGCTGCGCTGTTAAAGACGGTCTGTACTGAGGGAGTGCTGCACTGTCGGAGGGTCAGTACTGAGGGAGTGCTGCACTGTCAGATGGTCAGTACTGAGGGAGTGCTACACAGTCAGAGGGTCAGTACTGAGGGAGTGCTGCACTGTCAGAGGGTCAGTACAGAGGAATTGCTGCGCTGTTGAAGAGGGTGTGTACTGAGGGAGTGCTGCACTGTCGGAGGGTCAGTACTGAAGGAGTGCTGCACTATCAGATGGTCAGTACTGAGGGAGTGCTACACTGTCAGAGGGTCAGTACTGAGGCAGTGCTGCACTGTCAGAGGGTCAGTACTGAGGGAGTGCTGCACTGTCAGAAGGTCAGTACTGAGGGAGTGCTGCACTGTCAGAGGGTCAGTACTGAGGGAGTGCTGCACTGTCAGAGTATCAGTACTGAGGGTGTGCTGCACTGTCAGAGGATCAGTATTGAGAGAGTGCTACACTGTCAGAGGGTCAGTACTGAGGGAGTGCTGCACTGTCAGAGGGTCAGTACTGAGGGAGTGCTGCACTGTCAGAGGGTCAGTACTAAGGGAGTGCTGCACTGTCAGAGGATCAGTATTGAGAGAGTGCTACACTGTCAGAGGGTCAGTGTTGAGGGAGTGCTGCACTGTCAGAGGGTCAGTACTGAGGGAGTGCTGCACTGTCAGAGGGTCAGTACTGAGAGTGTGCAGCCCTGTCAGAGGGTCAGTACTGAGGGAGTGCAGCACTGTCAGAGTGTCAGTACTGAGGGAGTGCTGCATTGTTGGAGGGTCAGTGTTGAGGGAGTGCTGCACTGTCAGAGGGTCAGTAGTGAGGGAGTGCTGCACTGTCAGAGGGTCAGTACTGAGGGAGTGCTGCACTGTCAGAGGGGCAGTACTGAGAGTGTGCAGCCCTGTCAGAGTGTCAGTACTGAGGGAGTGCTGCATTGTTGGAGGGTCAGTGTTGAGGGAGTGCTGCACTGTCAGATGGTCAGTACTGAGGGAGTGCTGCATCATCAGAGGGTCAGTACTGAGGGAGTGCTGCACTGTCAGAGGGTCAGTACTGAGGGAGTGCTGCACTATCAGAGGGTCAGTACTGAAGGAGTGCTGCACTGTCAGAGGGTCAGTACTAAGGGAGTGCTGCACTGTCAGAGGATCAGTATTGAGAGAGTGCTACACTGTCAGAGGGTCAGTGTTGAGGGAGTGCTGCACTGTCAGAGGGTCAGTACTGAGGGAGTGCTGCACTGTCAGAGGGTCAGTACTGAGGGAGTGCTGCACTGTCAGTGGGTCAGTACTGAGAGTGTGCAGCCCTGTCAGAGGGTCAGTACTGAGGGAGTGCAGCACTGTCAGAGTGTCAGTACTGAGGGAGTGCTGCATTGTTGGAGG
The DNA here is from genome assembly GCF_017639515.1 of Carcharodon carcharias. Classification (NCBI taxonomy): domain Eukaryota; kingdom Metazoa; phylum Chordata; class Chondrichthyes; order Lamniformes; family Lamnidae; genus Carcharodon; species Carcharodon carcharias. The sequence goes on from NC_054482.1 coordinate 117,268,755, forward strand.
GTCAGTGTTGAGGGAGTGCTGCACTGTCAGAGGGTCAGTAGTGAGGGAGTGCTGCACTGTCAGAGGGTCAGTAGTGAGGGAGTGCTGCACTGTCAGAGGGGCAGTACTGAGGGAGCACCGCACTATCAGAGGGACAGTACTGAGGGAACACCACACCGTCAGTGGGTCAGTACTGAGGGAGTGCAGCACTGTCAGAGGGTCAGTACTGAGGGAGTGCAGCACTGTCAGAGGGGCAGTACTGAGGGAGCACCGCACTATCAGAGGGACAGTACTGAGGGAACACCACACCGTCAGTGGGTCAGTACTGAGGGAGTGCAGCACCGTCAGAGGGTCAGTACTGAGGGAGTGCTGCACTGTTGAAGAACGTCAGTACTGAGGGAGTGCAGCACTGTCAGAGGGGCAGTACTGAGGGAGTGCTGCACTGTCAGAGGGTCAGTACTGAGGGAGTGCTGCACTGTCAGAGGGGCAGTACTGAGGGAGCACCGTACTATCAGAGGGACAGTACTGAGGGAACACCACACCGTCAGTGGGTCAGTACTGAGGGAGTGCAGCACCGTCAGAGGGTCAGTACTGAGGGAGTGCTGCACTGTTGAAGAGGGTCAGTACTGAACATCCTGGTGGAAGAACAGGCTAAAAATTATTTTGCAAATGTTCTATTGAGGCTACAGTGAGGGAACAGGCCACTCAGCCTGAACTGTCCTTGCCGGTGTTTATGCTCCACATGAGTCTCCTCCACCCCCAACATGATCAACATATCCTTTCCCCCACTTTCTCCCTCATCTATACTATTCATCTCAAACACTCCCTGTGAGAACGAGCTCCACATTCTCACCACTCTGTGGATAAAGAAGTTTCTCCTGAATTCCCCACTGGATTTATCAGTGTCTATCTTATACTTAGGGCTCCTCGCATTGACCTCCTGCACATTAGTGGAAACATCTTCCCAATGTCTACCCGATTTAAAATTTTCACAATTCTAAAGTGCTGTATTAAGTCAACATTAGCTGTTCTAGAGGAAAGCGCTTCAGTGTCACCAAGATGATTCGATCTCCTCAGTTTTGGTATCAACGTCCTTGGGGCTCTTTTTTTGCATCTTCTTGGTCATTTTAAGAATCTGGAGACCAAAACTGTGCACGGTACTCCAGTTCTGACACAGAGACTGGAACTGTGCAAAGTGATTAAGTGCCACATTCAGTCAATGAAATGCTGTTTAACTTTCACCTTTGTTCAGTTACTGAACAAGCGCTGGAGAACACTGCCCTCTGCTGCTCAGAACAGATATGGTTCGAGCCACACATTCTTCAGAAACTGGAGTGACTGTGTAAGCTGCACTCAAAGTAAAAATCAGCTTGCACTGTGGCTGTTGAAGTCAGATGTTTGGCAGCGTATTACACAATTTTACAGGAAACATCTTATAATGTTTTTAGATGATATGTTTTAAAGGCTTTAGCTCCGGCCTCTGAGTCAGAAGCTTGTGGTTCAAGTCCCACTTTGAGCACAAAATACAGGATGAAACTCCCAGTGCATTATTGAGAGAGTGCTACATTGTCGGAGTGTCAGTACTGAGGGAGTGCTACATTGTCAGAGTGTCAGTACTGAGGGAGTGCTGCACTGTCAGAGGGTCAGTACTGAGGGAGTGCTGCACTGTCAGAGGGTCAGTACTGAGGGAGTGCTGCACTGTCAGAGGATCAGTACTGAGGGAGAGCTGCACTGTTGAAGAGGGTCAGTACTGAGGGAGTGCTGCACTGTTGAAGAGGGTCTATACTGAGAGAGTGCTGCACTGTCAGAGGGTCAGTACTGAAGGAGTGCTGCACTGTCAGATGGTCAGTACTGAGGGAGTGCTGCATCATCAGAGGGTCAGTACTGAGGGAGTGCTGCACTGTCAGAGGGTCAGTACTGAGGGAGTGCTGCACTGTTGAAAAGGGTCAGTACTGAGGGAGTGCTGCACTATCAGAGGGTCAGTACTGAAGGAGTGCTGCACTGTCAGAGGGTCAGTACTGAGGGAGTGCTGCACTGTCAGAAGTTCAGTACTGAGGGAGTGCTGCATTGTCAGAGGTTCAGTACTGAGGGAGTGCTGCACTGTCAGAGGGTCAGTACTGAGGGAGTGCTGCACTATCAGAGGGTCAGTACTGAGGGACTGCTGCACTGTCAGAGGATCAGTATTGAGAGAGTGCTACACTGTCAGAGGGTCAGTACTGAGGGAGTGCTGCACTGTTGAAGAGGGTCAGTACTGAGGGAGTGCTGCACCATCAGAGGGTCAGTACTGAGGGAGTGCTGCACTGTCAGAGGGTCAGTACTGAGGGAGTGCTGCACTGTTGAAAAGGGTCAGTACTGAGGGAGTGCTGCACTATCAGAGGGTCAGTACTGAAGGAGTGCTGCACTGTCAGAGGGTCAGTACTGAGGGAGTGCTGCACTGTCAGAAGTTCAGTACTGAGGGAGTGCTGCATTGTCAGAGGTTCAGTACTGAGGGAGTGCTGCACTGTCAGAGGGTCAGTACTGAGGGAGTGCTGCACTGTCAGAGGGTCAGTACTGAGGGAGTGCTGCACTATCAGAGGGTCAGTACTGAGGGACTGCTGCACTGTCAGAGGATCAGTATTGAGAGAGTGCTACACTGTCAGAGGGTCAGTACTGAGGGAGTGCTGCACTGTTGACGAGGGTCAGTACTGAGGGAGTGCTGCACTGTCAGAGTGTCAGTACTGAGGGAGTGCTGCACTGTCAGAGGGTCAGTACTGAGGGAGCCCTGCAGTATCAGAGGGTCAGTACTGAGGGAGTGCTGCACTGTCAGAGGGTCAGTACCGAGGGAGTGCTGCACTGTCAGAGGGTCAGTACTGAGGGAGTGCTGCACTGTCAGAGGGTCAGCATTGAGAGAATGCTACACTGTCAGAGGGTCAGTACTGAGGGAGTGCAGCACTGTCAGAGTGTCAGTACTGAGGGAGTGCTGCATTGTTGGAGGGTCAGTGTTGAGGGAGTGCTGCACTGTCAGAGGGTCAGTAGTGAGGGAGTGCTGCACTGTCAGAGGGTCAGTACTGAGGGAGTGCTGCACTGTCAGAGGGGCAGTACTGCGGGAGCACCGCACTATCAGAGGGACAGTACTGAGGGAACACCACACCGTCAGTGGGTCAGTACTGAGGGAGTGCAGCACTGTCAGAGGGTCAGTACTGAGGGAGTGCAGCACTGTCAGAGGGGCAGTACTGAGGGAGCACCGCACTATCAGAGGGACAGTACTGAGGGAACACCACACCGTCAGTGGGTCAGTACTGAGGGAGTTCAGCACCGTCAGAGGGTCAGTACTGAGGGAGTGCTGCACTGTTGAAGAGGGTCAGTACTGAGGGAGTGCAGCACTGTCAGAGGGGCAGTACTGAGGGAGTGCTGCACTGTCAGAGGGGCAGTACTGAGGGAGCACCGCACTATCAGAGGGACAGTACTGAGGGAACACCACACCGTCAGTGGGTCAGTACTGAGGGAGTGCAGCACCGTCAGAGGGTCAGTACTGAGGGAGTGCTGCACTGTCAGAAGGTCAGTACTGAGGGAGTGCTGCACTGTCAGAGGGTCAGTACTGAGGGAGTGCTGCACTGTCAGAGGATCAGTACTGAGGGTGTGCTGCACTGTCAGAGGATCAGTATTGAGAGAGTGCTACACTGTCAGAGGGTCAGTACTGAGGGAGTGCTGCATTGTTGGAGGGTCAGTGTTGAGGGAGTGCTGCACTGTCAGAGGGTCAGTACTGAGGGAGTGCTGCACTGTCAGAGGGTCAGTACTGAGGGAGTGCTGCACTGTCAGAGGGTCAGTACTGAGGGAGTGCTGCACTGTCAGAGGGTCAGTACTGAGGGAGTGCTGCACTGTCAGAGGGTCAGTACTGAGGGAGTGCTGCACTGTCAGAGGGTCAGTAGTGAGGGAGTGCTGCACTGTCAGAGGGTCAGTACTGAGGGAGTGCTGCACTGTCAGAGGGGCAGTACTGAGAGTGTGCAGCCCTGCCAGAGGGTCAGTACTGAGGGAGTGCAGCACTGTCAGAGTGTCAGTACTGAGAGAGTGCTGCATTGTCGGAGGGTCAGTTTTGAGGGAGTGCTGCACTGTCAGATGGTCAGTACTGAGGGAGTGCTGCATCATCAGAGGGTCAGTACTGAGGGAGTGCTGCACTGTCAGAGGGTCAGTACTGAGGGAGTGCTGCACTGTTGAAAAGGGTCAGTACTGAGGGAGTGCTGCACTATCAGAGGGTCAGTACTGAAGGAGTGCTGCACTGTCAGAGGGTCAGTACTAAGGGAGTGCTGCACTGTCAGAGGATCAGTATTGAGAGAGTGCTACACTGTCAGAGGGTCAGTGTTGAGGGAGTGCTGCACTGTCAGAGGGTCAGTACTGAGGGAGTGCTGCACTGTCAGAGGGTCAGTACTGAGGGAGTGCTGCACTGTCAGTGGGTCAGTACTGAGAGTGTGCAGCCCTGTCAGAGGGTCAGTACTGAGGGAGTGCAGCACTGTCAGAGTGTCAGTACTGAGGGAGTGCTGCATTGTTGGAGGGTCAGTGTTGAGGGAGTGCTGCACTGTCAGAGGGTCAGTAGTGAGGGAGTGCTGCACTGTCAGAGGGTCAGTACTGAGGGAGTGCTGCACTGTCAGAGGGGCAGTACTGAGGGAGTGCTGCACTGTCAGAGGGTCAGTACTGAGGGAGTGCTGCACTGTCAGGGGGTCAGTACTGAGGGAGTGCAGCACTGTCAGAGGGGCAGTACTGAGGGAGCACCGCACTATCAGAGGGACAGTACTGAGGGAACACCACACCGTCAGTGGGTCAGTACTGAGGGAGTGCAGCACTGTCAGAGGGTCAGTACTGAGGGAGTGCAGCACTGTCAGAGGGGCAGTACTGAGGGAGCACCGCACTATCAGAGGGACAGTACTGAGGGAACACCACACCGTCAGTGGGTCAGTACTGAGGGAGTGCAGCACCGTCAGAGGGTCAGTACTGAGGGAGTGCTGCACTGTTGAAGAGGGTCAGTACTGAACATCCTGGTGGAAGAACAGGCTAAAAATTATTTTGCAAATGTTCTATTGAGGCTACAGTGAGGGAACAGGCCACTCAGCCTGAACTGTCCTTGCCGGTGTTTATGCTCCACATGAGTCTCCTCCACCCCCAACATGATCAACATATCCTTTCCCCCACTTTCTCCCTCATCTATACTATTCATCTCAAACACTCCCTGTGAGAACGAGCTCCACATTCTCACCACTCTGTGGATAAAGAAGTTTCTCCTGAATTCCCCATTGGATTTATCAGTGTCTATCTTATACTTAGGGCTCCTCGCATTGACCTCCTGCACATTAGTGGAAACATCTTCCCAATGTCTACCCGATTTAAAATTTTCACAATTCTAAAGTGCTGTATTAAGTCAACATTAGCTGTTCTAGAGGAAAGCGCTTCAGTGTCACCAAGATGATTCGATCTCCTCAGTTTTGGTATCAACGTCCTTGGGGCTCTTTTTTTGCATCTTCTTGGTCATTTTAAGAATCTGGAGACCAAAACTGTGCACGGTACTCCAGTTCTGACACAGAGACTGGAACTGTGCAAAGTGATTAAGTGCCACATTCAGTCAATGAAATGCTGTTTAACTTTCACCTTTGTTCAGTTACTGAACAAGCGCTGGAGAACACTGCCCTCTGCTGCTCAGAACAGATATGGTTCGAGCCACACATTCTTCAGAAACTGGAGTGACTGTGTAAGCTGCACTCAAAGTAAAAATCAGCTTGCACTGTGGCTGTTGAAGTCAGATGTTTGGCAGCGTATTACACAATTTTACAGGAAACATCTTATAATGTTTTTAGATGATATGTTTTAAAGGCTTTAGCTCCGGCCTCTGAGTCAGAAGCTTGTGGTTCAAGTCCCACTTTGAGCAGAAAATACAGGATGAAACTCCCAGTGCATTATTGAGAGAGTGCTACATTGTCAGAGTGTCAGTACTGAGGGAGTGCTGCACTGTCAGAGGATCAGTACTGAGGGAGAGCTGCACTGTTGAAGAGGGTCAGTACTGAGGGAGTGCTGCACTGTTGAAGAGGGTCTATACTGAGAGAGTGCTGCACTGTCAGAGAGTCAGTACTGAAGGAGTGCTGCACTGTCAGATGGTCAGTACTGAGGGAGTGCTGCATCATCAGAGGGTCAGTACTGAGGGAGTGCTGCACTGTCAGAGGGTCAGTACTGAGGGAGTGCTGCACTGTTGAAAAGGGTCAGTACTGAGGGAGTGCTGCACTATCAGAGGGTCAGTACTGAAGGAGTGCTGCACTGTCAGAGGGTCAGTACTGAGGGAGTGCTGCACTGTCAGAAGTTCAGTACTGAGGGAGTGCTGCATTGTCAGAGGTTCAGTACTGAGGGAGTGCTGCACTGTCAGAGGGTCAGTACTGAGGGAGTGCTGCACTATCAGAGGGTCAGTAATGAGGGACTGCTGCACTGTCAGAGGATCAGTATTGAGAGAGTGCTACACTGTCAGAGGGTCAGTACTGAGGGAGTGCTGCACTGTTGAAGAGGGTCAGTACTGAGGGAGTGCTGCACCATCAGAGGGTCAGTACTGAGGGAGTGCTGCACTGTCAGAGGGTCAGTACTGAGGGAGTGCTGCACTGTTGAAAAGGGTCAGTACTGAGGGAGTGCTGCACTATCAGAGGGTCAGTACTGAGGGAGTGCTGCACTGTCAGAAGTTCAGTACTGAGGGAGTGCTGCATTGTCAGAGGTTCAGTACTGAGGGAGTGCTGCACTGTCAGAGGGTCAGTACTGAGGGAGTGCTGCACTGTCAGAGGGTCAGTACTGAGGGAGTGCTGCACTATCAGAGGGTCAGTACTGAGGGACTGCTGCACTGTCAGAGGATCAGTATTGAGAGAGTGCTACACTGTCAGAGGGTCAGTACTGAGGGAGTGCTGCACTGTTGAAGAGGGTCAGTACTGAGGGAGTGCTGCACTGTCAGAGTGTCAGTACTGAGGGAGTGCTGCACTGTCAGAGGGTCAGTACTGAGGGAGCCCTGCAGTATCAGAGGGTCAGTACTGAGGGAGTGCTGCACTGTCAGAGGGTCAGTACCGAGGGAGTGCTGCACTGTCAGAGGGTCAGTACTGAGGGAGTGCTGCACTGTCAGAGGGTCAGCATTGAGAGAATGCTACACTGTCAGAGGGTCAGTACTGAGGGAGTGCAGCACTGTCAGAGTGTCAGTACTGAGGGAGTGCTGCATTGTTGGAGGGTCAGTGTTGAGGGAGTGCTGCACTGTCAGAGGGTCAGTAGTGAGGGAGTGCTGCACTGTCAGAGGGTCAGTACTGAGGGAGTGCTGCACTGTCAGAGGGGCAGTACTGCGGGAGCACCGCACTATCAGAGGGACAGTACTGAGGGAACACCACACCGTCAGTGGGTCAGTACTGAGGGAGTGCAGCACTGTCAGAGGGTCAGTACTGAGGGAGTGCAGCACTGTCAGAGGGGCAGTACTGAGGGAGCACCGCACTATCAGAGGGACAGTACTGAGGGAACACCACACCGTCAGTGGGTCAGTACTGAGGGAGTTCAGCACCGTCAGAGGGTCAGTACTGAGGGAGTGCTGCACTGTTGAAGAGGGTCAGTACTGAGGGAGTGCAGCACTGTCAGAGGGGCAGTACTGAGGGAGTGCTGCACTGTCAGAGGGGCAGTACTGAGGGAGCACCGCACTATCAGAGGGACAGTACTGAGGGAACACCACACCGTCAGTGGGTCAGTACTGAGGGAGTGCAGCACCGTCAGAGGGTCAGTACTGAGGGAGTGCTGCACTGTCAGAAGGTCAGTACTGAGGGAGTGCTGCACTGTCAGAGGGTCAGTACTGAGGGAGTGCTGCACTGTCAGAGGATCAGTACTGAGGGTGTGCTGCACTGTCAGAGGATCAGTATTGAGAGAGTGCTACACTGTCAGAGGGTCAGTACTGAGGGAGTGCTGCATTGTTGGAGGGTCAGTGTTGAGGGAGTGCTGCACTGTCAGAGGGTCAGTACTGAGGGAGTGCTGCACTGTCAGAGGGTCAGTACTGAGGGAGTGCTGCACTGTCAGAGGGTCAGTACTGAGGGAGTGCTGCACTGTCAGAGGGTCAGTACTGAGGGAGTGCTGCACTGTCAGAGGGTCAGTACTGAGGGAGTGCTGCACTGTCAGAGGGTCAGTAGTGAGGGAGTGCTGCACTGTCAGAGGGTCAGTACTGAGGGAGTGCTGCACTGTCAGAGGGGCAGTACTGAGAGTGTGCAGCCCTGCCAGAGGGTCAGTACTGAGGGAGTGCAGCACTGTCAGAGTGTCAGTACTGAGAGAGTGCTGCATTGTTGGAGGGTCAGTGTTGAGGGAGTGCTGCACTGTCAGATGGTCAGTACTGAGGGAGTGCTGTACTGTTGAAAAGGGTCAGTACTGAGGGAGTGCTGCATCATCAGAGGGTCAGTACTGAGGGAGTGCTGCACTGTCAGAGGGTCAGTACTGAGGGAGTGCTGCACTGTTGAAAAGGGTCAGTACTGAGGGAGTGCTGCATCATCAGAGGGTCAGTACTGAGGGAGTGCTGCACTGTCAGAGGGTCAGTACTGAGGGAGTGCTGCACTGTTGAAAAGGGTCAGTACTGAGGGAGTGCAGCACTATCAGAGGGTCAGTACTGAAGGAGTGCTGCACTGTCAGAGGGTCAGTACTAAGGGAGTGCTGCACTGTCAGAGGATCAGTATTGAGAGAGTGCTACACTGTCAGAGGGTCAGTGTTGAGGGAGTGCTGCACTGTCAGAGGGTCAGTACTGAGGGAGTGCTGCACTGTCAGAGGGTCAGTACTGAGGGAGTGCTGCACTGTCAGTGGGTCAGTACTGAGAGTGTGCAGCCCTGTCAGAGGGTCAGTACTGAGGGAGTGCAGCACTGTCAGAGTGTCAGTACTGAGGGAGTGCTGCATTGTTGGAGGGTCAGTGTTGAGGGAGTGCTGCACTGTCAGAGGGTCAGTAGTGAGGGAGTGCTGCACTGTCAGAGGGTCAGTACTGAGGGAGTGCTGCACTGTCAGAGGGGCAGTACTGAGGGAACACCACACCGTCAGTGGGTCAGTACTGAGGGAGTGCAGCACTGTCAGAGGGTCAGTACTGAGGGAGTGCAGCACTGTCAGAGGGGCAGTACTGAGGGAGCACCGCACTATCAGAGGGACAGTACTGAGGGAACACCACACCGTCAGTGGGTCAGTACTGAGGGAGTGCAGCACCGTCAGAGGGTCAGTACTGAGGGAGTGCTGCACTGTTGAAGAGGGTCAGTACTGAACATCCTGGTGGAAGAACAGGCTAAAAATTATTTTGCAAATGTTCTATTGAGGCTACAGTGAGGGAACAGGCCACTCAGCCTGAACTGTCCTTGCCGGTGTTTATGCTCCACATGAGTCTCCTCCACCCCCAACATGATCAACATATCCTTTCCCCCACTTTCTCCCTCATCTATACTATTCATCTCAAACACTCCCTGTGAGAACGAGCTCCACATTCTCACCACTCTGTGGATAAAGAAGTTTCTCCTGAATTCCCCACTGGATTTATCAGTGTCTATCTTATACTTAGGGCTCCTCGCATTGACCTCCTGCACATTAGTGGAAACATCTTCCCAATGTCTACCCGATTTAAAATTTTCACAATTCTAAAGTGCTGTATTAAGTCAACATTAGCTGTTCTAGAGGAAAGCGCTTCAGTGTCACCAAGATGATTCGATCTCCTCAGTTTTGGTATCAACGTCCTTGGGGCTCTTTTTTTGCATCTTCTTGGTCATTTTAAGAATCTGGAGACCAAAACTGTGCACGGTACTCCAGTTCTGACACAGAGACTGGAACTGTGCAAAGTGATTAAGTGCCACATTCAGTCAATGAAATGCTGTTTAACTTTCACCTTTGTTCAGTTACTGAACAAGCGCTGGAGAACACTGCCCTCTGCTGCTCAGAACAGATATGGTTCGAGCCACACATTCTTCAGAAACTGGAGTGACTGTGTAAGCTGCACTCAAAGTAAAAATCAGCTTGCACTGTGGCTGTTGAAGTCAGATGTTTGGCAGCGTATTACACAATTTTACAGGAAACATCTTATAATGTTTTTAGATGATATGTTTTAAAGGCTTTAGCTCCGGCCTCTGAGTCAGAAGCTTGTGGTTCAAGTCCCACTTTGAGCACAAAATACAGGATGAAACTCCCAGTGCATTATTGAGAGAGTGCTACATTGTCAGAGTGTCAGTACTGAGGGAGTGCTACATTGTCAGAGTGTCAGTACTGAGGGAGTGCTGCACTGTCAGAGGGTCAGTACTGAGGGAGTGCTGCACTGTCAGAGGGTCAGTACTGAGGGAGTGCTGCACTGTCAGAGGATCAGTACTGAGGGAGAGCTGCACTGTTGAAGAGGGTCAGTACTGAGGGAGTGCTGCACTGTTGAAGAGGGTCTATACTGAGAGAGTGCTGCACTGTCAGAGGGTCAGTACTGAAGGAGTGCTGCACTGTCAGATGGTCAGTACTGAGGGAGTGCTTCATCATCAGAGGGTCAGTACTGAGGGAGTGCTGCACTGTCAGAGGGTCAGTACTGAGGGAGTGCTGCACTGTTGAAAAGGGTCAGTACTGAGGGAGTGCTGCACTATCAGAGGGTCAGTACTGAAGGAGTGCTGCACTGTCAGAGGGTCAGTACTGAGGGAGTGCTGCACTGTCAGAAGTTCAGTACTGAGGGAGTGCTGCATTGTCAGAGGTTCAGTACTGAGGGAGTGCTGCACTGTCAGAGGGTCAGTACTGAGGGAGTGCTGCACTATCAGAGGGTCAGTACTGAGGGACTGCTGCACTGTCAGAGGATCAGTATTGAGAGAGTGCTACACTGTCAGAGGGTCAGTACTGAGGGAGTGCTGCACTGTTGAAGAGGGTCAGTACTGAGGGAGTGCTGCACCATCAGAGGGTCAGTACTGAGGGAGTGCTGCACTGTCAGAGGGTCAGTACTGAGGGAGTGCTGCACTGTTGAAAAGGGTCAGTACTGAGGGAGTGCTGCACTATCAGAGGGTCAGTACTGAAGGAGTGCTGCACTGTCAGAGGGTCAGTACTGAGGGAGTGCTGCACTGTCAGAAGTTCAGTACTGAGGGAGTGCTGCATTGTCAGAGGTTCAGTACTGAGGGAGTGCTGCACTGTCAGAGGGTCAGTACTGAGGGAGTGCTGCACTGTCAGAGGGTCAGTACTGAGGGAGTGCTGCACTATCAGAGGGTCAGTACTGAGGGACTGCTGCACTGTCAGAGGATCAGTATTGAGAGAGTGCTACACTGTCAGAGGGTCAGTACTGAGGGAGTGCTGCACTGTTGAAGAGGGTCAGTACTGAGGGAGTGCTGCACTGTCAGAGTGTCAGTACTGAGGGAGTGCTGCACTGTCAGAGGGTCAGTACTGAGGGAGCCCTGCAGTATCAGAGGGTCAGTACTGAGGGAGTGCTGCACTGTCAGAGGGTCAGTACCGAGGGAGTGCTGCACTGTCAGAGGGTCAGTACTGAGGGAGTGCTGCACTGTCAGAGGGTCAGCATTGAGAGAATGCTACACTGTCAGAGGGTCAGTACTGAGGGAGTGCAGCACTGTCAGAGTGTCAGTACTGAGGGAGTGCTGCATTGTTGGAGGGTCAGTGTTGAGGGAGTGCTGCACTGTCAGAGGGTCAGTAGTGAGGGAGTGCTGCACTGTCAGAGGGTCAGTACTGAGGGAGTGCTGCACTGTCAGAGGGGCAGTACTGCGGGAGCACCGCACTATCAGAGGGACAGTACTGAGGGAACACCACACCGTCAGTGGGTCAGTACTGAGGGAGTGCAGCACTGTCAGAGGGTCAGTACTGAGGGAGTGCAGCACTGTCAGAGGGGCAGTACTGAGGGAGCACCGCACTATCAGAGGGACAGTACTGAGGGAACACCACACCGTCAGTGGGTCAGTACTGAGGGAGTTCAGCACCGTCAGAGGGTCAGTACTGAGGGAGTGCTGCACTGTTGAAGAGGGTCAGTACTGAGGGAGTGCAGCACTGTCAGAGGGGCAGTACTGAGGGAGTGCTGCACTGTCAGAGGGGCAGTACTGAGGGAGCACCGCACTATCAGAGGGACAGTACTGAGGGAACACCACACCGTCAGTGGGTCAGTACTGAGGGAGTGCAGCACCGTCAGAGGGTCAGTACTGAGGGAGTGCTGCACTGTCAGAAGGTCAGTACTGAGGGAGTGCTGCACTGTCAGAGGGTCAGTACTGAGGGAGTGCTGCACTGTCAGAGGGTCAGTACTGAGGGAGTGCTGCACTGTCAGAGTGTCAGTACTGAGGGAGTGCTGCACTGTCAGAGGGTCAGTACTGAGGGAGTGCTGCATTGTTGGGAGGGTCAGTTTTGAGGGATTGCTGCACTGTCAGAGTGTCAGTACTGAGGGAGTGTTGCACTGTCAGAGGTTCAGTACTGAGGGAGTGATGCACTGTCAGATGGTCAGTACTGAGGGAGTGCTGCACTGTCAGAGGGTCAGTACTGAGGGAGTGCTGCACTGTCAGAGGGTCAGTACTGAGGGAGTGCTGCACTGTCAGAGGGTCAGTAGTGAGGGAGTGCTGCACTGTCAGAGGGTCAGTACTGAGGGAGTGCTGCACTGTCAGAGGGGCAGTACTGAGAGTGTGCAGCCCTGCCAGAGGGTCAGTACTGAGGGAGTGCAGCACTGTCAGAGTGTCAGTACTGAGAGAGTGCTGCATTGTTGGAGGGTCAGTGTTGAGGGAGTGCTGCACTGTCAGATGGTCAGTACTGAGGGAGTGCTGCATCATCAGAGGGTCAGTACTGAGGGAGTGCTGCACTGTCAGAGGGTCAGTACTGAGGGAGTGCTGCACTGTTGAAAAGGGTCAGTACTGAGGGAGTGCTGCACTATCAGAGGGTCAGTACTGAAGGAGTGCTGCACTGTCAGAGGGTCAGTACTAAGGGAGTGCTGCACTGTCAGAGGATCAGTATTGAGAGAGTGCTACACTGTCAGAGGGTCAGTGTTGAGGGAGTGCTGCACTGTCAGAGGGTCAGTACTGAGGGAGTGCTGCACTGTCAGAGGGTCAGTACTGAGGGAGTGCTGCACTGTCAGTGGGTCAGTACTGAGAGTGTGCAGCCCTGTCAGAGGGTCAGTACTGAGGGAGTGCAGCACTGTCAGAGTGTCAGTACTGAGGGAGTGCTGCATTGTTGGAGGGTCAGTGTTGAGGGAGTGCTGCACTGTCAGAGGGTCAGTAGTGAGGGAGTGCTGCACTGTCAGAGGGTCAGTACTGAGGGAGTGCTGCACTGTCAGAGGGGCAGTACTGAGGGAACACCACACCGTCAGTGGGTCAGTACTGAGGGAGTGCAGCACTGTCAGAGGGTCAGTACTGAGGGAGTGCAGCACTGTCAGAGGGGCAGTACTGAGGGAGCACCGCACTATCAGAGGGACAGTACTGAGGGAACACCACACCGTCAGTGGGTCAGTACTGAGGGAGTGCAGCACCGTCAGAGGGTCAGTACTGAGGGAGTGCTGCACTGTTGAAGAGGGTCAGTACTGAACATCCTGGTGGAAGAACAGGCTAAAAATTATTTTGCAAATGTTCTATTGAGGCTACAGTGAGGGAACAGGCCACTCAGCCTGAACTGTCCTTGCCGGTGTTTATGCTCCACATGAGTCTCCTCCACCCCCAACATGATCAACATATCCTTTCCCCCACTTTCTCCCTCATCTATACTATTCATCTCAAACACTCCCTGTGAGAACGAGCTCCACATTCTCACCACTCTGTGGATAAAGAAGTTTCTCCTGAATTCCCCACTGGATTTATCAGTGTCTATCTTATACTTAGGGCTCCTCGCATTGACCTCCTGCACATTAGTGGAAACATCTTCCCAATGTCTACCCGATTTAAAATTTTCACAATTCTAAAGTGCTGTATTAAGTCAACATTAGCTGTTCTAGAGGAAAGCGCTTCAGTGTCACCAAGATGATTCGATCTCCTCAGTTTTGGTATCAACGTCCTTGGGGCTCTTTTTTTGCATCTTGTTGGTCATTTTAAGAATCTGGAGACCAAAACTGTGCACGGTACTCCAGTTCTGACACAGAGACTGGAACTGTGCAAAGTGATTAAGTGCCACATTCAGTCAATGAAATGCTGTTTAACTTTCACCTTTGTTCAGTTACTGAACAAGCGCTGGAGAACACTGCCCTCTGCTGCTCAGAACAGATATGGTTCGAGCCACACATTCTTCAGAAACTGGAGTGACTGTGTAAGCTGCACTCAAAGTAAAAATCAGCTTGCACTGTGGCTGTTGAAGTCAGATGTTTGGCAGCGTATTACACAATTTTACAGGAAACATCTTATAATGTTTTTAGATGATATGTTTTAAAGGCTTTAGCTCCGGCCTCTGAGTCAGAAGCTTGTGGTTCAAGTCCCACTTTGAGCAGAAAATACAGGATGAAACTCCCAGTGCATTATTGAGAGAGTGCTACATTGTCAGAGTGTCAGTACTGAGGGAGTGCTACATTGTCAGAGTGTCAGTACTGAGGGAGTGCTGCACTGTCAGAGGATCAGTACTGAGGGAGAGCTGCACTGTTGAAGAGGGTCAGTACTGAGGGAGTGCTGCACTGTTGAAGAGGGTCTATACTGAGAGAGTGCTGCACTGTCAGAGAGTCAGTACTGAAGGAGTGCTGCACTGTCAGATGGTCAGTACTGAGGGAGTGCTGCATCATCAGAGGGTCAGTACTGAGGGAGTGCTGCACTGTCAGAGGGTCAGTACTGAGGGAGTGCTGCACTGTTGAAAAGGGTCAGTACTGAGGGAGTGCTGCACTATCAGAGGGTCAGTACTGAAGGAGTGCTGCACTGTCAGAGGGTCAGTACTGAGGGAGTGCTGCACTGTCAGAAGTTCAGTACTGAGGGAGTGCTGCATTGTCAGAGGTTCAGTACTGAGGGAGTGCTGCACTGTCAGAGGGTCAGTACTGAGGGAGTGCTGCACTATCAGAGGGTCAGTAATGAGGGACTGCTGCACTGTCAGAGGATCAGTATTGAGAGAGTGCTACACTGTCAGAGGGTCAGTACTGAGGGAGTGCTGCACTGTTGAAGAGGGTCAGTACTGAGGGAGTGCTGCACCATCAGAGGGTCAGTACTGAGGGAGTGCTGCACTGTCAGAGGGTCAGTACTGAGGGAGTGCTGCACTGTTGAAAAGGGTCAGTACTGAGGGAGTGCTGCACTATCAGAGGGTCAGTACTGAAGGAGTGCTGCACTGTCAGAGGGTCAGTACTGAGGGAGTGCTGCACTGTCAGAAGTTCAGTACTGAGGGAGTGCTGCATTGTCAGAGGTTCAGTACTGAGGGAGTGCTGCACTGTCAGAGGGTCAGTACTGAGGGAGTGCTGCACTATCAGAGGGTCAGTACTGAGGGACTGCTGCACTGTCAGAGGATCAGTATTGAGAGAGTGCTACACTGTCAGAGGGTCAGTACTGAGGGAGTGCTGCACTGTTGAAGAGGGTCAGTACTGAGGGAGTGCTGCACTGTCAGAGTGTCAGTACTGAGGGAGTGCTGCACTGTCAGAGGGTCAGTACTGAGGGAGCCCTGCAGTATCAGAGGGTCAGTACTGAGGGAGTGCTGCACTGTCAGAGGGTCAGTACCGAGGGAGTGCTGCGCTGTCAGAGGGTCAGTACTGAGGGAGTGCTGCACTGTCAGAGGGTCAGCATTGAGAGAATGCTACACTGTCAGAGGGTCAGTACTGAGGGAGTGCAGCACTGTCAGAGTGTCAGTACTGAGGGAGTGCTGCATTGTTGGAGGGTCAGTGTTGAGGGAGTGCTGCACTGTCAGAGGGTCAGTAGTGAGGGAGTGCTGCACTGTCAGAGGGTCAGTACTGAGGGAGTGCTGCACTGTCAGAGGGGCAGTACTGCGGGAGCACCGCACTATCAGAGGGACAGTACTGAGGGAACACCACACCGTCAGTGGGTCAGTACTGAGGGAGTGCAGCACTGTCAGAGGGTCAGTACTGAGGGAGTGCAGCACTGTCAGAGGGGCAGTACTGAGGGAGCACCGCACTATCAGAGGGACAGTACTGAGGGAACACCACACCGTCAGTGGGTCAGTACTGAGGGAGTTCAGCACCGTCAGAGGGTCAGTACTGAGGGAGTGCTGCACTGTTGAAGAGGGTCAGTACTGAGGGAGTGCAGCACTGTCAGAGGGGCAGTACTGAGGGAGTGCTGCACTGTCAGAGGGGCAGTACTGAGGGAGCACCGCACTATCAGCGGGACAGTACTGAGGGAACACCACACCGTCAGTGGGTCAGTACTGAGGGAGTGCAGCACCGTCAGAGGGTCAGTACTGAGGGAGTGCTGCACTGTCAGAAGGTCAGTACTGAGGGAGTGCTGCACTGTCAGAGGGTCAGTACTGAGGGAGTGCTGCACTGTCAGAGGATCAGTACTGAGGGTGTGCTGCACTGTCAGAGGATCAGTATTGAGAGAGTGCTACACTGTCAGAGGGTCAGTACTGAGGGAGTGCTGCACTGTCAGAGGGTCAGTACTGAGGGAGTGCTGCACTGTCAGAGGGTCAGTACTAAGGGAGTGCTGCACTGTCAGAGGATCAGTATTGAGAGAGTGCTACACTGTCAGAGGGTCAGTGTTGAGGGAGTGCTGCACTGTCAGAGGGTCAGTACTGAGGGAGTGCTGCACTGTCAGAGGGTCAGTACTGAGGGAGTGCTGCACTGTCAGTGGATCAGTACTGAGGGAGTGCAGCCCTGTCAGAGGGTCAGTACTGAGGGAGTGCAGCACTGTCAGAGTGTCAGTACTGAGGGAGTGCTGCATTGTTGGAGGGTCAGTGTTGAGGGAGTGCTGCACTGTCAGAGGGTCAGTAGTGAGGGAGTGCTGCACTGTCAGAGGGTCAGTACTGAGGGAGTGCTGCACTGTCAGAGGGTCAGTACTGAGGGAGTGCTGCACTATCAGAGGGTCAGTACTGAAGGAGTGCTGCACTGTCAGAGGGTCAGTACTGAGGGAGTGCTGCACTGTTAGAAGTTCAGTACTGAGGGAGTGCTGCATTGTCAGAGGATCAGTACTGAGGGAGTGCTGCACTGTCAGAGTGTCAGTACTGAGGGAGTGCTGCACTATCAGAGGGTCAGTACTGAGGGACTGCTGCACTGTCAGAGGATCAGTACTGAGGGAGAGCTGCACTGTTGAAGAGGGTCAGTACTGAGGGAGTGCTGCACTGTTGAAGAGGGTCTATACTGAGAGAGTGCTGCACTGTCAGAGAGTCAGTACTGAGGGAGTGCTGCACTGTCAGAAGTTCAGTACTGAGGGAGTGCTGCATTGTCAGAGGTTCAGTACTGAGGGAGTGCTGCACTGTCAGAGGGTCAGTACTGAGGGAGTGCTGCACTATCAGAGGGTCAGTACTGAGGGACTGCTGCACTGTCAGAGGATCAGTATTGAGAGAGTGCTACACTGTCAGAGGGTCAGTACTGAGGGAGTGCTGCACTGTTGAAGAGGGTCAGTACTGAGGGAGTGCTGCACCATCAGAGGGTCAGTACTGAGGGAGTGCTGCACTGTCAGAGGGTCAGTACTGAGGGAGTGCTGCACTGTTGAAAAGGGTCAGTACTGAGGTAGTGCTGCACTATCAGAGGGTCAGTACTGAAGGAGTGCTGCACTGTCAGAGGGTCAGTACTGAGGGAGTGCTGCACTGTCAGAGGTTCAGTACTGAGGGAGTGCTGCACTGTCAGAGGGTCAGTACTGAGGGAGTGCTGCACTGTCAGAGGGTCAGTACTGAGGGACTGCTGCACTGTCAGAGGATCAGTATTGAGAGAGTGCTACACTGTCAGAGGGTCAGTACTGAGGGAGTGCTGCACTGTTGAAGAGGGTCAGTACTGAGGGAGTGCTGCACTGTCAGAGTGTCAGTACTGAGGGAGTGCTGCACTGTCAGAGGGTCAGTACTGAGGGAGCCCTGCAGTATCAGAGGGTCAGTACTGAGGGAGTGCTGCACTGTCAGAGGGTCAGTACCGAGGGAGTGCTGCACCGTCAGAGGGTCAGTACTGAGGGAGTGCTGCACTGTCAGAGGGTCAGCATTGAGAGAATGCTACACTGTCAGAGGGTCAGTACTGAGGGAGTGCTGCACTGTTGAAGAGGGTCAGTACTGAGGGAGTGCTGCATTGTCAGAGGGTCAGTACTGAGGGAGTGCTGCACTGTCAGAGGGTCAGTACTGAGGGAGTGCTGCACTGTTGAAGAGGGTCAGTACAGAGGAAGTGCTGCGCTGTTAAAGACGGTCTGTACTGAGGGAGTGCTGCACTGTCGGAGGGTCAGTACTGAGGGAGTGCTGCACTGTCAGATGGTCAGTACTGAGGGAGTGCTACACAGTCAGAGGGTCAGTACTGAGGGAGTGCTGCACTGTCAGAGGGTCAGTACAGAGGAAGTGCTGCGCTGTTGAAGAGGGTGTGTACTGAGGGAGTGCTGCACTGTCGGAGGGTCAGTACTGAAGGAGTGCTGCACTATCAGATGGTCAGTACTGAGGGAGTGCTACACTGTCAGAGGGTCAGTACTGAGGCAGTGCTGCACTGTCAGAGGGTCAGTACTGAGGGAGTGCTGCACTGTCAGAATGTCAGTACTGAGGGAGTGCTGCACTGTCAGAGGGTCAGTACTGAGGGAGTGCTGCATCATCAGAGGGTCAGTACTGAGGGTGTGCTGCACTGTCAGAGGATCAGTATTGAGAGAGTGCTACACTGTCAGAGGGTCAGTACTGAGGGAGTGCTGCACTGTCAAAGGGTCAGTACTGAGGGAGTGCTGCACTGTCAGAGGGTCAGTACTAAGGGAGTGCTGCACTGTCAGAGGATCAGTATTGAGAGAGTGCTACACTGTCAGAGGGTCAGTGTTGAGGGAGTGCTGCACTGTCAGAGGGTCAGTACTGAGGGAGTGCTGCACTGTCAGAGGGTCAGTACTGAGGGAGTGCTGCACTGTCAGTGGGTCAGTACTGAGAGTGTGCAGCCCTGTCAGAGGGTCAGTACTGAGGGAGTGCAGCACTGTCAGAGTGTCAGTACTGAGGGAGTGCTGCATTGTTGGAGGGTCAGTGTTGAGGGAGTGCTGCACTGTCAGAGGGTCAGTAGTGAGGGAGTGCTGCACTGTCAGAGGGTCAGTACTGAGGGAGTGCTGCACTGTCAGAGGGTCAGTACTGAGGGAGCACCGCACTATCAGAGGGACAGTACTGAGGGAACACCACACCGTCAGTGGGTCAGTACTGAGGGAGTGCAGCACTGTCAGAGGGTCAGTACTGAGGGAGTGCAGCACTGTCAGAGGGGCAGTACTGAGGGAGCACCACACTATCAGAGGGACAGTACTGAGGGAACACCACACCGTCAGTGGGTCAGTACTGAGGGAGTGCAGCACCGTCAGAGGGTCAGTACTGAGGGAGTGCTGCACTGTTGAAGAGGGTCAGTACTGAGGGAGTGCAGCACTGTCAGAGGGGCAGTACTGAGGGAGTGCTGCACTGTCAGAGGGTCAGTACTGAGGGAGTGCTGCACTGTCAGAGGGGCAGTACTGAGGGTGCACCGCACTATCAGAGGGACAGTACTGAGGGAACACCACACCGTCAGTGGGTCAGTACTGAGGGAGTGCTGCACCGTCAGTGGGTCAGTACTGAGGGAGTGCTGCACTGTTGAAGAGGGTCAGTACTGAGGGAGTGCAGCACTGTCAGAGGGTCAGTACTGAGGGAGTGCTGCACTGTCAGAGGGTCAGTACTGAGGGAGTGCTGCACTGTCAGAGGGGCAGTACTGAGGGAGTGCTGCACTGTCAGAGGGTCAGTACTGAGGGAGTGCTGCACTGTCAGAGGGTCAGTACTGAGGGAGTGCTGCACTGTCAGTGGGTCAGTACTGAGAGTGTGCAGCCCTGTCAGAGGGTCAGTACTGAGGGAGTGCAGCACTGTCAGAGTGTCAGTACTGAGGGAGTGCTGCATTGTTGGAGGGTCAGTGTTGAGGGAGTGCTGCACTGTCAGAGGGTCAGTAGTGAGGGAGTGCTGCACTGTCAGAGGGTCAGTACTGAGGGAGTGCTGCACTTTCAGAGGGTCAGTACTGAGGGAGCACCGCACTATCAGAGGGACAGTACTGAGGGAACACCACACCGTCAGTGGGTCAGTACTGAGGGAGTGCAGCACTGTCAGAGGGTCAGTACTGAGGGTGTGCAGCACTGTCAGAGGGGCAGTACTGAGGGAGCACCGCACTATCAGAGGGACAGTACTGAGGGAACACCACACCGTCAGTGGGTCAGTACTGAGGGAGTGCAGCACCGTCAGAGGGTCAGTACTGAGGGAGTGCTGCACTGTTGAAGAGGGTCAGTACTGAGGGAGTGCAGCACTGTCAGAGGGTCAGTACTGAGGGAGTGCTGCACTGTCAGAGGGTCAGTACTGAGGGAGTGCAGCACTGTCAGAGGGGCAGTACTGAGGGAGCACCGTACTATCAGAGGGACAGTACTGAGGGAACACCACACCGTCAGTGGGTCAGTACTGAGGGAGTGCAGCACCGTCAGAGGGTCAGTACTGAGGGAGTGCAGCACTGTCAGAGGGGCAGTACTGAGGGAGTGCTGCACTGTCAGAGGGTCAGTACTGAGGGAGTGCTGCACTGTCAGATGGTCAGTACTGAGGGAGTGCTGCACTGTCAGAGGGTCA
Organism: Carcharodon carcharias; assembly: GCF_017639515.1. NCBI lineage: Eukaryota > Metazoa > Chordata > Chondrichthyes > Lamniformes > Lamnidae > Carcharodon > Carcharodon carcharias. The sequence continues at coordinate 117,289,320 of NC_054482.1, forward strand.
GTACTGAGGGAGTGCTGCACTGTCAGAGGGGCAGTACTGAGGGAGCACCGTACTATCAGAGGGTCAGTACTGAGGGAGTGCTGCACTGTCAGAGGGTCAGTACTGAGGGAGTGCTGCACTGTCAGAGGGGCAGTACTGAGGGTGCACCGCACTATCAGAGGGACAGTACTGAGGGAACACCACACCGTCAGTGGGTCAGTACTGAGGGAGTGCTGCACCGTCAGTGGGTCAGTACTGAGGGAGTGCTGCACTGTTGAAGAGGGTCAGTACTGAGGGAGTGCAGCACTGTCAGAGGGTCAGTACTGAGGGAGTGCTGCACTGTCAGAGGGTCAGTACTGAGGGAGTGCTGCACTATCAGAGGGGCAGTACTGAGGGAGTGCTGCACTGTCAGAGGGTCAGTACTGAGGGAGTGCTGCACTGTCAGAGGGTCAGTACTGAGGGAGTGCTGCACTGTCAGTGGGTCAGTACTGAGAGTGTGCAGCCCTGTCAGAGGGTCAGTACTGAGGGAGTGCAGCACTGTCAGAGTGTCAGTACTGAGGGAGTGCTGCATTGTTGGAGGGTCAGTGTTGAGGGAGTGCTGCACTGTCAGAGGGTCAGTAGTGAGGGAGTGCTGCACTGTCAGAGGGTCAGTACTGAGGGAGTGCTGCACTTTCAGAGGGTCAGTACTGAGGGAGCACCGCACTATCAGAGGGACAGTACTGAGGGAACACCACACCGTCAGTGGGTCAGTACTGAGGGAGTGCAGCACTGTCAGAGGGTCAGTACTGAGGGAGTGCAGCACTGTCAGAGGGGCAGTACTGAGGGAGCACCGCACTATCAGAGGGACAGTACTGAGGGAACACCACACCGTCAGTGGGTCAGTACTGAGGGAGTGCAGCACCGTCAGAGGGTCAGTACTGAGGGAGTGCTGCACTGTTGAAGAGGGTCAGTACTGAGGGAGTGCAGCACTGTCAGAGGGTCAGTACTGAGGGAGTGCTGCACTGTCAGAGGGTCAGTACTGAGGGAGTGCAGCACTGTCAGAGGGGCAGTACTGAGGGAGCACCGTACTATCAGAGGGACAGTACTGAGGGAACACCACACCGTCAGTGGGTCAGTACTGAGGGAGTGCAGCACCGTCAGAGGGTCAGTACTGAGGGAGTGCAGCACTGTCAGAGGGGCAGTACTGAGGGAGTGCTGCACTGTCAGAGGGTCAGTACTGAGGGAGTGCTGCACTGTCAGATGGTCAGTACTGAGGGAGTGCTGCACTGTCAGAGGGTCAGTACTGAGGGAGTGCTGCACTGTCAGAGGGGCAGTACTGAGGGAGCACCGTACTATCAGAGGGTCAGTACTGAGGGAACACCACACCGTCAGTGGGTCAGTACTGAGGGAGTGCAGCACCGTCAGAGGGTCAGTACTGAGGGAGTGCTGCACTGTTGAAGAGGGTCAGTACTGAACATCCTGGTGGAAGAACAGGCTAAAAATTATTTTGCAAATGTTCTATTGAGGCTACAGTGAGGGAACAGGCCACTCAGCCTGAACTGTCCTTGCCGGTGTTTATGCTCCACATGAGTCTCCTCCACCCCCAACATGATCAACATATCCTTTCCCCCACTTTCTCCCTCATCTATACTATTCATCTCAAACACTCCCTGTGAGAACGAGCTCCACATTCTCACCACTCTGTGGATAAAGAAGTTTCTCCTGAATTCCCCATTGGATTTATCAGTGTCTATCTTATACTTAGGGCTCCTCGCATTGACCTCCTGCACATTAGTGGAAACATCTTCCCAATGTCTACCCGATTTAAAATTTTCACAATTCTAAAGTGCTGTATTAAGTCAACATTAGCTGTTCTAGAGGAAAGCGCTTCAGTGTCACCAAGATGATTCGATCTCCTCAGTTTTGGTATCAACGTCCTTGGGGCTCTTTTTTTGCATCTTCTTGGTCATTTTAAGAATCTGGAGACCAAAACTGTGCACGGTACTCCAGTTCTGACACAGAGACTGGAACTGTGCAAAGTGATTAAGTGCCACATTCAGTCAATGAAATGCTGTTTAACTTTCACCTTTGTTCAGTTACTGAACAAGCGCTGGAGAACACTGCCCTCTGCTGCTCAGAACAGATATGGTTCGAGCCACACATTCTTCAGAAACTGGAGTGACTGTGTAAGCTGCACTCAAAGTAAAAATCAGCTTGCACTGTGGCTGTTGAAGTCAGATGTTTGGCAGCGTATTACACAATTTTACAGGAAACATCTTATAATGTTTTTAGATGATATGTTTTAAAGGCTTTAGCTCCGGCCTCTGAGTCAGAAGCTTGTGGTTCAAGTCCCACTTTGAGCACAAAATACAGGATGAAACTCCCAGTGCATTATTGAGAGAGTGCTACATTGTCAGAGTGTCAGTACTGAGGGAGTGCTACATTGTCAGAGTGTCAGTACTGAGGGAGTGCTGCACTGTCAGAGGATCAGTACTGAGGGAGAGCTGCACTGTTGAAGAGGGTCAGTACTGAGGGAGTGCTGCACTGTTGAAGAGGGTCTATACTGAGAGAGTGCTGCACTGTCAGAGAGTCAGTACTGAAGGAGTGCTGCACTGTCAGAAGGTCAGTACTGAGGGAGTGCTGCACTGTCAGAGGGTCAGTACTGAGAGAGTGCTGCACTGTCAGAGGGTCAGTACTGAGGGAGTGCTGCACTGTTGAAGAGGGTCAGTACTGAGGGAGTGCTGCACCATCAGAGGGTCAGTACTGAGGGAGTGCTGCACTGTCAGAGGGTCAGTACTGAGGGAGTGCTGCACTGTTGAAAAGGGTCAGTACTGAGGGAGTGCTGCACTATCAGAGGGTCAGTACTGAAGGAGTGCTGCACTGTCAGAGGGTCAGTACTGAGGGAGTGCTGCACTGTCAGAAGTTCAGTACTGAGGGAGTGCTGCATTGTCAGAGGTTCAGTACTGAGGGAGTGCTGCACTGTCAGAGGGTCAGTACTGAGGGAGTGCTGCACTATCAGAGGGTCAGTACTGAGGGACTGCTGCACTGTCAGAGGATCAGTATTGAGAGAGTGCTACACTGTCAGAGGGTCAGTACTGAGGGAGTGCTGCACTGTTGAAGAGGGTCAGTACTGAGGGAGTGCTGCACTGTCAGAGTGTCAGTACTGAGGGAGTGCTGCACTGTCAGAGGGTCAGTACTGAGGGAGCCCTGCAGTATCAGAGGGTCAATACTGAGGGAGTGCTGCACTGTCAGAGGGTCAGTACTGAGGGAGTGCTGCACCATCAGAGGGTCAGAACTGAGGGAGTGCTGCACTGTTGAAGAGGGTCAGTACGGAGGAAGTGCTGCGCTGTTAAAGACGGTCTGTACTGAGGGAGTGCTGCACTGTCGGAGGGTCAGTACTGAGGGAGTGCTGCACTGTCAGATGGTCAGTACTGAGGGAGTGCTACACAGTCAGAGGGTCAGTACTGAGGGAGTGCTGCACTGTCAGAGGGTCAGTACAGAGGAAGTGCTGCGCTGTTGAAGAGGGTGTGTACTGAGGGAGTGCTGCACTGTCGGAGGGTCAGTACTGAAGGAGTGCTGCACTATCAGATGGTCAGTACTGAGGGAGTGCTACACTGTCAGAGGGTCAGTACTGAGGCAGTGCTGCACTGTCAGAGGGTCAGTACTGAGGGAGTGCTGCACTGTCAGAAGGTCAGTACTGAGGGAGTGCTGCACTGTCAGAGGGTCAGTACTGAGGGAGTGCTGCACTGTCAGAGTATCAGTACTGAGGGTGTGCTGCACTGTCAGAGGATCAGTATTGAGAGAGTGCTACACTGTCAGAGGGTCAGTACTGAGGGAGTGCTGCACTGTCAGAGGGTCAGTACTGAGGGAGTGCTGCACTGTCAGAGGGTCAGTACTAAGGGAGTGCTGCACTGTCAGAGGATCAGTATTGAGAGAGTGCTACACTGTCAGAGGGTCAGTGTTGAGGGAGTGCTGCACTGTCAGAGGGTCAGTACTGAGGGAGTGCTGCACTGTCAGAGGGTCAGTACTGAGGGAGTGCTGCACTGTCAGTGGGTCAGTACTGAGAGTGTGCAGCCCTGTCAGAGGGTCAGTACTGAGGGAGTGCAGCACTGTCAGAGTGTCAGTACTGAGGGAGTGCTGCATTGTTGGAGGGTCAGTGTTGAGGGAGTGCTGCACTGTCAGAGGGTCAGTAGTGAGGGAGTGCTGCACTGTCAGAGGGTCAGTACTGAGGGAGTGCTGCACTGTCAGAGGGGCAGTACTGAGAGTGTGCAGCCCTGTCAGAGTGTCAGTACTGAGGGAGTGCTGCATTGTTGGAGGGTCAGTGTTGAGGGAGTGCTGCACTGTCAGATGGTCAGTACTGAGGGAGTGCTGCATCATCAGAGGGTCAGTACTGAGGGAGTGCTGCACTGTCAGAGGGTCAGTACTGAGGGAGTGCTGCACTGTTGAAAAGGGTCAGTACTGAGGGAGTGCTGCACTATCAGAGGGTCAGTACTGAAGGAGTGCTGCACTGTCAGAGGGTCAGTACTAAGGGAGTGCTGCACTGTCAGAGGATCAGTATTGAGAGAGTGCTACACTGTCAGAGGGTCAGTGTTGAGGGAGTGCTGCACTGTCAGAGGGTCAGTACTGAGGGAGTGCTGCACTGTCAGAGGGTCAGTACTGAGGGAGTGCTGCACTGTCAGTGGGTCAGTACTGAGAGTGTGCAGCCCTGTCAGAGGGTCAGTACTGAGGGAGTGCAGCACTGTCAGAGTGTCAGTACTGAGGGAGTGCTGCATTGTTGGAGGGTCAGTGTTGAGGGAGTGCTGCACTGTCAGAGGGTCAGTAGTGAGGGAGTGCTGCACTGTCAGAGGGTCAGTACTGAGGGAGTGCAGCACTGTCAGAGGGGCAGTACTGAGGGAGCACCGCACTATCAGAGGGACAGTACTGAGGGAACACCACACCGTCAGTGGGTCAGTACTGAGGGAGTGCAGCACCGTCAGAGGGTCAGTACTGAGGGAGTGCTGCACTGTTGAAGAACGTCAGTACTGAGGGAGTGCAGCACTGTCAGAGGGGCAGTACTGAGGGAGTGCTGCACTGTCAGAGGGTCAGTACTGAGGGAGTGCTGCACTGTCAGAGGGGCAGTACTGAGGGAGCACCGTACTATCAGAGGGACAGTACTGAGGGAACACCACACCGTCAGTGGGTCAGTACTGAGGGAGTGCTGCACTGTCAGAGTGTCAGTACTGAGGGAGAGCTGCACTGTTGAAGAGGGTCAGTACTGAGGGAGTGCTGCACTGTTGAAGAGGGTCTATACTGAGAGAGTGCTGCACTGTCAGAGAGTCAGTACTGATGGAGTGCTGCACTGTCAGAGGGTCAGTACTGAGGGAGTGCTGCACTGTCAGAAGTTCAGTACTGAGGGAGTGCTGCATTGTCAGAGGTTCAGTACTGAGGGAGTGCTGCACTGTCAGAGGGTCAGTACTGAGGGAGTGCTGCACTATCAGAGGGTCAGTACTGAGGGACTGCTGCACTGTCAGAGGATCAGTATTGAGAGAGTGCTACACTGTCAGAGGGTCAGTACTGAGGGAGTGCTGCACTGTTGAAGAGGGTCAGTACTGAGGGAGTGCTGCACTGTCAGAGTGTCAGTACTGAGGGAGTGCTGCACTGTCAGAGGGTCAGTACTGAGGGAGCCCTGCAGTATCAGAGGGTCAGTACTGAGGGAGTGCTGCACCATCAGAGGGTCAGAACTGAGGGAGTGCTGCACTGTTGAAGAGGGTCAGTACGGAGGAAGTGCTGCGCTGTTAAAGACGGTCTGTACTGAGGGAGTGCTGCACTGTCGGAGGGTCAGTACTGAGGGAGTGCTGCACTGTCAGATGGTCAGTACTGAGGGAGTGCTACACAGTCAGAGGGTCAGTACTGAGGGAGTGCTGCACTGTCAGAGGGTCAGTACAGAGGAAGTGCTGCGCTGTTGAAGAGGGTGTGTACTGAGGGAGTGCTGCACTGTCGGAGGGTCAGTACTGAAGGAGTGCTGCACTATCAGATGGTCAGTACTGAGGGAGTGCTACACTGTCAGAGGGTCAGTACTGAGGCAGTGCTGCACTGTCAGAGGGTCAGTACTGAGGGAGTGCTGCACTGTCAGAAGGTCAGTACTGAGGGAGTGCTGCACTGTCAGAGGGTCAGTACTGAGGGAGTGCTGCACTGTCAGAGTATCAGTACTGAGGGTGTGCTGCACTGTCAGAGGATCAGTATTGAGAGAGTGCTACACTGTCAGAGGGTCAGTACTGAGGGAGTGCTGCACTGTCAGAGGGTCAGTACTGAGGGAGTGCTGCACTGTCAGAGGGTCAGTACTAAGGGAGTGCTGCACTGTCAGAGGATCAGTATTGAGAGAGTGCTACACTGTCAGAGGGTCAGTGTTGAGGGAGTGCTGCACTGTCAGAGGGTCAGTACTGAGGGAGTGCTGCACTGTCAGAGGGTCAGTACTAAGGGAGTGCTGCACTGTCAGAGGATCAGTATTGAGAGAGTGCTACACTGTCAGAGGGTCAGTGTTGAGGGAGTGCTGCACTGTCAGAGGGTCAGTACTGAGGGAGTGCTGCACTGTCAGAGGGTCAGTACTGAGGGAGTGCTGCACTGTCAGTGGGTCAGTACTGAGAGTGTGCAGCCCTGTCAGAGGGTCAGTACTGAGGGAGTGCAGCACTGTCAGAGTGTCAGTACTGAGGGAGTGCTGCATTGTTGGAGGGTCAGTGTTGAGGGAGTGCTGCACTGTCAGAGGGTCAGTAGTGAGGGAGTGCTGCACTGTCAGAGGGGCAGTACTGAGGGAGCACCGCACTATCAGAGGGACAGTACTGAGGGAACACCACACCGTCAGTGGGTCAGTACTGAGGGAGTGCAGCACCGTCAGAGGGTCAGTACTGAGGGAGTGCTGCACTGTTGAAGAACGTCAGTACTGAGGGAGTGCTGCACTGTCAGAGGGGCAGTACTGAGGGAGTGCTGCACTGTCAGAGGGTCAGTACTGAGGGAGTGCTGCACTGTTGAAGAACGTCAGTACTGAGGGAGTGCAGCACCGTCAGAGGGTCAGTACTGAGGGAGTGCTGCACTGTTGAAGAACGTCAGTACTGAGGGAGTGCTGCACTGTCAGAGGGTCAGTACTGAGGGAGTGCTGCACTGTCAGAGGGGCAGTACTGAGGGAGCACCGTACTATCAGAGGGTCAGTACTGAGGGAACACCACACCGTCAGTGGGTCAGTACTGAGGGAGTGCAGCACCGTCAGAGGGTCAGTACTGAGGGAGTGCTGCACTGTTGAAGAGGGTCAGTACTGAACATCCTGGTGGAAGAACAGGCTAAAAATTATTTTGCAAATGTTCTATTGAGGCTACAGTGAGGGAACAGGCCACTCAGCCTGAACTGTCCTTGCCGGTGTTTATGCTCCACATGAGTCTCCTCCACCCCCAACATGATCAACATATCCTTTCCCCCACTTTCTCCCTCATCTATACTATTCATCTCAAACACTCCCTGTGAGAACGAGCTCCACATTCTCACCACTCTGTGGATAAAGAAGTTTCTCCTGAATTCCCCATTGGATTTATCAGTGTCTATCTTATACTTAGGGCTCCTCGCATTGACCTCCTGCACATTAGTGGAAACATCTTCCCAATGTCTACCCGATTTAAAATTTTCACAATTCTAAAGTGCTGTATTAAGTCAACATTAGCTGTTCTAGAGGAAAGCGCTTCAGTGTCACCAAGATGATTCGATCTCCTCAGTTTTGGTATCAACGTCCTTGGGGCTCTTTTTTTGCATCTTCTTGGTCATTTTAAGAATCTGGAGACCAAAACTGTGCACGGTACTCCAGTTCTGACACAGAGACTGGAACTGTGCAAAGTGATTAAGTGCCACATTCAGTCAATGAAATGCTGTTTAACTTTCACCTTTGTTCAGTTACTGAACAAGCGCTGGAGAACACTGCCCTCTGCTGCTCAGAACAGATATGGTTCGAGCCACACATTCTTCAGAAACTGGAGTGACTGTGTAAGCTGCACTCAAAGTAAAAATCAGCTTGCACTGTGGCTGTTGAAGTCAGATGTTTGGCAGCGTATTACACAATTTTACAGGAAACATCTTATAATGTTTTTAGATGATATGTTTTAAAGGCTTTAGCTCCGGCCTCTGAGTCAGAAGCTTGTGGTTCAAGTCCCACTTTGAGCACAAAATACAGGATGAAACTCCCAGTGCATTATTGAGAGAGTGCTACATTGTCAGAGTGTCAGTACTGAGGGAGTGCTACATTGTCAGAGTGTCAGTACTGAGGGAGTGCTGCACTGTCAGAGGATCAGTACTGAGGGAGAGCTGCACTGTTGAAGAGGGTCAGTACTGAGGGAGTGCTGCACTGTTGAAGAGGGTCTATACTGAGAGAGTGCTGCACTGTCAGAGAGTCAGTACTGAAGGAGTGCTGCACTGTCAGAAGGTCAGTACTGAGGGAGTGCTGCACTGTCAGAGGGTCAGTACTGAGAGAGTGCTGCACTGTCAGAGGGTCAGTACTGAGGGAGTGCTGCACTGTTGAAGAGGGTCAGTACTGAGGGAGTGCTGCACCATCAGAGGGTCAGTACTGAGGGAGTGCTGCACTGTCAGAGGGTCAGTACTGAGGGAGTGCTGCACTGTTGAAAAGGGTCAGTACTGAGGGAGTGCTGCACTATCAGAGGGTCAGTACTGAAGGAGTGCTGCACTGTCAGAGGGTCAGTACTGAGGGAGTGCTGCACTGTCAGAAGTTCAGTACTGAGGGAGTGCTGCATTGTCAGAGGTTCAGTACTGAGGGAGTGCTGCACTGTCAGAGGGTCAGTACTGAGGGAGTGCTGCACTATCAGAGGGTCAGTACTGAGGGACTGCTGCACTGTCAGAGGATCAGTATTGAGAGAGTGCTACACTGTCAGAGGGTCAGTACTGAGGGAGTGCTGCACTGTTGAAGAGGGTCAGTACTGAGGGAGTGCTGCACTGTCAGAGTGTCAGTACTGAGGGAGTGCTGCACTGTCAGAGGGTCAGTACTGAGGGAGCCCTGCAGTATCAGAGGGTCAGTACTGAGGGAGTGCTGCACTGTCAGAGGGTCAGTACTGAGGGAGTGCTGCACCATCAGAGGGTCAGAACTGAGGGAGTGCTGCACTGTTGAAGAGGGTCAGTACGGAGGAAGTGCTGCGCTGTTAAAGACGGTCTGTACTGAGGGAGTGCTGCACTGTCGGAGGGTCAGTACTGAGGGAGTGCTGCACTGTCAGATGGTCAGTACTGAGGGAGTGCTACACAGTCAGAGGGTCAGTACTGAGGGAGTGCTGCACTGTCAGAGGGTCAGTACAGAGGAAGTGCTGCGCTGTTGAAGAGGGTGTGTACTGAGGGAGTGCTGCACTGTCGGAGGGTCAGTACTGAAGGAGTGCTGCACTATCAGATGGTCAGTACTGAGGGAGTGCTACACTGTCAGAGGGTCAGTACTGAGGCAGTGCTGCACTGTCAGAGGGTCAGTACTGAGGGAGTGCTGCACTGTCAGAAGGTCAGTACTGAGGGAGTGCTGCACTGTCAGAGGGTCAGTACTGAGGGAGTGCTGCACTGTCAGAGTATCAGTACTGAGGGTGTGCTGCACTGTCAGAGGATCAGTATTGAGAGAGCGCTACACTGTCAGAGGGTCAGTACTGAGGGAGTGCTGCACTGTCAGAGGGTCAGTACTGAGGGAGTGCTGCACTGTCAGAGGGTCAGTACTAAGGGAGTGCTGCACTGTCAGAGGATCAGTATTGAGAGAGTGCTACACTGTCAGAGGGTCAGTGTTGAGGGAGTGCTGCACTGTCAGAGGGTCAGTACTGAGGGAGTGCTGCACTGTCAGAGGGTCAGTACTGAGGGAGTGCTGCACTGTCAGTGGGTCAGTACTGAGAGTGTGCAGCCCTGTCAGAGGGTCAGTACTGAGGGAGTGCAGCACTGTCAGAGTGTCAGTACTGAGGGAGTGCTGCATTGTTGGAGGGTCAGTGTTGAGGGAGTGCTGCACTGTCAGAGGGTCAGTAGTGAGGGAGTGCTGCACTGTCAGAGGGTCAGTACTGAGGGAGTGCTGCACTGTCAGAGGGGCAGTACTGAGAGTGTGCAGCCCTGTCAGAGTGTCAGTACTGAGGGAGTGCTGCATTGTTGGAGGGTCAGTGTTGAGGGAGTGCTGCACTGTCAGATGGTCAGTACTGAGGGAGTGCTGCATCATCAGAGGGTCAGTACTGAGGGAGTGCTGCACTGTCAGAGGGTCAGTACTGAGGGAGTGCTGCACTGTTGAAAAGGGTCAGTACTGAGGGAGTGCTGCACTATCAGAGGGTCAGTACTGAAGGAGTGCTGCACTGTCAGAGGGTCAGTACTAAGGGAGTGCTGCACTGTCAGAGGATCAGTATTGAGAGAGTGCTACACTGTCAGAGGGTCAGTGTTGAGGGAGTGCTGCACTGTCAGAGGGTCAGTACTGAGGGAGTGCTGCACTGTCAGAGGGTCAGTACTGAGGGAGTGCTGCACTGTCAGTGGGTCAGTACTGAGAGTGTGCAGCCCTGTCAGAGGGTCAGTACTGAGGGAGTGCAGCACTGTCAGAGTGTCAGTACTGAGGGAGTGCTGCATTGTTGGAGGGTCAGTGTTGAGGGAGTGCTGCACTGTCAGAGGGTCAGTAGTGAGGGAGTGCTGCACTGTCAGAGGGTCAGTACTGAGGGAGTGCAGCACTGTCAGAGGGGCAGTACTGAGGGAGCACCGCACTATCAGAGGGACAGTACTGAGGGAACACCACACCGTCAGTGGGTCAGTACTGAGGGAGTGCAGCACCGTCAGAGGGTCAGTACTGAGGGAGTGCTGCACTGTTGAAGAACGTCAGTACTGAGGGAGTGCAGCACTGTCAGAGGGGCAGTACTGAGGGAGTGCTGCACTGTCAGAGGGTCAGTACTGAGGGAGTGCTGCACTGTCAGAGGGGCAGTACTGAGGGAGCACCGTACTATCAGAGGGACAGTACTGAGGGAACACCACACCGTCAGTGGGTCAGTACTGAGGGAGTGCTGCACTGTCAGAGTGTCAGTACTGAGGGAGAGCTGCACTGTTGAAGAGGGTCAGTACTGAGGGAGTGCTGCACTGTTGAAGAGGGTCTATACTGAGAGAGTGCTGCACTGTCAGAGAGTCAGTACTGAAGGAGTGCTGCACTGTCAGAGGGTCAGTACTGAGGGAGTGCTGCACTGTCAGAAGTTCAGTACTGAGGGAGTGCTGCATTGTCAGAGGTTCAGTACTGAGGGAGTGCTGCACTGTCAGAGGGTCAGTACTGAGGGAGTGCTGCACTATCAGAGGGTCAGTACTGAGGGACTGCTGCACTGTCAGAGGATCAGTATTGAGAGAGTGCTACACTGTCAGAGGGTCAGTACTGAGGGAGTGCTGCACTGTTGAAGAGGGTCAGTACTGAGGGAGTGCTGCACTGTCAGAGTGTCAGTACTGAGGGAGTGCTGCACTGTCAGAGGGTCAGTACTGAGGGAGCCCTGCAGTATCAGAGGGTCAGTACTGAGGGAGTGCTGCACCATCAGAGGGTCAGAACTGAGGGAGTGCTGCACTGTTGAAGAGGGTCAGTACGGAGGAAGTGCTGCGCTGTTAAAGACGGTCTGTACTGAGGGAGTGCTGCACTGTCGGAGGGTCAGTACTGAGGGAGTGCTGCACTGTCAGATGGTCAGTACTGAGGGAGTGCTACACAGTCAGAGGGTCAGTACTGAGGGAGTGCTGCACTGTCAGAGGGTCAGTACAGAGGAAGTGCTGCGCTGTTGAAGAGGGTGTGTACTGAGGGAGTGCTGCACTGTCGGAGGGTCAGTACTGAAGGAGTGCTGCACTATCAGATGGTCAGTACTGAGGGAGTGCTACACTGTCAGAGGGTCAGTACTGAGGCAGTGCTGCACTGTCAGAGGGTCAGTACTGAGGGAGTGCTGCACTGTCAGAAGGTCAGTACTGAGGGAGTGCTGCACTGTCAGAGGGTCAGTACTGAGGGAGTGCTGCACTGTCAGAGTATCAGTACTGAGGGTGTGCTGCACTGTCAGAGGATCAGTATTGAGAGAGTGCTACACTGTCAGAGGGTCAGTACTGAGGGAGTGCTGCACTGTCAGAGGGTCAGTACTGAGGGAGTGCTGCACTGTCAGAGGGTCAGTACTAAGGGAGTGCTGCACTGTCAGAGGATCAGTATTGAGAGAGTGCTACACTGTCAGAGGGTCAGTGTTGAGGGAGTGCTGCACTGTCAGAGGGTCAGTACTGAGGGAGTGCTGCACTGTCAGAGGGTCAGTACTAAGGGAGTGCTGCACTGTCAGAGGATCAGTATTGAGAGAGTGCTACACTGTCAGAGGGTCAGTACTGAGGGAGTGCTGCACTGTCAGAGGGTCAGTACTGAGGGAGTGCTGCACTGTCAGAGGGTCAGTACTAAGGGAGTGCTGCACTGTCAGAGGATCAGTATTGAGAGAGTGCTACACTGTCAGAGGGTCAGTGTTGAGGGAGTGCTGCACTGTCAGAGGGTCAGTACTGAGGGAGTGCTGCACTGTCAGAGGGTCAGTACTGAGGGAGTGCTGCACTGTCAGTGGGTCAGTACTGAGAGTGTGCAGCCCTGTCAGAGGGTCAGTACTGAGGGAGTGCAGCACTGTCAGAGTGTCAGTACTGAGGGAGTGCTGCATTGTTGGAGGGTCAGTGTTGAGGGAGTGCTGCACTGTCAGAGGGTCAGTAGTGAGGGAGTGCTGCACTGTCAGAGGGTCAGTACTGAGGGAGTGCTGCACTGTCAGAGGGGCAGTACTGAGAGTGTGCAGCCCTGTCAGAGTGTCAGTACTGAGGGAGTGCTGCATTGTTGGAGGGTCAGTGTTGAGGGAGTGCTGCACTGTCAGATGGTCAGTACTGAGGGAGTGCTGCATCATCAGAGGGTCAGTACTGAGGGAGTGCTGCACTGTCAGAGGGTCAGTACTGAGGGAGTGCTGCACTGTTGAAAAGGGTCAGTACTGAGGGAGTGCTGCACTATCAGAGGGTCAGTACTGAAGGAGTGCTGCACTGTCAGAGGGTCAGTACTAAGGGAGTGCTGCACTGTCAGAGGATCAGTATTGAGAGAGTGCTACACTGTCAGAGGGTCAGTGTTGAGGGAGTGCTGCACTGTCAGAGGGTCAGTACTGAGGGAGTGCTGCACTGTCAGAGGGTCAGTACTGAGGGAGTGCTGCACTGTCAGTGGGTCAGTACTGAGAGTGTGCAGCCCTGTCAGAGGGTCAGTACTGAGGGAGTGCAGCACTGTCAGAGTGTCAGTACTGAGGGAGTGCTGCATTGTTGGAGGGTCAGTGTTGAGGGAGTGCTGCACTGTCAGAGGGTCAGTAGTGAGGGAGTGCTGCACTGTCAGAGGGTCAGTACTGAGGGAGTGCAGCACTGTCAGAGGGGCAGTACTGAGGGAGCACCGCACTATCAGAGGGACAGTACTGAGGGAACACCACACCGTCAGTGGGTCAGTACTGAGGGAGTGCAGCACCGTCAGAGGGTCAGTACTGAGGGAGTGCTGCACTGTTGAAGAACGTCAGTACTGAGGGAGTGCAGCACTGTCAGAGGGGCAGTACTGAGGGAGTGCTGCACTGTCAGAGGGTCAGTACTGAGGGAGTGCTGCACTGTCAGAGGGGCAGTACTGAGGGAGCACCGTACTATCAGAGGGACAGTACTGAGGGAACACCACACCGTCAGTGGGTCAGTACTGAGGGAGTGCTGCACTGTCAGAGTGTCAGTACTGAGGGAGAGCTGCACTGTTGAAGAGGGTCAGTACTGAGGGAGTGCTGCACTGTTGAAGAGGGTCTATACTGAGAGAGTGCTGCACTGTCAGAGAGTCAGTACTGAAGGAGTGCTGCACTGTCAGAGGGTCAGTACTGAGGGAGTGCTGCACTGTCAGAAGTTCAGTACTGAGGGAGTGCTGCATTGTCAGAGGTTCAGTACTGAGGGAGTGCTGCACTGTCAGAGGGTCAGTACTGAGGGAGTGCTGCACTATCAGAGGGTCAGTACTGAGGGACTGCTGCACTGTCAGAGGATCAGTATTGAGAGAGTGCTACACTGTCAGAGGGTCAGTACTGAGGGAGTGCTGCACTGTTGAAGAGGGTCAGTACTGAGGGAGTGCTGCACTGTCAGAGTGTCAGTACTGAGGGAGTGCTGCACTGTCAGAGGGTCAGTACTGAGGGAGCCCTGCAGTATCAGAGGGTCAGTACTGAGGGAGTGCTGCACCATCAGAGGGTCAGAACTGAGGGAGTGCTGCACTGTTGAAGAGGGTCAGTACGGAGGAAGTGCTGCGCTGTTAAAGACGGTCTGTACTGAGGGAGTGCTGCACTGTCGGAGGGTCAGTACTGAGGGAGTGCTGCACTGTCAGATGGTCAGTACTGAGGGAGTGCTACACAGTCAGAGGGTCAGTACTGAGGGAGTGCTGCACTGTCAGAGGGTCAGTACAGAGGAAGTGCTGCGCTGTTGAAGAGGGTGTGTACTGAGGGAGTGCTGCACTGTCGGAGGGTCAGTACTGAAGGAGTGCTGCACTATCAGATGGTCAGTACTGAGGGAGTGCTACACTGTCAGAGGGTCAGTACTGAGGCAGTGCTGCACTGTCAGAGGGTCAGTACTGAGGGAGTGCTGCACTGTCAGAAGGTCAGTACTGAGGGAGTGCTGCACTGTCAGAGGGTCAGTACTGAGGGAGTGCTGCACTGTCAGAGTATCAGTACTGAGGGTGTGCTGCACTGTCAGAGGATCAGTATTGAGAGAGTGCTACACTGTCAGAGGGTCAGTACTGAGGGAGTGCTGCACTGTCAGAGGGTCAGTACTGAGGGAGTGCTGCACTGTCAGAGGGTCAGTACTAAGGGAGTGCTGCACTGTCAGAGGATCAGTATTGAGAGAGTGCTACACTGTCAGAGGGTCAGTGTTGAGGGAGTGCTGCACTGTCAGAGGGTCAGTACTGAGGGAGTGCTGCACTGTCAGAGGGTCAGTACTAAGGGAGTGCTGCACTGTCAGAGGATCAGTATTGAGAGAGTGCTACACTGTCAGAGGGTCAGTGTTGAGGGAGTGCTGCACTGTCAGAGGGTCAGTACTGAGGGAGTGCTGCACTGTCAGAGGGTCAGTACTGAGGGAGTGCTGCACTGTCAGTGGGTCAGTACTGAGAGTGTGCAGCCCTGTCAGAGGGTCAGTACTGAGGGAGTGCAGCACTGTCAGAGTGTCAGTACTGAGGGAGTGCTGCATTGTTGGAGGGTCAGTGTTGAGGGAGTGCTGCACTGTCAGAGGGTCAGTAGTGAGGGAGTGCTGCACTGTCAGAGGGGCAGTACTGAGGGAGCACCGCACTATCAGAGGGACAGTACTGAGGGAACACCACACCGTCAGTGGGTCAGTACTGAGGGAGTGCAGCACCGTCAGAGGGTCAGTACTGAGGGAGTGCTGCACTGTTGAAGAACGTCAGTACTGAGGGAGTGCTGCACTGTCAGAGGGGCAGTACTGAGGGAGTGCTGCACTGTCAGATGGTCAGTACTGAGGGAGTGCAGCACTGTCAGAGGGTCAGTACTGAGGGAGTGCTGCACTGTCAGAGGGGCAGTACTGAGGGAGCACCGTACTATCAGAGGGACAGTACTGAGGGAACACCACACCGTCAGTGGGTCAGTACTGAGGGAGTGCTGCACTGTCAGAGTGTCGTTACTGAGGGAGAGCTGCACTGTTGAAGAGGGTCAGTACTGAGGGAGTGCTGCACTGTTGAAGAGGGTCTATACTGAGAGAGTGCTGCACTGTCAGAGAGTCAGTACTGAAGGAGTGCTGCACTGTCAGAGGGTCAGTACTGAGGGAGTGCTGCACTGTCAGAAGTTCAGTACTGAGGGAGTGCTGCATTGTCAGAGGTTCAGTACTGAGGGAGTGCTGCACTGTCAGAGGGTCAGTACTGAGGGAGTGCTGCACTATCAGAGGGTCAGTACTGAGGGACTGCTGCACTGTCAGAGGATCAGTATTGAGAGAGTGCTACACTGTCAGAGGGTCAGTACTGAGGGAGTGCTGCACTGTTGAAGAGGGTCAGTACTGAGGGAGTGCTGCACTGTCAGAGTGTCAGTACTGAGGGAGTGCTGCACTGTCAGAGGGTCAGTACTGAGGGAGCCCTGCAGTATCAGAGGGTCAGTACTGAGGGAGTGCTGCACCATCAGAGGGTCAGAACTGAGGGAGTGCTGCACTGTTGAAGAGGGTCAGTACGGAGGAAGTGCTGCGCTGTTAAAGACGGTCTGTACTGAGGGAGTGCTGCACTGTCGGAGGGTCAGTACTGAGGGAGTGCTGCACTGTCAGATGGTCAGTACTGAGGGAGTGCTACACAGTCAGAGGGTCAGTACTGAGGGAGTGCTGCACTGTCAGAGGGTCAGTACAGAGGAAGTGCTGCGCTGTTGAAGAGGGTGTGTACTGAGGGAGTGCTGCACTGTCGGAGGGTCAGTACTGAAGGAGTGCTGCACTATCAGATGGTCAGTACTGAGGGAGTGCTACACTGTCAGAGGGTCAGTACTGAGGCAGTGCTGCACTGTCAGAGGGTCAGTACTGAGGGAGTGCTGCACTGTCAGAAGGTCAGTACTGAGGGAGTGCTGCACTGTCAGAGGGTCAGTACTGAGGGAGTGCTGCACTGTCAGAGTATCAGTACTGAGGGTGTGCTGCACTGTCAGAGGATCAGTATTGAGAGAGTGCTACACTGTCAGAGGGTCAGTACTGAGGGAGTGCTGCACTGTCAGAGGGTCAGTACTGAGGGAGTGCTGCACTGTCAGAGGGTCAGTACTAAGGGAGTGCTGCACTGTCAGAGGATCAGTATTGAGAGAGTGCTACACTGTCAGAGGGTCAGTGTTGAGGGAGTGCTGCACTGTCAGAGGGTCAGTACTGAGGGAGTGCTGCACTGTCAGAGGGTCAGTACTAAGGGAGTGCTGCACTGTCAGAGGATCAGTATTGAGAGAGTGCTACACTGTCAGAGGGTCAGTGTTGAGGGAGTGCTGCACTGTCAGAGGGTCAGTACTGAGGGAGTGCTGCACTGTCAGAGGGTCAGTACTGAGGGAGTGCTGCACTGTCAGTGGGTCAGTACTGAGAGTGTGCAGCCCTGTCAGAGGGTCAGTACTGAGGGAGTGCAGCACTGTCAGAGTGTCAGTACTGAGGGAGTGCTGCATTGTTGGAGGGTCAGTGTTGAGGGAGTGCTGCACTGTCAGAGGGTCAGTAGTGAGGGAGTGCTGCACTGTCAGAGGGGCAGTACTGAGGGAGCACCGCACTATCAGAGGGACAGTACTGAGGGAACACCACACCGTCAGTGGGTCAGTACTGAGGGAGTGCAGCACCGTCAGAGGGTCAGTACTGAGGGAGTGCTGCACTGTTGAAGAACGTCAGTACTGAGGGAGTGCTGCACTGTCAGAGGGGCAGTACTGAGGGAGTGCTGCACTGTCAGATGGTCAGTACTGAGGGAGTGCAGCACTGTCAGAGGGTCAGTACTGAGGGAGTGCTGCACTGTCAGAGGGGCAGTACTGAGGGAGCACCGTACTATCAGAGGGTCAGTACTGAGGGAACACCACACCGTCAGTGGGTCAGTACTGAGGGAGTGCAGCACCGTCAGAGGGTCAGTACTGAGGGAGTGCTGCACTGTTGAAGAGGGTCAGTACTGAGGGAGTGCTGCACTGTTGAAGAGGGTCAGTACTGAACATCCTGGTGGAAGAACAGGCTAAAAATTATTTTGCAAATGTTCTATTGAGGCTACAGTGAGGGAACAGGCCACTCAGCCTGAACTGTCCTTGCCGGTGTTTATGCTCCACATGAGTCTCCTCCACCCCCAACATGATCAACATATCCTTTCCCCCACTTTCTCCCTCATCTATACTATTCATCTCAAACACTCCCTGTGAGAACGAGCTCCACATTCTCACCACTCTGTGGATAAAGAAGTTTCTCCTGAATTCCCCATTGGATTTATCAGTGTCTATCTTATACTTAGGGCTCCTCGCATTGACCTCCTGCACATTAGTGGAAACATCTTCCCAATGTCTACCCGATTTAAAATTTTCACAATTCTAAAGTGCTGTATTAAGTCAACATTAGCTGTTCTAGAGGAAAGCGCTTCAGTGTCACCAAGATGATTCGATCTCCTCAGTTTTGGTATCAACGTCCTTGGGGCTCTTTTTTTGCATCTTCTTGGTCATTTTAAGAATCTGGAGACCAAAACTGTGCACGGTACTCCAGTTCTGACACAGAGACTGGAACTGTGCAAAGTGATTAAGTGCCACATTCAGTCAATGAAATGCTGTTTAACTTTCACCTTTGTTCAGTTACTGAACAAGCGCTGGAGAACACTGCCCTCTGCTGCTCAGAACAGATATGGTTCGAGCCACACATTCTTCAGAAACTGGAGTGACTGTGTAAGCTGCACTCAAAGTAAAAATCAGCTTGCACTGTGGCTGTTGAAGTCAGATGTTTGGCAGCGTATTACACAATTTTACAGGAAACATCTTATAATGTTTTTAGATGATATGTTTTAAAGGCTTTAGCTCCGGCCTCTGAGTCAGAAGCTTGTGGTTCAAGTCCCACTTTGAGCACAAAATACAGGATGAAACTCCCAGTGCATTATTGAGAGAGTGCTACATTGTCGGAGTGTCAGTACTGAGGGAGTGCTACATTGTCAGAGTGTCAGTACTGAGGGAGTGCTGCACTGTCAGAGGATCAGTACTGAGGGAGAGCTGCACTGTTGAAGAGGGTCAGTACTGAGGGAGTGCTGCACTGTTGAAGAGGGTCTATACTGAGAGAGTGCTGCACTGTCAGAGAGTCAGTACTGAAGGAGTGCTGCACTGTCAGAAGGTCAGTACTGAGGGAGTGCTGCACTGTCAGAGGGTCAGTACTGAGAGAGTGCTGCACTGTCAGAGGGTCAGTACTGAGGGAGTGCTGCACTGTTGAAGAGGGTCAGTACTGAGGGAGTGCTGCACCATCAGAGGGTCAGTACTGAGGGAGTGCTGCACTGTCAGAGGGTCAGTACTGAGGGAGTGCTGCACTGTTGAAAAGGGTCAGTACTGAGGGAGTGCTGCACTATCAGAGGGTCAGTACTGAAGGAGTGCTGCACTGTCAGAGGGTCAGTACTGAGGGAGTGCTGCACTGTCAGAAGTTCAGTACTGAGGGAGTGCTGCATTGTCAGAGGTTCAGTACTGAGGGAGTGCTGCACTGTCAGAGGGTCAGTACTGAGGGAGTGCTGCACTATCAGAGGGTCAGTACTGAGGGACTGCTGCACTGTCAGAGGATCAGTATTGAGAGAGTGCTACACTGTCAGAGGGTCAGTACTGAGGGAGTGCTGCACTGTTGAAGAGGGTCAGTACTGAGGGAGTGCTGCACTGTCAGAGTGTCAGTACTGAGGGAGTGCTGCACTGTCAGAGGGTCAGTACTGAGGGAGCCCTGCAGTATCAGAGGGTCAGTACTGAGGGAGTGCTGCACTGTCAGAGGGTCAGTACTGAGGGAGTGCTGCACCATCAGAGGGTCAGAACTGAGGGAGTGCTGCACTGTTGAAGAGGGTCAGTACGGAGGAAGTGCTGCGCTGTTAAAGACGGTCTGTACTGAGGGAGTGCTGCACTGTCGGAGGGTCAGTACTGAGGGAGTGCTGCACTGTCAGATGGTCAGTACTGAGGGAGTGCTACACAGTCAGAGGGTCAGTACTGAGGGAGTGCTGCACTGTCAGAGGGTCAGTACAGAGGAATTGCTGCGCTGTTGAAGAGGGTGTGTACTGAGGGAGTGCTGCACTGTCGGAGGGTCAGTACTGAAGGAGTGCTGCACTATCAGATGGTCAGTACTGAGGGAGTGCTACACTGTCAGAGGGTCAGTACTGAGGCAGTGCTGCACTGTCAGAGGGTCAGTACTGAGGGAGTGCTGCACTGTCAGAAGGTCAGTACTGAGGGAGTGCTGCACTGTCAGAGGGTCAGTACTGAGGGAGTGCTGCACTGTCAGAGTATCAGTACTGAGGGTGTGCTGCACTGTCAGAGGATCAGTATTGAGAGAGTGCTACACTGTCAGAGGGTCAGTACTGAGGGAGTGCTGCACTGTCAGAGGGTCAGTACTGAGGGAGTGCTGCACTGTCAGAGGGTCAGTACTAAGGGAGTGCTGCACTGTCAGAGGATCAGTATTGAGAGAGTGCTACACTGTCAGAGGGTCAGTGTTGAGGGAGTGCTGCACTGTCAGAGGGTCAGTACTGAGGGAGTGCTGCACTGTCAGAGGGTCAGTACTGAGAGTGTGCAGCCCTGTCAGAGGGTCAGTACTGAGGGAGTGCAGCACTGTCAGAGTGTCAGTACTGAGGGAGTGCTGCATTGTTGGAGGGTCAGTGTTGAGGGAGTGCTGCACTGTCAGAGGGTCAGTAGTGAGGGAGTGCTGCACTGTCAGAGGGTCAGTACTGAGGGAGTGCTGCACTGTCAGAGGGGCAGTACTGAGAGTGTGCAGCCCTGTCAGAGTGTCAGTACTGAGGGAGTGCTGCATTGTTGGAGGGTCAGTGTTGAGGGAGTGCTGCACTGTCAGATGGTCAGTACTGAGGGAGTGCTGCATCATCAGAGGGTCAGTACTGAGGGAGTGCTGCACTGTCAGAGGGTCAGTACTGAGGGAGTGCTGCACTGTTGAAAAGGGTCAGTACTGAGGGAGTGCTGCACTATCAGAGGGTCAGTACTGAAGGAGTGCTGCACTGTCAGAGGGTCAGTACTAAGGGAGTGCTGCACTGTCAGAGGATCAGTATTGAGAGAGTGCTACACTGTCAGAGGGTCAGTGTTGAGGGAGTGCTGCACTGTCAGAGGGTCAGTACTGAGGGAGTGCTGCACTGTCAGAGGGTCAGTACTGAGGGAGTGCTGCACTGTCAGTGGGTCAGTACTGAGAGTGTGCAGCCCTGTCAGAGGGTCAGTACTGAGGGAGTGCAGCACTGTCAGAGTGTCAGTACTGAGGGAGTGCTGCATTGTTGGAGGGTCAGTGTTGAGGGAGTGCTGCACTGTCAGAGGGTCAGTAGTGAGGGAGTGCTGCACTGTCAGAGGGTCAGTACTGAGGGAGTGCTGCACTGTCAGAGGGGCAGTACTGAGGGAGCACCGCACTATCAGAGGGACAGTACTGAGGGAACACCACACCGTCAGTGGGTCAGTACTGAGGGAGTGCAGCACTGTCAGAGGGTCAGTACTGAGGGAGTGCAGCACTGTCAGAGGGGCAGTACTGAGGGAGCACCGCACTATCAGAGGGACAGTACTGAGGGAACACCACACCGTCAGTGGGTCAGTACTGAGGGAGTGCAGCACCGTCAGAGGGTCAGTACTGAGGGAGTGCTGCACTGTTGAAGAACGTCAGTACTGAGGGAGTGCAGCACTGTCAGAGGGGCAGTACTGAGGGAGTGCTGCACTGTCAGAGGGTCAGTACTGAGGGAGTGCTGCACTGTCAGAGGGGCAGTACTGAGGGAGCACCGTACTATCAGAGGGACAGTACTGAGGGAACACCACACCGTCAGTGGGTCAGTACTGAGGGAGTGCAGCACCGTCAGAGGGTCAGTACTGAGGGAGTGCTGCACTGTTGAAGAGGGTCAGTACTGAACATCCTGGTGGAAGAACAGGCTAAAAATTATTTTGCAAATGTTCTATTGAGGCTACAGTGAGGGAACAGGCCACTCAGCCTGAACTGTCCTTGCCGGTGTTTATGCTCCACATGAGTCTCCTCCACCCCCAACATGATCAACATATCCTTTCCCCCACTTTCTCCCTCATCTATACTATTCATCTCAAACACTCCCTGTGAGAACGAGCTCCACATTCTCACCACTCTGTGGATAAAGAAGTTTCTCCTGAATTCCCCACTGGATTTATCAGTGTCTATCTTATACTTAGGGCTCCTCGCATTGACCTCCTGCACATTAGTGGAAACATCTTCCCAATGTCTACCCGATTTAAAATTTTCACAATTCTAAAGTGCTGTATTAAGTCAACATTAGCTGTTCTAGAGGAAAGCGCTTCAGTGTCACCAAGATGATTCGATCTCCTCAGTTTTGGTATCAACGTCCTTGGGGCTCTTTTTTTGCATCTTCTTGGTCATTTTAAGAATCTGGAGACCAAAACTGTGCACGGTACTCCAGTTCTGACACAGAGACTGGAACTGTGCAAAGTGATTAAGTGCCACATTCAGTCAATGAAATGCTGTTTAACTTTCACCTTTGTTCAGTTACTGAACAAGCGCTGGAGAACACTGCCCTCTGCTGCTCAGAACAGATATGGTTCGAGCCACACATTCTTCAGAAACTGGAGTGACTGTGTAAGCTGCACTCAAAGTAAAAATCAGCTTGCACTGTGGCTGTTGAAGTCAGATGTTTGGCAGCGTATTACACAATTTTACAGGAAACATCTTATAATGTTTTTAGATGATATGTTTTAAAGGCTTTAGCTCCGGCCTCTGAGTCAGAAGCTTGTGGTTCAAGTCCCACTTTGAGCACAAAATACAGGATGAAACTCCCAGTGCATTATTGAGAGAGTGCTACATTGTCAGAGTGTCAGTACTGAGGGAGTGCTACATTGTCAGAGTGTCAGTACTGAGGGAGTGCTGCACTGTCAGAGGATCAGTACTGAGGGAGAGCTGCACTGTTGAAGAGGGTCAGTACTGAGGGAGTGCTGCACTGTTGAAGAGGGTCTATACTGAGAGAGTGCTGCACTGTCAGAGAGTCAGTACTGAAGGAGTGCTGCACTGTCAGAAGGTCAGTACTGAGGGAGTGCTGCACTGTCAGAGGGTCAGTACTGAGAGAGTGCTGCACTGTCAGAGGGTCAGTACTGAGGGAGTGCTGCACTGTTGAAGAGGGTCAGTACTGAGGGAGTGCTGCACTGTCAGAGGGTCAGTACTGAGGGAGTGCTGCACTGTTGAAAAGGGTCAGTACTGAGGGAGTGCTGCACTATCAGAGGGTCAGTACTGAAGGAGTGCTGCACTGTCAGAGGGTCAGTACTGAGGGAGTGCTGCACTGTCAGAAGTTCAGTACTGAGGGAGTGCTGCATTGTCAGAGGTTCAGTACTGAGGGAGTGCTTCACTGTCAGAGGGTCAGTACTGAGGGAGTGCTGCACTATCAGAGGGTCAGTACTGAGGGACTGCTGCACTGTCAGAGGATCAGTATTGAGAGAGTGCTACACTGTCAGAGGGTCAGTACTGAGGGAGTGCTGCACTGTTGAAGAGGGTCAGTACTGAGGGAGTGCTGCACTGTCAGAGTGTCAGTACTGAGGGAGTGCTGCACTGTCAGAGGGTCAGTACTGAGGGAGCCCTGCAGTATCAGAGGGTCAGTACTGAGGGAGTGCTGCACTGTCAGAGGTTCAGTACTGAGGGAGTGCTGCACCATCAGAGGGTCAGAACTGAGGGAGTGCTGCACTGTTGAAGAGGGTCAGTACGGAGGAAGTGCTGCGCTGTTAAAGACGGTCTGTACTGAGGGAGTGCTGCACTGTCGGAGGGTCAGTACTGAGGGAGTGCTGCACTGTCAGATGGTCAGTACTGAGGGAGTGCTACACAGTCAGAGGGTCAGTACTGAGGGAGTGCTGCACTGTCAGAGGGTCAGTACAGAGGAATTGCTGCGCTGTTGAAGAGGGTGTGTACTGAGGGAGTGCTGCACTGTCGGAGGGTCAGTACTGAAGGAGTGCTGCACTATCAGATGGTCAGTACTGAGGGAGTGCTACACTGTCAGAGGGTCAGTACTGAGGCAGTGCTGCACTGTCAGAGGGTCAGTACTGAGGGAGTGCTGCACTGTCAGAAGGTCAGTACTGAGGGAGTGCTGCACTGTCAGAGGGTCAGTACTGAGGGAGTGCTGCACTGTCAGAGTATCAGTACTGAGGGTGTGCTGCACTGTCAGAGGATCAGTATTGAGAGAGTGCTACACTGTCAGAGGGTCAGTACTGAGGGAGTGCTGCACTGTCAGAGGGTCAGTACTGAGGGAGTGCTGCACTGTCAGAGGGTCAGTACTAAGGGAGTGCTGCACTGTCAGAGGATCAGTATTGAGAGAGTGCTACACTGTCAGAGGGTCAGTGTTGAGGGAGTGCTGCACTGTCAGAGGGTCAGTACTGAGGGAGTGCTGCACTGTCAGAGGGTCAGTACTGAGGGAGTGCTGCACTGTCAGTGGGTCAGTACTGAGAGTGTGCAGCCCTGTCAGAGGGTCAGTACTGAGGGAGTGCAGCACTGTCAGAGTGTCAGTACTGAGGGAGTGCTGCATTGTTGGAGGGTCAGTGTTGAGGGAGTGCTGCACTGTCAGAGGGTCAGTAGTGAGGGAGTGCTGCACTGTCAGAGGGTCAGTACTGAGGGAGTGCTGCACTGTCAGAGGGGCAGTACTGAGAGTGTGCAGCCCTGTCAGAGTGTCAGTACTGAGGGAGTGCTGCATTGTTGGAGGGTCAGTGTTGAGGGAGTGCTGCACTGTCAGATGGTCAGTACTGAGGGAGTGCTGCATCATCAGAGGGTCAGTACTGAGGGAGTGCTGCACTGTCAGAGGGTCAGTACTGAGGGAGTGCTGCACTGTTGAAAAGGGTCAGTACTGAGGGAGTGCTGCACTATCAGAGGGTCAGTACTGAAGGAGTGCTGCACTGTCAGAGGGTCAGTACTAAGGGAGTGCTGCACTGTCAGAGGATCAGTATTGAGAGAGTGCTACACTGTCAGAGGGTCAGTACTGAGGGAGTGCTGCACTGTCAGAGGGTCAGTACTGAGGGAGTGCTGCACTGTCAGAGGGTCAGTACTGAGGGAGTGCTGCACTGTCAGTGGGTCAGTACTGAGAGTGTGCAGCCCTGTCAGAGGGTCAGTACTGAGGGAGTGCAGCACTGTCAGAGTGTCAGTACTGAGGGAGTGCTGCATTGTTGGAGGGTCAGTGTTGAGGGAGTGCTGCACTGTCAGAGGGTCAGTAGTGAGGGAGTGCTGCACTGTCAGAGGGTCAGTACTGAGGGAGTGCTGCACTGTCAGAGGGGCAGTACTGAGGGAGCACCGCACTATCAGAGGGACAGTACTGAGGGAACACCACACCGTCAGTGGGTCAGTACTGAGGGAGTGCAGCACTGTCAGAGGGTCAGTACTGAGGGAGTGCAGCACTGTCAGAGGGGCAGTACTGAGGGAGCACCGCACTATCAGAGGGACAGTACTGAGGGAACACCACACCGTCAGTGGGTCAGTACTGAGGGAGTGCAGCACCGTCAGAGGGTCAGTACTGAGGGAGTGCTGCACTGTTGAAGAACGTCAGTACTGAGGGAGTGCAGCACTGTCAGAGGGGCAGTACTGAGGGAGTGCTGCACTGTCAGAGGGTCAGTACTGAGGGAGTGCTGCACTGTCAGAGGGGCAGTACTGAGGGAGCACCGTACTATCAGAGGGACAGTACTGAGGGAACACCACACCGTCAGTGGGTCAGTACTGAGGGAGTGCAGCACCGTCAGAGGGTCAGTACTGAGGGAGTGCTGCACTGTTGAAGAGGGTCAGTACTGAACATCCTGGTGGAAGAACAGGCTAAAAATTATTTTGCAAATGTTCTATTGAGGCTACAGTGAGGGAACAGGCCACTCAGCCTGAACTGTCCTTGCCGGTGTTTATGCTCCACATGAGTCTCCTCCACCCCCAACATGATCAACATATCCTTTCCCCCACTTTCTCCCTCATCTATACTATTCATCTCAAACACTCCCTGTGAGAACGAGCTCCACATTCTCACCACTCTGTGGATAAAGAAGTTTCTCCTGAATTCCCCACTGGATTTATCAGTGTCTATCTTATACTTAGGGCTCCTCGCATTGACCTCCTGCACATTAGTGGAAACATCTTCCCAATGTCTACCCGATTTAAAATTTTCACAATTCTAAAGTGCTGTATTAAGTCAACATTAGCTGTTCTAGAGGAAAGCGCTTCAGTGTCACCAAGATGATTCGATCTCCTCAGTTTTGGTATCAACGTCCTTGGGGCTCTTTTTTTGCATCTTCTTGGTCATTTTAAGAATCTGGAGACCAAAACTGTGCACGGTACTCCAGTTCTGACACAGAGACTGGAACTGTGCAAAGTGATTAAGTGCCACATTCAGTCAATGAAATGCTGTTTAACTTTCACCTTTGTTCAGTTACTGAACAAGCGCTGGAGAACACTGCCCTCTGCTGCTCAGAACAGATATGGTTCGAGCCACACATTCTTCAGAAACTGGAGTGACTGTGTAAGCTGCACTCAAAGTAAAAATCAGCTTGCACTGTGGCTGTTGAAGTCAGATGTTTGGCAGCGTATTACACAATTTTACAGGAAACATCTTATAATGTTTTTAGATGATATGTTTTAAAGGCTTTAGCTCCGGCCTCTGAGTCAGAAGCTTGTGGTTCAAGTCCCACTTTGAGCACAAAATACAGGATGAAACTCCCAGTGCATTATTGAGATAGTGCTACATTGTCGGAGTGTCAGTACTGAGGGAGTGCTGCACTGTCAGAGGATCAGTACTGAGGGAGTGCTGCACTGTTGAAGAGGGTCTATACTGAGAGAGTGCTGCACTGTCAGAGGGTCAGTACTGAAGGAGTGCTGCACTGTCAGATGGTCAGTACTGAGGGAGTGCTGCACCATCAGAGGGTCAGTACTGAGGGAGTGCTGCACTGTCAGAGGGTCAGTACTGAGGGAGTGCTGCACTGTTGAAAAGGGTCAGTACTGAGGGAGTGCTGCACTATCAGAGGGTCAGTACTGAAGGAGTGCTGCACTGTCAGAGGGTCAGTACTGAGGGAGTGCTGCACTGTCAGAAGTTCAGTACTGAGGGAGTGCTGCATTGTCAGAGATTCAGTACTGAGGGAGTGCTGCACTGTCAGAGGGTCAGTACTGAGGGAGTGCTGCACTATCAGAGGGTCAGTACTGAGGGAGTGCTGCACTGTCAGAGGATCAGTATTGAGAGAGTGCTACACTGTCAGAGGGTCAGTACTGAGGGAGTGCTGCACTGTTGAAGAGGGTCAGTACTGAGGGAGTGCTGCACTGTCAGAGTGTCAGTACTGAGGGAGTGCTGCACTGTCAGAGGGTCAGTACTGAGGGAGCCCTGCAGTATCAGAGGGTCAGTACTGAGGGAGTGCTGCACTGTCAGAGGGTCAGTACCGAGGGAGTGCTGCACTGTCAGAGGGTCAGTACTGAGGGAGTGCTGCACTGTCAGAGGGTCAGCATTGAGAGAATGCTACACTGTCAGAGGGTCAGTACTGAGGGAGTGCTGCACTGTTGAAGAGGGTCAGTACTGAGGGAGTGCTGCATTGTCAGAGGGTCAGTACTGAGGGAGTGCTGCACTGTCAGAGGGTCAGTACTGAAGGAGTGCTGCACCATCAGAGGGTCAGCACTGAGGGAGTGCTGCACTGTTGAAGAGGGTCAGTACAGAGGAAGTACTGCGCTGTTAAAGACGGTCTGTACTGAGGGAGTGCTGCACTGTCGGAGGGTCAGTACTGAGGGAGTGCTGCACTGTCAGATGGTCAGTACTGAGGGAGTGCTACACAGTCAGAGGGTCAGTACTGAGGGAGTGCTGCACTGTCAGAGGGTCAGTACAGAGGAAGTGCTGCGCTGTTGAAGAGGGTCTGTACTGAGGGAGTGCTGCACTGTCGGACGGTCAGTACTGAAGGAGTGCTGCACTGTCAGATGGTCAGTACTGAGGGAGTGCTACACTGTCAGAGGGTCAGTACTGAGGCAGTGCTGCACTGTCAGAGGGTCAGTACTGAGGGAGTGCTGCACTGTCAGAAGGTCAGTACTGAGGGAGTGCTGCACTGTCAGAGGATCAGTACTGAGGGTGTGCTGCACTGTCAGAGGATCAGTATTGAGAGAGTGCTACACTGTCAGAGGGTCAGTACTGAGGGAGTGCTGCACTGTCAGAGGGTCAGTACTGAGGGAGTGCTGCACTGTCAGAGGGTCAGTACTAAGGGAGTGCTGCACTGTCAGAGGATCAGTATTGAGAGAGTGCTACACTGTCAGAGGGTCAGTACTGAGGGAGTGCTGCACTGTCAGAGGGTCAGTACTGAGGGAGTGCTGCACTGTCAGAGGGTCAGTACTGAGGGAGTGCTGCACTGTCAGAGAATCAGTACTGAGGGTGTGCTGCACTGTCAGAGGATCAGTATTGAGAGAGTGCTACACTGTCAGAGGGTCAGTACTGAGGGAGTGCTGCACTGTCAGAGGGTCAGTACTGAGGGAGTGCTGCACCATCAGAGGGTCAGTACTGAGGGAGTGCTGCACTGTCAGAGGGTCAGTACTGAGGGAGTGCTGCACTGTCAGAGGGTCAGTACTGAGGGAGCGCTGCCTGCACTCATTCTTCAGTGATGGTATCAACTTGTTTATCATTTTGAACCCCTCCAGCCTCTCCATATCCTTTGCGTAATGTGACGACTGGAAGTGTGCACTGTATTCCCACTGTATTCCCAGTGTGGCCTTACCAAGGTTCTATGCAAGTTTAACGCTATGTCTCTGTGTTTTAAACCTTCCCACTTAGGAATAACCCCAATGCTTGATTTGCATTTCCTGTGGCCTTATTAAGCTGCCTCAATATCTTTACTGATCAGTCTATTCGTCAAGGTGTAACTATGTGTCCTTATGTTTGCAGACGGTGATATTTGCTTCCTATCTAATTGCACATGGTTTCTTCAGTGTCTATGCAATGTGTGTGGATACACTGTTCCTCTGTTTCTGTGAGTACCCATTCAAAACTATGGAAACTTTTTTTTGTAATGTAGCAAATTGTTCCTGACATGAAGCCTGGAATGTGTCAAGGACGCCAGTACCGGCTTACTTAGGTATGCAGCCGGCTCGTTCAGTGATGTACTGAGCCGCAAAGGTCAAGGTGTGTGATCCAGCCTCTATGTCAGCCACTCTCCACTCTGCAGTTGGACTCAGTGCCCTCATTTAAGAGAGTGTTGGTGGAGGGGTGGGGGTGTGTGACGCCAAGTGGCAGTTCTCCAGCTTCTCACTTCTCAAGGGACTACCCTCAGAATATCCGATGGCCAGATATTGGGGAAGAGGTCAGTACCGAGTTCTACTGGCGAGGCCCCAGTCGTTGAATAGGCCCCTGATGTTCACAGCCTGGGTTCAGATGTGAACAGTGTTCACCAGAAAGTTTACAGAACTATGTTCTGAGGGGCAGGATACTGGAGGGGGTTCACACATATGGGATGGTGCCCCAAGTTTGAGATAATACAGAGGTGATTATGGTGCACTTTATAAATCCCATTTTCTGGATTACTGTTATAAGCCCAGGCGTTAGTTTTTCAGCCCCTGAGTTCCAGCAGAGAAGGACAGGATGGGAAGGGGAGTGGGTGCAATTTTCTTTAGGACCCCTGGTCTGTGTGGGGAAGGTGGAGAAATGACCAGGCTTTCTGCCATTGGTGCATCGTCCATGGTGCATCGTGAAATTGGTGGTTTCCAGAGCTACTCTGAAACTTAAAAACAAAGAGATCCCAATACTCAACCTGGGTATAACTCAGAAGGCAAGCTTGGTGACATTGGAGAGAAAAGATTCCATTCTTTCGACAGCTTTGATGCTGGAACACCATTATCCACCATGGTAGGTGAAAGTATTGCTCGATGTCTGGACGTCCAAGAGTTGGGTTGTTGTGACAGTTACCTTTTGACTTCTGGTTTAAAGCTTTGCCAGCCTGTTGAGTTAATAGTTTGACTTCTGGTTTAAAGCTTTGCCAGCCTGTTGAGTTAATAGTTTGACTTCTGGTTTAAAGCTTTGCCAGCCTGTTGAGTTAATAGTTTGACTTCTGGTTTAAAGCTTTGCCAGCCTGTTGAGTTAATAGTTTGCTTCCGTGGCCATTATGTCCAGTTATATTTGGAACCCAAAGCAGTGATTTAGAGCTCAGTTGGCTGCTATAACTGAGATGCTCAGGAGCCTGTTGCTCACGCCTATTACAATTGGCTTTGAGATGTAGCGGGACATTGCTGATCCATGAGTTTGAATTCCAAGGTCTTAATGCTTTACTGGTAACCATCTGGCATCCTTTAACACTTTTAATTTATTGTTGAAGCCAGCTGAGGCTGTAGGGGATTTGCTAGAGTTTCCCTGATCTTAGTTTGGGCTGATGATGCGTTTGATGTTGCTGCTTTCTGAGTTCCTTAAACCTGCAATTATTAAAACATTAATGACTCAGCTTCACTAGTGCTGGCTTTGCATTTAATTGTCGTTTTATTTAAGGCCTCCAAACGCCTTCTAACTTGTTATCTTGTGGTTTCCTTTCTGTTCCTCCTTTCCCATCCCTTTTTTCAACTGTCACCTTTTATCACTTTCGCTCCCTGTCATCGGATTTATTTTGTTCCCACTCTGTCTGTCTGTCTCTGTCTCTCCATTTCTCCCCCTGCCTCCTCTCCCTGTCCCCCCACTTTGCTTTGGCATGTTGCTAACTCACGCAGGTGAAGATTTGGAGCGAAATGACGGATCAGCTGACAAACCCTACTTCATGTCGCCTGAACTGCACAGAATCCTGGGACAACAGGAATGGAGCCCGCGAAAGGCCAATGGATAGTTTGCTTGTGCTGAGCTGGTGCTGCACTGAACTCCTTGCCTCGCTAACTTTCTATTAATATATAGATGTATAAATAGACACTCACAAACAAACGCCTGGAAATAACCTGTCTTGATGGGTGGCATTAAAACAAGTTTCAGGGGCTTGTAGAATCCTAACTCTCAGAGTTCCAGCTTTTGAAAACAAAGAGAGAGAGGAAAGATAAAAACGGTCAGCATTTTGCTGCAGTGTGGCCAGTGGACTACTGGAAAAGCAGAGAGCTCACTCTCTGGCCATTAACTTTCTTAGAAACTATCAGATCCGGCTTCAGTACAAACTCCCAATAGTTACAATGTAGGAGTGTCATAATTTTCAGGTAGGAAATATATTTGGGCTCGAGTTTTGCTGAAAAGAGAGACATTTTGCTGAAACCTCTCATCTTGTGTTCACCAGGACAAATAAGCCAAGTTTCAAACAATCACAATAGTTTATACTACAGGAGAAAAGGGTGCTGATTGGTTGGCAAGTTGACTCTGATTGGCCGGGGCATTGCTATGGAGAAAGCAACAGGGAATGATAGGCTCTCCAAGCTCCCAAGTAATTCAGAAAAGGCGCTAGGCTTAGACATATTCCTTTTGTTTGCGGAGAGCGGGTCCCTGTGTAAGAATGTGTGTGGCTTCTAGCCAGCATAAGTGAGTCACATTATGAACCTGACTGATTACCTTAAATTGATTGTTGGTGTAGTTATTAGCACACTTCAGATTATTCAGTATGTGCTGCCCAATCCGGAAATCACATCCAACAGTAGGCGTTAAATGTAGAATATGATGAGAAATGTGTTCAAGCCTTGCACCTTTCTGAATTATCTGGAAGCTTGGATACTCTATAGTTCCCCGTTGTTTTCTCCATGGCAACACCTTGGACAATCAGAGCTAACTAGCCAGCAATCAGCACCCTTTTCTCCCGCAGTATAAATTGATGTGATCTTTTGAAATTTGGCATTCTTGTGTTTGTCCTGATGAGTGCAAGATGAAAAGCTTCACCAACTTGTCCCTCTTTTCAGCAATAGTCAAGTTCTGCACTACCAAGCAAATGTTTGTATATTAGGCCTTACAGAGGACCCATGTCTGTGACCCACGTGATGCCTGGCTTTACTCACTGATGTCTCTCTCTCTCTCTCTAATGCTCCATCTTTCCATGCTCCTGTCACGCAACAGGACATCCTAACTGTAGATAAAATAAGAGACTATAATATGCAATAATGGTCTATATCAGGACTAGGGGAAGGGGTAGAGAATGGGGAGGGGAAAGTGGGGGCTTCATCCCCTTGTTGCAGTACCAGCAGGTCATGGCCCTGTGACACATAACACACAGAAGAAGCCCTTCCCTCCACCCTCTCAGCTTCGTGCCTAAAGCAAGGACCATAAGGCCAATGCCTGTTTGGAACAGTCAGCAATTTCAGATTTATTGGCCCAGAAATTGCTGGAGTAATAATGGTGAGTCCACGACACGAGACGTGACTGAGCATGTAAAAAAAAAAACAACCATTTGTGGCGCGTTAGGGGGGTTCCCCCCCCCCACAAGTTGCTGCTCGATTTGATTGGCTCTGCCATTCACATGGCTGTCTGGGAAAGTGAGACAATAACCATCTCAGCTGAGCTTTTCTGTCAAGTGACATCTCTTGAAATGGCTGGAGTTGCGCTGGTAAATGCTCTGGAATCTCACCACTGCCATTTAGCGTTGGTCTTTAACACCACACAGGCCCTGGTACTAGCGAGGTTTATGTTCCTGACAGGAAACTCATCCCGCCCAGCCCAGAAAAGGAACAACTGAAACCGTACAATCTCATTCTTACAGGCAGCGAATGAGAAAACGTAGAAAATTTACAGCACAGAAGGTCACTCAGCCCATCATGCCTGTACTGACCCGATCCCACTTTCCAGCTCTTTCCCTGTGTCGTTGGTTACAACAATAAAAATTCAGTGACTCCATCCCAGCAATTTCTGGGCCAAGTGGTTTTTTTCCCTCTCCCCAGCTCCTATAGGATCGCAGGAATTTGTGCTGACTACTGTAAACTAAAGCCATTTGATTTTTTTTAAATTATTCTACAAACTCATCAGGGTGTCCTTCTGAAGGAAGGGGTTGGTTCTATCGCTAACTGTAGATGTGACTCTCAACAGAATACAGGAGCAGGAGGAGGCCATTCAGCCCCTCGAGCCGGTTTGAAGCTCTTCCCCCATGATAGCGGAAACTTACTTCTCTTAACGGGGGAAGGGAAGGTCCCTCACACGCAGGGGGCATGTTTTACCTTTACAGGGGCAATGGCAGTTGGCTGAGGGATAGTAAAGAGGCTAGAGGTTTTTTTTTGGTCCTTTATCTGATTTGGGACACCAGCAAAGTTGACACTTATCACTCATTCCTTTTAGTCCATTAGAGAAAGTAGGGAGGGAACGTGGGGCTGGGAGGAGATTTTGGAAAAGCATCAGTGGCTGTGGGGTGGGGGGGTAGTGGTTAGAAATTTGGGTAAAGCATTGGGAGGGTGGGGGTGGGGGTGTTGAAAGGTAACAGACACACAGCTAACCCATTCATTCTATACGAGATTACATCCCGTCACCCTTTATACGCGGGGTCAGGCAGCGACAATGAGTCTGTAATATATTTGCCTTTATATATAAGTGCAGGGCTACACTCTTGTATAAATTTTTTTACTATTTCGAATGGATACAATTTTAATGCACATATTAGAAATGAGAAAGCAAAAAAAACTTAGCTTTGCTGATCCTTTAAGCATTTGTACACAGTGTATGAATGTCATGATTATGGTGCTGCCTGTATATATATATTTATATATGTATGTATATATATATATATATTTATATATATATATATATATATATACAATATATAAATATATGTATGTGTTTCTATGTATTATATTATATATATATATAAAAAAACTCCATGTTGCACTGTTGGTTTATCCAGACTAACAAAGGTTCTGTAGATACCGTGATTTATAATTGACTAGAGAATCTGGGTTTCTTGTTCATGGGGAACAGGAGGTTAGGGGGAGATTTGATCAAGCTGTAAGATGGTGTAGAGAGGGAGAAACTGTTTCCAGTGTCAGAAGGGTCGGGACACAGATTGAAGAGAATCAGTAAAAGAACCAGAGGGGGAGACGAGGAAAAGCTTATTTACGCAGCGAGTTGTTGTGACCTGGAATGCGCTGCCTGAAAGGGCGGTGGAAGCAGATTCAATAATAATAAATAATTATCAGTTATTAATTAAATAATTATTAATTATAATTATTAGATAGTAATAATTCAATAATAATTTTCAAAAGGGAATTGGATAAATACTTGAAAAGGAAACATTTGGAGGCTATGAGGAAGACCAGTAGGAGGTGGCACTAATTGGAGAGCCCTATCAAAGAGCTGGCGGAGAGCTGAATTTGCTCTCATTTTCAGTTCAAAATCTCCCCCCTTTCAATGCGGAGAAGTGGAATGCCATCCAATCCAATTACCCACTTGTAGGAAAGCAGAAACTGTCAGTAGAATCATGATGTAGTAAAGAATAACATTCCCAACAACAGATCATTGAGTCAAAGTTAACAGGGGATGGGAGTCTCAAAACTTGAGGAGGCCATTCAGCCCATGAGCATTCAGTTACATCAGGGCTGAACTGCATCTCAACTATGTTAACCTTGGTTCTGTAACCCTTAATACCCTTCCCCAACAAAATTCTATCAATCGAAGCCTTGAAAGCTTCAGTCATTTTTGGAGGAGAGAGTTCCAGGTTCCCACTACTTCTTGTGTGAAGAAGTGCTTCCTGGACTCGTCCCTGAACCTAGTTCCAATTTTCAGGTTATGCCCTCTTGTTCTGGGCTCCCCCCCACCCACCATGGTTATTTTAATCCAGCTTGATGGAAACTGGCCGACTTATTTTGGGTGGGGGAGAGTGAGTTTGTAATGACATTGCAGTGAATTGTCATGTGCCCACGTAACACCAGCCTTGAAACCAACTGGAGTTGATTTGTGAATGAATAATGAGATGCCGTTGGCCTGTAATCACTGCCTATAATTCCTCTTCATAGTGGAAGATTTAGAGAGAAACGATGGATCGGCAGACAGGCCATATTTCATGAGTAAAGCGTTGATGAAGATTCTGAACATACGGAATCGAGCGGCTGAAGATGAGAAGCAGAGCCGTTGAAACCTGCCACAGGGACACACCCTTATCCATTAGCAAAAGGCTACATCAACAACAAGTTATATTTGTACAGCACACTTAACATAGTAAGCCACCCCAAAGAGCTTCACAGGAGCATTGTCCATAATTTGATGTATCCAAGTTATTTTCTGTTTTTGAGAAGATTACAGAAAGGCAATTTCTAACAAGCACCACAAGCCTCTTCTTCCTGAGAGTTTAGTTTGGTTTAGTTAGTAGCACTTCTGTGTGAGTCAGAATGTTTGTAGGTTTGAGGCCCACTCAAGTACATACTCACACTGGGACTCAGCTTGATGGGTACATAAAGCTGACACTCCCTGAATAGCCCGGCTCTAATTTTAAGATCATGCCCCTTGTTTTGGGGCACCCTCACCCTCATCAATTGTGGCATCGCATCTCTATAGATGCTGACTTGACTTTGATCAGTTACCTTGGAAATTCAACGCTCGTGTGCTTTTTGCACACGGACTCGGTAGTGTTTGTGTCAATTAACATTTGCCTTGAAGTGTTGCAGATAGGGTTTTAACACTAATACACTAACTGAAAACAGTGCGGAGAGGGAATCAAACCTCTCGAGAGGTTCATCCCGATATCATAGTGAAAGGGGTGGCATTCATTGGTCCCCACCCAATCTCACACCCATACAATTGGGAGAGGCAAAAATACTAAAGAAATTCCCAGGACCAGTAACAGAAAAAATACTCGGGAAAATGTCCTTTTTAACACTTTGAAGTAGCTAAAGTCAGCGCGGGTGATCACTGGGACTGTGTGTTTTCTATAAAGATCTACATGATATGATCTCTGCCCCAGACAGAAACCGATCCAACTCCCTTTTGAAGGTGACGCGAACACCTCACCAGCCAGAAACACATTCCAGAAGCTTCCTACTCCCTAGGAAATGGAAGGCCCACCCAACACCCAATCTGTTCCTATTCTCATACAGTTAAATTCCTGCCTCCTTCTCCTCCTCAGTCAGTTAAACTAGAATAATTTATCAATAAGTTAATCTATCCAGACCTTTCATTATTTCATATTCTTCCAGAAAATAACACCTAAGCATCTTACTGATTGGGGACATGGTGTGTGGTTGCCATGACAATAGAAGACTCAGGACCCATCTGGTTCACCTTCGATTATCCTGGTAATCATATGATCCAATGAGAATTGAGTTATTGACCAATCACGGTGATCAATCTCTATCAGTGTCTCTATCAGACATGAGGTGAGGAAAACTTCCATTGCGGGGGGGGTGGGGGGGGGGGGGGGGGGGGGGGTTAGTTTTGGGAACCATAGGTCCAAAGTCACCTGTTCCTCCACCTATGGCTCCCAAAGCTTCCCACCCCCCACTGGGGGTTTTACTCACCTCATGTCCTGAGTTGTTTTGATTCACTGATAGAGATTGATCACTGTGCTTGGTCAATAACTCCAGTCACATTGGATCATATGATTACCAGGGTGATCCAAGGTAAACCAGATGGGCCCTGGGTCATCAGTTGTCCAGCAATTCCTATGTTCTTGTATCTGATGAATGGATAATCACATTATAGGGGTTATTATGTCCCTTTATGCGAAAAAAAAAATCCTACTTCATTTCTCTTAAGCGCCAAGTTAACTCCAAAATCAGAATGATTCTGCCTAGCTAAATCACATACTGGCAAGAACCAATGTAACAGTGAACTGTTTCCTTACTTGATTGTTATAATCTGGAATGTGCTGCCTGAAAGAGCAGTGGAAACAGAATTAATAATGAAGGGAATTGGATAAATATTATAAAAGGGAAAAGCTTGCAGGGCTTTGGGGTAAAGAGCAGGTGAAGTGGGGCTGGTTGGATCGCTGTTTCAAAGAGATGGCACAGATGAATGGCCTCTTGCACTGTGAAGATTTTGTGATCCTTGGAAATGGTCTTGTGCTCAGGGTACCACTTTAGTTGGTAACACTTTTGTTTCCGAATTAGGTTGTTGTGGGTCCCAGCCCTAATCTGGGGCACCTGTATGTTGGTAGAGGTACTGTCCCTCATACAAAAAGTTAAACTGAGGTCCCGTCTGCCAAGTTTAGTTGGGCATTAAATAATTGCAGGAGAATAATTAGTAGGAGTTCTCCAAGTGTCTGGGTCAAAACTTCTCCTCACCCTACATCGCAGAATGTTATGGCTGATGGTAAATGTGGAGTTGTTCAAATCCCAAAGTGAAACATGAAACAGCTGCCACAACTTGTTTTGCAATCTGTATAAATTTCGAGATGCCTGCCTTGAATTCAGTAGTAATAAGACCACCAAGTCATATAGATTTTTTTTTACAAAACTAGATAAAATCATTTCTTCTGTTAATAAATGTTTAAAGTACATACATAGATCTATAAATTATCACTGTGATAATTTCTAAATCCTCTAATCAATCTAACTCCCAGTTATACTTTTGTTAAGTCAACAGTAAGACACACAGATTTTAAAAGACCCAGGCAAAGAAACACGACACCCAGAACAAGTCGAATTCAAATGTGAAGCTTTCTTAACTTCAGTTCTTTGAAGACAGCAGCTTGAGGCATAGATGCTGAAGGCTTTTCACTTGTAAGATCTTAAAAATGCCTTCGCTTACACACAGTCTTCTCTTCTTTATATATATTTTCCTCTTTGAATGCAAATACCCATTGTTTCCCTATCTCTTTGGACCTTATCCCTCTAATAATAAAACCCTCTCATAACACTAAGTTTTACCTGTAATCCTTGGGAAAAATAAACACACAGTTTCTAAACTTCACCTGGCTAGGTGACACATTTCACCCCTCCTTTGAAAACAATCTAGTCTGGTTTATTTAAAAATGCAAATTTTCCCTTGACATCTATCTTTCTGAACTTCCCCATGTTTATCTAATTAACATTTCAAACCTAACCTCTCTTCTTAGATCAAAGCACCCTGATTAGCTGCCTCTATTTCAATTAAATTTCTCTCTCACACACACACACACACCGATACTTCCCACTATTACTCTATTTTACAATAAATTCCAATAATATGAGAATGATTATATCTTCTTGACACAGAGAAACAATAAACTTGCTCATTGTCAACAGTAATGTCATAGAAAACAAAACCTGGAAAAAGGAACTAGCTTACCCTGAAATGGAACTTGTTACACATTGGAAGAGAAGGCGGCGATTCAGCCCCTCAAGCTTGTTCCACCATTCAAATATGGTGATTCATGTCTTAACTCCGTCTACCCGCCTTGGTGTTGTAGCCCTTAATACCTCTTAGCCAATAAAAATCTATCAATCTCGGTTTTGAAATTTTTAATTGATCTTCAGCTGAAAATAACATTATGGGGAGAGAATTCCTGATTTCCACGACTCCTTGTGTGAAGGAGCACCTCCTGTCATCATCCCTGAACAACCTGGCTCGAATTTTAAGGTCCTGCACACGTCCTGGAATCTCCTCCACCATAGTTTCCACTCCTTCCCAGTTATACCTGATGTGTGTTGAAATGTAGAGAATATTGAGCAGCTGCTGTGGAATAAACTGTGGAACATTTCCAATGAATATAGCCTGTGGGTGAGTTGGTTGGTGATCAGAACCCCTTGTGTCTGCCCATAATACAGAGCCTCTGCATGTTGTCTCTACTTGCAGGGGGCACATGGAGACCAGGGTGAGAAATGTTTAAAACTACAAGCCTTTTTTCTTGGAGTCTCATTTCCTCTTTTCCTCAAATATCCCACCAGCTGGATCATCTGCAAATTTTGACTACAGCCCTTTGTAGTTTCTGGCTAGTTGGGATGTTAATAGTTGGTGCTTGAAAGGTCTTGTGAATTAGTGGCCCTGGAAGAGTGAGACGTGGTGATCAAGTGGATGAGCACTTCATGTGTTAGCAAGACAGCTGCTCTGCTCCGCTCCATAAATGTAACCAGGGAGGGAATGGAACTCTTTCAATAATTTGGGACTGCTGTTAAAATGGAGGTGGTAAGTCAAGGGGGGTGGGAGGGTGGCGGCGGTGGTGACAGTTCATGTTTGTCCTTTGCCCTCACAGGCGCTAAGCTCCATTGGTCCAGAGTACTTCATGTGCTATGATCACATAATGTTGCCCACCGAAATGAACCAGGAGGGCCGGGCGCTTGCTTTGGGGTGCACTCAGGTACATCAGGGGGTCACCTGATCAATACAAATCCTAATTAAATTAAGCAGGTCAGACATAACGTTCTTAAAAGGAATAAAAACAGAAAATGCTGGAAAACCCTCAGCAGGTCTGGCAGGGCCTGTGGAGAGAGAAACAGAGTTAATGTCTCGAGTTTGCACGACTCTTCTTCAGATCGTCCTTAAAGGAATCCGTCCCATTCCTCAATCCCCGCTTTTATGTGTTGACATAACCAGTCATCATTACAAGGGGCCAAATTCAGGTCGTCAGGCCTCAGTTATCCTAACTCGCTAATCTTACCAATGTTTTATATATATATATATTATTAACAGGTCGGTTTATTTGTACTGTTGTTATTACACACCAAACCGATCATTTGCATGAAAATTTGAAGCTTTAAAACCTTAACTTATGCTTCTGCTGTGCAGAAATCCGACTGATTTTGGCATAAATATTTTGTGTGATTAACTTTGAATGTGTTTGCTATTTGACTCAATGTATTGTCCCTCAGAGCTCTGTAATTATAAATTTCCTTACCGTGCTGTGTTTTATTCAACAGCAGGGATGATGATGATGATGCATTGAAATATTTACATTTAATAAACTTTTTCGATAATAAGGGCGTCAATTGTTTTATGCTCTTGGCTTTCGAACGTGGGCAGGGATAGTCTCTCCCTCGAGCCTACCCACACTCTCGATGAATGAAGTATCGTGATTATCCTGCTCTCCCTCTTCCCCAGTCACACCGCTATCTCCCCCAACCCCAAGCCCCTGCACAGGGAGAGGCAAAACACCAGAGGAACACCCAAGACTAATAAAGGAGCCACACACTGGAAAATAACTCTCTCATTCTTCCTCAGCTGATCAAAACCAGTGCAAAAGATCACAAAGACTGCATGTTATCTATAAGGACCTACCCAGTCAGGATCCAATCTAACTCTGTCTTTGAAGGCGATACAGCAAGTCAGCAGCCACCACACTGGCTGTAAATTACAGAATGTTCCTGCTGTCTGGGAAATGAAGACCCACTCAACATCCAGTCTATTCCTACTCCGACAGAGTTTAAATTCCTGTCTCCCCACCACCCCCCCCTCCACCCCGAATCTGTTAAACTGGAATAATTTATCAGTAGGTCAATCTATACAACAGTAAGTGAAGACTGTTCTACAGTACTGAGATCTTTGAGCCTATTTAGTAAATCAAAATGTTTGAGCAGAGGGGCAGCGCTGCGCTGTCAGAGGGGCAGCGCTGCGCTGTCAGAGGGGCAGCGCTGCGCTGTCAGAGGGGCAGCGCTGCGCTGTCAGAGGGGCAGCGCTGCGCTGTCAGAGGGGCAGCGCTGCGCTGTCAGAGGGGCAGCGCTGCGCTGTCAGAGGGGCAGCGCTGCGCTGTCAGAGGGGCAGCAGAGGGGCAGCGCTGCGCTGTCAGAGGGGCAGCAGAGGGGCAGCGCTGCGCTGTCAGAGGGGCAGCAGAGGGGCAGCGCTGCGCTGTCAGAGGGGCAGCAGAGGGGCAGCGCTGCGCTGTCAGAGGGGCAGCAGAGGGGCAGCGCTGCGCTTTCAGAGGGGCAGCAGAGGGGCAGCGCTGCGCTGTCAGAGGGGCAGCGCTGCGCTGTCAGAGGGTAAGGTCAGTGGATGAGCAGTGGTAGGCATATAAGCAGATATTTCATAACGCTCAGCAAAAATTTATCCTGGTCAAAAAGGACCCGATGAGAAGGATGAACCATCCATGGTCAAAAGAGAGTTTCTAATCAAAAACTAAGGCATACAAAGCAGCAAAAACTAGTGGTAGGCCAGAGGATTAGGAACTTTTTTTTTTAGGACCAGCAGCAGATGACTAAAAAGCTAATAGAGGGAGGAAATCGGTTATCAAAGTAAATTGGCAAGAAGTATAAAATACATTAAGAGCTTCAAATGGTATATAAAAAGTGTTAAAGTGAGCATGGGATCCTTGGAGGATGCGACTGGAGAATTGATAATGGGGAAATGGCACATAATCTAAACCAATATTTTGCATTAATCTTCACAATGGAGGATGCTATAAACATCTCAAAGATCAGATAAGCAAGGAGCTAATGGGAGGAAAGATCACGAGGGACAAAGTATTTGACAAACTAAAGGCAGACAAGTCTCCAGGACCTGATGGCCTGCATCTAAGGGTTTTAAAGGAATTGGTTGCAGAGATAGTGGAGGCATTGGTCGAAATATTCCAGAGCTCACTGGGTTCCGGGAGGGTCCCAGCAGATTGGAAAACAGTTAATATGACACCCCTGTTCAAGGGACAGACAAAGAGCAGGAAACTATAGGTCAGTCAGCCTAACATCTGTCATTGGGAAAATGCTACAGTCTATTAGTAAGCAAGAAATAGGACATTTAGAAAAGCCTAACAATCAAACAGAGTCAACATGGTTTTGAGAAAGGGAAATCATGTTTGACAAATTTGCTAGAGTTCTTTGAGGATATAACAAGCAGAGTTGATAAAAGGGGAACAGTAGATGTAGTGTATTTGGATATCTAGAAGGCATTTGATAAGGTGCCACATAAAAAGGTTATTGCACAAGACAGGTGCGCACGGTATTGGGGGTAATGTATTAGCAAGGATTGGTTAACAGAGAAGACAGGGTTGGGATTAATGGGTCTTTTTCATGTTGGAAAGATATAACTAGTGGAGTACCATAAGGATCAGTCCCAGGGCTTCAATTATTTACTATCTATATTAATGACTTGGAGGGGGGCAGAATGTAATGTATCCAAGTTTGCTGCTGATACAAAAACAGGTGGGAGGGCATGTTGTGATGAGGGCACAGGGAATCTGCAAGGGGATATAGACAGCTTCAGAGAGTGGGTGAAAATTTGGTAGATGGAGTTTAATGTAGGAAAGTGAGAGGTCATGCACTTTGGTAGGAAGAATCAAAAGGCAGACTATTATTTAAATGGGGCGACACTCCAAAAGAAGTGCAGCAGAGGGGGATCTGGGTGTTTTTGTGCATGAAACAAAAAAGTTAGCATACAGGTGAAGCAAATGATTAAAGCAGCAAATGGAATTTTGGCCTGTATTGCTTGGATGTTGGATTTTAAAAATAAGGCAGTTACAACTGTACAGAGTGTTAGTGAGGCCACACCTGGAGTGCTGTGTACAGTTTTGGTCCCTGTATTTAAGAAAGGATATACTGGCATTGGAGGCAGTTCAAAAGAGATTCACTAGGCTGATTCCTGGGATGAAGGGGTTGACTTATCAAGAATGGATAAACAGGTTAAGCCTTTATTCATTAGAGTTTAGAAGAATGAGAGGTGATCTTATAGGAACATACAAGATTCTGAAGTGGCTTGACAGGGCAGATGTTGAGATGACGTTTCACTAGTGGGGGAGTCTTGAACCAGGGGACATAGTCACAGTTTAAGGGGACACAGAAGAAATTCCTTTGTATCTCAAAGAGGGTAGTGATTGTCTGGAATTCCCTACCCAAGAGTTGTGGAGGTTAGCTCAAAGTATTTAGAGGTGGTAAATAGATTTTTGAAATATCAGGGAGTTGAGGGCTATGAGGAGCTGGCACAAGAGGAGTTGAGGCCTGGGGCAGATCAGCCATGACCTTATTGAATGGCAGGACAGACTTGAGGGGCTGAATGGCTTACCCTTGCTCCTATTTCTCATGTCCTTTATGTGCTTATCTAGCTTTCCCTTAAATGCATCTATACTACATACTTCAACACTGAGCTCTACATTCTCACCATCCCCTGGGTAAAGAAGTTTCTCCTGAATTCCTTATTGGATTTATTAGTGGCTACACAGATGGCCCCTGGCTCCAACCTCCCCATAAGCAGAAATAGGTTTTCTACATCTTATGGGGTGGAAATGGTGGTGCGGTGGTAGTATCACTAGATTAGTAATTCAGAGGCCTAGGCTAATCCTCTGGGAGTGCAGTTTCAAGTCCCATCACAGTAGCTTGTGGAATTTAATTCAGCTAATTAATTCAGGATTTGAAATCTAGTCTCAGTAATGGGGACCATGAAACCATCATCATAAAATCCATCTAAATCTATCATCCTTACCTGGTCTGGCCTACATGTGACTCCAGACCCCCACAGCAATGTGGTTTACTCTTAACTGCCCTCCAAAATGGCCTAGCAAGCCACTCAGTTCAAAGACAATCAGGGATGGGCAAAAGATGCTAGCCATACCAGTGACAACCACATCCCATGGAAGAATAAATTAAAAGCTTGTATTTTTTCCAAAAAGACTTCTATCCAACCATTTCTCAAGTCTTCTCTTTTTTTAAAGAAATGAGCAGACTTGGGCTCTATCTATCCAGTTAGCTATTACCTTCCACTTCTGGGAAGATTCTCAAATCTTTTGCAGACCCCCTCCAGTGCCTTTTTTTTGGTAATATAGAGACCAGTACCAGTACTTGCACATATTCCAAGTATAGTCTAGTTAAGAGTCAATACAAATTTACCACGACACACATGTCATTGGAATAATCCACCTTGCTGGCTCCTCTGAAAATAAGCCCCTGATGCAAATTTGGGCTGACATATGGATGCTCGTTTGCTTTGTTGAAGCGTTGTTGCTGGAAGCCAGAAATACCACATCAACTTCTGCAACTGCCCAAACCTGTGGGCAGTCAGGGAAGAGTTCCAGGCATAAACCAGGAGGGTTAAGTTAGCACAAGCCAACCACCTAAAAGTTACTATTTGAAACCTAACAGATGCAGCATTCATCACAAATGTAGAAACAGAAAATTTACAGCACAAGGGACCATTTGATCCATTACATTTGTAATAACCATTTAACAAGGAACAAAGAAATTAAAATCTATTTTTGGGATAGTTCCTCATCCGAGCTGTTGTTACTTTCAGATCCCTTCAGAGATGGGCTTTGGTAAGG
Organism: Carcharodon carcharias; assembly: GCF_017639515.1. Lineage (NCBI taxonomy): Eukaryota > Metazoa > Chordata > Chondrichthyes > Lamniformes > Lamnidae > Carcharodon > Carcharodon carcharias. The sequence continues at coordinate 117,332,918 of NC_054482.1, forward strand.
CCACATCTGGAATACTGCATATCGTATTGATCGCCTTATTTAAGGAAAGATATAAATACATTTGTTCAGGGAAGGTTTAACAGATGTTACTTGGATTGAGTGGATTGTCATATGAGGAAAGGCTGGACATACTAGGCTTGTATCTGCTGGAGTTAAGAGGCAATTTGATTGAAACAAGATCCTGAGGGGACTTCATAAGATGAATGCGGAAAAGATGCTTCCTCTTTTGGGAGACTCTAGAACTTGGGGTCGCTTTCAAAATAAGGGGTCACCCATTTAGGATGGAGATGAGGAAAAGTTTTTTCTGGAGGGTTGAGAGACTGGAATTCTCTTCCACAAAAGGTGATTGAGGCAGTGTCTTTGAATACCTTAAGGCAGAAGTAGATAGATTCTTGATAAGCAAGGGAGGTGAAAGGTTATCAAGTGTAGGTAGGAATACAATGTTAAAAATCAGATGAGCCAATATCTTATTGAATGGCTGAGCAGGCTTGAGGGGCCAAATGACCCACTCTTGCTCCTAATTCATATGTAAATTTGAATGTACATACATATTCATACTTTCAGACTATTTCAATGATCTCCTGACTGGCCTCCAACTTTGTAATCTTCCTAAACTTGAATTCATCCAAATCACAGTTGCCTATAACCTAACTTGCATCACATGTCAGTCATCCATTACCTGTGCTCATGACCCACATTGGCTTCTGGACTAGCAAAACAAAACTCTCATACTTACAATCATATCCCTCCAGGTCCTTGCATTTTTCCTGCACCCCCCCCCCCCCCATCACGTGACTTCCTTTACTCCCGTAACCTTCATGTCTTCCTCCAAATCCCCAACTGCTTCACCATAGAAGTTGGACCTTCAGCTGCCTCAGCCCCACGCTTTGAATTCTCACTCACTGTGCTCTGTCTTGTTCCTTAGAACCTGCCTCCTTGTCTAATACCTTTTTCAGTAGCTACGAAATGTGTTTGGAATTCCTGAGTGTGTGAAAGGCAAAAGAAAGGCTTGCATTTAATGCCTATGGGAAGGAAATTTATACTGATGCTAGGACTTGTTTGCATTTCCAATCTTCAGAATTTGTAAGAGGTGAAGTATGAATACAAGCTTGCTTTGTGTCACATCAGGAGCTCTGCCAACTTTCCATCCCACTCCCTTCCCCAACCTCTGCAACTTGATCAGTCATCACAGTTCCAGGAGTTCCTCAGGGTAGTGTCCTAGGCCCAATCATCTTCAGCTGCTTCAATTACCTTCCTTCCATCATAAGATCATGTTCACTGATGATTGCACGATGTTCAACACCATTTATGGACTGCTTCAGTACCTGAGGAGTCATGTCCAAGTGCAGCAAGATCTGGACAACATCCAGGCTTGGGCTGACAAGTGGCCAGTAACATTCACACCACAGAAGTGTCAGGCAATGACCATCTCCAACAAGAGAGAATCTAACCATTGCCCCTTGATGTTCAATAGCATTGCCATGACATATGGGACACTTGCCTTTAATCAATCGAGGGATAGATTACAAAAGTAGGGAGGTCATGTTGGAGTTATATAGAACCTTGATGAGACCACAGCTGGAGTACTGTGTGCAATTCTGGTCGCCACATTATAGGAAGGATGTGATTGCACTGGAGGGGGTGCAGAGGAGATTCACCAGGATGTTGCCTGGGATGAAACATTTAAGTTATGAAGAGAGGTTGGATAGACTTGGGTTGTTTTCAATGGAGCAGAGAAGACTGAGGGGGCGACCTGATCGAGGTGTACAAGATTATGAGGGGCATGGACAGGGTGGATAGGGAGCAGCTGTTCCCCTTAGTTGAAGGGTCAGTCACAAGGGGGCATAAGTTCAAGGTGAGGGGCAGGAGGTTTCGGGGGGGATATGAAGAAAAGCTTTTTTATCCAGAGGGTGGTGACTGTCTGGAATGCGCTGCCTGGGAGGGTGGTGGAGGCGGGTTGCCTCACATCCTTTAAAAAGTACCTGGATGAGCACTTGGCACGTCATAACGTTCAAGGCTATGGGCCAAGTGCTGGTAAATGGGATTAGGTAGGTAGATCAGGTGTTTCTCTTATGTCAGTGCAGACTCGATGGGCCAAAGGGTCTTTTCTGCACCATGATGTGAATCCCCCATTATCAACATCCTGGGTATTATCATTGAGTGAAACCTGAACTGGACTAGCTATATAAATATAATGGCTACAAGAGCAGGTCAGAGGCTAGGAATCGTGCGATTAGTAACTCACCTCCCGACTCCCCAAAGCCTATCCACCACCTACAAGGCAGAAGTCAGGAGTGTGATGGAATACTCCCCACTTGCCTGGATGAATGCAGTTCCCACATCACTCAAGAAACTTGACACTGTCCAGGACAAAGTAGCCCACTTGATTGGCACATCAACATTCACTCCAACACCAACACAGTAGCAGCAGTGTGTACCATCTACAAGATGCACTGCAGGAATTCACCAAGGCTCCTTTGACAGTTGACCACTGCCATCTAGAAGGACAAGGGCATTGGGTACATGGGAACATCACCACCTTGAAAATCACCTCCAAGTCACCCACTATCCTGACTTGGAAATATATCGCTGTTCCTTCACCATCGCTGGGTCAAAATCCTGAAATTCCCTCCCTAACAGAGCCATGGGTGTACCTACACCACATGGACTGCAGCAGTACAAGGCAGCAGCTCACCACCACTTGAGGGTAACAAATGCTGGCCCAGCCAGCAAAGCCCACATCCCATGAATGAATAAAAAAATCTCCCTCACTCCTTGGAGGACAGGTGATAAACCTACCACTAAATGCTATTAGAGGATGATCTGAAATATGATAAGGCTGCAGGAGAATTGAGACCATAATCTTTTTCATTCAATTGTACAAATCAGGCAATTGAATAATGGGTAAAAAGTGGAAGGCTTAATATGAATAGCTGTATGAAAACAAACATTTATATAACACCTTTCATGCAGTAACGTGCCTTGAAATGTTTTACAAGAGCAAGTACCAAATAAAATTAGACACAATCACAAGGAAGTATTAGTGCAGCTGACCAACAGCTTGGTCAAATTGTTAGACTTTAACAAGGAAGTGGAGAGGCAGGGGGTTTAGGGAGAGAATTGTAGAGCTTGGACAAAGTGACTGGGCCTTCAGTCATCAATGGAAAAATAAATCAGATGTGCAAGAGCCAGAGTCAATGGAGGCGGAGGTGGTGGCTGAGAGCATGAAGCACAATCTCCATGAGAAGCAGTTCGTGTCCTTTGGAGATCAAGGGGCGTTTCCAGATCCCTTCAGAGATGGGCTTTCCCCACCCCCATTTAAAAAAGGAGAGGCTTCCATCTCATACCTAGAAGAATCAATGTAACAATCCACACAATGACAAAGCCCTCCAAACAGTTTCAAACAAATAAGGTAGTCACTGGTCACTAATAAATGGAGTAGGGAATTTGGGAGAAACTCCTTTGTTCAGACACCGGTGAGGGCAGAACTTGCTACCACAGCTGGGGAGTGGTTGAGGCAAAGAACATAGATGCACTTAAGGAGAAGCTCGATAAATATCAGAGGGAGAAAGTAGTAAAACATTGATGGGGTGGATGAAGGTTCAGCAATCATAAGTAGGCTATTTGGCTCAGAGCCTACTCCACCATTCAATAAGATCATTGCTGATCGGATTATGGCCTTACCTCCATTTTTCTGATGTGCCCCATATGAATATGTGGAGGATAAACACCAGCATGGACTAGTTGGGCCAAATGGCCTGTTTTGCACTGTAAATTTTATGTAATTAATCATCTTTCTACTATAGATTATGCTTCAAACATCTAACCAGCTAGCAAATACATCAAGATTATCCTTGGCACAGGATTATTGCAACCGTGGGATAGCAAGAACTCTACTAAATTGAGCCTTAAGCATCAGTAGCAAACATTTATTTTCTTCTTAGTCCAGAATTCAACATTGGTGCAACAGAAACTACATAACAGATAACAGGACTTCTTACAAATTCTTTTCCTTGAATAATCAAGTGAACTGTATAAAACACAGATAAGGCTTGCAAACACTCGATATACTCTATAACAATAACTTACCAATATAAACTAACGTTAACATTTACACTACAGTCAAGGTTGTAAACATTTGGCACATTAGTAACCAAAATAGGACTTTTAATTGATCAAAAAGTGCTCCACTAGACGCCAATAAATAGGAAAATGGGTTGGGGGAAAACGTTTCTCATCTGCAACTCTTCAAAAAGTGGATTGAAAGACAGTAGATTAATGCACTTTGCATTTATCTGCCAACCTGAATATTAAACAAAATCAATTTCTGATTGAAGGAAGTCAAGCATGGCCAATGGGAAGTTGCGTCATTGCACGAGATGGAAGAGGTCGAAGTCCCAGTGATGTTGGTGAGTGAGCTGTTAACAGGATCAAGAGATTAGATTTCAAGACATGACTAAAATACTTACAAGATTCAACTAAAATTAGAACACAAAATAGGAACATGAGCAATTTCAGTAAGAGTATCCATGCTGCCCAAGTGTGTTCAGTCAGCATTTTATTTTCATTTATTCAAGAAAAATGGGTGTCATTAGCAGTGGACCTGCTTTCTTGAACAGCGGCAGTCCGTGTGGTGAAGGCACTCCCACAGAATCATCAGGGAAGCAGGTACAGGGTCTGGACCCAATGATGAAGGCTGCTGCCCTCATCCTTCAAGGTTGTGGTTTTGGTTGGAGGTCTGAGAAGCCTTGGTGAGTTGCTGCTAATTTATACCACTTGTATCAGCTCAAGTGGCAACTCCAACTAGAATCAGGAGGTTGCAAGTTCAATACCCACTCCAAAAAACTTGTGCACAAAAGCTAGGGACACGACAGTCCCAGGGATTAATGAAAGGGTGCAGCCTTGGCCAACTAGAATGGAGCAGGCTCCATGTTTTATTCTTAAAACATCCTTCTGGAGTGCTATACTATCAGAGGTGCCATTTTTGCCAGAGATGTGCCCTCTCACGTTAAAGATTCCAGAGCAGGGAGCTTCTCCACCATTGGCCAAAATTCATCCCTCAACCAACTTGGGCTGAAAATCTGATCATTACCACATCGCTATTGTGGGAGCTTGCTGTACATAAATTGGTTGTTGAATTTTCCTACATTACAACAGTGACTACATCACAAAGTACATGGGCACCCTGAGGCAATGAAATGAGCTCTCTTTACAGTTTTTAAAAATTATTTAATGGGATGTGGGTGTCATTGGCAAGGCCAGCAGTTGTTACCCACTCCGAATGGCCCTTGAACTGAGTGGCTTGCTGGTCATTTCAGAGGGCAGTTTAAGAGTCAGCCACGTTGCTGTGGATCTGGAGTCACATGCAGGCCATAGGCAGATGGCAGGTTCATAAGAAATAGGAGCAGACCATTAGGCCCCTCAAGCCTGCTCTGCCATTCATTAAGATCATGGCTGATCTAGTGTTGCGATTTCCACATTCCCATCTAACCCCAATAACCTTAGATTCTTGTTAGGCAAGGGAATCAATCTACCTTCCTCTGCCTTAAAAATATTCAATGACTCCACCTCCACCACCTTCTGAGGTAGAGAATTCCAAAGTCGCACAACACAAAAAATTCTCATCTGTCTTAAAAGGGTGACCCTAATTTTAAATCAGTGCCACCTAGCTCTGGACTCAAACCCACAAGAGGAAACATCCTTTCAACATCCACCTTAAGGCTGTTCAGGATCTTGTATTCTTCAATCAAATCACCCCTCACACTTTTAAACTCGTGGAAAGAAGCCCATTCTGTCCAACCTTTCCTCATAAGGCAACCCACTCATTCCAGATATCAATCTAGTAAACCTCCTCTGAACCGCCTCCAATGAATCTACATTCTTCCCTAAATAAGGAGACCAAAACTGCACAGTGCTCGAGGTGTGGTCTCACAAATGCCCTGTATAATTGAAGCATAACATTCTTACTTTTATGTTCAATCCCCCTCGTAAAAGATAACATTCCATTAGCCTTAATTACTTGCTGTACTTGCAGACTAACTTTGTGACTCATGCACGAGGACACCAAAATCCCTCTGCACCTGTTCTCCAATTAAGTAATACTCTGCTCTTTTGTTCTTCCTGACAAAGTGAACTTCACATTTTCCTACATTAAGCTCCATTTGCCGGTCTTTGCCCACTCACTCAACCTATATTCATCTGCAACCTCAGGTCCTCTTCACAACATACCTTCCTACCTATCGTGTCATCTGAAAATTTAGCTACCATGTCTTCACTCCCCTCACCTAAGTCATCAATGTAAACTGTAAAACATTGAGGTCCCAATACAGACCCCTGTGGGATACCACTCATCACATCCTGACATTCAGAAAGGCCCATTTATGCATACACTGCTTTCTGCCAGCCAATCTTCTATCCATGCTAATATGTTACCCACTACACCATGTGCTTTTATTTTCTGTAATAATCTTTGATATGGCACCTTATCAAATGCCTTGAAATCCAAGTACAGTACATCTACAAGCTTCCCTTTATTCACTGCATGTTACTCCTTCAAAAAACTCAAATTGGTTAAACATTATTTCCCTTTCACAAAACCATGCTGACTCTTCCATTGCTTTGAACTCTTAAGCGGACAGCTATAATCTCCTTACTGATCGATTCTAATAACTTGCCCACAACAGACATCAAGCTAAACAGCGTATAGTTTCGTGTTTTCTGCCTCCCTCCCTTCTTGAAGAGGGGTTATATTTGCTACTTTCCAGACCTTTCCAGAATCTAGCAAATTTTGGAAAATTAACACCAGCACATCAACTACCTCATTAGCCACCTCTTTAAGATCCTAGGGCATAGTCCATTGGGGCCCGGAGACTTGCTAGCCTGCAGCTCCAGTTTGCTCAGTACCATTTCCCTATTGATTTCAATTTCAGAATCACAATCAGTGCAGAAGAGGCCCTTTGGCCCATCGAGTCTGCACCAACATGTGAGAAACACCTGGCCTACCAACCCAATCTCATTTACCAGCTCTTGGCCCACAGCCTCGAATGTTATGATGTGCCAAGTGCTCATCCAGGTACTTTTTAAAGGATGTGAGGCAACCCACCTCCACCACCACCCTCAGGCAGCACATTCCAGACCGTCACCACCACTGGGTTAAAAAAAAAGTTTTTCCTCCCAACCCCACTAAACCTCCTGCCCCTCACCTTGAGGTTATGCCCCTTTGTGACTGACCCTTCAACTAAGGGGAACAGCTTCTCCCTATCCACCCTGTCCATGCCCCTCAATCTTGTACATCTTGATCAGGTCGCCCATCAGTCTTCTCTGCTCCAATGAAAACAACCCAAGTCTATCCAACCTCTCTTCATAAATGTTTCACCCCAGGCAACATCTTGGTGAATCTCCTCTGCACCCCCTCCAGTGCAATCACATCCTTCCTATAATGTTGTGACCAGAACTGCACACAGTACTCCAGCTGTGGCCTCACCAAGGTTCTATACAACTCCAACATGACCTCCCTACTTTTGTAGTCTATGCCTCGATTGATAAAGGCAAGTGTCCCATATGCCTTTTTCACCATCCCACTAACATGCCCCTCCGCCTTCAGAGATCTATGGACACACACGCCAAGGTCCCTTTGTTCCTCAGAACATCCTAGTGTCATGCTGTTCATTGAATACTTCCTTGTCAAATGACTCATTCCAAAGTGTATCACCTCATACTTTTCAGGGTTAAATTCCATCTGCCACTTATCTGCCCATTTGACCATCCCGTCTATATCTTCCTGTAGCCCAAGACACTCAACCTCACTATTAACCACCCGGCCAACCTTTGTGTCATCTGCAAACTTAATACTCCCCCGCTTCCCCAACCCACACCCCCCCCTCCCCAGTCACCTATGTCATTTATATAAATGACAAATAGGGGACCGAGCACAGGTCCATGGTACGCCACTGGACACTGGCTTCCAATCACTAAAGCATCCTTCTGTCATCACCCTCTGTCTCCTACAACTAAGCCAATTTTGAATCCACCTTATCAAATTACCTTGTGTCCCATGTGCATTTGCCTTCTTTATAAGTCTCCCATGTGGGACCTTGTCAAAGGCTTTACTGAAATCCATATAAACTACATCAACTGCACCACCCTCATCTACACACCTGGTCACCCCCTCAAAAAATATCAAATTTGTTAGGCCTGACCTCCCTCTGACAAAGCCATGCTGACTATCCCTGATTAAACCTTGCCTCTCCAAGTGGAGATAGATCATCTCCTTCAGAACTTTCTCCAATAGTTTCCCTACCACTGACGTGAGACTCACTGGCCTGTAGTTCCCTGGCTTATCTCTACAACCCTTCTTAAATAGCGGAACCACATTAGCTGTTCTCCAGTCCTCTGGAACCTCCCTCATGGCCAGAGAGGAATTAAAAATTTGGGTCAGAGCACCTGCAATCTCCTCTCTTGCCTCCCTCAGCAGTCTGGGATACAAATCATCCGGACCTGGAGATTTGTCCACTTTTAAGCCTGCCAACACCTCCAATACCTTGTCACTCCCTATATCAATTTGCTTAAGAACCTCATTCGCCAAGTTCGATACATCTTCACCCAAGAGAATGAGGATGAAGGTATGTGAAGCATTCGTTCAACATTCTACTGATATCCTCTGGCTCCACCCATAGATTGCCCCCTTGGTCCCTTATGGACCCTACTCTTTCCCTGGTTATCCTCTTCCCATTAATATACTTATAGAATATCTTGGGATTTTCCCTGTTACCAGCCAGAGTTTTCTCATATCCCCTCTTTGCTCTCCTGATTGCTCTCTTAAGCTCCACCCTGCACTGTCTGTACTCCACTAATGTCTCCACTAAATTGCTTCCCTTGGACCTGCTAAAAGCCTCTTTTCCTTATCATAACCTGAATATCTCTGGTCATCCATGGTTCTCTGGGCTTGTTACTCCTTCCTATCACCCTGGAGGGAACATGTTGAGCCTGTACCCTCCCCATTTTTTTTTTGAATGCACCCCACTGCTCCTCTGTAGATTTCCCCACAAGTAGCTGTTCCCAGTCTACCTTGGCCAGATCCTGCCTTATTTTACTAAAATCCACTCTCCTCCAATCCAAAATATTTTTTTGAAACTTGTCTATTTCTTTGTCCATAACAAGCTTAAACTGTATCATGTTGTGGTTGCTTTCACTAAAATGCTCCCCCACCACCACCTCAGCCACCTGTCCGGCTTCATTCCCCAGAATTAGGTCCAGCACTGCACCATCCCTTGCTGGACCCGCTACATATTGACAATTTCACCAAGTTCCTCTCTCCCTTTCACCTCCTGATTTGCAGCTATTACTGGGATGTTTTTGTATCCTCTATATAGTGAACACAGAAGCAAAATGTTTATTTCTTTATCTATTAACTCCCACTGTCACTCTCAAGAGCCACCACCCATTTTATTTGCCCTGTTTAAATACCTGTAGAAACTCATTTCTAGCTAGCTTCTTTTCAATAATTTCTTTCTCCTGGTTAACCTTTGGACATTGTGTTCTTTATATTCTGTCCAATCTGTCCTGCCATTCATTTTTGCAGACTTGTATGCTTTTCTTAACATCTCTAGTTAACCAGAGATTGTGGGCCCTCCCCTTAGAATTTTTCTTTGTAATAGGAATGTACTTATTCTGAACACTCTGGAATATCCCATTAAATGCCTGCCACTGCTTCAGTATTGATCCATCCACTGCTTCACTATTGATCCATCCTCTAGCCTAGTTTCCCAGTTCACTTCAGCTAGCTCAGCTTTTATCCCCATATAGTTGCCCTTATTTAAGTTTAAGACCCACTCTTCTCCCTTTTAAACTGGATGTAAAGTTTAATCATATCGTGGTCACTGCTACCTAGGGATGCCTTTACTCTGGAGGTCATTAAGTAATCCTGTCATGTTACATAATACCAAGTCTAATAGGTTCGTTGCAGAATATGCTGCTTTAAGAAACTATCTTGAAAGCATTCTAAGAACTCCTCATCCAGGCTATGACTGCCAATCTGATTTTTCCAGTTTGTGCAGATTAAAATCACCCATGATTGTTACTGTCCCTTTATCACAAGCACACTTTCTCTTGAATACTTTGTCCTACACTGTGGCTACTGTTAAGGGGCCTGTAGACCCACTAATGACTTTTCTGCTCCCTATTCCTCATCTCCATCCAAACCTATTCCTTTTCCTAAGTGTGAACCAGATATTTGATGGTCATCATTTGAGACTTTCAATTCCAGTCTTATGAATCGAATGTAAACTCTACCAGCTGCCACAGTGGGATTTGAACCCATGTCTCCAGAGCGTGGGCTCCACAGCATGAGCCTCAGTCTCTGGATTACCTGTCCAGTGACATTACATTTCACCCTTTTGCAACCAAAATTAGAGCAAACCATTTCCTTTCACTCAAGAAAGCTTGCAATGTTGGTTTGCAATGTTTCTTTCAAACTCCCCAAACCATAGCTGACCAGGCCTGTCAGAAAAACGTTTACACCACATTCCAATGCCTCAAAAGTACAGATTCAGTAAGTGGGTTACTCAGCCCCTCAAGCCTATCCTGCCAATCAATTGAATGGCAGAACAAGCAGAGGGACTGAATGGTCTACTCCCTTAGCCCCATATTTAGAGGACAGCAGCTCACAAGAGGTCACAACAGAAAGGAGAAACAACACAGGACCAAGAGCTTAAAAAAATTATCAAATTTAATTTCTTTTCCTCTTGGTCATTCTTTGAAACAAAATGGAACAAATTGCCTGGCCATTAGTAATGTTTTGCAAGCAATTAAGCCTTTAAAAAGAAAAAATTGGTAATAAACGTTTGTTGTTCAAGAACATTCAAGCACACCCAAAATGAATCAACTCCACAACAGACTAGTTAATTAACAGTTAGAAAATTAACATTGAAGGGAATGAAACACCAAAATCTTCCAACATTACGTTTTAAAATCAGATATGACAAGTTAAATTTATGGCTGCTAAATCAAAATCCTCGAATTCCTAACCAAACACTGTGGGAGTACCATGGCCAACGTTTATTGCCCATCTCTAGTTGCTCTAAGTGGAGGAGGGCAGTTGTGTGTGAACTGCCAGGAGCAGATGGAGGTTCACTGGGCCATTTTAAAAGGCAGCCATGTTAGCATGGAATTGGAGTCATATTTCTTCGCTAAAGGATTTTGACAAACCGGTCAGGGCTTTACAATTTCCATGATCACTTCTACAAATACAAGCTATTTTCAGATTTCATTTAATTAAAATTGCAGTTTCAGATTCAGCGACAGGATTTGAATTCACATTCTCTGGGTTTTTTTTAAAAAAAAACAGCAACACGCACTATGTTACCATACCTGGTAATATGCAGAGCTAATATAGTTGGGGAACTCAAACTTGAGAAGTAATTTTTTAAACATGTAAAAAAAATTCTAATTCCAAGAACGAGGTTTGTTGAGACATTGGAAAGAAAGAAACACACAAGCTCCAGATATGCCAAAGCAATGAAGTACCTTAAGAAATTGAGTCACTTGTGCAGGAAATATGACAACTAATTTGCACACAGCCAAGGTCCCAAAAATAGCAATGTGACAAGGGTTTGGTGGTGGTGGTGGGAGAGGAATGCATATGTTGGAAAGAGTGGTGTAGTGGTAATGTTGCTGGACTTGTAATCCAGAGGCCTGGGTTCAAATCCCAACAGCAGCTGGTGGAATATGAATTCAATTAATAAAATCTGGAATTAAAAACTAGTCTCCGTAATTGCAACCAGACTGTTATAGAAAAATCTGTCATCTTTGCCGAGCCTACAAGTGACTCTAGACAGTAGCTGATTAGCTGCTCTCTGAAGTGGCCTAATAAGCCACACAGTTGTATCAAGCCACTATAAGAGAGTCAAAATGGACCAGCATTAACCAAAGCACCAGAAACAACTGCATACCTTTCCCTGTTAACGCTGTAAAGTTCCCTTACTGATATTTGAGGGTTTGTGCCAAGGCTGGAATAGCTGTCCCAAAGACTAGTTAAGCAACAGCCCAACTCACTATGAAGGCATGGTTTGATGAGTATGACCAAACATTTCATCACTATCCCAGACAGGACAAATCTACCAGAGGTGGTGGCAGTGACATGCAGTCAGGAGGGAGCCCTCAACATTGAGGTCACATGGCAAACAGGTCAAACATGGGCAAAGAATCATCTATTATTTGAGGGAGTGAACACCTGTGAAATAAGAGTTGTGGCAAGGATGCAATGCATTCTGGGGGGAAGGGGGTGACATTGCCCTCCTAAATGGCCAAGTAAGCCACTCAGTTGTATCAAAACCACTAAAAACCTAAAAAAGACAAACCACCATCTACCAAAGCACTGGAAATGACAATGGCACACCCTGCCTATCCTCTTTACTAACATCTGGGAGCTTGAGCCAAAGTTAGGAGAGTTGTCTCAGACATCAAGCAGCAACCTGACAGTCATGCTCAGCCAGGCCCAAGTATGTCCTGCCTTCTGACAGGACAGACCCACCGGAGGTGCGGCAGTGGTAAACAATCAAGACGGAGTTGCCCTGGGAGTTTTCAATAATGACTCTGGACCCAATGAAGTCCCATGACATCGGGTCAAACATGGGCAAAGAAACTTCCAGCTGGTTACCACCTACTGTCCCTACCACCACCATCCCCACCCCATCTTAATGAATCAATACTCCATGTCGAACACCACTTGGAGAAAGCACTAAGGGTGGCAAGGCCACAGAACACATTCGTAGTGATGGACAAGTCTCCCATCGAGTGGCTCAGTAGCATCACTACTGACCAAGCTGCCTGCGTTCTACAGGACATAGCTGCTAGATTGGGTCTGCAGCAGTTGGCAGGGAAAAACTACTTGGCCTGGTCCTCACCAATCTACTGCCAGAGATGTATCTGTCCATGACAGCATTGGAAAGAGTGACCACCGCAAAAGTCCTGGCAGAGACAAAGCCCTGTCTTCACATATTGAGGATACCCTCAATCGTGTTGAATGGCACTACCCACCATGCTAAAATGGAAAAGATTTCGAACTGATCCAGCAACTCAAAATTAGACAGACATTCATGAGGCACTGTGGGCCATCAGCAGCAGCAGAATTGTACTCAAACACAATCTGTAACCTCATGGCTCAACATATCCCCCACTACCATTACCATCAAGCTAGAGGATCAATCCAGATTGAATGTAGAGTGCAGGAGGGCATGCCAGGAGCAACACCACGGATACCTAAAAATATCAACCTGGTGAAGCTAAAACACAGGGCTACTTGTGTGCCAAACAGCATGAGTAGCAAGTGATAGACAGCTAAGCAATCCCACAACCAAAGGATTAGATTGAAGTCCTGCAGTCCTGCCACATCCAGACATGACAATTAAACAACTCACTGGAGGTGATGGCTCCACAGATATCCCCCAGCCTCAATGGGGGAGCCCAGCATGTCAGTGCAAAAAATAAGGCTGAAGTTACAACAATCTTCAGCCAGAAGTGCCAAGCGGATGATCCATCTCAGCCTCCTCCTGAGGTCCCCAGCATCACAGGTGCCAGTCTTCAGCCAATTCAATTCAGTCCATGTGAGATCAAGAAATGGCTAAAGGTACTAGATACAGCAAAGGCTATGGGTCCTGACAATGGTATTGAAGACTCATGCTCCAGAATCAACTGCTCCTCTAGCCAAGCTGTTGCAGTACAGCTACAACACTAGCACCTACCTGTGGAAAATCATGCAGGGTGTCTTGTCCACAAAAAGGACAAATCCAACCTGGCCAATTACTGCCCAGTCTACTCTCGATCATCAACAGTGCTAGCAACAGTACTTACTCAGCAATAACTTGCTCACTGACACTCAGTTTGGGTTCTGCCAGGGTCACTCAACTCGACCTCAAACATGGACAAAAGAGCTAAACTTTGAGGTGAGGAGATCTGCCTTTGACACCAAGGCAGCATTTGACAGAATGAGGCATCAAGGAGCCAAGTAAAATTGAAGTCAATGGAAATAAGGGGGAAAAACTCTCCACTGGTTTGAGTTATGCCTAACAAATAATGATTGTGGTTGTTGGAGGTCAATCATCTCAGCTCCAGGACATCACTATAGGAGCTCCTCAGAGTAGGTCCTAGGCCCAATCATCTTCAGTGGCTTCAGTGACCCTCCTGCCATAAGATCAGAAGTGGAAATGTTTGATGACTGCAATGTTCAGCAGCATTCACACTTGTGTTCATTTGCAGCAAGACATGGACAACATACAGACTTGAGCTAGCGTTACAACTGTTGTCACTTAGGTGCAGGCAATGACCATTTCCAATGAGAACACCTAAATCATCTTCCCTTGACATTCAATGGCATAAACAATGAATCTCCCAGCTTCAATATCCTGGGGGTTACCATTGACCAGATACTGTACAGCCATAAATACCATGGCTGCATGAGTGGGTCAGAGGTGAGTATCTCACCTCAAGTCTCCAAAGCCTGTCTACCATCTACAAGGTAGAAGTCAGGAATACTTTCCACTTACCTGGATGAGTGCAGCTCCAACAAAAGCTCAATAACATCCAGCACAAGCAGCCCACTTGATCAGCACCCCATTTACCACTGATACACAGTAGCAGCAGCGTATACCATCTACACAAGCAACTCACCAAGCCTCTTCAACAGTACCTTCCAAACCCACCACCTCAAAGCACATGAGTAGCAGATGCTTGGCTACACCGCCACCTAGAAGTTCCCCTCTAAGCCACTCACCATCCTGACTTGGAAATATATCACCGTTCCTACACTGTTGCTGAGTCAAAATCCTGGAACTTGCTCCCTAACAGTGGGTGTACCTACACCACATGGGCTACAGCAGTTCAAGGAGGAGATGGTCCAGAGGAGGTTCATGAGAATGATCCCAGGAATGAAAGGCTTAACATATGTGGAACGTTTGAGGACTCTGGGTCTATACTCGATGGAGTTTAGAAGGATGAGGGGGGATCTGATTGAAACTTACAGAATACTGAAAGGCCTGGATAGAGTGGACATGGGGAAGATGTTTCCATTAAGAAAGACTAGGACCCGAGGGCACAGCTTCAGAGTAAAGGGAAGACCTTTTAGAACAGAGATGAGGAGAAACTTCTTTAGCCAGAGTGGTGAATCTATGGAATTCATTGCCACAGAAGGCTGTGGAGGCCAGGTCATTGAGTGTATTTAAGATCGAGATAGATAGGTTCTTGATTGGTATGGGGATCAAAGGTTACAGGGAGAAGGCAGGAGAATGGGGTTGAGAAACTTATCAGCCATGATTGAATGGCAGATCAGACTCGATGGGCCGAATGGCCTAATTTCTGTTCCTATGTCTTATGGTCTTCTCAAAGGCAACTAGGGATGGGCAATAAATGCTGTCCTTGCTACTTATGCCCACATCCAATGAAAGAATAAAGAAACTGAAACAATACCACAAAATAGATGAGAGAGAAACATTGACCAGGACACTGGGAAAACTTTGTTGCCCTTGAAGGATGTCATGAGACCTCTTAACATCCACCTCAGCCTCATCTGAAAAATGGCACTTCCCAATAGTGCAGCACTCTGGAGTACTGGAACTGGGAGCGTAGGCCTAGATTTTTTTTTTTTAAAAACTTGAGCCTCGAAAGTAACTCAGGAGGACAACACTGGCTCTACTCAGAAAGCAAGGTGCACACGAGGTCAATCTATTCACCCCCTTTTTCTAATGAACTTACTTTCCATGTAGGTGTGCAAGGCAGTCAACATCTGCCCATCTGGTGCTACGTATGCAGAGTAGGTCATTTCGTCCAGCATCGGTGGTGAGACTCTCTCCTGTTGTGCTCCTGTCACTGGGGCTGTCGACAGATGGTTCGGACTCACGTTCTTCTTATGACGTGCTCTGCAGTTCTGAAACCAAACCTGTAAACATCATGTTGCCAATTTAAAAAATATGGCAAAAAATGACTCTCAAGAGATCCATTTATCAAGTAACAATGAGTGGCTTGCAACCAAAAAGCTTAACACATTCTCAATCAATCTCAACAAGAGGCCATTGGCCCCTGGGGGACTGTTCAGTGGTCACTCCCACTAATACTGTTTTAGGCAGATTTAGATTAATCTGAGACAGGTAGATTTGGTGAGGGGGAATTTAAGCAATTTCCTCTGCTCTTGTTGGCTCTCACCAGCTATTTTCAGGACTCTTGGTGATGGGCACTAATCCTCCACCCAGAGAACATTGTGCCCTCATCTCTCAGTACTTCTTCCAAGTGGCATTCAGCATGGAGTACTACTAATTCATCAGTTGATGGAGGGCAGTAGGGGATAATCAGCAGGAGGTTTGACCTGATGCCTTGAGACTTCATGGGCTCTGGACTCCCAGGGCCACTCCCTCCTTCCCATATACATGTGCCACTGGGATAGGACATACCCAGGATGGTGATGGAGGAGTTGGGACATTGGCTGTAGGAGTATGACTAGGTCCTTGACTAGTCTGTGGGACTGCTCCCCAACTTTGGCGCAAGTCCCCAGATGTGAGTAAGGACTTTGCAGGGTCAACTGGGGAGATGTGCTATTGTTGAATGCAGTGCCCAGTTTAATGCCAGGTGATGCATTCAGTTTTATTCTATGCTTTTCTGTAGCAGTTTAATTCAACTGAGTTACTTTGCTAGGTTGTTTCAGAGGGCAGTTAAGAGTCAACCACATTGACTCCAGACTGACGGCACATATAGGCCCGACAGGGCAAGGACAAAAAATGTCCTTCTTTATTATTTCTTACTATAGTGCCATCTCTCCGAATCCTTCGTATATCTTTTCTCCACTTTATAATGTTATAACCCCTTCCTATCCATCAGCCAAATTAGTTTAAACCTTCTCCCAGAATTAGTAAAACACCCAGTGAAGCCACTGCTCCCAGCTCAAGTGTAATCCATCCATCCTGTACAGGACCCATCTATAGAATGGAGGATGTTACTCCTCGAGAGAGACTAGAACTAGGGGACACGGTTTAAAAATAAGGAGTCTCAAATGGAGATTTTTTTTCCCTGAGGGTTGTTAGTCTGTTGCATTCTCTTCCTGGAGAGGAGTGGGGGCTGGGTCATTGAATATTTTTAAGGCAGAGTTAGATTCTTGACTGACAAGGGAGTCTTTCCAAGGGTACAGGGGTAGACAGGAAAGCGAAGGCCACAGTCAGATCACCCAAGATCTTTTCAAATGGGGTAGGCTCAAGGGGCCAGTTATCTTATGCCTGCTCCTAATTTGTATGTTCTTTGTACCTCTTCCAGAAACAACCCCAGCTCCAGCTCTCCCATCACATGTTCGCCAGCTGAATATCTGCTACGCTTATATAGTCACTAGCTATCTACTTGCCATGTTTAGTGGGAGCGGTGGTTTACATTTACTGTAAATTACATTGCCATCACATACACAGGAAGTGCGCACCACTGACATCATTTGTGTGCCCATTGTTGCTGCCTCCTGCTCCCTTTCCCATCACGCACACCGCCCAACAGGCCCCCCCCCCCACCCCACTCACTCCTGAGACAATGTGGCGATTGCTTGGAAGTGCCTCTTGCTCACTGCCCTGAACTCCGCACATCCCTCCACCGCCCTGCTCGCCCGTGAAGCAGTGGACATTGGGGCAGTGATTGACATCCTGGCAGTGACGTTGCAGGAACTGTGGCACGTGTGACGAGTGCACCCCCTGCAGCTGCGGTGGCGCAAACACAGCCTTGCATTAATAAGTGAAGTGGTACTGAATTCAGATGAGAAACACTTCTTGTTGCTAGATTCTTCAGTGCAACAATCCAAGTGCAGAAGCCATTGAGTAATTAATTCAACAGTTTATAGTTGCATAACACCAAGTCTCAGGGTGCCTCACAGGAGTGATTACCAAGCAAAATTTGACACTGAGCCACAAGGTGATATTCCAAAACATATCCAATAAAAAAGTTTGGTTTTAAGGAGCATCTTAGAGAGGTGGAGAATTCCAGAACTTAAGGGCCCAGACAGCTGAAGACATAGCCACCAACAATGGAACAATTAAAATCAGGGATGCAGAACAGACTGGGATGAGAGGAGTACAGGATCCAGAAGGTGGTGGGGCTGGAGAAGGGAGATGCATTTGAAAGCAAAAGTTAACAATTTAAGAAATCAAGGTGCTGCTCAGGAGCCAGTTTAGGTTAGTGAGAACAGTCAGTGTATGATGAACATTTGAGAGCTACAAATCAGTCATTCAGGCAATTTTAAACAATTAGTAAACCCAACATATTTGTTTAGACAAATTAGGCAAGTGCCTTGGTTGCATTAGCTGAATATACTACAGGCTTAAGATATAAAATATTACTGCTATCAATACAGCAATAATAAAATACAATACAGCACCTCGACGTTGAAACATTAAAAGAAGCTTCATATGGTTGAAAGGGGAACCAAACAGGAATGCTGAACTGTGAATTTGGAGGATGACCAAAATATGTATATACAAACATAAGACATACAAATTAGAGTAGGCCATTTGGCCCCTCGAGCCTGCTCTGCCATTCAATAAGGTCATAACTGATTGGATTGCAGTCTCAGCTTCATATTCCACCCACCCTCAATCTCCGACCCTGCCTCTACCACTCTGTCACAACCTTCAGAAAATATTTCCCCTCATCTACCTTAAATGGGAGATCCCTTATTTTTAAACCGTGTCCCTAGTTCTAGTCTCCCCCTGGGGAAATATCCTGTCAGCATCCACCATGTCAAGTACCCTCAGGATTTTGTATGTTTCAAGAAGATCACCCCTCATTCTTCTAAACTCCAATGGATACAGGCCCAACCTGTCCTCAGAAGTTAATCTCCCCATCCCAGGATGGGGTTGAAAGAACCCTCTCTGAACTGCTTCTAACACATGTATATCCTTTCTTAAATAAGGAGGCCAAAAACTGTACTCCAGGTGTGGTCTCACCAATACAACTGTACAACTGCAGCAAAATATCCTCGCTTATGTATTCCATTCCCCTTGCAAAAAAATTACAACATCCCATTGACCTTCCTAATCACTTGCTTACTAACTTTCCCCTCATTCATGTACCAGGACACCCAGATCCCTCTGTACCACTGAGGTCTGCCATCTCTTGCCATTTAAATAATATGTTGCTTTTCTAATCTCCCTGCCAAAGTGAACAACTTCACATTTTCCCCACATGACACTCCATCTGCCAAATTTTTGCCCATTCACTTAACCAACCTTTGCAGATTCCTCACATCCTCTTCATGACTTACTTTCCTGCCTATCTTCAGAGGTGGTCAGCCTGGATTAATGCACTGAAGCTCACAGAATGGAACTCAACCTACAGCTTTGACTGGGACATGAAAGCAATCAGCAGACAGCTTACACCACTGTCACTAGGGGTTTCTAGAAGTCATTTAAAATAAAAACTTAGATAATGGGGTATTAGGGATTAGAGAAACCCATGAACTCTAATTCATTCATGGGGTGTGGGCTTCACTGGCTAGGCCAGCATTTATTGCCCATCCCTAGTTGTCCATAAGGTGCTGGTGGTGGTGACCTGCCTTCTTGAACCACTGCAGTCCATGCGGTGCAGGTATACCCACAGCGCTGTTAGGGAGTTTCAGGATTTTGACCCAGCGATAGTGAAAGAACAGCGATATATTTCCAAGTCAGTATGGTGAGTGACTTGGAGGACAACTTGCAGATGGTGGCGTTCCTATGTATCCACTGCCCTTGTCCTTCTAGATGGTAGCAGTTATGGGTTTGGAAGGTGCCTTGGTGAATTCCTGCAGTGCATCTTATAGATGGTATCCATTGCTGCTGTACTTTGGTGCTGGACCCCAATGGTTGTGGATGGGATGCCAATCAAGCGGGCTGCTTTGTCCTGGATGGTGTCAAGCTTCTTGAGTGTTGTGGGAGCTGCACTCCAGGCAAATGGGGAGAATTCCATCACGCTCCTGACTTCTGCCTTGCGGATGGTGGACAGGCTTTTGGGGAGTCAGGTGGTGAGTTACTCGTCACAGGATCCTAGTCTCTGACCTGCTCTTGTAGCCACAGTATTTATGTAGCTAGTTCAGTTCAGTTTCTGGTCAATGGTAATGTCCAGGATATTGATAGTGGGGGATTCAGTGACAGTAATGCCATTGAACATAAAGGGCAATGGTTGGATTCTCCCCTTGCTGGAGATGGTCATTGCCTGACACTTGTGTGGTGCAAATGTTACTTGCCACTTATAAGCCCAAGCCTGGATATTGTCCAGGTCTTGCTGCACTTGGACATGGACTGCTTCAGTATGAGTTGCGAATGGTGATCATGCAATCAGCAAACATCTTCACTTCTGACCCTATGATGGAAGGTCACTGATGAAGCAGCTGAAGATGGTTGGGCAGAGGACACTACCCTGAGGAACTCCTGTGGTGATATCCTCGAGCAGAGATAACTGACCTCCAACAACCACAACCATCTTCCTTTGTGCTAGGTATGACTCCAACCAGCGGAGAGTTTTTCCCCATGACTCCCATTGACTCCAGTTTTGCTAGGGTTCCTTGATGATCACATCTAGGTTAAAGCCTTTTGAACTCTGATCATCTTACACAAGGATGTTTCAACTGTAAGAGTAACCTTTGAAATGGTCTCACCTGTATTACACGCCTGCTTAAACCAGTTCTGTCTGCAAGTTTTTGGAGTGTTTGTGCATCTGGATTGTTGTCTTGTGAAAATTGTGCTTGCATTATCTGTAAAACAAGAATGAGCTGTGCAGTTTTAAACAAGTCTTTTAGTAATTAGCCTTGAACTCCTGCCCATTTTAAACCCATTCATCAAAAGTGAGCAAAACACAATAGATGCTGGAATCTGAAATAACACAATGTTGGAAATACTCAAAAGGTCTTGCAGCACACATGGAGAAACAATTGATGTTTCAGGTTGACGACCTTTCATCAGAACTGGAAAAAGTCAGTGACGGAACAGGTTTAAACAAATTCCAGATCTTTTCCACTTATGATGCAAGGCCATTGACCCAAAACATCAACTCTCTTCACACATGCTACCAGACCTCAAGTATTTCCAGCATTTTCTGTTATTTTAGAAAAGTAGCTTGCATCTCAAGAAAAACCTGTCTCTCTAGGATGATGTCAATGGAATATTTTCTTCCAGCCTTAAAAACGATACCTAGGAATCTGGTTTTTAAATTTGCACCAGAGTGTGGCCTGATGTTTAAGAAAACGAACCCTATTTATTAGCGCTGCTCACAACCTCAAACCATTCCAAAGCACTTTTACAGCCCATGAAGTACTTCCCTAACGTAGTCATCATTGCAATGCATGAAACATAGGCCAATTTGAGCACAAACTCCCATATACAGCAAGGAGAAAATGATCAGATAAGTTTTTTTTAAAAAAAGTTACATATTCAAAGGGTGAATGCTGGCCCCAGACATTAGGGAGAGCACTGCTGGTTCTTCCAAAAATGCTGTGGGGTCTTTTACACTCATTGGAGACACCATAATAGAATGATTTAATTAAAAGAAAGACATTTTAAAATATCTGGTCTCAATAATTGTGACCATAAAGCTAGGTTTCAATGTTAAAACCTTTCTGGTTCTTTTGGGGAAGGAAATCTGCTGACCTTAAGTCTGGCCTACATGCGACACCAGCCCCACACCAATAGTGTTGACCCTTAATTGCCCTGTAAAACGATCCAGCAAACTACTTGATTCAGGGTGGCAGCTTTTTTACCCTCCCCCAAAATTCATTCATGGGTTGTGAGCATCACTGGATAGGCCAGCATTTATTGCCCATCCTTAATTGCCCTCGAGGTGGTGGTGGAGCCACCTTCTTGAACTGCTGCAGTCCATGTGGTGTAGGTTCCAGGCATTTAAGAATCAACCACATTGCTCATCACTAAAGGGAAATAAATTCTTGTCCCACCAGCAACGTCCATATCCTGTCAATTGTTTTGTATTCAAAAAGGACACAAGGAAATATTAGGATGTGACCAAGAGTTGGTTGGTGTTTTGAGGTGGTTTAGGGAGGGAATCCCAAGGCTTAAGAGCCTAGTAGCTGAATGCACATCCACTAATGGTGAGGCGAAGGAAGTGGGGCTTGCATGAGGCTGGAGCTAACATTGCCTCAAGAAGTCCTACAGATGCAATGTGCATCCCATGTTCAACTTTATACAGGACAATATCCCAGATTCACTTTTTGAACTAGCTTCCCTCAAGAAGGTTCTTCCCATTCCAGTTTTCACCTCAGTTCCTCACTGTTCAGTCTTTTCACTCTGTGCCTAGTGATAAATTTCCACTTACTCCCAAGGTAGGGTGCCCAAAACAATTAAACTAAATACAATATCTTGAAAGAGGCTTGATCATTGCTCTGCACAATTAAGAGGTGGCGGTGGTGTAGTGGTATTGTCACTGGGCTGGTAATCCAGAGACTCAGGGCAATGCTCTGGGGACCTGGGCTTGAATCCCGCCACATCAGATGGTAGAATTTGAATTTAATAAAAATCTGGAATTAAAAGTCCAATGATGACGACCATGAAAACATTGTCAATTGTCCCATCTGGTTCACTAATGTCCTTTAGGGAAAGAAATCTGCCTCCCTCACCTGGGTCTGGTTTACATGTGATTCTAGACCCAGAGCAATGTGGTTGACTCTTGACTGCCCTCTGAAATGGTCCAGCATGTCACTCAGTTGTATCAAAGTGCTAGAAAGTCTATAAGGAATGAAACTGAGTGGACCACCTGGCATCAACCTGGACAACAGCAAACCTTGCAAAGTCCTCCTTACTGACATCTGGGGACTTGAGCCAAAATTGGATGCGCTATCCCACAGGCCAGTCAAGCAGCAGCCTGACTCATGGAATCATACAGATAATATCCCAGAAACCACCATAACCAGGTATGTCCTGTTCCACCAACAGGACAGGGCCAAAAGATGCAGCAGCAAGGTGGTACAAAGCCAACTCAGCGTTGGCTCTGGATCCCAAGAAGTCTCATGGCATCAGGTCAAACATGGGAAAGGTAACCTCCCACTGATAACCAGATACCGCCCTCACAATCCCACCCTCCTCCCCCCAACAAACGAAGTCCTGCCTCCACATTCAGGATACCCCTCCATCATGGCAGGGTGATACCACCGTGCTAAATGGGGTGGATTTTGAACAGATATAGCAACTTGGACTGGGCATTCATGAGGCACTGGGGACCATCAGCAGCAGAATTGTATTCTAACACAATCTGTAACCTCAGGGCCCAGCATATCCCCCACTCTACCATTACCATCAAGCCAGGGGATTAACCCTGCTTCAATAAAAAAAATGCAGGAGGGCATGCCAGGAGCAGCACCAGACATACCTAAAAATGAGGTGTCAACCTGGTGAAGCTAACACAGGACTACTTGCGTGCCAAACAGCATAAGCAGCAAGTGATAGACAGAGTTAAGCAATCCCACAACCAATGGATCAGATCTAAGCTCTGCAGTCCTGCCACATCCAGTTGTGAATGGTGGCGGACAATTAAACAACTCACTGGAGGAGGAGGCTCCACAAATATCCCCATCCTCAATGATTGAGGAAAGCACATCAAGACAAAAAGATAAGGCTGAAGCAGTTGCAAACACCTTCAGCCAGAAGTGCCAAGTGAATGACTCATCTTGGCCGCCCAAGTTCCATAGCATCACAGATGCCAGTCTACCGCCAATTCAATTCACATGATAAACAGCTGACAGCACTGGATACTGCAAAGGCCATGGGCTGAGACAAGCATCCTGGCAATACAGGAGGTACGCTCCAGAACTTGCCACACCCTGAACCAAGTTGTTCTAGTATGGCTACAACACAGGCATCCATTTGGCAATGTTTAAAATTCCCCAAATATATTCAGTACAGAAAGGAGGACAAATCCAACCTGGCCAATTACCACCCCATCAGTCTACTCTTGATCATCAGTGAAGTGATAGAAGGGATCAACGGTGTTATCAAGATCTGGACAATATCCAGGCTTGAGCTGACAAGTGGCAAGTAACATTTGTGCCACACTTGCTGAACAATGACCATCTCCAACAAAGGAATCTAACCATTGGACATTCAATGGCATTACCATCACAGAACCCCACCCATCAACATCCCAGAGGTTACCATTGACCAGAAATGGAACCAACTAGCCATATAAATACAGCGGCTAGGAATCCTGCAGCGAGTAACTCCGCTCCTGACTCCCCAAAACTTGTCCACCATCTACAAGGCCCAAGTCAGGAGTGTGATGGGATACTCCCCACTTGCCTGGATGAGTGCAGCTCCAACACTCAAGAAGCTTGACACCATCCAGGACAAAGCAGCCCACTTGATTGGCACCCCATCCACAATCAAACATTCACTCCCTCTACCACTGATGCACAGTAGCAGCAGTGTACCCCATCTAAAAGATGCACTGCAGGAATTCACCAAGGCTCCTTGGACAGCACCTTCCAAACCCACAACTGCTACCATCTGGGTGGACAAGGGCAGCAGACACATACCACCACCACCTGGAAGTTCACCTTGGAACTGCCAACAAGCAGAACTCTTCCAAGAAATCACCTGATTTACATGGTACTTGAGAAGGAGGATTGTGTTTGTGTTGCGCTGCAAAGCACTTTAATGAAAAGCTGGGAGGCAAAAAGTCACGTGGCAGAGGGGAAAAAACAAGTTGTGAACCTGCTTGTTTTGAAGGCAGTCTTACTGAAGAACAAGCTGAGGAAAGGCTGCTACCTTGACTGAATCCCCCTCCACCTTGTCTAAAATTGAGACACGCTATTAACCTGTAGCCAGAAAGCCCTCATCTGAGTGTAACCAGTGTGCATTTGGACCTGCGAAGCTGAACCAGTTAGAGAGAACTTCCAGGCATCCACTGGGATCAGCGGCCCATCTGCACGTGAGAACACTCCAGGTCGACAGCATCAAGACTGTGCAGACTTTATCCTTTATCTTATAACGCCCATTCTCCAAAGCCCATCTCTGCAGAGAGACTCTGTTTGGGGGGAGGGTGGGGAGGGGGGCGTGTATGTGTGCGCGCACGCGCTGGGGAAATTCTTTAGGAAGACATAGCTATACTTCCCAGTTACAAATGTGCGTTAACCAGTACTTGCAACTAAGTTTAATTTATTTTAAAACAGAGTTTGAAAGAAGCCTGGTCAGTTTCTTCTTCTGGGTACTAGAGGTATAGGTACACGATTGGCCATTTTGGTGCTAAAATTAAACATGGTACAGCCTTCGGCATATTGGGGCTTGATATTGTGTACTCATCCCATCCCAGTTGTAGCACTATTGTTTTTATAATTATGGAGTCCACATTAGTTTAGTACAGTATCACTGACATGCCTTCCCCCTAGAGACCAGCAAGTGAAAAATCACCCCCCACCCCCGTCATTAATTGACCCCTTGGAAACACCAGCTCACAGCCCAATCTGGGTAATGTCTTCCTTCAACTCACTGTCTTGTATCCACAAATCAATTTTCTAACCATGCATCTTGGCTTTAGTGAAGATTGCTTTTTCTGTATTTAAATGTTTTCCAACAATGCATTTGCATGACAAAAGAATCCTCTAACCATCTCAATGGTGAAACATGACAGCACACCAATTCTCTCTCAAGTGCCCGAGCAAGGGATTCAATCATAACCAATGCAGGGCAACTAATGATGACAATAAACATTGGGTCCTCAGTGTCATGCACATCCCAAGAACATGTAGAAAAATGAACCCCTAATTTCCTTGGTCATTTATTCCTTCCAAATTTAGCCCAAAAGCAACTGTGCCTGGCACTCAATCCCCCAAATTAAAATTTTAACCAAGCATGTTTCTGTTGGATCATTTTTACTTTCCTCCCATCTTTCACTAATTGTCCCTACACCTCAAAGCAACTACTAGTTCCACCAAGTCTTGAACAACAAGTCACATCCAAATCAATTTTCAAGAATAGATGTTCTCATTTCTCCTCTTATCACCTGTTTATAAGTGTCTCCATTACCCTCATCAGAAATCCTTCTGCTCGTTTGTTTTCTTATTTTTGCCAATATCCTTTCCCATGTGTTTTAAATGGCTCAGTAGTCACATTCCCACCTCCAGAGTTAACAGATCGAGTGTTCAAACCTAACTCCAGAGACTGGAGCACATAACCCAGCTTGATACCCCAATGCTGCCCCATCAGCAGAGCCACCTTTCAGATGAGTTGAGGCCCTATCTGTTTTCAGGTGAATGTAAAATATCCCTTGGTATAATTGAAAGAGTAGGAGGAGCTCCCCCCAGTGTCATGGTCAATATATATCCCTCATTTCCTACATGGAATCAGCAGCTATATTTCAAAAACACTAGGTTGGAAAGTGCTTTGGGGTGGTGTAGTGGTATTGTCGCTGGACTTGTAATCCAGAGACCCAGGGTAATACTCTGGGGACCTGGGCTCGAATCCCATCACAGCAGATGGTAGTGCCCTGGGCCCAACCATCTTCAGCTGCTTCAATGTCCTTCCTTCCATAAGGTCAAAAGTGGGGATGCTCACTGATGATTGCATGATGTCCAGCACCATTCATGACTCCTCAGATACTGAAGCAGTCCATGTCCAAATGCAGCAAGACCTGGAAAATACTCAGACTTGGGCTGACAAATGACAAGTAACATTCATGCTGCACAAGTGTCAGGCAATGACCATCTCCAACAAGAGAATCCAACCATCACCCCTTGATGTTCAATGGCATTACAATCACTGAATCCCCCACTATCAACATCCTGGGAGTTACCATTGACCAGAAACTGAACTGGATTAGCCATATAAATATACTGTGGCTACAAGAGCAGGTCAGAGGCATTCACTCCCTCCATCACCGAAGCAGTAGTGTGTACCATCTACAAGATGCACTGCAGGAATTCACCAAGGCTCCTTCGACAGCACCTTCCAAACCCATGACCACCTAGAAGGGCAAGGGCAGCAGATAAATGCGAACACCACCACCTGGAAGTTCCCCTCCAAGTCACTCACCATCCTGACTTGGAAATATATCGCCGTTCCTTCACTGTCGCTGGGTCAAAATCCTGGAACTCCCTCCCTAACAGCACTGTGGGTGTACCTACACCACATGGACTGCAAAGGTTCAAGGTGACTCGCCACCACCTTCTCAAGGGCAATTGGGGATGGGCAATAAATGCTGGGCCAGCCAGCGAAGCCCAAATCCCATTAATGAATAAAAAAAACTGCAAGTTCTCTTTCTTCTTCACTGGCCCCAACCATAGTATTTGCTCAGACACATCCTTTTGCCTTCCAAGAATACATACATAGGTGACTTCAGACCCACAGCAATATGCTTGGCTCTTAAATGCCCTCTGAAATGGTCTGGCAAGTCATTCAGATCAAGGGCAATTAGAGATGGGCAACAAATGCTGGTCTTGTCAGCAATGCCCACATCCCATTGAAGAAAAAGACACTAGTGCCTCTCAAACTCATTCCAAGTGATGAACTCCTGAACCATGATGGGAGTCAGTGAACCATCACTTACCTATGAAAGCCATTTACTGAGAATTCCAAACAACAGTCACCAAACTAGTGGACAATAGACACTCCTATGAAGTTATTTTATCTCCAATTGTCAACCAAGGTTTAACTGATCAGGTCAAAGTTGGACGGGCTGTATTTTCAAACTGGACAGGGAAGGTGTGCCTCTTCACTCACAGAGCCTGTTACAGCAACAAATGACCTTGCAAACAAATATGAACCATGGTAAACCACTTCAGATGCCAAACTAGTCCAATGCAAGAAAACATGTTCTATTCTTTCAAGCCAAAAAACTCATCCAAGAGAACCAATGGTCCAAATGAACTTCATGTACTGCAAGGTTCTAGGATTCAATAAAGAAAATAGTTAGAAAAGCAAATCAAGGGTTAAAGACTTGACAGAGGAAGAGGGAGGTGAAGAAATGCTTATTACCTGGAGCTGATCAGCTGTGAAGCTGGTCCGTGCTCGTTTTGTTGGCTTGGGTTGAATCACATCTTGTTCCGTTGGTAATGCTCCTTCCACAGTTACTCCATTCCCTACAAGAATTCAGTTGCAGTCTCAAATTGTGCATTCAAAAGAACCTTTCCATAAAATAACTTTGCACGTGAGAATGAAAACTAATGTGAAAGGCCCACACCCAACATCCCCAGTTCAAAAGCCTGATCTACAGAAATTCATTTCAAGTGTGCATTTGCCACACAGCTATTAGAATTCTGGCATCCTGCAAGGCCCCTTACTCCTCTCCCTACAACTTCAGTCCTTTTACACCACCATCCCACTCCTTTGCATGTTTACTCTAAAATTTAATTGCACACAGCCAGCTTAAGTGTGTGCCCCTTTAAATGTTTTGTGCATTATTTATATTGGAAGTCTTGTGTGGTACAGATCTTAGCATCTCCCACCTCTGCTCTTCATAGTGGCACAACCTCTAGCTGTCTTGCTGCAATCAATCCCTAAGCAAACTTTTTGTTAAATCTCTGCTTATAAAATGACAAAAATTATTCTTGACCATACAATTGTTCAGCTCTCAATTACCTCTACTTCTGCTCAGTGTCTCCTATGTTAAATCCTTTAATGTTGGCACAATATCACATCCAAATTGCTGCAGGAAAGGAAGTTGCACTGTAATTTGATCATAAACCAATCACCAAAAAAATTCAGTGCTACAAGAACTTTCAAACATGCTTGTGCTCACATTACAAGCCAACAAACGCCATGCTCAACCTGCCCTTGCCTGAAAATGAGAATGAAGTTTATTAAAGTGTAATAAGATTGCTAAAATGTTTTTATGGCTATGAAAAATTATACTGCAAAATACAAACTACCCAGAAAGTTATTCAATTACAAATATTTGAGTTGTTTCTCATGGATATTCCATGGATTTTTAGTACCCAAGTTTTGCACTAATGCATGGCATTTTAGTTAATGAAAACCAACTTCTCCTATTTCACTGTTTAGCCCATGAAACAGTAAAAACAAACTTATTGCTGGTAGCATTATAAAGCCAAACAAAAAAAAACAGGAGCACAAGTGCTCTTATATAATCCCAATAAAGATGTTTTGCAGAGGCTACTCTGAAGTGAAACAAGTAAGCGTCTTTAAAGTTTCTCCTTTTCCAGAGGAAAATAATTTCCCCATTTCTTGAAATGAGGAAAATTAAATGCAAATTAGAGTAGGTTAAATGCCCCAATCACAGCTTCAGAAATTCAATACTTTTGGCCAAGGATTGCAAAAGATAAAGCAGCTATTATAAGAACATCGTCACATTGTGCTTTTGCCCATACATCAACAGGGTCCATCTACATAAACACTTCTTGTACCCTAGAAGTTTCTTCCTATTCAAAATAATTACCCCATACCCATTTAAAGTATATTCATAGTCTCTGCCTCAATAGTCACTTAAAGCAATTTGCATTCTAAGTAACATGTGCATGTAAAGAATGGAGGTGGAAAACGTTTCTGCCCTTTCTCACTACTAGTAATAATCCTGAGTTTGTACCCACTCCTTCACTAAAGAGCGTTAAGACTCTTTTGGTCCTCATACTTTCCAATTATTTGATTATATATTCCAACCTTCATTATGCCAATGAAAAGCTATAACACCTTCACCACATGGACTGCAATGGTTCAAGGTGGAAGTTCACCAAAACCTTAAGGGCAATTAAAAAATGAGGAATAATGCTGACCTTACCAGAGATGCTCACATCCAGTGAATTAATAAATTTAAAAAGTAATGCAAAAATCACAAGGAAAATTGGAAATTAAAAAAAACTACACAAGACCAACAATCCAATACTCTAAGATCTTCTCATAACCAGCATCGGAAATGCCTTAAAATGTTGATCTTGGTATAGCTGGTAGAGGCAGATGTTCAGAGGCAATGTCATGCAAGATGCAGCAGCCTTTTCTGATTTTGAACATTTAACCTAAACTAAGATTCTAAAAACATGGCAATTCATCTTTAATTGGGTTCAAATCATCATCATCCAAAAGCAGGAGAATATTAGCAAACAGTGACTAAATTATAGGGCATCAGAATAAATTGGAAATTAATTAAGCCAAGCTAAGGATTTTGTGCAAGAAATTTAACCAGAAACTGGGCCAGCCATACATACTGTAGCTACACGAGTAAGCCAGAGGTTAGGTATTCAGTGAATGGCTCCTCCCAATTCTGCAAAGTCTGTCCACCATCTACAAGGGCCAAGTCAGCCATGTATGGAATACCCTAAACAAAAACAGAATTACCTGGAAAAACTCAGCAGGTCTGGCAGCATCGGCAGAGAAGAAGAGTTGACGTTTCGAGTCCTCATGACCCTTCAACAGAACTAGGTGAATCCAAGGAAGGGGTGAAATATAAGCTGACCTTATAATAAGACCTGCTGAGTTTTTCCAGGTAATTCTGTTTTTGTTTTGGATTTCCAGCATCCGCAGTTTTTTTGTTTTTTTCCCCAACTCTTTTCTTCTCTGCTGATGCTGCCAGACCTGCTGAGTTCTTCCAGGTAATTCTGTTTTTGTTATGGAATGCCCTTCCATTTGTCTGGATAAGCAGTTCCAACAGCTAAGAAGTTCGATATCATTCAGGCCAAAGTAGTCCAGTTGATTTATATGCATCCACCACTAGAGTATGATTGTAGTTGTGTGCCATCTATAAGATGCACTGCAATTCACCAATACCTCACAAAAACCATGACCTCTACCACTTAGAATAAGGAGGGTGGCAGGCACACAGGAATACCACCACGTTTCCCCAAATCACACATCATTCTGATTTGGAGATATACCATCGTTCCTTCATTGCCTGATCAAAATTCTGCAGTGCCCTACTAAATGTCACCATGGCAGAATCTTCACAAAGATTGCAGCAGTTCAAGGCTGTTCATCAATAAATGCCAGTCTTGCTAGTGACACGCACATCCCACAAACAAATAGAGGATTGCACATTATAAAGCACATTTAATAACCATGAAGAAATCCCAAAACATTTTACAGCCAAAGACACTTCAGTGCAGTTATTGCTATAAAATGGGAAATGCAGCAATCAACAGGCACACAGCAATGTGATCATCCCCGGATAATCTTGTGATGTTGATTAAGGGATAAATATTTGTTACAGCACCTGGGATAACCCCCCCTGCTCTTCTTCAAAATAGCACCCATGGGATCTCTATTACATCCACCAGAGGGGGCAGGGCACATCTTGCCCAAAAAGGCAGCACCATCAACAGTGCAGCATGCCCTCACTACTGCACTGGTGTCAGCCTAGATTTTTGTGCTCAAGTGTCTGGAGTGGAACTTGAACCCACAACCTTCCAATTCAGGTGAGTGGCACACAGAGGTGCAAGAACTATGGAGTAATTTGAATTGGAGGTGGGGCGAGAGGGGGTAGACTTCAGTTATCCAAATATGGTCTGGGATAAGAATAGTGAAAAGGGATGAGAGAGGCAAGAGTTCCTGGAAACGAGTTCCAGATAATTTTCTTCAGCAATGCTTTTCCGATCCAACAAGAGGGCAGGCACTGTTGGACCAGGTTCTGAGGAATGAGTTGGCCCAAGTGGATCAAATATAAGTGCGAACACCTCTGGGGGGGACAGTGACCATTGTGTCATAAGGTTTACATTGGCCATGGAACAATCCAGAGAAGGGATAATTAATTGGGGGAAGCCAACTTTGATAAAATGAGAACGGAGTTGAGACTTTTTTAAAAAAATCATTCATAGGATGTGGGGTAGGCCAGCATTTATTGCCCATTCCCATTTGCCCTTGTTCAGAGGGCATTTGAAAGTCACATTGCTGTGGGTCTGGACTGGTGTTGCTGAGTTGGAATCAAACCTTGGCAGAAAAAAGTGGCTTAACAATAGGTCATCTTCAAAGACGAAGTATTGCAGACAATGTCAAGGTATGTTCCCTGGAAGGGGAAAGGTAGGGCCAATAAATCCAGAGCATCCTGGATAACAAGAGATATAGAGGTGAAGATGAAAAGGAAGTGTGCATACTACAGAAGCTGATGTGGTGTATATGGATTTTCAAAAGGCATTTGGATTCAGTCCCAAACAGACTTAAGCACAAAATTCTAGCTCATGGAATAAAGGGAAAGTAGGCACTTGGATAAGAGATTGGCTGAGTGACAGGGAACAAAGTAGTGAAAGATGGCTGCGTTCCAGATTGGAAGAAGATTTGTATTGGAGTTCCCCAGGGGTCAGTGTTGGGACCCTTGCTCTTCCTAATACATATTATTGATGTAGACTGTGGGATTCAGGGCATGATTTCAAATTGCAGATGACACAAAGATTGGAAGAGTTATCAACTGATGAGGATAATCTTGAACTTCAAAAAGGACAGACATATTGGTGGATTGGAAAGGGAAGACAAGTAGCAGTTGAAGTTCAATGCAGAGAAGTGAGAGGTGCTCCACTTTGGTAGGAAGAATATGGTGAGTCAGTATAAAAAAGGGAGAGCCTGAGATGGTGCAGGAGCAGAGGGATCTGTGTGTGTGTGTGTGTGTGTGTGTGTGTGTGTATATACACACACACACACACACAGACGTCATTGAAGGTGGCAGGGTATGTTGAGAGAGCAGTTAATAAAGCATATAGCATCTTAGGCTTTATTAATAGGAGTATTGAGTACAAGAGTAAGTAGGTCATGTTGAACTTGTATAAAACACCAGTTAGGCCTCATCTGGAGTGCTGCCTCCCATTCTGGGTACTTAAGGATGTGAAGGCATTGGAGAGAAGGCATTGGAGAGAAAGTACAAAGGAGATTAACAAGAATGATTCATGGATAACGGCTCTAGCTATGAAGATAGATTGGAGAGGTTGGTACTGTTTTCCTTGGAGAAAAGAAGGCTGACGGGAGACTTGATAGAGGTATTCAAGACCCTGAGGGGTATGGACAGGGTAAATAGTGAGAAACTGTTCCCACTGAAGAGATCAAGAACTAGAGGGCACAGATTCAATATAATTGGCAAAAGGGGTAGGATTGATAAGGAAAATGTTTCCACCCAGAGGGTGTTTGGAGCCTTGGGATGAGCTTCCCGATAGGATGGTGGAGGCAGGTTCAATTGAGGTAGGCAGGTTTGATTGAGGTAATCAAAAGGGAATTGGATTTCAGTCTGAAAAGAAAATACGCATGTTGTACAGGGATAAGGCAGGGGAGTGGGATGGGTAGAATACTCTTTCAGAGAGCCAGTGCAGACTCAACGGGCCAAATGGCCTCCTCCTGGACTGTAAGATTCTTGATTCTGAACTGAGCCACTTCTAACATCACCAAAAAAAAACTGTGAAGTCACCGAGTGAAGTTTGAGAATGAGTATAAAACTATTGTTTTCAGCATGGCTTATAGGGATTTGGGTTGCCAAACTGAATTGTAATTCCTGGAGAATTAAAATTCAGAATCTCCTGTTGTGAACAACTTGGAAAAAATCAAAGGGGGAAACTAACGTTCTCTCTCCCTCACGCGAGCTTGTTTACTCATTATTAGAATCAGACGGCCAAACCACCTTCCCCAATCAAGAATCATCCAATTAGATAGTGAAATGAATGCTCACTGTCTGATTGGCTATGGGCAGGTTGGGCACCATGATGATGAACGCATTGACAACCAATGACAAGATGTGGGCTGGGCAGGACAATTGAAAGCAGATGGTCACATGATGCCTCCTGGAAAATGTCCAACTAGATGCGGCAATCACCATTAACAAAATAGTCAGACTTTTAAAAAAGTGATGTTACCATTTTCAGCTGCCCTTTTGAGGTTGTCCAACATACAATCATAGTGTATCCGACAGAGGACTTTCTCTTCCACAAGAGCGAACTCTTCCCCGGTGGACAGCTGCCTCTTGCAAGAGAAGCAAGCAAAGCACGCCAGGTGATAAACATTGCCCTTGGCCCTTCGGACCCAGTCTGTTGAATGGATGTGCCTGCCACAGCGAGAGCACCGGGTTCCATACCGCCTGTTAAAACAAAGAGGGTCAAGTTGGGCTGCAAGATAAGGAGGGTGCAATACGTCACTAAACTCTGCAAATGAGAAAAGTTGGTGCATCTTCCTCCTATTGATATCCAACTCCTGCACGCCAAAGAATAGGAATGAGAAAATGACTTGTTTCTATGGCACCTTTCATGACTTCTGGACATCCCAAAGCACTTCACGGCCAATGAAGCACTATTGGCAAATGAAGCACTATTGAAGCATAGTCACTGCTGTAATGTAGCAAGCACAGCATACAATTTGTGCACAGCAAGATCCCATGGACAGCAGTGTGATAATCAGCTATTTTGCTGATGTTGGTCGAAGGATAAACATTGGCATCAGGATACTAGGGAGAAGTCACCTGCTCACCTTTAAATTATGCCACCGCATCTTTTACATCCACCTTACAGACGGGGCCTTGGTTCAACATCGCCAGTCAAAGCCGGCACCTCCAACAGCAAAGCACTCCCTCAGTACCGGTAGTGTCCTATGACCAAGGTCTGTGGAGTGGACCTTGAATTCATGACTCTGATTGATTTAGGTGGGAGCGTTACCAAGGTGAAGACTTGGCGCTTTTGACACAAATATATATATCATTCCATTTGTTCAGTTATTGGTGACCCATTAGCAGAAAGGTGTGCACGACCCCACGGCAACCTGCACGGTCCACTCACATGCTGCAACCTTATAAGATACTGCAGGTGCATGTATAAAAGATGCAAAGGCACTCCGTTGAAATAAACAGCTGAAGGGAGTATCGAACAAGGGAGGCCATTTTAACCTCCACCCATTCAATGAGAACTTGGCTGACCTAAGACCAAACTCCATATACCTGTCTTTCCGCCCATATCCCTTAATACTCGATAACAAAACACTAATCAATCTCAGATTTAAAATTAGATCTAGCATCAGTTGCTGTTTGGGGAAGGAGTGTTCCAAACTTCTACGACCCTTCCCGAGTAGAAGTTATTCCTCCTTTCATTCCTGTTGGAAAAGGCTTGGCTTTAATTTTAGCTTGGTGCGTCTGTTCCTAGACTCCCCCATATACAATATTCTTGATAGACCGGAGATTATTTTTCCAAAAAAAAAATTGGGAGACAGTTGGAAATCTGGTCCGGAAACCTTCCCCGGGTAAAAAGGGTGAACCTACTCCGTAGTTCCCAATGTTATTCACTCGAGCGGATGTCGACACTTTAAAAATGTTTGGAAGCGAGCGAAACGCGTCGTGTGCGATTTTCACTCCGTTCCCCTACCCAGATAAGCTTTAACGAACTCGGAAACCCAGCATGCAAAAAAAAATCAAAGATAAAAGCAAAATACTGCGGATATTGGAAATTTGAAACAAATCGAAAATGCTGTTGGGGGGTGGGGTAGAACTCAGGTCAGGCAGCCTCTGTGGAGAGAGGAACCGAGTTAACGTTTCGAGTCGGTCCGACTCTTCTTCAGATACAAAAATCTAAAGTTCTGATCGAAACGATTCTTAAGACCTCACCGCCGAATCAGCGCCAATCCTGAAGTTCCAGCGGCATTTCAAGGTTGCCCGACTGGGGAACGCTTGCTTCGAATTTGGAATCTCCCCTCCCCCCGTTCGAAGAAATGAAAATCCTTCAAGTTTGGACCATCACCATAAACCGCATCTCCCTTGAGAGCTGGAGTTCAGCCCAAAGCTGCTGCTGGTCCCACACCCCCCCGCACCAACAGCTCAAAGTTACCGGTCTCCTGGGGAAGCCCAATGCCCCCCCAACCCCATTGGGATCTCAACCAGATTTAGATCGATCGATAGGAACCTTCAGAAAATCCAATTCGGGTCATTGATAAGCGGTACCTGAAATAATCCAGTTTGCAGAATATTTCTTGGTCCTTTATGTAACAGCTGGTGTGCCGGCCCAGAGAGGTTTTGCAAACGCTACAAGCCAAACACCGGACGTGCCAACATAGCTCGTTCACCTGGACAGACAGAGAGAGAGAGAGAGACAGACAGAGTTATTTGGGCGAGATTCAGCAGGAAGCGCCTTGGTGGGGGGGGTGGGGGGGAGAAAACATCTATTCAAACATCGGCTCCTGGGCCGCCTGTCCATCTTGACTATTTAGCAGTTCTCGGGCGGGTAGATTCCAGCAGATCTATGGATCTGGTCAGTTGAGAGGGATTCGCATTTAGACTTAACATTGACTGTCAAAGAGGGCTTCCCGACGCATTTCAGAAGCGCTGGAATAATTTAGTATTTCCAAGGGCAGAAAGTAAGGCCAGCAAACAGTTTTAAAGTCACTAGGGGCGGGGATAAGTAAATTCACATTGTCCCGCAGGTTCAGTAATACATTTCAGAAGGGAACTGGATGAATACAGGGGTGGGGTGGAGAAAGAGTACGGGGTTAAGGCTACGGAGAAAGAGGAATGAAGTACCAGGAGAAAGAGGAATGAAGTACCAGGAGAAAGAGGAATGAAGTACCAGGAGAAAGAGGAATGAAGTACCAGGAGAAAGAGGAATGAAGTACCAGGAGAAAGAGGAATGAAGTACCAGGAGAAAGAGGAATGAAGTACCAGGAGAAAGAGGAATGAAGTACCAGGAGAAAGAGGAATGAAGTACCAGGAGAAAGAGGAATGAAGTACCAGGAGAAAGAGGAATGAAGTACCAGGAGAAAGAGGAATGAAGTACCAGGAGAAAGAGGAATGAAGTACCAGGAGAAAGAGGAATGAAGTACCAGGAGAAAGAGGAATGAAGTACCAGGAGAAAGAGGAATGAAGTACCAGGAGAAAGAGGAATGAAGTACCAGGAGAAAGAGGAATGAAGTACCAGGAGAAAGAGGAATGAAGTACCAGGAGAAAGAGGAATGAAGTACCAGGAGAAAGAGGAATGAAGTACCAGGAGAAAGAGGAATGAAGTACCAGGAGAAAGAGGAATGAAGTACCAGGAGAAAGAGGAATGAAGTACCAGGAGAAAGAGGAATGAAGTACCAGGAGAAAGAGGAATGAAGTACCAGGAGAAAGAGGAATGAAGTACCAGGAGAAAGAGGAATGAAGTACCAGGAGAAAGAGGAATGAAGTACCAGGAGAAAGAGGAATGAAGTACCAGGAGAAAGAGGAATGAAGTACCAGGAGAAAGAGGAATGAAGTACCAGGAGAAAGAGGAATGAAGTACCAGGAGAAAGAGGAATGAAGTACCAGGAGAAAGAGGAATGAAGTACCAGGAGAAAGAGGAATGAAGTACCAGGAGAAAGAGGAATGAAGTACCAGGAGAAAGAGGAATGAAGTACCAGGAGAAAGAGGAATGAAGTACCAGGAGAAAGAGGAATGAAGTACCAGGAGAAAGAGGAATGAAGTACCAGGAGAAAGAGGAATGAAGTACCAGGAGAAAGAGGAATGAAGTACCAGGAGAAAGAGGAATGAAGTACCAGGAGAAAGAGGAATGAAGTACCAGGAGAAAGAGGAATGAAGTACCAGGAGAAAGAGGAATGAAGTACCAGGAGAAAGAGGAATGAAGTACCAGGAGAAAGAGGAATGAAGTACCAGGAGAAAGAGGAATGAAGTACCAGGAGAAAGAGGAATGAAGTACCAGGAGAAAGAGGAATGAAGTACCAGGAGAAAGAGGAATGAAGTACCAGGAGAAAGAGGAATGAAGTACCAGGAGAAAGAGGAATGAAGTACCAGGAGAAAGAGGAATGAAGTACCAGGAGAAAGAGGAATGAAGTACCAGGAGAAAGAGGAATGAAGTACCAGGAGAAAGAGGAATGAAGTACCAGGAGAAAGAGGAATGAAGTACCAGGAGAAAGAGGAATGAAGTACCAGGAGAAAGAGGAATGAAGTACCAGGAGAAAGAGGAATGAAGTACCAGGAGAAAGAGGAATGAAGTACCAGGAGAAAGAGGAATGAAGTACCAGGAGAAAGAGGAATGAAGTACCAGGAGAAAGAGGAATGAAGTACCAGGAGAAAGAGGAATGAAGTACCAGGAGAAAGAGGAATGAAGTACCAGGAGAAAGAGGAATGAAGTACCAGGAGAAAGAGGAATGAAGTACCAGGAGAAAGAGGAATGAAGTACCAGGAGAAAGAGGAATGAAGTACCAGGAGAAAGAGGAATGAAGTACCAGGAGAAAGAGGAATGAAGTACCAGGAGAAAGAGGAATGAAGTACCAGGAGAAAGAGGAATGAAGTACCAGGAGAAAGAGGAATGAAGTACCAGGAGAAAGAGGAATGAAGTACCAGGAGAAAGAGGAATGAAGTACCAGGAGAAAGAGGAATGAAGTACCAGGAGAAAGAGGAATGAAGTACCAGGAGAAAGAGGAATGAAGTACCAGGAGAAAGAGGAATGAAGTACCAGGAGAAAGAGGAATGAAGTACCAGGAGAAAGAGGAATGAAGTACCAGGAGAAAGAGGAATGAAGTACCAGGAGAAAGAGGAATGAAGTACCAGGAGAAAGAGGAATGAAGTACCAGGAGAAAGAGGAATGAAGTACCAGGAGAAAGAGGAATGAAGTACCAGGAGAAAGAGGAATGAAGTACCAGGAGAAAGAGGAATGAAGTACCAGGAGAAAGAGGAATGAAGTACCAGGAGAAAGAGGAATGAAGTACCAGGAGAAAGAGGAATGAAGTACCAGGAGAAAGAGGAATGAAGTACCAGGAGAAAGAGGAATGAAGTACCAGGAGAAAGAGGAATGAAGTACCAGGAGAAAGAGGAATGAAGTACCAGGAGAAAGAGGAATGAAGTACCAGGAGAAAGAGGAATGAAGTACCAGGAGAAAGAGGAATGAAGTACCAGGAGAAAGAGGAATGAAGTACCAGGAGAAAGAGGAATGAAGTACCAGGAGAAAGAGGAATGAAGTACCAGGAGAAAGAGGAATGAAGTACCAGGAGAAAGAGGAATGAAGTACCAGGAGAAAGAGGAATGAAGTACCAGGAGAAAGAGGAATGAAGTACCAGGAGAAAGAGGAATGAAGTACCAGGAGAAAGAGGAATGAAGTACCAGGAGAAAGAGGAATGAAGTACCAGGAGAAAGAGGAATGAAGTACCAGGAGAAAGAGGAATGAAGTACCAGGAGAAAGAGGAATGAAGTACCAGGAGAAAGAGGAATGAAGTACCAGGAGAAAGAGGAATGAAGTACCAGGAGAAAGAGGAATGAAGTACCAGGAGAACGAGGAATGAAGTACCAGGAGAACGAGGAATGAAGTACCAGGAGAACGAGGAATGAAGTACCAGGAGAACGAGGAATGAAGTACCAGGAGAACGAGGAATGAAGTACCAGGAGAACGAGGAATGAAGTACCAGGAGAACGAGGAATGAAGTACCAGGAGAACGAGGAATGAAGTACCAGGAGAACGAGGAATGAAGTACCAGGAGAACGAGGAATGAAGTACCAGGAGAACGAGGAATGAAGTACCAGGAGAACGAGGAATGAAGTACCAGGAGAACGAGGAATGAAGTACCAGGAGAACGAGGAATGAAGTACCAGGAGAACGAGGAATGAAGTACCAGGAGAACGAGGAATGAAGTACCAGGAGAACGAGGAATGAAGTACCAGGAGAACGAGGAATGAAGTACCAGGAGAACGAGGAATGAAGTACCAGGAGAACGAGGAATGAAGTACCAGGAGAACGAGGAATGAAGTACCAGGAGAACGAGGAATGAAGTACCAGGAGAACGAGGAATGAAGTACCAGGAGAACGAGGAATGAAGTACCAGGAGAAAGAGGAATGAAGTACCAGGAGAAAGAGGAATGAAGTACCAGGAGAAAGAGGAATGAAGTACCAGGAGAAAGAGGAATGAAGTACCAGGAGAAAGAGGAATGAAGTACCAGGAGAAAGAGGAATGAAGTACCAGGAGAAAGAGGAATGAAGTACCAGGAGAAAGAGGAATGAAGTACCAGGAGAAAGAGGAATGAAGTACCAGGAGAAAGAGGAATGAAGTACCAGGAGAAAGAGGAATGAAGTACCAGGAGAAAGAGGAATGAAGTACCAGGAGAAAGAGGAATGAAGTACCAGGAGAAAGAGGAATGAAGTACCAGGAGAAAGAGGAATGAAGTACCAGGAGAAAGAGGAATGAAGTACCAGGAGAAAGAGGAATGAAGTACCAGGAGAAAGAGGAATGAAGTACCAGGAGAAAGAGGAATGAAGTACCAGGAGAAAGAGGAATGAAGTACCAGGAGAAAGAGGAATGAAGTACCAGGAGAAAGAGGAATGAAGTACCAGGAGAAAGAGGAATGAAGTACCAGGAGAAAGAGGAATGAAGTACCAGGAGAAAGAGGAATGAAGTACCAGGAGAAAGAGGAATGAAGTACCAGGAGAAAGAGGAATGAAGTACCAGGAGAAAGAGGAATGAAGTACCAGGAGAAAGAGGAATGAAGTACCAGGAGAAAGAGGAATGAAGTACCAGGAGAAAGAGGAATGAAGTACCAGGAGAAAGAGGAATGAAGTACCAGGAGAAAGAGGAATGAAGTACCAGGAGAAAGAGGAATGAAGTACCAGGAGAAAGAGGAATGAAGTACCAGGAGAAAGAGGAATGAAGTACCAGGAGAAAGAGGAATGAAGTACCAGGAGAAAGAGGAATGAAGTACCAGGAGAAAGAGGAATGAAGTACCAGGAGAAAGAGGAATGAAGTACCAGGAGAAAGAGGAATGAAGTACCAGGAGAAAGAGGAATGAAGTACCAGGAGAAAGAGGAATGAAGTACCAGGAGAAAGAGGAATGAAGTACCAGGAGAAAGAGGAATGAAGTACCAGGAGAAAGAGGAATGAAGTACCAGGAGAAAGAGGAATGAAGTACCAGGAGAAAGAGGAATGAAGTACCAGGAGAAAGAGGAATGAAGTACCAGGAGAAAGAGGAATGAAGTACCAGGAGAAAGAGGAATGAAGTACCAGGAGAAAGAGGAATGAAGTACCAGGAGAAAGAGGAATGAAGTACCAGGAGAAAGAGGAATGAAGTACCAGGAGAAAGAGGAATGAAGTACCAGGAGAAAGAGGAATGAAGTACCAGGAGAAAGAGGAATGAAGTACCAGGAGAAAGAGGAATGAAGTACCAGGAGAAAGAGGAATGAAGTACCAGGAGAAAGAGGAATGAAGTACCAGGAGAAAGAGGAATGAAGTACCAGGAGAAAGAGGAATGAAGTACCAGGAGAAAGAGGAATGAAGTACCAGGAGAAAGAGGAATGAAGTACCAGGAGAAAGAGGAATGAAGTACCAGGAGAAAGAGGAATGAAGTACCAGATATCTCCTGCAACATTGACTTAACGACTTGCATTTTGCCCCCAGGATTCTCAATACTCCCTTTGAACTAATGCCGCGCGGGCGGTGTGTGTGTGTGGGGGGGGGGGGGGGGGGGGGGGGGTGTTGGTTTAAGATCCTTAGGGGGTGTGGGTACCACTGGCAAGACTGGCCCATTTCGAAACGTCAACTCTTTTCTTCTCCGCCGATGCTGCCAGACCTGCTGAGTTTTTCCAGGTAATTCTGTTTTTGTTTTGGCCCATTTATTGCCCATCCTAATTACCCCGAGGCGGTGGTTGGATTTCTCCGCCACTTCCAATAGGCAGGGACTGAGTAACATGTAAGGCCCGAACCGGGTAAGGGTGACATTTAGTGAATTAGTTGGACTCGCAAAAGGTAGACCTTCCGGGAGACGCCTTTTAAATCGGCTGTCTTCTTTCCCGACTGCCGGTGGTGGGATGTTAATTCATGGTGTGTAACAATACAGACTGCGGTGTCTGTATCTATACAGTCCCAGTCAGGGGCTGGGGGGTCGGGGGGTACGATGGGATTTTGTAGACATTTATTTGAGTTTATGGTAGGTGAAAAGACAGACACAGGATCCGGCCCTGTGGAACAGAGGGAAGTTGGTTTAAAAGTTTGACGTGACCAGAGGGCAAGGGCGATCAGGACAGAACGGGACAACTAAAGAACGTGGTTGAGAGGGGATTTTAATGCAGGTACAAACTGACCGCTAATAGCTTGCATTTATATAGCGCCTTCAAACACGGGGAAACACCCTATAGCGTTTAATAGTAGCCAAGCAAGACACAAGCATTGACAGTGCGCCGGAGGGGGTAATTGGAGCAAATAATAAAAAAAAGCTTGGTCAAAGGTGAATTGAAAACAGACTCTCCTTTTTTAAAAAAAAAAATCGTAAATGGAGGAAACAGTAGCCAATTTGGGCACAGCAAGCTCCCACAAGATGAGGGGATGGGCTGTTTCCCGTGTTGTTGGATAAACATCGGTCAGAACTCCTTCCCAAACGCTGACATCGAAGTCTGGGAGCAGACGGGGGTTTTAAATCCGCGCGCCGCTGTCAGTAACCACCACCACCCCGCCCCGGGTTAGGAAACAAATCCTCAAACCTACACAGCCTGCTGCTGGCCCAGAGGAGAAGGGAAACACCACTGGCCGAGCCTCGGCTGGGCTTAGGAGTTAGCAACTTCAAAAATACAAGTTAGTTCACGCCAGCAAAAGAACGTTTTAAAAGGTGGCTTGACTGTAAAGTCGAATGACAAACTAGTCATTTTCCCTACAGCAGAATTCTATCATTCCCTTATCAAAATTCCGCGTTCTGGACATTTCGGCACAACCTCAAACCACGGGGCGGGGGGGGTAGTGGGGGGGTAAGTTGCTGTTGGGTGTTTTTTTTTGGGGGGGGGGGTGTGGGGTGGAGGGAAGTCTCTCACCTTCAAGAGGTATCGATCCACTATTTCCAGCCCGCAGCTACTGCAGGTATTTCTCCCGGTTCTGGAGGAGATCATCGACTGTGGAGACAAGGAAGGCGAGGCCGAAGTGACTGG
Organism: Carcharodon carcharias; assembly: GCF_017639515.1. Classification (NCBI taxonomy): domain Eukaryota; kingdom Metazoa; phylum Chordata; class Chondrichthyes; order Lamniformes; family Lamnidae; genus Carcharodon; species Carcharodon carcharias. The sequence goes on from NC_054482.1 coordinate 117,375,660, forward strand.
GGAACAGGAATCCTCTTTAACAACCCGGTCAGAATTAGTCTAAAAAAGATACACACACACACACACACACACAGAACGGGGAAAAAAATAATAATAAAATCAGCTCTCGAGTGCAAATTGGTCTCAACAAATATCGAAATTAAGAGAAGATAGGGGCTGGGTACCAAACTACAAGTGCTCCTCGGCTTCCGAATTCTTCCACAGGGGATGGAGGAGAGTGTTTCGGGGTCATCCGACATGGTTTTTAAACTGGAAAAAGAGCAAGGATTTGGGGAGAGAGCTTCCAGCTCATTCTGAACTAATTGCGTGCATGAGTCTTTTAACATCAACATTTCTCTTTCTCCCTCCCCTCTCCACACACAAATATCAACCACTCGCCCCGTTCACCATGACAACGCGTGTGATCATTAAAAAGGTGCAATTTGGAAAGTAAATACCCTTGATTCAGTTTATATATATATATATAAAAAAAACAAGACAAGGCACTTGAGGGAATCGTTAAGCATTCATTGCGGTTCAGGGGCTATTCTGGTCAAGTATTTTCAGACAGCTCCCTTCCCCTCAAGTTGCACAAAGCTTTTCATTTATACCAATTCCTAGCGCCAGGTCAAATCAGATTGAGTAAGAATTCTACACCCCCCCTCCCCTTTTCAACAATTAAATCAGTCCTTGTTCCATCCAAAACGCCTTTGAAAGGGTAACCTAGAGGTGAAGAGGTTTAATAGGGGCACTTGAAAGATAATTACAGCTAGTCCAGTCCGGTCAGGTCTGCTCGATTGACAATTTAAAGAAAAGGAGGGACAATTAATGGTGCAGGTGATTCGCGTTAACTATCCTGAGGAGATCAGCTCTCCCGACTTACATATTTAAACAAAAAAAAAAACCGGCACGGCTCCCCCTTCCTACCCACCCCACCAACCACCTTCCCGGAAAGAAGGGAAGGATGTTCAGTTTTATTAATCCACCAACATTCCTCTTCCCCCCCCCCCCCCCCCCCCACCCACCCACCCACCCACCCAATAAAGGATCGAAATATTTAGACGGTGTGGGTTTAGGTTAGAGTTGAGGACTATATCGCGAGTTCCAGAGGTGGTGGTGACTGGTTACACAGGCGAGCTGCCCGCTTTCTGTTGGGGTGCTAATAAGCTTCAGTAAATTCTGCACCGCATTAAATCCGGAACGGGGCTGTTTGCTCCCTGAACATGCAAACCGGTTTAAACGCGATTTACAATGGAGCAATGCTTTGGCTAGATTAAACCCCTAATCCAATTATTAAACCCATCACATTGGCTCAATACCCACTATTCACAGCACAGTAATATCTTGTATAGTTAACCAACACCCCCAACTCCACCCTATACGTTGTTATTCACTGTAGGGATTACCCCCAACCGGATTGTGTGGAACCCCCACCAGCCAGAAATCTAGAGCCTCGGATTATTTCACTCCTCCTAGTGTTGGTTCTTAACCCCCACCACTGCGGGGGGAGCGGAGGAGGAGAAAGAGACAGATTCGATAACTACATCGATTCTGGCAACCATCTGGGCGACACTTTTTCTCCGAAAACTGTCGATCTGTTTGACAGGAAGAGACTTTACGGAGCACATCTGCGAGCAGGAAATTACACCCCCGCGCCCCGGATTCGAATGCTCCGTTTGGTTTAATAACCCCTTAATAAAAAGTAAAGCGAACTCCTCTTACCTTCTGCAAGCGCGCACCAGCCGTATAGTTCCCTTTGCCTTCCATGTGACACACCAACAGCTCGGTACTCTTCCAGTACATTGCATTCAAAACTCGTATCCCACTCGCATAACACACACACACAACACACACTCAAAACACACTCAAAACAAAATCCTTCCTCGTTGGAGGGCGGAGGCTATTTGAAAATATTTGCCTTGTTCAAAAACAATTCCTTTCCAATTCCTTCCCGGTCCGAGTTTCAACTGCTCCCGGCGCTTGAAGAAAGGGTTACCTGGCTAGATGGAACTTTAAAAAGTGTATTTCTTCGCTAACCACACCTCTTCAACGTAGGTACAGCCCTTAGACATGTAAGAGTTTTAATTCACATTACACAGAGGAAGAACTCTGGGGGGTGGGGGGACTTTTCTCTCCCCCCCCCCGCCTCCCCTCTCGTGCCCAACCAACAACAAGCATTATCTCATGGGCTCTTATCTCTCATCAGCTGCACAAGTCTACTGAAATCTAAACATGGACTCATGTTACGTCCCGCAGCCTTTACAAGGGAAGCAAGCCAAATAAAAACATTTACAGTCACTGCACGGCATAGTCCCTGCCCACTACCACCACTCCGCATTCCCGGAGGTAGCTTTCCTTTTCAATTAAAAAAAAAGGGGAGACCAGTAGAGGACCCTCTGATTAGTAAGTTACAGGTTTGTGTGACCGACTGGCTGTTAATAACTTTCCATTAATGGGTGACGAGCATCTGAACCATATTAATATTATTTTAATCCAGGCGGTTTCAAGTAATGCCCACGAGGAACTGAGCGTTAATAATTACAAATTATGCGACTTTCTCTTTAAGATCGCAGGTCCTGATGAACACAATCGCATCCCTTCATTTGCTTCTCCCTCTTCAAATATTTCTAAACAAAAACCTCTGTTTTCTTGTGCGGTTGTGACTAACAGATTGTCTCAGTCCGTTCAGACACACCTGGAGTAGTTTAAGAGTTAAACAACACCACAAACACTCGTACTGGCTGCTCTAACTGGGATGTTTCGCTACAGTTTAAAGGACGCTACGGATAAATTAAAGTTGGTGTCTGGAGCCAAAGAGTCGTCCACTGAGTCGCTCGTGCTCAACATCTGACCGGTGAAATGCTGCCTGTATACATTTTCCCCAAAAATGAGAAGTGATACCCGTTCGGCTTCTGGCGTGCGAGTTAAATCCTCAAGTCATGCTGAGTCTGAACATCGGCTCAGTCACTGGCTTTCCCTCACATACACACACGTACACACTGGTACAATTCTTTACCCAGTCAGTATCGGGAGTCTTTCAGTTTGCAATATATGTAGATGTCTACATTCTACCGTAAAAATATATTGCTGAAACATTGTGTCCTACATAAGTTTAACTTTCTAAAATATATTAGGAATTCTGAAAAAAAATCGTCCATTATACCATTCCACTGTATCGAAACCCTCATCCAAACTGTTTCTACTGGCAGGAGATTACACACATTTGGCAAGAAATTAACGATGAAAATGAGGTTCTTTTTTCAATGCGGGGCGGTGAAAGTAATTTCGATTGTAACCTTCAAAAAGGAATTGGCTACATATGTACTGAGGAAAGAAATTTCTAGGCAAAGGGCGGGGTTGGGGGGGACTTGGCCCTTTCCAAGAACTGGCACGGGCAACGATGGGCTGAATGGCCTCCTTCTTCTGTGCTGTGAGATTCCATGTGTTCATGGCAGGATTTTCTTGACGGTTACATATAGTTTGAAACTATAATGTGATTATATATTGGGGAAGACCCCATTTCAGGTTGAACTCCTCATAAGCTCATGAGGCTGACGCTCTCTCATGCTTCTTTTTAAACAATGCACCCGCCTCACTCCACCCCACCCCGTAATAAGCCGGTACGAAGCTGTAACTTCACATCTCTGCTGCACAAAATCAATCGGGATTTTAATTTAATTGTTAACGGTACTGGAAAATTCGCATTTCAGTAACAATTTGGGGGCCAAGAATGTATAAAGGAATAATGATTGTGTTCACTCTAATACCCCCCTAGTGCAATTAGGTTGCGTGAAGAGAGGGAACTCGCCAGCTGCCTGCTGATGAGGGAGGGAGTCATTCTGGGAGCACAAAGGCCCATCATTATTAAAACTGTTTTGGGGGCATTTTTATTTAAATTTATTGAAATATTTCGCAGAATGGAGGAGAGCTTTATCAGCGGCAATAATTACAACCAGGATCCGGAAAAGGTGGAATTAATATTCTTACCACACTGAGATTCACAGTGGTAAGATTAAGACGGGCTTTAGCAACCTTTTATTAAGCTCAGCGGCGTCCTAAGCAGAGATTTCAATCAGCACAATATAAACGCGATAATATATATATTTTTAGTCATTCATACGAACAACAACTGCATGAGGGAGCGAGTTCGATAACTTCCACTGCAACCGCCGAACTAATTACCACTGAATGTTTCTTCAATCCACCAACTTTTCTTTTAAATTGCAAAATGGTGATCATCTTTTTTTAATCAACTTAAACGCTATACCAGCTGCATATGTGCATATATCATATATATATATATATAGGTGAGTTGTGAGGTGCGGTTTGGGGGAGATTTATGTAAGTAATTGTGGAAACAATAACATATCCTTGTAAATCAAAATGGGCCGAAGATCATTTAGAGAAGGTGGACATTTGGACAAACCTCTAATGGTTTCATACGGTCCCCAAAATGGCATTTATTCTGATGATATGGATTGATTTGTAAAGCAAGGAGCAACTGTAATGCTTGTTTGCCTTGCTGGCAGATCGGTGCTTTACTGTAATTACTGGGTCCGCTGAGGTGCGGAGTAAATATGTTTGCCTTTTAAAAGATCAGTTCTGTTCTTAGGATATCGAATTTAAGGAGCGATGAACAGACGAAGGTTTGGTGGAAATATCCCACATTTAATATTTGCACCTTATTGTTGGGGCAGTGCCGTGAAACCAGTAGTTTGTGATGTTTATTATACTGAATGTAACTTTTTGATCTCGGTGTGTGTTTTTTTTCTCTTGCTTGTACCGACCCTGATTGTAATCCCACCATATCCTTGCTGGCTGAGTTACCTTTAACGACATTCGACACTTTCGCCTTTCTGCTATGTATAATTTTAAAGAAAACTTTACTGACAGTTTTCTTGGAAGATTTTTTTTTGGGGGGGGGGGGTGGTGGTGCGGGTCGGTGTTGGGGGGAGGCGCGTTTCTCCATTTCAAATAAGCCAAAACTGTTTCCTCACAAATTTCTCAAACTGACAACTGCTCTCTAAAAATACATTCGATAGAAACGAACGAACCGACCCAGAAACGCGTTGGGAAAATTGGAATGGAATATTTATATTTTTTTAAAAATCCTCCGTCGTTGAGAATTTCGTGAAAATTTCCCCGCTCGCTTAATTTTCCCAAAAGGGAGTGTTGGCAACACGGTCAATTATCTTGCTGATTTAAACACTTTAAACGCACACAAATGCCGCTGCCCTGCACCCATTGAGGCTTCAGTTCAGAGAAATTCTATTGTATTAATATTGGAATTTCCATGGTGCGGGCGATTTAAATATTACTTTCAGATTCTTTGTAAAATCCGGTTGTGTGCTTTAAGTGCTGCACTGTGAAGCATGCTACCGCTTGATGCTGGGACAATCTGAGGTGCGTTTTACTTAATAACAAAACTGGTTTCATGCTGACTGACTTCGGATTACATTTCTCGGAGAATCTAACGTTCAAATGGAATAATGCTTCACAACTTGAGTTAATAAAAAGGAAAGGCGGTGTCATCACCGGAAAAAAATGTGGTTTGAAACTTATTTTCAATTGATTTCTATGATTTATTTTGATACATTCTCTTCCCAGTGTCGCTTTTACTTCGATGTTTTTCTAGGAATTCACAGGAAAAATTTACCACCTTTCTCCGTTTTTATTCTTCTAAATTCATGCAGTGAACTTTTTATCTGCTCGTTATAAAAAAAACCCTTTATTTTCATATTTTAAATATTATTTCCACTCTTTTTATTTCCTCCATCTAACCCGGTATAGTTTGTCCGTCCAGACTAGATCACCGAGTGATGCTAAATGTTGGTGAGGGGAACCAAGTTGTATAATCGTGCAAGTGTGGCCAGTTAAACATTGTGCTGTTGCAATTGATATCGCTTTGCTTACATGTCAAAGGTCGATGTCTCAGGATCGGGAAACACTCCGTATCAGAGCAGCTCCATGTAACAATTAAGCCAGACCGTGACATTGGCGATGCTGGAACAAAGGAGCTTTTGAACAAAATAATTGTATCGGCGCTCACCCCTCTTAAAGCAGGAGAGAGAGAGAGAAAAAAAGAGCATTGATCTAAAACTGGGATGCGTGAACAACACCTAGACGGAATTTTTTAAAAGTGTAGTTCGTGTGTAAGAGTGTGGGGTGGATAGGGGGTGGGGCGGCGGGGAGACAGGCTGGATGGATCAGGAAATCTATTCCTGTTCCTCATTGTCCCTGTGTTCGAAAACGTACAACAGAGACACAAATAAATCCCAGAACATCATCACCAGATATTGCAATTTAGAGGGAGGGAGGGAGGGCACTCCTCAGTAGAAGCGCCAATTTTTTCCGGATAAAGAATCCAGTTTTCAGAAAATGTTGCTGTCGAAAGAAATCCATTCCTTGTGTTCTTAAGTGATTGAACCGAGGGCTAGAACCCGTGCCCCCCCACCCCTCACTGCAAAATGTAGCTAACATGTTGGCAAAGATGATGATAAACGCCTCAAATCGAGAAAAGTGTTTTTTTTTTGTGTGTGTTTTGTTTCCAACCAGGAGTTAACACGATTCACTGAGCCAGCAAATAAAAATTGCTGGAAAAGCTCAGCAGGTCTGTCAGCATCCGTGGAGAGAGAGAGAGAAACAGAGCTAAATGTTTCAGAACCCTGGAAACGTTAACTCTGTTTCTCTCTCCGCAGATGCCGACAGACCTGCGGAGTTTTTCCAGCATATTTTTTTGCTGTTTTTTTGCTTCGTTTATTTCAAATTTCCAGCTCCTGCAGCATTTTGCTTTTGTGTTCAAATAATCAGCTTTTTGGTCAATGTTTCTCTCCCCCTCCACCCCCACCCCCCCACCCCCCACAACCACCAACCTCCCCCCACTCCCCTGAAAAGTGAACAGAACTGCCACCTTCTTTAAATGGAAGGGATGCAACTCTCAGAAGGAAACCAATCCAACATTCAGACGATCACACCGTCACCGAGTAGCGAGCTAATCGATGGCTCAAGTTTAATTTCCTTCTTGTCTAAAGTTCCAGTTGTTTAGAAGACAGCCGCCTGGGATTCTGTGGAAAGGGGACTGAAGCAGGGTGGTTTACATCCACTGGGAAAAATGCTTAAGTAAACATGTGGGCTAGTCTGATATCCTTGCCGACACGTGTGTGTGGTTTAAGGAACCAGCCCGAGCTCAGCGAGTAATACACTCGCCGCTTAAGCAGCCGCTGCGGGCTGAGTCCCATCCACAGACTATAGTGCATAATCCAGGCTGCACTATCAGAGGGTCAGTTCAGTGCTGAGGGAGGCTGCCCTGTCAGAGGGTCAGTACTAAGGGAATGCTGCCCTGTGGAGGGGCTGTGTTTTGGTTAACTGAGGCCCGTTCTTCCTTCTCAGTGGATATAAATCCCATGGCACTACTTCAAAACAGAACATGTTGTTTTCCCCAGTGTCCTTTCTTTTATACATTTATGGGATGTGGGCATTACTGGTTAGGCCAGCATTTATTGCCCATCCCCAACTGCCACTTGAGAAGGTGGTGGTGAGCTGCCTTCTTGAACCGCTGCAGTCCATGTGGTGTAGGTACACCCACAGTGCTGTTAGGGAGGGAATTCCAGGATTTTGTCTCAGTGACAGGGAAGGAACAGTGATATATTTTCAAGTCAAGATGGTGGGTGTGTGGCTTAGAGGGGAACTTCCAGGTGGTGGTGTTCCCATGTGTCTGCTGCCCTTGTCCTTCTAGATGGAAGTGTGGTCGTGGGTTTGGAAGGTACTGTCAAAGGAGCCTTGGTGAGTTTCTGCAGTGCATCTTGTAGATGGTACATACTGCTGCTACTGTGTGTCAATGGTGAGGGAATGACTCTTTGTGGAAAGGATGCCAATTAAGTGGGCTGCTTTGACCTAGATGGTGTTGAGTTTCTTGAGTGTTGTTGGAGCTGCATTCATCCAGGCAAGTGGAGAGTATTCCATCACACTCCTGACCTGTGCCTTATAGATTGGGGAATCAGGAGGTGAGTTACTCACTGCAGGATTCCTAGCTTCCAACCTGCTCTTGTAGCCACAGTATTTATGTGGCTCGTCCAATATGTACAATATGTACTCTCTAATCAACATCAGTAAAACAGATTATCTGGTCATTATCAAATTACTGTTTGTGGGATCTTGCGGTGTGCATGTCAGCTTCTGTTTCTCCACATTCCAACAGTGACTACACTTCATTGGTTCTAATGTAGTTTGGAATGTCTTGAGATGGTGAAAGACACTGTTGAACCACAAGTTTTTATGAATGGTTCCTTGTGCAGGAGTAAGATTTTGATGTACAGGCACTTTCTTAGACTGTTGTTGAACAAATGTCAAGAAGGGATGTTGCAGAAGGAATTAACTTGCATATTTATGGGAATAAAATGGCCACGAAAATATTGAAACAGCCAGATGGGTTGGCTTGTAATCATTTACAGAGGTGTTCCAAAGAGCAAAGAGGCTTCCAGCAAAAACAATGCTCCAGGGGTTAAGGGGTTTTGAATAATGACGGTCAGAATTTCACCTGGCCAACATGTCTTAGACATTTCTACATCTGAAAATTGCTTGATACCAAAGTCTTATCAAACAAAGTCAAGGTTTTTTTAAAAAAATAAGGAAAAGCTCAAAACTCAAGTTAAAACAATTAATCAGTCATTCATCCCATCATAGTTACAGCAGAAAATGGCTGCCAATTTGCTGACATAACACAGTCACTGAACTTGAAAGTAACTCATTGGATGCCAAGCATTTTGAGATGCTTCTGAAATGATGTAATGACAGACTTACACTTGTACAACTTTTCCTTCTTCACTATATCTCTGCACTCATTATTCTCATTTTATCAGTATCATTTACCACTCATCATCCCTTTCTTCAACCTACTAATTTTACAGCCAACCGTTCTGAAACAATTGTGCTGTTATTACAGAGGGGGAATCTAGGGTGATTCTGTTTCTCCCTTTCTAGTTAAAATGAATGCTAGTCTCCTGTTAAATAGTTTTCTTTACTTTTTTTGTTGGACTGGCTTTTTTTTGGATTAAGGATATAATCAAAGTGTTTGCCTGAAAAATCAAAGGGCCTGTAAATGGTACACAAATGTTACAACCTCTATCCCATCAAAATAATACAATTCTTATCTTTTCATTTCTGCTTTAAAAATTATTTAATCTGTGCCACTAAATCATTATTGAGACAGCCTCTATTTTCGACATAATTCACAATAGTTTCCATTTTTGCAGACCACAATTTTATTATCAGCAGCTGTAATTGTGTGTTAAGGTTTGTCATAATGAGGTAAGTATTTTACATTATGTTTTTCTCTCTCACGTTCTCTCCCTCTCTCTATCTCTCTTAATGCTTACATCTACACATGCACTTCTGTCAATTTTTTCCATTATAAATTCCTATGTAAACATGTCACATTGTAATTTCACTCACTGTCCAATGGTGGTGCTGTAGCACTTTGGTTTTGCATCTGCCTGGTCCTCAGCCAGTACTGTAGTGTCTGCTTCCCAAACTGCTATGCGTCTTGGTATTTAACTGTAAATAATATCAATTTGAATATTACACAAACAAAAAGACAATGTAAGAAGAGGAGATATCCAGATCCAATGATGGAATAAAAATTACACTTTAGTTTTAGTACCAAGGTGGTCAAAATTTTGGTTTATGGACTGGTTTTTTAGATATAGTATAAATAGTTCACAACATTCCTCGGTCTTCATCAGACAGCGCTCTCTGTGCCTCAGTATGTCCAGTCAACAACGCCAACATCTCAAACTTCTTTAGTACAGGCTTTAAACACCTCAGTTTTCTTGGTGTTTCTCTGGCAAGTTTGGTTCCTTCTGTGTGCACTTTTTAGTGTCCCAATTAATGCAATGGCATGAATTTCTGAGCATGCTGAGCTTGATAGGGCTTAAACGATTCATTTAAAATGGGACAAGGATTGAGTTTTAAAAAAATACAGGTGGAAATTTTGGCTAATGTGTTAACACATGCAGTGCAATTAGTTCATAAAAGGAATTAAACCCTTAAAATTCAGCACAGATCCACAAAGGAAGTTATTTACCAAGTTGCAAATGTGCTTCATGATATTAAAGAAAAGAAAGACTTGCATTCATACTGCACCGTTCATGACCTCAGGACATCACAAAGTGCTTCACAGCTAGTTAATTACTTATGAAGTGAGGTATTTACTTTAGAACATAAGAATTGTGGCAGATAAAGTCCCATATAAACAGCAATGTGCTGATGATCAGATAATCTGTTGTAGTAACGTTGGTTGAGGAATAAATGTTGTCCCTGGGACAGAGGGGAACTCATCAGCTCTTTTTTGAAAAAGCAGTGCAGAATCCTTACATTGAGCTGTGAGGGCAGAAATTACCTCTGTTTAATATCATATCTGGAAGACAGCATCTCCGACAGGGCAGCGCTCCCTCAGTACTGACCCTCCGATAGGGCAGTGCTCCCTCGGTGCTGCCCCTTTGGACAGGGCAGCGCTCCCTCAGTGCTGACCCTCTTGACAGGGTAGTGCCTCCTCGACACCACCCCCTCCACCCCCCCCCACCTCCCCCCCGGTGCTGACCCTTTGGACCAGGCAGCGTCCCCTAGGTTCTGATTCTCCAGACAGGTCAACGCCCCCTCAGAACTAGGAGATAAAAAAAAGTAGAATTACCTGGAAAAACTCAGCAGGTCTGGCAGCATCGGCGGAGAAGAAAAGAGTTGACGCTTTGAGTCCTCATGACCCTTCGACAAAACTAGTTCTGTCAAAGGGTCATGAGGACTCGAAACGTCAACTCTTTTCTTCTCCGCTGATGCTGCCAGACCTGCTGAGTTTTTCCAGGTAATTCTGTTTTTGTTTTGGATTTCCAGCATCCACAGTTTTTTTGTTTTTATCTTATTAGATAAAAAAAAGTGCTGGAAGTACTCAGCAGGACTGGCAAAATTTGTGGAGAGAGAAACAGAGTTAATGTTTTGAATCAAGTATGAATCTTCTTCAGAACTGAAGGGAGTTAAAAATGTGACGGGTTTTATGCTGTTGAAAGCAGGGAAGGGAGGAAGAACAGCAGTGAAGGTTTGGGATAGAGGGCAAGATGTCATGGAACAAAAGGCAAAGAGAGTGGTCATGGTTGTAGTAAAGAAATAAAGCACTGGTCCGGAGTGAATGTGAATGGCAGAGGAAAGGACAGCTCTGTGTGAAAGCAAAAGCGTGAACAACAAAATTCAAACCAGCAGACGGCAAGAAAACAGAATCAAAATGGGGGACAGCATTAGCGGGCTGAAATTATTGAACTCCATGTTGAGTCCAGAAGGTTCGAAAGTGCCTAACCGGGAGATGAAGTGCTGCTCCTCCAGCTTGTGTTGGGCTTCATTGGGATGGTGCAGCAGGTCGAGGACAGAGATGTGAGCATTAGAGCAAAGGCGATGAACTAAAATGGAAAGCAACCACAAGCTTGGGGTGTCATGTTTTTGGACTGAGCAGAGATGTTCTGCAAAACGGTAACCCAATCTGTGTTTGGCCTTAGCGCAGAGGAGGCTGCATTTTGAGCAGCGATGACAGTGGACTTCAATGGAAAGAAGTACAAGTGAATAGTTGCTTCACTTGGAAGGAGTGTCTGGGGCCTCAGATGGTGAGGAGGGAGGAGGTTAAAGGGTGATATCACCACTTGCGGTTGCATGGGAAGGTGCCAAAGGAAGGGAATGAGGCGTTGGGGGTGATTGAGGAGAGGGCCAGGGTATCATGGGGGTGGACAGTCCCTTCGGAATGCTGACGGGGGTTGGGGGGGTGGAGTGGGGGGTGGGGGGGAGATGCATTTGGCGGTGGCATTGGCTGGAGGGGGTGAAAACGATGGAGGACAATCCTTTGGATGTGGTGGCTGGTGGGGTGAAAAATGAGGGTGAGGGGAGAACCCTCTCCCCTTCCTGGTAGGGAGGGGCCATCGGAGTTGTCCAGCCTGGATTATGGGCTCTGCTTTCCGGAGTGGGGTCAGGGGCATTTGTCACTGAGGTTATTTGTGAGTTTTCATTTGCAAATCAAATTTTAAAGCAGAGAGAGAGAGAGAAAAAAAAATCACAAACCCTGTGCTCAGCAGCCCTGGGTTTGCCCACAAGTGCAGCTGAGGAATGGGCATCAAACCTTCCACTCTCCAGTCACTCAAGGTGCCAGACTCCGGTCTGAATAACGCGGTGGTGGTCGAACTGGTCAACTAACCTAAGCAAGACCCATGTCCCACCCAACAAGACCCATGTCCCACCCAACAAGACCCATGTCCCACCCAACAAGACCCATGTCCCACCCAACAAGACACATGTCCCATCCAACAAGTCCCATGTCCCACCAAACAAGACCCATGTCCCACCCAACAAGACCCATGTCCCACCCAACAAGACCCATGTCCCATCCAACAAGACCCATGTCCCACCCAACAAGACCCATGTCCCATCCAACAAGACCCATGTCCCACCCAACAAGACCCATGTCCCACCCAACAAGACCCATGTCCCATCCAACAAGACCCATGTCCCACCCAACAAGACCCATGTCCCATCCAACAAGACCCATGTCCCACCCAACAAGACCCATGTCCCACCCAACTCATACCGCTCTCCTTCCTCGACAGAGGCTTCATCCTGACGGGGAGCTTTGCCTTGCTCTCTACTCTAGCTGCCTTTGTGGCGGAGCGGTCAGCGCGGGCCGGACACACGGGCGAGGGGGGGTGGTTGGGGGGGGGTCTCGAGGACAAGAGCCGCGTGGTCAGTGCGCGCGCGAGGACAGAGCCCTTGGTCAAGCAGCAGGTGGGGCGGCCAATTAGCAGCGGCGGACAAGAGCCGCGAGCCCCGCGCGCGTGGTCAGTGCGCGCGCGAGGACAGAGCCCTTGGTCAAGCAGCAGGTGGGGCGGCCAATTAGCAGCGGCGGACAAGAGCCGCGAGCCCCGCGCGCGTGGTCAGTGCGCGCGCGAGGACAGAGCCCTTGGTCAAGCAGCAGGTGGGGCGGCCAATGTGGCCAACCAAGTGGGCAATTCGGACAGGACACCTTCAGCCCTTTAGGTAATTATAAGAGGGACATTGTGCATCGTGGAGATATTACCAGCACATGGCAAGGTTACAAAGAAGGAATTAGTTCACATGTGGTAATGAAAACCCTGGGTACATTCCCCCCAATCCTGTCAACATCTACAGCATCAGCGAGGGGAACCTGGCTTAACCGGCTCCGCTCCGTGAGTTAAATTTAGTGCATTGTGTCAAACGCCTGTGTACCGTTTTATGCTGTCAATGGAGCATATCTTATCCATCGCAATGAAATAATACAAATTTAATATTGAAATGTTAACCATTGCACTAAACTGTCCATAAAGAGGAAATCAGCACCCTCCCCTCCCTCTCCATGTGATATACCAAACAGATGGAAACGCCATTCATCTCAACCCTTAGGACAGATACCATATCCTTCGAAACAACTTGCGTTTTATATTGTGCTCTTAACATAAAAATATCCAAAGACACTTCACAGGGGCATAGAAAGACAAATATTGACACCGGGTCAAAGGAGGAGATAGTGGGAAGATTGGCTGAAAAAAAGAAAGACTTGCAATCTTATAATTTCACCACCTCCGGGTGTAGCTCAGTTGGTAATACCCTCACCCTGGAGTCAGAAGGTGTGGATTCTCTTGGAATTCTTCCCGGGACTTGCTGCTCATTTCTTATCTCGCACCAGAGTTTTAGACAAACTTAGTCCTTCCTCTTTCTAGAGATATGTAACACTTATATCTCTTTCAATGGCCTTTCCTGCTACTTATTCCACCCCTTAGGGAGATCTGTATTCCCTAACTGTCCCATTTTAATGCACCTTTCAGCATATTTCTTTACATAATCACAAAGCAACAAGAATAACAACTTGCATTTATATAGCACCTTTAATATAGTAAAACATCCCAAGATGTTTAACAGGAACATTTTCGATAAATACTTTTGACACCGAGCTAATGAAAGAGATATCAGGATAGATGACCAAAAGCAGTTAAAGAGGTAAGGAACATCTTAAAGAAGGGGAGACAGCTGGAGAGCTCATGGTGTAGGAGGTAACATATTAGCATGGATAGAAGATTGGCTGGCTGCCAGAAAGTGGAGCGTATGCATAAATGGGTCATTTTCTGATTAACAGAATGTAACGAGTGGAGTCCCAAGGGGTCTGTGCTGGGCATTCAACTTTTTACAATTGATATCAATGACTTAGATAAGGGGAGTGAAGACATGGTAGTTAAATTTGCAGATGATGCAAAGCTAGGTAGGAAAGTATATTGTGAAGAGGACATGAGGAGGTTGCAGATGGACATAGATGGGTTGAGTGAGTGGGCAAAGATCTGGCAAATGGAGTTTAATGTGGGAACATGTGAAGTTGTTCACTTTGGCAGGAAGAATAAAAAAGCAGAGTATTACTAAAATGGAGAATAGCTGCATAATTCTGAGGTGCAGAGAGATCCAATGCATGAGTCACAAAAAGTTAGTATGCAGGGAGAACAAGTAATAAGGAGGCTGATGGAATGCTGTCCTTTATTATGAGAGGAATTGAACATAGAAGGAAGGATGTTATGCTTCAGTTATACAGGGCATTGGCAAGACTGCATCTCAAATGCTGTGTGCAGTTTTGGCCTCCTTATCTAAGGAATGATGTAAATGTGTTGGAGGTGGTTCTGAGGAGATTTACTAGATTGGTACCTGGGATGAGTGGATTGCCTTATGAGGAAAGGTTGAACAGATTTGGCTTGCTTCCAATGGAGTTTAGAAGAGTGAGGGGTGACTTGATTGAAGTGTATAAGATTCTGAACAGTCTCAACAAGGTGTATGTGGAAATGATGTTTCCTCTTGTGGGCTAGCAGGCACTGTTTTGGAAAGGTGATGGTGTAGTGGTATTGTCACTAGACTAATAATCAAGAGGAACCCCCCAGCACACACACACACACACACACACCACCCCCCCACCACCCCCCCTTCCCCCAGGTAAGGCTCTAGGGACCCAAGTTCAAATCCTGCCATGGGAGATGGTGGAATCTAAATTTAATAAAAATCTGGAATTAAAAGTCTAATGATAACCATGAAATGATTGTCATCAAAACCCATCTGGTTCACTAATGTTCTGTAGGGAAGGAAATCTGCTGTCCTTACCTGGTCTGGCCTACATCTGGCTCCAGATCCACAGCAATGTGGTTGACTCTTAACTGCCCTCTGAACAAGAACAATTAGGGATGGGTAATAAATGCCTAGCCAGTGATGCCCAGATCAAAAATTAGGAGATTCCCTTTTAGGGCACAGATGAGGAGAATTTTTTTCTCTCAGAGGGTTATGCGACTTTGGAATTCTCTGCCTTAGAAGGTGCTGGAGGCGGAGTCACTGAATATTTTTAAGGCTGAGATAGATAGATTCTTGTTAGGTAAGGGAATCAAAGGTTATCAGAGATAGATGGGAATGAGGAAATCCAAACACAAACAGAGCAGCCATGATCTTATTAAATGACGAAGCAAGATTGAGGGGCTGAATGGCCTACTTTTGCTCCTATTTCATATATCTGTATGTTTAGGGAGGGTAATCCCTAGTTTAGGGCCTAGGCATCTGAAAGAGCGGCCCCTGATGATGGAGTGATAAAAATTCAGGATTCTCAAGATGTCAGAAGTGCAGTGATTTTGAGCTGGTGAAGGTTACAGAAATAGGGAGAGGTGAGGTCATGGAGGGATTTGGAAACAAGGATCAGGATTTTAAAATTGAGGCACCAAAATTCTCTCTTGTATCTCTTAAAATGTTGAAGTGAATAGGAAGAGAAATTGGAGAGTGAATAAAGAACAGCTATTCCTGATAAAAAATAAAATACTGCGGATGCTGGAAATCTGAAACAAAAACATAAAATGCTGGAAAAACTCAGCAGGTTTAACAACATCTGTGGAGAGAAGAACAGTTAACGTTTTGAGTCCGTATGACTCTTCCCATATGGACTCAAAACGTTAACTCTGTTTTTCCCTCGACAGATGCTGTTAGACCTAAGTTTTTCCAGCATTTTCTGTTTTTGTTACAGCTATTCCTGAGCTGGTTAAAATTCAAAGTTACCTCCATGGTGGACCTGAGAGAGAATGAGAGGAAATCACAGCATTCTGGTTATAAACCTGGTTTGATTTTTGTCTTGCATCATATAAATTTTAGAAAGTGTATTAAGCTGAGAGGAGACAATGAAAGAAAGACATGCAAGATAGATGGAGACAGAGAGAGAGAGAGAGAGAGAGAGAGAGAGTGGGCCCAGAATGTGTGAGGGAGACAGAGAGAGATTAGGATCAGGGAATGTGAGAGAGTGAGAGTGAATCTTTCTTCATGCTAATATTCAGCTTTCAAATCACTGGCGGTTGAATTTTGAAGTCATCTCATTGCCCCACCTATGTCTTGTTGACATTGGGGAAAGGTCAGTCCTAGCTGCTTATACCTGTGGAATGGAGATTCAGTGGATGATGTTAGAAGGCAGGAGGATCAGCCAGCGATCCTGTGTCAGAACTCAATCATATGCCAGCTGTAAGGCTTTATTGGCACGCTATTTTGGTCAGAATGTGGCAGCTGGGCAGTAAGGTGAAGGGGTGGAGAGGAGGGGGCATTGGAGAATGCAGATCATTGAAGTCACTAGAAAAGAGGGTCAGGTGGAATGCAAGAACAGGCTGTAGGTCACTGTCACTCAGTTATTGCATTACCTGCTTAAGACATTTTTAAACCCTGCTGACTCCGACTGGGGTTTAATATGTGCTTGAGTGGTGCCCATGCGGTAATATTATGTTGTGAGAGTGCTAGCCAAATTGAGCATCAATTGTAAGGGTATTATCTAGAGCAGCCAGGTCCCATCACTAGATATTCACCGATGTAGGTCTTGGTGCAAAGTTTCTGGGATCCCAACCAAAGAGTTGGGTGTAAAACCTGGACTGACACTATTGGAGTTTTCATCTTTCACCTGAGATGTTAAACTGAGGCCTCAGCTGCCTCTCAGGGTGGACTATTTCAAATGGGAATTTGAAAACCAAATGATTCACATGCATTTTTTTTTAAATTTTGTACTGGAGTTAAGATTCCAATGGTTCACAAATTATGAACTTCCTTGTTCTGTTTCTTTTGCAATTTAAACGTTGAGCTTAGTTTGGTTGAGTGGAAACCCCCAGGAACCATCTTCAAAATCTGGAAGATTCTAAATGTGCTTCTGTGTGAAGGGATGACTCCAACCAACCAACAGTCATCCCTCAACCATCATCACTGAAAGATTATCTGGTCATTATCACTTTGTTGTTTGTGGGACCTTACTGTGTACTGTGTACTGTGTCAGACCTGCTGAGCTTTTCCAAGAATTTTTGTTTTTGTTTTGGATTTCCAGCATCCGCAGTTTTTTGCTTTTATCTTAGTGTTTAATTGACTGCCACTTCTCTTCAAGGAATGTCTACCTTGAAGAAGTATTGCTCTTCTCTCCGACAGGATTTACTATAAAAGCAAAAAGCTGCCGATGATGGAAATCCAAAACAAAAACAAAAATACCTGGAAAAATTCAGCAGGTCTGGCAGCATCTGCAGAGAGGAACACAGTTAACGTTTCGAGTCCGAATGACCCTTCAACAGAACTAAGTAAAAATAGAAGAGAGGTGAAAATCCTGACGGAGAGAAGAGCAATACTTCTTCAAGGTAGGCATTCCTTGAAGAGAAGTGGCAGTCAATTAAACAGTAAGATAAAAGCAAAAAACTGCGGATGCTGGAAATCCAAAACAAAAACAAATCTTTCACCCTATTCACCTTCATTGCTTTCTATTCCTCTCCTGGTGTTTGACAAGGTGTTTACTAAAACTCGCTCTCACTGCCATATGTCATTCCTCAGTGACTGTCTCTGTCTCCGACTTACCCCATGTGGATTCCAACTGAAGTTCCAACCCTCATGTTTCGAACCCACCCAGGATTACAGGTATCTCCGGAACAAACAATGCTTCTCGGACTGCTGTTCTCATCACAGTCTGAGATCCACACTCAGTGCCATGCGCCGCCATATGAACACACTCGACCTCTCCCTCCAGCAGCACCGACACATGTTATTTCTAAGCTGTCCTTGCCCCCAGTTTCATTTTATTCTTCGTCTCATCCGACGCCTCAACAAGAAACTTTGTCTCTTTCTTTCAGATGCAAAGGAATGCAAGCTCCGACAACTAATCGACACTAACACCCATCCAGGACCCTCCACCCCTGCCTATCCCTCTGTCCCCATCCCATCTTCCAATCCCAGCCCCAGCCATGTATTCACTATACCCTCTGATCTTCCCCTCTCTGATGCTGAACATTCAGTGCTCAGCAAAGGACTCAGTTTCATACCCTTATGCCCTCATCTCAATGAATTTCGGGCTCGGCACGATGCTGAACTCTTCTTCCGCCGCCCTCATCTCTGTGCTCACTTCTTTGGGCAGGAGTCATCTCCCCGTTCAACAGACCCTTTTACCCGCCTCCAATATTCTCCCTCCACCTGGACCCCTCCCTCTGGATTTTCACCTGCTCTTGATCTTTTCATTGAGAACTGTGGGCGTGACATCAGTCGTCTCAATTTCTCTGCTCCTCTCACCAACTCTAACCTGTCTCTTTCTGAACTTGCTGCACTCTGTTCTCTCAGGTCCAACCCTGACTTTGTCATCAAACCCACTGACAAAGGTGGTGCTGTTGTTGTCTGGTGCACTGACATCTACCTTGCAGATGCTGAGCGTCAACTCGCAGACATTTCTTCCTACCTGCCCCTGGACAGTGACCCCACCACTGAACATCAAGCCATTGTTTCCAGGACTGTCACTGACGTCATCTCCTCTGGAGATCTTCCCTCCACAGCTTCCAACCTCATAGTCTCCCAACCTCGGACGGCCCGCTTCTACCTCCTACCCAAAATCCACAAACAGGACTGTCCCGGTAGACCGATCGTGTCAGCCTGTTCCTGCTCCACGGAACTCATTTCTTGTTATCTTGTCTCCATTCTCTCTCCCCTTGTCCAATCCCTTCCCACTTACATCCGTGATTCCTCTGACACCCTACATCATATCAACAATTTCCAGTTCCCTGGCCCCAACTGCTTCCTCTTCACCATGGACATCCAATCCCTCTACACGTCCATTCCCCCCCCGCCACCCCACCGGATGGTCTGATGGGTCTCCGCTTCTTCCTCGAACAGAGGCCCGAACAATCCCTCCTCCGTCTGGCTGAACTTGTTCTCACACTGAACAATTTCTCCTTAAACTCGTCTCACTTCCTCCAAATAAAAGGTGTGGCTATGGGTACCTGCATGGGCCCCAGCTATGCCTGTCTCTTTATGGGGTACGTGGAATATTCCTTGTTCCAGTCCTACTCCAGCCCCCTCCTACCACTCTTTCTCTGGTACATCAATGACTGCTTCAGTGCTGCTTCATGATCTCATCTGGATCTGGAAAAATTTATTAATTTTGCTTCCAATTTCCACCCCTCCATCATTTTCACATGCTCCATCACTGACACTTCCCTTCCCTTCCTTGAACTCTCAGTCTCAATTTCTGGTGATAGATTGTCCACCAATATTCATTACAAGCCTACCAACTCCCACAGCTACCTCGACTACAGCTCCTCACACCCTGCTTCCTGTAAGGACTCCATCCCATTCTCTCAGTTCCTTCGCCTCCGTCGCATCTGTTCTGATGATGCCACTTTCCAAAACAGTTCCTCTGACATGTCTTCCTTCTTCTTTAACCAAGGTTTTCCACCCACGTTGGTTGACAGGGCCCTCAACCGTGTCCGGCACATCTCCCGCCCATCCGCCCTCACACCTTCCTCTCCCTCCCATAACCATGATAGGTCCCCCTTGTCCTCACTTATCACTCCACCAGCCTCCGCGTTCAAAGGATCATCCTCTGCCATTTCCTTCAAGTCCAGCATGATGCCACCACCAAACACATCTTCCCTTCACCCCCCTGGTGGTATTCCGCAGGGATCGTTCTCTCCGGGACACCCTGGTCCACTCCTCCATCTCCCCCTACACCTCAACCCCCTCACACAGCACCTTCCCATGTAACCGCAGAAGGTGCAATACCTGCCCCTTTACTTCCCCCCTCCTCACCGTCCAAGGGCCCAAACACTCCTTTCAAGTGAAGCAGCATTTCACTTGCACTTCCCTCAAATTAGTCTACTGCATTCGCTGCTCCCATTGCGGTCTCCTCTACACTGGAGAGACCAAACGCAGACTGGGTGACCGCTTTGCGAAACACCTTTGGTCTATCTGCAAGCATGACCCTGACCTCCCTGTCGCTTGCCATTTCAACACACCACCCTGCTCTCTTGCCCACATGTCCGTCCTTGGCCTGCTGCATTGTTCCAGTGAAGCTCAATGCAAACTGGAGGAACAGCACCTCATCTTCCCACTAGGCACTTTACAGCCTTCTGGACTGAATATTGAGTTCAACAACTTCAGATCATGAACTCTCTCCTCCATTCCCATCCCCTTCCAATCCCCCCTTTTCCAATAATTTATAATTCTTTTACAAATATATTTTTCTTTTCCCTCCTATTTTTAAAATTTATTTTGATCTATTATTTCTTTTATCCCATTTCGATCCCTTCCACCCACTCCACCCCCACTAGTGCCATCTGCCACTTGCTCGTCCTGCTTTCTACCCTTAATGTCCCCATTATCACATCCTTTAGATAATATCTCCACCGTCAACACCCCTTTGTCCTTTTGTTTGTGACATCTTTGGCAGTCTCTTCTTGGCCTCCACCTATCACTGGCCCCCTATCGAGCTCTATCTACCAGCTTATATTTCATCTTATTTCTATAAGTCTTAGTTCTGATGAAGGGTCATACAGACCCGAAATGTCATCTGTATTCCTCTCTGCAGATGCTGTCAGACCTGCTGAGTTTTTCCAGTTATTTTTGTTTTTGTTACTGTGTACAAATTGGCTGCCGTTCTTCCCACGTTATAACAGTGACTACACTTCCAAAGAAACTTCATTGTTGTGAAACACTTTGGGACATACTGAGGTCACGGAAGGCTCTGTAGAAATGATTTTTTTTTTTCACATGCAAATGCTTTTCAGCAGGAGCTAGTAAGTAACAATCAGTAGGCAATATCTTCTTGTTTCCCCAAGAGCAGTGATGCTCAAGTTCCAGCATAAACACAACCCCCACCATAGGAGAGCCAAAAAGATGAAATTCACGTTGACAATTGTACGGAATTTTATTTTAAATTTTAGCTTTCCACTAGAGTTATCCAGCAGGAGAGGAATTTCACCCCCCACTCCAAATAACTAGACAACCTCAGATTATATCTGGCGATACAAGCATATCTTGGTAAAGTATCCTATTCAGCTCATGTATCTGCCTCCATCTGATATACAGAGCAAGGGTTTAGTATCTGATCTGCTTACTGATTGCAGCTGTGCAAGGATAGGTGAGGTACACTGTCAGAGATAGCGATCTAAAGGCCATACCTTCTGACAGGTGTAGACAACAGAGATCAGATTTTGAGTTATCCATCTCCCTTTTAACTCTTGAGTTTTATACTTATTTATAACACAGCCTGGCTATGCAAGCTGCACAAGCTTGTGAAATCATTTCTATTTATTTTTGTAAAAATTTTTCGGTCATTATGTTCATTCCTGTTGGATGAGTTGTTTTGGTTGAAGGCTTTGTCCTGACATTCTTTTGGTGGAATTATACAGGCTTGAATAGTGTTCTCTGATGTTACAGTGGAAAGCCAGGGTACTTCTCCCCAGTGGGTGTTTGACTCCTACAGGTTTAACCAAGGACTTGATGATGCAGTGTTTTAGTTGAAGGCCTTGATCCTTGGGCTCAGGTCCAGCATGGGCTGAAGGAATCACAATCTCGAGATCCCAGTACACTATTTGGAGAAGCGTAAGGAGCTCTCTCAGTGACCTGACTAATATTAATCTCTGCATTAACATATGAACAGGTTATCTAGTCATTATGAAATCTGCTGTTTGTAGGAGCTTATTGTGGGCAATTTGGCTATTGCATTTCCCACGTTATAAAAATAATTGCACCTTGAAGTACTTCACTGGCTGCAAAAAAAAGCTTTGTTATGTCCCGAGGGTTTGAAAGACATTATATAAATGCAAACTACTCACCTTCTTTCTTTTCCTGTCACACTGTGAACATCACTCCCAATGGTTGCACCTCTTGCTTATACCCCCATAGGTTGCACTCTCCCTGTCTAGAGTTCCTTCCTTAACCCCAACTCTTCATCATTTGTACTCTTCATTTGTTTATTTGGTGTACTCAAAACTAATAACCTAATTAACAGCCTTTTAAAGGGGCACTGTAACAGAAGTTAAAAACTTTAAAGGAAACTTAACTAAATCAAAATGTCACTCCTGGGTTGATGATGCACTCCAACCCCTGTGGTGTCCACTGGTCATGGAAGCGTTAAGCATACTAGTGGACACCGCACGCTCCCTTTCCAGGAACACCCGGGCTTGAACATAGTCACAGGAGTGGAACAGGCAGTCAGGTCTAATAACCCCCTCAACCACCCACTGCCTGGACTTGTTAATGGCCACCTTGGCCAATCCCAGGAGCACCCAAGTCAGGAAGTCCTCCGCCTTGCCTGCCCTCCTCCGGGTGGCCAAAGATCAGCAGCGTGGGGCTGAAGTGAAACAAAACTTGAGGAGCAACCCCTTCAAACAATGAAATAGGGGCTGCAACCTGGCACAGCCTATTTACACAGGAAACACATATTCCTCAAGGTTGCAGAAAATACAGGCAGCATGGGAGTCGGTGAACCACCTCAATCTTCTGTTACGCGGCACTGCTCTCCATGCCAGATCCCTGATGGGAAAGGGGAGGACTATCTCATAGAGAGCCTCCCACCAGGAACATCTGCAGCCCCCCCCTCTCTCCCCCCGCCCCACCACCTCTGGATAGCAGGACAAATCACCAAGGTATGTTGACAAGGGTGAGGAAGTGGAGGGTCTGCAGCACCCCTTTACAGGAAACCCCTCTGTGCAGAGTGAGGAGGAATGGAGGGAATTTCCACAAGACAGCTCAAATTGTGGGGCTGAGGTCCCCGAGGAAGGTTTTGGGACCGCGGGGCCAATGTTCTTCATCGTCTATATGTTCCCCTTGCATTCTGTTTTCTGAAAGCGTGGGTCCGTCAATCATGTGTATCTTTCGCAGTCCCTGGCAAGGCCTGGATAAGTCAAAATGTATCATGTTAGTGCTGTCTTTTCCTTTTCCTCATCCTCAAAACTGGGGCCATAAATATAAGATTGGATTTATTAATCACTATCGGGAATTCAGGAGAAACTTCTTTGCCCATAGAGTGGTGAGAATATTGAACTCAGTACCACAATGAGTGGTTGAGGAAAACACCAGAGATGTACTTAAGGGGAAATTCTCCTGATTTTTCCACATAGCCCTGTACATTTTTCCCTTCAAGTATTTCTCCAATTCTCTTTTGAATGTTACTATTGAACCTGCCCTTTCAAGCAGGGCATTCCAGATCCCAACAACTCACTGTGCAAAAAGTGTTTTCCTCGTATCATTTCTGTTCTTTTGCCAAGCACTTTAAATCTGTGTCCTATAGATATTGATGCTGACAGGGTTAGATGAAGAGGGTTGAGAGGAAGCACATAAGGGTAAGTGCCGGAAGGAGAGAGAAATGTTACGTTGTAGAACCATGGAACGATGCAGCACCAAGGAGGTCACTTGGCATGACAGGTCCATGCTGATGGCTATGCTCTACACCATCATAGATGGTCATTACCTGGCACTCGTGTGGCACCAATGTTACTTGCCACTTATCAAGCCAGGCCTGAATGTTGTCCAGCTCTTGCTGCATATGGAAGTGGGCTGTTTCCGTATTTGAGCATCCTTTTCTTGATATCACGTGGAGTGACTGGAATTGGCTGAAGACTGTCATCTGTGATGCTGGGGACCCCCAGAGGAGCGCTGAGTTGGCGGAAAATGTTTCAGCCTTGTGCTGGGTTCCCCCATCCTTGAAGATGATGCCTGCACTTGAAGTGACGGCGCTTCAAAAGTATGTCACTGTCTTTGAAGCACTTTGATATAACTTGGGTTGTGAAAGGCACTTTCACAGGTTTTTGTTTTCTTTTAACAAGGGTCCAATATTGAATGTTTGTACAGTGTCAAAACAGATTACAATAGCATGCCTTTAGAGATCAAAATAACTCAAGATCAGCATTATTTCATATCCTCACTCAGGAAAGGCGCTGAGTGCCTGGCACTGGGAAACGGAAGAGTGTCACACTGGTGTAGTAGGAGGTGCTGTTAACGATTGGGATCTGTCAGGGCAGAGTAGAGAGAGATCTATTCTGCATTAATTGTACTATATCTGAGCTTGATAGCTGCCTTCACTTTAAGATGTTCTGCCTGCAAGTGCTAACAATTCTCGACCACAAACATATGTTTAAAAAGAAAGGATTGGATTAGTTATTGAATTTGTTTTATAATGGAAATCTTGACCTGTATTGACCCCATCTAACAGCTCCAAGATTTTAAAGATTCACACTCTTGCTTTTAAATCCCTCCATAGTCTCATCCTATCTATGTAATCTCCCCCAGCCTTCAACTCTCTGAGATCTCTGCACTCCTCAAATTCTGGCCCCTTGCACATCCTTTATCCACCCTAGGTGGTCATGCCTTCAGCTGCCTCGGCTCTAAGCTCTGGAATTCCCTGTTTAAAACTCTCTGACTCTCCACCCACCTCTCCTCCTTTAAGACCCTCCTTAAAACCTGCCTCTTTAAACAAGCTTTTGGTCACCTGGCCGAATATCTCCTTATGTCCTCGGCCCAACCGTCTTCGGCTGTTTCATCAATGACCTTCCTTCCTTCATAAGGTCAGAAGTGGGGATGTTCACTGATGATTGCACAATGTTCAGTACCATTCATGACTCCACAGATACTGAAGCAGTCCATACCCAAATGTAACAAGACCTGGACAATATCCAGGCTTGGGCTGACAAGCGGCAAGTAACATTCATGTCACACAAGTGCCAGGCAATGACCATCTCCAACAAGAGAGAATCTAACCATCGCCCCTTGATGTTCAATGGCATTACCATCACTGAATTCCCCACTATCAACATTTCTTTTTATGCATTCATGAGATGTGGGCTTCGCTGGCTGGGCCAGCATTTATTGCCCATCCCTAGTTGCCCTTGAGAAGGTGGTGGGGAGCTGCCTTCTTGAACCGCTGAGTTCCATGTGGTGTAGGTACACCCACAGCGCTGTTAGGGAGGGAGTTCCAGGATTTTGACCCAACGACAGTGAAGGAACGGCGATATATTTCCAAGTCAAGGTGGTGAGTGACTCGGAGGAGAACTTCCAGGTGGCGGTGCTCCCATCTGTCTGCTGCCCTTGTCCTTCTAGATGATAGTGGTCGTGGGTTTGGAAGGTGCTGCCTAAGGAGCCTTCCCAAGGCTCACCACCACCTTCTCAAGGGCAATTAGGGATGGGCAATAAATGCTGGCCCAGCCAGCGAAGCCCACATCCCATGAAGGAATAAAAATAAAATATGCCTCAGCATTATATTTTGCTTTGATAACACTCCAGTGAAATGCCTTGGTATGTTTTACTAGGTTATAAACACTATACAAGCGTGAGTTGTTGTTGATATTATTTGCTGTTTCATACTAAAAGGTTAAGATTTTTGGCAGTAATCTATTTTGAGCACTCAGGCTGAGAGCCGCACATCAATGTGCAAACCTTCAGAGTTTTCAGAAAATTTTTGGCAGCAATTTCCTGTTTTCAAATTTTATCTGATGCTTTGCTCTGCTGGCTTTAGTTTGCTCGACTGTACAAATAACACAAGTCATGCAACATCTTACACAGTCACTGTATGGAATTTAACGTGTAAATATGATAAAATGTATTCACTTATTTTGTCAGGTGCTTCTGGAAAAGCGACTTGCAATAATGCAACCTGTCACACAGTAAGTTCCTGATTGTGTTTGTACAAAATTACATATTGTGTATTAAAATAAGTCTTGCATACAGTTTACATATGCTGTGCATTTTATACTCACTCCCTGTGTCAGGATCTTTTATTACATCCACTCCCCAAGTTTTGGATGTCACACAATTTCTGTCACAATTTTTGCTGTGATTTTTTTTTTGCATCTCTTTGATTTCCCACGTTGAGTTCAACTCAGTGCTGATTCAGCCCTCTTTACTAAACCACCAAACTAGATGTGAGTCTGGCTCACTGCATTACTACAACTCACCTGCCCTGATTTCACAGAATCACAGAATCTTTAGAGTGTGTAGATAGCCTGGATCATGTTGAGATCAAAAAAGAGCAGGTGTTAAGCGTCTTGAAGAATATTAAGGTGGATAAGTCCCCTGGGCCAGGTGGGATCTACCCCAGAGTACTGAGATAGGCAAGGGAGGAAATTGCTGGGGCCTTGACAGAAATCTTTGTATCCTCACTGGCTACGGGTGAGGTCCCAGAGGGCTGGAGAATGGCCAATGTTGTTCCATTGTTTAAGAAGGGTAACAAGGATAATCCAGGAAATTACAGGTCGGTGAGCCTGACGTCAGTGGTAGGGAAATTATTGGAGAAGATTCTTCGTGACAGGATTTACTACCATTTGGAAGCAAATGGGTATATTAGTGAGAGGCAGCATGGTTTTGTGAAGGGGAGGTTGTGTCTCGCTAACTTGATCAAGTTTTTCGAGGAAATGACAAAGATGATCAACGATGGAAGGGCAGTGGATGTTATCTACATGGATTTCAGTAAGGCCTTTGACAAGGTCCCTCATGGCAGACTGGGATACAGAAGGTAAAGTCGCACGGGATCAGAAGTGAGCTGGCAAGATGGATACAGAATTGACTTGGTCATAGAAGTCAGAGGGTAGCAGTAGAAGGGTGCTTTTCTGAATGGAGAGCTGTGACTAGTGGAGTTCCGCAGGGATCAGTGCTGGGACCTTTGCTGTTCGTAGTATACATAAATTATTTAGAGGAAAATGTAACTAGGCTAATTAGTAAGTTTGCAGACAACACTAAGGTAGGAGGAGTTGCAGATAGCGAAGAGGATTGTCAAAGGATACAACGCTCTCCTTATAGATTGGTTGGAGACTTGGGCGCAGAAATGGCAGATGGAGTTTAATCTGGGCAAATGTGAGGTAATGCATTTTGGAAGGTCAAATACAGGCAGGAATTATACAGTAAATGGCAGAACACTTAAGTGCATTGACGGGCAGAGGGATCTGGGTGTATAGATCCACAGGTCACTGAAAGTGGCAACGCAGGTGGATAAGGTAGTCAGGAAGGCATATGGCATGCTTGCCTTCATCGGCAGGGGTATTGAGCATAAAAACTGGGAAGTCATGCTGTAGTTGTATTGAACCTTGCTTAGGCCACACTTGGAATACTGCATGCAATTCTGGTCGCCACATTATCAGAAGGATATGGAGGCGTTGGGGAGGGTGCAGAGGAGGTTTACCAGGATGCTGCCTGGTCTGGAGATTATTAGCTATGAGGAGAGGTTGGAGAAACTCGGATTGTTCTCACTAGAGCGATGGAGATTGAGGGGCGACTTGATAGAAGTTTACAAAATTATGAGCGGCATGGACAGAGTAGATAGTCAGAAGCTTTTTCCCAGGGTGGAAGAGTCAATTACTAGGGGACATAGATTTAAGGTGAGAGGAGAAAACTTTAAAGGAGATGTGTGGGGCAAGTTTTTTACGCAGAGGGTAGTGAGTGTCTGGAATTCCCGGAAGTACAAAATGTTTTAGTTGTCAGGCAATATGATTGGCGCAGCCTTGGTGGGCCGAAGGGCCTGTTCCTGTGCTGTACTTTACTTTGTTCTTTGTTCTTTATATTGCAAAAGGAGGCTATTTGGCCCATTGAGTTTGCACTGGCTTTCTGAAAGAGCATTCTACCTAGTCTCACTCCCCTGCTTATCCCCATAACCTTGCACATTATTTCTTTTCAGGTAGCAATCCAATTCCCTTTTGAATACCTCAATCGGATTTGCTTCCACCACCCTCTCAGGAAGTTTGTTCCAGGCACCACAACTCTCTGGGTGAAAAATTTTTCCTCATGTCACATTTACTCCTTTTGCCAATTATTTTGAATCAGTGTCCTCTAGTTCTTGATGTTCTCATGAATGGGAACATTTTCTCACTATTTACCCTGTCTATACCCCTCAGGATCTTGAATACCTCTATTAAGTCTCCTCTCAACCTCCTGTTCTCCAAGGAAAACAGTCCCAACCTCTCCAATCTATCCTCATAGCTACAGTTCTTAACCCTTGGAACCATTCTTGTGAATCTCCTCTTGTACTCTCTCTAATGCCTTCATATCCTTCCTCCAGTGTGGTGCCCAAAACTGGACACAGTTCTCCTGATGAGGCCTAACTAATGTCTGATACAAGTTCAACATGACCTCCTTACTCTTGTACTAAATACCTAAGACACTATCTGCTTTATTAACTGATCTCTCAACATTCTCTGCCATCTTCGATGACTTATGTACATATACACTGCTCCTGCACCTCCTTTAGAGACTCTTCCTTTATCTTATACTGTTTCTCCATATTCTTGCTGCTGATATGAATCACCTCACACTTCTCTGCACTGAACTTCATCTGCCACTTGTCTACACAATCCACCAACATTTTGATGTCCCTTTGAATTTCAAGATTATCCTCATCACAGTTGACAACATTTCTAATCTTCATATAATCTGCAAATTTTGAAATCATGCCCTGAACACCACAGTCTAGGTCATTTATATATATCAGGAAGAGCAAGGGTCCAACATTGACCACTACATCCTTTCTCCAATCTGAAAAATAACCATTTATCACTACTTTCTGTTTCCTGTCACTCAGCCAATTTCTTGTCCAAGTGCCTACTTTCTCTTTTATTCCATGAGCTAGAATTTTGCTCACAAGTCTATTGTGTGGCACTGTATCAAATACCTTTTGAAAATCCAAATATGCTACATCATCAGCATTGCCCTTATCAACCTTCTCTGTTACCTCCTCAAAAAAACTCCAGCAAGTTAGTTAAACATGATTTTCCCT
This sequence comes from Carcharodon carcharias, assembly GCF_017639515.1. NCBI lineage: Eukaryota > Metazoa > Chordata > Chondrichthyes > Lamniformes > Lamnidae > Carcharodon > Carcharodon carcharias. The sequence goes on from NC_054482.1 coordinate 117,404,719, forward strand.
TAATGAACCCATGCTAGCTTTCCTTAATTATTCTGCACTTGTCTAAGGGACTATTGATTTTGTCCCGAACTATAGTTTCCAGAAGTTTCCCTACCGACTGGTCTGTAGTTGCCGGCTTTATCCTTGTACCCCTTTTTGAACAAGGGTGTAACATTCACAATTCCCCAGTCCTCTGACACCACCCCTGTGTCTAAGGAAGACTGGAAGATTATCACTAGTGCCTCTGCAATTTCCACTCTCACTTCCCTCAGTACCCTAGGATGCATCTTATCTGGTCCTGGTATCTTATCTGTTTTAAGTAAAGATAGCCTTTCTAACACCTTCTCCTTCTCAATTGTAAATTGTTCTAATGAATCAATTACACTCTCTCTCACCTCAACCTGGGTATCATCTTCTTCCTTTGTAAAGACAGATGCAAAGTACTTGTTTAACACCTCTGCCATTCCTCCTGACTCCACATGCAAGTCCCCCTTTTTATCTCTAATCTGCCATATTCTTTCTTTTACGGCCTTTTTATTATTTAAATGCTTATAGAAGACCTTGGGATTCTCTTGTATATTTGCTGCCAACCTCTTTTCATGCTCTATTCTTGCTTTTCTTATTAGTTTATTCACTTCCCCTCTGGTCCTTCTTTATTTTTCTACCTGACATCTGTTGTACATGCACTTTTTCCTTTTCATCATCACTTCTATCTGTCTCATCATCCAGGATGCTCTGGATTTAATTGTCCTACCTTTCCCCTATGAGGGAATATACCTTGACACTGCCTGCAATACTTTTTCCTTGAAGGTGGCCCATTGTTCTGCCAACATTTGATTCCAACTCACCCGTCTTGGATGCATTCTCATCCCATCGAAGCTGGCTTTCCCCCAGTTAATTATCCCTGCTCTGGATTGTTCCTTGTCCTTTTCCATGGCCAACCTAAACCTTATGATACAATGGTCACTGTCCCCCAGATGTTCTCCCACTGATATTTGATCCACTTGGGCCAACTCATTCCCCAGAACCAGGTCCAACAGTGCCTGCCCTCTCATTGGACTGGAAACATACTGCTGTACAAAATTATCTGGAATGCATTCCAGGAACTCGCGCCCCTCTTGTCCCTTTGCACTGTTCCTATCCCAGTAAAGTTCTCCATTATAATTACTTTATAACTCTTGCACCTATCTGTAATTTCTTTGCAGATTTGTTTCTGTCCATCCCTTCCATTAGTTGATGGTCTATGTACTACACCGATCAATGTTTTTGCACCTTTTTCATTCCTTACCTCTAGTCAGGGAGATTCCATCCTTGACCCCTCTTGACACCCTCTCTTTCCAGTACTGTAATGCCATCTTTAGCCAATATTGACACTAGCCCCCTTTTCTTCCTTTCCTATCTCTCCTAAACACCTTGTACCCAGGAATATTTAAGGCCCAGTCCTGCCCTTCTTTGAGCCAGATCTATGTTATAACAATAATATCTTAGTTACATTTGTCAACCTGTGCCCGCAATTCACTAACCGTATTAATCACACTCCGTGCATTCCTATATATTATATTACATTAACCCTGATTTAGGTTTTTATACTTTCCGCTTTACTCTGACCCCATCTAATGACTGACTATTGTCTAATTGTATCAAACTGTCCAAGTATTCTATTTACCTTGAACCTACTCTCTGAGATAGTTAACATTTCAGATTTTAAGGTTTTAAAGTTTTATTTCTTTTTATTTATTGATCTAACTTAGCTCACATGTCTGAAGTTAGCTGTTAGCACACTGTCACCTACACTGAGCACTCAGCAGCCAGTCAACTTACTCATTTCCTGTGATGTCATGGTTGTTTTCTCACTGCTACCCCACAGCAGCTGAAATGGTGAAATGGTGCACTCCTCACGTAGGCCTCACTCCAATCCCCGGCTTCACTTATTGGTGCTCCTCAGCTCATGACTGTCTCCCACAGGTCCGCTCTGACTCCCAGCAAGGTCAGTTTGCTGCAGGGGATTACATGATTAAAGAAACAAACTGTTGAGTCTTCTTAGGAATTAGTAGCAATTTTACTTATATCGACTCTGACGTAAAGTGCAAATTGAGATGTATTTTTAGATTTAATGTTGCTGTAAAAGGAGACATGCCATTGAAGATTTTCATCTCGCATCCATTTGTTCCCAGAAGTTCAAGAAGGTCCATCACCATCCATTCAGGACAACTCGGGATGGGCAACAAATTTTAGTTTGCCAGGGACGGCCTCATCTGGAGAATTATTTATTTTTTAGTTCTGAGTTTATGTCCCTTTGTTACCAGCTCACCAACCAATGGAAGTTAACTTCATGATTTCAGAATTTTGAAAATACCCATTCAATCATCCCTTAACAATTTATACTGCATGAGGAAAGGGTGCTGATTGGTTGTTAAGTCAACTCTGTTCGAGGCATTGCCACAGAGAATGCAGCAGGGAATTATTGTTCCCCTAACCTCCTAACCCTTGTATATTTCCAATACGTAGATGATATATTTGCTATATTTGAATCTACACCTTAATGCACGCCATCCCACACTCAAATTCACCTTTGAAATGGGACAGTCTAATAAGCTCTCTTTGCTCGACATTCTAGTTGTGAAATCTGCCAGTGGGTTCTCTAGTACAGTCTACTACTGGGACAGGAAGGTTAAGGGATGAAAGCCCACCCCTAGTTACCCTGAGATGATGGTGATGGACCTTCTTGAACTACTGGTAGCAATTTTGATACAACTGAGCAGCTTGCTCAACCACCTCAGAGGACAATTACAAGTCAACCCTGTTGGTGTGTGACTGGAGTCACATATAGACCCAGACTGGGTAAGGACGGTAGGGTTCCTTCCCTATAGGACACTAACGAACCAGTTGGATTTTTATGACAATCCAACAGCTTCATGGTCACTTTTATTGATGGGTCAGTTGGCAACACTCTCACCCGTGAATTATGCCCACTCCAGAGACTTGACATATTCCAGGCTAAAACAGTCCTGATGCTAATTTTGAGAGAGTGCTGAACTGTTGGAGGGGCCGTCTCTCGGATGAGAGGCTAAATCGAGGTCTCAAAAAAGATTCCCCAGTGCCATTGGATACAAGAGCAAGGGAATTCTCCCCCGTGTCCTGGTCAATATTTTTACATCAAGCAACATCACAAAAACAGGTGGTCTGACATGGCTGTTTGTGGGATCTTGTTGTGTACAAATTGGCTCCTGCATTCCCTACGTTACAATAATGTCTACACTTCAAAAGTACTTCATTGTCTGTGAAGTGCTTTGAGAAATTCCGAGGTTGTAAAAGGTGATGTAGAAATTCAATTTGACTGAATTGCTTCAGTTTTATGATTTTCTATTTGCATCTTTCTACTAGTTGTTAATTATTTTTGTACACGGATCTTAAATCTCTCTGCTCATCCACAGTTGGGACGCTTAACTGTGGTCCTGGTTTTAAAAAAAAATCTACCTTTAGCGCAACAAGCGGGTTAAAGTGTATCAAAATCTGTCCTTCATCAGCACAATGTTTAATGGGCTTTGGCCAGTTACAAAAGACATGAGAATGATTAAAGTGGCTTCATCTTTATTGTCATCTATAGTTGGCGCTTTGCCCTGTGCCTGCCATGGGGAGTATAAACAACATCTGTTTGCAGTAGCATACTTGAAAAGCCTTCTCAAGTTTCTTAGGGATTGGCAAGCTAATCATACGCATTCATACCAATGAGATTGGGGATTTTAGATGCAGTTATCCAGAGATAAACTATTATGGTGAACATATGCCCCTTCCAAATTGAATCAAAAAACATTCTGATGGGTGTATATTACCTACTTTGTGATTGTACTCCTTATCTCTTTTCATGTTTCCCCACCGCCCCCCCACCCCACCCATTACGAGCTTTCTTTCCGAAATAACGTTTTTTGGTTGTCTTGACAACCTGTCAGTGGCAAAGCTTCAATAATTTGGGAATGGTTTCAGGACTTGGGCAGTGTGGTGAGGTGGAGAAGTGCAACTGCAGCACGAAAGACTTTGCCTTGGTCTCTGAAATCCCTTGCATGGAGGTTTAATCGAGTTTCGAAGCTAACTGAGTTCCATATGTTAAATATTCTTAAGGACGGGTAAATTTCCATTCAATTTGGACCAAAACTTTAAGTCCATCACTCCCCACAATATTGTGCAGTACTATTGGGATGCTGCACTTTTGGAGGGGTAGTGGAGGAAGGGAGCTATTAAAATTGATTTCTGATTCGGTTTGATTTTGTGGACATGCCATAAATTTTCTGCCCCCCACGTGTGTCCCCCACCTCAGGGGGCGGGGGGATGCCGACATCTCCCTGGAGGCTGCCCTGCCCCTGCAGCAGGCCATGGGCCCTTGGAGCCAGAGGCTTCATGCCCCCACATAGGGGCTTCTGGAAGGAAAAGCTGCACCTGCAACCCAAAGAATGAACCTGGAGGGGCTTCCCCGTAACCGCGCCCCCCCCCACCCCCCCAACCCCCCACCCCTCTTTGGCAGGCCTAACGGCTTTGCCCCTAACAATTCCAATCCTAAATGTACGCTTTCATGTTGAGGCACCCTCACGGTCCCTGACCTTCCTCACCTGCCTCCAACTCTCGCGCTGAGACCGCTGAAGTTCTAGAGCAGCTGGACCACTGATTGGGGTGGCAGCGCCGGGAGTCCGCCCACCTTAATTGGAGCGTGAGCTCGGCGGCGACCGGTCAGGAGGCTGCCTCCGGGTAAGATTGCATCGTTGGCTGTGATGCTGGCAAGCGTGAGCTTGGGACACCCATTTGGTCTGGATATCAGGGCCATGAAGTCCGCGGGAAAATCCGGTCTAATCCTCCTAATTATAAACTCAGGATCCGATATGCTTTATTAAATGCTTTGTATACCAACAGCTGCAGGTCTCTCCGTTCCAGCGGCCCCTCAGAAATTGAGCAGTTGGCATTGGTAGCTGATGTGTGATGATCCTTGTGCTCTCAGGAAAAGCCTGTATTTTCTTTTGGGAAGGTCCCTTTAATTCCAAAGTTAAACTGGGGAGTATTCCGCAAGGGGTGGAATTGACCAGGTGTCTGCCCATTCCACCGGCCTCTTGAAGTTTGTTACTATCCACATCACTATTTACGATACTTCCAAGTTTCACATCACCTGCAATTATTGAAATTGTGCCCTATACACCAAAGTCCAAGTTAATGATGTATATCAAAAAACAGCAGTGGTCTGGTCTTAGTACTGGAATTTGGGGAACTCCACTGTAAAACCCTGATCTTGCTCAACAAACAGCCATTGACCATAATTTTGTTTTCGACCCCTTAGCCTATATTGTATGCCATTTTTATCCCGTGGACTTCAATTTTTCTCACAAGCCTTGAAGATGGGAGGCAGGAGGAAGAAATAGTGAGATGGAAATCAATATGGAAAATACAGAGTTCAGAGTCGTGATTTTTTTTTTGAAAAATATACTTTATTCATAAAATATCTGGAAGAACATTCCAAAACATTTCAAAATCACCATCACAAAAGTACAATCAGATTCCACTTTTACACATGGATCACAAAGTGCTTCAATACAATCAATGAATATTACAATCATTTCAGTATGGTCAATGCAGACAATCAGACAATGGTATTGGAGTTATCAACATACATCATGTTGCACTCTGAGGTGCTTCAATACAATTATAATACAATTAGTATTCAATGCAGACATTCATTTTGAGCTGTACAGCCCGAGGGGCTCTCAACAGTTCCCAGTCCCTCAGTGCACTGTGGCAGAAAGGTCTTAGACAGCGACATTTCCCCATTGTGCCTTTACGGCAGCTGCCCCAAGCTTTAGTGCGTCCCTCAGCATGTAGTCCTAGACCTTGGAATGTGCCAGTCTGCAACACTCGGTCGGAGACAACTCTTTGCGCTGGAAGACCAACAAGTTTCGGGCAGACCAAAGAGCGTCTTTCACCGAGTTGATGATCCTCCAGCTGCAGCTGATGTTTGTCTTGGTGTGTGTCCCTGGGGACAGCCCGTAGAGCACAGAGTCCTGTGTCACAGAACTGCTCGAGATGAACCTCGACAGAAACCACTGCATCTCTCTCCAGACCTTCTTTGCAAAGGCACAATCCAAAAGGAGGTGAACAATGGTCTCTTCCCCACCACAGCCACCTCGAGGGCAACGTGCAGAGGGGGTGAGACTCCTAGCGTGTTGGAAGGATCTGACAGGGAGGGCCTTTCTCACCACCAGCCAAGCTACACCTTGGCGCTTGTTGGAAAGTTCTGGTGATGAGGCATTCTGCCAAATGACTTTGACAGTCTGCTCAGGGAACCATCCCACAGGATCCACCCTCTCCTTTTCCCGCAGGGCCTCTAGGACGTTAGGTGCTGACCACTGCCTGATGGACTTGTGGTCAAAGGTGTTTCTCTGCATAAATTTTTCCATGAGGGACAGGTGGTACGGCAAGGTCCAACTACTTGGAGCGTTCCGCGGCAGCGTGGCCAGACCCATCCTTCGCAACACCGAGGACAGGTAGAACCTCAGTATGTAGTGACACAGTTCAGACTCATGATGATTGTGAGGAATTGGGGGGTAGGAGGTGGAATATCTGAATATATGAAGAAAGTTTAGAATTGTCCCTCATCTGGCTGCACATTTCTGTTCTCGCTGTTGCACATGCATGATGTGACCTCTGTAAGTTGCTAATGATGAAGCAGCCGACCTATGATAGCATGTTATTGGCTTTAGAAGAAGGCCACATCTTACACACATGCAACACCCGAAATATATCTTGGACTTTAAATATAAATTGTGCACATCTCCTGCATAAGCAGCACTCCCATATGCTGTGCAGCTGTTGCGTCTTCCAGGCTTTGCTTGTGGACAGCATGCACAGTTCTCTGATCTTGCTAGGAAGCATCTGAAGATATTGTGGTATCGAAATGCACAAAGGCAAACATTCTAGCCAATTATCGAAGTCACCCAAATTTATTCCTGATTACCCCAACCGCAAAAATCTCTCAACTCATCATTGGATAGTGGATGTGCTGTGGTTATTCATCTAGTAGGCAAAAGAACATGTGCTGTAACTTCAAGATAAATAAGCAATTGAAGTGTTTCCGTGTTGTACTGGAATGCAGGGGTAAACTCACAGGGGATCTCGGCTCTGAGAATTGGCACTGCTAGCCCTGTTTCCGAGTTTGCTCTACTTTGAATGCAGCACTCTCTATTTAAAAGCAGAAATGCTGCATTTGTGCTACAGTTACACCTTTGTAAGTGGTTAACTTTCTACGAGCTGGAATCTGTTCCTCTTGTATATTTTTCCATTTAGTTAAAAGCCTTGTTGACAATACACCTCGTGGCACAGGTGAGGCCTGGCCAGAGCTCTCAGGTGGACACTAAAGATCCCAGAGTTACTAAACAGAAGAACAAGGGTGTTCTCCTAGTGTCCTGGC